>NC_054054.1:16422788-17622788 GCF_017639655.2 Falco naumanni | reverse complement strand
GGAAGGGAAAAGCACAATTGAGAAGGCAGAAATACTGTTTCTAGCTTTCTACAACTGCAAATAGGAGGCAAGAAAATGTAATCCAGCGGACAGACAGGGCAGGGGATAGTTCTAACTTTCCCTGTGCCAGAGGGTAGTGCTGCATTAGATACTGCTGCTTGGGGAAGTAGTTCTGGAATGCAGAGTGGGCATCTTTCAGAAGAAGTTGCCTCAGTGGTGAACAGACAAGACAAATGTCAGGAATTCTTAGAAAATGATAGCTAATGTGCATCAATCTATGGACTTGCCCATTTTCCCATGTAAGAAGATTCTCAGAAGGAACGCACCCAGAGTCTGTACACTTCAGCAGGATGGGCAGAGCAGAAATAGAGAACAACCCTCTACTGCTTCTTGTACCACACAGGAGCATCTTGTGACAGTCGCGTGTGAGTTTTGAAATGGAACAAAGTATTACATGTGCAAAAATTGAGGAACATACTGCCACAGAAATTGGTGCAGGCCAGGAGTATAAGCCAACTCCAAAAGAAAGCAGAGCCAGAGGATCGGTGTATTGACTGCTATTGATTTGGACAGTGTAATCCCAGTAAAATCCCGGGCTCAGGAGCTCTCCCATTGCAAACGGTGAGTGACTCTGTAAGAACGCGTATTCCCAGGAGAAGATTGCTCTGCCTGGAGCTGCTCTAGGTGGCACGCAGAATTGCTGTGCAGTCTAACAGTGTTTCTGTTCACGCATCAGGACTCAAGTGCTTCTAGTAGAAACAGGCCGCGTATCGACCTCTATTGACCTCTCAGTTCCATCAGTGAGGTTGCTCACAACACAGTATAATTACGTCTTCTACCTTCTGGCAGGTAATTTTAGAGTCAGAAATTAACCTTAGGTCATGATGGCAGAAGCATTTCTGTACACTACCGTCACAGCCACAACAGCAGAAAGATCAAAATCTACATACTAGGGTTTTACTTCACAACACTACAAGAACTCACAGGAGCACTGTTTTCCAAGAAGGAGAAGGGAAGAGGATACCTTTTTTGCTAAGCAAAAGTCTGCATCGGTGAGGGAGGGAAAAAAGGAGAAGCTTTCATTAGCTGGTGTGTCTCGTGACTGTTCCTACACGATTGCTCCTGATTCAGTCAGACCTAATGAGCAAATCGGGCAGAACCTCCAGGCATCCTTAAGTGCTGGCTGGTGTGCTTCCTTCCTCCTCAGCAGGGTCTTTGGACGTACCACACCCAGTGGCAAGATGGTTTGGGGTGCACTGTGCTTACTGATGGGGAAGACGCAATTAAAAATAACATGAAGAGAGCTGATTTTAAAATCACTTACCAATAAGCCACCATGAAAGAAGTCACAAAATGACCTGCTGCCGAAGCCACCGTGACAATGTGACCATGGTTGTTGTTCATCATGGCTGGCAGAAAAGCTCTCGTGGTCTTGAAAGTCATTTAAACCAAGAGGCAAAAATGCAGGGGGGGGGAGGGAAAGGTGGAAAAGAACAATGTTTTGTTAGGCATATTCAGCACCGACCCTGACTATGATTAAGAAAGCAATTAATGCTATGTGCTGCACAGCACTCTGATTCTGACAGCCACAGAGACACCTGTTCTCCGTTCAGCTGGCACAACTGGGAACCTGTTTTCCAAGCCGGAATGTTTCAGGAACTCTGCTATAAACAGGAGCTGATTTGCACATCTTTCCTAGGCTGCTTTCTAGGTTTCAGGTGTCAGCAGCAATGCTGCCAGTGTCTCACCCCAGCACAGCGAATACAACACTTGCCAACCTGTAGCTTCTCTTTCCTTTGCCACAAACAAGGAGTCCTTAAGGGCTGAAACCGTCCGACTCTGTAACCCCTGTGGGCATGTGCCCTACCTCAGGGGTCAGCTGTGGGCATGCTGAGGACCCGGGAGGGAAGGTGGTGACACAGCAAGGTACAAACCGCGCAGGGAGGAGCACTCGGGGAGATGAGCCTGGCTGCTGGGTGCAGTCAGGGAAGGTCCAGGCCTGGCTGTGCCCTGCAGCTTACTGGCCATTTGGGCCATGTGCTGGCTGCCCTTTGTGCAGGTCAGCTGATAAAAACATTGCTTTGTATTTTTCAGCTGTGTACCTTCCACCTGCAGGATCTCGGAGCTCAGCTGCAGGTGCCCAAACCACCTGATGCAAAGAGGAACCCTAACACACCTCTGACAGAGACCAACCCATGCTGCTGCAGATGAGGCCGTCACCGGGTGGCTCACACAGAGAAAAGAGAGAATGAAAACACTGGGCCGGGCTCAGAGCAGCAGGAGGTTAGTCAAGTTTCCCAACAGTCAGTCTAGCTGGGTGCCCCTGTGCTATACGCTTCCGAAAGATGCTTTTGTAATTCACTGGTAGCTGAAAAGAGTCTAAATATGCCTCCTGAACAACGCTCCCAAAAAACTATAGATAGGAAGCTGGTAGTGGCCCTTACCCACATGTGAGCAAGAATGTTGACTTCAAACATTCTTTCAATCTGGTGGTCCTGAGTCGAGAGCAGGTCGGCAGTTGTGATCACACCAGCGTTATTCACGAGGATGGAGACATCCCCAATGTCCTTTTTCACCTTTTGGACAGAAAAGAACCCAGAAATGTGCGGGTCATTCACTGTCAAAAACATGCAAGGCTGAGGAAGACAAATGACAATTAATTTAACCCTTAGTGTCATTTCTTCTAGGGAGAGCGAGAGAAAGATTGCGCCACGTTTCCCAACGTGGTAGGTACTGTGCAGTGGTACCATGACACCTGGTTTAGAGCTGATGCTTGTCCCTTAATTACTGTTGGTATTTGTAGCCTTCCAGGCATTGCCCACAGGCACAGTATGCTCTGTGTACTCACAGCTGGGACTATGGACAGGCAGACTGTTCTGAACCAGCTGGGCCATATCCTCGACAGTGAAGTGTTTCATAGGTCCCCAGCGTTGCCTGCGTGCTGTTCAAGAAACTAGAAGGCAGAAGTTTCTTCAGGGGCTGGAAGTCTAAGGAGCAAACTCTGCAATGAGGTGCAATACGCCAGAGCCTCACAAGAGGATGAGACGGCCTGCAATCTCAAAGTGTTACTTCACTCTTTGTACAGAAAGCCGCAAGAAATGGGAAGATTACAAGGGCTGGCACGGTTTGCATACAAGACCTCTTTTCTTGTTTTCCTGACTTTTCTGAAAATCAAGCAGCTCTGGGTAAGCCTTTGGACGTGCCCCTGCTCCCCTACCTTCTCTGCAGCGCTGTAGATTTCCTCCCTTTTGCTGCAGTCCACCACAAAGGCTTGAACAGTGGCTCCCAGCCTTTCACATTCTGCTGCCGTGTCCTCAACGCCATGCTGTACGAGGCAGAAAAGAAAGACACGTGTGTGCAACTGTACCCTGCCCGTGTGTTGCTGCTCGGGCACCACAGCAGACCAGTTAGAGGCTATGGATTTGTCTGGATTGCCTAGCGGCTGCCAAGCCCCTGGATAGTTCCTGGCTACCCAGGGAAAGTGCTGTAGCCAGGGTCCGTGGGAGGACCAGTTTTCCAACCTTAAATTTGGACCCGTGTAGAGTGACTGTCAGAAAGGGAATGTGGCAACGAGAGTGAGTTTGCCTTGGTGAAGCACTCGTAGCTCGGCTGCTGAAAGGGCGCACTTGGTGACTTCACAGCCAGCAGGCGCACATCGTGACTATAAACCGGGCTCATAAACCACAGGCCCAGCTGACACCCCCCCCACCCCCCCTCCCCAAGATACAAAAAGTGGGCCTGTGCATTGCTGTATTCACAGACTGGGTGTGAGACGAGAGGTGTGCTCCAAAGTCCACAACTGAGAGGCATTTCTTACCAGAACTGTTTTTGACATAGTTGTTACAGAAGCTCACCTAAGTCATTATATCAACCCACTAAGTGCAGGCAGAAGTGACTCTGCTGTAGCCTTGTCCCCAGGTTCCAGGAAACCATGCCGATGGGGACCTGTGCAATGAAAAGCTCCAGTTCACCAATGGCCTGGAACAGCTCAGCACTCGATAGAAGCTGTGCAGATCCCTGTGGTGGGTGACTGGGCAGCTCCACTCAGCCCCAGCTGCTGCTGAAGACTGATGGCCGCCAGGAATGTGGACTTTGTCAAGGCAGCTGGCTTGAGGATGTACATTCCTAAAACGTTTGGGATCCACCACCTCCCTTGGCATTGTATTTCAGTGCTTGCTTACACCCACCTTGCAATGTATTTCCCAGCACCAAAGCCAGGTCTTGCTCACTTTGAAGTTTATTTCTTCCCCCCCCCCCCGCCCAGCATTCTGGTTAACGTGGACAAGACTGCTGGGCAGTGGTCCTTTACACACTGGGAGACTAATGCCATGCCTCGTCTCTCCCCTCCATAGTCTGGTCTTAGTTGTAATGGGTAGCATGAAAGGATACTGAAAATAATTGATAATATCATCCCTATTTATAGGGCCCTTGTCTTTTTTTTGGTTGTCTGTATGGTTGTGGGAGTTTTTGGGGTTCAGCTTTTTTGCAGCTTCAGGATGACACGATGAACTCCTCCGGAGTTTGTGGGCCACCGTGCCAGGCACCTTTGCTGTGCCCTGCTCCCAGCCACGCACCCCTCCGCGCAGCCACTGCCACCTGCTGCGCGACATTCTCTGCGTGTTTGCACCTGACCACGCCACGTGCCCGGCCCTTGTGGCGTTCCAGCCAGTTCAGCCGAAACGCGGAGTCTGGGCCGGTGTAAACGTTCACGGCGGAGCCGTCCCCAGGGTGCCTGCGCCCGCCCGCAGCGGGCTCGGCCCCGGCTCAGCGCAGCGGCGCCGGCAGCACCGCCCGGCAGGTGCGCGGCGCGGCCGTGCCCGGAGGGGCGAGCGGGGGTGCCCGCCTCCCTGCGGGTCCCGCGGGCTCCGGCTCCGAGCGGCCGGGCACCGCGTCCCCCCCGCGGCTGCCCGGGGTGGCGGCGGGCCCCGGCGCCCCGCACCCCCCGGCGCAAGCGGGGCCAAACCCCGGAGCGGGAGCCGGTGGCGGCGGGTGCGGATGCGGGTCCCGGGGTGCGCTGCTGGCAGCCCCGCGGCCCCGGCCGGGCCAGGAGCGGCGCCGTTACCTTGTTGATGTCCCACAGCACCAGCCGGCTGTGGCGCCGGGCGAACTCGAGCGCCGTCGCTCTCCCCACGCCGTGGCCGGCGCCCGTGACGAGCACGAGCTCCCCGCGGACGGACTTTCTCCTGGCGGGGACGAAGAGCTTCACGAAAGCCTCCAGGTAGGAGTAGACGAGCGTAGCCAGGAACAGGAGAAGGCCCAGAAACGGATTCATCGTGCCTCCGAGCGCCCTTTGCCCGCCGCACCGAACTTCAACCTATTTTGACGTCGCTGCGAGTTGTTGATTCACCGCCAGCCCGCCAGCCCGCCCGAGCCCGCGCCGCCCGCCCCGTCAGTCAGAGGCCCCGCCCCCGGCGGGCACCGGCCCCTCCCCGCGGCCCTTCCCGCCGCGCCCCGGCCGGGCACAGGCTCCCGTGAGAGGCGGCCGCCGCGATCGCCGAGCCCGCCCTGCGCCGCGCCCGGCCACACGCCCTGCGCCGCCGCAGCCAATGAGAGCGCGGCGTTTGGGGAGGGGCGTGTCCACGGGCGGGGACAAGCCGGCGGGCTGGCGTCGCTCGCGTTTGGCGGCGGCCCGGCCGATGAGGGGCGAGGTTGTACGGGCGGCGGCGGCGGCGGCGGTTCGGGGTGGCGGCGCTGAGAGGGGCCGCAACGTGCCGAGCCGCAGCTGGTGGGATGTGCTGGATGTGGCTGTCAAAGGAGCGGCTGCTGTCAGTGTGGCTACAGAAATGCGCCTCTGGGGTGGTTTCTGCCCCTCTGGCTGAGGAAGGTTGGTAGAGGTGTGCAAAGCTAACTCGGTGCTTTGCCCTTGGTTGTGATCGTGCCGGACAGCACCCGCTGGTGCCGTGCCCTCCAGCCTCCCCTCCAACTGTTCTTTTGCTGCTTGCTTCCCCCCACCGCCCCTACAGGTGACCTTGCTGTTTCTCAGGGCCTTGTGTGAAGAAGTAGCAAAGAATGTTCTTGTTTGTCGTTTGCTGCAGGTGGAAGAGGGATGGAAGTGGCAATAAAATTGCTCATCCAGTTACTGGCAAAACCACCTTGAGGCTCCCTTTAACTCTGTATTGTAATTCTGTCTCGAATCCTGCTGTGTGACCGCCCAGTTGCTCAGTCTCATGAGGTCCTTGGGCAGTTTTCTTCATGGTGAGTGCAAGTCTGTCCGTCTGTCCTTCCTTCCTTCCTTTGAATACCTTACCTGTGTGTTGTCAGCAGACTTTGTCACTTACCTTCCTCCCCCAGGTCACTTGACCAAAGCCAAATGGCACATGTCCTTTCAACTCGTGGGATTCCACAGGTGAACTCTTCGCTGGCTGTTCCCTCTTTTTCTGTCTTGTAATTAGTTATCCGTAGCCAGGCCTTCCATCTTATGCTACAGATGTTTAGTTTCCTCAGGTCCTTTGGAAAATGGCATTGACTGTGTGAATTGGATCATCCTTATCTAATTAAATCTAAAATGCACAACTCACACTTGGACATGGGTCTGCGTAATGGAGCATGCCAAACCTTAACCCAAACAGGGGTGCTTATAGGAAATGGAGAAAATAGTTTTAGGTGATTCATTCAGCAATAAAGATATAACTGCATGGTTTTATTTGAAAAGGATTTCTGAGCTTATTCCTTTGCTTTCAGTTAGAAAACTGGATATATCCAGCTCATGTTCATAACTTTACTTAAGGATATTTGTGAGCTGCTAGGGGAAGAGTGAAGCATGAACATCTGTCCTCTGATGTTCTAATCAGTCTCCAGTTAAGATCAGAGTTGTTGAAAAGGATATTTTTGTCCTGGTGCTTTGGCTGCCCTGTTACTCATCTTGTATGCAGGAGACTGGGTTGACTGCAGTGAAGACATTCAGAGCTAAGCACTTCCTAATTTTCTCTAAACTTAATTCTGTTCTTAATTAACACATCAGTGTTTGGGCCAGACCCTAATTACACAGCTCAGCGGTGCTGTTATTTTCCTGGCACAGGGCTCCAGTCAGTGCCGTGGCCAAGATGCATGAGGTGGGGAAGCACCGACTCCAAGAGATGCCTCAGAGGGAGGCAGAGCATGAGGCTGGAATCACTAACCTGGCTCATGATGTGTCCTAAGCCAGGGTGTGAAGTATTGCTTTTCAAATTTGGTCCTTAGATGTAGGTGCCTATGTGAAGCTTGCTTGCATTGGCTCCTGCTAGGCACCCATAATGACCAGACTTTGGGATGAGCTTCAGTTCTCTATTGTGGTCAGAAAGAGAACTGAGGAGCCTGGGAGGCTTGGTGATTCAATTCTGTCACTGGTGTTCAGGAGGAGAAGGCTTAAATCCTTCCTTTTGTGTCTGTTTCTTTATGCCAAGCAGACAACTTGCAGTCTCAGTCAATGTGGAGAGGAGGCTCTGAGTTGTGACGGGCCTGTCCTCTTAGCAGGAGCTGAACATGAGCTCAAACAGAAGCAGCGACAAAAAAAAGAACGTAATTCGACACAAGATTTTAAATCACTGTTCTTGGATTCGGTGGATGCCTCTGAGGCAGGCAAAACAGATTTACAAAATAAGTTACTGAACATGCATCCAGATTGGCCTCCTTTATACTTCAGGACTCTCAGCATGCTTCTCAAATGTCTTGGGGTTTGGAGGGTCTTGGATTTAAATAAAAAAACATTTCTAATACTCTTTAATAGCTTTAAATAATTCTTTTAATGCCCTGAATTTTGCAAACCCCTTCTTTCTTTTCCTATCTTGGCTACAGGAATCTTTGCACTGAGAAGCAGAAGATCCCAAGCTGGGAACTTGTGCATTGACACACCTGAATGTCCTGTTTCATGTGCACAAAGGAACCATTTTTGTGCCGTCTGGACTGCCAGCAGCATGAACTCCTACCTGTTGCCACCTAAGAAGGCTTTCCCTTTTTTGAAGAACCTCAGTTTACAGAACAACATGAAATGCTCAGGTGAGTGGGATGGATTCTGCTGGAAGCCACCCGTTTCCAGCAGCATGTTGAGGCCTCCCTCACGTGGCTGTGAGCCAGCAAGGGCCTGGCACAGTCAGGCGTTGCACAAGTAGGTGGAAAGATAATCTGTGCTCTGAAGGGGTCTTTGACCCGTGTGTCACCAGGTGCTGTTCTCTTGTACCACAGCCCAAAGACCTTTGGGGGCCTAACCTGCTGGTCGGGGTGGGCCCTGTCAGAGCAGGCTGCCAGCTTGTGATGAGCAGCTGTGAGGTGGCTCAGGTGGAACCTTCCCCCATGCACTGTCTGCCCCCTGGCCACCTGCCACCCGCACGGGCTGCGCTGCCGGCGTGCCATGCCTGGCCCTGTGCCTCACTGATCCCGATGTGGTTTGCCGGTGTGACCGGGGACCTGCCTCGTCCCTGCGGCCTGGCCTGGCTGTCGGCAGATTCTGCCTGACCCCTTCACCATTGTGGCACCTGCTCCACTGTCCTTCCTTGGACCTGGTTGCCACTTTCATTGTTGAGAGACACCTTTGGGTTAAAGAACTGTATTTATTTGGAATAAGGAATGCTGATGGTGTAAATGCATAATTGATAATCAGTGTAATTGGGTATTGCGCTACAAACGAGGCTGTATTATTTCAGGTACTCGCTACAAAGCACATGAAACTCTTGAACGTTCATTAGAGCACATTTTTTAAAATTTAAAAAGGTGAATTGAGGTGAAACAGGCCACCCACCTCCTCTATAAATTGCTTCCTCCAAGATGCTTTTGCTCAGGGATGAGGCCATACGAACATAGTTGCAGGCAATCCCTTTGTGCTCAAGTAGACAGTGGTGCTGTCTCAGAGATGGGCTTTGAGAGAATCCCCACCTGCCTCAGCACTTGGAGATCGAGGCGATGCAACACACACAGCCAAAGCAGCCCTTCAGACTTCTAGAGCTGCATCTCTGCTTTATTAACACTTCATGTTACGCAGGTATGTCCCTACTGCAGGTGCGGGATAAACCCTTAGCTGTGCTTGGAAATGGCCTGGAAGCATCTGTCTTAGTTCTGCTCTGAATCAAACCAGCTGAGCTACGCTCAGCACATATTTGGGTTTCACTCATGCCACTAGGAAATGAGAGTCAAGTTTTGCTTTTCACTGGGTGCTTCTCTGCCCAACAACTGCATCAAACTTGGCATTGGTCATCTTTTTCAGAAGATCCAGGGCACGTTCTGGAAACAACCTGAAAGAGATAATAATGTGAAATTAAATCTGGCATAAGGAACTTAAATTACAGGGAAAGTGGCACTGCAGGTGAGGGAAGAGCTGGTCTGGGAGCAGAATGCATGCACGCACAAAGACTGAGACAAAGCCTTAACCTGGCCATTATTTCCAGAGAATGTGTAGCCCTCATCAGTCTCTTTCTAGTTTAATTCCAGTCCCACCCATTTCCTTTTATGACAGTTCCAAGGCCAGGTATAGGTATCTACTGCGCAGTATTGGGGTTGCAATATTGTTGCAGGATCTAGGTAGGTTTGATATTGAACAGGGACAGGTATGTATTGAGGGGTTTATACTCTGAAAAGCAGCAGGCCTATGGAAGGATGAGATGTTACAACTGAGGTGCAGTTTCCTTTACTAGGATTTCTTATCTTATGAGTCATGTTTGTTAGGTACCCCTGCCCCACATTAAGAAAAATGTCAAGTAAGGGCTTTGACAGCTTTAGGTTTGACTTGTCTATGCTTCTGCAGACTTGCACTGTCAGCGTGGAGCTCTTGGAGATGCTAAAAGACTTAAAAGCTTTTTCCCACTGTCTGGTGTCAGGTTTTGCAAACAAGAAATTACCAAGTGTTTCATGAGATACTGTGGAAGTTAACAGAAAAATTAATTTAGTTGTTCTGATGTGAATTACAGGTTTGGAACCTGAGCTCTGGTAAACATGTCTCCTCAGCAGAGCAGTCTCCCTGGATATTAAATACACGTGAGAGCACAAATCTTGCTTTATGTGGCAGAGAGAAGCAATAGAGCCCACTTAAAGCAATTTTCCCAGCCTCTGTGACCTCAGTCTTTGGCGTTGACATGAAGAAACAAACACTAATTAGCAGCAGGTCCTCAGCTCTGTCTGGAACTTCTCTGAGGCTGCTGTTTCAGAGAAAGCGTTGTTTGCAGGCAAAAGGGAAATGGCATTGTGAAAAAAAAAAAAGTGTTCTCTTGTTCTCTCACTCCCTCCGTATCAGCCTGCAGAGCAGGTGAATATCATTAGCTGTAGAAAGTGGATCACAAGTATCTATGAGAGGGCTCAAAAAAATCTTTGTGTACGGTGTCTGCTGTTGCCATTATAAAGAACCACTGCTGTTTCATTACCTTGTTACGTGTTACTCTCATACTAAAATATTTCAGAGGTATGTCTGTATATAATGCTGAAGGTAATAAAAAAAATACGGGATAGCGTTGAAGGTGAACTGCTTTCTGGCTGTCATGCCAGGGTTTTGCTATGCTGCCAAACCATTATCTTTCACTACCATGGCTGCAAAATGCATAAAATAACTTAATCTTGAATCAGATGTTAAAAGTTAGATACTTACATACTCAGGTACTTAGCATTAATACGTGTCTTCCCACCCACCTTTTTTTTTTTTTTTTCTTTTACTACTTACATTTCAGAAAGTAAAGCAATGTTTAGTTGTGATGGGACAAAAACCATTTTCTGGTTGGTCAGTATTCCTTCCATCAGGGCCTCTACAACTTCGTCAACCTCCAGAATCTTTCCAAGCCTAGACAAGAACACATACGTGTAAGAGCTACAGCGGTACAACAGGGGCAGTACTAGCTAATGTAGAGTGCTTCAAATACGCACAAACTCAGGTAATTCAAATGCAACCGTTATGCATGTGAACTGGCAGCGCACATTTTCCTTAGCTGGTGCTATACAAACGTTTATCTCCAGCTTCATACAGTCAGCTGGAAAGCAAGGTCTACAGCTGGGGCTAATATGTAGTGCCTTGATGCAGAGAAGGAAGGACAGGGAGGCAGAGTTCTGGTAGTTACCTTGTACTGGGGTTTTTGACAAAGCCCGTGTTTATAAAAACGGGACAAAGACATGTAGTTTTGATTCCATCCTTTCCCAGGGTAGACAGCTCCTCTGTCAGAGCCTTATGAAATCCAACTGCAGCAAACTTGCTTGAACTGCGGGAAGGAAAAAGCACAATTGAGAAGGCAGAAATACTATTTCTAGCTTTCTACAACTGCAAATAGGAGGCAGGAAAATGTAATCCAGCGGACAGACAGGGCAGGGGATAGTTCTAACTTTCCCTGTGCCAGAGGGTAGTGCTGCATTAGATACTGCTGCTTGGGGAAGTAGTTCTGGAATGCAGAGTGGGCATCTTTCAGAAGAAGTTGCCTCAGTGGTGAACAGACAAGACAAATGTCAGGAATTCTTAGAAAATGATAGCTAATGTGCATCAATCTATGGACTTGCCCATTTTCCCATGTGAGAAGATTCTCAGAAGGAACGCACCCAGAGTCTGTACACTTCAGAAGGATGGGCAGAGCAGAAATAGAGAACAACCCTCTACTGCTTCTTGTACCACACAGGAGCATCTTGTGACAGTCGCGTGTGAGTTTTGAAATGGAACAAAGTATTACATGTGCAAAAATTGAGGAACATACTGCCACAGAAATTAGTGCAGGCCAGCAGTATAAGCCAGCTCCAAAAGAAAGCAGAGCCAGAGGATCGGTGTATTGACTGCTATTGATTTGGACAGTGTAATCCCAGTAAAATCCCGGGCTCAGGAGCTCTCCCATTGCAAATGGTGAGTGACTCTGTAAGAATGCGTATTCCCAGGAGAAGATTGCTCTGCCTGGAGCTGCTCTAGGTGGCACGCAGAATTGCTGTGCAGTCTAACAGTGTTTCTGTTCACGCATCAGGACTCAAGTGCTTCTAGTAGAAACAGGCCGCGTATCGACCTCTATTGACCTCTCAGTTCCATCAGTGAGGTTGCTCACAACACAGTATAATTACGTCTTCTACCTTCTGGCAGGTAATTTTAGAGTCAGAAATTAACCTTAGGTCATGATGGCAGAAGCATTTCTGTACACTACCGTCACAGCCACAACAGCAGAAAGGTCAAAATCTACGTACTAGGGTTTTACTTCACAACACTACAAGAACTCACAGGAGCACTGCTTTCCAAGAAGGAGAAGGGAAGAGGATACCTTTTTTGCTAAGCAAAAGTCTGCATCGGTGAGGGAGGGAAAAAAGGAGAAGCTTTCATTAGCTGGTGTGTCTCATGACTGTTCCTACACGATTGCTCCTGATTCAGTCAGACCTAATGAGCAAATCGGGCAGAACCTCCAGGCATCCTTAAGTGCTGGCTGGTGTGCTTCCTTCCTCCTCAGCAGGGTCTTTGGACATACCATACCCAGTGGCAAGATGGTTTGGGGTGCGCTGTGCTTACTGATGGGGAAGACGCAATTAAAAATAACATGAAGAGAGCTGATTTTAAAATCACTTACCAATAAGCCACCATGAAAGAAGTCACAAAATGACCTGCTGCCGAAGCCACCGTGACAATGTGACCATGGTTGTTGTTCATCATGGCTGGCAGAAAAGCTCTCGTGGTCTTGAAAGTCATTTAAGCCAAGAGGCAAAAATGCAGGGGGGGGCAGGGAAAGGTGGAAAAGAACAATGTTTTGTTAGGCATATTCAGCACCGACCCTGACTATGATTAAGAAAGCAACTAATGCTAATGCTATGTGCTGCACAGCACCTCTGATTCTGACAGCCACAGAGACACCTGTTCTCCGTTCAGCTGGCACAACTGGGAACCTGTTTTCCAAGCCGGAATGTTTCAGGAACTCTGCTATAAACAGGAGCTGATTTGCACATCTTTCCTAGGCTGCTTTCTAGGTTTCAGGTGTCAGCAGCAATGCTGCCAGTGTCTCACCCCAGCACAGCGAATACAACACTTGCCAACCTGTAGCTTCTCTTTTCTTTGCCACAAACAAGGAGTCCTTAAGGGCTGAAACTGTCCCACTCTGTAACCCCTGTGGGCATGTGCCCTACCTCAGGGGTCAGCTGTGGGCATGCTGAGGACCCGGGAGGGAAGGTGGTGACACAGCAAGGTACAAACCGCGCAGGGAGGAGCACTCGGGGAGATGAGCCTGGCTGCTGGGTGCAGTCAGGGAGAGTCCAGGCCTGGCTGTGCCCTGCAGCTTACTGGCCATTTGGGCCATGTGCTGGCTGCCCTTTGTGCAGGTCAGCTGATAAAAACATTGCTTTGTATTTTTCAGCTGTGTACCTTCCACCTGCAGGATCTCGGAGCTCAGCTGCAGGTGCCCAAACCACCTGATGCAAAGAGGAACCCTAACACACCTCTGACAGAGACCAACCCATGCTGCTGCAGATGAGGCCGTCGCCGGGTGGCTCACACAGAGAAAAGAGAGAATGAAAACACTGGGCCGGGCTCAGAGCAGCAGGAGGTTAGTCAAGTTTCCCAACAGTCAGTCTAGCTGGGTGCCCCTGTGCTATACGCTTCCGAAAGATGCTTTTGTAATTCACTGGTAGCTGAAAAGAGTCTAAATGTGCCTCCTGAACAACGCTCCCAAAAAACTATAGATAGGAAGCTGGTAGTGGCCCTTACCCACATGTGAGCAAGAATGTTGACTTCAAACATTCTTTCAATCTGGTGGTCCTGAGTCGAGAGCAGGTCGGCAGTTGTGATCACACCAGCGTTATTCACGAGGATGGAGACATCCCCAATGTCCTTTTTCACCTTTTGGACAGAAAAGAACCCAGAAATGTGCAGGTCATTCACTGTCAAAAACATGCAAGGCTGAGGAAGACAAATGACAATTAATTTAACCCTTAGTGTCATTTCTTTTAGGGAGAGAGAGAGTAAGATTGCACCACGTTTCCCAACGTGGTAGGTACTGTGCAGTGGTACCATGACACCTGGTTTAGAGCTGATGCTTGTCCCTTAATTACTGTTGGTATTTGTAGCCTTCCAGGCATTGCCCACAGGCACAGTATGCTCTGTGTACTCACAGCTGGGACTATGGACAGGCAGACTGTTCTGAACCAGCTGGGCCATATCCTCGACAGTGAAGTGTTTCATAGGTCCCCAGTGTTGCCTGCGTGCTGTTCAAGAAACTAGAAGGCAGAAGTTTCTTCAGGGGCTGGAAGTCTAAGGAGCAAACTCTGCAATGAGGTGCAATACGCCAGAGCCTCACAAGAGGATGAGACGGCCTGCAATCTCAAAGTGTTACTTCACTCTTTGTACAGAAAGCCGCAAGAAATGGGAAGATTACAAGGGCTGGCACGGTTTGCATACAAGACCTCTTTTCTTGTTTTCCTGACTTTTCTGAAAATCAAGCAGCTCTGGGTAAGCCTTTGGACGTGCCCCTGCTCCCCTACCTTCTCTGCAGCGCTGTAGATTTCCTCCCTTTTGCTGCAGTCCACCACAAAGGCTTGAACAGTGGCTCCCAGCCTTTCACATTCTGCTGCCGTGTCCTCAACGCCATGCTGTACGAGGCAGAAAAGAAAGACACGTGTGTGCAACTGTACCCTGCCCGCGTGTTGCTGCTCGGGCACCACAGCAGACCAGTTAGAGGCTATGGATTTGTCTGGATTGCCTAGCGGCTGCCAAGCCCCTGGATAGTTCCTGGCTACCCAGGGAAAGTGCTGTAGCCAGGGTCCGTGGGAGGACCAGTTTTCCAACCTTAAATTTGGACCCGTGTAGAGTGACTGTCAGAAAGGGAATGTGGCAACGAGAGTGAGTTTGCCTTGGTGAAGCACTCGTAGCTCGGCTGCTGAAAGGGCGCACTTGGTGACTTCACAGCCAGCAGGCGCACATCGTGACTATAAACCGGGCTCATAAACCACAGGCCCAGCTGACACCCCCCCACCCCCCTCCCCAAGATACAAAAAGTGGGCCTGTGCGTTGCTGTATTCACAGACTGGGTGTGAGACGAGAGGTGTGCTCCAAAGTGCACAACTGAGAGGCATTTCTTACCAGAACAGCTTTTGATAGATATGGAGGACATGCTTTACTGAAATGCATTTGTGGACATTGCCAGTCTCAGTGAAGGCTTGTGATTCCCAGATGAATGCCAGAGCCCAAGCACTGCTCCCTGGAAACAAAGGCAGGGTTTTTTTTCCCTCAGTAACATGTGTGAATTGTTGCATCAGTTCATATTTTGGATCTGAGCATTGTTCCTGTGAGAGGAAACTGTCCAAATACAAAGGTGCTATTTTCATACAGCCACATTTAGCGTGTAGGCATTTCATCATTTGACTAAACATTTTGGAGCTTGTGTTGGATGTGACCAGTAGTGTGAAAAGCATGTGGCAATGTCCATCTTTTATATTACAGTTAAAAAAACAGTAAGCCCATCTTTCTGCTTCAAAGCAGGATCAAGAGGATCATGCTGTTTCTGACCTTCTATCATAATCTAAATTGTTCTTAAAAACTTCAGGAGCCACTGCATCCCTGGGCAATGTATTTCAATGCCTGCTTATTTTTTATCCTTACAATCTATTTCCCAGCAGCAAAGCCCACCCACTCACTATTCTTTTTTCCTTCTTCCTCCATTCTAGCGAACACAGACAACACTCAGCAGCAGCCCTTTACACACTGGGAGTCTAATACCATGTAACCTGGCACCATTTATGAAGATGGACATGGTACATGACCACACATATACACAAAGTCTGATTTTAATTGTAATGGGTAGGATGAATAGACACTGAAAATATTACACAATATCCTCCCTATTTGCGCATCCCCTTATGCTAGTAGTCTCTTGGGTTTTTTTTGTTTGTGGTGCGTTCGGTTTTTTTGCAGCTTCAGGATGACACGATGAACCCCTCCGGAGTTTGTGGGCCACCGTGCCAGGCACCTTTGCTGCGCCCTGCTCCCAGCCACGCACCCCTCCGCGCAGCCACTGCCACCTGCTGCGCGACATTCTCTGCGTGTTTGCACCTGACCACGCCACGTGCCCGGCCCTTGTGGCGTTCCAGCCAGTTCAGCCGAAACGCGGAGTCTGGGCCGGTGTAAACGTTCACGGCGGAGCCGTCCCCAGGGTGCCTGCGCCCGCCCGCAGCGGGCTCGGCCCCGGCTCAGCGCAGCGGCGCCGGCAGCACCGCCCGGCAGGTGCGCGGCGCGGCCGTGCCCGGAGGGGCGAGCGGGGGTGCCCGCCTCCCTGCGGGTCCCGCGGGCTCCGGCTCCGAGCGGCCGGGCACCGCGTCCCCCCGCGGCTGCCCGGGGTGGCGGCGGGCCCCGGCGCCCCGCACCCCCCGGCGCAAGCGGGGCCAAACCCCGGAGCGGGAGCCGGTGGCGGCGGGTGCGGATGCGGGTCCCGGGGTGCGCTGCTGGCAGCCCCGCGGCCCCGGCCGGGCCAGGAGCGGCGCCGTTACCTTGTTGATGTCCCACAGCACCAGCCGGCTGTGGCGCCGGGCGAACTCGAGCGCCGTCGCTCTCCCCACGCCGTGGCCGGCGCCCGTGACGAGCACGAGCTCCCCGCGGACGGACTTTCTCCTGGCGGGGACGAAGAGCTTCACGAAAGCCTCCAGGTAGGAGTAGACGAGCGTAGCCAGGAACAGGAGAAGGCCCAGTAACGGATTCATCGTGCCTCCGAGTACCCTTTGCCCGCCGCACTGAGCCGGACCCAGCAGCGGCGGAGGCAGCGCCGCGGCCCGGGGCGGGAGCGGGGCGGGCCCGTGCGGGCGGTGGTGCGGGGCTCAGCGCCGTGCCCGCGGGGGCCCGGCCGTGCGCAGTAGGGCTGCGCGTCCCTCCGCCGCCGCCAGGGGGCGCCCGCCGCCCGCCGAGCCCTGCGCTGCCCGCCCCGTCAGTCAGAGGCCCCGCCCCCGGCGGGCACCGGCCCCTCCCGCCCGGCCCCGGCCGGGCACAGGCTCCCGTGAGAGGCGGCCGCCGCGATCGCCGACACCGCGCAGCGACTCGAGCGCAACAGCCGGCTGCACGCCCTGCGCCGCCGCAGCCAATGAGAGCGCGGCGTTTGGTGAGGCGCGCGTCCATGGGCGGGGACAAGCCGGCGGGCTGGCGTCGCTCGCGATTGGCGGCGGCCCGGCCGATGAGGGGCGAGGTTGTACGGGCGGCGGCGGCGGTTATTGGGCGGGCAGTGGGGCGGGCGGCGGGGCTGGGCTGGGCAGGGGTACGCTGGGAGGGGGCTGGCGGGCTCCCTGGCCTGGCCTGGCCTGGCCTGGCCTGGGGCGGCTCGGAGCGGGCTGCCCTGCCCAGGCGGGGGGTCCGGCGCCCGCACCGGAGGCCTGTGCCCGGGCCCAGCCCCGTGGAGCCGAGGCGGGGCCGGTGGTGGCGTCGATGTTTCCCTCGGTGTCAGCGTCACTCGGTTTCACGAGGGCAGCCGCCGTGCTTTCTCTCGCTGTTGCGCTGACCGCCCGGCCTGCCCGATGCGCTCAACGGTGCCGCTCTCCCCTCAGGTACCGTGCCCTGCCAGGCTGGGGCTGGCGCTCCTCAGCCGCGGAGCGTTCCTGAGCTGGGGGCTTTGCTGGCTTTCGGTCCCGTTGCGGTGCTGTCCCGCTCTCAAGGGGCCGCCTCGTTGCTGGGCCAAGGCCTCAGGGCTGTTTTGCCACCCGGGGGCTTGGGGTGGGATGTGCTGCATAGCTGAGCTTGTCCCTTTGGGACATGACAGGAACAACCATCAGTCTTTAAAACTGGACTGATGGGCTTTTTCAAAACCAGAAGAGCGGTGTAACACTGACCTGCATGTGGAGGTTGGCACCTATCAGGTGCGGCCTTTCTCCCTCTTCTGTTAAAGATGTTATGAGCCTCAGGTGATCTGTGAGGTGATGTGCTCTTGAGAGCATCACCCCAGCAGTGCACGTGGCTGAACACGCATGCTGTAACTGTGACCAAGGCATTCTCAACTTCAGCTTGAAGATGAACCCAGCCCCCTAGAGGGACCTGAAGATTTAATAGCATGAATGAGAAATTTAGAACTGGAACCAGTGTTTTTTAAAAAGCCTGGTCTGTTCTGCTAGTTATAATCCAATATTCACATCTATATTCAAATAACAGGGTTAATAGTGTATGAGTTGCTTTTTTGATTGGTCCCGTCATCATCTTGCTCAGATGTTATTAAAACCTGGTTGTATTTTTGCAGAGATGTATTTCCTTGTATGCTTGAAGTGACTCCTTACTGTTTACAAAAAAAAAAGGTTTTCACTAAGAGCTGATAAATATCTTGTTTCTAGAATACCCTTGTAGCTTACAGTCCCTTACTGAGCTTTGAGCATCTTTTCTAGAGTGAATACTCTTGATTTTTGTAATAGTTTTAAAAAAAAAAAGTACAGGAAGGCCACCTTGTGCGTTGAAGGAAATCTTTCTAGAGTTTTTAAGAGCTGGTGATCAGGTGCTTTAACCCAATCTGCTGTTAAATATTTGATGGTTGACTAGTTTTTCAGCTCTTTGAAACCCATGGCAAAATAAAATACTAAAGATGTCGAGTATTTTTTTATTTACTTTTAACTAGTCTGATAGTTCTGGCCTTCTTAGAAATTGAAGAAAAAGGTATGTGTTATCCTGCTCAGTATTGTACAAAATAATATGTTGTTGATCACAGCAACTTGTGGAGCTGTGTTCCTCAGGCATTTGGGTATCTTGATTCTTGTTTTTACTTGCGTTACCACTGGATGTGGAAGCAGGACTCTTGTAAGGCTGGGCTGATTTGTTGATGAAATGCCCGCACTGAGATTTAATACTCAAGCAGGCCTTTCTGCTGCATTTATGGTAAATATCTCTGAGGTGTTCCTTGTATGTGATTAACAACTGGTCAGTGTTCCACACAGTACAGAATGGCAGTTTTAGTTCTCAGCTTGTCACTCAGGCTATGAAATCTTCATGTGTGTCTAGCAGAATACTCTTCTGCTTCAAGAAGCTGAAGATAAAATTCAGAATTTGTTGACCCGGTATACATTTGCATGATGTCTGAAAGAAGCAATGATGTAGTACTGAGCGATGTTTTGTGTTCTGTTCTGCTTGCTATAGTGTACTGTGAAGATCTGGGATTAAATGACAGGGTTGAAGCCCAATGAATGAGGTGCTTTTTTTCTTTTTTTTCTTTCAGTAACTCGTCTGCGAACTGTTGGGCTCATCTTCAACCTGTTAACATGTTCAACAGTTATAATGTTAAGTTCTACCACAGCAAAGCTCTTACCTCGCCGTACCCAGGATCGCATGTTGAGCGTAGCCAAGTTCCTAAAGATAAAGTGGGCTGGTTGGTTGAGTGGAAAGATTATAATCCTGTGGAGTACACTGCGATGTCTGTTTTGGCTGGACCCAGTTGGGCAGATCCCCAAATCAAGTGAGTGAAAATTGTGGCTCTTTTCTCCTGTGAACATGGAAGCAGAAAACAGTGATCAGCTGAGTTAATAAGATCATCAGTTTAAGTGAGACAGTGACATGTGAAATTCAAGACCTAGAAGAATGCTGGTTAGGGAACTGAATTGTTTGGGATAGCTGTGAAGGTCTTTGACACATAATTTTACTGAGCTGGTGATTGAGATAAGAGTAGTGTTAATTTGAATAATGGACAGCTGTTGATGCTGTGTAGCGCTGCTTCTCTGTGTTGTGAGCTAAGTAAAAATCTAATTCTCTAAGAATTTGGCAGAACGTTTTCATAATCTACTTGTCCATGGATTGAATGCAAGATGAGAAAAGAATTAAGGTGGAAGTTTAGTACTTGAGCACTCTGACCCAGGAAATGTGACAGGTTGAATGCATGATTACTTTCTGTGAACGTGTATTTTTTTAATTGATTCTGTGTGTATATTCTCCTCTCGAGGAATGCTGTATTATGCTTCTTGGTGAGAAAGATGCATGCATCCAGTATAACTTGTGATAATGTGAAATGGTGATTCCTGTGTATGCACATCTATGTAGAAAGATCAGAAGACAGTGGCACTTGAGGTTTCAGCCTTGCCTTCTTTGTTTCCCGTTGCTGTGTGAACATGTGCTTCGACTTGCTCCTAATTTGATTTAGTATTCTGCCAATTGCAAGGCACACTGCTCTTCAGGCTCTGTAGGGTGGCTGATGTTTTGCCAAGGGATAGTTGGAAAAGTGTCAGGTAATCTTTTAGTAGGTGTTGGTAGTGCTTGAAAATGCAGAGTAATGTTTTAGGTATTAGTGTAACTTCCTAAATTAATTATGTGTGGTAGAAGCTAGTCAGTAGTTTGAAATCTGTGATGGTTTGAGAGGAATTGCTTTTGGAAAAGGAAATAAGCTTATGTAGACAGCTGCTTCTCTACCAGTTTTCAGAGGTGGACGTAGGAGGTTGGCATTAAGCTAATCTTGAAAATCTGTGATTATTAGCTGGAAATTTTGAAAAATCATATGTAATAAACATTTCTGCTCAATTTTTTTAATTAGTAAAATCTTTTTTTCATTTTCTCAGTGGATAACATCTTGCTATGTTCTCTAACTAGCCAAAGTGCATCTACACCAGTGCACACAGCACAGGCAACAAACAGGAGGAGCTGGAAACCATTGTGCAGCAGGAAAACTGACATAGAAACTGACATCACAGAAACGTGGTGGGATGACTGGCATGACTGAAGTGCTGCAATGGGTGGCTATAAAATCTTAAGAAGGGACAGGCAAGGAAGGAGAGGCAGTGGGGTAGCCCCATGGGTTAGGGAGAGTTTGGATTATCTAGAGCTTAATGATGAAGATAGGGTTGAGTGTTTATGGGTATGAATCAGGAGGAAGGCCAACAAGGTAGATGTATCATGCTGGGAGTCTGTTACAGACCACCCAACCAGGATGAAGAGGCAGATGGAACATCGTACAAGCAGCTGGGAGAAGTCTCAGGATCACTAATCCTTGTTCTTGAGGGGGACTTCAACTTCTCAGATGTCTGCTGGAAATAGCACAGAGGAAACAGTCTAGGAGGTTCTGGGAGCGTTTGGAAGATAACTCCCTGACATAGCTGGTCAGTGAGTCAGCTAGGGAAGGTGCCCCACCGGACCTGTTGTGAACAGACAAGGACTTGTGGGTGATGTGGTGTTTGGAGGCAGTCTTGAGCATAGTGATCACAAAATGATAGTTTTCAGTTCTTGGAGAAGGACGGGGGTCAGCAGAACCGCTACCTTGGATTTCCAGAGGGCAGACTTTGCCCTGCTTGGGAGGCTGGTTGACAGAGTCCATTGGGAGGAAGTCCTGAACGGTCAAGGAGTCCAGAAAGGCTAGGCATTCTTCAAGAAGGAAATCTTAAAGGTGCAGGAGCAGGCTGTGTCCACATGTGCTGAAATATGAGCTGGCAGGGAAGAAGACCCACCTGGCTGAACAGAGAGCTTGGGCTGGAATTCGGGGGTGGGAGGGGGGGAAGAGAGTTTACCACTTTTGGAAGAAGGGGTAGGCAACTCTGGAGGTTGTTTTGAGGATTATGCAGGAACACAAGGATGTTGTGAGGTTATGCAGGAACAAAATTGGAAGGGGAAAGCCCAGCTAGAGTTTAATCTGGATACTGCAGTAGAAGACAAAAAGTGTTTCTATAAATACATTAGCAACAGAGGGAGGGCTAAGGAGAATCTCTGCCCTTTATTGGATGTGGGGGCAAACATAGTGGCAAAAGATGAGGAAAAGGCTGAGGTGCTTAATATCTCCTTTGTCCTGGCTAACGGGAGGTCCCAGAAGACTGGAATTTAGCAAATGTGATGCCCATCTACAAGAACAGTCAGAAGGAGGATCTGGCACTACAGGCCTGTCAGCCTGACCTTTGTGTTGTGGAAGGTTATGGAGCAGGTCATCTTGAGTGCCATCACATGGGCATGTGCAGGACAGCCAGGTGATCAGGCCCAGCCAGCAGGGTTGTATGAAGGGCAGGTCCTGCTTGATGAAACTGATCTCTTTTCTGTGACAAGGTGACCCACTCAGTGGATGAGGGGAAGGCTGTGGGTGCTGTCTACCTGGACTTCAGTAAAGCCTTTGACACCGTGTCCCACAGCATCTCCTGGGGAAACCGGCTGCTCGCGGCCTGTAGGTGTGCGCTCCGGGCTGGGTAAAAGGCTGGCAGGCTGGCTGGCTGGCCGAGCCCAAAGGGGGGTGGGGAATGGAGCCACATCCAGCTGGCGGCCGGGCACACGTGGTGTTCCCCAGGGCTCAGCGCTGGGGCCGGTCCCGGTTCGTGTCTCTGTCTGTGATCTGGGCGAGGGGATCGAGTGCCCCCTCAGCGAGTCTGCAGCCAACACCCGGCTGGGCAGGGGTGCTGATCTGCTGGAGGGCAGGAGGCTCTGCAGAGGGGTCTGGGCAGGCTGGATCCGTGGGCCCAGGCCACTTGTATGAGGTTCCACAGGGCCGAGTGCCGGGTCCTGCCCTGGGGTCACACCGGCCCCACGCAGCGCTCCAGGCTGGGGCAGAGCGGCTGGGAAGTGCCTGGGGGGAAAGGGCCTGGGGGTGCCAGTGGGCAGCCGGCTGGGCAGGAGCCAGCACCGTGCCCAGGTGGCCAGGAGGGCCAGCAGCATCCCGGCTTGTGTCAGCAACAGCGTGGCCAGCGGGACCAGGGCAGTGACCGTCCCCCTGCACTGGGCACTGGTGAGGCCGCCCCTGGAATCCTGTGTTCAGGTTTGGGCCCCTCGCTGCAGGAGGGACACTGAGGGGCTGGAGCGTGTCCAGAGACGGGCAGCGGGGCTGGGGAAGGGGCTGGGGCACAAGTGTTGTGAGGGGCGGCTGAGGGAGCCGGGGTGTTTAGCCTGGAGAAAAGGAGGCTCAGGGGATGCCTTATTACTCTCTACAACTACCTGAAAGGAGCTTATAAGCAGGTGGGGGTTGGTCTCTTTTCCCAAGTAACAAGGAATAAAACAAGAGGAAACAGCCTTGAGTTGTGCCAGGGGAGGTTTAAATCGGATATTAGAAAAAATGTCTCCACCAAAAGGGTTGTCAGGCATTGGACCAGGTTGCCTGGGGAGGTGGTGGAGTAGTCATCCCTGGAGATGTTTAAAAGATGTGTAGATGTGGTGCTCAGGGACATGGTTTAGTGGTGGACTTGGCAGTGCTGGGTTAACAGTTGGACTTTATGATCTTAAAGGTCTTTTCAAATCTAAACAATTCTATGATTCTAACCTTAACAATAACACCTTTGAAACACTTTGGCTAAATAAAAATCTAGAGAGATGCAATGTTAAATACTTTAGAGGGATGTGCTTATGTCTGCAGAACTAAGTACAGGGAGACTGTCATTGGTAGAGGTTGAGACTTTATAGCTTCCTATAGGAAAAGGAGGGCATTTAGCTTAAGTTCTGGTGAAAACTGCTTGTTGGTCAGGTGGGTATTGCCAGTCTGGTGGTTGGCCTTCAAGCTTTTGTAGGGCAGAGGGGTGTTCTGCGTTTTATAACTTAACTATATTAAATTATTCTTTCCCATGCAGTGATAAAGGTTTTTCTCCCAAATTCAATGAGAGAGATGGAGAAGTGGAAAGGAAGAGTCTGAATGGTTTGTATGTGGTTGAAAACGGGAGGCCCCGGTGAGTGGTTTTTTTCGTTTGCATATTCATTTCAGGGATGTAGTTTTGGAGCTCTTACAGGTCTATCGGTTTTGATACATGGTGTCTGCTAGAACAAAATCAAGGTAGTGTCCCCTAGAGAAAGGAAAAATGAGACCTCAGGGCCAGAGAGTTCTTCCTGGAAGAAGGTTGTGGCAGAGAGGCAGTAAAAGGTTAGCCAGTACTACCACAACAGGATTGTGGTGACACTGGAGAACAGAGGAGGTCTAACTGTTAGTAACAGTCTGTTGAATTACTTGTTTCCACAGTTTGACCAGTTGTTGGGTTCTGAAACTTTTGTACCATTTGTGTGCTGTGGTCGAGTGGAAGGGCGTTTCCTTCCACTGACAAATCCTGACATAGTCCAGATGGGTAATCTTATCTAAAATTAATCTTTTTTTTCTGCCTTTTGTCCGTAATTGAATGCTCTGTGCATCTATGGTCTTGGAAACTAGATTCAATTTCCAGACAAGCATGTGTGCACAGTGAGAGTAACACTTGATCAGGAGTATCACATGACAAGATCTGGGAAATGACAAAGCCATTTTTTATATTCCTTTTCCTGTACTTTCAAACACAAAAAGACATTGATGAAGAAGAAAAGCATGCTTTGCTCTCTTGCTCTTTAAAGCACATGGTAGCACCAGATGTATGTTGCTGCTATTTGTTGTTATTTAAGCTGCTTTGAAGCTGCTTTTTTAGAATACTTGGAATGTCTTTTGAATGTGGGGAAGTAAAAATGCTTAATGTACTGTGCTACTTATTTCAGAAATCCAGCAGGAAGGACTGGCCTCACAGGCAGAGGATTGTTAGGGCGCTGGGGACCAAACCATGCTGCTGATCCTGTTGTAACTAGGTAAGGGACAGGTGGCTGAAAAGTGCCCTGCAGTAGAGTAAAAAAACCCATGCATTTTGCTTTTTCTGTGCATCTCTGGACAGGCTAATACTTTCCGCAGGCCTTTTGTGTGTATTTCTGAATGTGTAAGCCCCTTCAGATATGGATGTCTGAAAGGAGATAGACATGTGGAACATGAATTTCATAATTTTTTAGTCTTTGTCTGTGGAGAAGAGTAAGGACTCACTGCTTATGTCAAGCAATAGCTTCTGAAATGCTGAGGAAACAGATTTTTTAAAAACTAACCCAGGAAGCATAATTCAGCAGAAATACATTATACAAATAATCATCTTTAATGAATGTAAAAATTGACAGGATTAGGTGGTACTGTGCTACTGTATAACTAATATGCCAAAAGGCCTTAGATGAGACACGTTGGATTGCAGGAGTAGGTTTTTCTGTTGTAATGAGTCAACAGTGGGGAAAAAAGCAGTGTGCCTGCTTCTGTAAGAAATACTAACTTGGCCTAGTATCTTGCAGGAGGAGGTGGGATTAGGCTTCTCTTTTTTTGTGAGTGTATGCTCTGTTTTCATGGTGCTTTTGCCAGCCGAGTCTGTGCATACATGTTAACTGTTTTGCACAAAGAAATTCAGAAAAGATTGTATAGTTACCAAAGGTGCAAGCGAGGAAGTGCCATGCTGAAGGTAGAACCATTGTGAAAATCACCCTAATCCATTTTACTTCCCTCTTTCAGAAGGCTGCCAATGCTACGGAGCTGGTTCCTTGAAAGTAAAAGACAAGTTGTTTTTATTTTGTCTTTGTTGAGATAGCTTTTTGCTTTAACTATACATGGTTCTTAATTCTTTACTGAAGGCAATGATGGGTGTTTGTGGCCCTGTGCTGAGTGCGTGGGTCAGAGGTATTGCAGCCTGAATGCATGTTCTGTTCTAGCAGAAGGCATGCTTATCTTCATGGATAGGCACAAGTGCAGCTCTGTGAGTGTTGCACCTGGTGGGATGTGCTGGATGTGGCTGTCAAAGGAGCGGCTGCTGTCAGTGTGGCTACAGAAATGTGCCTCTGGGGTGGTTTCTGCCCCTCTGGCTGAGGAAGGTTGGTAGAGGTGTGCAAAGCTAACTCGGTGCTTTGCCCTTGGTTGTGATTGTGCCGGACAGCACCCGCTGGTGCTGTGCCCTCCAGCCTCCCCTCCGACTGTTCTTTTGCTGCTTGCTTCCCCCCACCGCCCCTACAGGTGACCTTGCTGCTTCTCAGGGCCTTGTGTGAAGAAGTAGCAAAGAATGTTCTTGTTTGTCGTTTGCTGCAGGTGGAAGAGGGATGGAAGTGGCAATAAAATTGCTCATCCAGTTACTGGCAAAAACATCTTACAGTTTGTAGCTATCAAGAGGAGAGACTGTGGAGAGTGGGCCATTCCAGGGGTAAGAGCAAAGCTCTGGAGACGGTAGACATTTCCCCGCTTGGTAAAGCCATGAGGCAATAACTGGTGTGCATGTGTTAAAAGCATGCTTTTTAAGGAACGACCTCATATTGCAGAGGTGAGGAGAAATGCTCCTTGAATTAGCTTTGCCGAAGCATCACCTGGTATGCCTTCTGCTGTTTCTGCATTGCAAGGTGGTATTCATATTTAATTCTGACCATACCTTTTGCTCAATGCAGGCACAATTTAATTCATTGCAGGTTTTGAAGGATGTGTATGTTTGCTTTTACAACTAAATGTAAAATTTCTCTCATGTCCAGGGTACGATGCAGGTGGATGCAATATATAAAGAGCCAAAGGACAGTAAAAAGAAGAGGAATCTGAGGGATAATCATCTTTTTTTCTTTCTCTGCCTCCCAAGGGGATGGTGGACCCAGGGGAGAAGATTAGTGCTACCCTGAAGCGAGAATTTGGGGAGGAGGCCTTGAACTCCTTGCAGAAATCACCTGAGGAGAGAGCAGAATTGGAGAAGCAACTCCACAGGCTGTTCAGCCAGGAACACTTTGTGGTGAGCTCTGTCTCTCTTGTGATAGCCTCTTGAGCTATGCATGTAACTCTCAGCTGTGTGGAACTTGAAAAAGTGTAGCTCAAATGAAAGTAAGCTGTGATGCTTGGGTTTTCATGGTGTAGGAGATGGAAGAGACTTTTGAAAACTCTTAATGGCAAATGTACCAGAGGGAAAGAAAAAAAAAATCTTATTGATTCCACCTTGTCTGTTGTGACACTGAGCTTGTTTTGGTTTGTTTGGGGCCTTAGGTGTACAGAGGTTATGTGGATGATCCTCGTAACACTGATAATGCCTGGATGGAGACAGAGGCTGTGAACTATCATGATGAAACCGGTGGGTATCTCCACGTGTGCTCTTCGTTGGCTTTTGCTCTGTATGTGGGTTTGAAATTGGGATATGTGTTGGGCTGAGACTGACTGAAATTGGGGGAGCATGCAAGTCAGGTGTAAAATATTGGACTTAAACCAATAGGTGTGAGGGTTTCTTGTCTCCAAAGATGTTCAGCCATGACAGGTAGTCCTTTTTGGTTTCCATCAGTCTTGAAATAAGAAATTTATGGCTTTGCCTGAAAACTTATTCGCTAGCTAGTTCTAAGCTATGGACCATGTGTCTTTGTATGGAGATAGAATATTGGACAATTTGTGTCACTATATTTCTTGAGTTGGCTTAATTTCCCTTTTTAATGAGTTTGGGGTGGAAGGTTAGTCAGTTTCCTTTGTTATTTTTCCTTTAGTAGCTAGTGTGTGCTTCAGGAGCGTTGCTGCTGGCAGATTTTCACTGCATTTATTGTTCCGGTGTTGTAATTGCTCTGAGACATTTTATCCTGATTATTCTGCCAGATTAATTGTTGGACCTCACTTTATTTCTGTAACCCAGTAGGAATGGGCATACATTGGTAGTTCTTAGATTGATCTGTTATTTTGGGTTCTCATATCTCACCTTTAAGGTAAGTCAGTCTAATTAGGTGTCTCTAACTTGTTTGTGTCAGAGACATCATTACATGAAGACTCTGACATGAACATTTCCCCTTTGTTTTGGGTAGTAGATACCAGTGGTGATGCTTCACTTGTCACATGTTCTTGATTTATCAGCCTCCAGAAACAGTGACGATACTGTTCCTTTGGTCTTTGTTTCTATTATATATTTTGTAGTACTTATAAAAGCATTTCTTCTGTTGTTTGTCTGTGAAGTCCTGGGACTGTTTTTGGAAACAGAGTAAGAAACTTCAAAGAGCAATTCAGAAGCTTTTCTGCATGCCTCTTTAAGTGCTATTTCTTATTTTAGAGCCTTGAGTAAAATTTTAATTATTCTGGTTTTCTAAGTTTATATAAAGTTTTAGAATTTGGTTTGTCCTGTAGAAGAGTACCTGAGAAAGGAAGCAGTCAAATGTTAGCGAAACAAACAAAAATCAAGCTAGAGGGATTGGCTGAACTTGCAGTAGTGAGTACATGCTGTCATAATGATTTCTTGTAACTTGTCAGGCTGCTGATGGTAACCTAGAAGTTAACACCACTTCTGCCACTCAGATTTGCCTTAAAATATTGCGAGTATGAAAAAGGTTTCTGGCACAGAATCAGTGAGGAACCTAATTGGCTTCTCTCTGAGAAGCAGTTGAAGGTTGCTGCCTGTGAAGGAGCCATGTGGAAGGGTGGAACTGATCAGATATAAGAAGGAAAAGCAGGAGAGAAGATGCAATAGCATGTCCTAACTCTTGTTTTGTGAACAGGTGAGACAATGGATAACTTGCCTCTGGAAGCAGGTGATGATGCTGGAGTAGTGAAGTGGGTTGATATCAGTGAGAAGCTCAAGTTGTATGCAAGTCATAGCTACTTCATTAAGCTTGTGACTGAGAAATGGGGAGCCCACTGGAGTGAAGATCCTGGTCCTGAGTGCTGTGAGTGATGTAAATGAGGAACCAACAGACACCGAGGGGAGAATACATTTTCCAGCTTTGAAACTGATGACGTTGTCCTTTTCAGTGGAAATTCTTTGAAATTCAGCTGGCAGAAATGCTTGGCACTGACAAATAGAGGCTTTCTCAGACACTTCAGATTGCTGCTTTTGATTTCTTAGTGAGAAATGAGATGAATGTGGAGCTGTTACCTTGTTTTGCTTTGTCTTCATTATTTGCAGCTGTTTCATAGTATCTGCAGATTTGCATGACAACCCTGGAATTCTGACTGGTTGTGGTTCAGAGGCTGCTCACTTCAGCTCTGTATTTTTGCACTGATTTCTTGTCAGGAGTATAAATCCTTAAGGGATGTGAGTGAGACTTGTAGGATGATAACCTGAATGATGACTTAAGTGCTGCATAATAAAGTGAAGTTTCTTTTCTAAGTTGTTTCGCTTAATATGTCTTTTCAGTGTTTTTCTATTGAGAGAGTAGTTTTCACATTTAATTGCTTTCTAATTTACAGTATTCACACTGAATGTCTGACAGTGCCTGTATCTAAAAAGATAACTGTTGGAGGATGTAACTTGGTGACTGATTTTGGGAGCTGGATTTTGAGGTTCCTTTCTTCCCACTGCTTATGGCAGTACAGCTGTTGGGGAGACTGTGCCATAAACAGGATCACTGGAAAGAGCAGCATTAAAGTATTACCTTGTAAATTATGGGTTGGGGGGTTTTTTTGCAGTTTAGGTAATGTGCATAATTTGCAGTCAGCAGGCTGATGTGGACCTTCTGTGCATTCATGCTGCTAACAAGAGCTGCACAACAGCTGCTGACATTTCTCCCTGTGTTTTTAATCAAGGTGTAATTGCTGTTAATTGTGTAGTAATGTCAAGAGTTGGTGACAGTAACAGCTGAAAGTTGTGGCTGAGACTTGGAAAGGGATCTTAATGAATTTTGAGCTGTGTGTTGAAGCAGGGTGGTGATAAATGTCATGGTCTGGAATTACCTTGTGTGACAGGGCTGTGACATGCTCATGCATTATTGAGACTGTTGGCCACATCCTGCTTAACTAATGAATGATTTTAGGGCTTGCTCCTTTTCAACACCACCCCTGTGTCCCAGTTAGCTGAATCTGGGGAAGACGTGCATTTATAAAGGGAACCCTGAGAGTCTCGTAGAGTTACTAGTGTGTTCCTTTCAAAACGAAAGGTAATGCTAAGAGTTACTAACTTTTCTTTCCAATCCAATTCACCTCTTCCTCCACATTTGATTTATTCTGTGGTATTAATAAAACAGCATAAATGCTTTCTGTTGCAGTAGAAGCTTCCATAGACTTGGTTTACACAAACTTTCTTCAAATTGTACGTAAGATCTAGTGGTGGCTTAGGCAGAAATTATTTTGATTAATCTGTCTTCAGCATAGTACGGAGACTGGGTAATATATAGTAGGGCCAGATCAAGACCTGAGAGAACCAATGAAACTTGGAATGGACAAAAGATGTTGCCAGCTTCAGGAATTCCTTTCCCTTTCTACTCCTGGTCTTTGGAAACAGGATCACTGAAATAATCCTATTTTGGGGTATATTTTTTCTTAAGAAAAGATGAAGACAGCTAAGAAATTAAATGCTCAGCATTTATTCAAGCTTAACAAGTAATCAGACAAGGTTTGAGAGAGCTGTGCACTGTAACTGACACTGGCTTCAGAGGTGGGCATGTGAAATGGGACTTGCTTGTTACCCTCAGTTTCCAGTGCACTAGTGAGACAAAAGGTGGGAAGGAAGATTATCTAGAAGCAACAGTGTTCTGCAGGAGATGTTCATACTATTATCTGCAGAGTAAGAAGAGAATGGAAGGTTAGAATTAGTAGTAGGTTAGAATTAATAGCAGTTAAATTACTTAAATGTGCAGTTAATATGTTGTGCAGAGAAGGCCCCTGGTTAGCTGGGTTTTGAAATAATGACTGCAAGAGCAGACCCTTCTTAAGTTCATGGGAGATGAATGTGCAGCTCGTCATGCCTGAGAACAAGGGTGACTGTACTGTGACTTGTCAAAGTAGCATGATTTTTTTTCTTGAACGTTACCGTTTACATATGAAGTGCTTAACATAATGTACAGCACTAAAGATGAAAATAGGAGAAAATAATTTCAATTTTGAAAGTACCATACTCAATGAGATGGAAAAACTGCACGGTTTCCCATAACCAGTGTATTATTCCTGGAAAGCAAAAATTTCTATAAAGTATCTTTTCAGTTCTCCCCCGTCCTTTGTTAAAGCCTTTTTTTTTTTTTTTTTTTTTTTTTTTACAGGCAAAGTGGACTTGGCTATATGTTTTTTTGATTGTCGTGTTTTTAGGACAGCTTTCTGGTCAGACAGTTTTCAGTTGGAATTTGATCTTCGCGTGCTATACATAATGCACTCTACTTTATGTGTAGCCCAGTACCTTACTAAACAGGTTTTGATGCTTACTTGTATCCTGAAATTTGTTGCATAATTACAGTTTTGAAAGTTTGTAAGTAAGCAAATGTAGCGGCATTTGTTTTTGTTTGGCACATCTCGAAATTGGTCAACTTCTTTATATGGGTGATGTTAGCTTGTACATTGATGCAAGTTAGGTGTGTGGGAAAGTGTTATTTTTCAGCCCTACATTATGTCTCTTAACTTACTCTGAAATACTTTAAAAAAAATGCCTAAGAGACCATCTATCCCTAAGGACTAGGATACCCAGACAAATACTCAGAATATTTAAGAAACAGCAGCAGAATTTTGAGGAAGTTTCCTCAGCTTGCAAAGAGATTACAAATTGAGGTGTTTTGTATTAAAAAACCCACAGTTGTCCCATAGAATACATGTCTGCTAAGTAAAAAGCAAAGTGGATTATTCTCCTTGAGCTGCAAAGATTAATAGCATCCCTCCCCAGCAACCTTCTGTGGTAGTTTGTCATTCAGAAGCTGCTCTCTTGATATCCCCAACAGTGTGCTCCTTGGCCGGCTAGAGCTTCCTACAGTCTTACGTCCCATTATACTACCAAACAGTTAATTACCTGAGACTTGGACTTGATTAACCAGCACATCCGCCTGTGGTACAGGCATCTAAGGATGCGACCAATCTCTTCAAGGGGCACTTGTGGTTGCTGTTGAAAAGAAAGTCATCTTGTGTCTTTTTTTCCTGTTCAGTACCAAAATCCACAGTTAAATACAAATGTTAGAACTAGTGAGATTACACTAATTTATAAAGACTTACGTTCTCCATACTGTCAGAACCGGAGCTTTCAGTACTGCTATCCTGTAGAAAAAGAATGAATTTTCTTTTAGAGTGAGGTATAATCCCTTCTGCTTGTATTTCTTAAAATAAAAAATTAAGTACTATAGTTTTGTTTTGATTTTTTTCTTTTCCTGTTAGAAAGCAAAGACAGTTCTGCAAAGGGAACTTCCTAGTCTTCAATGTCTGTAATCCTGTCAGCTGAAATAGCTCACAGAGAAAATATGGGACCCATTGTTGGGCTGGGTATGAGCTCGTTACTAGTGCTTACAGTATTTTTTTTTTCGTTACAGTCTAAGGAGGGCCTAATAAGTTGAGAATCTAGGATGGTAATAACTTAAGTTTAGGCCTGTCACAACATGAGGATTTTTAAGGCTGCTGTGTAACTTTAAAAGCATGTGATTTCCAGTTCACAATGTTAACATTTCCTGCTTTGGATGCCTGTTTAGTTTCTTATTCAATACTTACCAAGTTTCCAAAAGCAAGAACAGTACTCAGAACACAAGAAAGCAACAGGAATTGCAATTTGAGAGAGAGTCCTGTAGAGCAGATTGAAAACAAAGAGTTAGTGTCCTTGTTCTGGCACAAGGAAAGATTTGGAGGGGATTATGGCTTTCTGTGTGGAGAGAGGAAAATCAGGCAGCAGGAGCTGTTCCTAGTTGAGTATGGTTTGTAGTGTGACCTTAACTGTTATTTCCATCTTAACTGCTCACATACGTGGTCAGGGTAAGTCATGGAATAAAGCTTGCTATGCTTCTGCTTTTTGCTGCTTTGTGTTTTGAGATCTTGCTAGCATTTTACTTATTTTTGTCTTTGATTTTAACTCTCCCTTATTTTACTCTTTCCTAACAACGCTTATGGAAGCCTCTTGCGATTTTTTTGTTTTAAGCAACAGGCATAGCAGCAGGGCATTGGTATTTCTGAGTAGTTATTGTCACGTGCTCTTTTTTTCAGACTCACAGAACAGTTGAGGTTGGCAGGGTTCTCTGGAAATAGTTTAATCCATTCCCCAGACATGCTCAGAGTCAACTAGAGCAAGTTGACCAGGACTGTCCAGTCAGGTTTTGAGCATCTCTCAGAATGGAGAATCCACAGCCTCTCTGGGCAGCCTCTGCTAGTGCTTGACCACTGTCACAGTGGAAAAAAGTTTTTCCATCCCATTGAGTCATGTGGTCTACAGCTGTACCCCAAATGATTTTTGTTACAAAATTTAGTCTAGGTAACATTAAAGCATGTATATTACCTTTGGATTGCATGTTGAACAGCAGGTTGGTGGATCAGACAGTCAGCTGGCTCCAGTGACAGTGTTGTGTGAATGGCTGGTGTCTATATATACAGTTTTGAGTACTACGGCTGACCTCAGAAAACCGCAAGATGTCATGAATCATACCTTCTTAAGACCTTTTGGATATTTAATTTACTTCTTAGCTGATAAAGAAGCCTTTTTTTATGACCCGTACTAATCCTTGGAGGATTGACAGGTTTGGCAATGGAAGAGTGTTGGTATTATAAAAGGGATATTTGTTGTGTGTTTTTTTCAATACAGATATTCTGACTGTAGGGTTCTGCACACCTTAGTGGTTCTAGAGGAATACTTGGCAGATAATGCCCAGAGCTGCTAACTGAGAGGAACGTTACAAATTCAAAAATTACCTCCTTTTTCCTGAAGAAATGGAAATGTGAGTTAAAGTTTCTGCCACCTTTTGAGGCCAGCTGTATACTGGCAGCATACTTGCAGTTTGAGAGCTGTGTTTTCTACCATCTGACTATATGCAGTTTAAGCAAAAAACTATTGAAAGACAGTTTTCTAAAGAAGTTTTCAGTTGGTGTTTGGTCCTTCTGTTTGGTGATTATTTTGGTAGAAAAGTCTGAACTGTTAGTTGAAATTAATACATGTATTTGGGGTATTGCATCTTATTTTTGTAGGATGCAATTCAGAGGCAACTGGCATTAGGTGGATCTGTTTGAGAGCACTGACATCAACAGCTCATCTCTGTGCTCTTTTCTGGGGACATGTCTGAGGGTGCAAAGCATAATACATGCTTGTTGGATCACACGTAGGCTTGCAGCTGAATAAAGATGTGAGGTGAACTGTAAATTATTAAAAAGCATCCTGTTTGCCTGTTGTGGAGACAATAGATATTGGTTGTAAAGCACAGGGATGAAAGAGCAGAAAGAAGAAAACATGCCTTTAATAGGATTTTCTACATTGGTGTGTTTGTGCAGTTACTTGACTCGTTGGAAAGATTGTCCTCATCCTCAATGATAACAACTATTAACAGTGATTGTAATTAAAATAAAAAACCAAACACAAACAAACCAAAAAACCACAAACAAAACCAAAAACCCAAAGAAAAAAAAAACAAAATCCCAGAACCAAACAAAAACTGAAACCAGACAGAAATGGAAATAAACTTTTGGTAGCCTTCTATGACAGAGTTACAGTTTGACAGAACCAGGACGAGTGACTGATGTTATCTACCTGCACGTGTGCAAAGCTTTTGACACTGTCCCACATAATATCCTTGTCTCTAAATTGAAGAAACGTGGATTTGACGAGTGGACCATTCTGGATAAGGAATTGGCTGGGTGGTCACACTTGAAAGACTTGTGGTCAATGGCTCAATGTCCAAGTGGAGAGTGGTGACGAGTGGCATTCCTTGGGGGTCCATACTGGAACTGGTGCTGTTAACCATTGTTGTTGGCAACACGGACAGTGGGATCGAGCGTACCCTCCACAAGTTTGCCAATGATACCAAGCTGTATGGTGTGGGCAACATGCTGGAGGGAAGGGATGCCATCCAGAGGGACCTTGACAGGCTGGAGAGGTGGGCCCGTGTGTATATCATGAAGTTCAGTAAGTCCAAGTGCAAGGTCCTGCATGTGGGTCAGGGCAACCCCCAGTATCAGTGGAGAGTGGGTTGAGAGCAGCTCTGAGGAGAAGGATTTGGGGGTGCTGGTGGATGAAAAGTTCACCATGGTCCAACAATGTGCACTTGCAGCCAAGAAAGCCAACGGAATCCTGGGCTGCATCAGAAGAAGCATGGCCAGCAGGTTGAAAGAGTTGATTCTCCCTTTCTACTACGCTCTTATGAGACCCCACCTGGAGTATCGCCTTCAGCTCTGGAGCCCCCAGCATAAGAAGGACATGGACCTGTTGGAGCAAGTCCAGAGGAGGGCCATGAAGATGACCAGAGGGCTGGAGCACCTCTCCTGTGAAGACAGGCTGAGGGAATTGGGGCTGTTCAGCCTGGAGAAGAGCAGGCTCCGGGGAGACCTTATAGCAGCCTTCCAGTACCTAAAGGGGCCTACAAGAAAGCTGGAGAAGGACTATTTACAAGAGGCTCTAGTGAAAGGACATGGGGCAATGGTTTGAAACTAAAAGAGGGTAGGTTTAGGTTAGCTATTAGGAAGAAATTCTTTACTGTGAGGGTGGTGTGACACTGGCACAGGTTGCCTAGAGAAGCTGTGGATGCCCCATCCCTGCAATTGTTCAAGGCCAAGTTGTATGTGGCTTTGAGCAGCCTGGTCTAGTGGAAGGTGTCCCTGCCTGTGGCAGGGAGGTTGGGAACTAGATAATCTTTAAGGTCTCTTCCAACTCAAACCATTCTATGCTTCTGTGATATTTGGGAAATGTGCTGAAATGTTGATTGACACTTTTCATGTACAGTACATGCAAGGTCATTGAGAGGACAAACATGTTATTGTTATCCAGACTTTACAGTGTAAGGGTGGTTTTCTGGGGAAGCATTCCGTGCGAAGCAGATCAGTGTTCTCCCACAAAGTGTAAAATCGTGGCCCCAACACCTGTTGGCATGGACTGTTGAGCCAGAATCCATAGGTGGTGTGGTGGTCACCTGTATTTCCTTCTTTTTGGAGTCCTCCATGTGGCGATGCAGGAGGACTGAAAATTAAACTTGATGCAAACACATCTGGTATCAGTACAGCACTGCTAAGGAGATCCATCTCCTTTGAAAAGGAGATTTAGATGGCCAAGTCGGTGAGAAAGAGAGAAGCCAGCTTGCCTTTGGCAGCTACAGCCTTCTGGTTTGTTAGTGCTGGATCAGATCACACAGAGGGAACCCACTTAACTGAGCAATTTCACTAAATTTTGGTGGAAAGGTTTTGTGAGTTAACTGCTTTTGTGCCAGTTGGTGGAATCTGGACAGAGGTGGTGCTGCTCATTCGTGGTATTTATGGCCTTCTGTCTGTTCATAACCCTAAACTAACAAAATCTAGCTAAACTTCTTCATGTTTTTAAGCCTTTTTGTGGTGTCTTGAAAGCTCTACCCACAGTGACTCAGAGAAATGACATTTAATAGAGGAGATCATGCTTGCCCAGAGCTGAATGTCCTGTCTCGTAGGAGATGAGACCTAAATGGATGAGAGCAGGCTGTTTCTGTTGAATTTATTGTTGCGAGGACTGTTGCATGTAGCTATTGAGGATGCTCGCCCTGGTGGATACAGTTCTAGGTCCTGAGGACAGACCTCATCTACAGAGGACTTGGTGGTGGTATGGATCAGAGGGAAGGATTGTCTGTTCAGGTGTTATGTCTATAGCAGTGGGTGCTTTGACTTGGAATGAAGAGAGGGGAAGTGCAGGTTGATGTTTTTCTTGGAATAGCCCATGTGCTGTCAGCCTTCTGTTAGGGTTGGAAGTTACGGCTGGATCCTGGACTTTGATATCCCTTAATGGACCCGTCTAAGAACATCTGTCCCCATCTGCTTTTCTTCTTGCTTAACACTGACCTGTTGTTTTAGCTGAAATAGAGGGAAAGTCAGTAGGTCATATAATTTTAGTCCTGTTCATGTTATAACCAGCTGCGCACAGTGGATAAGATTGTGCCGTGGTTTAAGTATGAGCAATGAGTGCATCTGTGAGCGTACTCTCTCTATGTGCGTATATATGTGAATGTGCGTGTCTCAGAGGATGCCTGAGTCTTGGTAGGAATGTGATTTCACTCTTGATTCTCCCTCATAGAGCGGGAAAAATACTTATGACTAAACAGATGTTTAATTTAGGTTCATTAAAACTAAATGGGAACAACTAAGTCTACAGAAGGCCAATAAAATCATCACTTAGCTTTTTCTACTTCACAGAAAGAAATAATAAGGATTAAAATATTTGTAAGTTAGAATAGTAACAACGATATAGTTAAAGTACTGATGGGGAAACTAGCTTTCATTTATCATCCTTACTGTTCTTATAATTTGTAGATCAAATATTGGTGGTGCTTGCCCCCTCATGCACTGCAAGAGCTCAGGTGAAAATTTTTCTTGTATTGTGACTGCGACGTTTATCTATGCATGCATTAGCAAATGCTCCTTTTCTGTGTCTTGCAGTAGAAAAGTGAAAGTGGTGGCATCACTGAGAATTTCAAAACAGGTGGGATGTTGATGTGCTCCTTAATACATCAGGTGCTTCATATATCCATGGCTGTAATCATCTTGGTGATGGTCAGTTTGCCCTGCAGAACTGGGACTGTTTAAAAGAAAATCTTCCCTGTTTGCCCTGATAAATTCAATTTCACTGTACCTTTTTCTAGTACTTGGGTTGAGCAGAGCAATGGTGAGTATTAGCCTCAGCGGAGAATAGGTTAATCTCTTGTGAGGTCTGCTTGTGTGAACTATATTTGATTGTTTTAAGGTGACTGACTCTGGGCTGTAGAAAGAGCAAGTAATCAATAGGTTGTAGTCAGGCAGAAAAAATGCTGCTAAAGTTACACCTTCCCCAAGACACTGGAAAGTCCCAGCGGAAGGATCTTTTCCAAGTGGAATTAACGCAGAGAATGTGCTTTTGTACATGCAATCCTGGCTGATTTATATACACTGCCTTGTGGTGTTACAGAACATGAGGTGGGTGGCAGGTTAAGCTTGCAGGAGAAGCCGTCAGTGAAACTGGTTTTGGTGGGAATTAATCTTTTGTTTGTGTAAAGTTCCTGTGTTGGAAATAATCATAGCTTGATTAGTTGTCTCCTAGGGCATCAGGCCGGAGTTGAACTAGGATTAGCAGCCCTTGCTGGTTCAAGAGCAAATTTGTGAGGGGCAAGGAGATTTCCACTGAGCTACCAAAACAGAATTTCTGAATTCCATTTTCTTTTCATTGGAAAGGTGTCATGGTTCAGGTGAAAGGTGTTTTCTGATCTTCCTTTGTAGTAATGGCATCTGGGGCTTCTTGCTTACAGCAGAGCATGACTGGAGTATTTTTGGTGAAGTGCTTGGCTCTAAAATCACGGTTAGTGAGATTCAGAAATAATCTCATTCTGTCCTTTTTTTACGCCTAAATTATGCCTGCCTTCAGGCAATCAAAAGTTGGGAGGTGGTGAAAGAAATAGTGTTTTTCTCAGGAAAAATGGTAGCAGTACTTGGTGCTTCTGTGGGAGGAGGGAAGAATGTGCCTGCTAAGGAGAACAAGGAGGTGTTGGAGCTATGATATCTTCTGCTCCTTGTGATGGTGGACCTGTTGCTCATCAGTCTTTTGACACACATCCACACTCACCATGCTCATACAATTAGCTCATTACACAGTTTGTCAGTGGGAATCTGCTGTGTGGCACTGGTACTATTACTGTTGTTTTTCAAGAGGTGGGGGCCAAGTATCAGATAAGTGCTGATTTTTTAATGTATTTTAGGGATTATGGTTTAAACACTGGTTTAAACATTTACACTCTGATTTCTTCTTCTTCCTTAAATCTATAATGAAATTTCCATTGAACTGTTGCCTTTTATTTGACAAAGTTCTGACAAACCCCATATTATCTAGGTAGACTTTCTTTTTATTTGAGCCTTCCATGCAGAATGTTAAATTGACAATACAGTAAATAAAGGAAACAAGTCCTATCTCAAGGTAGTTTTCTTCAGTGTATGGTAAAATCCACATCCTATAATACTACTGGAGAGTTTTGTGAACAGCTTAGTCATCAGGTTAGTACTATTTATTGGTTCAGAGAGGTCATGGATACATGTGGGGAAAACACTGGTTGTTTAGCTATGAACCACTTGGAGTAGTTAAATGTTTCTGCTGTTAATAAACAGAACTTTTCTGCACTTGTGTTGTTTGACAGGAGTGCAGTGAACCTTGTGCCACCTTTGTCTTGAAAACTATGAAGCTGTTAATTACAGAAATAAACAGGATTCATGTATTTCACCAGTTTTAGTGCAGCACTGGGATTCTGTTCAGCCAGGCTCAGAATAGGAGATTTTCATTTATGTCTTCTGCAACAAAGAAGAAAATGTTATTAACATTTGATGCCAAAGAGACATTTGTATGTTGTATCAGTGTCAAGAATGTGATGCTGTCAAGTCAGAGGGCTCATGTAGGTGAATGATGTCCCTAACAAAAACCGAGTATGGTTACTGCTGTCATATTCAGGAGCCATTCATTTAGACCCCTCTTGGCTAGGTAGTTTCTTGTTTCTAGTACTAGGTCTCCTTGATCTGTTTGTGAGTCAAGAATCCCTTCCATGCCCCTCTTCACAAATGAGTGATCCTAAACCCCTCTTTGGATGAACAATCAATCATTACCAGCAGTATATGTGTATTACGGTAACTCCTTGCAGCTTGCTTCCACGCATGGTTTGTGACTGGTAAATTGTCATCAGAAGAACAGGAAAAATTCTGGGAGGAGTGAAGACTCTGCACGTCTGACCTCTGACCAGAATCAGCTTCCACTTAAAGTGAGGGAGTTGCTAGTAGGATTTTGAACACGTTTCTTCAGTCCGCATGCTTAGCCAAATGCCTTTGGTTTGGCTAAACCTGGATTAACCTCTGCTACTGCTACCTTTGCTTAATGACTGTCAGTATTGTTCAGCTGTCGCTTAGGGCTAGATCAGAAGAAGGAAGATTGCGAAAGAAAGCCTTACTTTGAATGTGGTCAGGTAAAAACTCAAGTGGCTGTCATGACAGCTTCTGTTCAGCTGCTGCTTATTTCTAGAGGAATCACCAGCACAGTACTACCTAGCTTTTCCCTTTCCCAGGGAAGTCTTGATGTGGATTGAGCTGAACCAAACATATGCCTGGCTCATTTAGGATTCAGAAACTGTCCCTGCCTGTGCCTAAGCCTCCTGATGCATGCAGCCTGGTGGGTACCATCTGAGCGTGGGTACCTCTGACAAATGAGGTAAAATAGATGGTTTCACCTGCAACTACACCATGATGATAGCATTTGTGTTGTATGTAGTAATCTAGAGGTAAGCGTAGTCACTTGATCAGTAAGAGATCTCTGTTTTTTCCCCTGCTTGACTTGAGATCTTTAAATACGTTTTCAGTCAATGTGCTTTGACCACGGATTTAAAAGTACAAGCTTGCTTTGCCTTTCCTTTGGCACTGAATGATAAAGTAGCGTTTCATGGGAGACAGATGTGTAGAACGTATGGGCTGAGACACCACACAGGAATTATTTGATGTTAAGTACAAACTGTATCCCAAGTTTTTCCTCATGGAAAAGATTACTTTTTCCTATCTTTATAAAACAATTCAGAACCTTGCATCTTTTGAGTCTTCTTGTTACTGTTGACCTCTGTGCATAGTAGCTGTGAGCTTCTAGCTACAATTTCTTTCCTGTATGTTGTGGTCTGAGAATGTGCCTAGTTTTGACAGGAATGCTTTGTCCTGTACATCTGCTTGTTCTTTTATGTTTACCTTCCTTAATCCCAAAGCAGTGGCACCATTCCTTCAAAGCAATGAGTTTGTCTTGGTCTCCATCACACTCCTGGAAGAAACGGGTTATGCAGTGTTCCATGGGAACAAGGGAGGCTCTCAAAGGCGCAAGCTCAGAGTGTGTTAATAATCTGAAAGAAAGTACAGGTATGTAGAGCTGTATTTCATTAATAAATCATCAGGAGTACCAAAGATGATCTAAGCTGCTAGAAGATGACAGTGGTGGCTTTGACAGATGCCCCAGTGGATTCTGTTGTAGTGCTGCTTTAGTGAATCTGCCCCAGGTCTTTATGATCATATGTAATACCTGGTAAACTAAAATGTTTTAACTGCTATTTGTTCACAGACATTTTTTTTTCTAAAACAAGTATTACTGTGACTTGCTCACAACTCATCAGTTATGGATTTTTGCCATTAATCTTCAGGAGATCAAGCTTGCAAAGGTACTTAGCTATGCTTTAAGACAGTAGGTGTGATCAGCACGAGGTATTGAGGACCTGCAGCCTTGAAACGTGGATCCCACCACTGAGTGTCATGACCAGAAGCCTGAAATCTGAGTCACATTTTTCAGAGGCTGGGGGCTTCCTCTGAACTCTTGACACTGGTGCCAACTTACCATATCTGCTGCTTAAACTCAGAGACTTCTGTAGTACTAGTTGAAAACTATGGGTACCTCGCTAATGAATTATTGCTGACAGGCCTCTGCCCTTCCTACTTAGCCTGTTGCTTTTAGTTTCAGAAGCAACAGGATCTCATGAGCCTTCTTTTCTTCCAGAGTCAGGGCATGAATAGCTATTAAAGACACTGTAGAGCTTTAAGGTGTAATACATGATGATTATGCAAGGCAAGAGGATAGCAGGTTCTGACCTGAGACATGGCTCCAGCAAAACAATGAGAGAAGTTCTGTGTTAGAGGTGAATGCCTCCTTAGAAAGAGGGAGATAATGGCTTCTATCTGCTGAGGGACTGGTTCTGTATGTAAAGAACCCTTCAAGTGGTTTAGAAAAATAGAACAGCCTGAGCTTAAACAGAAAATTGGAACTGAACCCGCAAAATATATATATATATATTTTTTTTTTTTTACCTGTCAACAGGGTGGTGATCAAGCTGATGAAACTGCCAGTGCACAGGGTACACGTACATGTGATAGTTTTTCTCAAAGTCATGCAGGAGCAGCTCAACTGCATGGTTGCCAGCCACGAGGCGCTTGTCACTCTCATAGATTTTTTTGACCTGGACACAACAGAGAAATTGATATTTTTTTGTTTAGGGATGAAGATCTGTTCTGGAGAGAGCTATCTAGCAAGGAGATGGTTTGGAGAAATGAAATGTGATACGATACTACTGGGGAAACTGGGTTTAGTGTTTGTGACCATATGCAGCATGGAAAACTTGCGTCAAGTAGTCCAGGTGATTTTTGTTGCTGTCTATGTCTGCTTTGGTAGTAACTAGAAAAGAAGTGAAATCTGTGTGGCTTAATAGTCAGGCTCAACTAAGCAGGACAGTACCTTCAGGTTGGTAGGAGGTGAAACTAATTTTAATCACATTTGTTCATCTTCTATCCTGGGGCAAGCAACTCAGTTTTTGGTCTGAATAAGCCATCTCAGAAATCATTTAATTCGTACCATTTAGTATGAGATGTTCCAGATAGGTCAGTGTCCCTCTTGGTGACTCTGGAAGTAGCCTTTGGTGTGCTCAAGCATATTTTGTGTAAACCTGATGTGACCTACTGCATGCACCTTCTACTCCAGAGTTAGAGCAGCCCAGGTCTTAGTTTAACTTGAACAATTTTCTAACAGTTGTGGCTTTTTAAGCAGTATAGCATCTGTATCTTCAAAAACAAACTACTGTCACCAAATCACCTGAGATAAATCCTTCTCTTAAAAAAAAATAATAAAAAAAGACCCAATGGTAATAGATGCTTACTCCATTTTAATGACAATGTAGTGTGATGCAGCAGGTCTACTGGTTGATAGAAAGCAGCTCTTTTCTATTAAAACTCAGTGACAGACTTGTGTAATTCTATTACCTTTGAATATCATGGTGTAGACAGTTCATGTGGCTGGATTAAAAGGTGCCAATTATACCCTTAACTGATGAGCCCATTTTCAGGTATTTTTGTATCGATGACCGAGTAAAAAAGGTGTGTGTCAAGAACAGAAGAGGAGCTACTTTTGGTCAGTCCAAGGGAGGGATACCCTGCCCCCATGAGGATCCCCTAAACTCTGTATTGTAATTCTGTCTCGAATCCTGCTGTGTGACCACCCAGTTGCTCAGTCTCATGAGGCCTTTGGCAGTTTTCTTCATGGTGAGTGCAAGTCTGTCCGTCTGTCCTTCCTTCCTTCCTTTGAATACCTTACCTGTGTGTTGTCAGCAGACTTTGTCACTTAATGAAAGCCAAATGGCACGTATCCTTTCAGCTCGTGCAACTTCACAGTGAGCTCTTGGCTGGCTGTTCCCTCTTTTTCTGTCTTTTAATTAGTTATCCATACTCATGCTTTCCATCTTATGCTATGGCTGCTTAGTTTCCACAAGTCCTTTGGAAAATGGCATTGACTGTGTGAATTGGATCATCCTTATCTACGTATTAGTTGATCTTTCAAAGAGGTTTCTCACAAAGCACTTCTCTGAGGAGAAGCTATTCCATGTCTTTGCAAGCAAACAATGTTTATCTAGGTGTGCACTGATTCTGTTTTTCTGCCTCTTGTCTGCAGACACTAACTTCAAATACACTTGGCTTGCGTTTGCTTGGATAGAAGGAACATTCATAGCAGAAATGTGTCTCAGCTTAAATGAGTGTGAGGGGACATGTAAGTGTATTTTGCAACTTGTGAATCTAATTGAGTCTAAATTGCCTTAACCAGAAAGGGAATGCTCAATAGAAATGGAAGAACTCATAAGATGTGAATAACTTCTTTTCACATGGTTAGTCCAGCTCTAACAATGTAATTGCATGATCTTATTTGAAAAGGATTGCTGACCTTATTCTTTTGCTTTTCAGTTAGAAATCCAGAAGTATCCAGCTCACGTTCATAATATTGCATAAGGATGTTTTTGAGCCAGTCTCTCATCCGGAGTGGGAACTGATCCACTTCATAATCAGTACAGTGGGGGATGTCTGTGCCAAATAGGAAAGTTTTTGTTAATAAATGATCTGTTAAGTCCCTATGATCTGTTAAGTCCCTATTTGAGCTTTTCTTAGCCATGTTAGATTTGATTCTCACTAGCAGACTAGTTAAGCTTAACATCGATTGAGCTATTAATACATAAAATTGGGAATGCATCTAATAGGTTCAATTAAATCTACAATTCATTTGTGCACATGCTTAGCTGGTTGTGCAAGCCACAACCTTCATATATGTGTGCAACTTCTGAGCAGGGCTGTGCAGTGAGGCTGAAAGCAGAGTTCTCCACAGTAAAGCAATATTCTGGCTAAGAGTGCAGTTTCCTCCTAGGGTATGCAACAATTGAATAGCTTGAAAGTAACTTCTGGCTTTTTAGACCCTGACTTCTGCATTTGGCATCTAGGTAGCTTTTTGGATGGTTTGTTGTGTTGTTTTTTTTCAGACTTGACACTTTCATTTATTAATTAGCTGTAAAGGCTGGTTTTCTGGTCAAGCTATTAAAAAAACTTCTTCAGATGCTATTGCAATGGGGGCATGTAAGACAGTACACAGGGAAGACAGGGTTGGCAACAAACTGGTGTAACCACAGGAGGAATGTCTTTAGGATCCAGATGCTTAATACCCTTAATTATAGAAGTGACTTGTTAGATATGTTTAGGGTTTTAAGGTCTTAATTAGCAGATAATTGATGCAGAAGAGGGAGAGCACAGGAAGAAAGCAAATAACTTAGAGCTAGTTAATGATTACTGCTACTGGCTCTTTATACCTAGGTGAATTCTTCATAGAAAAACAAGCCTTACATTTGCAGGAGCCCATGTAGTCTAGGTGCAGCTGGCGTCCCATTTTTGTCCCTTCAAGTTGACATTTGGTGCCAAAGAGTTGACATGTGCCATCGTAAGTCTTATTATCTGTACCACAGACCTGGAGGAGGAGTGAAAAACAAAACCACCCCCCACCACCACTGTGTTGAGAGAAATTCTGGTCACTCATACAGACATTACGATAGTAAAAGTGTCAATAACTTATGCTGTGACAGTTGTGAATACCCAGAGGGAACATGTGATCAGTAGTATTGAAAGTTGTAGTTATATGCCTACATAAGGATTTGTTGTCTACTACATACCTAGTTTCAAGACGCTTGAATTTATTTTTGTATGGCAGTGGTACAGTTTCCGAGGTGGTACAGGATTACTACACTATATATGTACTGTATTTGGTACATGCTTTAAAACATCAAATGGTTAAATAGAACTTTTAGTGACAGGGAGAAGCTACAATCTCTAAGTGAAGCAAATCACTTTAGGTACTACGTAGCTACATGTGTTCATACTATTCTCAAGCTATAGTCAGTGAGTTTGGGTACTTTACACTTACTTTTACAATTGCTGGAATCACCCAAACCCAACTGCATGCTTTTTAGGGTAGAATTAGTCTAAAGTCTAGCAGGGGAATGTGTTATCTTGTAAACATTTTAGCTGGCTTTCTTCCACACTGTGCACTGAATGGAAGACTTACATGCTCATAGTCTTTGGTAGAAGGGCAAGCAGCAGGATCTTGGCAAATACAGCTGGGTTTCCCTTGTTTGTCCACATGGCAGACTTTACCTCTTTTGCAGTGGAAGTTCCTACATGGGTCTAGCAATCATAGCAAGAAGGAGAGACCATTAGAGGAGATGACAGGATGCCCAGTGTTTGTCAGGTACTACTGACAGTCAAAGCAAAATACAGTCCAGTGTTCACCAATAAGTCAAATACTTTCTGTAAGTTTGTTAGAATGCAGCTGGATCTTGTATTCAATAAAGCCAGCCAACTTTAAATGAGAAATTTTGTGAGACATCTAGCAGTCCCAGGTTTGAGTTGGGTGGGGAAATAAATTTCTCAGAAAAAGCTGTTTCTTCTGTAAGGCCTGACATTCACTTCCAGCTTCCTTTGAAACATATCCTATCTGTCCTTGCTAAATCCAGCACTGGCACTTGTCCTAAATTCAGGCTACTGTTCTGAAACTGAACTGTTTCAATGCAAGATAATTCCTATTCCAGTATAACTGACACAAAAATTTGTGCACTGTCTACAACTCTTTTCCACAAACAAATGAGTAAATCCAAGGGTGTATGGAAAGGATTTTCTGGGAACATAACTGTAATACAGGATTATGCACAAGCAGAGTTCAGTCATGTGAAATTGCGTGCTGCCACAGGCAGAAAAGAAATGCAGACCAGCAGATTCTCCAGCTGCCGAGAGCTAGCAGTTACATGATGGCTTTGCTTGTTTGTGGCTTACCCAAGAGAGCCTTCTCACTCCTGTTGCTTGCACTTTCCATCTCACTGTCAGAACTGCCTGTAGTCTTAACCTGTAGAGTCACAGAGACATTGTGGTAAGTCTTGGGAAGAAAAAAAGTACTTGGACAAAAGTTTTTCAGGTACAAATACAGAGCTGACTGAGGCGCAGTTTGCTCTGCTTGCAGCAGAACGAGGTTGCTGTGCAGAATGTGTGAGAAATGCATAAAGCCTCTGGCAGTATTAAGGCACTCCGTCATTTGGGGCGGGAGGGGGGAGGGAAGTAGGAGATGGAGAAAGAGACAGGAACTCAGTAAGGTCTGATCACCTGGAAGTTCTGTAGTACTTGACATACAGCACCATAGTACCTTGAGGTTGGCAGAACTGGTGCTTCAAGTCTTAGTTTGTACTGGGGCCCTCCAGTCAGTGAGCATGAATTGCCTCTTAATACTGCCTGGGAGCAGCATCACCATGAGCTGCCAGGCCGAACACGTGAAGAAGGAGAAAGGAAGGATAAGTCTTCAGTTTCGACCCTTCTTTGGTGCTGTGGGGAGGTGCCTGCCCCCTTTCAAATTGATGCCTCCTATCTTTTTCTAATATTACAGGTCCTTATTTAACAGGCATATGAAAACTCAGTCCTTTCTTTTGAAGAACACCCGCTGGTTATCTAATGGCTCACAGGGCTATGGGAGATCTGGGTGCAACATCCTCCTTTGCTGAAGGGACAAAGACCACATCCTTAATTTTGTGTGGGAGTGCCCTTGCCACTAGGATAGTAATTAATCTGGGGACTCTAGCCCTGCCTTTCTAAGCCGTTTACTTTTGTATGGCAGTGTTTAAAAATCTTTGGGAAAGAGAAGCGAACAGGTTTTCCTAGTTGGCTTGAGACTGGGTTCCAGGTTTTGCACCTATGTGTCCATATTTATTTGTATGTTTTGTTACACAGCCCATTGGAGCTGGAGCTCTTAATATGAGTTGTACCAAAAAGGAAGTGGGCACGATTCATCTAAATGTTGTATGTGAAGTGATGCAGCATGAACCAGATGAATGGTGAAAAAAGGGGAGATGAGACTTCTGTGTATTTACAAAATATTATACCCGTTTTTCTCCAAAATGCCCTTTCAATCATCGTGAATTTAAATTTGGGACTTATGTCATTCCCCCTGCTTTTTGTAGTATTCTAACTGTATTTTAAAGAGAATTTACCTTATTCTCACTTTCCATTTTCATGCTCTGAACAGAGCTAGTCATTTCCAGTTGTTGCTCACTGTCAGAATTAGGTGGCTCATGATAGTAGTCATCTTGTTCAGAGTGAATAAGGTCTTTAATCTTGACGTGTTGGTAATCCTCAGTCTTTATATAAACTGCAGTGTCATCTTCGGTGGTTCCTTCCCCTTTGTGCTCAGTGCTGGTGTTCTCCTGGTCATTACTCTGGATTCCCTTCTCTTCCTGATAGGCTGATTGTTTCCAGGTGTTGCTGAGATAGTCCTCACCATCAACATCACCACTGTCATGATCATCATCATCAGCATTACTGTCCACCATATCTCGTCTCTTCACCACTGTGTTGTGATCACTCTGATAGTTTACTTGAATGTTGTCGGTCTTCTCTTGGCTTTGCCATTTGTCATCCTGATCTTCATTATGGGTTCTTCGAGAGAGGGAGGTTTCTCCTTTATAGGATTTCTTCTGGCTGTTTTCCCTCTCTTCTGCCTCTAGGTCAAATTTCTCACCATGTCTTTTGGTTATCCGGATTGGTTGACTGGAGTCTCTCAACATTTCATCAGATTGCATACTGTTTTCATTTTGCTGTCTTTTGTATTTGTCACCTTGATTTGTCTGGTGGCCTGTGTGCTTCGTATCTCTGTAATCAGTTTCTTCACCCCATTCCTCATCCTCTTCTATCACACCTTCTTCATCACTTTCACTGTTTTTTTCAGCTAGGCCAACTGTATTTTTATTGTATTTCCACGTGTTGTGCTCATGGTCAAGACTGAGAGCATCCACTGGATTTTCTGTGTTGCCTAAAACGTGTCGACTGGCTGTATTGCTGTGTTTCTCGTGCCTCCTGAACTGGTAGTGCTCAGAGCTGGACTGTTCTCTGCCACTGCTTCCAGAGTCACTGTCCTGGTTATCAGAAGCCAAAACTGGTTTGTTGTGCAGCGCAAGGAAATTGATGCTTTTTAGACTGTTTTTCACTTGATGCTCGCTACCGGTTCTTCCTTGTTTTCTAGTGGTCTGGGGCTCATCCCTGTGCTCAGCATGTGGTACTGACCCCTCTGGGTTTAGGTTTTTGTGACTGGGCAGCAAATCACCCTTGTCTACATACCCTGTGTTGTCTTCCTTTGGGGCTTCGGGATGAATATCTTCAGTCTTAAAAATTAAAAAATTAACAGGTAGGTTAATAAATCTTAGAATTTATTTGAAGTCAATGGAACGTTATTTTTGCCTTGTATTACAAGAAGGGGGATGTGATACTCATCTTCCTACATAGATAAATGCGAGGCCTGTGAAAAGAGGAGCAGGGTGAGAGAGAGCACCTTTCACAAGGGGGTGTGTAGTAATTTCTGAATGCACTGCATCTTAACATCTTTGTCTGATACATCATTGCTTCCTCGCTGAATTAATCAGGAACTATTGCATTTGGTGGCAAGTACAGTATCGTAAGCTCATAAGCAGGTGTTTGAGTGGCTTTTTTCTTTTTTTGCGTGCTGCCAAACCAACAGCAAAACTACTAACTTCAGTGGAAAAGGTTCAAATGCTCGAGGAGAAAGCAGGTATTAAAATGATTGTTAGCTCTTGCTGTTAGCATCACAGCAGCTGCTGGGTGAGTACAGGCACTTCCAATAGCAGCAACATCTGGCGTATTTCTGAACACCGCCTATGGATATTCAGTATTCCTTATTGCTTACTACAATATAGCACCTGATGTTGATTTTCCTTAAAGCTTTAGGGGGGGTTATTTATGAATAAACTTCTCAGTGCCCAAGTTGCTGGAACAGCGTTTCGTTTAGTGTGGGCAAAGTCATGATGGCTTGGAAACAAACGCTCCACTAACAAAAAGTTACACAAATTAAAAAGAAAAACTAAAAAATGGCAGGATTAGAAATATTAGTTTGGTTCTTGGCAGATCAGCTGTAATCTATTTCCTAATGTCAAGGTGGTATTTGAATTTTTTAGTTTTGTCTTTTGCCTAGTGTACTTGCTGGTGCAGGAAAAGTACAAGGCAATATATTCACTATCATTTCCAACTCTTAACTTTTTCAGGGAAAGATTGTATGTTTACTGAAATCTAACAGAAATTTAGTGAAGAGCTTTTACAGTTTAAATGCACATTTCTTGAAGACCTTATCAAAAGTGATCTAGGTGTTACCAAGCATCTCAAGCTGATATTAAAACATTTGAAAATTAAGTTTCAGGAGCAGGGGTTTTATTCCATGTGGTTTTGGGCACTGCTGTATACAGTGTGTTATATGTCTGTAAGTTTAAGCAAAACACAGTCTTCTGTGAAGGGCTTCTAGTTCTGTAGAGTTAGAAAGCGTAAGGCTAAACAGTCATTGTCTATTATGGGTGTTTGAAGCAGTAGTTTGGGAAAGATGTGGCTCACATCTTGACAGAGAGCCTCATTATGTGCCGCAGCCTCAGTGCACAGATGTGTCTGGATGTGGCTTTCAGGTGCTGCTTTCTGTTATACCTTTGTCCCAGGATAAAAGAAACTTTTAAAACTCAGTTGCTCATCAAGATACTTGGGTCTCTTAATATGATGTTAAATTTCAGCCATTGTAGCTGTCATTAGTTATTATTAGGGGACAACCGGCTTTGGATAATTGTTGCATATTCACTTGGAACTGATGATTTTTCAGGTATTGCAGTGGTTTGTTTCGATGCAAGTATCTTCTGTATGAGTTGTTTCTGGGAGACAGTTGTAGGCTGCAGACTAGTGTTTATAATATAATTTGTTCTGCTGGATACTTCATTAAGAAAAGTTAATTTTTTGGTTTTCATAATGTGAAGCGCCATCCGGATTGACATGAAGTGCATTTGGAAAGCTGCATAGTGGGATATAATTCATAATTTAAAAAAAAAGACTAGCATAAGAGTTGGGATTTTGCATTTCTTACTACAGAGCATGCTCTGAATTTAGTTGTTCCAAAACATTTGTTGGCTTGGAGCCAAGGTCCATTGTGTCTGAGCCACAAATGCTCAGCAGAATGGTGCAATAAAAAGGAATTTTAATTTGGGACAACCATGGATGTAAAACTGTGAGCTCTATCATTAGCGTGCATATATGGCATAGGGCTGCTGAGGTCATCTGTGGGATTACCACGAGGGCTGTTTATCTGGCTTGTCAGCCACAGTGTACTTTTTCAAGATGAGCCGTAGCAATGCTCTGTATTGCAAATAATGAAACACGTGGTGGCTAAAAGTCTTACGTGCTTGAGACTGCATATGGTCACTTGGAGTGATAAATTGAGGATTGCATCCTCCTTGTTTACCGGAGCAGTGATAACCACAAGTTCAGCTGTCAGTGGAGCTTATTGTTTGTTTGAATATGGGTGTAATGATTATACGTGGGGTTTCATTCAATTTTTTTCAAGTAAGTGTAATTTTTTTCAAGTAAGTGAAACTTCTGTTGTGAGCTTTAGGTTTCATCCTGTTCTGTTTCTAGCTATGTAATACCTGAGGCATGAGATGCTTGGTACTGATTCTTGAGGTCGGGGTGCCTACTTTTTTTTTTTTTTTTTTTGACCTAAATCCATTTGCCAACCACTCTATATGTGCTAATGTGTTTTATATATTTGAGATGAATAATATATGTTGCTTCTTAATGTTTAAAGAACAGGAAGAGTACCTTTTCTGGAGGTTTCTGTCCGTGGGTTCCGAGTTTGTAGTGTAAAGAATGGGTCTAGAATAGACAAATACATTCAATATGTGCATGTAAATAAAATTCTTGTACAGGTCAATGGGACAGCACAGAGAATTCACAGAATGGGAACTTAAGTGCTCAGTAGTAATAGCATGAGGAGGACTTACTGGAATAGCAAAAGCTGATCCTATGAGACAAATGAAGAGAGCTACAGCCTTCATGGTTTTCTGATCTCGTAGAGGACAGTAGTTAATGGTACAGTGGGTAGGGTTTAGAGGTTTCCTTTCTGCAAGCAACATGAAAAGAAACAAAGTTAGGATTTGGGTAGAATGGTCTGATAGAAGACAGGTAGAGGCTGCTGTAACTTGCTTAGCATGAAGATTCATAGAACTTCCATGCAGTGTCCTGTTGTATGTAAACTCAGGTGTTAGACCAGCTTATCTAGAGGACATTTTGGTCTCAGTTGTTTTACAGGACTTGAATTATATGCTGTGTTCACAAACTCCAGTGGTGTTACTGAAAGGCAGTTATTAATGTATATAGGTTCAGCCCTGTAAATCTTTATCCACTCTTCTGACATACTACTTTGTCTCAGAAATAAATACAAAGGGACATTTTTTACAATGCCTGTTTGTGGCATCTCTATGGCCAAGATGTCTTCTGGCTGCTCTCCCTTGTGGCTGTAGCAAGAAGAATTAAGTGGTGAAGTTCTGCTCAGAAGGTCTGAAAGCCTAGAAATGCTGTCCAGGCTGCTTGATGGATGGGTGCTGTCCTGCCTGGGAAGCAACAATTCCAACTCTGCTGTGCAGTAGTGTGCAAGATGGATCACTGGAAGAATATGCAATGCATTACAAATTTCTTCAGTCTGTGCTAATGTCCTCATGTGAGTGAAAGACAGGCAACTCATTTTTACCTCAGATGTCATCAGCAAATTTTCTTTACTTTTGCAGTGCATGTGAACTGGGAGTTTCTATGCCTGTAGCTGTATCACAGAGGAAAGCAAAAATAAACGAGTTATATTGTTTGTTTCCTCTCCCCTCTTTTTTACTGTATGCTTTCTTATGCTTTATAATTTCTTCCTGTTCTTTTTTCTGTATTCATGCAAATTCAGTAGGATTTTTACTGTGCTTCTGTTTCGCTTCTCATTCTGCTGGCTGTTCTTCCTTGGAAATTGTTGTCTTGGTCTTCATCCCCCCTTGCCCTTTAAATTTTTTTCACTTTCTGCATAACACATCCTTTTTCGTTGTTTCCCTGTTTCCTAATGAAACGTGTATTGCTGTGTTCTTAGTTGAAGGACATCACGTCTTTTGCTGGTTGAATTCCTTGGCATATGAGGAAACCAGCAGTGATTTCAGCCAGTTAGGTCAACCATATTCAGTCACATGAGGCTCAATGTATAGTTTTAAAATGTTGTTCACCCAGGTGTTTTTTCCTGGGGTGGGGAAGGAACTCAAAACCCCAAAAAGAAAACTCTAGGGAGCTTGTGTTTATGGGAGCCAAAATGGTGAAGCAAGAAGGAAGGACTTTTGAGCATTACATGGATATTTTTTTTTTTCCTATTTTTTTTTTTCTTTTGATGTAGAAGCTTGCAAAAGCATACTGGCTACTGCTATGCTTAGATCTGAAGTGTACACTTTGGAAGATCCCTGTGTTATACATTATTTAATGTCAATATCTTTTAGTTAATGAAGAGCAAAATGTGTCGTTAGTGGGGCATATCTAGTATGCAAATGATTTTTCTTGCAGTTAACTGATGTAGCCCCCAAATTATATCTCCTCTAATTATCTATTATCTCTTTGGAATTTAGTTAAGATGTTTTCAGAGGGAAAGACAGAGTAAAACAAAAGCCATTAATGAGCATAAGCAAGATGCCTTACTGGACTGTGTAAGTGCAGCCACTTCAGATCAAGGCAAGTTTTGCTAGACTGAGGGTCATGCAGGCGACTTGCCAGAAACTCAGAGGCATAATCTGATTTCATGTGTAGCCCTAAAAACTGTATACTGTGCTTTTGAAAGCCTGGCAAGTGCCGGAGGAAAGAAGAATTTGAATGTCAGGTAGTCTTGATTTCTGTTTCTCTTTGCTTCTGGTGAACAACACAGCTCTGCGCATGTTACTTAACTGAATTTCTTTTTCTAAAAACCTCATTTGTCATATGTGTTTTGGTAAGCTAGTTAAAGAGCTATAAATGAAAAGCTCTGCGTGTTGTATTGTATTTATAATTATATTTTGCTAACTTGTGTCTGTCACTGACTGAAAAGTGGCCTTTGCCACCTTTGTCCAAATAAAGAAAAAGTGGTTGGAATAAATCTTTGAGTTAAGGTGGCAGGTCAGGGCTTTTGTATTATTCCTCTTAGTAACTAGCCCGCAGTGGTCCGTAAGAAGCATGTCTGTGATTATTGGGAATGGACATAGTCTCATTTTTTTTCTAGTCATGATAGTCCAAATGAGTTGCAAGGTTTTACAGTACTTCCTCCGGTAGGATAATCTATTCCAAACATTAAGTAGCATTTCAAAACACACTCTTAAACTGTAATGCATGTGCGAGTATTGCCAGTGTTAATTCCTGGGATTTGCCTGTCTGGATATGGCAGCAATACTAATTCCTGTGCAGTAAGTGTTTCCTCCCACTGTTTTCAGAGCAATGAGATTTGAGATTTAGGTGATGCCTCTTAGTGGACCTGATTGCTCTCAGTTAACCGTGTGATTCTGTGTCTCCTGCCTGTGATGCCAGCCCCATTTGCAACTGGTGGCTGGAAACTGCCAGGCAAGTTCAATAGCTACAGTAAACCAATTTATTTTTTCAGTGCTGGTGGTGCTCGTGAAGGGAGGGCAGCAGGGGAATTTGGGATGGCAGATAAAAGCTGCAAGGTCAATCACAACAGCCACTTCAACAAGGAGGAAAAAAAAATATCTTTGTACAATGAACTGTGTCCTCCAGGGGTGAAAGGAGTGTTTCTGTTGGTGTCACTCCATGTTTGGTTAGGCTCTGGGGGCTTGGTTGTGCAATATGCCAAGACCTTTTGCCAGAATCCAGGAGAACCTTTTTGCTTGCTGCACATAATTCATGTGAAGGGTTTTCAGGTGGTTTGCTGGAGCAGGAGCCAAGGGATTTGCAGCTTGAAGGGTAAAGCTCTTAGTGAGAGGGGAAAAAACCACAAGGAACTCTTCCTGCAAGCCTACAGCCCTTCTTGCTGCAAAGGTTGTGGCTTATGGCAGTGGGATTTTTGTATTTGCTCATAGTCTTTCAGTGTTAGAAAGGAAAAGTCATTTTTGCTGGAGTAATAAAATAGACAGCCTGAGCAGGTGCACAGATGAGAAAGCTCTTGTGGGTTGTATGTAATACATGGCAATTAAGACGATGGTGATGGAAGAAATTAAGCATTAGCTAATTGTCATGCAATGCACAGATCTGCATTGTGGCATTCAATTTTCTTGCACTGAAAATGTGAAGACATTGTGTTCTTGCTTTAATTTCCTAATGTGTCCTACAGAACAGAATTTCTAAACCCAAGCTTTTTGTAACATCTAAGATTAATAGAACTGTCAGCAAAGAACTATTACACAAGAAGCTATTTTTAAAAGCAAGCAGACATCCCTCTAGAGAAATGTAGTCACTATACTCCGCAGGAAAATCTGTAGGAAAACTTAGCCAAAGGATGAATATGAAATTTCTTGAATATCGTTGGTTTTGACCAAGAAATGAGGAATTTAACAATACTTCAGCTTGAGGTATTAAGAAAGCAATGCTAACTAGGTGCGTTGGGTTTGTGTGGCAAGGTTTTTGTAGCAGGGGAGCTACAGGGGTGGCTTCTGTGAGAAGCTGCTGGAAGCTTTCCCCATGTCCAACGGAATCAATGCCAGCCGGCTCCAAGATGGACCCACCACTGGCCAAGGCTGAGCCAGTCAGCAGCAGTGGTAGTGCCTCTGGGATAACATATTTTAGAAGGGGATGGAGGGGGGGGTGGGAAACAAAGGCAACTTCAGCCAGAGAAGAGGGGAAAGAGAGTGTGTAAGAGCAGCGACTCTGCAGACCCCAAGGTCATTGAGGCAGGAGGTGTCCAGGCACTGGAGCAGAGATTCCCCTGCAGCCCATGGTGAAGCCCACTGTGAGGCAGGCTGTGCCCCTCAGCCCATGGAGGTCCATGGTGGGGCAGATACCCACCTGCAGCCTGGGGAGGGCCCCGTGTCAGAGCGGGTGGATGCCTGAAGGAGGCTGTGATCCCCTGGGCAGCCTGTGCTGGAGCAGGCTCCTGGGAGGATTTGTGGAGAGAGGAGCCCAGGATGGGGCAGGTTTGCTGGCAGGGCTTGTGACCCCATGAGGAACCCACGCTGAAGCAGTCTGCTCCTGAAAGACTGCACCCCATGGCAGGGACCCACGCTGGAGCAGTGTGTGAAGAACTGCAGCCGGTGGGAAGGTCTTACGTTGGAGAAGTTTGTGGAGGACTGTCTCCCATGGGAGTACCCCACGCCAGAGGTGGGGAAGGGTATTGAGGAGCCCTCCCCCTGAGAAGGAAGGAGTGGCAGAAATAATGTGTGATGAACGGGCCAACACCCCCATTCCCTGTCCCCCTGTGCTGCTGTGGGTGAGGAGGTAGAAAAAATTGGAAGTAAAAAGTTAAGCCTAGGAAGAAGGTGGGGGGTGAGGTGTTTTTAAGATTTAGTTTTATTTCTCATTATCCTACTCTGATTTGATTGGTAATAAATTAAACTAATTTCCCCAAGTCAAGTCTGTTTTGCGCATGGCAGTACTTGCTGAGTGACCTCTCCCTGTTCCTATCTCAACCCATGAACATTTCATTCTATTTTCTCTCCCCTGCCCAGCTGATGAGGGGAGTGATAGAGCAGCTTTGGGCACCTGGCGTCCAGCCAGCATCAATGCAGATGTCCTCCACTCCTTTTTCATGCTTGGAAAAAATACATTTTGCTTGAAACTTGGAAGAGGCAAGTTATTTATTCCATTGCAGTGGGTTCCCAGCAGGATACAGGTAGCTCAACTTAAAACGGGGGTGGGGGAGTTGCTTTTCTTGGTGTGGATGTGATAATTGCTCTGAGTAAACAGACCCTGAATGACCCTTTTTCAGGGGACAGCTACTGAGCTGAGGTGGAGCTAAGGGTGCTTTGGTGCACTTGGTCTTACTGAACACAGATGCAGCGGACAGTGTTAGTCAGCTCCAAGGTAGGATCCTGCAGCTGCTGCGCAGTTGAAGTACATCCAGCTTGTGAAAGCCTCTGCCGGGACTTGAGCCAAGTTGCTTTATGAAGAGGAGTTGCCTCTCTGAGTATAGGCTGCACGCAACAGCCCTTCCTTGGCATCTCTGTATCCATCCGGGGGCCTGCTGAGCATGGCGAACGTTAGTTCCAGCCTGTGATCAGACTTACAGAAGTGTATGGTGAGGTAACTGGAACCTCTGATACATCAGTAGGTTTTAAAAACCAAACGCTTACCCATCTGCTTGGCTTGCTGAACTTGCAGACACTAACACTTTCCCCCCTCCAGTAAGGAGAGCTGGAAAAATGGATTACAAGTTGAATGTCAGTTTCTCCTTAAGAGAAGTACTTTAAAAAACCCAGTGCCATTTAGAGGCTCGTGACTGTGTGTCTTCTGTTTGGCAACCCAAAGGTTATGACTCAACAGTTCAAGTTTTTTTAGCTGAGGTGACTGCTCGAGACCTTCAGTTGTGGAGACTGCTGCTCAGCAGTTATTTCGCTCCTTGTGGTTCTGCAGTTGCTGGTATCTTTGCTGAAAATCAAGCGATGTGCTCTTGAGGATCAGAGGGACTGTGAGCTTACCCTCGATGGGAAGACTGCACAAGGGCTGTCATTAAAATTGTGTCAGCATTCACTCGAAATACTGATCAATGACATTATTTTTGTCTAGAGAGCTTGAAGTAATGGCATCTGGCATGCCAGCTAGTCTTGCCTGTCCTTCTCAGCTAATGCTGTACCACATGCATTTTGTACACCAGTCCAGCTCAGTCACCCAGGAACTTCACCCGGGTTCACTGCTTCTCATTGCTTATAGCAGGAAGTCTGCATCTTTAACTGAAAATCAGAGAATTTAAAAAACAGATGAGATGCCAAGTGCAGTCTTTCCTGTTCTCTCTGTATTTTGTTTCTGATTCAGTATTGTTGTCAGCCACTGAAATAGAAAACCTCATGCAGCTGAGACCTAGCAGATTCTCTTGCTTTTTGAAATGCCATCCAGAAATTATGAGCTTGCAAAGGCTGTGGCTGAAGGTGACAAATGCCTCATGTTTAACAAAAGAAACGACACAGACTGACCTACTTTTCAGCTCTGGCGTTGGCAGAAAACTGCACAGGCTTTTGTCATTGGACCTAACTCTAGAAGATGCAGTTGCCCAATCTCCTGCCATTGCTAATGAGCATGGATGTTGTCTGGCATTTAGAAAAGAGATCTGGGAAGACAAAGGGTCAACTTTGGAACTCAGTTTCTCATTGTGTAGAGTGGGCATGAATGCTCATTTCATGAAGATGAGACTTGGGTAATAAGCTTTTGTAAAACTGCAAAATGAAATGTCTTAAGACATGATTTTCATAATTATTAAAATTATAGAGAAATTTCAGAGTTGAGCTTTCACGTATTCCCAAAGTATCACTGAAAAATCATGTAATGTGATTTATTTTTTTTTTAAATCACCCCTTTGAAACTTTTGAACTGCAATAAAATCAGATGTCTTGTAATTATTGGAAGAGGTCTCTGCTTGGTGCTGTGTCAGGCTTGTTAGCGAGAAATGTTGATGCCCACATCTTCACTGATAAATGCGGTAAAGATGTAGTTCTTGTAGCCAGGTGATGATCACAGCTCTAGAACTCTGAGTGGATGGAGTTTTCTGTACAAGGGGAAATTCATGAGCATGGAAACAGAATTCTCTGTGCAGTGTCTGTTCTTTCTATAACCAAGATGTACACATGATATTCTTAAATTGCAACTGGTACAGCACATTCTTATGTCTAGGTGTGTTTCAAAAGACCTTGTTGAAAGTGTTTCTGTATATGTGTTATATATGTGTATAACCTAGTTCATGTGTGCACATATATAAAAATGAAAGGCAGAGTCTGAGGCAGAGATCTGAGTAAAAGAGTTTGTAATAGAAAAGTAAATACCAAAGCATAAAACTTTTCCACTCATTCTGTACCAGTAAATAACTGCTGATGAGAGTTGATCCCTGTGATGCTACCAATTGTACAGCTGCAAAAGCCATTGGCCTTAAGTCCTTGATTGCTGGATGCACCCCCCCCCCCCCCCCAAAAAAAAAAAAAACACCAACAAACAACCACCACACCAGTATTTCAGGACATGTTAAAACAGTTTTTAAATAAATAATTCAAATTATCTTAATGTAATTGTTTGAACTGTTATACTACTACCATTTGATTTTATTTTTTACTTGTTGAGATCTGGAGGTTTAGGTTTCAGAGCCCTGTCCAGTTCTAGTTTAAGTGCAGTTCAAGCCAAAAAGAGCTGCTTTGATTTAATTTGGGAAGGGTCAAAATGAGACCTCTTCAGTGGCCAAAATTATTTTCTCTATTTGATATCATTTGATGGGTTTTGTTGTCTCTCAGAATCTGCATCTCCTTCATAGATGTCCTATTTGCTACAGGTTTTTACTAGTTCTACCAACACCTTAATGAAAGGTTCCTCCAAGACCAGCCACAGTTTCTGTCAGGATGAATTTACTTGTTGTGGCCTTGTCTGTTGGATTAAGGTTCCTGAGCTGATGTTACAGGAGGTTGTGAGAAGTGTTGGGCAATCAGGCTGTGCCATGGGTTTCAGCCGGATGATTGTATGCTTCTGCAAGAGTTATGTGTTTTGCTTGACTCTTGTTGGCAATTGTATAATGTTTTATTGTTTTGCAGGATCACAGGAAAAATAATGGTCCCAGTGGTAAGATAAAGGTCATCATCTTCAACACAATAACCGTACAGTGTTTTCTCTTCTAAAGAACATTTCTTCTGTTCTAGACATAAACACCTGAAATGATTTATCCTTAAAACAAACAACAATACTCTATGAAAGCTTCAGCTATTTTACAGTAAGTGAAAAAAGAATTTGCAGAGGGTTAGATACAAAGCATTCTAAGGTTTTCATTAAAAATAAAGAAGAAACAGTACCGTGGCAGTAGAAGAGGTGCTCCTTCTTGGTTAGCCACTGCTGAACTGGAAATCCTTGAGCCTTGCAAAATCTTGCTGCTTTTCCTGTGATGTATATGGACTCTCTCAGCAAGTGTGTTTTGCTGTAAGCTTCAATGAAGGAAGGTGATGCTCTATGGGTCTTGGTAAAACTAAAGGAAACAATCTCCTAGGCTTCCATGGGATGAGGCGGGGGGTAGTGGGCTAGTGTAATTCTGCTGAAGTAATTGAATGAGAAAGACCATTCAGTGTTCACAGGCTCTGGGCCAGTGGAGCTCAGCCATTGTGTGGGAAGGACATATTTAGTCTTCTGTGGGGAGGGGAGCCAAAGGGTGCAATAGTTTCTGCTGCATCGGCTGGCCCCAGAAGAGCTGAACTAAGGGATCAGCCGAGGTGGTCACGTTGTGGGCCTGGGGGAAGGTAAAGCACAGATGATGCCGGTCCTTGCTAAACTTTTCAGTGTTTTTTTCAGTGTGCGATACACGGTGTGTGTAAGCTGGTGAAAAGCAAGAAGGTAGGGATATGAAGAGCAAAGCTCTAAATAAAAAATGTAAAAAACAAGATCAGTTGGAGAGTCTGGTATAACTATTAGGAATTAACTATTTAGAAGCTGTTGCCATGGCTGCGCTGTCTGATAGCGACAGTACAGAGCAAGCTAGTCTGAGTGTGAAAACCTCTCCAAGTGGTGTCTGCCTGCAACAGATGCTATGTGGCTTTTGCTTTCGTAATGGTTCAGTATTAATGATTCAGTGTTAATGAGTTTAATCTTTCTTTTTTTTCTTCCCATATCATTATTCCATAAAATGCACTTCCTGAACTGGAATACTTTCTGGGAGGTTTTCAGATCAGAAATAGTGGAGTGGATGCACCAGCATAAGAACAGAGGCATTTCCAGTGGTGTATGTGGTAAAGTCAGCACATCAGGCCTCAGTTTCCCATTCTGCCAGTATCATGTATTGCTAAAGAGGATGCTTTGCATATTGTGCTGACATGATTGGAAAAGAGGTCAAAGTAAAATGAAATAAGGTGTGTGAATGGTAAAAGCTGCAATGCAAATGCTGAAAATACAGTTATTTTAGATGATGGTTTAACATTTTTTTTAAGGTTACAGTTTTGCTAGATTCTACTCTGCTTATCCCAAAAAGTGATAGATATTGTGGATGTGATTAGATGAGATACAATGAGAAAGGTATGAGAAGTTATCATGTTTTATATGGCCAACTGTGAAGTTTATTGTTAATTAAGAAAAAAAAAAAGAGGCGCTAAAATAACAACCGAGCCCTGTCTCTGTAGACCAAGCAGAAAATAAAACTTTGACAAAACCCCATGAGAAATTCTTTAAATCCCTTCCCCTTTTATCTCTGCTTCTTTGCCTGGAAACTAATTCATGCCTGTTGGAGTTGAAATTCTGCTGGTCTGTCAGCCAGTCAGCATCTGAAAGGAGGGTGATATTTCAGAAATTGCCATTCATTGTGGTTTTTTGTTGTGCATTACTAAAATATGATTGGTTTTATCTTTTCAAAACTTTGTTGTGTGCCATGAGCATCCCTCTTTCTACCATGAGATTAGCTTTATTAGGGGATCAAAGATAAGTGTTTTTCTGTGATTTTTAAATATTCCAGGTGCGGACAGATCCTCAGCTAATAAAAGACAGATATTTAGGTGACTCCCCAGAAATTAACACAAATAAGCCAATGATAATCTTACGTTAGCTAAGTATTTAGCTCTTTTTCTTATAAGATTTTCAGATAATGGCTATTAGCATTGCCTTGAAATTGTTAATTCACAAAAAAGTGCCAGGCTGCAAAGAACTTGCAGGAACATGAAGCTGGTAGTTGTAGGGGTTTGAAGGTTATTATATGAAAACACGTATGTGATTTCTAAGCTTTGCTTGTTTCTGTGTTTAAACAGCTTTCTTGGGACTTACGGAGGGGGTGGGGGGGTGGGGAATATTTTAGTTTTGAGGATGTTGAAGGATTATACATTGCTTATAAAAGCTGTTAACTTATTTGCAGAATGTTTCATTACAACAAAATTTCTGGTTTAGGTTTGATGACAAAATGCTTTGGCTGAGAAAAGATCCCTGGTTCTGTTCTGAGTGTCATCGAGGTGGCTTGAGCTTGTCTCAGAGCCATCAGTGCTAGCAAGGAAGTCTGTAGCTGGTCCCACTGTGTCAGGTAGCATTCATTTTTGGAACTTCTTCATTGATGAATTAATAGTTCTCTCACCAGAAAAACATGCTGTACCATCATGGTAAAGTTTGGGGTGAGGACGAAGCAGAGTAGTTGCTGTGCTGGAAAACTCCAACCTAGAAATTATTGTTGTGACTCATTAGATGAGTTCATTTAGAAACAGAGTAATTCTATCCTGTCCCCACCTCTGTTTTCACTGGGGAGGAAGAACTAAGCACTAGCCTGTTTGACAGCTAGATGACCTTTTAGTGAAATATACGTTTGCGTCAGTTCTGCCTTAACAATAGAAGGGCACGAATTCATTCAACACCAGTATTATGTCAGAGGTCCTGATATCCTGGCTTGATTTTTGCTTTGGTTTCCATTTGTGTTTCAGTGTTGTGCTTATAGGCTGTGTGCTGGATACAAAAATGCAGGACACAGCAGCTGCATAAGCGGAGAGGTACCTTCTCATTTCAGTAGGCTTTGGATTAAACCACAATTTATTTCATTAAAACCAGAATTCCACAAATTGCCTGATCGACGCTTGGCTATTAGCCAGCAGTGAACATGACAGCTTCCACCAACATGGGCTGGAGAAGCACTGGTGTATCCCTGTGGCTGGAGCATCAGTGGATCCCCTTTTGGTTGTCTACTGTACTGTGCAATCACTGATGTACCTCACATGAAATGCCTGGGTTTATTTTAGACTTCAGCTTTTTAATTGCAGCCTACGCTGTTACGGTAAAGTTGGGTATTATCCAGCAGGAAGGTGGAAAAACTGGACATGTGGGGTTCTCCTTAAGCATATTTTCAGGCGAAATGAGTGCTTACTGGTGAGTGGTATGCACTGGTCTTCAGTAGTCTAACCTGCAGTGAGGAGGAGTATGGCTGTTGGAAGGAAAAAAAGGATATGTAGAGGAAAGTGAAAGAGAATAAGCAGCAAACAATAAAAAAAGACTAAACACAGAAGAAAGAAGACAAGTGAGTACAGGGAAGTGAAAAGATTTGTTTTATCTGTGTCTCATGGTGACAGCTGCTAAAAGGACACTTGAAACAATGGGAGAGGAAAAGCTCGGAGGCGCTTGTTACATTTATTAATATGCCTGTATTGCATTGTATTCCTTGGCAGAAAAGGTCTGTGGGTATGGCTGTCTGTGGGGAAGAGGAGTTAGCCTCAAAAGACGTTTGTTTTTATTGGAGCTGTCTACACATCTGCGTGCTCAGCACAGCCATAGGCCTTCAGAGCTCTGCCCACAAGAGAGTGGTGTTGAGCCATCCACTTCCATACCAGGTACAGGCTTCAATTTACAGGTTTTTAAAACGTAAAGTAAGTTTTAACCTCGGTGCTAGGTCTGCTTGACAAAAAAACTTTGACTTTTCCAGAATATATATCCGGATACAAATCAAATATGCTTTACCCTGAAAGGAAAAACTGTAAGCAAGTTGGAGTTCAGGTGGGGTTTTTAGAATAGATAAAGAAACTGTGCGTGTACGCTGGCTGCTGTATCCAGGATACCATACGTAGCTTACGTGTCCCTGCTTTTTCTCTTTTTACTGGAGGTGGAATAAAAAGAACCACAAAACGACAGGCATGGAACGGTTTGAGTCTGGTTACAGCCAGGGCTGGCCATGCCGTGCTGCCAGGCCTGTGCCGTGGTTTCCCAGGTTGCTGTGGATCATAGTCTGCCAGATGGTGTTGATAGGGCTCTAAACATCTCTGGTTGCCTGTTAATTTCCTGATCGACTGTTAATTAAAAACTAAGGAAAGTCTCTGTGTAACTTCCTTACCAAATGGTGCACCTGAAGCCTTTTGTGAGCCCGTGGAATGGCCTGCCTTTAGGATACCTGTATAAATAGTTTAGATTTGCAAAAGACCACAGCCTGTAGCAGCTCCCGTTGGAAATGTGTCAAGTATTGCTTGTCCTTCCCTGCTGGAAATAATTGCTTGGGTTGCTGTGAGCCATGGAGGCCTTTCATGAGGAGTTCAGTTTTCTTGAGAGTTAGCCAGGTAGAAAAACTGGTTGGAGGCAGCGCTGGGGGAATGAGGCATCTGGTGCCTCTGACCAGCTCTCTTCAACCTGGGTTCAGTTGTGCTGCACCAAAGGAATACCGTGAGGGGTTTTCTGTGCCTTGGTCTTCAGGAGGCAGGAGAATATCTGGATATGTCAGTATATGGCCAGTTGCGGCTCTTTAGGTATCTTATGATAGATATTCTGATAGGGGAGTTTGCCCAAGTATTTTTGCATGCATTGCTTTCTAAATTATCTACTGATAGTAAATCACTGAAAATATATAGTATTTATATATGTGTGTGTTTGTGTATATATATATATATGTGTGTGTATGCATATCTTTTACATCCTCTGGACTAAGTAATATTAGTACTCCTTCCTTCTATTTTATCTCTAAAGAAAGAAAACCTGACTGCCTTCTCAAGGCTCCTTGGACTGAATTTGGGCTGAAATTTTTATACTCTGAAAAATGAAATTTCGGCACAGCTTTTTTGACTCTAAAAGCTGCTCTTCTCAATCAGAGATCAGCAGTGTCCTGGACCTTTTCAAGATTAACAAGCATCTCTTAAGATGGAGCATATTAATAGATGCATATGAGCTGATGATGCATATTTTGAAACTGAGCTATCTCCTAAGAGGTTTTTCAGTGAAAAATCTCAAGTGTGGTGTATCGCTAAAACCATTTAAGAAATCATGGAGGGACTAATTCAAAAGTTCTCCTATGCATTCTTTTTAGTCTGTTACTTGGTCAGCTTTGCATCTGAAAACAGGTTCAAGTGCCATACAGACTATGTGGTTTCCTCATTTATCTTATGCACTAGTCCAGGGCCCCCCATCATCAATATTGTATTCCATATAGCAGGAGTTCTATCTCCTTGCACATTATAATTATTTTATTACGTGATGTTTTCTAATCCTTCAGCAATCTCGCTTTGTCAAAACCATAAATTATTTTTCAGAAATTTTGTCGGTCTTTATTTCTTGATCTATCTTTATTAAATGCTGTGCTGAGTTTATTTCTGTGTATACTCTTCATGATGCCTGAGAAGTGCCAGCCAGGACTCTTGTCGCCTGAATGTATGGACATGAGTCACGTTCATAATGCACAGGAACTGACTCCAAAATGGGCCGAGGCTCTGATGAGACTGCCGGTGTGCTGCTGCTAAATCAGGCTTTCGTCTTTCGAGGCGTGATGCAGTTAGTGTATTAGAGACTGTCATCCTGTCTCCTGTGAGCTGCTGCGCTGGGCTGTGTCGTGTTTGACCACATTGCCTACATAAGCTGAAATTAAATGTTTAAAAAAGAGGGAGAGAAATAAACATCTTTCCCAGCTGGGGAACATTTGACTCCCGTTGGGGAGGAGCTATTTTAAAGCTCAGACTGAGGGATGGCTATTTTTGCTCTTCAACCAGACAGACTCAGCTAATGGTCTATATTGTTCGAAATGTTTTGTTGGCCAAATTCTTCAAAAGAAGAAAAAAAGAACAAGAAATGTCCTTAAACTAGCAAGAGGTAGACATGGCTCTAAACTGAAAAGATCTTATCTGTACCTGAACTGTAGCTTAGGGTGGTGGTGATGTGCTTTGTCTTGCTGTATTATTCAAGTATGCTTTTGTTTTAATAATGTGACGCAGAGATTGAGGTCAGCATGGGTATTTTAAAGGAGTTCTGCTGGAAGAACTCATATTGCACAAGTTGTGCAATCTCCAAGTGTGGCTCAAGAGTTGGTGGTTGTTTCACTTAATCATTTCAGACACACAGTGCAGTTAGAGGCTTTCGGGGAAGTGCAACGCAGCAGCAGTTACGCAACGCAGACTGCTGTCCACATAGCATCAGATGTTGTTGTGGCTCATCTACCTTGTTGCTGATGTTCCACTGAGTACTTGCCTTAAAACTGCCTGCCTAGATGGATTTAAGTCTTGGAGCAGGCTTTCAAACAGGTTTCACATTACAAATGGATGCCATTTCATTTAGTATTGAAACAGATTGCCACGTGAAGCAGATCTGCAGCTGTTTGGAAACACCATGAAGCAAATGTAAGTGGAGAAAAAAGCCATATCAGCTTGTGGTGGGGAAGCTGATGTAAAAAGCATGTCAAGACTTACAAAAGAGTTTGTCAAAACTGTTTATTTAATCACTGCTGTGATCTTTGGTGATGACAAGCAGCAAAGCCTTTGTAAGGAGATATAAAAATTGTGCAACGTTGCACTTAGTCTGTTCCTTATTAATTCACATGACCATAGCCTGGAGTATCAATGTAGAACCATAGGATCATTTAAGTTGGAAAAGACCTTTGAGATCATCAAGTCCAACTGTTAACCCAGCACTGCCAAGTCCATTGCTAAACCATGTACCTAAGCACTGCATCAATGTGTTTAAAAAAAACACCTTCAGGGATGGTGATTCCACCACCTCCCTGGGCAGCCTGTTCCAATGCTTGACCACCCTTGTAGTGAATAAATTTTTCCTAATATCCAATCTAAATTTCCCCTGGTGTAAATTGAGACTGTTCCCTCTTGTCCTACTGCTTGTTACTTGGGAGAAGAGACCGACCCCCACCTGCGTATGATCTCCTGTCAGGCAGTGGCAGAGAGCGATAAGCCCCCCCTGAGCCTCCTTGTCTCCAGGCTGAACACCCCGGCTCCCTCAGCCGCCCCTCACAACACTTGTGCCCCAGCCCCTTCCCCAGCCCCGCTGCCCGTCTCTGGACACGCTCCAGCCCCTCAGTGTCCCTCCTGCAGCGAGGGGCCCCAACCTGAACACAGGATTCCAGGGGCGGCCTCACCAGTGCCCAGTGCAGGGGGACGGTCACTGCCCTGGTCCCGCTGGCCACGCTGTTTCAGATGCAAACGTCTTGAGTTGTGGTCCTGGTTCTGCTGCTGCTGTTCCATATAGCCTGTGAGTGCCTTATTTCAGCTCTAACGCTGGCTCCCTCTTGCTCAGGAATGGGCAAAACCCAAGCATGGTTTTGTAGAGCTAAACAAGCCCTGCCCTGCTCCTGGGCCCCTCTTACCCTGCCTTCAAGGCAGCATTTCAGGAAGCTTCCCTCGCTGGGAGCTCCAGGACAGCCACTCTTGGGGTTTTTCACTCGGCATTGTCCCGGAGCGGGCAGCTGCCTTTGGAGGTTGGCAGGGCACAGGAGGGTTCTGGTATCCCCGCGGCATTGTGCCCTGGGCTCCTGCCCTGGGTAGCTGCTCCTCTCTTCCCTCAGTTTTTTCCCTTGCTGCGTGCATTCTTGACTTTATGCAATTGCCTGTTCCTCAAATAGAAATAAATAGTGAGGAGTGTGTGTTATTCGTGGTGGCACGAAGGTCAGGCTGCTATCGAATCTGCCATCTGCGCGTGTGATGTCTTGCTGCTTGCAGCTCTCGCAAGACAAAGAAGCGTCTGCGGGTGGGTGGGTGTAATGTCTGTTGTGGAGAAGCTGATGGGTTTAAAAATACCACTTGTCAATTACCTGATGGGAGCAGTTTTAGAAGGCAATCCACGCCTGGCACATTTTAATTCTCTGGTGGGAAAAGTATTTGGAGATGTTTATTTCAAAACAAAATTAACGAAACGTGAAGGGGACAGGACACTGGGAGGAGATAAATATCTCATGGACTTAGGCAGAATCAGCGTTCTGGTGGCTTTCATTGCAGTCCCAATGCCTCTTGGGGGTAGCTCAGGTCCCTGCATTTGTATCAGGGAGAGGGGGGCGGAGAGGCAGGGAGATGGGGTGAGCTGGGCGCGGAATAAGCAGGCAGCTCGCTCTTCACAGGATGACAGGGAACTTCTGGAAAGAAGGGAGGAGTGAGGAGAGAGAAACGCTCTTGCCGTAAGATGTCCATCATCTCTAGCTCCCCCAGCACCAGAAACACAGAAGGCATTTCCAAGGGCTTGTTCCCCCTTTAGGCAAAGGTCTGGGGTCAGTGAAGTCTCAGTGTGGTTGCGCTGGTTTACGTGTGTCTGACTGATGCTCAGTCAATTCCTTGGATTTTTACGCACATCCATCTCACCTCTTTTGTATGGGTTCTAAATTATTTTTTGAGTGAAGTCTTCATGGGTGACTCCAGATGGTTGTGTTTACGCTGGAGACTGAAGATGTGCCTCACATAGCAGAACTTTGGTTTTTATTTATTTCATTTTCTTGTTATTCACTTAGAGAGGTTTGTTCAAGCATTTCCTTGCCATTGCAAAAACTCTGTGGTAAGTTATGCAGCAGTGTGTGTTATAAAAGTGTTTCCATTGCCTTTTGCCTAAATGACGTAAGGATAAGGGAGCAGAGCAGTCTTCTGATAAGCCTTTTTTTATATGTCTGTTTTGGTGTGTTTTATTAAAAGGGTTTTGGACATCTGTCTTTTAATCAAAGACTGGTATTTATTTCCAAGTCCCCTTCTCTAGTGCTGCAGCAACGACTTCCTGTCTGAACGAGTGCTACTAATTTCAGTGCTGAAAATCCAAAAATAGCTGTGGGGAAAGGAATCAAATTATAGTTTTACCATGGGATGAGGTGATGGGAAGGAGAAGGATGCTGCACCTTCTCCCTGCGTGGGCACGGGTGCTTGTCTCCCTGTGCCACGAGGGAAGCAGAACCCAAACTGGGAGCAAACGGAGCATTTTGTGGAGGCGCCACCTTGCAGGGAACTCTGCCTGTTGCCTGGCTTCCACCAGAAGTTCAGTTCCTGAGGTCCACAGCCAGAAAAAACCAGCCTGTCAGCAGCACCACACAGCACAGAGCAAGACCTCCATGGCCATTGCGACAGGATCTAATCGTTACAGAAAAGGAAAGAAAGAATTAACATTTAAAATATTTCTACATGCAGAATTCTCAGCAATACTGTACATTTGCTAGTCGCTTTGTTATCCCTAAAGGCAGAAGCTCCAGGCACAAGCATTGATGAGCTGTGCATAGCTGGGGGGTCTGCGGTGCCTGGCACGTGGCCATCCCTTGCGCCCCACAACTGTGCCCCTCCGTCCTGCACCTCCGTCGTGGCAGCATTTCCCATCGCTGCGCTGGAGCCGTGGCCAGAAGCACCTGGTCAGCTGGAGAAATGGCTGTCACAGCCGAACCTAATGCAACACCTGCTGCAGGCACGTTGGGAAAAGCTCAGACAAAGCAAACGTGGCTGGCATCTGTCCCCAGCTCCCACCAGCTCGGCAGAACGCTTATGGCTGCCACTGGCAGCAGTGATGCTGTGCTGCGGGGATTCCCTGGTGCAGCATGCAGCCAGCACGGGCTGCTTTTGCTCGTGGATCTACACTGGGAAATGAATTTTCCTGAAAATTGAATGTTTTTTGACGATGCCTGTTCAAGCACGCTGTTTGTGTTAATGCTCGGCCAGCTCTCGCTAGCTTTATTTTGGGGTTTGGTTTCATTAAAAGGAAAAAAAAGATTGGGAGGAGAATCAAACCCAAATCTTTATTTATTTTTCATTTGTAGGACTGAGTGTTGGAGGGAATGGAAAGAATTGAGCTTACCTGCTGGAGCACATTAGTCACATGAAGAGATGATGGCTGTGGGCTTGGGCAAGATTTGAACGTGGGCTGGGTAGTGAAGTGCTTAAGCTGATGATGCTGAGAGGAGTAAGGGTGGAGATGGATCAGTTTTTGTGATTCTTGCCCAATTTCTTAATAAGGAGTGCCTACACCCTTGCTGAAGGCAGAGGGATGCCCTGGCATGTCAGCTGGGCTGATGTTTCCAAGGATGCTGTCGCTCCTGCCCAGCGTGGCTGGGCGGATGGAGGAAGTCCTTTCATGGCTCTGCGCTCCCGGTTGGGCTGCCTCTGTGGGCGTGCCTGGCACAAGTTGGAGGTAGCCTTGTCTTTTTTTTTTTTTTCAAAAAGCCACAAAGTGTACTGTGTAATTACATCTGGGCAGCACAGGGACCTTACAGTTAATATCATGACTTGAGAAGGCAGGCAGTGCCGGAGCTTGCAGACATTTCAAGAAGTACAAATACTAGAAACTCTCAGGAAGGCTTTTGTCAATGTCTTGAGCCCTGAAGTTACTTAAAAAAAAAAATTAAAAAAATGTGTTGTGTTGTGGACCTGCTTCAGCTGTGGGACCGTGCAGGTTGGGAACAGGCAGCGGTTCTTAACCCTGCTGCTTCAGCCAGCACCTTGCCTTCATTTGTTTGCAGTTTTTTTCTGCTTGGTTATCAAACATATATCCACATCTTTTTGTTTCTGACCGGCTATATGAAAGTGTGAATTCTGTGCATGAGGGTAATTGCTTATCCAGTATTCATTTCTTATGAGCATTTTTTTTTTTTAAGATTTCTGCTTGCATTATCTCTTGTGCAATATTCTTCTATGTGTTCAGCATGCAGAAAAAAAGCATTGTGTGACAAGAGGGATTTCCAGTGGGAATAGTGAAGGGGAAATAGCCTGAGTCAAAAGGCTGCGATTAGCACGTGCAGTCATGTACGTAACTCCTTTGAGGTGTACCATTGAATTCAGCTGGAAGTTTAACAGAGTGTGAAGGTACTGGTCCAGCAGAATGAGCCTGTTGTGTAAGACTTTGGTCTGTCATTTAAAGCGTGCTCATTTAAATGATTGGTACAGAATTGCAAAGGAAAAAAAACCAAAACTTTTTATTTGTGAATAGCTCAAATAAGGAAGAGAGTTAAAGTCATCTTGGTGTCGAGAGTGAATTGTTGGTCCAGCCCTACAACCACTATTTGAATTGGGTAAACCGATTCCTGGGGTGAATAAATAGAACTTCTAAATGTAGGTCTTAAAAGCGGTAAGATTCACTTCCTATTGCAATACAGATGAATGTGGAGCAGAAATGCAGATTCCTGCCCCAGGGTTAGGGGTGGCGGCTGGCAGTGCTGGGGTGACGTTCCTGAGCTGCCCTTTAGTGTGCTGACCGGACACTGTGCACAGCCTCCCTGGAGAACGCACACCAGTGCCGTGGCAGCTGGCTGAGCACTCGTACCAGTTTGCTACCTACAACACCACGTTGTTTTCAGGAAAAGTATTTCCAGTGAATCGTTCCAGGTTTTCCTTTGTCCCTCTGACATTCAAAATGCTGCTGTCCCCTGTGCCCCCACCTCAAGTATTTATACACTCTTTAGGAACTAAGGAAAACCAAGAAACATCTCATTGGATTTGGTACTTGTTTATTACTGAAAACAGTTTAATGTAAGCATGGAAATTCGTATATAATATAGAATAACTTCTATGTGATTTTTATTATATAGACCTTTATACAATATGAAATACCATGAAAGATCTGCTCCAGGAGTCATAATAATAAAGTTAGATCATCAACTAAGTGAAGAGGATTTGCCAAGACACCTGTGAAATGCCTTTGGGGTTTGCTAAGCATTTTGACGTTGGAAATGAGGCTGTTCCTGGTGAATCAAATAGGAGAAACACTGTGGCTTTTTGGTGGGCTCCTTGGCTATTGCAAAGCTGTAGGCTTCATGCCTGCCTAAAGTGTTTGTGGGTAAGCAAAGACACGTCTGGATTCCTCCTTCCTCCTCCTCCTCCATCCTTCATAATCCAAGGAAGCAGGCAGCTTCAGACTTCCTATTCTTGTGCCTTTTCTGCCCTGAGCATCTTTTCCTGGAAGGTTTGACTCCCTTCTCTGCTGTAGGACAGCAGTTCAGCTGTGCACAGCTGTGCTGAACGAGCTCAACTCAAAGGGAAACTCACCTGATGTGTGATGTGGTCCTACATTTGGGCTTGGCTTGGGTTTTGAACGAGGAGGGTTTAATTACTTTGCAAGCAAAGGAGGAAATCTGCATATAAAGAAATACATTTGCAAGACTGTTGGAAAGTGCTTCTGCTGTCCCAGAGATTTAATATCTTCTATCTGGCTTTTATTTTCTATGGTTGTATTGGTTAAGACTTCTCTGTTTTGGGGGCTTTTTTGGGTGATGTGGGTTTTGGTAGTAGTTTTTTGTTTTCTTTTTCGGTGGTGGTGGTGGTGGTCTTTTTTTTTTTAAAAAAGTTATTAATATTTTGAAGATTAAAAAATATGAATAAGGCTAAGAAAAAGCATGTTGTCAGCCCAAGCATTTCAGGGATTTAGCTCATTGCAAACTGGACAAACTTTGAGATAGGATTTATTGTCCCAGTTCAGACCCAGGGTCTGGTAACCCTCTTTCCAGTGGGGCCGGGCACGGGACGCATCTGCAAGGAGTGTGCAGACCTCGTCACGACAGTTGACGCTTTGACTGTGGGGTAGGCTTTCCAGTCACAGGGTTAGGCAGCGATGGGGACCGTCTTTCTCTGTCGCTCTCTGATGGAGTTGTGCGCTCTGTGGTGGCTGAAGACTGGGCTGACCCAGCTCACAGCTGCTCGTCACGGAATGAAGCTCAGAGCGGAGAGAACGCTGCAAACTGGCTTCTGTCCTTTGGAGGTATGAGCCAAATTGCTGCTGGTCTCTTGCTCAGGGCTGTGTTGATGATGTCTATCCAACTTTTCCAGGTTCCCAGGGAACTGTGGTAATGCTTCCTGTCCAGCTACACCAAGCAGCACTAAATTTAGACCAAGTGAGCCATAATGACATTACAGGAACCAGAGGAGAGCTGACCCACCCTCTGGGAGGAGGGCCTGGCTCTCTGTACGGATGTCTTCATCCCTCGAGCTGCCAAACCTCTCCTGACCTCTCTGCTCACTCCAGGCAGCCTGTGCCTCCGCATCACCCGTTGGCACTTGTGCAGTCTCCGTTTCATACAATCCTTACAATCAATCGTTTCCTCCTGATTTTTTTCCCTCCAACAAGAACCTGGTGTACCGTGGAACATCTATGGACATCTGATAGGCACACACAGTGCAGCTGGCTGTATTTCAAACCAGCAGCTTGGGACAAGTCCCCCCGAGCTGCCAGCTGATGCGAGGGCAGAGCTGGCCCCAGCTCCTTGCTGTATTTTATTTCCTGAGAGCACTGCCATTACACTGCTTTGCTGGTGTCTGGCACAGATATCTGCAGTTCCAGCTGGAGCGGGGGCGAGCACAGCGGGGTGGTTGGAGAGGGCTTTTCACATCAAGGCTCTGTTATCCTTCCATTTCCAGCATGTGACTGATGAATACTTACTGCTCCCACCTCCCAGGGGACTGACTTCTGAGCAGGGAACAATTGTAGAAGATGCTGCATTCTGAATGAATTTTTAGGAGCCGTAATTACTCATTGCTGTTGCTGTGATTACTGCTGTCAGTGCTGAGCTATTAGTCCAGCCACACTGGGGCTGCCCAGCGCCTGTGCCAGCAGTATCAGTACTGGTCCCCAGTGCAGGGCCCAGCTGGGCATCTGTTCCTTGCCCTTATTTTGACCAAGGGCAGCAAGCTGCTCTACTGCCTGTGTGCAGGAGCACGTGTTAGATCTGACAGTGGCCAGACAGAAACTAGGCACCTGTTCCACAGCTGACGAAGCCATGGCCTCAAATTAGCGAATTCAGCCAAGCTGGCTGATGAATATCGATTTATAGGACCCGAGAGTCTGGTCACACGCATCTGGCAGAGATGGCACAAGGTACCTGCTCAGCCACGACTTCCAGCTGCAACGGGCACAATGTGAATGCCAGTTACTGCTCCGTGCATTGTCTCCGGTAGAAGCACAAATGGCACAGTAGCGCGGAACAGGTACACCACCTGGGAGCCTTTGCGCAAGCACACCCTCAGGGTGATGTGCTGGGTTTGCAGCTCCTCTGCCCAGATGAGGCTGGAGCCATGGGTGTGGAGACAGTCATGGGGAGGGATGTGGGGCTGCAGAGGGACCAGCCTTGTCCTGTCCCTGAAAATGTAGGTGCAAGGGGCTGAGCAGCCTCCGTTTGTGCTTCCCAGCTGCCGCAGGTATTTGGGAAGGGGCTCTTGCATGTGACGGTTGAGCGTGCCCAAAAAGCAGCAGCTGGCAGTAAGAATGTACCCAGTTATTCACAAGTGGCACTTTAGGCTCCCATAAAAGAAATGACGCTAGCACCTGTTAGGCAAGTCATCTTGCATCTGGGAAAAGTAATCCCATTATTACTCCCATAGTTATTTTAATTTCCAGAGTTATTTGCTGCTTTCTGCATAGAGCCAAGCCTGCAGGGCTGGGTTCTCACCGCCCAGCCCATCTGCCTGCTGCCTCCAGGAGGGATGGGGGTGGCCACACAGGTCTCAGTTTGACAAGTGCCTCTGTCTGGCATTTTCTTCCGAGAGAAAAACATTTGTGAAGAGCCTGGAGCCTGTTGCTTAGAGGAGGGCAGTATAAAAATGCTAGAAATGGAAGTGAAGGGAGCATGGGGCTGGCATGGCAGGTGGGGAGAAGAGGGAGTTCGGGAACTTGGCTTGCACGTGTGTTGGGAAAGAGCACGGTGCGCCTTGTTGGTAGGACAAGATCAGCAGGCTTGTTGCCTTTCTTTGGCAGTGTCATGGAGACTTCAAACAGTCTGCAATGCAGTTCAGCCTGAAATAGGTGCTTGAAATAGGTACTTGAAATAAGGCAAAATGACTGATGCCTTAAAAGTCCTCATTTTCCCTGGCTGTAAAGGAAACTGCATGGTAGGCATCTAAGGGTGGGTTACTGATCCCACCCCTGGGCTGTCAAGGGGCAAGGGCTGTTGGTCTTGTGCAGGGGTCTCCTGTTAGGGGGGCCCTCTGTGTGTCTGTAATTCAGGGCTCCGGGACTCAGGACCCTATGACGTGGGTTTTTTTGCAGTGAGGAGAAATAGCAAATTTTAAAGGCTTAGCATAAACTGAACTTGTGCGCGCCTCCGCACTGTGAAAAACAGGATGATAACATCCATCTGCCGTATATCACAGCATTTGGGTAACTTTGGGGCTGCTGGGAGGAGTTGAAATATCAGTGCTGTTCTTCAAACTCCTAAAAGGTTATCATTAGCTGCTGTCTTACATTAGCGCTGTGAAATGTGGGTAATATGTGCTCAGACTCCAGGGAACAGCCACAATGCCTTTGCTCAGGCCCCTTGCACCTACAGAGGAGCCAAAGCCAGGCTGCTTCTCGCTGCTGCAGCCACCAGCTGTCGTCTGTCCACCTGCAAAGCAGGTAGCAACCTGGGAACCTGGTTGGTTTGCAAGGCTGAGCAGCCTTTTTTAGAGGAGCAGTATGGGAATGAATCCCTGGGGATTGGGCCCTGAGTAATTCCTGGTGCTAATGTGGTATGTATGAGGGAAACATACGTTTAGGAGGCAAGGTTCCTCCGGCCTGCTGCCAGCTGAAAACACAGCACTGCACTGTAGCACCTGTCACCAGCAGGTGCTTGGTGAAGGGATTTGGATTTGGATCTGGGTGTAAGGCAGGAGCTGGTGTTGAATGTTTGGGAAAAGGCCAAGGATGTGTGCCTTGAGTCCTGCTCTCATCCTGGTCTCCTGCTCCGGTTCATTCATTGATCCTTTTCTTTTTGATACTGCTGTCAAAACCCATAGGTATAACCAGGAGAGAAGTGCACCAGCAACATAAATACTACAAAAATACCTTGAACTGAACAAAAAGAAGGAATGGTAGGTTTTTTGAGCCATACTAATTTCTTGAGTTTCCAATGCTGAAATGTCTCAACTGGTGGAGGAGAACAGCCGTTCTGTGCCTCCACCATCAGCTTGCTCTCTGCGGTGCCAACTTCTGTCTTGCTTTTGGCATCTCTAATCCCTCCTGCTGTCTGTGCTCGCATCTGTTCTCTGTCCTCACAAACGCTGCACAGCCCAACTTGTCAAAGAGGAAGGTGATATTCCTGCATCTTTTTATCAGCCCTGCCAGTCCTCTTGTCTCTGACTCAGCCACCTCCATCCGAGCAGTCTGAGGGTGCCAGCTTTAGCCTGGCCAAGTTTCCCCCATCTCCCTTGCCCTGCTGCTTCCCGTCCTGGCCATCTCAAGGGACTGAGCATCTCAGGAGAGTAGGACTTGGGGAAATGCACAGTGTCATTTAAAACACCAGCCAGCCACTTCCCCCACCCTCAGTCCATTTCTCCCTTCTGATGTAACAACAGTAATCCTAAACTTTTCTTTTTTTTAAAGGTTTATTGTAAAGTACAATGTGTAGGCTGGGGTTTCCTTTCCTTGCAAAACAAAGGCAAAGCTGCTTGGGTGGTCTGGCTGATGCTGTGGGATGCTATCTGGAAGGGATTTGGGGGACAGACCTTGGTCTTTCAACCCAGGGCTATTGGAGGTCGCAGGGACCTGGGGTCAGGTTGGGGTGCTGTCAGCAAGTGCTACTGGGTGCGCTGGTGCCACAGGTGTTTCGGGTCCACTGGAGGGGAGAGAGGTGACCTGGTGGGACAGCAAGTGACCTGTGTTATAAAGAAGCCAGGTATGTGCAGCTCGGTGTTTATCCCTGTCTTGCACAGCAGCACTTGGACAAAAGGCAGCACCAGGTCTTTGGGGGCTGAGTTAAATGCAGGTTTGACATAAAAAAAAAGCAAACAAGAAAACATGGTAATTGTTGGAGGTGCCTAAAAAAGGTTAGCAACATGAACTCATATCTGGCCAGGGCCAGGGGTATAATTTTGTCCTAGATTGAGAGGAAAATACGTCCCACGGTATCTGCGGCAGGGGTCAGGTAGTGAAGAAGAAGGAAAAAAACCTGCTGAAGGTGTGCGCATGCGTGACAGCGAGTGGCTTCACGGCGCCTGTCTTGAGGCCGAGGGGCTGTGGGGAGACCAGCGGGGCTGGGGTGGCACTGGGGTCTTTGTGCAGCGGGAGGGGGGGGACAGGAGGAAGGAGAAAAAAGATGCTAGTCACGCTTGGCACCCGCGTGGTCCTTGCAGTCCTCACTGGGCAGACTCACCCGGTCCCCTGGCTGGTAATGACGGGAGGATAAGGCAGGAGATTTTGGAGGGTGAAATTGTGCAGGCATCCACAATGGCAGATCAACACGTCTGGTTCCATAAGCTGCGATGTCAAGCCGCGGTGGTGTCACAGCACGGGGAATGCTTTCTGGATGCTGTTGTCTGTGGGTAATACATCCTGGGCAAATTCAGGTAATATGCAGTTTACAGAGCCCTGGCTCAATCCTGACCATACTCAAGTTTAAGTCACTTATTTTGCAGCGCCAGCATCTCATGCAAATCCCTGTAAACGTGCAGCGCTCACCGTGTCCCCTGGGCTGTGCCCCCGCCTCTGGGAATTTGGGTCCCTGTGCCAAGGGGCCATGGCAGGTGACTGTGGTTAGCCAGGGCTTTGCAGCAGGGCAGAGCAGGAAGGCGAGCCATGTGTTTCACCGGCTTCCCGCAGCAGGGCTCTGCTGCCTGAAGGCTTCTTTCTTCTACCCAGGGCAGCAGCAGAAACACCTCCTCCCACCCGGGGAGGACGTGCAAATGCTCCTTGTGGAGTATCAAGGCTGTCCTTTACACTTCCCCCCAACGCAACACACGTAGGCACCATTCTCCTGGCCCCCTCGCCCTGTGACCGTGCCCATCGCCTGTGGCTTGGCTACGGGGAGAGCCCAGTTTACAGGGGTGAGACACTGCAGGCTTCAAAGCAGCCCGCGTGCACTTGTGGCTTCTTTTTATTAGCAGGGAGGGGGTGTTGTGGGCACAGAGGATGCAGCAGCCAAATACAGGCAAGGAAGTCGCCTTCTTTCCGCACAGGCTGGGGCACTGGGAAAAGCTGGGTGTCCAGCTGGGACGTGCTGGCCCTGTCCTGAAGCGCATGAGCAGACAGGTGCAGGCGCCCTGTGTCAGGGTGCGTGCATGTGTGCGCATGTGGAGGCTGGCAAGCTCTCCCTGGTGTGATCTGTGAGCGAGTAGGGGCTGTCTGCACTGATGGCTCACTGCCTTGTTTGGAGTAGATAATCCATGCTACACCAAGAAAGCTACACCAAGAAACGCTGGGGTGCCTGTGGTACACATCTACGTAATTGCACATACATGCCTGTGTACATACATATGTGCGTGTGTTGTTGCCCGTGTTTTCCAGAGCAGAGGTTTCACCCCCTGGCCAGCAGCTGGAGGAAGTGCTCAGGGTGCTACACTCCTGCGCAGGGTGTGGGATCCCCCTTGCACACCTCCGTTTAGTGTTTCCTTTCTCCCTTGCACAAGTGCATGTGTGGGCACAAAAATAAGCGTGTCCTCTCCTTCTAGCACGGTGTTTTGTGCTTTTGCCCCGAGGCACAGGGAAAGGCTAAGTCCTGGTGGGGGAATGGTTCCACGTGGGTTTTGGCACCCTAGTCCGTAGCACGGGGCAAACGCCATTCCCACGTGCACACGTTAGGAGGATGCTGTGCTTGGACCGGGTCCGGTGCTCGGCGTGGGCAACGCCGTAGTTGTTTGTGTGTGTCACGGCGGGAAGTGTGTGAACGGAATAAATTTAGCAGTCAAAACACGGGGCCAGTGCAGTTGGTCATTAACTGCCAGCCCGTCTCGTCATCCTGCAACCACAAGGAGCTTTTTTAGGGCCGGCGTCCCAGCGGAGGCCAGAGGAAGCGTGGGAGGCCAGTTCCCGGTGACACCTCCGCGCGTGGCAGCGCTGCCCGCCGGTGCCATTGGCTGCCCCCTGCCCGGGGCCGGCACCGGCCAGGGGTTAAATGCCCGCGTGGCCCTGCTGGGGCACACAGCCCAGGGCATCCCAGCACAGGCAGCCAGCTTGTCCCACCCTGAGCACCGGAGGAGTCGCTGGCTGGCATCACGCCTCAAGGTAAAAGCTTTGGTTTCTTTGGGTCGCTTTGGAGTGAAAATAGCAACATTTGGGGAGAGGGGTTGTAGATTTCCTTGCGAGTTTGGGTTGAAAGCTTTCTTTGGTAGAAAGAAAGGGGTTGCTTTGTAAGGGAAGAAATCGGGAGCAGGGCTCTTTGCTCCAGCACGTCTTGGGTGCAGGGTGATGTGCAGTGCAGTTAATGTGCCCCATGGGAACGTGGTGCTGGGCTGCTTAACGAGAAAACGTTAGCGAAGCTGGAGGGAAGCCCCCTGCCCCTGCTGCTTTACCTGCAGTGCTGCTGGGACATCAGAAGGACCCAGCAGCCACACGGATGCAGCTCTCCGTGGGGTTATCTTACCGGGGTGCTCCACTGTGCCTTGGTGGGAGGTGTTACAGGGCTGTGGGGACCACGCCAGGTGGGAGGTCAGGGGCACAGCTCTGTAGCCCGTGGTCTCACAGCTCATCTGTGGCGCTGGCTCCCATCACAGCTACCAAACTCAGCTGGGTGACGGGTGATCTTACTGTGGGAGCAGGCAATTTGGAGGAGCTTTTCCACTTTTTAGCGATGCTTAGACAAAAAATCTGCAAGAACATGGCCAGGTATTTGAAATCTCAAACTAAAGGAAAGTTCCTGCACAGGAGATACCAGGAGGTGGCATGAGCATAAATCCTTGGCTTGTTTGATGACATACTAGGCTGAACACCATGTGCTGGGACAACAAGGCTGTATCAGTTGGAAAGGCTTTGCGGGGCCAGGTTACAGCCAAGGGCATGTACAAATGCTTTGCTCTAGTGTGCAAATACTTTGCTCCCTGTTGCAGTCACAAGGGACCACAAGCAACATGAGGACTGCATTCCTGGTGCTGCTTCTCTGGGCTGTAGCCTGCACTCACCCTGTAAGTATCTACTGAACAGGTTACTCAAACCCTACACCCTGGTGGTTTTGCCCAGCCAAGACACACTGATTACTGATCAGCTGTTTCCTGGATGTGTTTAGGTGCCTGACCATGAGCCTGCCCACCCCCACCTCAGCACTCAGCAGGAGGTAAGCCAGGGGGTGCCCCTATCCCGCAGGTGGTAGCCACTCGTGGAGCAAGCCTGGGGATGGGGAGCCAGCCCGGGCAGGCATCCTTGGGCCGTGCACCCGGGGGAAGAGCTGCTGCTTGTGCAAGTCTTTGAGCTTTGCCTGTCTGCTCAGTCTTTTCACGCTGGATTGGTTTCACCTCATTTTGCCTTGCCTCCCTGTCCATGTTCCCAATTCATCTGATGCATTCTGCTGTGTTGGTCCTGAAAAAGAAGCTTCTGTGCTCTGAACCATCGTGGTTTGGGCTTTTCTGGGTTGCCCTTTTGTTGGTGGCTACTTTTTTTTGCATCAGCAGAAACAACTGAAGGGCTGAGGTGCTAGTGATGAAAAAGGCTTGAGCTCTCACATGGCTGAGGAGCCATATATCATCCCACAGCAGTAGCGATAGCAGTAAATGTGCAGTGGTGTTTAATAAACCAAAGCACCGTGTCATATTTTGTTTCTAGGACACGACAAGTGAAGATTACATCAACAAGCTGGGCAACCTCCTGGGTGATGGAGATGGCAGACATCCTCCTGCCAGTGTGGTGAGGGGGGACAATGCCCTTGCCGGGGACCTGACAGTTGGCAACACCGTGGGTGAGGAGCTGGGTGAGCACGGTGGCCGAGATGTGGGAGGCAGAGTTGGGGAGGCTCCGCACCTGAACCAAGTGGACCATGAGGACATGAGTGCCCGGGATGGGAACGACCTTGGTTTCCTGGTGAGTGATTGGGGAGGGGTGTTTTGCTTTTCTAGGAAAGTGCACTTAGCCCCAAAGCTGGTGTCAGTCAGGGTGGTGCACGGCCTGTGCGGTGAGCCGTGCCAATAGCATCTGTGACCTGCAAGCCTTTGCATTCATCTCCATTTGTCACCCCCATAGGAGGAGGATGCACATGATGCTGATGCTGGTGACAACAGAGAGCACCATGGCACTGGAGTCAATGGGCTTCCCTCCCGCGCCAGTGGGCTCCTGGATGAGGAGGACGACAGTGGGGACGACACCTTCGATGAGAATGGGGAAGAGGAGGGGGGCGAAGGTCCTACTTACACAGCTGGTGCTGACAGGGCAGGTGAAGATGGCCATGATGCTGGCCGTGGGGATGCCAGGGCTGGCGGAGGGCATGGTGACAGCAGCAGCAGTAGCAGCAGCGAGAGCGCTGGGGCTGATCACCGGCGGTACAGGAGCTACCTCAGCAGCCGGTATGAGCAGACCTACAGGCGGGGAGGGGGCAGCAGCAGCAGCCAGGAGGAGGAGAGCTATGACTTCGAGGGCGAAGCCATGCAGGGCGATGACCCCTCTGTCTTCGATGGCCCAGGCAGCAGCTACAAGGGGCGCCGCGCTGGCCCCCGTGCCCCAGGGAGCAGCCAGGAGAGCAGCTGGGGGGCTGGCTCCCATCGCTGGGAGGAGGGCGACAGCAGGTCCCCAGAGGTAGAGGATGCTGACTCAGAAGAAGACAGCCCATCCATGGAGGACAACAGTCAGTTGGAAGAGCCCATCGCCAGCCAGTCAGAGGAAAACAGCACCAGCCGCTCTGGGGAGGATGAGGATGGGGAAGACAGCCCCTCCAGGGAGAGTGAGGGTAGCGAGTCCAGGGAGGACACTGCTGAGCAGTCAGACGAAGAGCCAGGGGAGTCCCCGGAGGACATCTCCCAGGAGGCAGTGAGTACATCGAGCGAGCGCAGCAGCAGCCAGTCCCGGGAAGGGCAGGAGGAGCGGGAGTCTGCCGAGGACACGAGTGTGCCGTCTGTGCCTGACAGTGAGTCCGGAGAAGATGAGGATGACCAGAGCCAGTCCACAGAGGACACTGTGGAGGAGTCAAAGGAGGATGAGAATGACTCTGACCCTGATGGGGATATGCCAAGCACATCAACCGAGAGCCAGAGCGCATCCCCGGAGGATGATGGCAGCCAAGAGGACAACACAGGCGAGGACAGTAGGTCCACAGAAAGCAACAACAGCGAGTCCCCGGAGGATGATGATGATGATGATGAGAGCCACTCCCAGGAGGACACCACCCAGGAGTCCAACAGCCATGGGGATGACAGCTCGCCACAGAGCCTGGAGAGCAGGAGCCGTAAACGGTGGCCGGGTGCCTACCGCAACAAGCCTGCTGTTGACTACGATGACAATGACTGCCAGGATGGGTACTGACACGTGCCCCGCAGCCTCGTCGGTGCTGGCGGGAACAGGGGGAGGAGGGGTTTAATTTATTTGATATACAGCCTGGTTGACTTCTTCCTGAGAAGATGCTGCGGATAAAACAGAGGCGGGTTCTCCAGGGCTTGACCTGGGCTCACTACACAGGGCACGAAGTGGGAGGTTATGCCAGCCACAGGGAAAACGCCAAACCACAGCGAGAAAAGCCCTTTCTTATACCAAACCGGAGAGCAGCTGAGAGCTGTGAGTGCCAGCAGGGTGCTGCTGCTTGCCAAAAGGGCACAGCGGTGGCTCGGCACTCCAGGAGCTGCGCCTGGGCATGCTGGGCAGAAAGGTCCCTGCATTCACCTTTTGTATTTACCTACCACTGCCCTAAAAGCATCTGCCCAGACTCCAGCGGGAGCTTTCCGTTAGCTCCATGTCCTGCACATAAGGAAGAAGAGCTGCAGCTGGTGTGCACACACAGCGTGTGGGCTCAGCGGTGCGTGAAGTACCACTTTTGGGGGGGATAGATGTAATATTTTGTAAGAAATGTACAGTAAACATTGTATTGTATTCTTTTTGCACTTGTATTTCAAAGCTGAAATGTACCCTTGTTGATTCCTTTAATGACCATTAAAACCATCACATTCCACAGCGGTGTGGTTCGAGGTGTTGCTGTTTTCTCTCCTGAGGGAGCTGGGTGCTGTGGTTTGGGGTCAGACCAGCGCGAGAAGGGAGCAGAGGGCTGCCTGCTTGGACAAGGAGCTGAAGCTTGCTGGGGTGAGGTGGAAAGCAGAGGCTGAGGGGTGCTCCCATTTACAGGCACCCCGAGGGCCACACCTGGCCCTGGCTGACCCAGGGGTGTGGTGGAAAAGCTGGCAAATGACCCTGATGACCTGGGCTTAGGGCTTTGCTGTGTTAAGGACGTCACCTGCTGCGAGATGGGCAAGGGTTGTTCTGCTCTTCCTGAAGTGCTGGGAAGAAGATGCACCAGGGGATGGGGGCTCTCCTGGACCAGTGGCTCTGGGTGTCTCTGGTGGCCCCTGGCACCAGGTTGCCGGCAGCAGAATTGCAGGTGAGCCAAGGAAAAGGGGTTATGATGGGCTGGTACATCGTCGGTAAAGCCTCTTTTACTCAGTGTGCCTTGTAGTATTTTTCTCCTACCAGCAAGCAAGTAAACAATAAATTGTTTTAAATCCCATCCAGGCCCTTGTTCACACGTGTATGATAGGCTGTACAGCACGTGCATCAACGCTGATGGAGGAAACCATGGGTTGTTGTGTGGCTGCACAGTTTTGCAGCGTGGAGTTGTGGCTGGGCAGGGGACAGTCTCCAAGGGTCAGTGTGAGCGGGTGCGTGACTTTCACTACCTGCCTGGGGCCAGTGGTGTCATTGCTGGGCATTGCAACACTGAATTCAAGAACCAGTAAAAAAATGAAATATTATTTTTATTACTTGTAGCAAAGCTGCACTTAATTTTTGGACTCTTTGCACCACTACAGAAGCTGGGAGCTGAACAAGTCCTGCTTTATAGTGGAATTTATGTTTTGATTTCCACCCTGTGGAACCTTTTCCTACTTTTTGAGATTAGCTCTGAAACGCAGCTTCCCCATGCTGCTGCCCTGTGAACAATTCTGTGTTCTGACCCTGCCTCCTCTGCCCCACTGGTCCCCACTTCACAGCAGATGCCTTGGCTGTGATTTGCCTCTCATTTTTTTGGGACCTTTTGCATTAGCTGCCTGAGGACGTGGGGATGCTGTGACAGTGATAATGCCTGTCAGGGTCGAGGGTACCAAAATGCTGGCGCGCAGCCCCATCGCTGGGGTGAAAGACAGCAAACACAGATTTGGCTGCAGACCAGAGGTGCAAAAAGGGCTGGGTGACAGCTGTCACTTTGGTTTAAAATTGTAGCGATGCTGTGTTTGCTGGCTCCTCTGCGTGGCGGTGCAGGGTAGGGCGCTGCTGTGAGCTCTCCCGTGTCCAGCAAGCGGTGCCACCGCTCAGGCAGCAGGGACGTTTTGGGTGCTGGCTCTGCCACAGGACTGGGTCACATCCCCAGGGCCATCAGAGGTGGTGTTTGCATGGGGACAGCTGGTGAGGATGGGGACTGGAAGCTTTCCTTCAGGTCCCTGCAGGAAAGCAAGGGGTGCCCCGCAGCTCTGCAGTGAGCCCAGCCCATGAGCAGGATGGCTGAGACGTTGCAAGGGTGGGATGAAGCGGGCTCGGGCTCGGTGAAACTGCTTCTTGCAGGTCGTGCGTGACCCTTTCTCCTTCCTTGTCCTTGTGCGAGAGGCAGCACAGCACAGCTGGGGAGGGAGCCACTCGCCTTCATCCTCCTGCAAAGGGAGTGGCGATGCTCGTCCTCCTCTTGTTCCATGCACAGATAAGAAAACTGTTTGATTTGGCTTTAGTTTGAGCGGGAGGGGTCTGTGCCTTGCAAACAGGGCATGCAGCCCCCTGCTGCACCCGGTGCCGGAAGGGTAGCTGGATGCACTCCCTTTGCATGTCGTCCTAGAGACACACTGCGGTTGTACGCATGTCCCCAACAATAACGCCCAAAATTTGCCTCTTGCTGGCTGGCTGCTCCCCAAAGGCTGGGGAGCCGGTGCCAGAGCTGGCTGCTGCCCACTGGTCCGGCCAGGATGGCTTCCCACAGGACCATCCCTCCCAGGCATCACCAGGGAGGGGTGGAGAGGGGACAAAGACTCAGCCCTTCGCTGGGGAGCCTCCCTGCCTGGCCGCAGGGAGGGAACCGCTCGCGTTGGCCTGATGCAGGGATATGCCCAGCACCTGACAGCACGTCTGCAAGTACAGGCAGGTTTTTGGGGACATGCATGGCACAGGGCTGTCCCTGTCAAATGTCGTTCATCCATGTGTGAACGGGGCCGCCCTGCTTCTCATCTGGAGGGGCTCGGTGGTGGGCAGTGCTCCACAGGGTCAGGTATTGGATGGCCAGAGATAGCGTGGCCAAATGATGCTCGCTTTGAAGGGTTTTAAGGCATTTTTAGCAGCAACCCATGTGTTTGGCTTTTGTGGCATGTGCCTGTGCATGGTGAGCATCCAAGGGGGGTGCTCCCAGTCTCTGCTGTTGGGCAGGCAGGAAAAGCAGCTGGGAAGATCAACCACAGGCTCTGCTGTTGCTGGAGCTGTTCCTGCATCCAGTTTTGGACTGATTGCATGACGAAGTTATAAGGGTCAGCTTGCCCCGTGGATTAGGCAAGGATAAAAAATGACCACATCAATGTATGCATTTTTCTTACCCACCCACATGGCATTTTTTGCGCATTGGGGGTGGCCCCTAGAGCAGAACGCAGTGATATACCTAGGAATCAGCGCTGGGGTTTAGAGCAGATAGTTTTGGTTGCATTTGGGTTTGTGAAAACACAAGTTTGCATCATCTTAAAAGAAAGATTTCATGTTTATTTTTTTGTCCTTTCTAAGAAGAGAAACATCTATTTTTAATAAGTAGCTGGTATGGCCGAGGTGGTGGGAGCCAGAAGTGCTGAGCCTGACTGTGGCAGCTGGACTTGAGGTGGCTGCATTTATTCAACCCCCTTGTTTTCCTGGCTTTGATGGGAGAAAGAGAGAGACCCTTGTGACCCGCAGAGCATCTCTCCATCCAGCAGCAGTTTTTTTGGCAGCACAGCCAAGTGCCCTGGGCTTCCCATGGCAGGCTGAGCACCATGGCTGGCCGCAGGGCTTCTCCTTGGCCCCTTTTTGTCTTTAGTAAAATGGGAATATCTGTGGAAGAAACAATTCAATGGGATTGTCTCTTCTGTGCCCCCTGTGATGGATTTCTGTGATGGGAACTGCTCCTCGCCAAGTGCATGGTGAGGCTGGGAGAGTTTGATTGCATTTCTGTGCGCTTTTCAATGGGGAGGAAAAAACCCTCTGACGGAATCGGTGCTGCCGTCAGCCTGAACAAAAGAAATGTCTCCGCCGTGGGAAAGCAGCCTCTGACCTCAGTGAAATCCTGAAATATTAGGAACCTTACAAATGCTCTGAGGACATTTTTCTTCCAGCTCCCTTTACTGCCCTGCACCTCAATAGCAAATAATGCCCCCCACCCTCCCCGGGGGTCCTGGGGGTTCTGTGGTTCCCCTGGCACTGCTACAAGGAGTCAGGCACCGCAGGATGGCCTGTTAAGTGCAAGCCTGAGCATCTACCTGTACTGCACCCCTTGAACTGTGAAAACATTAAAGCTGCAATGTGAGCAAGTGGTTTGCAGTTCAGGTTTTTCTGTTTTCACACCCTGAAATAGAGAGCTGCAAAAAGCTGGTGTTTCGATCAGTTGTCTGAAAGTAGGAGCTGAACCCGCAACTGGGGAACGGAGGCAGTACCTGCCCTCTTTTGTCCCACAGACGTGATACTGTTTCACCTGCAGAGCAAAAATTAGGTTCATTATAGCATGAAAACTTTCAAAGCTTTCTTAATTTTGACATTTTGAAAATAAAACGAGTGCCTGAGTGTTAAGGTTCTTGTCGCAACTGCCACATACTTGCCTGTGTATATATGGGCACATATGTAAGCGTTGTGCAACCCCTGTATGTGCACAATAGCAAACAGCCAGCGCAAGCGCAGCGGACCCGCGCTGACACACAGCGTGCTCTGCCTCTGCGGGAAAGGGCAACTTTTAAAGCCCAAACACAGGATTTTGCAGGTTTGAGCAGGGCGCGCAGTGGTGGCGAGGCAGGCAGTCACTGCTGGTGTGGCATGGGCAGCAACACGCCTTCATGCCGTCTAGATGTTTGACTGACCAGGAGCACTGGTTTGGCTTTGGCAGAGAGCTCAGTTCCCGAGCTGGGTGTGCAGGTTGCCAGTGGGTACCTCTGCAATGAGCCTGGGTGCTCTGCCTGCTCTCCTCCTGAAAATGGACTCTTTTTGGGGGGTTTCTGTGTTTTTTTCCTCCTGTTTTTGTCATGTGGCTGTGTTTGAGGGCACTCACACGTGGGTAGAGGCAGCCAGACTGGTGGTGGGATCAGTCCTGGTAACTCATTCTTAGCCGGTGCACTGTTTCTTCCTCCTGGAAAAAAAAAAAAAAAAAAAAAAAAAGGCAAAAAAATAGAGGAAATCTGATGTACAAATAGTGCTCAAACACGAGAGGACCTGGGTGGTGGTGAGTGCTGGGATTTGTGATAACGCTGTGGCCTTGCTTCTGTGGTTTGCTGGGCTTCTGTTCCCCAGAGTTCAGGCTGCCTCAAAGCGCTCGCATTAGAGAGTGACTCATGGCCCATGTTTTGCCCGGTGTGGAAACAGAATTAATTTCCTTTATCTTCTTTCCTGCCTCAGAACAAAAGGAAAATCATAGGAATTGTTTAGTTGCAAAAGGTTAATCTGTAAAGGTTGTGTACTGATAACTGAGGCTCATACATGGTGCTTTTGGGTCTTCTGCCCTCCCACTTTTATTCTAAAACCAGCTGCTTGCGAAAAAATAATAAGCCACTTGCCCAGACGACATTAATTTGCATCTGGGTTTGTGCCATGGAAGGTAAGGGGGATGAGAGAGGATCCCTTATTTTTATGCTGTTCCTGGTGCACCCTCCCCTTGCTCATCACTTTGCTCCCCAGTTCGTGGCCATGGCACACGCTCCTGTCCCTGACAGCACACGGGGAGAGGTGGGAGCCAGGACAAGCTCTGCCTCTTGGTGTGCCCCCTCCCCATTGCAGAGGTGCCCTAGCCACTGTGATGTGTGGTAGGGGTACCCCTTTCCCTAGCTGCAGCAGCACCTTGGCCTCTCCCCATCGTGCTCAAAGTGTCCCTCTGGTTTTGTTTTCTTTACTTATTTTTGGCCCTGAGGTTTCCTTCCAGAATAGCTCTAGGGCGTGGAAATAGGACAGTGCAGCCCCGACCACAGCCTCGGCCCCATGGTGGACCAGGGCAGGACAGGAGCAGGCTGCTCTGCTCATTTACCACCCTGCAAAAATAATAATTACATTTGGACATAGGAGTTATGTCAGCCTGCACCAGACAGGGATGCTCTGACCATGAGGTCTCCATGGTCTTGGGCAGTTACATCAAACCCACGTGCGGTGCCCTTGCCGGGCCATGCTGGGTGCAAGCCCACCTGGTTGCAGTGCAAGGCTGGTGCCGGCAGCTGGTGCAAACCCACCAGTGTTGGGTCACAGGACCGATGGTGGGGCACGGGCGCAGCACCAGCTGCTTGGGGGTTTGTCATGGTCTGCTGTGTGAGGGCAGCAGTGTGCCCACGCAGGGCTTGGGGAGTGGGCTGCCTGCCTAACCCCCGGCTCGCTCGCTAGAGCATGTAAAGAGCAACACGGCAGCATATTTGTACATGTTAAAAAGCTGATGGGAGTGCAGAAGGGAAACCATCGCGTTTGCACCCATGGGCTGCGTGCTGTACGCCTGCCTCGTTGTCTCAGCATGCTCCTGAAAAGTGGGGTTTTGCTGCGGTCACCTATTGGCACATCCCTCAGGGGCAGGTGAGCTGTTCCGTGTTTTGTTTCCAGCTATTTATCTACAAAGGTGAGATTATTTTCATTAAGCTCTTAGATCCTGTGGTCACTTTTAATAACAGATATCAAATGACCTCTCCAGCCCTGCTGCTTTGGAGAGCTGGAGTTCTTGCAAAAGCATTAAGAGACCAATCCTCCAACCCTGAGATGTGATGCTTTTTAAAACTTCTATTTTATTATTATAATTTTAAATGGAAGCATTTTGGATGCGTTGGGCCAACTTCCCTGCTGGCCTCCCTGCGTGGCGCTGTGAGGTTGGTGCTGACAGTGGCCTGCCAAGGCAGCACCCACTCTCTGGCCCAGGAGCTAAACATAGGTGCTGGCTGTGCAAGGCGCGTCGGCACACGTTAATTATCCTGGTGCTTTTTAGGGATCTTCCGTGAAATATGCACTTTTATAGTCAGTTTTCTTTTCTTTTTTTTCTTTTTTTTTTTTTTTTTTAAGCAGCCTGGAGCAGCAGGCTTTTAATTACATTAAAAATCACCTCCACCAGCACTCCGTTCCCCAGCCCTGATGAAATTTAAGCTCAAAGCTGGGCACATGCTCGCTGCTTTCCTGCGCAGGGCAGCTCTGGGGCAGCGGGAAGCAGCTCTGTGCTGTGCCCTCCACATCACCCCCCCCAGCAGGGCAGCCCCTCCAGCCACCCCAGCTCCGTGGGGCCGCTGGGTCCCTCACAGCACTGGTGTCACAGTGCTGCTGTGCTGGCATCTGAAAACCGCTTGGCTGCTTTTTTAAATATTTTTTTTTGCTTTTGCTTTTGCTTTTTTTTTTTGTTTTGTTTTTCCCCCCCCCCTTTGTGTGTGTGTGTGGGTTTTCCTGGCCCAAGGCGCCAGCTGAAAACCACGGCCAGCTTCAGGCCTCCCTTGTAATTAGGGCTCCTCGCCGTGACACACCGCGCTTTGAAGCCCATGGGGCAGGCGCAGCTGTGCCATGCACCCCAGCATTTTGCACGGCAGGCCTGTGGTGGGACTTGCTGCCGGGGCTGCCAGACCCCTGGAAGGCAGCAAGGGACCTTTCCCTCCCCAAAAGCATGTCATGTACATGGTGTTTCATCAGCAGTTAGCAGCTCCCCATGATGTACCTGTTGATGTGGTGATGAGCAAGAAGACAAAATAACAGGAAAAAAAAAAAAAAAAGAAAAAAAAAAAAAAGAAACAAAAAAGCTTTGTCTTTCTGGTCCTAACCTGAGAATTTGTTTAACTGGAAATCCTTTGCTTCCCAATCAAATTCAGACTCAAATTGGGCCCTTATGGATATGGGTAAGGCTTTTGGCAATCACAGTCTTGGGTTTTGAGCAGAAACATACGTGTTCAGGTCTTCCACTGCAAAGTGGGGTTTTCTGCTCTAAATAACCATAGTTTTATCACTGGCTAACCTGAGCATCGTTGACCTGCTTGAAGGCATGTGTTTTCCCAGCCCCGCTGTTCCCTCTCTGATGGCTGTAGGGCTGAACGCACCAGGTGGGATTTGCAATTCTCGGTGCCCTGTGAAAAGCAAAGCTGCGCTGGTGAAGGCACAGTTCCCCTGAGCTGCTGCAGCCCAGGCGTGTGCAGGAGTGCCGAGGGGCTGTCACTGATGAGTGCAAGAAATATCAGGGAAAGAGGGAGCAGAGGCACACTGGGCAGCTGGAATCACGGCAGGAAATGATAAATATAGGGAGAGGAGAAAGGATGTCCCTGCAGAGGCGGTGCAGGGGGGCAGCCGCAGCACCTGCGTGCCCCCATCCCCTGCTGTCAGGTGCAGGGAAGGAGGGGTGGGCTCTGACCACTAGCCGTATCCTACCAACAAGGTCTCCGCTGAGCTTTGGGTAGCCATGGGAATGGTGTTTGGGCATATTTTTTTTTTTCCCCCAGGCAGTTATTCTGCTTTGCTGGGGACATGTGCGGAGCCATCAGATTTCAGCTGGGGAATATCTGGGTTTGGAGACCAGGGTCCAGGCTGGTCCCTGTGTGGGTCTGCGTGGTTCTGGGGGCACGAGGAACAATGCAGACATGCATTTTGTAGCATCACTGTGGCAGAAATGGCTCTCTTAGAGGGCTAATGGGGACTGATGACACCTGTACCTGAGTCCCCTTTGCTTTCCCTGCCCTTCCCAAGGCCAGTTTCACCTCTGCAGGCAGCCTGGAGAGAGACTTGTTTGGATTTAGTCTTTTTTTTTTTGCCTAATGGCTATGCACAAATGACTGTGGAACCAGGCCTTTGAGGTTGGTCTTTTTTGTCCTCTTGAAAAAACAGCGACAGAATTTCCCAAAAAGGGAGGTAGACACCCCTCGAGAACAGATTTCCCAATATTTATTTTAATTTAAATCCAGAGTGTTATTATACCCTTTGGCCTCCTGGCCAGTCCGCTGAGGCCAGACCCTCAATTAAGCGGCACGGTGCAAACCTCCCTGGGTTTGGCAGCGGTGTGGGGCACTATGTTTGTGCACCAAATCTGCCGGTGTTGAAGTTTGGGGGTTTTCTGGCGCATGCTGGTGGGCTGGCGTCACTCTGAGCAGGGCGGTGACTGCCTGGGGCGGGGGCAAAAATAGACCTTATATCCCGGCAGGGCAGCAGCAGGAGGAAATCTGTGCCGGCTGACTCTGTGGGTAGCCATTGGTGCCGTGGTGGGGTAAGCTTACTGCTGCTTTTCCCAGCCGGGTTGTGCATTGCCATCCGCTTTTTGCAGGGAGGTTGGAGGGGCTCAGCTTGCTGGTGGGGCTGGAGGCTGCTTGCAGCCCTTTTCTGGATCTGTGGCTTCATGAAGCACTTGAGGGGATGAGCATCCAGAGCCTCGCAGCATGGCCAGGGAAGCTAGCTTGTGGTCAGCTTGTTTTCTAGGCTGAGCTAAACAAAGGTGAGGAAACATCAAGTGCAGATAAATATAATAACGACTCCCCCCAAACCTCAGCACAGCTGGTGGTGGGTTTAGCTGGAGGACGGGTAGGAAAAAGGAAAGTTAGTGGGCCTGACTGAGCCTAGGGGGATGTCAGGAGCATCCCTCCCTGCAGGGAGGCTGAGGTGCTGCGGGAAGGGTCGGGCGTGCTCCTTGCTGAGGCCAGGATGGAGAAGGGCAGGCCAGGTTTTGATGCTTAGGGGGTGCAGCTTGGACCTGCCCAGAGCCAAACCTTCTCCCTGCATATGCCTAAGGGGGACCCTTGCGTTGGTGCCTTGCCACTGCTATTTTTGTCACTTACAGACTGTAGAAGCCGATTATATTCATCTATTTGCTGATTTATTTATCCTGAATGAGGTTAAACCCTCTGTGGTGTAGTTCCCAGGGGCGTTGCTCCCCGGGCAGAGTCCGAGCAGGTTGCAGGGCTGTGGGAGGGCGGCTGCAGTGGGCAGTGCTCCCACCGGCTGCTCCTGTCGCATTGCCGGCAGGGGTTGGGTTTTGCTACTCACTTGCAGGCAATGGGGAAGCGGGAGTGAGTAGCCCCGCTCAGGGAAAGCAACGAGTCTGCTACTGGATGAAACTCACTCTGCTGGTATTTTGTGGCTCCTTGCAAAACCAAAATGTATTCATGGAAACTGAGGCAGATCTTTCAAAGAAAAAAGAAAGACTTGGGTCTCTGGAGGGGTTGGGTGACCCCAGCGAGAGGTGGCTGGAGGTTGGCCTTTCTGGTTGCCGGATACCCATGTGGACAGATACGTCTGTATGGTTTGGGTAATGACGGTGCTTTCTTGCTGCAAAGCAAACCCTTGCCATGTTTCGCTGTTCCTAGAGAAAGCAGCCATGAGGACTGCCCTGGTCTTCGCCTGCCTGGTGGGGATGGCGTGCGCCTTCTCGGTGAGTGCCGGGCAGCGGGGGGACTCCCCGGCTGTGCTGGGGCTGGTGTGGGGTGCATGCCAACCCAGCCTTTCCCCCAGGTCAAGAGCTGGCTGCGGCGAGCCAAATCAGACGACTCGGAAGAAAATGCGGTAGGGTCTCCCCCTCCCCCGCGTACCCAGCCCCACGCAATGCTGGCCTTGAGGACAAGGACGTTTTGGTACCCAGCCCCCAGACTGAGGTTTCCCCCTTCTCCCTGTAGGTATTCAAGAACAAGCACCGGTATTACCTGTACAGATACGCCTATGTGCATCCCCCGCAGCGATGGTACCAGGTGGGTGCTTCAGAGGCGTTGCTGATGCTTCACTGCCCACCAGATGCAGAGATACTGGCCCAAATGAGATGGGAGCACGGTCTGCTCCCCATCTGCCACTGGCCTGCGGGGCTGGGCTCAGACCGTCACGCTCGTGACACCGATGGAGACCTGCCAGCCCGCCTATGGCTTGGTTTTCCCTCTCCTTAGGGCAGTGACTCATCGGAGGAAGAAGGGGATGGCTCTGAGGACGAGGAGGAAGGGGGGGTGAGTACGGCAAACCAACAGCCTGCAAAACAAATACAAGAATTTAGGAACGTTCTTTGGTTTTGTAGTCTCTGCTCATTAGCATTTGTGGCTGCTGACCGCCCACAGCCTTGCACCCTGGATGCAACTGGATTTTCTACTCTGGGCTTTATTTATTATTTTTGGTGTTGTATACTTTTTCCTTTTTCTTCTTTTTTAAAGAAGATGGGTGGAGGATGCACCAAACAACCCTGAGGCAAACTTTCCAGGTTTCCATTTTCAGTGGCTCAGAACGGAGCAGAACGGGCCAAAGGGCAGAAACAGGGAGGCTCACACGCCAGGCAAACGGCACTGTTAGGGGCTCCTCTTACCTCCCCCTTCCAGGATGCATTGCCCCCATAGTGCTGATAAAATTGCTGTGGAAAACAGGGTTATGTTCTGCACGTGTGTGTGCAGAGGGACACAAACTGGTGCTGTATTGGGAAATGCATGTTTGTACCAGCCAAGCCGTTAACGCTGCTCCGGTCTGCTGGGGCAATGCGAGCTTGGGCACCACTGTGTTTGTGAGAGTCATCCAGCTCCAAATTTAAATTCCAGGGATCACAAAGGTCTCTTGTGCCTCACCAGGCTGCGAATGCTCAAAAATAATCCAGTAGTCTCAAGGCACACAGGTGCTTTCAGACAGGGATACAGCATGCTTGGAAACCTATGTGTCAGGTCTAATCACGTCTCTCTTTTTTTTTCTTTCTTTCTTTTTCTTTTTTTTAATGAACTGAATGCTAATTTCAGGGATCTTTTTTAACAGGGGTATAAGCCTGGGCATCTGGTCTTAAAACCCCCTTTGGAGGCCCACCTGGGGCTGGGGTGCAGCACGGGGTGGCCCCTGTCCCCCAGACCTGGCATCTCCCTGCAATTTGCCCCTTTCTGCCTGTTGCTCTCCCCTACCACTGCAATCACTAGGGATAACTGAGTAGTGGGATGAGACAGCCAAAGGGGGAATTTCGTTCCTGAGGAAGAAATTAAGTGATATGCAGGAATGCAGCTGCTGTTTGGGGGTGCCCCTTTTGTTTCAAGGGCACCAGAGCAGTGGTGGTTCTCAGGCAGGGACGCTGCGTGCCTTCATGGGCAGGGGGTGGTCAGCAAGATAAATCATGATTAAAGGCCCCAAGGTCAGTTGTAGGTATGTAAAGAGCACCATGGTACTGGCTGCTAGATGGGGGGCACTGCTCCCATCGGCACAGCCAGCTGCACCGTGTAATTTGATGGTTTCTGCAGCGGAGAGGAAAAACAGCCTGGGTTTTCTCTGGCATCAGTTGCACCTATATTTTAAGTGTCTGAAGTTGGCCCAAAATGCCAGGGTGACCATCCTTGGTCTTGGTGCATGAGCTGCAGGGATTGCCCAGGGCAGGGACAGTAGCAACCCTCTGTCTCCCTGCCCCAGCTAGGTTCATCTGCTGGTGGCAAGGTGCTTCTCCCAGGCTAGGGACACAGTGAGCTGCCCCACCAGTTCTTCAGTGGTTGCTCCAGGCTCTGCTGGCATTTGGCCTATTCATTGCCTTTTTATAACTGCGTGGGCTGCCACGCACCCTGCTGAGAGACCCGCTGTGCTGCACGGTCTCTGGGGCCAGGCAGTGTTGATGGCTCATTGCTGGTGGGCTTTGGGCTCAGGACTGGCTTTGAGCTGTCACGCTCTCACCAGCTGTCTACACCTGCTGCATGGTGTGTTCGCATGCAGTGCGCCTGTGGCTTGCTTTGTTTCTTGGAAACTGGGAGAGGAAACTTCAAACGCAAATCTTTAGATGCTTTGTAAAGCAAAATGTGTAGCCAGAATGGGAACACCCGACTCCAGCCACCACCACTTAATTGCATGGCTCAGGCTGCCCTGCTGCAGCTTCTCAATTTCAGCCTGGGGCGAGACCCGTGGGAAAGCAGGAGATTTGGAGCAGTGCTCAAATGCCGTCTGGGGATGTTGCGTGCCCCTTTCGTTGCTGGGAGGGTTGCCCTCCACTTCTGCTGCTGACCACCTGCCCTGTCCTGTCCCTGCAGGAGGCATCGCATGCTGGCACCGAGGCAGCTGGCCACCCCACTGGAGCAGCCCCTGGGGGCAGCCAGGGTGGGCTGGGAGGAGACATCACATCCCCCCAGCAGGTGTGGTTTGGGGGGTTGGAGGGGAGCACCCATGGAGGAGGGAGGGCATGTATGCTCACTGCATGGTTGCTTGCACCCATGGCATGCTCTGCGTCCCATTTCTGTTTGAAGTTCTGCTGTGCAAGGTGCCCCCAGCTGGGCAAAGCTCTGGTCATTAGCCCAGTGGGAGGGTGGGAAGGGGCACCCCAAAAAGGCAGCCTTGCCATGCAAGGTGCTGGGGGGATGCTCGGCTGTGCACACACCTTCCCCATGCCACATCACCGAAAAGCTGCCACCCCCTAACACCGAGCTAATGCTGTGTTATTTTCCCCCTGCCAGGGCAAGGGCTGCCAAGGGCCTCTGAAGGGGGGCAAGGACAGTGCTGGTGGTAAGGGGGGTGACTCTGAAAATGAAGACAGTGACGAGAATGAGGAGGAGGAGGAGGAAGAAGAAGAAGCTGAGTACGAGAATGGTGTTAATGGCACAAGCACTAACACCACGGAGGGGGCAGATGGATCTCCTGGCAATGGCACTGCAGTGGTTGAGGAGGGTACTGGTGTGGCTGAGGAGGAGGAGGAGGAGGAAGAAGAAGAAGAGGAGGAAGAGGAGGAAGAAGAGGAAGAAACCGAAGCCACCACCATTGCCAGCACCACTGATGAAGAGAGGCTGTCCCAGGCAACGACCACGGGAGATGGGGGACCCACAGATGCCACCACAGCTGGGGAGCAGTGGGAGTATGATGTGACAGCTGGGGGCCATGGTCGGGGGGACGAAGGCACCACTGACGGCATCTATGGAGAGCAGGATGAGTACACCCGTGGGGACAGCTACCGGGCCTACGAGGACGAGTACGGCTACTACAAGGGGCATGGCTATGATGTGTACGGGCAGGATTACTACTACAGCCAGTGAGCGGCCAGCGGGACAGCCCCTGTGGTGCCCCCCATCTGCCCCATCCCACTCAGGAACATGCATCCAAAGGCTCCCTGCAGCCCCTGCATACCAGAGGAGACACCAGATGGCTTGCAGGGCGCACCAGCTCTGTCCCAGGCTTCTTTTTTGTATCTCACAAAGTGAAATGAAATAAAGCAACCGAACTGAGCTCGCTGGTGATGAAAGGTTTGCTACTGAATGTGCTGGGATCAGCAGGGCAGCATGCTGCTTGGTGGGCTGAGGGGCTACAGGTACTCGTGCTACTCAGGGTTACATTTCTTTATTCCAGCTCAGATGCACACAAAAGGAGGGAGGAACAGAAAAGCTAACTAGGAAAGCCCCTGTAGCGTCCCCTGAAAAATGGAAGGGCATTTTTAGGGTCACTGCTAATTTGACATTAGAGTTGACGTGAATTTGCAATATGCGGGTGGCAATAACTTTACCACATCTTCCACTCCTCAGTAGCATGTTTCCCGTGGCCTGACCACGCACCAGAAAACAGTAATAATTATAGAGGCATTGATTTTTCTTTCCATGCATCGCTAGCTGCAGATGTACACCCTTGTAATGACAGCTTTTCTTCTGCATCCCTGCACCAGGAATATGGGTCCCACTGAGGCTGGGCACCTCAGACATTTTTCAGACACCAATGCTGCAGCCCAAAATGGTCCACATCTCTCCCAGCCACATGGCCTTATTTCCAGGGCAAGGTAGGGCTGTCGCAGTGACAGCAGCGTGCCAACTCACCTTCTGCACCAGAGATGGGAATGCCTGGCTTGCAGTCCTCAGGATCCATGCCCAGAGTCACGTCCCCACGGGAGCATGGCCCTGGGCAATTGGGGGTCAGCACCAGGGATGGGGAAGGACCAAATCCTGCTGAGTTCTGGGAAGGTGCCCCCATTTATGCAAAGTGATGTTCCTCACGCATGGGTTACGGTAGGTACTGTGCTGTCCTCACATTCCTGGAAAGGAAACCCGTGTTCAGCTCCTGATATAGGTCCAACTGCAAAATAAATTTCTATTCTCGCAGCAGGAAGCTTCCGGCCGCTGTACAAAACCACCTCTGTGTGCCAAAGTCGAGCTGCAGCTGATGGGGTGGTAGGGGGTGCTGCCTGCAGGGTGGGCACCCCAGGGCCAAATCCCTCTGGTGGCACTGGCACGTGCTCGTGACCAGCAGGGAGGACACAAGAGCCCCATCATCTGTATCCCCAGGGGGTGCCCAAAGACGTCAGGGAACCAGTACAGACAAAGGGCCCTGGCACTGCCAGGGGCTGGGTCTCGCTCCCACAGGGTGTGCAGCCCAGTCTCACGTGCGTCAGCCCCCCCAGGCACCCGGCCAGGGCTCTGCCTCCCTGAACCAGGGTGCACCAGCTGGCTGCTCTGAGACCCACAGGCAGCATCTGGCTCTGGCACCCTGGGAAGGGGGAAAGGGCAAGTTTCCTCCTGGCTCCGAGATTTGTTCCCACCTGAGACTGGTTCCTGATGGTTTAAGCATTTCTGGTGTTAAGGCATGGTCGTGCCTGCTCCCAGGGTTTGGGTCGGGACGGGGTGGTGGGTGGAATGGGAGCATTTGTCACTGTCACCACAGGGAGTGGCTGAGCCAGGCTGGCCGCAGGAGGGGGACACCCCCCCCGGCCATGTGCATAGGTGACCAGCAATACCACCAAAGCTAGAAGAGGGCAGGAGGAGAGTATGTACGTCATGCACATCCTCGTAGCACCTTCCCGCAGCAAAAGTGGGCTCGAAGGGACCTGTGCAAGCAGTGCATGAAAAAAATCCTTTTTTTTTTCCTCTCTTTTTTTACTACACTTGTATTTTGCACTTGTTCGGTGAGGGCTGAGGTTGAAACCCACAAAGCAAGTGCCAGAAGTTACGGTGTGGCAGCAGCTCTCAGCTTGGCCAGTGCCGCCCTATGGTGGTGGCCACGACCAGGCTGGGCTCAGTGTATTGCCCTTCCCTCTCTGCAGCCCTGCCGACTTTCCCATGTTGGTCACGGTGAGCACGCGTGACCCCCTGCACCCCCTCTTATCAATAACTGGGCTGGATGTGTGCCACCTTAAGATCTGCGCTAATCATCGAGCAATTTCGCCTTCAAAACAGATATTTATAAACCATGCTTTCTGTTTATCCAGCCAGGTGGAACATTTGATAGCTGACTTCCACCACAAACACATTTTTAGCTGGAAATTACTCCCCCTGGTTATCTGCGGGTGCTGCCAGCCCTGACAAATGTCCCTGGGCAGGAGCTGATTGGCTCCACGCGCCTGGGGCCAACTTTAAATTTCAGCAAAGTGGGCACAGCCTCCACGGTCTGCTGCTGGGACCTGCTTCCGACAGCGACAGGTAACCCTCTTACCTAGTTTGCCTGTCCTATCTCTTCCCAGCCCTTTGGCTCTGCTCTCCCTGAGCAGGGCATCTCCTGCTTTCACACTGGGCAAGCTGCGGTGGGGACGGGGTGACGGCCTGAGCCTTGGCTGCGCACGTCTCTGCGTCGCGCTCTCTGGGGCCTCTGTTGCTTCGTACTGCTGCTCCTCGTGCATGAATTTCCCTCCAATGTTTTCTGTACCAACGCTTGCATGGCTGAATATAGTCTCCAGGCTGGACCTGCGAGCCCAAGCCAGAGTGGACGGGTGAGATGAGAACTGTTAGCCAACAGAGCTATTGTCTCCTGCCATTTAGCAGTGCTACTGAAAACGGCATGTGCGTTCCTCAGTTCGGGCTTACAACTGCATGGCTTAGCCTGCAGCGGTTTTGGTGGTCATTTACTGCAAATAAGCTGCTTTGACAGAGTTAAGAAGCTTTAATACCTGGTGTTAGAATGCTGCTGGCTGGGTATGTGTCCTTACCTTGCTGCCATATGCTCACGGTGAGAGCATCGCCTTTGCTGCAAGGAGTGCAGAAAGGCAGAGTGATGCCAAGGGCCACCTCAAAGGCTGGGGACAGCCAGGGTTGCTGGATAGCCCCACTGCCATGGGGGCTTTGGGACAGCAGGAGCTTTTGTGTTGCTGCTGACAGGGACCGTTAGGGACCGCAAGTCCCAGGAAGGCGAACTCCAGTGGCACTTCACTTTCTGCTAGCAGGAACTGTCCAAGATGCAAACAGCCCTCATGTGCCTGTGTCTGCTCAGCTTGGCCTTCTCGACACCCGTGAGTATGGCTCTCCCCAGCTTCCCAGCGTGCCACCAGAAGCGCAGGGTATACACCCAGTGCACACTGGCACGCTTTCAGCAGCAGGAAAACATGAGTTGTACTTGCATGTAGCACCTCTGGGGCTTGGGGGGGGCGGGGAGGGGAGGGGGGCTGTTGAGGTGCTGGTGCAGAGGTGAACCCAGCAGGAAAAATATACATCACCACTGAGGTGCCTGAGCAAGTCCCTTTAATTTAGCAGTTCGGGCACTGTGCTAGGGCCGGTCTGGCTTGCTGTAACTCTTTGCCTTGATTTCTGTGGATCCGGGATCTGCCCAGAGCCTTTGGCCTGGGAATAACCCGAGTGGAGCCTCAGGAAGGGAGGCATGGGGACGATGCTCACCTTACCCATGTGGGTAACAGGGGTCGGAGGGGCACCTGCAATTATATTCCAGCTCTCCTAATGCAGAATTTGGACAGATATAACTGAAACAAAGAGTAAACTAAGATAAATGTAATAGCAGCCACTTTTGTCCTGCATAACTGTTCTCTAACATAATAAATACATAGCTAGAGTGAAAATCTGCTCCTAGTGAAGGCTTGCTTTTCTGGCAGAGTAAAGAGGAGGGAAACCATACCTTCCCTGATGTGGGAAGCCCTGACACGGGGCCCAGCTGTGTGTCCTTTAGCCCTCAAGTCAAGCTTGTACAACTGGGTCTGTCGCAGGGCAGCACGGCGGGGAGAGGCAATAAATCAGCACAGATTTCCTTTTCAGATAGGGGCACAGAAGACAGCCAGTTAATACCCTGCTGCAAAACCTGGGATGTAATCTGGCCTTTGACGTTGTTCATAAACAATGGAATAACCTGGGAATATTTACTACTCTGGGGCACATTTCTGCCTCTTTCAGCTGGGCTTGGGGCACTTCAGTGGCTGATTTTGCTGAGATCGGAGCGGGGTTCCCTCCATGGGGCTGTCTCCCACTCTGGCACATAAGGAATACTCTGAACTGGCCTGGTAGGGCTCACAGGATGCTCTCACCTCCAGGTCCCACATCTCTGAGGGATGCACTGGCCAATACATCCCCAAAACTACCAGGATAATCAGGGGAAGCTGGATGCTTGCAAGCATGTACAGAAATGCCTGTGAGGGCACAGGCATTACTGCTCGGTTGCCCAGTAAACACTGGGAATCCCCAGCAGGTAACCAGCTCCAGGCTCCTATCTCAGTCAGATCCCAGCCATGAGTTGGAGCACTGCAGTGTGAGCAGTGGCGCTCTGTATTAAAACTGCTCTGCATTAAAAGTGCTCTGCAGCAGAATCCCGTAAAGGTATTTGCAAACAAACAATATCCTAGTGGAAGCAGCATGCAATGCAAGCGTGCTGTAGTGGAATTCGCAATACTTTTCAGACCCTTTAAATGGGCTTTTGACTTTTCCTAATGGCTGACGTTAAGCCGGCACTCTGGGTAGTGCTGGGATTTTTTTCCACCCTTCCCTGGACGCTGTGGTGTGCCCACCATGGGGCACATGGCTGGCAGTAGGCATTGGCATTGGCAGCCACCTGCATGCCAGGGCAGCGCTGGGCTGCTCAGCTCTCACTTTGTTTTGTTGTCCGCAGGTGCCGCCGCCGCTGCCTGGAAGAACTGCTGGGAACTGTGTGGGACAGCACCGGGTATGTCACCCCCCTGCCCTATCCAGACCCCACGGGGTGCCCTGCGCCAGGGCCACAGGGAGAAAAAGCCACTTGTGGAGGGCAGCCCCAGTGAGCCATGGAAAAAGAGATCAGCAGCCCCCTCACATCCGAGCAGCCCTTACAAAGAGCAGGGGAGGGGAAAGGTGGGACCTGCTCAGGGGAGAGAAAGGCTTCCCCCACCAGCTGCTCCTCTGCCCCTGCCCAGCCCCGGAGCACAAATTCTTTATGTACCCACAGGTGAGGTTATAAAAGTCCCAGGTCCAGCTTCTGTGGAGTTTTTTTTCAAAGTGTATCAGTGTAAAATGCATCAGTAGCAACATTCAGATGAGTAGATGGAAGAAAATGCTTGATTTTGCCTACTGGAAGCCAGCTGCTGTCCTTCCAGCGCTTTGGTTATCATCAGTCCCATCACTTATGTCTGATGGGACCATCAACCAGGGTGTTTATTCAAGCCATAAGCTACCTTGCAAAAAAACCCAACTGAAACCCCACAGCTCCTGAAAGCCAGCAAAGGTAGAAAATGAACCCAAGGGAAAACCAAACCCCAGAGCCCAGGAGACGAGCACACATGTCCTGCCCAGGTTCCTGCCCACACTGGCAGCCACAAGGCAGTGAGTGCTGGTGGGACCCTGCTGCAGTGCCAGGCACAGCAAGGAAATCTGCCATCACATTTAAGAAGAAAATTGTGGGATTTGGTTACTTTCTTCCCCACCAGATACTGCTGAAAGGCTGCAATGCCAAGCATGGCTTCTATGTTTTCAAATATGTCTACTCATTTTCCACACGGAGGAACCAGACGCAGATAAAGGTGAGGAGGTGGCCTGGTGGCATTCCAGGACCCGGGCTTGGCTGCAGCACCCCACGCAGCTGGCAGAGGCTGGGGCTGGCCCTGACCTGTCCCCTATGTGTACTGCACAGAAGGAAGAGGCTGACGGCCAGAGCACCATCCCCAGCCACCAGCTGGGTGAGGACGACGCCAGGCAGGGGCCGACAGAGCACAGGGTGACCCTGGAGCAAGGTGATGGCGGCAGCACTGACGCAAAGGAGAACAGGACCAGCCTCAAGCCTGAAAACCGCAGTGCCCCAGGCACCAGCAGGGATGTTCCCAGTCCTCGCCCGGGCACCAGCACGCGAGCACGCAGTGGTGTCGGCATCGCAGGGGCCACCCCGGCCAGCTCGGAGGGCAGCGGCGACCTGGATTTGGTGGTTGAAGTGGACAACGGTGTTTCCGTTCTCCCCCAGGGCGAACGCCCCAGTGAGGCCGTGGCGGGGAACAGGTCTGGTGTCAGGAGTGAGGACAGGGATGATGGTGCCATTGGGGGGGTTCCAGTGGAGGGGGCCATGACAGCTGGGAGGGAGAGGGCCCCCACTACCAGAAGGGCTGGGGATGAGGGCAGTGGTGAGGCCACTATCCCTGGACAAGGGCAGGAGGGCATCACGCAGAGAACAGGGATGGGAGGTGCTCTCGCCTCCGTCACTGAGAAGATGGAGGATGTCCAGGTTGATGCCGAAGGTGTGGATGAATATGCTTACATCCCTGACTCGGGCAGTGTCACTGTCACCCGTGGTAAGGTAGGCAGTGCAGTGGGGGCCACCAGCTTCACCCAGATCTCTCCGGACAAGGATGATGAGGTCAATATCTTCATTGGGAGGGCCAACATCCACGTGGGCGAGCAAGAAACCACCCAGGCCGGTGCCACTGTTGGCAGTGACGATGACGGCATTCCCACTGCGGGAACCAGCAGCCCCCTGCCCAGGCTGGGCGTCACTGTGGCACACACTGGTGATGATGATGGCACCCCTGCTCGCAGGCAGCCTGAAGGACCAGCCACCACAGCCACCTCAGGCCATGGGGGCAGTGTCACCAGCAGCCCCAGGGGTGGCCGTCCCATGGGAGATGATGAGGATGGTGCCACTACCATTGCTGATAGAGAAGAACCGGTGGCTCCTGGCCCCTGGAGGGTCACTGGTAGTGTCATTACCATCCCCACGGGGGATGGCATCCATAGGAATGGCGACGATGAGGTGAGAGGTGAGGGGCAGAGGTTTGAGGGGAGGCCAGGGCGCCTGTCTGTCACCACCCCCCGCCAGGGGGGTGAGGAGATGGCTGCCACTGTCCCAGCCAAGGGGGCCAGCATCCACCTGGGCACCACCATTGCCTCCCCTGGGGTGAGTGAGGGGGACTGCACCACTGCCCTGGGGACAGCTGGTGGCCACAAAGCAGGCAAGAGCACTGTGGCTGGGAGAGGGGGGAGTGGGGAAGCAGGGCCAGCCACCCTCCAGCCCCACAGGGAAGCACGGCCCAGGGTGGGGGTGAGGGTCCAGCCAGGGGGAGCAGGGCTGGACAAGATGCCCAGGACGGATGAAGTGCCATCCCCACATGGGAAAGCTGGCGGCCGGACACCAAGCAGGGCCCAGACAAGGGCTGGCACCCACGGCGGCAACGCGGGGGGCAGGCTGCAGGGCACCAAGGCAGGGAGCAGCCCCCCTCTGCAGGCAGGGCAAGCCAGGGGCAGCGTGGCAGTGGGTGAAGGCCGGCAGCAGGGGCAAGGCGGCGAGGCTGGGATGGCGGTGGCCAAGGGTGGCCACCATGGCAGGAGGCTGGGAGCTGGGGGACCGGGTGCATTCGCGGCGCTGAGCCACAGCAGGCAGGTGGACCAGGTGAAGCGTGCAGACGTGCTCCATGTCCGCGAGCGGGCCTTCTACGCCCTCGACGGGGCGGGGGCCGGCCCCTACACCGGCCTCAGGAGCGCCGACAGCAGCCAGTCCTCCGAGGGGGACCAGGGCAGCCACAGCGACAGCCGACAGACAGGACTGCAGCCCTCGGGGTGGGGAGCCCCGGGGCACCCCCACAGTCGGTGGAGCCGGGGGGCCCTCTGAGGGCCTGCCAGTATCCGACCCGGCGGGCTCCAGCGGTGAAGCTGGGGGTGCCCACATGTCATTGTCCCCCCCAGCATCCCCGCTGCGGGCGCTGCTCTTGCCTGGGCGAGGGGCACGCCACGCGTTGCTGAGGGTCGCGCGGTGCTTTGCAGCCCAGGAGCCAAAAGCCACTGGTTCATGCAATCCTGCTGTTAATTTGAGGGGGACTGCGTCCAGGGCTGCACCAGCGATGCAGGGGTTTGCTGTGCTAGGCAGCCGCGTAACAGCAATCGTACTACATGGCATAGGGTAGTGTTGTTCATGCACTGATGTGAAGCGAGTAAATAAACAGTGAAGAAAAGCCTCTGTCCTCACGGTTTCGCTTCCAGCCTAATGGAGAAATAAAGGCATTTCTGTACCTAAGGCTCTTGCTGGCTTTCGTGTTTGCAGTGGGACTTCAGGCAGCTGCTTTGCCATGAGCAGCGTGCTGTAGCAGGGCTGGTCCCTGAGCGTGGGGGCATTTCTGGCTCCAGTGCATCCCTGGCCCAGCCATCACTTCTGGGGCTGCAATTTGGCCAGCCAGCCCTGCACACCCTCCCCTTGGGGTATCAAACCCCTCTGACTCCTGCCCAGGGCCACCCTCCTCCCTGGGTGGTTTGTCCTTTTTGAGGACCCCCCCAGAGCATCATCCCCCTTGGCTCCTCCATCTCCTGCAGTGAGAAATCTGTATCGCACCCTCCAGCACACTGCTGGGGTGCTTGCCATCCCCACCGCCCTTCCAGCAGCACCGTGACGCCCTGGCCGTGTCACCGCCATTCCCACCGCTGGCTCCTGCACGTGAGCAAGGCTGGGCTTCGTCACACTGGAGCCGTGCCGCCAGTGATGCTCAAAGTTAATAACTGTTTATGCAATTGCAGGTTGCTTTTTCTGTCCAAGAAGCTGCTAAAACAGGCGCGCTCAGCAGCAGGCTGGAGCAAACGGCACAGCGGGAGTGGTGCTGAGCCTCACGGGGAGTGGTGCTGCCCTCAGGACAAGTGGGAGAGGACCCCCCACCAGCGCTGCACCCATGTAAGGAGAGGGGTAGGAGCAGCTACGTCAGCAATGTACCCACAGAGCACCTGCTCCCCTGCCTCAGATGCAGGGAAGTAGTAGTTCCCATTTCGGGCCGTAAGCTTGCTTCTTAGGGATTGTGCGTGGGTGATTGATGTTGGGACCACCAGGACAAGGATAACACTGCATATCCCACTGGTGCTATCAGTAGCACCAGCTGTCAGGGCTCTACCTTGCTAGAGCTCATGCTCTCCAGGGGAAAGGATCAAACCCTGCATGTGCCCACTATGCCCTACAGCAGGGCATCAGGCCCTGGTGCCTCCAGGGCAGCCGTGCCAGGCAGCCTGGTGCCAGGCAGGGACATGGAGGTTTAAGCAGCCTAGGGCAGGGGGTTGCCCGCAGCTTCCCAGGCGTGGGCCAGCATTCATAAGACCCCCAAAGGTGCAGGGACCTCCTGTGCTGGCCTACCCAGCTCAGAGCAAAAGGGGCCACGGGGCTGCTGGCAGCCCAAGCTGGGTGGTTCACCCCCAGAATGGCCACGGCACGTCACACTCCAAGTCTGGCGGACCACAGCGATGCTCAGGGAGCTCAGGCTTGGTATATGCCGTTGCCTGATAAACGAAAGGGACCGTTCTGGGATCTCACCGCTGGCAGGACTGGGACTTGTGGGTCTGCAGCCCCATAGGGACCCTGGTGTGGTGCCCAGCCACCTCCATCCCCAGTCCTGAGCACATCCTTGTCCACGTCATTAAGCGACATCTATAAGCAAGGCCTGGGCGCCATCTAGTGGAATAAAAGGCCTTTTGCTGGAAACATTTTGTGCCTGTTGAATGATGCTCAACTCTGCCTGGTGCTGGGATGGGTACTGCTGCCCTCTTGCCCCTCTGCTTCCCTGAGCTCCTGAGAACACTGCCTGAACAGCAAGGTCAGGTATAAAACTGGCTAGTTCAGGTATGAACGGCCTACGTTCACAAAACAGCACTACTTCCTTGCACAGCTGCTGTGAAAGCACATGGAAATTTTTTTTGTGGTGACTGGCTCTACATCCTGGGGCACGCAGCATTTTGAGCATTTTGGCATGCTCACCCCGAGCCCCCTCCTCACCACCACCAAGCTGCGTGGCTCTGCTCTTCCAAAACTCGCTTGCCAAATGGCACAAGGGACCACTGAATGGACAAACTGTGAGTTTCCTGAAGGAAAAATTTAGTCTAGCCCACCTGAAACCAGGACAAAAGGGCTTCCCAGGGCATTGGAGCAAAGTGGAGAGCTGCGTTTTGCTTGCAGCAAAGTCTGAGCTGATGGGCGCTGGCAGGGTGGGAGCTGGCAGGGTTCTCACCACCACCCCTTGCAACCCAGCACCCACAGCAGGCTTGCAGCTGGGCCAAAGGTGGCCACCAGGTACAGGAGGTGCTCCTCTGTGGCTTTTTTGTCTTTGGCTTTGCTGAGCTGTATATTTTTGGGGAAACTTTGATTTTGACCTTTAATATATATGTCTTTACTTCCTGTTCCCATGTGTTGCTTGGTTTTTTTGCTGAAGGGCAGCAGTGACTTATCAACAGGCGCTTCTTCATGTGGGGACAGCAGAAGCTGTTGCTAAAGTGCTTTATGGTCTCTCATCCCACCCTGTAAGTGAGTGAACCCAAGTGAAGAGTTATATATATGCTAGAATACTTTCTGGGGGTACAGAAGCGGAAAGACATTGTCCCTAAAAATCCCAGCTTCCCTTACCAGTACTAACTGGGGGGGCTATGTCCCGGCAAGTATCAGTGGTTGTTTATTCAGGTAAATGTCAGGCTTAGAGGGGGAAAGTGCTATTGTGAGCTATCACTGATTTCTAGAGCCTAAAAGTCATCACAGGTGCGGCAGTGGAAACTCCCCAGGTTTTGCAAAACCAGACTTCTGTTGACATTCCAGCACAGGCAGCAGTACTGGAAAAAGCAGGCACTGCATGAAAAGGGAGTCAGCTCCCCCATGACTCAAGTGAGCCAGATGAGGGGAGGGTGAGCCATGCCCCCTAACTGGGGATTGCCACAGCAGGCCAGTCGGGCAAGGCTTGGGTCAGGTCCTTTCCCCAAAGCACACACAGCTGCGAAGATTTTCCAGTGATGTATCTAGGAGTAGCATCCTTATTAAGGAAACCTGCTGACCCCAGCCTTTGGGTATTCAGCCTCCTGGGGAATCGTTTATATCTACCAGGAGGGCAGTAGCTGGCTGTGAATGGCTCCGTGTCCTGAGCACTAGTACCAGCCCCTTTGCAAACTCACACCCAGCCCTGCCTGGGGAGCTGTGTGTGTCCAGGCCACTGGAGTGGGATGGGAGCAGCACCTTGTGCTCCCGGCTGTGGGGCTGGCAGCACTGCAGGTACCAATACGCCAGCAGCAGAGTGTGAGTGGGGCTGTATCTCCCTGGGTTTGCTGGGCAGAGAGGAAGCAATGGCCAATGTGCCCTGCTCTGCCTTTCCTGGCTCTCCTGCCTAGGGCAGGCTTTTACCTGGGTAGGCTGGGGATTGGGAACTGGCTGACTTGGCAGCACCTTTGCTGTAAAGAGGGGAGCAGGGGAATGACAAAAAAAACCCCAAACCACTAAACCTTTGCTATATGTTTTTAAAATAGCTCTCTCGGTGGTTACTCTTTGTGGCTTTATGCCTTGTGGCTGCATCAGGACTTATACAATGAAGTGAGCTGCTCTGCTGTGTGTGTCTTTAGTATGTTGTGGCTGGACCTTGTGTGGCCGTGGACCCTGCGGATGCCTCGCAGACATCCTTGTGTGCCTGAGCATGCGGGGTGAATTATCACATCTCCTCACCATCATGGTCTGTAATGTGGCCTTGGTCACCTGCCAGGGCTTTGTTAATTGGTGGTGACAATCCTGTAACCCAGGTAATTAGGAACCTGTGCCCTGGAGCCATAGGTCTAGAGGACTTTGAGCCCTTGGACAAAGAGTGCAAGTGAATGTCGGTGGAGTTCTAGAAAATGGTTATTAACATTCAGCCTGTTTCAGCTCTTAGAGAATATGGAGGCATTTTTATAAAGCGAAAGGCTTTCACCAGCCTCATGTTGTGACTTGTACAGCCCTGCTGAAGCGAGAATTAAACTACCTCTTCTCTGGGGGAGAAAAAAGTGCTTTTTCCCTAGTAAGGTGGGTGTGGAGCGCAGAAAAATTCAGGCTTTTGTGAAACAGCAAAAAGCTGGCTGGGGCTTTGATATGCAGCTCCAGGTACTGATATGAAGTTCCCCAACCTTTAGGGGAAATTTGGGGGCATTTTTTTTCCCCACCACTTTTCTCCCCTTGCTAGTGCTCACAACCCTTGGACCAGTCCAGTTCAAAACTTGGAGGTGCACCTGTAGATTTCACGGGGTGTTGCCCCAGCTCAGTGTGGTGCTGAGGCTTGCGGACTTAGTGTGCAGGGCAGCTGTGTGAAGCTGCGGAGTCCCTGGTAAGGTGTTATCTCCTGTGGTGACAGCTGAGGTCCCCTGATGGGGTTGATGGGTGTGCTCTCTGTGGGGAAAGCCACAGCGCGAGTGCAAAAAAAATCCACTGTTGTCTCGGTTATCTCAGCACCCACAGCAGCTGTGGGCAAGCCCTCTCGTGCACACCTGTGTTTCACCTCCTGCTAGATGTGCTGGAGAAGCGTGCTGTCCATGGGTCATGCACACATGGCTGCTTTACATCCCTCTCCCACCCTAAACCTGATCCAAGGACAATTTCTGGGCATGAAAAATGCATGCTTAAGGAAACCAGGAGGGGTGGCAGTCCTACTTGGCTTGCTTTGTAAATAAACATCGTGGGTGTGTAATGTGATAGCACGTATACTTGGCTCCAGCTGGGCTGTTTCTCTATAGCGTGTTGTTTTGGTGTGTGTTCTGGATCAGAAATCTGTAGGCTTGTTTTTGTACCAGCGACTCAACCGCTAAACTGCTTAACCTTCTCTGCAGCCAGCGCCTCGGGAAAGCCCAAAACGAGCAACTCTGACTGAAAACATGAGCTGCAGACTGGCCTGAAAGCTAAAAGAAAGTTGTAATTTACTGGAAGGGAAGGTCCTCTTTAAATTTACAGAAAAGAAAATATATAGAAATCTAACAAAAGCATGTAATGATTGTCTGGCAGGGACCAGGGGATGCTGCTGCGGGAAGCAATGATGTGGATCAGCCATCACATGTTAAACACAGTTTGTTTTGGTCAGGTCATGATCCCACATCCTTGCTGAGGAGCATCTCTTCCTGCAACTGAAGCTGCAGAGATGCAGTTAGAAAAGCAAAAGTTCAGCTCAAACTGAAATTGGCCAGAGATGTCAAAAACTACAAGGAAAAGTTCTTCAGGTATGTGAACCAGCAGCAGAAACAGAAGGAAAATATTGGCCCACTGTTGAACAGGAACAGTGAATTAATCAGCAACAAAGCTGGAAAGGCAGAGGTTCTCAACACTTACTTCACCTCTGTCTTTACCAGCACATTGGGCCTTGGGAACGAAAGTCCAGGCTGAGGCACACACAGACCCACCGTCAGTGGAGAAAAAGTTGGTATGTGAACTGTTACAGGAACCTGACCCCTACAAATCACTGGGCCGTGACAGGAGCCACCCGGGGGTGTTGAGAGCTGGCTGGTGGTGTTGCAAGGCTGCTCTCCATAATCTAAGAAGTTGTGGAGATGCGGGGATGTCCCAGAAGACTGGCAGAAGGCTAATGTCACGCATGCCTACAAGAAAGGCTTAAAGGAGTATCCAGGAACTACAGGCCCATCAGTCATACTTTGGTCCCTGGGAAAGTTATGAAACGCATCCTCCAGGGGCCCATCACAAGTCAAATGAAGCACGTGGCTGGGAAAAGCCAGCGCGGATTCACCAAGGGCAAGTGGTGCTGGATGACCCCGATCGCCTGCTACGACAAAGTAACCTGCTTGGTGGGTGTGGGGTGAGCGGTGGTCATTGCCCACCTGGATTTCTCCAAGGTTTTCCATACAGTTTCCCACAGCCTCCTCCCAGAGAACCCGATGCGTTACAGCCTGGGCGAGTGCCCGTGCGGTGGGGGAGAGCTGGGTGACAGGCTGCACCCAGAGGTGGTGGCAAACGGCTCCTCTGCAAACGGGCAGCCTGTCACAAGTGGGGTTCCCCAGGGATCCATATTGGGCCCAAGGGTGTTTCACGTCTTCACAAGCGATCTGGACGGTGGGATCAAGTGCTCCCTGATGAAGTTTGCTGATGGTACCAAACTGAGTGGGGAAGCGGACGCTTCGGAAGGGAGAGCCGCCCTGCAGGAAGGCCCGGATGGGCTGGAAGAGTGGGTAGCAAGAACCTTATGAGGTTCAACAAGGACAAGTGTAAGGTCTTGCACCTGGGAAAACATAACCCCGGAGTGCAGGACAGGCCGGGATCTACCCGGCTGGGGAGCGGCTCTGTGGAAAGGGACCGGGGGATCCTGGTGGACACCAAGCTCAGCGCGAGTGAACAGCGCGCCGCTGCGGCAAAGCCAGCCGTCGGGGTGCTGGGCTGCATCGGCAAGGGCATCGCCAGCACAGGTAAAGAAGTCACTACCCCCCTCGGCGCTTTGTGAGGCCACGCCTGGAATACTGTGCTCAGTCCTGGTCCCCGCTGTACAAGAAAGATGGGGACAGGCTGCAGAGGGTCCAGAGGAGGGCCACAAAGATGACCAGAGGACTGGGAAGGCTGCCGGGTGAGGAAAGGCTGCGAGGACTGGGGTTGTTCAGCCTTGAGGAAAGGCCGCTCAGGGGAGACCTTATCACCGTGTTCCAGTATTTGAAAGGTGGCTGCAAAGATGGAGACTCCCTTTTTACATGGAAAAGACAAGGGGTAATGGGTACAAGTTACTTCTGGGAAGATTCTGGTTGGACACTAGAGGAAAACTTTTTGCAGTGAGAACAACAGGAATTGTTCAACCACTGGCATGGTCTCCCCAGAGAAGTGTTGGATTCTCCAGTGTTGGACACTTGTAAGATTTGGCTGGACAGTGTGCTGGGCCATCTTGTTTAGACTGTGCTTTTGCCAAGAATGTTGGGACCAGATGATCCTTGAGGTCCCTTCCCGTGTGGTATACTGTGATAGTTTTGTTGCCTACCTTACCCCACCTTTAGCCAAAAGTTACAGACAGAGGAGTTAGCGTTGCTGGCTGCAACTTTGCAGGCTGACATGCCTGCAGCCACTAATTCCGGCATTAAACACCTGACTTCTGTCTGAGCTGTGGAGCTTGCTTTGGGAATATGTATTAAATGTTTATATGGTTTTCAGTTGGAGCGTTAACTCCTGAAGGTCAAAGATTCAGCAGTGCAAAGCACCACTGTAAAAAGCAACTTACTCGGCTGAAAGTCAGAGAGGGTTGAATCTGTACGGATGGAAATAGACACTTGGCTGGAAAGGGGATGCCTGTGCTCATGCAGGATCAGTTGTGCAGCTGAGGAACGCACTGGCTTTTGACTCTTGCCCATTTATTCTATTGGAGCAGCTTGAATGCATATATTAATGGCAGCAAAGCGCTGATCACTGTTGTCTCCTGAGCAAAGTGGGGCTGAGCTGCCTCCCTGCAGGCAGTTGGGGGCACCCCGGAGGGCTGGCAGGAGGTGGCACGTCCCCAAGAGCCTGTGCAGGAATGAGGTGATGCTCCAGCACAGGGTTTGCTGATGTATAGCAGAGGAACAGGACGGGGTGTGCCTGTATGTGTGGAAAACCCCTCGGGAGAAATTGGATAAAATAGTTGCCATTGGCCGCGTATTTGAGCGGAGTTTTGGTGACAGCGTGCTGACAGTGTATGCTGTACGGGCCAGTGGTAGCGGGGGCACCTTTAGGTAAGTTACAGACATTCGGAGTACTGCGTGAACACCAAGATCTGTGCCACAAACAGCAGTTAAGTTTACACTCCACATTTTTTATGCAGATCATACCAAGCTCTGAGGCAGAGCTTGTAAGTTCATTCCCTGAGGATAGTATGTAATTAAGTGATCTGGCTCATGAAAACAAGCTGTGCAGTCGCGTAGATGCTGGCAGACCTGCCCCAGCAGGGACTGTTGCCACAGGCTTGGGCAGAAGGTTGTGCAGCACTGGTGGGGACAGGGTGGCTTGGGGCCGTGTTCTTTCCCTGTGCTTCAGCTCTGCCTCTGACTAACCAGCTCTGCCTTTTGGAGTGGATTCCTCTTTCTTATTTTGCTTTCCCTCCCTCCCTTTCCAGCTCAATTTCCTCAGCTACCTGTGCTTCAAGCCTTCTGCCCTGCCAGCCTTCTGACTTTTCTCCTCTATTTGCATTTTTCCCTTTAGGCCTTTTTTCCACTCCTGTTTCTCCAGCCTTGGCTTTCCCATTATGCATTTCCACCCTGGTGTTTAATTTCTCCCTGCTCTGCCTTCTGTCAGTGCTTGCTGCCTCTGTTCCCATCCTCAGTAAACCGGTGCTGGCTTCTTGCTCCGACTGTCTAAAATCCCCAGACAAACGGAGGTCAGGGATTCCTTAATGAAATTCCTTAGATATCAATTTTGTGGAATAGTCTTCTGCTTATTCACCTATCTGGTTCTTCTATGCTTCCAAGCGTCATTTTCTGCTTTCTGAAATGAGCCAAAACAGGAGTGAATGGAAGATGCTGTGGGAGACACCCAAGAGATCCAGTGCTGCTGTGGCCTGGCAGACTCCTCGGAGTCTCATTTGCTGCCTGGAAAATATTTCCCTTTACTCCTGTTCGTTATTAATGCCTCTGATTCAAGATCATTAGTGCTAATTAGTTCTTGCTGTAAAAGAGTTGCCAGTAAAAAAGTAAATAACTGTTATACCGGTGAGAAGTTGGATGCTGAAGACCTGTAGGTTGGTTTGCACAGGTCCGGTCTCCACTTAGCAGGAGGAGGCTTGTGCTACAGATAATGAGGGACCTCAGGCCGGGTTTCCCTGGATGGGCTCCCTGGGTTTCACAGACAGCTCCCATGCACACAGGTTAAGGTATTATGAATGTAAATCACTAACAGGCAGGTATGTTGGTCTCCAAGCTAATTGCCTGAAGCAAAGTCGCTTGAGGTGGGTCACAGGCAGCTGATGACTTCATCACCTCATTTGGACCCAGTGACTGTGCTGCTGCCTCCAGGCTTGCATGGGCTTCCTTTGGCGGCTGGAAACCAGCTCTGACACGCGCCTGGGGGTAAGACGGGATGTGCTGTGCAAGAGCTGGGGAACAGCTGCGGCTCTCAGCACTTCCCAGCAATGAGTAAGTCATCCTGGAAGCAGGTGACAGGAAACTCTGCCTTTCTCCCGGGGAAGAAGTGATCTCTGTCACCTCTGCATGCCCTCTCTTGTCACCAGACGTGGCTGTGGTGGGTACCAGATGTATTTAATCTGAGATGCTGTGATACGTGAGGTCTAACATGTTCTTGCCCTCTCCCAGCTCCCTGCTTGGGAGGATGTCCCTGCTCTCTGTCGCTGCCCTGCACAGCCCCTCTCTGTAAGCCCTGAGTGCTTCCCTCACTGCCCCTACAAAAGAAAGGGGCTTTTGTGAAGGTGTGCTCGAGGGAGGTAGTTAATTTTTAGCTTCCTGTTCGCTCAACCAGGAGTAAGATTTTAACAGGGAGTGTGCTAGACCAGAGCTGTTTTGCTATTGCTTAACTAGCGCAGCCTGGCTCGGGGCCACTTAAAACAGAAGACCAGACCCCAGAAAAGAGCAGAGCATCATGCTGGTCACTGGAAAAACAAAACCGGGCCCTTTGAGTGGCTTAAACGTAAAGAAACCTCCCCCAAATTGGTAGGTGGAGGCATTTGTTGGAGCGGGGGCTTGCGTTTCTCCACTCGGGGATGTGGAGGAGAACTGGGGGGCATCCATGCCATCCGGCAGAGCTTTGTGGTGAGAGAGAAGCTTTGAACCTCTCTGCTACAACCGCCAGCCACTGCCTCCGCTTCTCGGGTGGGGAAACCGAGGTGCTGATGCCCCAGGGACTGAGCTCTGTGGCCAGGCACTGTCCTGGGTCGTGCCGTGTGGGCAGTCTGCTCTGGCACACCTAAAGGGAGGGGATTCTAGCTGGGTTTGGCAGCAGCAAGCTATGCACCACACTTCACCCCTGAAAGCCCTGTTCATTTAAAGGCATGAATGCAGCCTGAGAGTTTATGACTAACTAGAATATCAGATTAAGTTAACAAGGTATGCACTGGGACACCAGTGAGATTAAAATCTCTGGATTTTTAATGACAGCAATAAAATACTTCTGCCTCATGGTGCAAAAGCCTCGCTAGTAGCTGATGTTAGCCTCTGTTTCTCTCCTGTTCAAAGACTATGCTGTCAGGGACAAAGTGACTAGTACGCAACTTTGTCAAGGCCTTATCCAGGGCACCATAAAGGAGAAAGCAAGGGGGTCCATTCCCCGGAATGCTGGGCTCGGGAGGCAGAGCCGTGCAGGGCTCTGGCATGGAATTGTTCTGTCGGGCTGTTCTCAAAACAGCTATTCTGCTTCTCAGACTCTGCAGAAGATTTCCAATAGCCATGAGGACATGGAAAAGGCTTTTAAGGGCTCAGAGTTGTAGGACATGCAAGGGCACAGGTCAAAAGCTAACCTCTTCAGGGGGAAAATAAAGCCCTGAGGCTCAAGGGCTCAGTGTGGGACAGCTGGGTCTGTGTGCAGGTGACAACCCAAGTACCTAGAGCAGCCACTGTGATGTGCTTTTCCAGGAGATGAGAAACAGCTGAGAGAAAGGTTTTTTACTTATTTTCTGTCTCTTTGATCCTCCACTGTTGCTAACCAATCCCTTGATGTGACTTGTATCAGGAGCAAAATGGTGATTTCTAACCATTTTTGCATGTAGGATATGCATTTCCAAAGTTTGCTGCAGGCTCTGACCCTTAGCAAGGGCCGGTGACCCATCAGCATGCCAAGCACAAGGAGAAGGTTTTGCTTGAGGTATGTGGCATGGCATGCTCTTTTTACCTCCCTTTCTTGTAAAAACTACAAAGGAATTATTATGCGGTATAGGTAGAAAAGTGCTGGTATCATTCAGTTCATATACAGGTATCTACTGAGAGCTACTTGTGTTTTCCTGACACTGCTGGATATTTAGTGTTTGTGTGCTTGAGAGAGACTTGTGGTTGTTCTTGGCCTGTGATGGCATGCTGTCATTAAAGATCCTCAGGAAGGCAAAGCTTGTACTGGAGAGATGTTCTGTTGCTGGTGTGAGCATCTTCCTCTTTCTTTAAAGAGAGTGAAGCACTTCTCAGCCTGGAGCCTGCGCTCATTAGGGTGAGCAACAGAGAGCTTTAACCCCCTTTGCTGCAGGAATTGATATACTTACCTTGCTGAAGTGAGAGACAAAACATGATTCATAAGGCACCAGCCTGGCACTGGAGGGCTGCTGGAAAATCCCAGTTTAAAAGCTTTACATGTTACTGAAACAAAGCAGTCTGTCACACTTCTGGATTGCTCAGAATTGGTTTGTATTTCTTTGTGTTTGCTATACAAAGGGGCAGTTTGGACCTCAGCTCCTCCTGATGGTCAGGTTGTTTCTCCAAAGCTTGCAGGTGTGCCGGGTGTTTGTTCTGAGAGGTGTGTACCTGCAACAGGCTTCAAGCAAACAGGGCCTGTGGATGGGGGTCATGGGCAAGCAGAGCTCCCCACGTGCTGTGCGTGAGGCAGAACCCTTACACAAGCAAAGACATGCAACGGTTGGCTTAAACCACCTCCCCGTGAGTTGGCTGGCCCCGTGATTTGCCTGAAAAATTTCATGTGCCTTTCTCTGTTTGTTTTTCCCAATGGAAAACTCCAAGCCTTTTTGTACACCCTGACAGGCCATGGGGGTGATTGTGATCCTGCAGCAATTCCTGTGATCACGATCAGTGTTGGACAAATGCTAAATCCATGCTGTGCCCGGCACCCCCACTCTTCTCAGACCAGCTTGCCTGTGTTACCCCCTTGGACAGGCGAGGGCTGCATGGCCTGGGTCTTAACAGATACATCCCCTGCTGTCAGCACCCTGCTTGAGCCAATGTGACACACAGCAGGACCTTAAAGCCTTGCCAAGTAACAAGGCTGGTTTAGGATTTGGTGCCTTGTGTGTGTAGAAGGAAGGAAGGGACTTGCATGCTTGTGATTGGATTTTCCTTGCAGGTTTGTGCTGGCAGGCAAGAGCAAAATGTGTCGGTTGCCTCAGGCTGCTTGCAGCTTGCTGGCACTTGCCCAGCTACAGGTAGCCAGAACTGGGGTGGACAGGAGGGCAGCTGCTCGCAGCAGCGCCCTGATGGTGTTGCAGGAGGGTAGGGGTGTGCATTGGCTGTGGAGAGAAACAGTCTCAGCATGTCTGTCCTTGACATCTGCTTCTGACACAAGGCCAGACCTGTCACAGGCTCTACAAACAGAGCTAGAAGAGTAATCAGGTACTAAGTGCTTGCTGGAAGTGTCAGGTCTCTGGGAAAACCCTTTCTGATCCATAGCTGTCAGTGTTGTGTTGTGACAGAGTAAGTTGCCAGACCAAATGGGCCGAAACATTATAAAACACATGGTGAGGGGATACCTTTCAGGTTCCCATCTTTCAGCAGGAATTTGGTTCAAGAAACTCTTCAGGTTTTGTCCAGTGGTCTCTGTGCAATTACCAGGAAATCAAAATATTTAATCTTCTTTCCAACTTCCCTTCTTTCTCCTTGTTGCTTCTCTTGTCTTGGATCCTTCCAGGCAGGATGGGGTTACCTTCTGATAGATATCTAGAAAATTAATTTAAAAAATATATACTATATGCATATATTGCTTCTGCTTAGTCATGTGCACTCCTATAGCCTTCTAACACATGCCTTGACTGTTGGAAGATGCAGCCTCAATGTCCCTAGGTCACTTTGCCACCTCCCTGGGCAGTGGCAGTGATGCTGCTCCCTAAAGCTCAGCGCATTTCTCACCAAGACGTGCAAGCCTGCGTGGAGCCCCCGGGCCCTGGCAGCACAGAAGGATGGCCAGGCAGGTGCTGCAGAACTAGGGGAGGGCCATCACAGTGTACACCCCTGTGTTCAAGTGTCAGGGGGAGCAGCTTTCAGGCAAACTGGTATTGCTCACATGTGGTCCCTGCCAAATCAGCCTTGTTTTGTTTTACCTGAGCCACGTATAATGCAAGAAGCTTGTTGCCAGCTTTTGCTCAGTGGTTTATTCAGCCATGTCACTTGTGCTGCAGTGTCTTTCCTTATGGATGGAGGCCCCTAACATTTATTTGTAAATTCCTGCAGTGACTTAAGAAAATAAGACAGGAAGCAGCTGATAATTTGTTCAGGTACATTGGCTCAGAAAGCTTTATAGTAATGACTGTTGAGCCCAAATCCAAACAAGTTCAGTAACCGTGCTAGACCTACTTATACTAGTGAGGCTTCCCACTGGCAGAACATAGTTTTTCATTGTTGTTTAATGATTGACCTTGTTTGGAAAGCAGGGGAAAGTAAACTATTTGTTATTTCAGTCCTCTGTTTCCGTCTTGGATTATAGGTCTTGTATGTGGGGACACGTTGCAGGGAATTACGCATTTGAGTAAAATGACCTCCAGCCAGGAGGTGCCTCACCAGTGCTGCTTTCCTAGGTTGTAACCATGCAGCCACATCACACTGCACTCCAATTCTCTCAACAGCTCCTGGGGCTGTTGTATGTGTCTTTAAGTGCTTTGTCACCTCGAGAGCAATTGCAAATACACAGTGAAATGTGAAAACGGTCCCATGTTTGGTCAAGTTCTTCCATGGTTAGGAGAGGCTTTTTCAGAGGAAAGTTTGACTCATTGCTTTGAAGAAATATTCCACATCTTTGTGTGAGCTGCCCATGAGTAAGTATATGTATCAGGTTTGTCAGAACCGAGTATTTCTATGTAAGTTTTAATATTACTTGAGATCAGAACAGGATTTGCCATGTCAAACAGGATCACAAAGCATATGCATGTTGTGGCATATGTTCAGTCTTTGGAAAACTGCATTTATAGATTGGGGGAAACAAGTTGCTTTTGGTGAGCTGACCGTCATTATAGGTTACAGCAGCCCTTCCCAGACCACTGGCTTAAACAGGAAGGGAGAGAGACGTCTGCCCTGTCTTCTGTTTGACAAACCAAACTCGTCACAGTATTTTGATGCACAAACCATTGCCCAAAATAACCTCATTCTTGTGCTTCGGTTTATATTTGCAATTATACTTCGCAACAGGAAGAAAACTATGTTAATTACATTTCAGAGAAGAAACATTTCTCTTGTGCTTTCCTAGAACGTTTGGTAAGGAGATTACGACGCTGAAATAAAAAGAACACACAAATAAACCCATAGATCTTTTTCATTGGAGAGCCTGATTTCTGCCTTGCTGCTCATTAGAGTAGGGGCTCTGCGGGTGAAGACATTTTGGAGAGTAATAGCTGAATAACCTGCACAAAGAATTGCTCCTGCTGGGCACAGGCTCTGCATGATAACAGTGTACAGCAGAGCTGGTAGCTCCAGCGCGACAGATGCCAACCCTACCAGACCCTCACCGAGCGGGAGTGTGTATGTGGGTGAGACCCACTGAGGTGGGCACCTCGCACGGGGCAGGTGGGTTACACTGTGCTGAGTAACCTGACAAACTCTGATGTTGCTTCCCACGTACAGAGATGCTGAACAGGTGTTGGGCAGGAAGGATCCTCTGCTTGTGGATATCCCCCCACATGTCTGCATTAATTCCATTGAATCCAGAAAAGTTATTCTTCTGTATTTCTACGACAAAAACTTGGAATGGGATAAAAAGACAGTGGACAACAGGCAGTCTGTATTGCATTCAGAGAGGAATGGAGAGAGACTGTCGGTGGTCACCTCAAGAACGAATGTCTAGGTTTTTTAATACCTATGTGTTTCTAATCCCTTTTCTGTCAGTGGCTTGTTACTTTGACCATCTTGTTGTATTTCAGAGTTGATCACTGGGAGACAAAATCTTATTTGCAAAAAACCAGATGTGCATGCAGCCTAATGGAGCTGGGGAAGCTCCTGTTTCCCTAGAGGGCTCAGACCTGATCACCATACAGTAAAACAAAGATTTCTTGGGCAGAAAACTCTGAAAATGGAGCAGGGTGAGAAGCCAGTGCTCTGGGGAGCCTTTCTCAGCTGTGAGCAGGAGGGTGCTGAAGAATCCTCACCAGCACCTCCGTCAAGTATTGTCTCTGTTGAAACCAGAACACAACTTGTTAATACCAGTACTGGAGGGGCTGGAATACAACTGATAATTGCGAGCCAGCCTGCTGTGTTTGTGCATGGCTGAATTGTGTAAATGGCATGAATAATTTCTCCCCCACAAAAAACAATGGGAAAGCCTGTGCATCTTGAAGTTACAGATGAGCAGCATAATTAGAGTTCATCAATGTGACTTTATGGAAAACAGCTTTAACCCAGAATAACCCCAGTTCAGAAGGAATAACTGCATTTGGCCAAATGCAAGCTGTTAAGCTCAGCAATATCTGGAGTTGGTCCTTCGGTCTCATTTGTGCAGGGAGTTAAAGTAGAAGATGGCCTGTTTTAGCTTTAAAAGTCCACAAACCCTCACCCTCTGGTACGTATCATCCGTACACTGTGGTAATTGACTCTTTCAGTCTGTCTTTATTACAAATGCAGGCCTTTGCATTTTGTAGAGTTGTCAGCTTTCCAGGGAAGACCTTACGGGTATTGACCTGGACCCCCTAGACAGACCAAGCCACACATAACAAGGGAGCGCACAGGCCTGCTTTCACCCCTGTCAATTGCTATGAAGGGAGGGGATAGGGAAGAGGAGCAGCCCAAGCAGACAGGCTAATTGTCAGCAGGCCATACCGTGGTGAAACAGGAGCAGCCCTGGTGTCTTAAGCTTCAATTTGCAGTGTCTGTGTAGCCCACGTAATAAAAAAAGCCACCCTCTTCCCCACCTCCAGTGTGCAATCTGAGTTATGTGCAAACGTAGCTGTTTTCCACCAAAGTCTATGGGGAAGGCTTCCTGTTAAAGAAAGATATTTAAAACCCACATCCAGGGAATGCAAATACGGGGCCAGGTTGGGTTTTGTTGTTTGGTTGGGTTTTTTGTTTGGGTTTGGTTTTTTTTTTATTTTGCCTCTGTATTGTTCCTTGCTTTCCATGAAGTTAATGATGGGAAATCAATGTGTTAAGAGAAATGCTAGCAGAACTGTGAGTTCAGAGTGAGATAATTTAGTACCTCTTGGGCATCTATGCCTTGTCTGGTGTGTGGGCAGTATCGGTCCAGGAGCTGATAGACAAAACAGGCAAGTTATTGCATCAGGTCTTATAGTTGCCTCTTTTTAAAAAATATATATATTGAATAATCTTTCCCCAATAAATGTATGACCAATAAGAGAAAGATTGTGCTCACACAGTAGCTTTGCAAGATCAGACCCATATTTAATATTATTTTTGCTGAAAATTATTTAAGTCACATGATGCAACGTCAGCATGGGAAGGGAAGGTATGGTAGACATGGAGTTAAATGAAAGGCGACTTCAAAAAATCTCACCATAGTAGTTTGCATTTCTTACTACTTTGATGCCACTGTGTTTTTTAGTTATCATTGGGAAATCTACATTATTTCTATAATCTTGAGAGCTCAGACAAGCCAGCCAGCATGCCTTGTAACTAGCCTGTAAAAGCAGCTGTGTTATATCCCAGTAATGACACTCATGGCACTGGCCAAAAAAAGCCATGGTGAATGTTCCCTGGACAGCCCACCTCCTCTCACCCTTGCTCTGAGACTCAGTCCTGAGTTTCCCCTTGCAGGAATCTGTGTCAAACGGGACTGCTGCTCTGTTACGCTGCTCCCTCTCACAAGAGCCACCACCTAGCAAAGAGGTAAGATGAACGAATCAACTGATCAGAAAGACTGGAAGGTATAACTAGAAATGGGCAGTGCATCAGCCTGGCTTCTTTGCCTGGGGCAGAGGCAAAGGAGACATCCGTGGCCATGCATGTTTGTTGAAATTAAGCCACCCTCCTTCATTCTTTACTGAACTCTCAAACATGGGGCTTGGCCTAGCCTTGCTAGGACTTGCCATGGTCCGCTGCTCTCTTGTTGGTTTTTTTGTGTTACTTCCACAGGACTCAGAACTCCAGCATGTCATTTGGTTCAGGAAGTAGAATTTCAAATATTAACGGTATTTGCATATGTATGTTAGTACATACGTACATTTCTCTGTGGGTGTATTGCTGTGGCTGAGCCAGCTGTAAGCCTGCTCTGATCAGACTTTCAGCCTGGGATATAATTATGCCTCTAATTTTCAGTCAGTAAAATTCTAGCCACCTTGTGCATGGATGCAAACACTGTTTGCTTCTGAGGGTGTCTGTACTAAAACCTGTCCCAGGGAAAGTTAGCTTCTTTTTGTAAAAGGTTACTATAGAAGAACCTGTTCTGCAGAAGTCATTTATACTAAGGAGCTTTGCTAGCCACATGCTGACCTGCAGCCAGCTGTGTTTTTTGCTGTAGCCACCACACTATTTCTTTTCCTCTGTTTAGGAGCTGGGTTGATATGCAGTTGCCATCACTATTAGCGTCCTGCAGGAGCAAGAAGTATCAGGGATGCGGGCAGCGGTGTGGTCATACAGGGCTTGGACAAACAGATTCCTGTGGGCTGTCTGCAGCGGTGCCAATGAAGATGCACGTGCCAGAGTTTCTATAGCGCTTCCTTCAGGGACCAGGTGCCATAATAAATGCTTTTCAGCAGCCTGCTGAGGGCACAGTTAGCTGTTGACAACCTGCCTCCTTAGATCTGCGGTTGCCAGTCTGGCTCAGCCCACGTGTCTCTGCCCTGTCACTGCCCTGCTGCCTGAGGTGAGACCAACACAGCTCCAACAAGTACTTGTGCTTCCTCATTTTGTCTAATCAATTGCTTAGATGAGATTCAGACTGTGTTTCAACATCAGTTATTTTGGGTATAGCAGATCAAGTTTCTCCATACAGAACGGATGTTGCTTCCCAAAATTGCTTGTCATCCTCTGTGTTCACATTTTCCATGGGTAAGGAGAAGTCACTTGACTTTGTGATAAACAAGACTCAGTAAGCAAAACAGCAGTTCTGGCTTGTTATTTATTGACTGGCAATGCTCTTCTTAATGCAAAGAGCCCTGATACTGCCTATGCTCCTCAAGTGCTAGTTACCCTGTCCTCTGCCCCTTATTATTGTTTGCTTCAGAGCCTGTTGATTTACTCAGTTTCTTAGGTTTTCCTTTCCCCTAGTTAATGTATAGCTGCAGTTTGCTTCCTGCTTTGCATCCATGTGCCAACCACAGTTTGCCGTTTATTCTGCCAAATTTATAGCTACATGCTCAACCAATAATCTGTCTAGGTAGCCAGTATGAATTATGTGCAAAATGTTATTTCCTAAATCTGGATGTGATTATCTCTCAATTGTGTATTTCCAAAAAAGCACCTCCCTTCCAAAAAGAGCTGGTTAGCAAGGAAGAAGAGCAGGGGCTTGCCAAAAGTGTTGATGTTGCTCCTTTACCTCACAGGCTGTCTTTCCCCCTGGCTAGCCAAGCTCAGCGTGCCTCTGTGCAGTTCCCTTGTGTCGCAGGCTCTGGAGCTCTTGGTGCTCGGTGCTGGGCAGGGTCAGGGACTGGCCGGTCCAGGAGATGACAAATCTGGGGAGTAAGACCACCTGCCCTGTGTATGTGAGCTGCCAGTTCAGCAGGTACTTTACAAAACAAAATATTTTTTGCGTTCCAGTCCTGTTAAAAGGGAGGCCAGAAAGGAAAAGAAAACTGACTGAACATGAGGGGTGTAGGGTGGGGTGTGGAAGGTACCTTTCTAATGAAAATAAATCTTTTTGATTTTTCCCAGACATTTGCTTCACCACATCATCTGAACTATTTCAGTATTTCAATTTATCCTATTTACTTGAAGAATTATACAATTAAGAAAATTAATATTTCCTTTGACTTGCTGATGGTAATACCTGTCAGGTGCGAGTTACTACTTCCCATTCCATCCAAACAACCCCCAATTTTTAAAAACTGAAAGGATTAATACCATTGTAATATGCAAAACACAAGGAGAAAGTGCTAGGTCTGAGTGCAACATTTATGGAACATTGTACATACAATGTACAACATTGACTGCTTGTTGTACAAGATGTGGCTACCTCAATACCAATTAAGATGAAGTATCCTGACATGCAGGAGATTTCCTGACCTTCCAAGCCAGAACAAAAGTCATCCATTGCTGCAGTGAAGCCTGGTGCCTGCAGAGCTCCTGCCTGGATGGACTTAGAGGGAAAACAGCCTCATCGCCTCCGAGCTTGAGCAAACTGTGGGGAATCTCCCTGTGACTCAGTCGAGATGGCAGAGGCCATGACTCTAGCCTGCTGGTTTTTGGTTTCCCCACAAAATCAAATCAGCTTCTCAGCCAAACAACTTCCTCCCTAAATCCAGTCTCCAACTTTTTAATTTCCCTTCATCAGGCCCACAGATGATTTTTTCCTCCCACTCCTCCAGCGGGGGCTCCACACGCTGGCACACAGTGCCTGGGAGATATTTGCGTTCACACTGAGTCAGGTCTGCATCCGTCTCACCTCAGACCACAGCAGTCCTAGACTGAGAGTTAAGAAAACCGCTCACCACAAAACCTGAAGCTACGTGAAATCTGAAGGGTTTGTGGTGTGTAGCCCAGCCTGAGTGTGAGGTCAGGTTTACTGACAGGGTCACAAGCGCTGTTAGTAGTCCTGGTCGTAGAACTCATGCTTTACCTTCCCCAGACCTTCTGAAGATAGAAAAATCCAGGCAGGCTGCAGAAAACATGCCTTGTGTACAGATAACCACAGATATGCAGGCTGCAATCCTGTGTTGCGTAATGGCCGGCAGGCACCTCTCCAAATCATCTATTTTGTGCTGGCCCCTTCCAGGAGGGACTCCTAAAGTACGCCTTGTAAAAGGTTTGTCTCTGCGATTGGTAGCAACCTTTTTTTGGACTCTCTTCCTCATGCTGTGAGCCTTGGGTGGAAATGTGACGTGAGCTCAGCATGGTGTATGTGGGATGCAAAATCAACGCTGCTGTGTGATAAGGATTATGATGGCAGTTAGGATTCTCCTCTGTCGTGTAGTATAGGGTTGCAGTGCTCATCTCAGTTATGCACAGAAGCAGTGTGTGGGTGACTGCGGAGGAGGAGCTGGCCCATCCTCTTCTCTGCACACCTCTTCTCTGTACTGTACAGTCATGCTGTACTGTAATCTGCTCTTTTCTTGCAGCGAGGGGGTGGCTCTTCGTGCTTTGCTAGCAGAGCTTAGTGAAGTGGAGGGGTACTGGGTGTGCAGAATCATCCCTGTAATGCCCTGCCAAAAGTCCCTGCCTAGGTGGAACAAGCATCTTGTGACTTTCCAACAGTTGCACAATGCAGAGCAAGAAGATGCTGTTCTTTCCATACCCGTTCTGCATATTCAGACGTTTCCATTAGTGTCCTTTCTCACTGTGAGGATAAAGTTTTGCAGTAGGATAGGAAACGGAACTGCGATAGTAGGGGAGGGAGAGAGGGAAACAACTTGTCACAGTGTTTTTGCAATGCTTGTCCAAAACGCAACATATTGTGATGCTATTTCCTACTATCAAACTCCCCTCAGTACTCAGATTGTGAGCCCTGAGCCAACAAACTGATGATTACTTTCTTATATACATATAGAGGATTTAAGCACATGCACCTTGTGTGCTTTGCTTCATCCTGGACCGTTACCTCTGCAGCGGTGTTCAGGCTTCAGAGCCAGCATCTTGAGAGAGTGGATTGAGCTCAGTTCCCATTGAGATGGTGAAAGTCTCGTTGCCTGTTCTCAAACAATTGCATTTTGAGGGTTACATACATCACAAAACTGCACGGTCATGAAAACATAATGTACGCCACATATATTTTCATTGGTTGCTTTTGTTTCTAATTCAGGCTACTTTTGTGTTTATTAAATTTTCCAGTTGAAACAAATGCAATTATTTTTCTGTCAATTCAGAGGTGAAACACAGCAACACAACCAGCACTGGAATGTCTGGTGTTTTGCTCTTTGCACTAGTAACTACAATGACCTAAAAATAACCTAATGTTTCTGTGTTGGTTTAATTCCTGCTGCCGCTCCACGGATTTCAGTGTTAAATTATATTAATTTCAACAGGAAAAAAAAAAAAAAGTCTGGAAAATTTGGGTTTTTTTAGCTGGCTGTAAAATCAAGAGAGAGAGGAAACATCAGCAGGGTTCTGTTTTAGGCAGCTACAGGCAGCTGGACTGTATTTATGCTGTAGTAGGAGCAACTGCTCAGCTCTGTGAAAGCTGGGATCTGACTGATGCTGTTCAGCCTCCAGGACTTGTGGGCCACAGCTGTATGGCGGTTTCTCAAAATTATTTTTTTTCTTCAGTTTCCAAAGCTGTTTCTAAAAAGGCATTTGAAATTGTGAACAGGTAGCAACTAGTGTCAGAAGTCAGAGACAAGCAAGTGGGCTCTCTTTATGCAGAGGGAGGTAAAGACAGACCAAAAGACTGCGCTATCTGCCAAACACTGGCACTTTCTAACATGCTGGCTGCTTACAGTGGGGTTGTTTCCCAGAAAGTCTCTGTTCTGTCCCAATTAATCACCTACTGCAGCTCTAGGTCAATGGTCTGCCTAGTTCTGCAACCCTTCCCGGAACGGCTAGGGCCAGCTCTGGGAAAGTAAGATACCATAACCCCCTTATTGCCTTAATGAGGGTGAACTAGATCTCACCTTGCCAACTAGTCATCTGAGCTGCATTGCAGGTTGGAAGTGGAAGGGTGGCTGGAAGGTCATGAACCTCACATCACTCTGAACTGCCCTGTTTGCTCCACAAAAGGTTTTGCTGGAGAGAAACTTGCTGCTGCTTGTTTGATTGCTGCTCTCTTTTGGAAATGCTCTAAGTGGTGCAAAGCAAAAGATACACAGTTGTGCTGCGCTGCATGCATTATCGGGCTGCCCTGCTCATGGGTGTAAGGAGCAAACCTCTGTTGTAAATTCTTTACTGAACAGATCTGAAACCCTTCTGCATACCGAGTACTGTCCTAGGCCTGGACACAAATGCTGTGGTGCTCTGAGGCAGAAGGTTTTTTGAAGCCTACCAACTGCTGAATGTAAGCTTTTCCCCACTTTTGAACCTTCAATTAGGAAAATTCAAAGGCTTTTGAGGACATAGTGTATTGGCTGACATGCTGAGTTTCCAAGGTACTTTTTGGAAGTATTTTATGGAAGCAATGCAAGGAAGTTTTGCTTTTCACCTGTTCTTCACAGAAACCACTGTTTGTACTAAGTCTGCTTTTCTTTGGGACATTCTAGATGGAAAACAGTTGTTTCTAAAAACACTGCTAAGCTGTGGCTTCTTAGGGCTTTTACTTGATAACATTCTTAATGCTGCTGAAGAAATTAATCTCTCTCTCCTAGTCTTGGTCTTTGCCACCTAAGACTGCTCTGGTGTTACCTGAGACTTGCTTTTTGGTGAACAAGTCTAAACAAAAGGCAGCTTTCCTGAAAGACTGAGCATTACAGGTCACTGCAGGCAGGTTGGATGTCCCACACTGGCCAGAGATATCACCAGGCATCACGCTTATGCCTCAACTCAGGATCTTTGGTACGTGTCCAAGGTTGCACAGGCAGGCACTGATAGTGCTTCTTGACGACACGAAATGGCAGCCTAACCACATGTTTCTATGGCAGCCCGGGATGGAAGAAATTGTGGTCAAAAGCTCTGCTTGACAGGATAGCTGAGTAGAAAATGTCACCTACATGCAACAAATTACAGCCTGTCACAGTTGTGCTCTGCACAGACCCTGACAGCTCTTGAAAGCTAAAATCATGTACCCTCCCACTTGTACAAATTTGAGTAAGTTGCTTCTGCTGTGCCACCGCCAGCCAAATGCTCTCTCCAGAATTAGGCATTTTAATGTGGGAAGTGAAAATCGTGAAAGTTCTCCCCTTTCTGCCCTGCTTGTTCCTTATATCTGAGAGGACGAGAAGCACAGCCTCCTACCAAGGCAAAGGATTTCTCAGCTAGACTAACTGATTTACAGGATGAATAACCACATAATGACAGGCATGAGACAAGTGCTAAATTTACTACAGCTTTGTACTGGCTGACCTTGCATAAAATGAAGCCATTTAGTAATAACTGTCGCTTCACATCCTGCTTCTGGGTTACTTCAAAACATCACTGTTGTTCCCTAGTTCTTACAAAATCAACCATATAGCTTCGGCAACAGTACTCAGAAACGCTGCTATCTCCCACCACACTGCAAATACCAGTTGTTTGCCAGAAACCATTCCCTGGGGGTCACATAGCATCTCCGCTGGGAGACAAGTGTTCCAGGTACTTGCAAAAACATGTCTTGAAAAGCCACAGGGATAATCGATCTGTACACAAACTGCAGGAAAACTGTGTTTCTAATGGCTCTGGGCTTCTCAACCAGCATGACTGAAGACAGCTGCTGAACTTGGTGAAACAGGTTGTTTACAAGTCCTGACATAATACGTGTTTTCCTGAAAGTCCGATAGACAGTAATATGCCATTATGCAGACTGCAGATGCTAGAAGGTTTGTTGTTTTGTCCAGACATCAGCTCTAGGGAATCTTTCAGTATAATGTTGTTTTTCAGTTCCGTGTCTCTTGATGAATGGTGGGTAGAGAAAGTAGGTTTTTGCAGGCTTAAAATTTGATGCAGTGTGTAGACAGGAGAGCAGGACCCAGCATACCCAGTCCCATATTCAGTGGTGTGAGCCACCAAGCTTGTCTCTGTCGGATGGAAGTAGTTTTTTCTTAGCAGTCAGGGGAGCTGCAAGTTGGGCTATTCATTTGTATTGGTGTTTGGGATCAAAGGTACATGGCTACCTATGGACCTGGTTTGGGGTTCCCTGGAGTCAACAGCAGTGGTGTTTTGAAACAGTCCTTATTACTAAGTTAATTGTCGTGTATTACAATGTGGATAGATGAGCTACTACATAATGCTTAAGCCGAAACTTCTAAATAGCATCCACTTACAGCTTGAGTCCTGTATCTGCATACAAGGGCTTCAGTAAACTGGTTTCCAGAAGCATTGAGCTGCAGATACAGTGGGAGATGATGTAAGTTATCTAAATCTGCAGAAGATCCCACTACTGAAATGCTAGTTACTGAAGGCTTTTTTTTGCTTGAAAAGTCTTTCCTGAGTTAGTAAATAATAATGGTCACATAGCTCCAGAAATAAAAGTGTGGATAGTCCTTATTCAGGTGGATGCATACACGGGTTTAAGGACATGCAGAACTGTTAATATACTATCTTATTATCCAGTTCTCCTCCTGGGATATTAGAATTCTCTATTAAGCAGACTACATTAAACTTCTAGCTGTTGCTGATCTCAGCTCAAAAATATAGTTAGATAGGTCTGTGTGATGATGTGATGGGCAGTTGCTGAGTTTACCTGGGTATGTTCCTCAAGGTGTTTCTAAACATGCCACAAAAGTGTTAGCAGCACAGGAAAATTGGTAACAGGCTGGGACAACAAGGTGTCTGTTTCATTGCTGCTTGACTAAGGACACATCAGCCATCAGCTGGGCTGGAGAAATGAGGAGAAAGAGAACTTCTTTGAAACAGTTATAAATATTCTGCCTTCTAAAAGGACTGTTTGGAATGTTTTCCTGTGTTTGAATGACACCTCATTGTCATTTTAAAGACCAAATAGAAGAGGGTCTGAGAGGCTTACAGCACGTCACAGATGAGGCAGAATCTATCCAAAGCTATGGTCATCCAAGCAAGGCAGAACAGATCTGTTGCCCATCAGTGGGGCCATGCACTGCTCCGTAGCAGATATGGAATTTCATCCCATGATGTCCCTTGCTTCCTGATGCTGGTCATGGCGCTCCTTGTACTGGAGCTATAGATGCTTTCCCCACCCCCCTTCCTTTTTCTTTTTTTAATTTGAAAAATTTCTGGCATCTGATTCCTGAAAAGGGTTCTGGAGCAGGTTTGGTGAGCAGACAGCTGTAGCAGGTGACTCAACCAAACCACTCGAGACAGTAAATGAAACTAGAAAGGACCCAGAAGGGATACAAATGAATAGAAAAGAAGTGTGAATTTCTGATAACGGTGCACAAACCCTTTTAAATTACCAGTGGCCCTTGTATACTTTTAGAAACAAGTTTCTGGCTACAAAATGCCTAATGTGACACACTAATTTTTCTTTTTCTTTTTTATTTTTTGACCCAACTCAGACCAAAAAGTCAAAAGGCCATGTTCTGCACCCTGTCTTTGTGATTCGTGTTGCAACGTGTATTCCCCGGAGAGAAAATCTACAACATTGTGGAAGCGTTAACACCTTTTTGGGGAATTTTATGTTCAGATCTCTTTCTTCCTGCATACATTACATAATCCTACCATCCTACCCCCTAGAGAACAGGGCATGAAAGGTTTCTGGGAAAGCCGGTTCTGCCTTTTCACAAAAGGAGGACAGACATGCCCTGAAGTCCTCCTACACAGTACCAAATGCTGTGCATTCAAGAGACCTGCTGGTTAATGATCTTGCCCATAAGTGATGTTTTAACCATAGAGTAGGTTTTGTTTGCTTCAAAAGCCACAAAGCCAAAGAGGAAGCATCGGAGAACGTGGGCAGGACGGCGGCCAGGAGCCTCATGACCTCATCTTTTTCCGCCACATCGGGATTGGTGGCTGTGCCTGGGACAGGGTTTAAATTCCCCGAGGTCAGAGATGTCAGGCAGTCGGGGACGAGGGGAGAAAGCCAGAGTTCCTGGGAGCCAACTGGCTGAAGCTGCCACTAGGATCACTAAGAGCACTCTTGCAGCAGCTGACTCCTGCACCAGAAAAGGTAATTTGTTCTGCTTTTTTACCTGACATGTGCCATTCTGTCTGCAGCTTCATTCAAGAAAGCGTTGGGCAGGAGATCTTTGAAAACTCATTCACTGGACAGGGACATTTGATGTTTCTCTGTGGAAAAAGGTGTGCTTTCATAGGAGCAAAGTTGCTTTAGCGATGCAAGGTATGATACATGATCACAATTTTAAATCTGTGCACTGATAGATGTCAGAAGGAGGTTACTGAAAAGCTGGAAACTCAAAGCTGGTACTTGAACACAGAAAGCTTCCTCCCTCATGTAACCACTGCCTGGCAATGTCCCTGTTTCTCCTGGCAGGTTTGCAGTTTGTGCTGCATGCTACTGAACGGACAGGATCAGTGTAACTCTTGAAATTGTAATACCTCTATTAGAGTGTCCTGTCTTAGGCCCAGCCTTACTAATGCATTTTAAATGTGCCCTTAGTAGCCTTTTTTTCCTGCTATGATTTACTAAAGTTTTAAATGCCTCTTTTTCACCAGTAAATCAGTTTCATTTCTCAGGAATGTTCCTTATCCTGGGAATTGGTCTGTCAGCACCAGAATTTACTGTAGCTCAGCACCCTCCTAATTTCAGCAGGAATCACTCATTTATTAAATTGCTAAAACTGCCATATGAGCAGATACTTCACTTAATCTCTTGCTTGGAGAGACAAGTTATTCTGTTCAAACTTCTGGAGGGGGAAATAAAGGTCTATCAATAAGAGCAGTTTATGTTCATATAAACGGAGGTTACTCACAGCAACTCCAGTTAATAACCCTGAAAACTAGTTTTAAAATAACTGAAAAGAGAATCCAAGCCAAATTTGTCTTGTCTTATCTCTTCTGACAAAACTGTGTTAAATGATGATAAACCAAAGCTGATCTTTATAGCACTTTGTTTTTCACAAGGCTTTTCCTTTGCCAGTGCAAGTCAGTAGATGACAGAAGGAATCTGCTCACCTTCTCAATGCAGCTATTCGCACCATGGCTCTGCACTTCACAGTACCTGCTTTTAAAATTCTTGCAGCTTTTGAGTTGCTAAGTCATTACAAAACTAGCTGGGTGTGGAGTAGTAATGGAGGACAGAGGAAAAAGATTGACATGGGTAGTCTGAATCCTTAGCAGAGAGCTAGTCTCAGCACAGTGAAGTACACCAGGAGAAAGTAAAAGCTTATGGGATTTTTGTGGTATTTTACCTTGCTGACTCACTGTTCCAAAATATTTTCTAGGTAAATCGTTACGATGAAGGTGGCAGTTCTGTGTTTATGCTTTATCAGTATCACCGCTGCATGGCCAGTGAGTAAACCACAAATGCGTATCACCAATGACTTGCATATTTTCTTTGTATATTAGAAAGAAATCAATACTGACAAATGCTTTTTCTCTTTTCTCCCTTCAAGGTGAGTAAATCCAAGCACCATGCCATTTCTGCCAGCTCCGAAGAAAAATATGTAAGCTCCTTTTGTCTTTCTATGAGTTTTCTTTAATAAATTCTTCCCCTCCCCCCCCTATTACACATTAGTATCAGAATACCTGTTTTACAACTGTAGCTGCTAGCAGAACATGTCCTCACCTGGCTGTTGTGAGCCAGTTTCTCAGACAGTCAAAGCAGACAGCCACTGATGTCAGTAGACTTTTGCCATGTTAGATGTCCTGGCTGTGGACTTTTGTCAGCTGTATCTCTGGACTAGCACTGGAAATCTTAACGAAAAATGTCTAAGCTGTCAGTTAAAAAGAGAAAAGGACTGCAGCACGGCACAGCTACTATAACCCACGTTCATTAGTGTGGATCAGATGACAATATTTGGTGTTGGAAGAGCACTTTAATACAATTTCCATGATTTTTTGGAGTGGTGTAAATGAACTCTATTAAATAGTCTTCTATATAGCTATTTGATTTATACTCCATTTCCAGCTACTACCCATGTAAAATTAATTCTTTGCTCTGCTACTGCATTTAGTTTAGAGCCTTCATGATGTGGGAGATAAATCACTCTTGGGAAAAGGACCTGAGAATTAGCATAAACAATGGTCACTAGATATAGCTCCAAATTTCACTGAACAAAAATGAGCTGGAAAAACTGATCTGAAATTCCCCAGCCTCTGCCAGTGGGAAAGGCACATCTGTATTATATTGTTTGGGTATAATGTTCATCTGGGATCATGGCTTGTTCTGAGTCCTCTTCCTACTGCAATGAATCGCTGAGGATTTGCAATTGCAGGGGGTATCGATGGCACGTATTGCAGATGCCACCTCTGCCTGAAAACAGAGGTTGTGATGCAGACAGCTTTGCTTGCTCCTGTATGCTCCTCTGTGGATTAACCCCCCCCCCCTTTTTTTTTTTTCATCTTAAAGGATGCCAGGGGCCATCACTCACACAGGTATCGACACCACCATGTGAATTCTCAATCTTGGGAGAGTCTGGAGCACCCACAGAATGACCTGGCATCACCTCAGCAGGTAGGGGAAACTAACTGGAAGAGAAAACAGAGCACCTTTCAATGCCAAGATTTGCAAGTTAGGATTAAGTGCTTAAAGAATAGTCAACATGCTGATCAGCTCTACTGTGTACTAATAGTGAGTTTTATGTTGTTTTCAGACTCTTTACTCTTCAGAAGAAAGTGTGGACCTCCCAGTAAAACCAGTAAGTGTTCTGAACAGCAAAATGTCAGTTGAGTGCTGCAGGGCAGCCAGTGCGTAACAGCACTCAGTTTTTCCTCAATGAAATGAGTTTTTTTTATGGTAACATCTCTCCTTAAACAAACCTCTCCCTTTGCTTCACCAAAGCAGGGTGAGGCAAATTCAGAGTGATTTGTGCACATAGCCCCTCAACAGTGCATAAGCGAACAGGACAGATACCAGTCTGCACATCTCAGATGTATGTTCATTTGCCTCATGCATAATAAATGTTTTCTAGCACTTCCCTGATGTGTCAAGCAAAAGTCATGAAGATGTGGATGATGATGATGATGATGAAGATAATGATTCCAATGACACGGATGAATCTGATGAGGTTGTCACAAGTTTTCCCACAGAAATTCCAGTAACTGTACCATTCCCCCCTTTCACCCGGGGAGACAATGCCGGCAGAGGTGACAGCGTGGGCTACAGGGTGAGGGCAGTGAAGTCTAGCAAACTCCGCAAAGCTGCAAAAAAGGTAAATAGTGCTGAGCAGTGGTACCCAGGTTTTTGGAAAAGGGTAGCGAACTTGAAAATGGACATGTTATTTTGTGGGAGTCAGTTTTCAAAAGGATTGTTGAGGGGAAAATAGGCATAAGTGAAGGAATGTATTTCCTTTCTCTGGATACTTTAAATCAGGGGGTATTGATAGCTGTCAACGTGGTGAGGCAGGACTGTAGCCTGCTGCTGCAAGCTGTGCAATACTGCAGTTTGCACTATCATGCTGTACTTGCACATGTGAAATTTGAGGCCAGGGTCAAACCTGAGTTCCTTGCAACATGAAATGTTCACGTGACACCATAAAAGACCATGGTGTCTCCAGGCAGAAATGAATCGTGCAGGCTTTGAGTGTCCCTGCAGCCTATGAAGCTCACTTTGGTGAGGTACTGCAGCACCTGTTGACGGATCAGTTCCTCAGGAGTGACGACGGCTCTCTCTTGTTTTGCTCTCTAACACAGCTTATTGCGTATGATGCCACGGAGGAGGATGAGAGTGTTCCAGATGCAGACAGCCAGCAAGCAGGGCTCTCCCAGGAGGATTCTGCCACCCGCCACTCCCTGGGGAAGCACTCTGTCAGCAGGGAATGGGCTGACAAGAGCCACGGGCAGGACAGCAGCGAGCTGGACAGCAAGCGCTGTGACCAAAGTGTGGAAAATGAGAGCTGGCAGAAATTCGACAGCCGTGAGGCAGAAGCTGATAGCAAGGCTAGTGTCAGAGGGGATAGCCACCAGAGCGTGGAAAGCAGGGAGAGCCATCAGAGTGTGGAAAGCAGGGAGAGACAGCAGAGTCTGGAAAGCAGGGAGAGACAGCAGAGCGTGGAAAGCAGGGAGAGCCATCAGAGTGTGGAAAGCAGGGAGAGCCGCGTCTCAGCTGAGAGTCCTGACGATAACAGTAACCAAACACTGGAGAGTGCTGAGGATGCTCACGATCGTCACAGCATTGAAAATAATGAAGTCACCCTTTAAAGGGGGACGAGTGTCATGTTCCCCTTTTTCAGTTCCTGCCTAAGGGGAGGGGGGTGCAGCTTCATTTTGGGTACCTGTACAGCGTAGGGCATATGGTGACTTCCTGGGTTTGGGGCTCTTCTTTGCCCAGTGGCCTCCCCTTGGCCGCCAGCAGTGCCCACACCCCACGTGCTGTGCCGGCCTCGCGGGACGCGGTGACGGCGGTGCAGGGCGGCCAGACGACGCTGTGGGCACGCTGCTCTCCGTGCTGCCAGCCTGTACTTGCTGTAACTGGATTGCAATAAAGCCACAACAACTCGTACCCGCGGGCTGCGCTGCTGTGTGCTGGGGCGGGGCGGGGGGCTCTCCAGCCGCGTGAGGGGCTTTGATGCCTCTCCAGGTTACGTGGAACAGCCGTTCCGCCGCCATCCGTGAAGTAAAACCCCTCCACCGGGCCGACTCCTGCTCGCACCCAGGCCCGGCTGGCCTGAAATACCCGGCGGCGGCCTTCCACCGCTACCGCCGCGGTGCCGCAGGGCGTCCGCTGGGCTCGGGCCCTCAGGGGGGGCGGCGGGGGTACGCGGCCGCCGCTGGACGCCGGACGGGAGGGCGACTACATCTCCCTCCGTGCCCCGGGCGGCGCGGGAGGGCGGGCGCGGGGCGGAGGCGGCGGCGCTCCGCCCCGGGCGGTGGCGGCGGGCTGATGGCGGGCCGCGGCGGCTGCCGGCGCGGGCGGGAGCAGCTGGAGCTGGAGCGGCTGGGCCAGGCGGCGGGGCCCGGCTCCTGCCCGCCGTCGCCGCCGCTCTCCGCCTGCTCGCGGCAGGCCTGGAGCCGGGACAACCCGGGCTTCGAGCCCGAGGAGGAGGAAGCGGCGGCGGCGGCAGCAGGGCCGGTGCTGGAGATGGACGTGGAGTGGGGCGGCCCCGCGGCCGGCGCTTCGTCGTCGTTGGGCAGCGCGGCGGCGGGCCAGGCCGGCGGGCGGCGGCAGCGGCGGGGGCCGGCGGGGCGCGGCGGGGCGGAGGTGCCGGGCCGCCACCAGGTGCCGCCGGAGGGCGCCGCGCCCCGCCGGGCGACCTGGGCCAAGCGCCTGGCGCGGCGACTGCGAGGTGAGCGGCGGCCCCGGCCCTGTCCCCAGCCCTGTCTCCCTGCCCCAGCCGGGCTCCCCGGCCTTGCTCGGCAGCCTTCGCCGAGAGGAACCGTTGCGAGCTGTTGGTAGCCCCGCCTGCCCCCTCACCCACCCGCCCCTTCGCTGCCTGCCCGGTTTTCCCGCTCCCCGCGTTCTCTGCCGCGTGCCCGGCCCCTGTCAGGCCGCGTCTCTCCGTGCGCGCCCGTGGCTGCTCCCTGGGCTGGCCATGCCGCCAGCACGCGCACCTCACCTCCTTTGGAGCACGGCGCTCTCTGCCCCCTGGGGCTTTTCCCCGGCTGCTTTTAGTGTAAGAGACTCTCCCGAGTCACTTTTGGATACATGTGGGTCAACGCCAGGTCTTCGAAGAGTTGGAGCGGAATTATTGTCCTCTCTTCATCACCTTCCCTATAGAAGAGGTGGTTAGGCTGCCATTTGTGCATAGAGTGGGGTCATCGTGGGGGTGTTTTACTCATGTTTTGCTCCTGCGCGGTGCCCTGGGCTGCTGGGAGCCACCGGTGGATGCCGTGAGCAAGGGACATAGCAGGAGAACATCGGTGGGACCGTGTCAGGCGGGCACTGGGAGCATCACTCTGAGCTTGCGGCATTACCTCTGCGCTGGGCCCGGCCTGTCCGGGGCTGATTTGACCCAGCAGAGAAAATGGTAGATGGGGAGTTCGTTGGATTCAAGGGTATGGGAGCACGTGTCAGGACCCCCCCCATCCTTTTCTGAGCAGCTTAAAATGTCAGCATCAAATTGCGAGGGTTTTAAACGTGGGCTGGTTAACTGTCAGGCAGAATCTTTATAAAGCTGCAGGAAAAGTCAGCACATTTAGAAAATAAGGTTTCCTCTTCTAAAATGTGAATTTTCTAAAGTGACAGTACTGTTACTGGCTGGCACAGCCTCAGCAGAGGTATCAAAACGAACTAGATTTTAATCAGGGACTTGTAAATTAGGCTATTGTATGTTCTGTACGTCTTCACTTTGATTTTCACGTGCATTCAAAAATCATTTGCTGTAATGATTTCTCTGCACCATAATCTTTCTTGATCATTGCAGTGTTTTACTTGGATGCAAGTCAGACTTGCAGAAACTACGGAATAGGGCATGTTTACTTTTCAGCAGATTTTATTGGGGAAGTTTTCAGTGGTCTAAGTCACTTCATAAGGAGACCAGAATGGCCAGGAAGAATATCAGTGATAATTATGTGTTACGCATGAACTGGCACTGCTCTGTTCGAAGTCTTCAGCGGTGTGTTTAGTTTAGTCTGTTGCTGAGATACATAAATGCCTAGGAAAGGAGCCGCTTCACATGGAGAAAGTGAAGTCCTTTTATAAAAGTTCTTATCAAAGTAGAGTGTTCAGTTGCTCCCTTCGTACTAGTTGTTGCTGAGAAGGAACCTCCTGTGTGTGCTTTTAACTGTGGTGAAAAATAGTGGTGTTTGAACGTGACGTGAGAGTGTCTTTGTGATGCTGTGGCATAAGTTACTACTGTTCCATCTCAGTCATGGTTTCTGCAGTAATATTCCAGACAGATTATCCACACTAGGACTGATTTTCGTGTGGGTTTCTGAGCCATTTTGAACCTGAAGGCAGAGGTTAATACCAGGTGATTTCTGTAACGTCAGAGTATTTGCAGATGGAAATAAAGTCCATCAGGCAGACTTTCCCCCCACACCGCCACCACCTTCCCCTGTGAGCTACCATTCTAGTGAAGGATTGGTAAAACACTTTGTTGAATCATCTATAGTTCATCTGCATCTACAGCTTAGGGTTGGTTTTGGATGGAGGAAGTTTGCTTGGTTTTAGTGTGCTTTTTTCAAGTAGTTTATTTGTCTTTAAGCCTATATATGTATTTTCACCTTGTTCAGCTGAGCAAGTAGCAGAACCAAGAGGAATGGGCTTTTGGTGACACTGCATGCTGTGCTGGGCAGAGTGAGTGCAGCTGAGCCTTCAGCAGCATCAGCAGGCAGGTGTTGCCAGAGATGATCTGGCTGTGCTCTGATAGACAGATCCCTCACCTGTTCTGCTGCCTAAAAGCAATGTATCTTGTGCTAGAATAAGTAGTTTGGGAGCTGATCTGTGTCCATAGCTTTAACTTTTAATTTCTGCTTTCAGGCTGAAAGATGAGGACCACCTTTGACATGGTAACATCATGCATCCTTTTGACTTGTATGGTTCTCTTTACGCTACTGGGTGTGAGCCCATTAAGTGTGCACTGTGTGGAGGACAGTGCAAAGTTACACATTTTTGCAGTGCAAGAAAACAAAAAGAAATATTTTCAATAATGGCTGTGGACCAAGCTGCCTCTTGCTGTTTGCAACAGTCCATATACACTGGTAGTATTCTATTTTTAGCTGTAAAATAAAAAGACTTGGTTTCATGTTCTAGGAATGTTTGGAGTGGCTTTATCCCTGTGGTTGCTATCCACAGTTTCTGTTGATTTCTCAGCTGCATGTGTTTTCTGTTTATAGGCAAGTGTAGCTACGGTTGCTGTAGTAGACAGATCCTTTCCTGGCTTTTTCATGAGAATGTTGCCGTTAATTTATAGGCACAGTAAATGGCTAGGTGTGATTTTGATGCTGTGGAGGTACTGCAGGGTGCTGTACTTACCTTCTGCGTAAGTAACTAACCTCTGAAGAATGTGATTGCTGCAGGCTGCACAGCGAAAGGGCTGATTTCAAGCCTGACATTAATATAGGGCACTTGAAGGATAACTGAGGTTTTAATACTGGGAAGAGTACTCAGTAGCTCTTTTGACGTTTCGTGGATAATTGTGAGGGTCTTTGAAGACTGGAAAATGGCATGCTCGAGTACTCAGTTTTATTTCAAGATGACTAGAGGAAATTTAACATAGATTTATTTAATAAAATTCCATTTCACTACACAGAATTCAACAAGAGGGAGTAATCCTTTGGATATCAAAAGTGATAGTGTTACCATGGCTAAACAAGTAGCCGCGCATCAGCTGAAGGGTATTGAGTGACACCTTGCACTTTTCTTGCTGTCAGTTGTGAAATAAAAATGCAGAGAGGATTTAAGGTAATGGGATTTTGGTACTTCCAATTACTGGGGAGACTGTAACTGGAGTTACTAAGTGAATAGAAAGTTAACTACTTCAGACTGTCTCCACTTCAGGTTCTTCTCTTTGTGGATTCTTCCCAGATTCTAATGTGAGTCTGGAGTAGATTTAGTCTGTCTGGTTTTGCAGATCTCTACAGCAAACATCCCAGATGCTGAGAAGAGAGGAGGGGATGACTATTCAACTCTGTTAAGGAGAAAGTAATCAGAAGGTTTTAATGGGTAAGAGCAAAGTCCATTTCCAGAGCCAGGCTGGAAAGATAATCTGCCCCTCAGATCTGTACTTGGTCACCTAGTGCTGCTGCGCTCCCCTGTGCATCAATACAAAGGAGCATTTTTTGAAAGGTTTTCTTAGTTGTTGTTCAATGGAAGTATCAAATATCATTTCCAGTCACTCATTAATTGTTACTTCCACGAAGAATGCATCGTGGCATTTTTACTGAGTTGAACTAGCGTAGGCTCCGGTTACACTTTACTAAGGAATGTGAATTAAGGATGGTGAGGCTGTGTTTCCTTGTTGTTTTGGGACAGAGCATCTTTGCCTGAGGGTCACTTCACTCTCCTTCCCTCAGCCCACTCTTTCCCCAGCATCTGAGTTTCTGTGTAGTCAGATCAGTTAGTGATAGGTATCTTGGCTTGAGGGCGTTCAGAACTTAACTCTTACACAAATCTGAATTACTTTATATGCATTCTGTACCTCATAAACTGGATGTTATGATTATGTAGGTATGTGTGTATATGTAAGTACATATACACACATTTAATATATATTAATGTATATGTATGTAACACTTTATGCATAAACTAAACAGATTTTAATTTAGTGAGTACCTAACAAGCTAGACTTTATTGTAAGATGAAATTTTATCTTTTTTTTTATTTGCATTTGATCATTATTTCTTAACAACTCTTCTGAGTTCATATACTTGTCCAGTAAGCCGTTTGGGCTATAGAATGAATGAGACAATTTAGTTGCATATTCATTTAATAAATGAGATCTGTCAGAAAGTTGATGAATAGCAAATTTATGTAAGGAATGAACAGAAAATTATTAATGGAGACTAGAAGTGAAACATTTTTGGTGCTTGCCGTAGATGTCAACTTAAATCTAGCAGGGCTTACTGCCACTGTTCTTGATGCAGTATTATAACAAAGAAAAAAGGGAATAATGGACCTAAATTTCTAAAAACATGGCAAGTAATGAAAGCTTCAACCTAGGTGATGAGCAAATGTAGAGTTCATTTAACACAAAGATCATTGTATGATCTCTGGTGCTGGTTTGTTGGTTTTTGGTTTTGTTTCTTCACATGTAACTTTCTGCTCCTTGCTGACTGACTCCTAAAAATATTGTAATATGACAGAATTTGACCTTGCAAGCTTTCTGCTCACCACATTTCTTATTGGTGAGTAATGTGCTGACAGCCGGGACTCGACTCTCTTGCCAGCTTAGCTCACTGGCTGTTCCAGCCTTTTCTTCCTTTCTTAATGTTTTCTTGCTTTTATTATGAGGGTTGCTAGTGCAACGTAGTGCTGTGTTAAGAGGCTGAATTTGTTGCGTTCTTTATTATTAGTGATTCTGTAAATGGTTTTGTGTTTCTCTCTTCAAGAATGACCTAACGGTGAGGATTTGGCATGCTGTGTAGTAAGGTTGCAGTCTTTATCTGTAAATTTTCAGACTTAGCCTTAAAGAACAGCTTTGGAAAAGCTCTCGTTTTGGGGGCTGACACTAGTGAAAGTTATAAGTTACTAATTAAGGAGTGTGAACAGAGATTAAGGCTAAGGGTATTAGTGCTTGCTGTGCCTATGCAAGAGAAGTTTCCTGGTTGACTGTGGTTAGGTCACAACTTAAAAATGTGGTAGTTGAAAGGCTTCTGAAAACATCTAACACATTATTTTTTTTCTGAACACACCTTGTATTTGCAGGTAGAGGGAGGAGCTGCCTTATTCCTCTCCCTTTGTTAGGGAATGAAGTTCTGCAGCAGGCACATTAGCCCTTTGTCTTAGTCTTACAGCAGTGGTTGCAAAGCAAGTGAACTCTCTTCGTTGTCAGCTTTATAATGTGTTTTGGCTATCCCTTGTTGCTGTTCCATTTGACTTTGAATTACTGTGATACGTTTGATGGATTGAAGATTTTTACTTAGGGAGATTGAGGTTACTTCATTTCCATCTGCTGAGAACATAAAGGTGTTATGAAAGGTTGGCTGTTTAAAAAACCTGAAAAGGAGAAGAGTGGAAGTTTGGTGTGCTTCTGTAGGAGTGAATTTTTATTTTTATATGCTTTGTCTCCCACCATAAACTAAGGTCAAGTCACTTTTTGTTTAGGATTAAATGGAGAAGTTCCCTGAAGGTAGCAATTATGGTCTGAGCATCAGCAGCCATTCCCAGCTTTTTTTCCTGTTCTGTATTAGGCATGAGAAATAAGTATGGTTACTAACTGCTTTCTGTTCTCAGACGGTTGTTTCTTTTAGAGACTCCATTTAAAAGATCCTTTTGCTTTTCAGTTACCCTTTTAGAAAGGATCACTGAAGTTCAGTAACTGCTCTTAGGCTGTCGTCTTGACAATGTCAAGTACAATGTGAAGCTAGTAACAGGCAAAAATGGTTAAGCTAATGCAGTTGCCCAGTTTAACAACCAGATGGTGGTTGCTCCTTTAGGCTGCTACTAAAGTGTCAGTGATAATTCTTTGTTGTGCAGGGAAAGAAATCGTGTAGATGTACTTACCAAGATCCCTGCTGCATCTCTGTTGGACAAGCCTTGCCTATTTGGGAAAGGAAGGTTACGATTTGTTTTCTTTAAGCATGTTTGATGTATGCTCCTTTCAGGTAGAAAGTTAGTTAAGACTACTAATATAGGTTCAATACTGAATATCCGTTTTCATTCATCTAACAATGCTTTTCCTATTTAAGAAAAGCCCCAAACACTGCACTTATTTCTTAAAGTATGGCTATCTGTGCATGTATTTGTATACTTACATGTGTTTTCATACCATGTGGTTTTATGTGACAGCACTTCTGGCAAATCTTCAGCAGATTCTGTTCTGCTGAGCTGTTAATAAATTATTACGGTGTCTCATGAATAGCTAATACTGCAGACCCTGTTCAGGCTATGGAAGAAGTTGTTCTTGCTTGAACTTTGATCAGGTTAAAATCCATAGAAGAACATGAAGCAGACATGACATAGGTTAAGCTTTCAAAACCACTGGACTTACTGTGCCACTTGTGTATCTAGTGTCAGACATCTGTGTACATCATGATGTATGTTTTCCTTTTAAGGTCTGTGGGGGACAAGACTCATGGAAGAAAGCAACACCAGCAGAGAGCGCTATCTGAAAAGTGTTTTACGGGAGCTGGTCACATACATGATTTTCCTTATGGTCTTGTGTGTCTGTAAGTACTGCTTGGCACTACTGCATCCAGTTTTGTGCAGTTTGCTTACTCTCTGTGATTCCAGAGTGAAGGTTGTTTCAGTGATGTGGGAGGAAAATTAATTAATAGGCAGGTGTGTAGGCAAATACTTGGAATTAAAGCTTTCTCTTGTTCCTGTGCTTGAATTGTTGCTTGAGATTTGAAAATGCTGCAACATTCTGTGCCATAACAAGTTTTGAACCTTTAAGCAGGATGATGATATACTTATTCTTTGTTTTTAGGGAGCATGTTTTTTAATGTAGTACTGCACTGCAGTGTAATGCTTCCGCTGCGCATTTTGAATTGCTGAACAGGACTGTTAAATGTGAAGAGTGGGAGTTAGTCAACTAGGACAGAAAATGAAATCACTGAGTTCCAAATTTATCACTGAGCTTATATACACATCGTTCTAAGAATAAAAGTTCTTCACAGTAACTGGAAAGACAGAGATCATGCTGCCTACTTAGAAATATCTGATAATTTGTGTTTGCATGATGATGGATATTTTAAATGCATCTGCAGCCTATATATACTCAAGTGTAGATGGATCACAGTTGGAGATTTCCATTATCTGTGTCATTTGTTTTGTTGCCTGTGATATCATGTGAAGTATTGTAACACTACAGAACACAGAATGGAGTAACATTCAACCTACCGTTTTTTCTTTTTCTTTTTTTTTTTTTAATTTGGCTTTTAAGAAGGTGACTGATTTGAGTTAGGTGCTCTAGAATCAACACTGAAGGTAATATTAGCAGATTATGCTAAATATGGACTGAGCAGAGGTGTGAGGAGCTTGATGGATCTTCAGCCTCCTGCACAACAATATTCCTGGATCCAAAGTTTAAGAAAGCAGCCTGAACTGAGTTTGCTGTTCTTTGGGTGAAGAACCTTAGTGATGCTGGAGCACAGATAGTATGGGATGTTTATCACAGGCCTCAGACAGCCCCATGAACGGCTGTGGCTGGTGTAATGTAATGGTTCTGAGAGCAGTCGTATTTTCTGGCCTTGGGAACTTGAAGCTGTTATACAATTCAGTTTCAAGATTCCTAGGGTTCTTTAACAGTCAAAAGAAGTCGTGTTCATATATTTGCATAAAAACTAGTACGACAATGCAAAATAGAACTTACTATGGAGTTGTGAAGTAGATATTTTATTTGGTTACTACGGAGAATAACAACAAAATCTGTGTGCATTAAGTTAGTGTATCTTTGGAAAGCTGGTATGTTTCAAGCCTTCGATATTTAGCGTGGGCAGTTCTGTTCTAAATGCCTGAACTGTCAGTGACACTGAAGTTGTCATTTATGATCACTTGTAATAGAACAAGGTGATGGTTTTGCTTTTGGAGAGAGAGAATCTTGGAATGCAAAAGAAAATGCAAAACTACATTGGTAGACTGGCTCTGAGAGCAGGTCTGCCTTGCTTGTCTGGAGTAGAATTACTGAAAAAAACCCCAAACTTTTAAACCACTGACACAACTGTTTTGGTCTTGTACTGCAAGCATGGTTATATACTAAATATCATGGGGTTTTCCTTCCTGAGTCCTTTAAGAATGTGTAGTGCAGGTTTATGGACAAAGTATCATGAGACTGCTTGTGGCTGGTATGCTGTACTACAAGGGGAGGTGTAGCAGTGAGAGACCTGAATTACAGTAAAGTGAAATTGGTTTCAGCAGAAAAAGGTTGATTGCAGGCTGTTAACAATTTGGTTTACTACAGAAAAAGATTTTTGGTAACAGAATAAAGGAAAAGTATAGTGTGTTAAAGACGTACAGATACTGCTAACTCGTTAGTGGGATATTTTTAAGTATTATCCTTTTTCATTTTAGATGTAAGCAGTAGCTATGGGACAGGCTGCTCTGTGGCTTGGCATGTCCTAGGAGAGAGATTTCCAGTGCAGGCTAAATGTTACGGACTTTTCTTGTGCTCTTGTATTTTTGAGAGTATGTATTTAGCGAGAATCCAGGTATTGCACAGTCATGTGATACATTCCATGTGCCACAGTAAAAGTCCATTAAAAATAGTTCTTGTTCTCTAGTTACTAAAGAGAACAGATTTTCTTCCCTGTTATAAGATGTTTTTATAAAATTGTTCAGTGTAGAACTTAATCTTTCAGGCTTGTCTCAGTTTTAGCCGTAAAACGGTTTAAGTATTTATAGGTAGTAACAGTGCCAGAGACAGTTCTCTTAAGCCATCTTGGCTTTGTACATAATTTTATAATTTATGCTCTGTGTTCCTCAGCCAAATGCTTGGCTCAGTGTGAGGAAAAGTAGTAACACACAGTCATTTATTTTTTTGTGGGGAGATTGTCTTGGAAGCACTACATGTCTTGGGTAGAGTTTCATTGTCTAACCATAGGCGGCTAATGTCATTCACAGTGCCCTGTGATGTCCTGGTGACCATCATTATCTGCTCAAGCAGGGCATAGTTCTTCTGAGGTCTTGTGCCATCTGTGCTAGCTCTCTGGGGATACTTGGATAGCACAAGTCACCTAAAAAGGCACTAGCTGCCTCTCTTCAGGCTGCTCAATTGTGCCTTTGTTTTTCTTGAAGTTAGCTTTTGTAAAAGCGTTAATAATAGAATGAGGTGTGGGAAGGAGAACTTGAGTATTTTAAACTGATTGATCTGTCTATTGTTCACTGCTTTTTGTATTTTAATCGCAGTTGACAGACAAATGATGCTTGGTGTGGATTTTATTTTGTTCTGAAGCTTAAACTTCTCAATGCAAAATCTATACGAATGCAACTGGATGTATTCAAAACAGAGTACTATCTCTTCTTGTTCTCCTTTCTTTTCTTCTTTTTTTCCCTTCTCTTACCTCTTTACCTCTCACCCATTACCAAATCTTTTGCAGTGACTTATGGGACAGTGAGCTCCAGTATGTACTATTACACAAGGGTTATGTCGCAGCTCTTCCTGGAAACACCTGTATCAAAAATGGAGAAAACTGATTTCAAAACTTTGTCCACAATGGATGACTTCTGGAAGGTAATCTAAGCCCAATTTTTTTTTATATCTTTGTTGCTCTGATTTTTTTGTCCTGTCATGGCCTGTAAATTTAACCTCCAGGACCTTTTTGCTAATGTGGTAGGGGTTGTGCATGAAGATCTTTGTGCATGATGTCAAAGCTGTGGAACGAAGTAGGCCTTTAATATGTGACATTTTAAAACCCAGGTCATGCTAGTGGGGCAGAGTAGAGCCAGGTTGCAGGATGTTGTTGGAGAACAGGTAACAGTAAGATCTTATGTCAAAAAAATTATCAACTGCAGTTCTAACTCGTCTACAGAGTGAAGACCTATGAAAACAGTGCTGACAACATGCAAACTAAAGTTCTGTCTTCTCCAGTTTGCAGAAGGACCTTTGCTGGATGGTCTTTACTGGGAGATGTGGTACAACAACAAAACTATGGCAGAAAACAAAAGCTTCATTTATTATGAGAACCTGCTCCTAGGGGTGCCTCGCATTCGGCAGCTGAAAGTGAGAAATGGTTCATGCTCAATACCTGAAGACTTAAAGGATGAAATCAAAGACTGCTATGATGTCTATTCTGTAGCTAATGAAGATACTGCTCCTTTTGGACTTCAAAATGGAACAGCGTATGTAGTATTCCTGTAGATATGCATTTTTATTTCCCCGCCCCTGACCTGGGTTATGCTGAATTGCACAGTAGGTCACTTGGCAGAAGCGACTCTGCATTTGCTGTATGTTCTGTCTGTAAAGCCAGGTAGATCCTGAGCAGCTGCCAGTTCTGCTCATGGAGAAACCTTACCGAACTGGGAGGGGACTGTCCTCTGTATCCACTTGTGTTTAGGTGCTGTCATTGTGCCACTGGTAGCTGTTATGCGTATGCTGTGCGTACACTGTGCAACTCGGGAGCACCTCTGCTGTGATTCCAGATTGTATTGCTGCAGTGGGTTTCACAGACTTGTTTTCCCTGGCTAAAAATGGGAATAACATTGCCTTTCTTGGAGGCCAATGTGTGAGTTGAACTGTAACAAGGTGTTGGAGGTGGAATGTAACTATGTAAACGCCAATTTTCTTTCTTTCCCTGAGGGTAGAAATTCTGTGTGAATGGATTTACGTGTTCTCTTTTCATAATCAATATACTTGTGACCCAGCTTTCCATCTTAATTTTGTTGTGTTAGTCAGAGGAACTTTGTAAGCTCTTAAGCTCTTTCCCCAGGGTACATCAAAACTTGCTACAAGTACCTCTTAAATGAAAGTAGCTTTAAGTAACTGATACTTTTTTTTGGTCAGGTTTTATTTCTGTCTCTTTTGTTAATTTTAAGTTGAAAGTAGAAACACTTAAGTGCTCCCTCTGTTTCACCTCTGACCTAGCTGGACTTACACCAATGAGAAGGATTTGAATGGAAGCAGCCACTGGGGCTTGATTGCCACATACAGTGGGGCTGGCTATTACCAAGACCTCTCAAGGACCAGAGAAGTGACAGCTGTGCAGATTGCTAGCCTTAAGAAGAACCTGTGGCTGGACAGAGGGACCAGAGCAGCTTTCATTGATTTCTCTGTATACAATGCAAACATCAACCTATTCTGTGTTGTCAGGTATGAACAGAAGCGTGAGGGCCTTAAGATTGCACAGTGTAGGTTGTAGACTTGGGGTTGTCTTGTGATTGCTTTGTTTTGAAGACATGGGTAAGCGTATGGTTTGTATAAAGGAGACAAACTATGGAAGTGGCACATCTCCTTGTCAAAGAAGTGGGAGTGCATGTGGTGGCTGCACTCGCCAGCTGGAGGCAGTTCTGACTTTCCTGATGCCACAATGCCTTGGTTGCAGTTTGCAGGCAACTTTTCTGGCAAGCTGGCTCATTAAAATAAATACATGGATATAAAACATCAGTCTTTTAGACAGTGTGAAACAGATGCAGATGAAGACTGGTCTTTCTGTTCCTGAAATGCTTTGGGTTTTAGTGAAAATGGACTGCGGTAAGGTTTACCTTCTGTTCTGTGTCCTGGCTTCTCTGAATCATATGTGGGCTTTTACCTGTTTCCATTATTTAATTAATAATGTAAATAAAACCATGTATCTTTTAGTAGTGTTTTTCATCAGCACTGTGTAAATATTTTTTTTCTTTGCTTGTTTTTTAAATGCAGGCTGTTAGTGGAGTTTCCAGCAACTGGAGGCCTTGTTACGTCTTGGCAGTTTCAGCCAGTGAGGCTGATTCACTACATCTCCACTTTTGATTTTTTCCTGGCAGCCTGTGAAATGGCATTTTGTCTTTTTGTTCTTTATTATATGGTGGAAGAGATCTTAGAAATTCACATTCATAGGCTGCGCTACTTCAGAAGTCTCTGGAACTGCCTTGATATCCTTATCATTGTGGTAAGTAATCTTTATAATAAGGCTAAAATTGCTTTCTGAAATGTTAATGACAGTATTGCTGTGGCGGGTTTAAGGGATAGACCCGTTATTAGGGAGGATGCTTCCTGACTATTGGGCTATGAGTTTGAATAAGACAATTTTAATCTGTGTTGTAGTGTTGGTGTATTTTGCTAACTTGCTTGTTCTGTCTTTAGTGGTTTCGACCTTTACGTCCTGGTGAAAAGTTAGAGTATTTGTCCAGTATGCTTTTTTCACAATTTTTGTCTATAAAGGCACAGCCGTTTATGGAAGGTGACAAGCTTGCCCTCATTTCTATTCTAAGAATCTGATACAGACTATTACAGAGGCTTTCAAGAAAAAAAATCATTTGCTTTCAAGTAGTGGTTTGCCTTTGGAGGAACGTGACTGGAATTTGAATATGTTTGCAAAGAACCACAAAGAAATTTAATGGGAGTATTAAAATACCAGCTAATACCAAGTTTGAAGAAGGGTCTCAAAATTGTAGAGTGCTAGCAGCTGTCAGGGCTGCTTTCTGGGTTAAGCGGACAGTGTCGCATGTCAGTAATCCTGATATAGCAGAAAAGCTGAGCTTTGAATTTGAGCTATGTAATATAATTCACTCTGGGCTTACATCAGGCTGTGCTTACCGAAAGTATACAAAGCCAGCAGTGCTAAAACAGTTCCAATCCCACACTTGTTTTGTGTCTTCAAGCTTGGATGAATTAAAGGTTTACGCCTAGAAGTTAGTATATGCAGTCTGGAGAAATCATACTTGCATCACAGTGCTTTGTAAATGAAGGACCGTTTAGGAGGATGTTTACATGAACTGTGCACTGTTGGTTATACGTAATGGCAGGGGTGTGAGTGTAAAATTCAGTTCACAGAAAGAGTCAAAATTCTATGCTTATACCTTGTCTGAAGGACATTGTTCTAGTTTAGGATTATGTACTTTATGACTCTGTATACATGATGAAGTGTTCATTTATGCTAATAAAAAGCATGTTTGCACAGGTCAAAGCAAGAACCTTACCTGTATGGTAAAACTACATCTTTTCTGCTGTTGCCCAGAACAAGCACTATGGTTCAGTCTGTACTCCAGGGAAACTCTAGTCCCTTTTTGGCTACTGCTGGCTTTCTGCTCTTTACTCTTTCATCTTTACTCTTTTGAGTTGCTGTCTTCTTTCCTTATATTTCTTTCTCTGTGACAGCTTCATTTTTCTGAGCCTGCTAGGCTTCACCATCACCCTGTTCTTCAACTGTGGTAAGGAAAATATTTCTAAATCTTCTTACTCCCAGGCTATTTGTCTGTAGTCTAGGAACGTAATGGTTCTGTTGTGAAATGCATTTCCTGATGTGTCCAGAAGTTCTAGTTTGGATCCTATTTCAAATAGCAACCACTGGACCATTACATTACTCCTGACTGAAAGGTGGTGAAACCCAGCCCCCTCTAGTCCTCACAACTGCCTGGCCCTAAACACTAATGTGGTCAGTGACCAGCAGGGTTGACCCTGAAGGACTCTGAGAAGTTTGCTTCAGTGATGTATTTAATTTTTTTTTTCCCTAGGCTCTGTGCAATCCGTAGCTGTTACTTACCTGTTTGAAACTAACTTTGTAGTTAGGACACCTTGAAAACAATGTATTTGCTTTTACTTAAAGCTCACATCATGTTATTTGTAGCGCTACCATAAGGTTCCTCGTATCTTAACTTTACGATGTATGTGGCTAAAACAAGTTATTTTGAAACCCTAATCATCTTTCATGAATGTGTATGTTTCTTTTGTCCTCAGCTTTCTGTTGTAGCTATAGGAATTAGCATCTATAGGACATCAACCGTTGATACACTCCTGAAGAAGCTACTGGAAGATCAGAACTCATTCCCCAATTTTGAACCTTTGGCATATTGGCAAATGCAGTTCAACAACATTGCTGCAGTCACTGTGTTTTTTGTCTGGATTAAGGTAACTCCAAGACACACTTATTCTAACATTAGAATGTAAGCAGCATTGTGAGTTTCAGCTGATATATTATTTGAGGTTTAGTTGTTTCTCCTAAAATTGATTATGCCAGAAAGTCAAAGCACAGGAGTAACTTCTTGCAGATTAAAAGCAAGGTTGTAATTTGCCACAGGTTTGGTCAGCCCTTGTTTAAGTCTAGTAGAGGTAGTCAGTGTTAGTGCTTTGTCACAGCAGACGAGTAAAGAAATGTTTTTATTCCTGAGTTGATAAGTCAGTAATTCTTACTGAGTACTGCTTTTTCCTAGCCTGGTTTAACTGTGCCCATTTTATCTACTCAGAACTTCTGAATCATTAGAAGGATCGGTAAAGCTAGTCCAATTAATTTGAAAATATATTTGATATTTGATTGATATATGAAAATAGATATATAAATTTAGTTAAACCTAATTTCTCTGTTTTACTGCTTCCTTTCTAGTGATACTTCTTTTCATGTCCATACTAATTTTCCTGTCCTCTGTATGTATGAAGCTGCAGAGGAGCACTTAGTTATTAATCTATCGGGGGAAAATGTAAGACCAATGATAAGTAAATTTCTACTCTAGTACTCCAAAAGTGATACTTAGGTTTATCAAGGAACTTGGCTAATCTCTTACTTTTTTATAAGACAAAACTGATCTAAATTTAAGAAATAAAGTGGCTTATAAGAAATACGGTAAACTGCAGAGTAACAGAATGATGTAGGTTGGAGGGTACGTCAGGAGGCCTGTAGTCCAATCACCTGCTCAGAGCAGTCAACTGTGACTTCTTCCATATTTTACTACTTCATAGCTGACATCTTCGTTGAAGATGAAGATAAATAAATAGGCTTTTGGAAGCATTTCGGTAACATTTCTCTGAAGCCAGGATGCCAGATAGAGGAGGGGAAAACAAACGGGCAAACAAAACACTACACCCAAACAAGAAGTTGGTGCTCTGACAGAATTTTGCATTTTGCAATCCTCAGCATTTTTAGGAAGTGATGTATTTTTAAATGTAAATTAACTGACTTTGTCTCCGGTCAAATACAGTAAGACATCTCATGTGTAAAAGGCTGGAGAGCAATTGTGTTAAGAAATTTTTGTCTTCCTTGTCTTTACAGTTGTGGATTTTTTTGTGTGTTTTGTTTTAACAGCTTTTCAAATTTGTTAACTTCAACAGAACAATGAGTCAGTTATCCACTACCATGTCTCGCTGCGTCAAAGATGTCATTGGCTTTGCTATTATGTTTTTTATAATTTTCTTAGCTTATGCTCAGTTAGCCTATCTTGTCTTTGGCACTCAAATCGATGACTTCAGCACTTTCCAGGACTGCATGTAAGTACAAGGAAAAAAATGCAAAGAATTTCTCAGTATATCGGTAAATCGATTTGGTTGCCTCGTCAGAGACCAAAAAATTCTGTGACATCCATCTAAACAGATGTAGATATATCACTGTTGATGGAGCTCAGTAGCAAATACATTTTTTTTGTAACGTTTTAGTACACAAACTGTCATTGCTGTGAGATTAAGAATATGCTATTGTTAGATCAGTGAGCTAAAAATGGCAGTTTCTGGTTGACATGGTTTTTATAACAGTTGGTCACATTCCTAGACAAAGCAATAACTGTCTTTAGCAGTTGAATGATCATATGCTTACGTATGTTTGTAATGCTTACTGCAGTGCTGTATGCGTGATAATGCTGTGTTCCCGATCGTATGTGTAGTTGGTTGACTCACAGAGTCCATATTAGACAGCCAACTAGTAAATTTTAAGTATCTGCTAGAATCCAGGAGAGAGAGAGGACTTAATACTGGGTTGTTAATCAGTTTTTTCCTTTATTAATTTGGTACAACATAACCTGATTCTGACTGAGGTAATTACCAGGTAGTTCAGTTACCAGTTTCCCCCTGCCCCCTTACACTGGGGCAGTGTTGCAAAAAGATTTTTATAGAGAAGCAGAGGAACTTGAAATATGCTGATGGTGCCGTACAGTGCCGAGCCTCTTCCAGCCTTGGCACTGGGAGAGGGACAGGAGTGTGTCTTAAAGCTTCACAATGGTAATCACTGGTTTGCTCTGCTTCCTGTTGCCCCCCATTATCAGTTGTAACTGAAAGCCAGAAGTAACCATCGTATGGCTTTGTTCTGTGCACGTGGCATCTGACTGTGAATTTGGTTATTCCTAGAGATGGGCTTGAGGAATTGCCTATTGCAGTGCCTGATAAAGTATTACAGTAGTGCAGACCTCTCTGCTGCCCATCAGTCAGACTGCTAGGGTAAAATAGTTTGAGAATTCTTGTACAGCTCCAGAAGTGTGGGTTTTTTTTCAACTCCTGGATGTGTTTTGTTTTTTAAGATTTACTCAGTTCCGCATCATTTTGGGAGACTTTAACTTCACAGAGGTTGAAGAAGCTAATCGAATTTTGGGACCAATTTATTTCACTACATTTGTGTTCTTTATGTTCTTCATTCTTTTGGTATGTACGCCTTTGTTTATGCGGGGTGGGTAGGTGGCAGTTTTTGTATCTCTTGGGTTCTTAGTACTACTTGGGGCTTTTTTTGCTAATGGTGAGTGTGCAGCCCATGTGGGGGCCTGAATGTTGCATGTGTTGTCACTGCAATTATTTTTTTTTCATATAAATTTGCATTGTATGTTTGTTGTCATTCCCATATAGCGCTCCACATTGTAGTTTATTTTATTTTATTTTTTTATTATTATTGTAAAGCATTTTTTGTCTCTTAAAATCTGATTACTGCCTGGTTGGCATCCACAGCAAGCCCATATCTTTTGGTGAAAAGTAGCTGTAATGTTCCATGCAGCCTCTTAGTTTATAAAGTGCTCTAATGTGTGGCTGGCTGTGTTTACCTCAGCCTAATTCATGCATGCAACACATGGCTTGTCTGCTAGAAGAGCCTAATTTATCGGCAGTACAGCAGCTTTCAGGTATGCAGGTTTGTCTGCAAAGGCCTCTTTTCTATCCTCTTTTCCTTCTCCAGGGCACAGTTGAGCCCTGTCTTTCTCACCTTCCCAGTGCAAATTACCTGTACACTTTTTGACAAACAGTATGATAAGAAGCTTAACTTCTCTGAGAGGCAGGATGTAGACGTGATTGTCTGACAAATAAATTCAAACAGGGAGTGTATTTTGAGCAAGTACTCATCTTTTGTATGCTCTCTGTTAATACTAGTATTGAATTCATATTATAGTCTTACTAATAATTTATAAAGCAACGTAGAGGGAGGAGACCTGTCTCTTAGAAACCTAGGAAACCAAGTAAATTAGTTTTTTTATGTCAGTATAAGTGAAGAGCTCTAGTACCTTCTACCTGGATGTAGTTTTCAGTTAGTTTGGTGCTAACATTAATATGTAGTAATTTTGGTTTTGATGATACCACCAGACCAAAGCTGTTACACGAGCAAGAAATGCTCAGATTATTCCCCAAATTGTGTGTCTTTTGGTGACTTGATAAGGTGGCAAGCGTTAAAGCAGGATGTTACTAACCTTAAAATGGTGCATCAGTCCTGTATCTTCATAACTTTTCAAATTATTTAATGACCCTTGTACTTAATGAAGCTTTTTATTATTCTTTGACATGAGGAGAAATGGCATTCAGATAAAATTTGTGGGAGAAGACTTCATCTTGGTTATTCACTAGTAAGGAAGTGGAGAAATTTAATTGTTCCATCTGAAGATAACAGAGGAGTCACTGTGGCCAAAGAAGCATGTGAAGCAGGTTTCATACTTGCTTTGAAGCACCTCACAAAATCTGTAGGAGCAGAGGCTAGTGTATAGCAAGGGAAAGAAATATTTTTTTTCTGAGGCATAGCAGAAAAGCACTGGGGTATGAAGACACAGCAGGTTATCCAAAACACTCGCTATAATTTCTGTGCTTATTAATATCTGCACATCCTGTCATTTGGCTGTAAGCTCCTTGAGAACAGTCTGAGACCTGGCAACTAAGTTAGGAAAGATGGGCGGAAAGCACCAACTCTTAATGTTGGACAGTTGAAAACAAAATAGTAGCCAAGTGACCTCTTACTTCTCTGGTGTTGGGCAAGAATGCATAAAGATACAGCATTGCAAGATTGTTCTCCTGAAATATTAAGTCCATTTTCAAGTCCATGAGGAAACAGGTTAACACTGCCTTTCTGTATGAGAGTGGCACATTGAACGTGCCAGTAAATTGAGTAATTCTTTTTGAATTTGAATGTCCAGCTTGCAATTCAGTCATGTTTACTCCATGTTTAGCAGGACCCTTTCAGTAATGATAGCATGTCTCAAGTAAATTACATGATTAGTACAGGGTTAGTGAGACAATTTTTTCTCTTTTGTCTGAACAAGTGCCCAAATTCTGAAAAGAGTTGGTAGCATACATGTCAAGTGTCTGATTTTAAGCTTTTTTGGGTTTATCTTTAGTCTGAAATGCAAGTAGAGCTGTAGCAGAGGTACGAATCATGTGTTTGTGCTGGTTATGGGATGAATAGTTAAATTGATTCCTCAGGCATTTTTGTTGCCAGCCGTGTTGCCTGTAATTCACGCTTGTTATCTGTGTAAGTTTGGCCTTGCAGGTAGGAGGCCAAACTTACATGTATAATGTTAAACAGGCATGGTTTATTGCCGCTACTGTGTGTAAGCGTGAAACCTCTCTGGAAAGTAATTCTTCAGCTATTGTTAGTAATAAGTAGTTGATTAAAAATTGTATACTGCAGTGCATTATATTTTGATATCTTAAGCTGTTGATGTTAGTGCTTTATAAACAGCCCACCATCTTCTCCTGGCCTTTTTAAAAAAAATAATGTATAGGCCTGGACATGGAGGTCATGGGGTAGTAGGGCTCAGACTTGTTGAAGTTTCAAAGTGGGCTTTTTCATTTTTCTCATGAACAGAACATGTTTTTGGCTATTATCAATGATACATACTCCGAAGTCAAATCGGATATGGCTCAACAGAAGGCAGAGATGGAACTGTCTGACCTTATCAGAAAGGTAAAAGTAACTTTTTGTTTGACATCTCATTCCTCGCATCTGAACTTACTCCATAAAATGCTATATAAACAGTACAAAATAAAACTGGCAGCAGCTAACAAAAATACACATCTCTTAGTTAAATGAATCTGAGCTGAGTTAAATTAAACGAATGAATACTTTCCATCACAATGTATTTTACTCATCTGAGACTTCGCATTGAATCGTTAGCCTAGTGCATGCAACATAGGATTTGTCTCTCTAGGCACATACAGAAATATTTGAACTGATGAAGCTAAACTGCTGTTTGGTTTGGTGACAGAATTCAGAATTACCTCCTTTCAGGCAACAAGATGAGGCAAGTCTTGGATAATGTGATGGGAGCTCCTAGGGGCAGCTGCCTAGTAAGGTTGTTAAATACAAAGTTAAGAGTTTGACCCAAATCCCAGTTTAGGGAAAAACATGTGTTCTTGCACATGCTGTGGCATGGATGCAGTGCTGTACCGTGGTCAGAAATGTCTAAACGCATACTCAGCATGACCAGTAACTCAGAGTTTAAAACTTGAAACTGGTTATTAAAACAGAGCAGAGAAAAATGAAAAGTGCTTTGTTGGGATGAGGACTGTTTTTTTTAAAAAAAGGTCATTCCTACAACTGAAGAATAAGAGATAAGTAAAATGACCGTAGAAAGCTGTACCCATTTTGTCAGCAGTATTTAAAACTGTCACTTAGCTGTCAGTAACTGCCCAAGTTCTCTTACTGGGACAAAATACTCCATTCCTATTGACCCGCAGTGCAAATTGAATCATGAAAACCTTACCTCTAACTGCAAAGGTATTTGTATGTTGTCCACTTAAACACTGAAATAAAAGGCAGATAAACTGGGGGAAAAGGCAAATTCTTGGAACACACTGAATGACAGTGTACACTAGCTGATTTGTGTAATCAGAAAATTTACTAGAAATCAAGTATTAACATTTCATAACAAGTAAAACACGAAATTTCACTTGTTCTTTTAGGGCTACAACAAAGCCATGATCAAACTTAAATTGAAGAAAACTACTGTTGATGACATTTCAGAAAGTCTGAGACAAGGTGGAGGAAAACTAAATTTTGATGAACTCCGGCAAGATCTAAAAGGGTAAGGAAGCTGTTACTTCTTATCTTGAGTAATATCCCCAGAGACATTTGATGTTAAGTCTTTAATGGAAGTTTCTCTTTCTGTCCTTTCTGTGATATAGCAAGAGTAGCTGATACGAATAAAGACAAGACAGCAGTGCTGGTCTTTTGGTTAGTGGGTGAGGAAGCCTGTGCTTTTCCTCTGTCTGGTGGGAGGTTTATGTAAACAAACAGATGTGTGAAGGTAAATGATCTTGGCATATGGGTCTGCAGGCATTGCACAAAGGAAAACTCGAAACTGTGGGATGGAACTGCAGAAGAAGAGAGGAGTGGGAAGAGAGTGGTCGGTTTGCAGTGGAAGAGAAGTCTTAACTAAGGAGCCCTGCTGAGCTCTGGCCCCTGGAGCCTGCCCTGTGGCTGGTGTTGCTGCAGTGGGGTGAATCCCACACCAGAGTACTCTGGTGCTCAACCTCCTTGAGTTGCTGTGTTGTGGGGGAGAAAGGGTATGAGGAAGCAGAGATCGAAGGCCTTTGAGGAAATGGTAATGTTTCTGTCAGAGCCACTGCAGGAGTTTGTGAACAGGTGGGAGGTCAAGGAAAAGGAACGAATCAAGGTCTAAAACAGATGGTTGTGAAGAAGCAGAATGCAGTCCAGGGGAGATTTGTGCTATTAGCTAATGAAAAGTGAAGGTTGAGCTTTTTGTTGTCATCAGTGTTGCAAATTTGTAGGCAGCATTGGGATCAGTCATGCCTTTGGCTTGGGAATGAAAGTCTATTCGGAGTGTTCTAGCAATTGAAGTTTGTTCTGCATCTGAAAAACGTGAAGTAAAGGAACTGGTTTTGCTACTACTTTTTTCAGGAAGGGGCACACAGATGCAGAGATTGAAGCAATATTTACCAAGTATGACCAGGATGGGGACCAGGAATTGACAGAACATGAACATCAGCAGATGAGAGATGACCTGGAGAAAGAGAGGGTGAGCTCAGCATTGGGAGTGGTGTGCCACCAGTGCCATCTGCTAGTTTTCTTCCCCTGCTAGTTTGCTGCCCCAGAAGACTCCTTTTATTTCCTTTCATATTTGCTCTCATACCTGGCTGTCTGAGCAGAACTGTAAAAAGGCAAGGGGGAGAGCAGGAAGTCTTTGACCGTGACACCTACATCCCCTGTGTGCAGGTGAAATTCTTTATATCTTCTTCTCTGTCTGTGGCTTCTGTTTTCACAAAGGAGGACCTGGACATGGATAGGAGTTCTCTGCCACGTCCTCTGAGCAGCCGCAGCTTCCCCCGGAGCCTGGACGACTCAGAGGAGGATGAGGATGAAGACAGTGGACACAGCTCCAGGAGGAGGGGCAGCAGCTCAAGTGGGGTTTCCTATGAAGAGTTCCAAGTGTAAGTTTATCCTTCTGAGGCGAACAAACCTGCATGGTGGGATTTTTTTTGTTGATTTTTTTTTCTTGTGAGTTTTTTTCTTCTTTCAGTTACATAGTAGTCTTTCCTAGAACTCTGAATATTAGTAAAATTATTCATAAAAGTAAATGTTATGTTTTTAAGGTGCTTAAGTCACTCCTTTTTAGTAGCTATCTGAACTGGAAATACTGTATAGAGGCTCATGGGAACCAGTTAGAAAACCAAAACCAAATCAAAACAAACAAAAAACCAAAACCTTCAACAAAAAAACCTGTGTCCTTAAATCCCGGTCATAGAAAAGACAGATAAAATGGTTACGCTACAATAATGCCAGGACACTTTTCTGGGTTTTTTTAGTAGTAAAACCTTGAGGTTATTTTAGTTTCTTCAGCTATTATTTTTAATAAGATTAAGTTATTTGTGACCATGTATTCTGTCTAAAATGATAGATCTCCATATTAATTAGAGCAACGCTTGCTGAATGAAGAATTTGTGTAACTAGAACCAACAGATTTTGATGAGGATGCCCTAAAAGCAGAGAAAACAGTGGAATATGTGCTTCCCCTCCATCTGCTTTACCCTGTGTTACCTTCTCGCTCTTGTGTACCTTCTCCCTTCCTAGACGGTAGGATTTGGTTGTGGAAGGTCAGATGCATGCTTGAATTAAAATGCTGTCTCAGCCTTACCTGCTGTGTGTGTTGACGTGAGAAAACGATAGTGACTCGGAAATGTGAGAGTCACTGAAGCTCACGCTTGTTGCCCTCAGACTCATGAGGCGGGTCGATCGCATGGAGCATTCTATCGGCAGTATCGTCTCCAAGATTGATGCGGTCATTGTGAAGCTGGAGGCGATGGAGAGAGCCAAACTAAAAAGGAGAGATGTGTTGGGAAGACTGTTAGATGGAGTGACAGAGGTAAGAAACTCCCGGTCTCCTGCGTGATCACAACCTGCATGGCTGGCTTACTGTTAGCACTTTTTCCTGCTGCTTGGCTTGGGAGTTGAGGGAGTGATGGTAAAGATGAGGTGGGTGTGTTGGCATTGGCCAAGTGCTTTCAGTTTTGCATTAGGAAAACAGGAGATTTAAACTGTGAAATGTTAGGGATGTGATGCAAGTTCCAGATATGACAGCTCATCTTACAGCAGGCCTGTGTCGCACTGAGGGAACAGAGCACCATTTAAACCACTGAACTGGACAGCAGCGGTGGTCAGTAGTTGCTGAAGCAGCTTGTTCGTTCCTTGGTGTCTGTTGGGATTAATACAAAGATTTTATGGACTAGGCTGTTAGAGTCTGGGAAATCCAGCCCAGCAGGCCACGCACCCTTGTCTTCTCCCATGTTCCTTCTGGGATCGTGTGGCAGGTGGTAGCAGGTCACTTCTGTCACCAGGGTTATCTAGCTTCTATTGCCTGCTCTCCCACCCTCTCTTTCTTGAGGGCCCTTTGGAAGTGGCCAGTGGGACAAACGTTATGTCTGTGGATGCTAAAACCAGTTGGCTTCATGATGTGGCAAGACCAGCCAGAATAGGGCTGTTGAGGGGTGGGCGAGATGGACTGTCTTGGTGGGTTACACAGGTCAGACTTGCAGCTGCCCTGTCACGGATTTGGTGTTCCTGGCTATTACTGTTGTTCTAGCCAGTAATTCTGCTTGAGTCTTGAGACGGGGCTTTCTTGTGGGTGTGCTCTCCTCGTGTTTTACGTTTCTGGAGATGGATTTAATGTTAGAAACTGTATTACAAATTGTGCTTTCCTAAGAGAAGGTAACAACCTGGTGGTGGATCACTGAAAGGAGAAGATTTTAATGCAGTAGCTGTGTTTCTCCACTAGCCTATCGAAATACTTGAGTGGTATAAGAATTTCCCTCATTTGTATAGGGTTTTGCTTTGACTGTAGTTCAGAAGCTGCACTTCCAGCTTGTGTCTTTTAATCTGTTTAGGATGAAAGACTGGGTCGTGACAATGAAATCCACAGGGAACAAATGGAGCGACTTGTGCGAGAGGAGTTGGAGCGATGGGAATCAGATGATACAGCATCCCAAATGAGCCATCGATTGGGAACACCCCTCGGACTGAATGGCCAGCCTCGTTCGAGGAACTCTCGGCCATCTTCCTCCCAGTCAGATGGTATTGATGGGGGAGGAGGAAATGGAGGGAGTAACGTCCATGTGTAGAATTAACTTTGCAGGTGGTTCTAAACATATCAGGTCAGTATTAAGCCAGCAAATACACTACCCCACTGTTGCCCAACCTGAGGCGATCATCCTGATCAGACCACTACAGGCCATTTTCACTGGTGGGCAAAAGTAAATATTCTTTTCATTAGGCATTTTCAGACCTATGTAAGCCATAGAATCGTTTAGGTTGGAAAAGACCTTTTAAGATCATTGAGACCATTAATTGAAGATAGCTTTTCACATCTCATCACATTAGTGAAGCAGAACAGAGGTATTCTTGGACAATCAATAACAAATGTAAAAATTCAGTTATGTGTTACCAGCAGTGAGACTGTCAGCCTTGGAAATGAAAATGCAGGAGACAGAATGGACACTAGGTGTGACAGAATCTACCTGCAAGGAATCTTGGTTCCATAAATGTATTGTTATGAACACTTTCATGATGGCAGCAAGCTTCAGACAAAATAATGTGCTGTTACTAAAGCATTCAAATGAAAGGCTGTGAGTTTTCTGCCTTCTATTGGAAAATAGGATTTTTAAATGCTTTTGAAAGCAGTTTTTAAAGGAAGATGGCATCAGGTTATTGTCTCGTTCATTTTAACAGCGGACGCTTTTCAAAGAGATAAAACAGCAAGCACTTTTTTTAAGAGTTTTTTCTTATTCTGAGTTATTCTTGGTGTACTAAGATATTTTAATTAACTTAAAATGTTCATTTTTTTCTTGTCTTTGAGAAATGCTGTTTCTTTAAGCAGAAGAAAGTGCACTTAGTTTGTACAACTGTAAATCACATTATTCCATAATAGAAACTGTACACATTGCATGTTTTTGCATTCCAGTAGCATTTCAAAAGTAATATTTGAGAACTGCCTCTTCGCACCCAACTAACATAATGATTTTCAGCTTTGTTGCAAAGTGACCATTTTTTAGTGTTATGTTGTCATTATCTAAGTGTTACTATGATAAACATTCCACAGGTTCTTAATTAAGTATGGTTACTTTGCAGAAAATATATTATTTAAAAGCACACAAAATTGAAAAACATTAACTTATCCTTGAGTGTGACAGGGAGGGGGGCAAAGAAGTTGCTGACAGTTGGGAAAATCTGATCTCATGCTCTATCAAGTTCTAATTACATCTTGAATATGTAGCCTGTATTTACATTTAACAGAACTACTTGTAAAATTATTGGGTATTTTTCTACATAGGCTTTTCTGCTGAGGGGCAACGCGTGATTGCTTTGGAAAGGTGTTTGTAGTATAATCACTGATTTTTAGTATTTTCTCTGCTTTCTGTGTCATAGAAGCTTTGGTTTTGAAAAGAGATGCAACACTGAAATTGCGTTAGTTTCCTATACAACACGTAGAGGCATAGTGTTTGTAGTTTTGCCTAGCAACGTGTTTCCATATGTGGAATGCCAGTTTAGGAGGGAGGTTGTCAATTGTGCTTGTTTTCCTGAAGATGGCAGTTGCCTTGTATTAAAAGACTTGGAGTTGATGTAAAGGAAAATGGAAAGGTACATAATCACATCTTACCTATTAGTAGAGTGTATAGAGGAAAAAACGCCTATTTAATGAAGTAGCACATGTATGTTATGTTGGTGCTTTTTGCTTCAAAAAACAGTTGTTGCCAGGGGTTAGCACCTCATTCTTGTGGTAGTACTGCTTGGGCAAAGCTTACATCTTGTATATGTTGTTAATATTGCATTGCCTGGGTGTACAGTGACTCAGAATGCCTTCCCTTTAACTAGAGAACTTGCTAAAACTATACAGACTTCATGCCTTTCCATATTTTTAGGTTTACAAGAAACCATACGCGCAGAAACTTAATTAACATAAAGGTGGAGAAGGAGGAAGCTCAGTGTGAAGGTTGGAAGTTCTTAGTAGGTTTGTCTGGAGAACAGAACGACTTAAGAAAACAGGCTGTGATTCTTGTGAAGTATTTTTTCTTTCTGTTGGTTATTTTGTCCTACACTAAGAAGAAATTCATAATCTTTCAGAAAAGACCCTGTCAACTTCCCAAAACGGTGCACAGCACAGTGGTTAGGGCATTTGTGTGAAATGAGACACTCAGACTAAGCTCTGTCTTGCCTTGATTGAAAGTTTTTGGATGTTAGAAACCTTCCTCAGGAAGGTTTTCCATGTTGGACTGGCATTTCTGACTAAACAAACAAAGCAAAAACCCAATACTATACACATGGCCAGCTAATATGCAAGGAAAATAGAAAATAAATCCAAAGTAGTTTAAATATGAATATGAAAACAAGGCTATGTATATCCAAAATGTGTAGTGTGTTGCTATGTGACGTGATTTTCAGCTTGAACTTCGATGCATGCTAACTAATTACATGTGTGTAACATGTAATTGATGTTGGGTTTGTAGGGACAAGTGTTACCTAAATGCTAAGATAGTATTTAAATAATCATGTACTTAAAATCAATTACTTTGGCCAAATGGCCCAACTTTGTGTTGTCCAGCAATCATCTGGAACCTTGCTAAGAACACTTTGTGTGGAGGTTTGTGTCTGTGGCCTGTAAAGCATGTGGCGTGCTGAGGGTTATGGCAGCAGGGACCTGGGGAGTGTGCAGAAGCGATCTAGTTGGCGAGGCAGGGCCTTCCTGAGGGAAAGAAAGAAAGAAACCAGACCTATCAGTCTGGTTTTAAATAGGTTTCCTGTAAAAAAAATTATCTTTCAAAATGTAAATTCAAGCAGGCAGTTTATCTTTTATTTGTAGTATATGTTTGTTACGAAAATACTTGCATTCGTAGCTCTATTTGTTGAGGTATATTTCTGTAACGTGTCGTTACTTAATAACAAACTTCATCTTGAAGTGCAGTGAGTTTTCATGGGGTACCCGTGTATGTTGACAGTGAGCCTTGCAATAGGTGCATGGCCACTTAACGAATGTTACAAACATTTTATTATTTCATTTTTCAACTTTAGATTATATTATCATTTGTCACTTATTACAAAGGTAAGATTTTTCCATAGTAATATACAGTGTTTGGTCTTATTAGGAAGCTTTTAATTATGCAAGTCTTCTACAGTGATCAAGAATGTATTGATCTGTAAAACTGAGCACTTTACTTCCTAATAAATGTTTTATATCATCTATTAAGCAAACATTGTGCCATACACTTGGTTTGTTTAAAACAGAACATTAAAAATGCCACGTATTATTTGTGTGTGTCATTTCTATCTTGTACCTTATTCTCAGGTCTCCTAAAAGTGTAAAAGGGGAGTACAGGATATAAATGAACAGAAAGGGCTGATCCTACTGCTTTTTTTATTACTTTATTTCACATTTGTGTTTGTGCAAATGCATAGATCTATTTTTCTATTTCAGGTAGCAGCTCCGACTGCAGTAACTCTGTCCCTTTATTACTTCACTGTTGCTAAGTTAACTGCTCTATTCTCGTTCTCTATTCCCTTGTATTTTTTCCACCTTGTTTCAGAGAATCCTACAGCATCTGGAGGGTATAATGGTCCTTGGAAGTCCCAGGCTCACATATAAGCCCCATCATTCTGTCTGGGCAGCTGTCTCACCAGATCAAAAGTATACTATATTAATGAAAATGGAATGCTTAATGTAAATCCACCTCAGTCTTTAATGAAATACATACTGAGTTCATTAAGTACATTAAGCCTTTATCAGTGTGCTATAAAAGTCAGTGTGTGGGAAGTGGGAACCTTTTTTTATTTAATACTGTGTCTGTGCTATAGTGTTGCTGACTTCTGAGAATTTCTTCAGGAAGTGCAGTTTGAGATGCCTGGTTGGAATAGGAACCACATAATTCTGCCACATCCCGTGAGCATCACTTAGATGCCTTGTGTATCCAAATACCCTTCTCCAGTAAATCTACATCTGAAAAAAAAAAAAAGAAAAAAAAAGAAAAAGGGAAAAAAGTAAAATTATGATAAAATGTCCGCAAGCAATTGTATATTTAGGCATTGATGGGGCTTTTTTTGGTTCCCCACTTAGATAGAATGTGCAATGTGAGCAGAGAGGATGGTAACTGAGGTGGAGGACTCCTTCTTCAGAATCCGTTCTGCAAACACTCCTTCAGGAGAGGGTTTATGCTGTTTGTGTCCCTGGCCCCCTCCCCATACAGCATCTCTGTCCCTGCTGGGGTCCTCAGGGCAGCGACAGGCCCCCTAGGAAACTCAGGTAACTGGTGGCAGGAAGATACATAAGCTCCCTGCTTTCAAGAGAGAAGACAGAGCCAGACATTTCAGAGACACTTAAGTCATATCAGTCTGTTTTCCACGCTGAATTGCTGGAATTCTGTTGCTTGCAAACCATTCTTCCCTTTCTGCACACAAACAAATTAATTCAGAAACATGGCCGTCTTCTGTTTTGCTAAAAGTTTTTTAGTAGTAACTTGGATTATGCCCTGTTGGTTTTTTTTTACCTGAAAGATGCTGTGGATGACTGGAAGAAAAATCGCCTCTCAATTGCTAACAAACAAATGATGAAGTATTATTTAGTGAAGCATGCTAAATAGAAGAAAACATTACTGCTGTATACCTCTTCAGTAAGAGTTTAGTTCGTGCTCTGGGTCTTCCAGAAAAGATAGAAAATAATATTTCAAAAGAAAATAGTTTGCAAAACAGTCTTGTACAATGAAGAAATGCCAAAAAAAAAACAAAAACTTTTTCCCCTCTGTGCAATCTTAACAAAAATAGCAGCTTGTGTTCTGGCTTGTTTTCAGGAACATAAGAGCGCATGAGAAGATTTCTGATTCTGGTGTCACAGTAAGTCTGTGTACCTCCTGTGCCTTAAGGATCCTTCCAGGTTTTAAGCACTGATTGCGCGAAGTAGGTACAGAAAGGTGGAGGGACAGAGGTGGAGGGACAGCTTAACAGTTCGGGCGGTAGACTGACATTCAAAAGGGTTGTCCCTCTTTTATATGTGTTGCCTCACCTTGATGTGCTAACACACAAACTCAGCCAGTCCCACCTCGGTTCCAAGGACTGTCACAAACATGCTAGTCCTTAAGTGTCAGCAATGCTAATATAGCAGTGGGATCACAACAAGTCTTCCTCGGACTCAAGATTTCTGGCAGCTCTTTGCATTGCTTCTACTCCAAGGAGTACTCGGGGAGACTGAAACTGCATTCCGGAAGGCAAAGAGCGGGCCTGAAGGCAGCAAACCTTGTGCTTTTTGTAACAGATGTGAACGTGGACTTGGTGTGAGCAGCTTCCCTGCAGCCAGGTGTTGCGGTGTTTTGGAGCTGGCCTACCAGGAGTGGGATGCTAGGAAGAGAGCAAGAAGTCTTTTGAGACTGAAGGAGTGTACTGGGTTTCTGTGGCTCTCAAGAAGTTATCGGTAATAAATGCAATATTTAGCTTGTCAAAGGACTGGTGGTGACAATTTGCATCAGCCACAGTTTTGCTGGTGATATTTTGACAACAGTTTAGACCAGTAAACTCATTTGTTTGTGAAGCCTTGAAATGAGTAAAAAAAGATTAGCAGATATTCACGGGGACTAGATGTTCATTGAAATACTAGTTACGGAAAACAAATAAGTATTAAACTGTTACAGAGCTGGAATTTGTTTAACTGCTGTCCAGATTTTGAGACTTCTACTTGTGAAAAAAATCCTTCCACTGGGAAGAGCTGAGCTTTGTTTTCAGGTAAGTCATATTTAAGGTATTTTCAAATTGCTCTTAACAGTACCTTGACTGCCAAAAACATCTGAGTGTGCCTGCACAGGCTGCTGCTTTTCACTGTTGGATGAAGAGTGGTACAATGAAAACTCCGACAAACACTCACAAAAAAACCCCTTCTTCTTTTGGGCTAGACTTGCAATTGCCAGTTCATTCTAGCGTCTGAGATAAGCACGCTTTCCCCTACTGTGGTCAGCTTTTCCTGCAGCAGGGATGGACGCTGTAAGGCTGAGTTCCCTGACTGCCCAGTTACAGATGGCTGTATGCCGAGAGATGGATGCACTCGTGAGGAACCTCCAGCTGCGGAGGAGCAGACCTGGCGAGCAGCATTTAGTTGTGAACCGCTGGGGACCCCGAGGGACAGCTGAGGGCTTCCTGGGCACTCTCCTTCCCCAGCTGGCAGCACCCAGCCTCCCCGCTCCCTCCCAACCGTCTCCTGACGCAGGAGGAGGCAGCCCCAGACCTGAAAAGCTCTCAGCTGAAGCAGGTTTTCATATTTATTGTACGGAAAAGTCATGTACCTGTTGTGGTTTGAAAACTGTTACGTATTACTGAGCTTCGAATACCGTCACTGTAAAGATGCTGGCCACGCTTGGCTGGTTAGTCCTGCTAAGCCAGGTAAATGTCAAGAGGAGATTCCTTTGGCAGGAGTTCCTTTCCCAAGATGACCCATTTCATTGTAGTGACACTTCTGGAGGACTGAGGTGGATTTAATGAGGCATAGATTTAGAAATTTTAGAAACAGGTAATTTGCCTAAAAATTTGGGGCATTTCTCCCCCTTTTTCTAAGCAGGCCATAAGTCCCCTTGCAAGAGCCTCCAACTTCCATTTTTGAAAAATGGTTGCTTTGCCATCGCGACCCCCAGAAAGCGGGGACAGAATCCTTGTGTGAGTCATGCGTTTCTCCTGGTAAGAAATTTCTATTTCTCTCAATGTTCTTACGATGTTAAGAGCTGTGTAATAAAGGCCAGCTGGGTGTCCTGGCTTAGTCATTTAAAACAATTAAGTGAAGAAACAGGTTTCACCTGTTTTAACTGTCCAACTGGCTGTTAATTCATGCCCAGCAAGCCATAGGAGGGAGGCTTGGACTGGGAGAGAAAAAGCACGTATGTGACATTCAGAAGACATTTCAGAGCCCTTTCTCGATGGCTAGCAGCGAGATGAATGTGGGCTCTATCTGGCAGGAGAACACATTTGAAAAAAGGAGGAAAGTATTCAGACTGAAAGAAGTTGTTTGTGTCTGTAAGCACCAGAATCACACAGACTGAGATTATTTAGAAAATAGAAGTGTGTCGCGTGGAGGATCCGGGGAAGCAGCTCCAGGGGTCCCTGTTGGCATTGCTGCTATTTACACGATCAGATTGTACTCTCTGTGCTGTGTCTTTTGTATAAAAATATACAGCTAAAGACAAAGTGAGTGATTGCACTTTACTGAACGTTCAAGAGACAGAAAAGTGATGTTTATGAAAATAGCATTTACCAGTTAATATTAGAAAACCGCTGCCCTTTTTTTTTTTTTTCCCCCCCGATTAAATTATGATCTCTTTTGGAAGACTATTTGAATAAAATGCACAGAAAACCTAGCACTATTAGGCTGTAGTGAGAAATACTGAAATTTTTCATCCAGGGAAAAAAAATAATAATTGAATACTTGTAATACTTACCAGTGTTCCAGAGAAAATCTGCCAACAGAAAATATATAACTACGAATCCATAACAGGGATTGTTTGAAGAGATTTGACTCACCTTGAACTGATGCCACTGTGTGGTTCAGAATCACGTTACCTGAGGTGCCTGCCTGCAGTCATACAGAGCAGGGTATTGCATCCTAAGCACTTGACTCTGTGCCCACTAGGTCAATGGAAATATAACCAATGCCTTACAGGAGGCAGGTGGCTCTTTCATCATACTGGAGAGTGAAGGAATAATTGCAGTGTCGTATTCTTTGAAGAAGGAGAGTGCCCAGAATGTTGGCAAGTCAGCTTTCTTGAGAATGAAATGGTCTGCTTGGACAGCATGACTCAAAACGTTACGGAGGTAAAGATTATTTCTCTTAAAATATGAAGGAAATATATGAGACTGGAGAAGCGTGATTTATTTACTTATTTTAACAGACTAGGTTAGTCATTGGTGAGGTTTGGATTTTGCAGCAGACATGTAGTCAAAAACCAGGGACAAGAACTGATAGAAAGTGTCTGGGTCCATGAACATGTTTTGACCTGCCTGTTCTTGGGTTCATGAGCTGTATGGGTTAATCAGTACGTCTGATAATGTTTTACCCTCGTTTTGTGATTATTTCAATTCCATGTAATTTCTTTCTGGATAAGGATGGTTTTCAGCAGCACAGCAGCACTTCAGTTAATTGTGCAGCCTTGATGATGCGGTTGTGAAGTGCTTTCATCAGAGACCTAACTGCAAAATGACAGAGACTGCAGAGGCAGTAACTGGGCTGAGCATCAGATGTAAGTTTTCTGTAAGTTTTCTTCTGCAGAAGGGACCTTTGCCCTTTTGCCATGCTCTTTTTCAAGCATTATAGGCATCAGGTTTGGGGTGTGGTAAATATGACAATGTTGTCGGACATTGTACCAAATAATATTGTAAACATACTGCAAATTTCCAGGGGTTGCACCAAGTTGTTTTAAAGTGTATGTTAGAAACTATTTTTTCAAGTAATCTAGTTGTGTGCCATATCAAAGACACAGGGGAAGAAACTGAAAAATCTTTTGGCACTCACAAATAAAAACCGAACGTTTATCAGGAGCTTAGCAATACTCACCACATTTTGTCCAGTTGCTTTTGCTAGAGCCATGAAATTGGCTGTATAGGTGCCGGGATGGCAGTAAATCACCACGGTGAAGAAGGCTGCAACTTGGGCTGGAAACTTTTAAAATAAAAACATCAGTTGGTCTTTCACCAGGCCAGAGCTTTCTGGTTTGCCTGGCAGTGTTGCATGTTTGTTGTAGTTTACGCTCAAAAAATTCTTTATAGCTGAAGTTTGTTGAGAGACAAGATAAAAATGGGAGGAGAACTGCTTCTGCATGAGGAACGGTAGTTAGAGTAGTGTGTGGTTGCCCACATGGACTGATGGGTAGGTAAGGATTATATTGATGCATATTACTTTTGCAGAATACTTGTCTATTGCAAAATAATTTATTCATGTGAAGATGATGCTTGGCAAAGTCCTGCTGGGTATTGAATCAGCCAGAGAAGAAATAAGCAGCTGCTCTGTAATATCCACATATATACTTATGCCTAGAACACAAAAGTAATCGTATGTTAGGATCATATTTTAGTAGCAAAGTCAGTATACTATATCCACAAGGACAGTGATTCTGGAAGAAACAGAATCATTCGAATTTTCAAATATTTTTAAAATTACAGTAACTATATTAAAAACTTATATTAAAAGAACTTACATTAAAAGAACTGCCGAGACTGATCCTACCAGGTAAGCATAATAATTAATTTATATTCCCAATGCTGCTTAATAAATGCATTGGGACTGAATCATCCCAATCTGTTCAGTCTATTGGTATATGTCTTAGTCCTTCCATACCTGAAATTCTATTGTTGCTACTCTTGCACTTCTGAAACCGTGCATTTGTTTTCAGTCCTGCTTCTTGTAGCCATCTGTTCAGGCACTACATTGCCTTCTTACAATTTTTAATTTCCCTTGTAACCTTCTGTGGAATGCCTTGAAAATAAGTAATTTCAACTGTTTTTTCAAGCGAGGGATTTGTTGATACAGAGTCAGAGAATCACAGAAAATTTGCAGTTGGAAGGGACTCATGGTTAAGGAATTCTGAGAAGAACTGGACAGAGATGCTTTTCTTCCATAAAGGTGGTTTGGACTTACTAATGGTTTAGACTCTAGAGGTTCATTCATTCAGTTATAGAGTAATAGTAAGTAAAGTAATAGAGGTATTACATTCATTCAGTTGAAAAAAATGTCATTGATCTGTCATTTCCAGAAACTCTGTAACTTCTGGGTTAGCTATCTGTGCATCTCCGTTATCTGCCTCTTCCTCTTGTCTTCTGGCTTTTGGTAGTAGTCTATACATTCTGTCATTAAAAATACTTGGCTGACAATATTTTGTGGAGGCTACTTGCTGCCCTTGAATTCATCCAACTGTTCCCACATGTAAAGAAAAGATGGACATTCTTTTTTTGTGTGTGTGTGATGTTACTATCTTAATTATTTTCTTTATTCTCTAGTGGATGTATTAATAAACTTTATTGGTTGTCAGTGCCAAGTGTCTACCTGACATAAATTCCTCATGGCTTTTATATTTTATTTTTAATCTTTGCTCTGTAATGGAACAACCTCCTGAATTGCAAATCTCTTTATTGATTTTTTTTTCGGGGGGGGGGGGGGGGGGGGGGGGGAGGGTAAGCATACAATCACTGGTAGTAAGGAAGCATAAAGCACTGATTTTTTAAAAAAGAACAATTAAAAGTCACAAATTAGTTGTGTATGTTTGTTTTGTTGGGTTTTTTTTTGTTTTGTTTCTTTTTTTTAGTTGTTGATGCAGAAAATATTGCAGTGGGACATGTTTACAGTAGAATAAAAATACAAGAGGTAACTGTATTGGTGATAACAAAAAGATCTCTTTTTCTTGTGGTAAAAATGTGTCCCTATCCTGAAACCAGACAGTGGCCAGCTAACTAGTTCTCTGTACCTTGTGTTCAGATCTGGCTTCAGTGGCTTACATGCTTCCTTATGCTCCACATTCCTTGCAGAATGGGTTGTCACTCTGTCCCTCAGTAGGATGCTTTTCTACAATTACCTCGATGCCTTCTGGAAAACTCAAATTAAACAAATATCTTTCCTCTCAGGTAGCGAATGTATGGCCTGCAAGTTTTTTATTGTATCTACCAGCACAGAAGTCAGGAAAGAAGATAACGCTTCTTACACAGCCCGAAGCAGCCAGACGGCCATAGTGACTTTGTCAGCAAAACACGTAAGTCCGTAGCAAGAACTACTGAGTCACTTAGGCACTTGCTAAATCTTTGGTTGAACCAACACGATTTATAAAGCCTACGGACCCTGTGAAAAAGAACAGACCCAACTCCTGAGTCAGCGTAACTCGTGGGCCTTTTAGATGTGTCATTCGAAAAGTCAGTCGTATGTATCATGTAGGTGTCCAACTACATGTAAATATTTTGCAGAATCAATTAAATAACTTGCTTGCTAACAGCAGTTTTGAAAACAAGGCAGCAACTCTGAAAATGAGATTTGCTTTCTGTAGTGTCTAGCCTCCTGCTTGCTTCATCAAAAGCCATTCAAATTGTTCTACCACCAGGCTGACTAACCCATTTAAAGTTCCATTGGAATAATTCTTTATTCCAACAAAATTGTTCCAACAACTTATATTCTTGATTATTAAATACTTTTTTAGCTACTTCTCTGTGGCTAAAAAATAAGAACTGTGCCTTTCATTAAAGGAAATAGCTTGTTGAAAGCTATATAAAGACATATAAATACAAATATAAACAAGCAAACAATTAAAAGGGAGTTATGAAATTCCAAATATTTTCTTCCTTGATGAAAGTAGCATAACAGTGTAATCTTAAGGTAAGTCACTCTTTAGTTAGTCTTACCAGACATATGATTTGCATAGTCAGTGAAGGCTATTTTTCTCTTTTTCATCATTTGTAATTAGGACAAAGTGCTTTCAAATGAATAAGCCTCCTTCCTTTGTAGCAAAACAAAACCCCTGTAGATAGTAAGCCTTGTTACTGTTTTCTGCATGGGTAATATTTTTGAAGCTTCGCGTATTTCCTAAGTTTAAAGAACTAAAATTGTGAAATCTCAGTCTGAACTTCCACGCGTTACCCACAGTCTGTGACATAGTAAATCCTTAACAAAGTTTGCTGATGCATCACAAATAAAATGTAGTTTCAGAAACGTATGCAAACTGGATGTATAAATTTCAGGGCAATGGGAAATCCACTAGATCTTTAGCTACTTGTATAGTTATTGTAGTTGGTTTTTATTTTTGTTTTCCTTTAAACTGCATTTATTTCCAAATTGGATACCAATTATTTCAGTTTCGTCAGTGGCCTTCTACACACTGAAAGCTCTCATTTAATACAGGTTTTCTTCTTAGGCTGCTATCAGTACTTAGGTTACCTTTTACTTTTTTCCTCTTCTTAATAAATAAACAGAGCTTTTCCAGGCTTCTCCCAAGTGAGGCATTCAGAACCTGTGTAAGTTTAAAATATTTTTCCTAAAATGTGAACACTTGAACGATGTATGCCAACACTGACTAACCGTTCCATTTTTGGGGTATTGTGTATGTAAATTCACAGTAAATTTCTTCTGTAAATGGTCTTAAGGATTATTCAGGCCATTTACACCTTCTGATGAGTGAGCTGCAAGACTACATCCCTACAGAACCAAATAAATAATTCAGTTGAGAGCGGTGTTATCAAATCTGTCACTAGTAATCTGTTTAGTAGGTGCTGTAATTGCACCTATTCTTCAACTGCAACAAAGCCTGTTACAGAAGTGAGAACTCTGATAGAAGTCTTAGCATGTTGAACCCATCTTTATTTGACAAATGTATGTGTTTGTCAATAGTACTTTGAATTCCCTTGAAAAGATGCAGTTTTCTATTTAAAAAACCCACCTAATTGGATGTCTTTCCTATAATTATTTAGTACTTTGAAAACGGCACTGCAGTCATTTACTGTTGTAAAATAAGCCAAAGAGGAGGAAGTTGCTTCCCAAACAGCGCTGGGCAGAACGCTTGGAAATATTAGCTGTGTCTAGCCAGTTTAGTATCTGTTCTTGCCTGTTAGGCAGCGATACCATTAGGTGCTTGCCAGTAACAGAATCTATGGCTGGGAGATTGTAGCAGCTGAATAAACAGATTGAAAAGTTGAGCTTTAGGCAAGGAACAAAAAGAATGTTCATACTGAGCAAGTCAGAAATCAGTACCTCACCTGACTTATGCAGGTATTTGGGGGAAAACCCCTTCTCACTAGGTCCGTGGTTTGCTTAGGAGGAACAAGGGTTAATGAAAACATAACCCCCCTGCTATTTAGCAAAGCTATGCTATTAATTACAGCAAATGGAGCATTCATTACAAGGAACAAGGAATTACTTTCAGTTACTGGCACTGAAAATATAAAAACCTTACCTTTTGTACTGAAGGCAATAAAATTTAAAAGCATAAGCTTGTAAGATTGTTGTTATCTTAAAGCTTCCTTCAAACTAATCAATTCAAAGGAATTATAGTACCTCTTTAGAAAATAGCAACCCTCAGCTTGTGATTTATTTTTAATTATTTTAAAGTAGTTCAGACAGAGGATTTAAAAGAAAAATCTTCAACCAGATTGAGTAATTTCACATAAAACCTAAACATAAGTAAGTCTTTTTCCTAAAGTCCAGATTAAATCACTTACTGTTAAATGTAAGCAAACTGAAACAGGAATTTTCATATGCAGAAACACGTTTTCAGTCCAGTTAGTGATATAATCAGAATGATTAAATTCTGTACATCATGATTGTTTAAGGCTAAGTTCAAATGACAAAAATCTCAGGAAAACAATGGTATCAGGCAGTTCTGTCATTTTAAGCCCGAGCAATGCCTGAGTCTTAACACTATAAACCACTTGATCCACGGTACCCTATCGCTAAGGTCCTGCCAAAAGGAGCAAATGTCAGGGATAATTCAGCTCCTAAGCCAATTGCAGTGGAAACCAGGGATCATATCAAGACCAATTTGGAGCAGATTAATGAAAAAAGGGCTTAATGAGCCGTGTACCCCTAAAAGAATGCTTGTAAAATCCACCCCTAATGAGGGTGGGGAGATAGACGAGTTTGTGAGAAACAAGTCAGGACCATTAACCTTGGGGTATTACGAGATCCTTGGGACTCTAATTCTTGTCACAAGGTCAAGCTTTTACAAAGCAATTATTAAGGATCTTTATAGTATCAACATACAGACACACACACATACTCAAAGCCTTTTAACGTCGGGGATTCTGGACTCATTTCCCTTCTCCAACTAATCACATTTATTATTTTTTTTCCTGCTTTCCTTGTTCATAAAGGTACCTATACAGGTGATGTATCTCTTGGCTTGTGCAACCAGTATAATTGTACTATTCAGTGCCCAAACAAAAGCAGGGAACCAAAGTTTTATTTATTATTTCACTTCTGCCTTTCTCTCAGCTTGATTTGTATGCCTTTCTGTTGGAATGAATAAAGAAAGGAAAATTCTCACCTCTGCCATAGTGGGTCTGCTGATCTAACTTTAATTTTGAATGAGGACAGGTTGGCATTAGTGCCCACTGCCAATTTGAATTTTTCCAAAGTACAAGAAAATAGTCTGTCATGAGTGATCACATTTAAGCATTTCATTAGTCCTACTACTTCTGAGCCAGATACATATGGAGAGTAGAACGTTAGATAAAAAGAGAAAAATATAATCTTAGTGTGACAGTGAAGTCTGGTATCACTACTACTGTAATTTCTGCTCATGCGACTAAGGTATAAAATGTTATAAATCTCATTATGGAGTTGCAAGAGCTCAGCTAACAGTTTGACGGCTAGATTGGGCTGCTGTCAGTTCATTAGTGTGGGGGCATTCTCATTAAAATCGTTGGGAGCAAATAAGCTAAAAAGTGATGCGCTTAGGAGTAGCAGAGTCTACTTTCATTGAGATGAACAGGAATTCTTCCTGGGCAGCAGCTCTTGGGTTTGCTCTGGCCATATGGGCCACTTCGGTGGAAATGCAATCATACAGGCAGTATTTTAACTTCTCTGCAGAGTGAAATACAGAGTTGAGTATTGGACAGTGCAGGAAGAAACATTTGTATTGCATAAATACATTCTTATAGATGGCCAACTGCTAAAATGAGTAGTGTAAAGCAAGAATAGCTTAGGAGTTGCCAAGAAACTGAAAGTTTTCAAAATGTATTTTAACCTAATTTGATTATTTCATTTCTCAGAAGCCACCATTGTATGCTGAAATTTATTTTATTTTCAGATTGGAACATAGTCTCTGTGATTACATTTATAACTCTTTAAATGTTGAAATGTTAAGGACCACCTACAACTACCTGGACTGTAGAGTTTTACAGTTTTAAATCCGGGCTGATCAAACACCCACCCTCACCCCCCACCCCCCCCAGACAGCTTTTCTAATTCCACTTTAATGTCTGTGTAGTATGGGGGCCTGGAGTAGTTTTTCTGCCAATTTCTTCGCAGCAACCACATAGCTGTTATCTCCTCACTGTTTCTGCTTAAAAAGGAAAAATGTGTCAGTAAACTAAAGGTACAGAATACTTTCTGCCAATTTTTGTACTTGAGGCTTTCATTTTCCCCAGCAGCACTTCATCTCACTATCAAGGCAATACAACAATTAGTGATTAGGTCAGCAAGAATCCTGAATTCATGTGTATCCGAATGTGAAGGTTAGAACACAGTGGCTGTCCAAAAGCTTAGATCCTTTCATTTCCTTATAAGTAGCATCCTAGCTCTGAATGTTCTGGAAAGATAAAATATGAATTGAGATCAAAGATTAATAAATCTGTTAATGCAAAACACAGGTGAAATAGTTGAACAAAAAGAGTTGAATTTTACAATCCACATTTTACCACCAAGAATGATGGGGCATTCTCAGAGGTATATGTCTCAGCATTCTAACCATTAGTTAGAATTCTAACTAATTTCATTCTCAAGAAAACAGTCACAGCACAAAACTGTTCCCTTGAAAGTTGTGTTCTTGATTTGCATCTCTGTAGTCTTCTGCATCAAGGAAGGAGTGAAAGGAGAGATTCACACTGGGGCAATTCCATCAGACAGAGGCTTAAATGAAGCAGGAATAAGGAATTCATAAAGCCACATTATCTTCTCTGTATGCTTCGTGGTTTGTGATCATTGCCACTATCAAGGAAGCTGCACGAGTAAGTAACAAGTATTTTTATTTAACACAGCACATATTTCTTTTGGGTTTCATATTTAATGATGCTGGATGTAGCTGATAGGATGAGCACTGTGATTCAGCTTTCAGAAATTTAACAAAGGACTTCCTATTTTCAGGATGTGAAGAAGTTCCCCTGAGTTCTTTAGGAGGCTAAAATACAGTATTATGTTACAGTCTGAGCAGCTCTGAGCCAAGCAGCAAAGTGTTAATTGTATCCACAAGCACTTATGGATGCAAGCTGCGAAATGTCAGCTTGAATATCTGCTTCAGTTTAATTATTTTAATAACGACTGACCTAATTCTTGAATTAGTCATCAAGTTTTAATATATCGAAATATCACGCAGTGTTTCAGTAGAACACTGAAATGGCAAGGTGAAGATTTTTTCAATTTTTTTAATAAAAAGGTTGGGGTTTTGAAGAAAACACATACAAAATGTCAAGAATTTCAAATCTCAAATGCAAACTTTTTCATTCTTTGTGAGAAAGATAGCAGAAGCTGGGAGGCTTTTAAACACTTGCAAACATGGAGAGGAGAAATCTTCAAAAATAATTCTGTGGGTCTTTTATGTATGATACCTGCCTGCTCTGACAGTTTGTTTACAGCTGTCTATATAAATCTCATACAGATTTTTAGACGTATCCTCTAAATTTGCAGTAAACCTAATTTAGCCTCAGATTTTTAACAAAATATTATTATAATTATATTGGAAGTAGATTAACATCTTGCAGATAACATTATTGTTGGTTATCCTTAAGCTGTGAAAAGTTTTGTCATAAAGGAACCATCTTGTCTTACCAGAAGGACTGCCACGTGTGTATATTTCAATGCTCCAACAGTTGCGTCTTCAGTAGTGACACTCTCCAAAAATTCAGGATTGTTGTGTGGCTCACATTCATAACCTGCAAAACCCTGAAACAGTACTAAGCATCAAAAATTCCTAAGGTAAGATTTAATAAAAGGGTACAGAATGCTCTAAGACTAGTTCTATGGAAAGTCTTGAAAGAGCAGTAACACAGGTACTATTGATAACAAAACAAAAAAGTCCTGGCACTGCCAAAAGGACCAAAGGGTGAAAGTCTTCAGGTTAGGACTTGATCTATGGTTCAGAGCGTTGGTTCATTCCATTAGAAAGATGTAAAGCGAGAAAGAGGACAGTTCAGTTATTACCAAGTTTGGATTTGAACGGAGATGATACACTCCCCACATATTTTTAAAATTAATGTTAAAATAGGCCCTTGACTCAGAAACTGAACTATGTATACAATGAATAACATACCTGTATATATCTGTTCCCAACAGCTGCAACTCAACGGAAATGGTTGGCTGTTAATTCTAACCAGGGTCCCACTAAACCCTGAAGACGGAGGAAGGGCATTTGGACTTCAAAGCACCATTCAGCAGGCCTTTCCTAGCCTGGGAGCAAGTGCCAGCATATTTAGGTAAATTATTTCCTGCAAACCATTTCATAATAGACCTGGAGGATCTGAATTAAATGAAAAAAAAAAAAAAAAGTTGCCATTTAAATCGAAGTAGTCACATGGTAATGAAAGCAGCAACTTCCCATAAACTGTATGGGACGCTCTTGCCTTGAGGGATAGGTGTTTTACACAGCAGGGTAACGTCTCAAACGTTACCGTGATAGGGAGCCACAGCTCATTTAAGCAGTATTTTATCTTTTATAATTAAAATATAATATTTTTTTTCTTTACAAACACAATCAACATAGTGCAAAGGGAAAGTTTAAGTCTGTGTTAGTCAGTGCCTGTTGCTGTGACCAGGACCCCCAGTTGCTGAAGGCTCACCAACCTAAAGTACTGTAAAGCATTATGAGCAGTGCCCTGGGACACCTGGCCTGCTGTCAAACACTCTGAATATGGAATGGCGAGGTGGGGGAATGGAAAAGATGATTGTCCTCTCTTGCCTCAACATCCTGAATGTAAAAGCAAAACCAGAACTGGCATTCGGTTTCTGCATATATCCTTCCCACCCTCCCTTCTGTAAGAAATCGTGCCTTGAATAACTAACAAGCATGCAAATCTAAGAAGTATGAAGCATGTCAGTAGGAATCCTGATGTCCTTTTCCATGTCTAAATAGCTTTTATGAAATACATTACCACTGACTTTAAATGCTTATGTAAAATCTGAGGAAAAGAGTAGGTTAGGATTTAGTGCTCACATGATATTTGTCGAGGATAAATTATTTTCCTGGCAAGCAGCTGAATAAAATTTTTCCTGTTGGTGGTTTGATTGCTAAAATAACATTATAAATATTGTCCCAAGGAAGACTTGCAGAAAATACTGCTGAATCTCCAGCTTTTTTTCTTTCCAGAAATAATTGGAATCTCTTTATTAAAATATTATATATATTATTTATAAATTCTAATGGTGTAAACGAAGCACGTGAAAACAGAGGTTGGTTAACTCCTAAAAACAAAGCAGAGAGAAAGCTGTAAGGTAACACTTTGTATAAGGTAATACTACGACCTGTACAAGGTATTACTATGACTATTCTCCTGAATCTCAAACAGAAAAGACACTTTGAAGAAAAAGCAGATAAGCAAAAACTTCAAGATATAGCCAACCCGATGAAGCTATCCTAAATGATGGGTTGTTTAAGCCTCAACCAAATCGTTTCCATGGAATTATGGTATGGGAGATAGGACAACAATTCCATGTACAAAAATTATCCATAGATCAATATACAGAAATATATTCAATATATATTCATATATATTGATACCAACATATGGAAAATGTTATACAGAGGTTTTATCACAGTAAGCTTAATACCTGACATGTCAGTGCAAGTCTGCATGGAATGACTCATTTAATTTTAATGCAGAATATGTCCCTTAGGGGACATAAACAGCAAAGGCAGTTATTTACCTCTACTGCATATCCAGAGGTACGCTTATCAAAATGTTTCCAGAAAGCTCATGTGCATCTTCCATTGCAGCCAAAATATCTAAAAGCCTAAGAATAAACAAAACCATTCTGAAAGAAATCTGGAGAAGTAAATGAAATGGTGTAAAAGCAAAGTAAAAATTGGCTTGCTTATCTAGATAACATAGATACTGCGCAGAGCGTGAAGTGAAATTCTGTCCAAATTAAAGATTTATTCGGTCACTAAGTACAGCTGGAACAACCATTTTGAGAAACCTGGTTTTCATTTTGCCAGTCTCTTCTAATATTCTACCATCTTGGAAAAGTCTTGAATTTAAATTTATACTACAAATAATATTTCTGCTCTACAAAGTATGTCACTGAACATCAAAGTGCCTAATCTGAGCAAAGAAACGCCATGAAGATGCAATGTACGTGTCCCAAATTCTGGGCTTGATTGGTAGCCATGTAGAATGCTTAGGGTTATTATATCTATTCACCCATAGCAAAACCGTACAGTCATTTGCTGCTTGCTGACGTGTCCATAGATGGTAAATACAGCTGATGTGGAACAAATCTTTTGCTTGAACGCTTTGGAATATTTGCCATGCCAGTGCATCCCACAATTGTGTAAAGGCTGCGTCTCGTAATCCCACGCAAAACAAAGCCAGAATTATTCTATTTGTGTAATAATTTTGTTAATTTGAATGTCTGTCCATTTTGATATATTGTAAAATGAAAATCTGCCAAGAACTGATGAAAGCCTTGAGTACTAAAAAAATATGATTTCATATTTGGCTCTAATTGTTAAGTACATGCATAGAAATACGTGAGGTCAGGCTTACAGTTCAGCCACACCAGTGTGAATGTAGAGCACGTCTGTAGAGTATTAAGGTGACTGCCTCCTGATAATCTAAGAAGAAATTTTTATTTTCAGAAACTTAAGTTATTTTACCAAAGTATAAATTAACAGCCAACTATTTTCCAATGCAAGAGTCAGGTAGAAGGATTTTAAAACTTACTAGTCTCATAACCTATTTTCTAAAAACTGAGCACATTTAAATAATTAAATACAGAAATATTAATGATCAAGCAAGTTCTGTACTTTCCTCAGTTTTTCAGGACTCTTTGTAATGTTGAGGATCTCTTTAGTGTTACTCTATTTGTGCCTGTGTTCTCAAAGTCGCATGTGTGTTTTCCCTAAAATTCAGGTCTATGTCAACACCTTTCTGTACAAGGCCCCCTTCTAGCTAAACTGGAAATTGAAAATGTCAGGTGTGCTATTGTGTCTGTGAACCTATAATTTTATCTCTATTACACTATTTCAACTTTTACTTTTCCGTTTGTTTGTTGGATGCTTATGTAGAGTTGTAACAAAGCTGAACAAAAAAGGGTATGAAGCAATGTTTTTTTGAAAACACCTACTTGATGATATCTGTTAAAATATCAGCTAATTTTTGACAACATCAAATGCCACTCCACAAATCTGTAGCAGATGCTGTGGAAAGTAACAGTGGCTTCTGCAGAAAATTCATGTCTTGACTATAGAAAAGCCACATCTTGACTACTGATTTGTGGGAAAGCTGTTGGTGCTGGGTCCCAACAACTGGCTGCTGCTGCTGTGCCACAGCTGGGGGCAGGCACTTCTGGCTGCAGCAAAAGCCCATGAGAGCACGGCTTAACAACCCCGCTCAGGGCAAGACATGTCTTTGTTGAGATGCGAAAACTCAATTTGCAGTTATGTTTGGGATGCAGTTCTACAGCTGTTTCCTTTCAGGCAGTTCAACTGTGAATAAGAGTGTTTGATTAATGTTATTCCACAGGAACCTGCGTCACTTGTTTCAAAACTCACAGCGAAATATTTCAGAGCACAGCTGCGGGTTGCGCTTGCAGAAAGTCTCGTTCCATGGTACCCATCGCAAGCGTTGCAAAGGGAGGCTAGAGAACAATGTAGGTTTTTTTCCTATTCCCCTTCCCCCTCACTCCTCTGCCTGCTGCCATTGCCCTAGGTCTGCACTACTGCTTCCAACCCGAGTATCTCTGACAGGAGAGAGACGCGTGCATTCAGACTGCTGTTCCAGTGCTGCCGTTCAGCCTTGAATCATTTTTGACTACAACCATCCTGGAAAAAGAGGTGTAAGTCTCATGAAGAAAGAAGATTTTGTAAGTTTCTCGAAACTCTGCTCGAGGCAAAAGATGAAAAGTACTGAAGCGCAGGGAGAAAAAGGCAGAGGGACCTCGGCTGTCCTGGGTGTGTGACAGCAGCTTGTCCTGCGGTACCTCAGCACTTGCTGCCTTCTGCAGGAGCTGAGCTCACTGATGTTGGTGTAGAAAGAAAACCTGCAGGAAAATTGGCGGGACACCGCTTCACCGGGCGAGTGACTGACTTTAACACACTGTCATTTAAACGCAACATTAATACATTTGGAGGTGGAAATGTGTAGTGCTAATTTGTGCTATGGTTTACTTTATGTTTTCTATTAGTAGGAGAGCTGGCGCAGTTAACATTGGTTGATATCAAAACGAACCAGAGCCGGACAGTGCTGAGGCATTTCCATCCGCGGCTGTGTGCCACCCACCCAGCCCAGGGCAAGTCTTGCGGCAGCAACAAGATGAACAGCGGACACCCAAGGAAGAGCTGCGCAGCTGGCCTCTGTGCATTTCTATGCATTTGCTTTATGCGTAACTAGGCAAGTAAAACCCGTTGCAGCGCGTTCACTGTTTTCCAGCAGTTTAATTCCATGTCAGATGGCAACGCCATCGCGGTCCTGCCCTTCCCCCTCACCTGCCTGAGGAGCAGGGGCGGGGCATAGAGCAGGCAGGCGGGCGGTGATTGGTTGCGGGGTGCAGCTGCTGAGTGGTGATTGGTGGCTGGCAGGCACCAAGGCTCTGCCCTGCTGCGTTATAGCTGAGAGCAACTGGGGCGCAGCAGGCCTCGGCCCCTGCTCCCTCCATTCGTCTCACAGGGCAAAACCTCACCTCAGGGCCACTGATGTAGCCTTGCTGCAATGTGCAGGCTGAGCTGTGTACAAGGAGATAACCAAGTCTGCTGTGAGGGGGAGGTTAAGCCCCGGGTGTGGGCTTGTCGTGGCAGAGGGGAGGAAACTGGTGAAGAAGTAGAGTTAGGCAAGTGTTCCCCCATGATGGTGCTGTACTGCCGACCTCCTAAACAAACGCAGGAGCAGGGATGTCAGGCGAGGAGGCTGTAGACCGCAGACACAATAAGGTGACAGGTCTTCAAAATAAAGAAAATTTTATTGCATGAAGTGACAAGGGGGAAGAGTGATAAGGGCTAAGATCCTTGTTGGAACTGCTGCTGCATCTGTGCCAAGTGGAAGGAGATGAACTACCATGGCCTGGGGGGAAAAGCTGCCCTGCCAGGAAAGGGTTACTGCAGCCTACAGACCCTTACAGATGTGGTAGCTGGTGGTTGGTGGCTGTACACCTGAAACTGGTCACCATAAAAAAAAACAAAACAACAAACAAACAACAGCTTAAAAACTCACAGCAGCAGCAAGAGCAGGACAGTGAAGATGACTTGCCATTACACAGAGAAAATGCACGTTTTGATACAAGGGTTATGCAAACTGGCTGCGTAAGAAAGCACACAGTCACTTTTACTTAAAAAGTAGTATTTCTACCACTTGAGCTTGGTAAGAAAAAAACTTTCAGCATTAATCAAGTACACTCTAGAGCAGTAACGATTCCTAAATAGAAGAGGGCATGAGATGTGCACAGGGATGGAGAGGATGGTTTTGTTACTGTCTCACACAGACTGTGACCACGTTAGCAGTTGGGACTGCATTGGTGTCCTGATAACCATCACTTTGGACTGAATTACTTGCCATCAAATGTAAGTGTTAATTAAAGTATGGAACCATTTTTTTGGGAGGGGTTAAGCTGTTTAACAATGAAACTAATATTTAACTAATTCATAGCTAGCACATGCAGAAAGAATGAGTAGTCTCTTGAAGAAATAAATAGTTGCATACTTCTTATGGCAAAGAGAGCTGAGGCATGCTATTCATTTCAGCAAAGTGCATTAATACTATTTAATATACAAGAATGGCATTCACATTGTTGACTTGTGCAATCAAAAGTACAAAGGAAGGTCTCAAAAAAGAGTAAAGTCAATTGCACAGATGGTTTATCAAACTACTGAACAGTAGGAAATGCATTTTTCATTTTGGCTTTAAGAGAACTTCTTCATGAAGTGCAGTTTCAGGTATGCAATGGTAAGGAATATTACTGTCATGCAGGCAAGAGCCAGGTGGTTCTGCCACAGGCCCCAGCTACTCGCATCAATTCCTTGATTTTTCAGATATTCATCTCCAGTACACAACCTATGGATAAATACACATGCATATAAGCTTTGTCAGTCTGAAGTATCTAGGAAGATCCCTAGAAGTTGTAGTGTGATTTCACGTCTATAGTAAGCCAGGCAAACACCAGCTGTATGTTACTATTTTATTTTCTGTTTGTAAATGTTTCTTGTAGCTACAATCAGTTTCCTGGAGGAAGCTGAAATGGGTTTTGTGAGGCTGTATAATTGTAGTTTGTGTGTCTGTGTTTCAGTAAATGCAGTTTAAAGAAAATGGGAGGCATAATACCAGATATTTCTAGTGTTATAAATACTAAACATGACAATAAGTAGAATAAATAGAATGTTCTCTGCAGACAGAATGCAAAAACCCAGTCAAAACTTACTTTTCCATAGAAAAACTCACAGATTCTGCTGGTCTTCAGTGGGTATCTCACAAACAGATTAATTACTGGTGGTGGTATTATCATGGTTTAACCCCAGCTGGCAAATAAGTACCATGCAGCTGCTTGCTCATTCCCCACCCCTCCCTCCAGAGGGATGGGGGGGAGAATTGGGAAACAGGTAAAACTTGTGGGTTGAGATAAGAACAATTTGATAATTGAAATAACATAAAATAACAAGAACAACAATTACAATGAAAAGGAGGGAGAAGGGGAGAGGAACAAAATCCAAAGGGAGGGAAGAAAAGAAAGCAAGTGATGGACTATACAGTTTCTCCTCACCCACAGACTGATGCCCAGCCAGTCCCCAAGCAGTGGTGGGCAGGCCCCAGCCAGCTCCCCGCAGTTTATACACTCGGCATGATGTTCCATGGCCTGGAATACCCCTTTGGCTAGTTCGGGCCAGCTGTCCTGGCTGTGCCCCCTCCCAGTTTCTTGTGCCCCTCCAGCCTTCTCGCTGGCGGGGCCTGAGAAACTGAAAAGTCCTTGACTTAGTATCAACACTACTTAGCAGTGGCTAAAAACATCAGTGTGTTAGCAACATCATTCTCACATCAAATCCGAAACACAGCACTCCACCAGCTGCTATGAAGAAAATGAACTCTATCCCTGCTGAAACCAGGACAGGGATTTATTTTAATATACCAAAATACTTACGACTGGTTTATCTGTTGATAGTTGTAATTGCCGATTAGGTTTGTGTTGTTAGTGATGTTGCAAAAGTTCAGGCCAGCCAATTCATTGATTTGTAAAGCCTTTTCAAATAAAAGAAACAATGACAACAGAAATTAGTAGGTAAACCAAAGATACATGAACAAGAGGAGATATAATTACATTCAAATTTATTCTAAAAACATGATGGTATCACTGTTTATTATGTTGGCCAAATCCCCATTTTTTTTTAACTGAGCAGCACAGTTCTTTTTCTTGTAAGAGAAGAATGTGTGCAGTCCACACCGTGTAATGCATGTGTGGTGCATCACCAGCCTTTAACACCTCCCCCAACTAGACTACTTCTGCATAGACATGTTAAAACCCAAATTTCTCTGTGAAACATCGCCCTGACTTAAATTAGCAAAAATTAGGAGAAAAGTTTTAGCTTGACAAGTTTTTGTTTGAATGATGGAAAAAAGAATTGTCTTTTAGGGATAACATTGTTCTTTACTCTGTATCGTTTTTGTCCAGCTGCATTCCAACGGATGTAGTTATTTAGTGTCACTCATATTTGGTGTTTCCAGGTTACAGAAATGAGCACTTCTAAGCAGCAGTGGGTGCCGGTTGATGAGAAGCCTTTCTTGTTCCAAGATACTGCACTACATTCTGAGGTTGCCGAATTTAATTAGCTTACCTTTTTTTGCCTATTAGCCCATAATGTTTTCTTTATCATGAGTAAAGACATCCTTTCTAGCAAATCTTTTCCAAGTCTGCACGCAGGAAAACACAACACTTACTGTCATTCCGTATTGAGGGATGCTAAAGTATTTGAGCCAGGAGAGCCAAGACACGATGCTTGTGAGATTGACCAGCAACCCAGAGAAAATCTAGAAGCAAGGATTACAAAAAAGCCCCAACAACAACAATTACAAATTACATGCTGTTACCATGTGTTCTTTAGCTCTTGACTCTGCTTCTTCAGATTAAAACGAGTGGGAAGGCATTTCTAGAGGAAGAAACTCTTTCAGTAGAGGAACGGGGGAGAGGTAAGGAGTCATTTGTTACCCAGCTTTGGGCCATAACCCCATGTGGTCCCAAAATGAGTAACTAGGAATGCTTTAAATCTGCATTAAACAGATAAAATTTAAACATGCATTAAACCTGGATGCTTCCCATCTGTGGGTCCCACATGAACTGTCTGCTGTTGCTGGGGTGTGTGGAGCTGCAGGAGGTGTGCACTCAGTTTTGCTTGTGTGCCCCAAGTCTGAGGCAACGTGGGTTTGGCTGTAAGTTCAGCGCTGCCTCATTGTTTATGGTGCCTTCCTTCCAGCCATATCTCTTTGTGTGTTGCCTGTTGCTAACATGCCCGATGGCTGGCTCTGCAGCTGAGGAGGGCAACTACGGTCATGGCCTCAGAGAGCAGGAGGCTGCAGGTCATGTCCTCAGGCAGCCAAATTTGTCTTTGGCAAAGCTAAAGGAGAGTGAACAAGATGTAGCTCTAGGCTGTATTTCTGCTTTCCAGGCAGTAGGCTGGCTGCCAGAGCCACAGAGAAGGGGGCAGAGGAACCACCATCCCTCCCCCTCACACCCAGCCCTCTGGTCCTTGTAAGTTAAAAGGACAAATCAGAATATTCAAGCCCAGAATATCAGAATATTCAAATTGGACAAATCAGGATGTTAGACATGCTTGACCCCACAGTCTTTTTGCAGAATTCAGCTGAACTCTGTGCTGTAGGGTTTCTAGATCTCAGCATTTCTAGGATTTCAGGATTCAGTCTAGAAAACTGAATAATGCTACTCACAATCATAAAAACAAATGTGATAGTCATGAGCAGGTTTGCTACAGCGACCACGCTCTGTCCTGCTGCAATGGCTAGCGCCATAGAAGTGGCTGTGTAGGACACCATCATAAGGGTAAACATCATTGTAAAGAAGGCTTCTACTGTTGGTTTCAAACCTTAAAGATCAGAACAAGAAGGGTTTCAGTATGATCCTTGCACAGCTCTACCCTAACCTGAACGCTATCCTGACTTACGTAGTGGATCCTGCCTACCGAGCACCTTTTGTCTGACAGCATAGGCTACATCACTGAGACGCAAGCCTGCAGTGAGGCTTGTGACAGCCCCTATGTCTATGCCCTGTCAGCAGAGGTGAGGATGAATAAGTAGTCTGCCTGTAACCACCGTAACACTGGAGATATCAGAATGGGTATAAGTTACAGTACTGTACTCCCCACAGTCCAAGGTGAAGGCTTCACGTTGTCTATCAAAAGAGAAATCTCTCATGCACTTGCAGTAGTTGTACATTTCACTTGCTGGCAGCAGAGAGCTCTCCTAATGGACTTAGTGGCCTTTTGGTGGCTATGGATTTGGTAGCAAGGTTTGTCTTGCTCCAGTCTCCCAATCTGAGAGCCTCTTGCTGATGCAGCCTTGTTTCCTACCCCTTAGGGAAAAAATCTCAGACCAAAGCAAACCGTGATTATTTTTAAATTTTGCTTGCACCTTCAAGCTTGTGGGATATCCCAAAAAGATGGAGTGATCTGAAACCTTACCCTAAGAAAATGGTCTGCCCCGGGACACATTTTAGGGATAACATTTGAAGGTGTTCTAGGGTAGTAAAATTTGGTGCCAGCAGTTTTCAAATTCTGCTCACTAACCAGAAGGCATTTCACCAAAAAGAACAGGCTGATATTAATTTACACAATATTAAGTTCTCAAAACAAAACTTTTTCTTTGATGAGTGTTCTTGCAAGATGGAAAAATTGTCTTGTTAAAGTCACCAGAAGCTAAGATGGCCATACATGAAAAGGAATAAATCACACCTATGCAGTAATGATTATGACACACTTCCTTCTGGGGACAGTGGAGATCAGACATCACAGATCCTGGCACGAATGCTTAAATCTTTGAAAGTGTGTCTTTTCAGTAAACAGCATGGTGTGCTAAAAGCACGCACAGTAACCACCGCCTGCTAATAATAATAGTCCTTCAGCCTATATAAATATAGCTGTATACATGCACATCTATATGCACATGCCTTGTTGATTTATTCAGGTTGTAATGGGGCTGTAGGAGACCATACTTGCCTAACATGAAGTAAATTATGCAGGTGAAGATGATGCTTGGTAGAGTCCTCATGGGTATTAAATCAGCCAGTAGCTTTGAGATGAAATACACAGATGTTCTGTAGTACCCACTGATATATTCATGTCTGGAACAAAGAAACGTGAACGGCATATTACAAATTTAATCACTTAAAAACAGTAAGATTATTTTCAGCTGGAGGCAAACAAATTTTAGCTCAAACTGGGTAAAAAAGAATTCTTCCGTGGTTAGGTTGTAATGCAATGTCCAGTCAGCCACATACTATAGTAACGGTGCCATCTTCATATGCAAATGAATATGGATACTTGTGCACATAATTTTTAGTAAACATATGAGTCATATCATCAAAACAGAGAGCAAGGGTACAACTTAAATAATTTGCCTTTTCTGTACAGCTTTAAAGCTTTAAAGAATCCAGTTAGATAGTATTTACTGTCCTCACTAGCAAGTCACAAGCTTATTAATCAATACCTAAATTGAGTATTCAGGGGTTTTTTACTACATAAGTTAATAATTTTCAACCCTGAGCCGTCTGCAGTTGTAAGCACCATTTTGGGGATTCGTAGACAATTTACTAACAGACTAAAATAGTACTTTTGCAATGAGGACTAACAATGAAGTAACTTGAAAACTCTGTGGTAGGTACATTTAAATGACAATTAGGTGCAGCAGGGCAAACAAACAAACTCTCTAACAGCAGTCCCTGACAACCTTTTTGTATGTTTTACTTACATAAATATCTTCTTTTCCACTACAAAGAGTTCAATAGCTGAGATGCTGCTGAAACACTGGTTGGTGGTCAGAAAGAACATTGCACCCACTCTACAAAAAGCAAACCAGCAAGCTGTTATTAAAAATGTGATATAAATGTAGTTTCCACTGCAGCATACATAAATCTAACTTTAATGCCTGGAGCTGGGCAGTATGTGACCTCCCATCCCAAGTTCCACAGGAAAAGGCTTGGCTACAAGTCTGACTCCGTAACAAGCCTGAAGCAGATGTGGTACAGGCAGTATTTGTTATTTGCATGCAAGAATAGTATGTTCCCTGATGCAAAGGACAGAAAATGAACAGATTTTTCCTTATTTTTTCTAATGTAGTTTCCTGACAAGTTGAAAATTCTTATTCTGTGAGGCATGTTTCTGATGCAAACTATGAGGAGCTGAATAAGCAATGTAAGAAGTTGTTTTCACCTTTTCCACTAAAATTTAAGGCTTTGACTTCACACTTTCATAGCCAGTTTAAAACTGGGCCATTTTTAAGTAAAAGGTATGAAACGTTTCAAGACTAAGAACCCAGAGCTTTCTTAGTTGCATGACTCAGGTCATGTACATACGGCTGTCAGAATGATACATAGACAAGGATAATTTTTAAAATCTAGCTTTAGATGCACCTTCTGACTTACTGTTGGTAACTTCAAGTGTGTATGTAGAAGCAGTTGCAAGATCAAAGCTTTAGTTCCCCAGGTTTATGTAGCCAAGTGTGTACATTTTAATCTTTAATCTTTTTATCTTGGGGAAGTCTTTGCAGAAAAGAAGTTAAAAAGCTGCCATGCTGAATTAAGCCTTTTTAATGTGATGTCTGCTGTTCAGCATTTTCAGCAACCTGACTGGCACTGAAAAATGTCATCCTACAGTAGTAGTGTTACTCACTTCATTTAGACTGCTTGTCTAGGTTACAGCATGGCAGGGCAGAGCTGCATCCCCCTCTCAGTTCTGCAGGGACTTTCCTAGAGGCAGAAGAACATCCTCGCTCTGAAGTCACTAACATAGGTTTGGCCTTACCCACTGATGTGAGGAAAAGCGCTGGCTTTAAAGAGGTGGATATATTTCCTAACGAGCTTGCGGGTTCCTTCTCAGCCTCCAAGCTGTTCATCACCCTACCGCAGCAACAAGGGATCTGTATCAAATTTTTTGGTATCCATTACCTAAACTGACTAACCTGTTTTGTAGTCCAGCAGAGTCTTCTTTAAGTCCAAAGAAAATGGCACCTACAACCAGTCCCAGGAAGGCTGTAACACACAGCTAAATGTAAAAGAAGAGGAGAAGTATTATTCTTACTGCTTTCAAAGCTTCAATAGGTTTTTTAAATATGTAGCAGGTGAGTGTAGATTGACAGGAAGCATTTTCATAAAGGAGAACAGCTATCCAGGCTGAGAAGGGAGTCGATGGGCCGGTTAGCAACCTGCAGCACAGCAATACTTTGATTCTTGTGCCACAGTATCCTTCAAGAGGCGTCTGTGAGACACAGCAGGTCCCCAGAGCCACCTGCCCTCGGCAGCGGCCAGTCGCTGCTGCCTCATGTAGGCATGGCACTGGGGTGGCTAGAATGGAGGGACAGTACAGGAGCTTCAGCTGCTGTTCACTGTTCAGTGGGGGCACTGGCAAGAGGCACACTTTTGCAGCAGTGTCACAGCTTTTCCCAGACCTTCAGCCTGGCCAGATCTATGACTGGAGGGAACTGTTCTGGCAGTGCCGGGAAGGTGCTGGCACCAGTAATAGGAGAAGGATGATAGCAGGGGCTTGGTGGGGCAGGTTGGAAAGAGGCAACAAAACCTTTCCCCAGAGGAACCCCAGCATCATGTGCACCTCAGCCAAGCTCCTTCCCCCCACCACTATTTCAACCATGCTTGGATATCATGAGTAAGTTAACTGATGATGTATTGCAACATCATTCCTCTCTCCTTAATGATACCCTCCTCCGTTCATCCTCCTGGAGACAGGATCTCCATCTGCTGTCAGTGACAAGGGTCAGCTCTAGGGCAGACCGCAGCTCTTCAGTGCAGCACTTCTGCAGGGGTTTCTCTGGTGCCATCTCAATGCTATTTTATTTATATTTATTTATAACCAAAAGCAGTCTTTCCTGACTGCCAGGTTGGGGTTGACAGTTTATTTTCATGCTTCACAGTCTATCACACATTTTATTTATGGGATTCTTTTTAACATGAGTGAGATACTACCATCGGGCTATAGGTGTACTGAGATTTGCAGTCTGTAACACAATTTAAAAAGCAAAGATACCATCTGTCCCAAGGATATAATTTAAAAGACTGAAATGTGAACATCACACTTTTTTAATGCTAAATGCAGATGACAAAAATCTCAGCAAAACTGATGGTGTCAGGCAGTTCTGTCATTTTTAAGTGTGGGCAATGCATGAATTGTAATACCATAAACACCTTGATCCACGGTACCCTATCGCTAAGGTCCTGCCAAAAGGAGCAAATGTCAGGGATAATTCAGCTCCTAAGCCAATTGCAGTGGAAACCAGGGATCATATCAAGACCAATTTGGAGCAGATTAATGAAAAAAGCCTTAATGAGCCGTGTACCCCTAAAAGAATGCTTGTAAAATCCACCCCTAATGAGGGTGGGGAGATAGAAAAGATTGTGAGAAACAAGTCAGGACCATTAACCTTGGGGTATTACGAGATCCTTGGGACTCTAATTCTTGTCACAAGGTCAAGCTTTTACAAAGCAATTATTAAGGATCTCTGCAGTATCAACATACAGACACACACACACACATACTCAAAGAATTTTAACATCGGGGATTCTGGACTCATTTCCCCTCCACACTGGCCATTTGTTCACTCTTATATTAACCATGGTGAAGATAATTTATACCCCTGGCTCTAGACCAGGTTTTCTATTGCCTCCTCTAGAACTGCTGAGAATTGCAGTGGGAGTTTTGGTGGTGCTGGGACAGCAGAGTTTGGCCTGTGAATTAGGGGATTCCTGAGGATTAGTCATTCTGCAGAGGTCAGCCAGGCATTCTTTATTTTTGAAGGCAATGTACAGCTTTGAAGAAATCAACAACTTTGGCGTTGATTCTTCTGAAAAAGCAGCCCTAACAAGGCCAGTCATGTAGAACATGCTCATCTTTTGTGGCAGGTGTTAGACCCTATTGGGGCCTTCATCACACCTCCGGAAGACATCATCACCATTATGAACAATCAAGTGACCAAATGACACACACATTCCGAGACTGTGAAAATATTTTTACACTTGAGCCAACTGCCAGCATTTCATTGTGTGCTGAAGTTTAATTAAGTATGCAAATGTAGTCTGTTAATTTTCCCTAGTAGGGAAGAAGATTTGAGGCCAAACCCTACAGCCAAGCCTGGACAATTAAAGCCAAATCTGAAGAATGTTCTTGAGCAAATGTGTGAAACTACTCGGGAGGTAATCTGCTCCTGGCCAGGAGCAGCGGAATACCTTGCCGGAAAAGATCTTGCCTCCCAAAGTCTTTCAGTAGTCCAAAAGTAATTGCTGAACTGTCCCTCATGCTGCTCATTTGGGAGCATTCAGGACACCTTCTAGTGAATCAGATTTCTAGACCCCAAACACTTTTTTCACATGCTTACTGCAGTCAAAATATCAAGAGACAAAATCATCCCAATGACTTATCTAATACAGGAGTGAAATAAATTCGACATACACCACAAAAGGATAGATACAAATAACGTCACCTGAGCTATGGAAGCTTGAGGGTTTCCTACCAGATTTTTGAATGTGCGCTTGGACACCCATTTCAGCTGATGAAGGAAGGAATTGGCGTACGTGATTTGTCGGAAAACTGCTTTTGTTTTCTTTCTATTTCCCAAAGAAATATTTTCCAATACTGCTTTTGTTTCTTGGTAGCAGGCAGAGTTGGAATATTTTTCTGCTAACTTCTCAGCCAAGGTTTTATCATATTCAGTGCATTCTTCAGTGCTCTCTGCTGAAGAGATTAAAAAGAAATACAACCATTTCTGCAACGGATGAGAAGACTGTTTAGGAGTTAAGCCAAGGAGAGTTATGTTTGGGGTGGGAGAGTTACTAACAAACCAGAAGAATTAGTACAAACATTTAGTTCCAGTGATTCATTGCACTCAGTCCTGTAGCATGTAATTCAAAAGAGTCAGTTATAAATAAGACCAAACCTCTGTGTTTGTCTTTGCAACCTGACCCGCAGGCAGCAGCTTCACAGCAGACTGACTAGGTAAACCCTTGTCTGCCAGTGAAGTTTCAAACTGGTGGGAATCTGACTTCTAATCAAAAAGCCATTTTTCCCCCCCCCTAGGTTTCTGTAGGTGATCTGTTTTGCAGATCTGGTGAGATAATCCTAGGCCTCCCAGACTTTTAGATCCAGGTAATCCTGCACATGTCTGCTTCAACCAAACTTTTGAACCCGTCATAAATTTCTAGCAGGAGTTCCTTTTTTTCTCTCTCAACTGTAGTCCAGTGTGTGCTTTTCCAATGACAAATACAATGTGTGTTGCCAGCTATAATATTATTCAGGCCCTGAACACAGTTGGCATTTCTGTAAAATGCTGGTTGCTTTTTTGGTAAAGATACAGTGAAACTTTAGCATATTCATTTCTTCATTTCCCTTTTCATTCATGTGAGAAGAGAGCGTGCCGTTCATTAGTAGCAACAGACAGGATGAAAAAGCATGCTACTGAACGTAGGTGAGATTTGATTTGTTAGTTTGGGGATAATTTCTGCCTTACCACAACTTCAGGGAAGCATCAGGAAAACACTGATCCCCTATCTCTACCCCTTCCTCCCGCACTACTCTGAGAAAGGAAAACAGTAATTTTATAACAGATAAACCATTCCATTAGGTAAAAAATACAGGTCATAACTGCATCGAATTATGTCCCTAACTGGAACAATGTCCTGCTTTAGCATCTCTGCTTACACAAGACTTCAGTTGGTTTGCCTCAAAGATGAAAGAAGCTCTTTCTCTGTGCTGAGAGGTAACAAAATAGTTTCTTATATTCCCAAACATTATAACTTCAACACAGGAAAATATTATTTCACCTGTAACATCTTGTGATTTTAGTGTGACACAAAAGTATGCAGGTCCATTTATGTAGAAATGGAAAGCAATGATAAATTGCTAAATACCCATTTATGAGAGGCAAACTATTCTTGCATAGACAGGAATATTTAATATAGTAGGGCTATAGGTGAATCTGGTACTTATTTCAGGTTATGCAAATAATTTTCCATGTTTAAACTAAAAGGATTTAGGAATGGTGTGATTTTGGGGTTCTTTTCCCCTCTAAAGCAACATGGATCAGCAGTGCCTAATACTCGCATACATACAAATAACCATACGCTTGCACAACACAGTTATTGGTTGTTTGACACCTGTGAGTAATTTTTCTGTGTTGTGCTGGACACCTTCTGGCAAGATAACATGTTATGGTCATTTCACTCACCTCTGCTTTTCATACCTGTGTTAATTTCATTGGTCTTGCTCATTGCCACCGCAGTGGAGTCTCCATTAATGACGTCCAGGAAAAAGTCAGCAGGGTTGTTGTATGGCTCACACTCATAGCCTGCAGTGACAGCATTACAAGCCCTAAGTGATGGTTGTGTGACTGGCAGACGGCCGTCATGAGCACAGCCACGCCATTGTGCCCATTGAGCACCCTGCACCATAAGCATTGCGGGCTTCACAAGGTCCGTGCATACCCAAGAGCTGAACAGCACTGCCAAACAGCTCTGTCAGCGAAAGCAAGGTGATAGCTGGTGATGTGCCCTTCTCAACCCTAGCCTGAGCTTTGTCTCCTTAAGATGCACCCAGGAACAGTCAGCTAGAGGTCAGCCCTCTCATCCAAACCCACATATGGGTCCAGAGGTGGAACACCAAGAGAAAAGCTTAGTCTGTTAAAATAATGCTCACAGTGTCACATTCTGATCAAGTGCTTTTGGCATTGTATTCAGGTTAGGGTGAGCTAGAGATGCTGCTGTAGTCGGCCCCGCTGTGGGCTGTGCTCACCGATAGACTGGAAGTACTCGATGGCATGCTGAGCAGGCCCGTGGTACAGCACCCTTCCCGCAGCCAGCAGCATTAGGTTGTCAAACAGGCGGAATATGGAGTACCGAGGCTGGTGGATGGAGAAGATGATTGTTTTCCCTTGTTGTGCCATCCTGCATGTGAAGAACAACAGAGGCGTTAGCTTTGCAAGTCGACTCGGTATTTAGAGAATTTAAAACAAGCATTTAAGAGAATTTGAAAGTTCAGTTAAGCCTTGGTTAAGTTTGATTAACTTGGAGTGCTAGAGAAAGGAGAGGGAAAGGGAAAAGAAAAAGAAAAAAAAAATATTCAGGTCATATTTATAGTGTTTGTGTGAGAAAAGGAAGTTCCCTCTCGCTGGGAAGGTTGTTGGAGGGGAAGGTCCTCAGAAGACTTTGATGCACACAGAAAGCCCTGGAGAGAGGCATTTGAGTTCTCTCTGCTTGTAGTCAACGCAAAATTATGTGAAATTTGTGAACAGCGTGTTGTGCTTGTTTTCCTAAAGATAGGCCTAAGATTTTGTTATGGGGGAAGAGCTAGCTGTGTCCTATCTACCATCCATATTAAAATCAAGCCCCTTACCACACTGCACAACAGAGGTTTCTATCACTTTTCTGGCACAGGCAGGGATGCCAGTAAATGAAGCTGTCTCTGGCAGCCATCATGGACAAATAGCAGCCCTGGCACGCACACACTTCGTGCAAGCTGCTCTGTGTACTGCTGCGAGCAGCTGCTTTGAAGCAAGAGAATGCATACAGCCTTTTTCCTACCCCTTTTGCAGCCTTGGCTCACTGGTAAACAATTACATGTCCGATTTCCCTGTCTGCTCCTTTTAACTGTAATGTAAGTTAGATACAACTGAAATGTGGCAGAATTGAGTGGTGAAAACAGGAGGCTGTTTCCAAGGCCATCACCTTTTCAGTAGCAGTAGAACAGCATTAGCAGTGCTGGCATCGAGTCCTGTAGTTGGCTCATCCAAAAACAAGATGTCAGGATCTGTGATGAGCTCCATCCCAATATTGGTCCTTTTCCGCTCTCCACCGGACACCCCACGAGTGAACTGGGTGCCAACCTGCCACAAAATAAGAAACTTGTCTTGTTTGGCCAGATAACAAATACTTGAGTGAACAACATCCTACAGATGTGGCAGCATTTGGGAGGAGTTGTAAGAAGTTTTGACCCTACTCTCAGATACAGATGTAGATGTTACCTCACACATAGGCTGGTTTGTAACATTATTATTGATTGAGATGTTCTCTTTTTCTCCAACCACAGACTACTTTTCCCCTTCCCCACAGTGTAATAGTATATTGCAGTATCAGTGCAGTCTGTACAGATCCTCATACAGAAGTTTTAATAACTGTTGTATTACTGAAAGTCTGTTTGATTTTACTTTTTTTTTTTATATCTGTCATGCTAAGCCATTTGGTTAATTAAATAAAGCACTTAATATTTGTTCATGATTTAAGGATCATATTTGCATGCCTTACCTTGGAATCTGCCACCTTGCTTAAACCCAACTCCTTGATGATCTGATTCACACGTTCATTTTTTTCCTGTTCCTTCACTGACTTCGGCAAACGGAGTGCTGCTGAGAACTTCAAATTTTCTCTTACAGTCAGGGTTCCCATCACCACATCATCCTTAATTTTTTTTTTTAAAAAAGAAAAGTAGATACTTGATGCTTAGTTAGCAATTTCTGGTTTTGTCCTCTGAGAACTGCATCTACCTGTGTTTTATGTTGTCCTTCCATGCAGAGGGACAGTAGCAACTGCCAGAACATGTGGTAAGGCACATCTTCAGTGCCTGTGTCAGCAGAGAGTTGATCTCATGCACGTAATTATATTTACCTTTATTCATAAAGCAACAAAATATAGGCACATCCTCCATCATGCATGATACCAAAAATGCATAAATAGCAACATATTCAAAGCTATCACTCACGTATTCTTACCTTATTCAGTTTTTTGGAAGTGTTGAGTGAGATACTGAAGGGCTAAAGGGACCTAAGGAGCAGCTATAGCTCAGGTCACTATCACTGTGCATTTGTTAATGCAGTCTCAGCTCACCGCCGATAAGAGCAGGCAGAAGAGAAGGAGGGAAAAGAGAGGTTAGGTCCGTGTGGGAAAGGGCAAACGTTTTCCAAGCTTTTTTCAGCAAAAGAGGAAGGAGAGTAGGTTTTTCAGATATTGGTTGTTTGCCTCTTTCAAAAGAAATCTGTCAGATGTAGCAAGTTGAGAGAGTTATGTGTTTTAAGACACTACCTTTTCTGTAACGTGCTGACTGCGCTTTTATAAGGGTTTTTCATAACTGCACTTCTTCAGGTCTCAATAAACTGCAAGCATGCTGCTCAGCATGGGTAGTGGCAAGGGGAAAGATATGAAGAGAGGGATGCATTTTCCCTTTTGTCTCTACATGTCTTTCTCCCTAACCCACCCTGGCAGGAAAAAGGTTCTCTCAGAACACAACTAGTGACATTGTCTCTGGGCAAGCGGAGGTGCAAGCTGTGTATCACCAGAAAGCACCGTACTTGGAAAATACTCTATGTGTATTGGTAGCCTACGGCTGTTTCCCCAAGTGGGGAACAAGGAGGGATCCAAAGTGCCTGCTCCCACCAACTGTAGAGCATTAAGAGGCTCAGATACAAAGCAGAGACTCTTTCCCAGCGAGAGTGGATGTGTGGAGAGTTGCTACTGCATCAGCCTTGGTTCTTGGATCAAAGCAAGGTACTTGCAACACGGCAGCAACTTCTTACAACTGCAGTCAGAAGGGGACAATAAAATCCATAGAGTGATAAAAATTACCTACCTGTACTACATATCCAGAGGTACATTTAAAGTTGGCAGGCTGAGGAGCTCCATTGATCAAAATGTCACCGGAAAGCCCACGGGGATCCTTCCTTGCAGCCAAAATGTCAAGCAGACTAGGAGAAAAGTTGGTTACTTTGTCAGATGAGCATGCAGGAGGTAAGGTCTCTGAACCACAAACCCAGTTCATGGAACGAACACCTACATGAAACCACCTCATGTTAAACATTTGCAGTTTAGAAACCCCCCAGCAACTTTCAAGGGCTGTGTTTCTTTTGTCCTGGTCTCCTAAGGAAGCGAGATCTGTGCAATTTCATAGGGCATTTATGTCCATTCATTCAATAATTTAACCTAGAATGATACATAAACATCATGTATCAGGAAAGTGCAGACTATAATTGAATTACATCTTTGTCATGTAAGCTGATTGTCTTTTTTGAATTCAGGTACTTCTCAGAAACAAGGGAGATTTGCACAGACAGAAATGAAAAAGAAATCTTTCCCTGAAAGTATTATCCCTTACTGCTAAATACGCGCAGGTTCATTTTCTCCTTGGTGTAATTTCTTTGTAGGGCAAAGGGGGCACTTACGAAGATTTGCCACTGCCAGTGGGTCCCAGAATTGCATTCAGCCCTGGTCTCATGATGCCACTGTAAGACAAAATAGGTTTAACAAAATAGATACGGTGTTTTTATCTCTCTTACAGTTTCATCTGGTAGGCTAGTGTACATTAGCTGTAGGGCTACCTTCTGCATCCCATTGATTTTGGAATTAATGAAGCTGCCTGATTGCAAACAATATTTGTGATCAGTCAAACTCCACCTTAATTTTTATTCCTAATTCAAGAAGGACTAATCTATATAATGAAGACAACACAGAAACTGGAGCAAAATATAGCAAAACCTGTATGCGTGCTTTTGCCCCCATGGATCTCTAGAAGGGAGGCACACACTTGCTTTAACCACATTCAGTTCTAAAGGTAGTATTCTCTTAGAAACATTAATGTTCCCTGTGGAAAGACCATACTAGGGATTTCTTTTTCTTACAGAAACTGCCGTTGATAGTATCTCAGTGTCTGGTTTTAAGCCACGGGGGGAAATCCAAAGTCAGATAGAAAAGGTTTTTGAAGTATTTGGGGAAAAGGTGCTATAGAAATGATACGGTATATGGAAATACTGCTGCCTGGGGTTTTTATCTTTTTGCTGGAGCATGTGAAAGCATCGCTGCTATTTTTCTTAACTAGCCCCTAAAACCTGCACTCGACAAGCTTTGGTGTGCACAGGAATAGCATTGCACATACAAATGCTGACCATGTGTTATGATACCAGGTTTACCTTGAACTGCACTCCGGTACAGGTTGTTATCAGCAATCCAGGTATCAGTAATCTGAGGACTTGGCTGTGGGTCTGGCCCAGTACAGCTGTTATTGTGGTCTAATGACATGCAGCCTAGGAGGCTCGGTTTTGCTCTTCCTGATGCATATATTTATTCCTTCAATTTCTTATTGTGGAAATGTATGGTTCCACAGATTAAGAAGCATACACATTATACATACGTTATATGTGATTTTAATATGAAAAAACAATATGTAACAAAACAAATGCAGATGTTGCCTTTTCTACAAGGGAAAAGCATCACATGTGTTAAATGTTGGTCTTCACAAAAGGGGCCTTCTGCTCACACCACTGCAAGTGACCAGCGTCAGCCAATTGAGTTACCATAATGTATGGCTCTTGAGGAAAGTAGGAAAGATTTTAAGAACTCATGTTTGTGAGGTGTGGAAATTGCATGGGCAATGAGCAGGACAGACAGAGCAACACAAAAGGGTGAAAATTTATGGTAGAAATTGGAGTTAGGGAGGCGAAAGTCACAGGTGACTTGCAATGGCATATTGTACGAGTACTTGCCACTTAGCTTAACTACTGAACTATGAATGGGCAAACCTTATGCATAGATTATTGAACAAAGGCTATAACGACGCGAGTCCTTTACAGCAGTAGCACTCAACACGGGGAAAAAAGCAAAGAGAAAACTTTACATCTCTTCAGAGTTAACCTAACCCTCCTTTATATTACCATCTTAAACATTTTATGTCAAAACACCCAAAACTAACCTTCCCAAAGGCCACCATAGTGAAGGAGACGCAACTATTGAGGGCAGGCTGTTGGTACCTCAGCTGAACACCATGGCACAGCGGGAGACTTGCCAGGCAGGGTGAAACGACCGCAGCTGACTCGTGTGCCCCTGTGCTGTAGCCAGGAAGGCTGTTTGTCCCCCCCAGGTCGAGGGGAAATGGCACCCAGCAGCATCACCTGTCACTTGCACAGGCTCAGCGCTAATGACTAAGGACCACTGGGGCCAGCAGGAAGCTTAAGCACAGTCGATAGCAAACACAAAACAACCATACATACATACAATTTTTCTAAATCTTGATCAAATGCTGTATATTGTGCTTAGTGACTCAGTGACATCAGCGGACTCAACTGTCTGGACAGAAACAAAACATAACACGTACTCTGAAGAGATGTTTAGATACCTACTTGACATCTCTCAAGACTTCTTTATCGGTTGTTTTTTGATGACACAGGAACCCAGTCTTCATCTTCACATGGTAGCAGATGTTGTGGAAAGTTAATATGCTTCCTCCCCTGCTGGCTAAGTCTGGAGAAGACTGATTTCTGCTGGGGATGCCATTTGTATTCAAGTCTGACATCTGAATACTTAGGTGTGGCTGGCCTTCTGCCATTTTCCCCTCTATAAATGAAAAAAACAGGAAGGAGAGAGATTTGTAGGTATGGAGAGGTAAGATGTGCCTGTTGGGTTCAGTGTTCAGCACTGGACCTACTTTGAGCCTTGCAGATGTCCATCTATGTCTCCCTCTTTCAGATAGGAAGTTTGGGTCCTGTGGGCACAGACCTTGGGGTGACACAGATCTGATGGGGAGCTGGGTCTGCCACATTGCTTCACACCACAGGCAGTGTTAGGGAGATAGAAGAGTCTCCCTCTATCCTGATGGTCTGTTGTGGCAGGTTGACCTTGGCTGGCCACCAGTTGCCCACCCAGCTGCTCTCTCTGCTGACTCTCTGCTCCAGAGCCTGGAGCACCTCCTCTCCCTCCTTCTTCACTGGCCCTGGTGACTTCAGGGCTGTTTCTCCCACATTTTCTCACTCCTCTCTCACAGATGCTGCGCAGTGTCTTTCACCCTTTCTTAAACAGGTTTTGAGAAAGGCACTACCAGCATTGCTGACATGCTTGGCTTTGGCCAGTGGCAGGTCTGCTGGCATCAGCTGGAGGCAGCTGAGTCTGGCGTGGCGCAGCTGCAGGTCCTTTCTCACAGACACCCCCCCGGCAGCCCCCTGCAGCAGCACCTGGCCAAGGGCACCAACTGCATCTGTTCTCCCAGTACGAGGAAGTAGGTACTTCTCACAGCAGGCACTAGCATGACATTATGCTCTTTCTGGAGGACTGCCCCTGGCAGGGAGGCCTATACATAAACTGCACGTTTGTTGGAAACCACAGGTACAACAAGTGACTCACTAAAAGATCAGCTCAAAAGTACTGAGGTCCAAAAGGACCTGGCCTTCTGCCCAGCCGCTTTGTCAGACTTCTTTTGAGTTTTGACTGCGCTTAGAGTTTGCCCATTAGGTACTCTTTAAAAGGTGTACACTGAAAGTGAAGATACTCCTACCTCTAGGGCTCCTGCACAACCCTAACAAAAGCTGAAAATTGTTAGGTTATTTTTTTAATCAAAACACTTTTGCTAAGGGTATAGGAACATGGGAACTGACACTGCTGCCCAGTAATTATCTTCCTTGGATTTGCTTTCTACGTAAAAACTAGAAGGTTGTTGTGGAATAATTAAAGTTATCTCACCTCCCTTGTCAGCCAGGCTCCAGCCTGTGAGCCATCCACCTGCACTGTTGGGGCATCCCCAGCTGTCCCTTGGGCATGCAGACCTTTGTCCCCTTTGTGCTTCCTAAGTGACACAAGGGTCATTTAGGTTGGAGGTAGGAGCTGTAACCTCTCTTTATATATCGTGTTGACTCATCAGAGCCTAATTACTTTGTCAATAGGGGAAATGTTAGTAATGCAGTAGTTCATGGGAACCAAGAGGTGAGATAAGCAGCTAGGAGCTCTGGGATGATCCCTCCCGCACCTTAACACAGCTATAGTGCTTGCAGCAAGGAACAAGGCAAATAACGAGACTGTTTCAGACATGCTGAATGAATTTGAGAGCAGTTAACAAAAGGACCCTCGCAAAAAAAGCCGTTTAAACTAACACAGTCATATGGTCACATAAAAAACCCAAGTCCTTACCTTGTCAGTTTGCTGAGGTTTCTTGACAGCCAGCTGAACTATCCTTTCTGGCTATCAGTGCAGTGACACTGCTGGAAGCCCTACTCTCAGCAACAGGCCTATCTGCAAGTAAAGGCTGGTTCATCTGTCTCCCCGCGATGCTACCCCAAATCTAGCCCAAGCTTGCCTCTTCTGACAAAGCTGTAGTCTTCTGTGCTGGCAAAAATATCAGGTCTTAACGTTTTAGTAATCAGTAGTAATCTGGGCCAAATTTTTCTACACTTAAAAGAAACCGTTGCAAATATAGTTATAATGGGACTAGCTTTAATTTAAGCTAAAATGGATTTTAAGTAAGTTGAACGTCAATTAAATGTGCAACATTTAGAGTCTGGAGGCCTTTTATTGAGAAACTGCCTATGCTCTTCTCTGCTTGTGCTAGAGAAGACCTGCAGGAGGACAGCTAATTTTATAAGGCTCTTTATATAGTAGTTTCTGGGCTAATCTAGCTGCACATCAATCACTGCCATTTGAAAGGATGGTTTGGTAAAGTAGAGATGTATGTTCAGAACCACAGTGGAAACTTTTCCCTTCAAGTCTCACAGTACACTGAGCAGATGTTTGCTAGCATTCCCAGCAAGGTACCAAATACTCAACCACTGAGTCAACACCACAGATAGACGTTACAAAATCCCTTAAATTGTTGGATAACCAGCAGCATGATAGGAGTGCAGAATTCTTCAGAAGACGATGTGGCTCTAACCTTGACATATCACTGCATCTGTATTTTACTTAATCAGATATTTTTTTCTCAGCTTAATGTTTCAGTATTACTGACGTAATGTTATGAGCAAATGGGGGAGAGTGAGGTGGAGTATGACCTCAGGCATTATCAACAGAATAGTTAAATTCTTTGTTTTGTTTGGGTTTGTTGTTTTTTTTCTCCAAAGACTATCATAAAAACCTAGCATAAAAATAATCATAAAAGCTCAGCACTTGCACTAAAATTTCAGAAACACTCTTTAGAAAACAAACTTTTCATTGAAATTCAAACTTGGAATGAAACATTGTATCTTCCAGACTGAATTCAACTGGCAGACAATAAGCCCAGGATCAGAAACTATTTCCATAAATACAGATTCACACTATCTTTGTCCTTAAGAACAGACAGTATGCCAAAGTTAAATTTAAATTTACGAATCAAGTTTTGATTAGATTGTACACATCTTTGCAAAGAACACTGCAGAAGCCAGATAAAGAAATCAGCTGTGAGAAGGATTAACCATATCCATAGATACAGGTGTATCCAGAGACAGTCCCTCAGTGACTATTTAACAAGCTTTCAGCAGGAAACCTCCGTTTTAGGGAGACCTGATACCCACCGGGTGCCCAAATCTGCCAGAGAAAAATAGCATTCTTTGATGCTGCCCCTTGCCAAGGCGTTGGTTACTGGCAGCTGTGAGTAGAGGCTGGGTTTGGTTCTAGCTGGACCTCTGGTGTAAATTGGCATGGCCCCTTGTGGCTGCAGCACCTGTGCTACTGGCAGTGACAGGATGGGATGCTGTAGGTGGAAGACACAGGTTTGTCCCATTCCTCCTGATGGTTGCCCCCTCAGGGAAAGGTGTATTTGTGGGCGTACCCCATTTATCAAAGTAAAAAAAAACCACCCTATTTCAGATATTAGGTTACTACTGAAAATAGCGTTTTACACTTTCAGAGCTACTAGAATGTATAGCAGAAAGAAACTGCAGAATACACATTAATTTGAAACTGGAACAGTTACTTAGCAGTTGCTCTAGGAAATGTGTTAGCTGTCTCCCTTCTCAAAGGGCCATAGCTGTCGCAAGGACTCTGTCACAGCAGCTCCTTGGGATGACAAAATGACAGAGCTCTGGACATGTTGGTGGGAAGGAGCCTTGGGAAGTCCCATAACCCAGAGCTTCTCCCTCCGAGCAGAACTGTTGCCAACATGAGGCTGGGGAACACATGGCTTTGCCTGGGTGGCTCATGGAAACCTCCCAGAGTGCCGATTTGGATCCTGGCTGACAGCGTGCCGAGAGAAGATGAAGTGTTAACAGCAGAAATAATGCCTGTGTGCTAAAGTTAGGCTTTTGATTTGCTTTTCTTTTTTGGAAACCTTTTTTTTCCCCCCCACTGTGGGGTAAGTACTTGCAGTGAGATAAACAGTTTGGTATTTTACAAACCAAACTTTCCATTTCTGATCTAGCAATAAACTTCACCTTAGGAATACAGGTGCGTGCTCCTTTACAGCTAATAAAATTGTCAGCTGTTTGCAATTGCTACTTGGGAATGGATTTTTTAAAATATTGCTTTAAGCCTTGTTTAAAAAAAATAATGATTGCATTTAATGTGACATACAGCAATGACACATTTTAAGTCAGAGCATGTGCAGGTCAAAGAAACAACCATGATGAATGTTAATCAAATAAATTTCTATGCAGACTACAATTCTTTAAATGAAGTTTCCTAGAATTCGTTGTGAATGGCACAAAAAGAGTATTTGTATATCTACTTCAGATCAGAAATGAGCAGAAGATTCAGTGACAATATGCATTGCCTTCTGTATTCAGAAATATTCGTTAATATAAAATATTTCATATCCTCATCATATCGACTCTGGGTACAATATATTATTTTTGCATCAGCTAAATATAAAATTTATGAAGTCTTCGGGAATTTTATAAGTTTCATTTGTTTCCCAGAATCTTTCTAAAACATTTTTATTGCCACTGATTTCAGCATCAATTTCAGTTCAAGCCTAATAGAAAAACCTTTTCTTCAGAGAGAGTCTCAGAAAATTTAGTGGGGAGGGCAAAGTAATGGATCTTGAGATTTAACCTTTTATTAATGGCAAAATGAAACTCCTTTCTTAAAAACTATCATGAAATCTCTTTGCCCAATGTTTCAATGCACAGAAAATGAAGCTCTCAACACAGCCACTTTCCTGCGTATTCTTCTGAGGCTTGTAAAGTAGAAAGTCTCATTTTCTCTACATACACAGAGGCACTGAACAAAACCATAAAATGTCAACAACATGTACTACAGAGTTTCACTGACTTAAACATACTTGAACCACAGAATATCATACCTGGGGTCTTTCAAACCTATTTGTATGCCTTAAGTTGTATTGTCCATATAAAATGCTAAGTAACATTCCTGCCAGTCTTCCTGCAAAGCTTTTGGCACCAGAGGGATTTGCAGTTCAAATAGAAAAAACAATACTATAGGAGTGGTAGTAAAATTTTGAATGGCAAAATTCAGAAGTGCATTTCAACTGATTTTTTGAAATGCAGGCAGTTTTTCAAAGTATTACATCTCTATAGAAAATAAGTGTTGAAATTGCATAAGGAGAAAGAGTTTTAGAGACCCAAGGAGCTTTCAGCAGAGTTTTCTAAAAAAGCTGGCTCAAACTCTAAAAAAAATAGCTTGTTTTCTTTTTTCTGAATACTTGAACTTGCCAGAGAAACCACAATTAAGTGAGCATATTATGTCTTTTACATTCAATGGGTACCAAGTTTAGTCTTGCAACCTACAAGCTGAAACAGTGCAGCTCGTACTACAAATGTGCATTTGGGGCTTTCGATACATAAAAATTCACAGAAATTGTTAAGTGTACCTGTTTTTTCCTCTTCCGTCACTTGCATTTACAGGGGTGTAGACTGGCCAGAGAATGGATGTGAGCACGCAAAAAGAACAGTACTGCCAGCCCAGGACCATACAGTCCTCTTTCTCAGGAACACACACAGGAAATTAAAACCATTTCGGTAAATAAGGATAATGAGATTCAGGCAATCTGAAAGTTAATTGCCGACTGATTTACTAGGGATTTGTAACCTGTCTTCTCTGAAAAGAGCCCTGTGTGTTAATTGGGGACCAAGTAAGCAGTGCTCTGGGTGTGCTGGCATTTGCACATGTGTTATCTGCAGTGCATTAACATGGACAGGCAAACTCTAGAGTGTGATAGTTCCTGCAAAATGTTCTTTTTTTTTTTTTTTTTTACCTTTTTACAGGTTTTACTTTAAGCCTTGAGGCTTTCATCCCCCATTTATAAAACATATTTCTCAACAAAATCCCTTGAAAAGCTGGGAAAAGGTAGGCAAGTATTTCACTATGTTTTCCTTCGCTGTTGGAGGAAAACAGCTGCTGAATCTAATTCCTCAGCAATAACAGCATGAGCAATTCAGGCACGAGGAAGCAAGCCACTACACTGCGTTAAATCTATCTCAGCGTAAGGGCTAAACTGCTGCTAGAGACTCACTTACCAGCAGCAGGTCTGGGTCAGCGCTGCAGGGCTGCCGAGGAGGTGGGAGGGAAACAGGAGCCAGGGAAGAGAAGAGCGTGGTGTGCAGGAAGGCAGCCCCGACGGCCGGCTGAGCTCGCGGGGCAGGGCAGTCCCACCCGTGTCATCACGCCTGCTGCAGAACGGTGAGGAGCAGGTGCCGGGCTCCTCCAGTGCTCCGTCACCCCGGGGAGTCTCCACCCTCTCCCTGCGTGCCGGTGAAGCCAGAGGGCTTCATGGGGAGGGCAGGGCCAGGACTAGCACACAACTTGCACCTTGTTTTCTCTTAGCTGAACAAGGCGAAAGCCAGCTGCAGCGCAGCACCTCATCGGGGGCCACCCCAAACGGATAGCTGGCAGTAGCAATGGCATTTGAACAAAGCATCTCCACCTGCCAGAGGCTCGCAGCGATGGCTGAGGCTGGCAGGGCCTGGGGATTGCCGGCGTGGCATGTCAGACGATGCACAGCTGGTTGTGAAGTCTTCTCCCTCAGTGGCCTGCAGACAGGGGCTACCTGAGCATGCTTTCCTTCAGTTCAAAACGCCTACAATAATGCAAAGGCTGTACTGAGCCCATCAGAGCGGGGTCTTCACAGGATAACACGTGGGCATGTAGTTGATGTTATGGAGGGAACCAAAGCTGAGGCAGCCTGCGTTATAGGAGGAAGGGGCACTGGTCCCTGGCACATGCTGTCTGCCCAGCTGGGCCTACCGGGCAGGACAGGCCACGGCTTTCCAGGAGCTGCACTAACATCTGGAGTGGCACCAGAGATGGGCACATCGCCTCTCACATTTTCTCTGTGACTCATTTTTGCTCACCAGTACAGCTGTAGCTTGTGAGTCCAGTAGATGAGGTTGGCCAGGCTCTGGGGATGCTGAAGGAACTCTTCAGTTCATCTGGGATGCCTGTTCCTGGCCGTCATCCCAGGTACCATCCTGTGGGAGGGCTCTGCCAGTGCTTTGACAGGAGCACGAACCCATGTGGTCATAAGCATTCTCCTTGGCAGAAGGATGCAGAAAAGCAGACGTTACAGATGGTTTCCAGTTAAAAGCACGAGTTTTACACTCTCATTTTCCTGGCAAGACTCATCACTGATTAGTAAACAACAAGGCTGCCTGTAAGAGCTGTCCAGGTCAAAACACATCGCAAGGACAGGTTTTTTAGCTGGCTATAACTTGGGATGGATAAGTATCTCACCATTCAGGAATAAACACTCCTGGGATCTTGTTCTTTCCTTTATCAGCAATTTTATCATCATTAACTCTGTATTTATACAAGACTTAGAAGCATCCTAGCAGCTAGTGAAGACCATTGGATAGTCCCAGTAGCATTTCAGCAGGGTCATTTGCACATATGACCAAATAGATGCAAAACTACTGTTGTCTCATTCAGGGAGCATACCTGCAGCCTGGCCTGGAAACCCCAGTAGACTGGTCATAGTACCAGATCTGGGCTATTCCCAGGTGTGTTAGGAAAAAACAGAGTATTTGCACAGGACACAGCTGGAGGCAGCTGTCGCTCTCAGTGTGACTGGTACTCATGCTGAAACAAAACAACAACATAAAAATGGACATGAAAAACTACAGTTGTTTTGCACTACTGTTAAAACCCAAGATGATTTTTTTTCCAGTTATGAGCACAGATATCCTTGAGATCATTTCTGAGTGGGTCAATAGACAGCTGTGTCTGTCTTCAGACATGGAGTAGTCTATCTAAAAAAAAAGCCACAGCTCATGCTTGCATTACAGTCTGAAACATTGCACGACAAGTATTCAGCCTGTCTTTTTGCAGTTTCAGGAGTTGGCCAGGATTAATTTAAATTAAATTAAGTTAAATTTCACTCTGAAGTTTCTTCTCTCGGAGCACATGTACTAGCGAGGCTGCTGGGACTGTGTTAGCAACTCCGCTAGCTGCTGAGATGCTTGGTAGTCTTGCATAAAGTCACTGCAGACCTATTTACATCAAAATTAGTGAAAGAGACAGTGTAGGAATGTGATTCCTCAGTGATAAAACTATAAATTCCAACAGAGATAGTGCAGCCTCTGATATTTAGTCAGCTTTGTTACTGCAGGGCTCCCAAGGGGATGAGGTGAATCCAGGGTTCATGTACTGCTGCAGGGCTTGAAACCTGCGTGCACAGGAGTGCAAAACTCACTTAGAAATTCTACCCTAATAAATTCTTTATCTTACTGGTTTCAAGGCCATGACTGCTTATTTGTCACATGAGAATTCATGGCAAGTGTTCATAAAGCTTTCCTCATCTGTCTCCGGACAAAAGTGTGGCCATATCGTAGCCCTATGTTTGGGATAATACCTAGGTTGTAGCAATCAATAGCTTCGTTGCGCTATGCCTCACTAACAACTATGCCCCTGAAGAGGAACTGAAAGACTGATAGAAGGGGAACATCCTGCACTAGAAGGTGCTGGCGGCTAGAAGTCAGCAAAACCTGCAGTAACTACGGGAAAGGTAGAAGTGGCAGGGGGAGATCGCAACTACCAACTCAGCTGATGACTGGAAAGACTTGCACCCCCACACCTGCAAGGAGCATGCGTGCTAATCTTGGCAAGCGAGGCCAATTTGATGTAATTAACCAATAATCATGAATTTAGGTGGGTTTTGCTGATCACGTAGCAAGATAAATACACTGTAGTTCTTTGGTGTGGTGTGCTAGCTTTGTGGAATTACCACCTAGCACCCATCTGCGAGCAACATGGAATAAGTATCTCAGCTCTGTGTGTGAAATTGGCTTATTGCACACTGGGTACCAGACCCCACCTGTGGGACAATATCACAAAAATACTTACTGTTGGTAACTGATTAAACATGGAGTTCAACCTTTCAGACTAGTGTTTTGCGTTCGGTCAGATGCGTGGCACACCCGTATCAAGGAACTGACCTTTGGTCAATTCACAATATATAAACCCTGAGGTGTTATACACATCTCAAGTGGGGTATTGCCTTATCAGACAATGCTTCCCAACAGCTTTCATGCACTCGCTTGTGCAGTTTAATATTAAATCTGGCAGATCACCACCCCAGCTGGCCATTACCCAGGACAGAAGCTAGAATCAGTGCAGCTGCCACACCAACCATGTCCCCGAGTCTGCCCCTTCTTTGTTTAGAGGTGAAAAGGACTCTGCACCTTCACCCCAGCAATTGGTGGCAATGTTTAGAAGCCATAATAATTTATTAGGAAGAGGAGACTAGGATGCATTTTGTATGAGTAATTGCTATGAAAAAACTTGAAGTTATAAATGCTAGGAAGGGCTGTGGAGCCTGAATCGAATGTCACTCAACAAAATGTTCACCAGGAATTAGCCCTGAGCTGTGGATCAGGCTGGCATGGTACCATACAGTACTTACAGCCTGGTATCAGATGCAAATCCCTCAGGAGTCCCTTCGGTCTGTCCCATTAGCCGTGAAAATAACATGATGGGCCTTTCCCCTGTAAGGCTCAACATTCACACATTAAATTATTTCATCCATGCCCCAGAAAAGTTCCAATTAAAACACTGTGATGTTAACATCACACCTTTTACTTGAGTGGCAGGTTTCCCAGCAGGTTCCCTGCTCCTTGGAGTGGGCTGGTGTGTTCCCTCTTTCTGAATTTAAGCTCAGAACTTACACTCCTCCACAGCCCTTCTGTCCTTTGTCTTACAAGTGTCTTGCCTATACTTTGCTTTTTAGACCGAAGCCCTGCATACTTACAAATTGACATACCTAGGAAATATTTATGACCTCTGTTTCCTACCAGTGAACACAACAGTCCCTAGAGCTCTTACCACCCGTGCAAGTGAAACTAAACCCAAGCGCCCCCTCGGTTGTGACAGCCCCACTTGGAGAAAATGGGCACCTCAGAGCTGTGCCTCCAGCAGGCTGGGGTTCCCTCACGCTCGCTCAGCAGCATGCATTCCTACCAGCCCAGGAAGAAAACAGTCCTCTAGGAATTGTCCACAGCTGGGGAGAGAAAAGAGATGCCAAAGAGCCCGACGCGCGTGTAATCCTGTTTGCTGGCCACATTGGAAATGGTGGGCAGTACGAGCACCGGGAGAAGTTACTTTTACCTGTTGTTCTGTGTAAAAATGCTGCTCTTTTATCAGAGGGGTCTCTCCCACAATGTCCTCCTGACTACCCTGCTCCACGTCTGCTGTAGTACTTTGCTTCCCAGCCATCTGATTTCCTTGAGACAGCAAATCCCAGGGAGGGAGCTGAAGCACCACAGGTGGCAAAGACTGCACTGACTGCAAAACGTCACAGACGCAAATGAGTAAAGGATCAAAGACACCTTGATAGGTACACTGCGTTTTTACATCCATTCGTTGCTGTTCTAATATGTACCAGGGACTGACACGTTTCCTCTCCACTGTTAAACTGGTGTGCCAGTGCAGAAATGTTCTGTCACAGGGCGGGGGGGGTGCCTGTGGGCAAAGAGCAGCAAGCAGCACAGCGGGCGTTTCTGGAGAACTCTTTTCTCCTTGGTATGCTGGACTATTCAAGAAGCAAGCGGGCCTCTTCAGCATCCTTCTTCCCCGATGCCCTCTAGTGACTGACGCTCTGCTCTCCACGCTCATTCTGCGCAGAGGATTTCTAAAATACGGAGCTGCCAGGGGAAGAAAATAAGTAGTATTGAGTTTGTCCGTTAATAACAGCATGGGGTGCAAAACTGGGCAGTCTGGTTTAGTTGCCTTCACTTCGTGCAGGCACACCACCACTGCTTTGCCCCATGTAAAACAAAAACGAGGGAATGGCAAAGGGCCTTCTTGAAAGTCTAAGGAACCACTCTGGAAAAGCAGGAAGACTGTTCCAGAAGGAGCTTGCATTAGCGGCGCTTTTGCCACTATCCAGCATATTAACAGTCACAGTCCATTAGCTTTTCATTAAAAGACCTCCCCAACAGAACTGAGGCTGAAGCTGCTGCTTGGGGTCGTGCCTTGCAGCTTCCCATGTCCCTGTGGGACGGTTGTGCTGTGGGACAGGTGGCTGTCCTTCCATCGGCTGCTCTGCCTGCACGGGGCACCCCACGCCCGCGCCCTGGCTGAGCTGCAGCCCTCCTGCCTTGGGTGCTGGATGAGGCTTTTCCTCTGGCACTGCCTGGAAAATCCCCTTCCATGCAAGGACTCTGTGTCTTTGTGCGGGTGCAGCTGCCCTCCAGGGCTCCTGGGTGAGCTTGCGGAGCCTGCGTGTGACTCCCCTGTCTGAAACAGCCTCTCCAGGTGTGCACAGCATCTCTGTGCGCTCCTACTGCTGCTTCACCAGCTTCGGGGCGCAGGGCAGTGCCAGCAGCACGGCACAGGCTCTGTGTGTGAGCACACAAGTAGGGGGTGGCACTGCCCAGATGCCCCCCACCCCGCTGCACAGGGGCCCCGCCTGCACAGCCAGGGTTTTACCCTCCCCGGCCTCCAGCAGCAGCTCAGCCACCCCCGACCCTCTGTGAGCACACACCTGGGTGGGCTGTCCCCCGTTTGTGGGAGCCCCTCAGGCTGTTTGCAGACACCCCCCTGACTTAATTCCTGGGGTCGGGCTGCTGTCAGTCAGACCTGTGTGCGCTTTGAGCAGCTTGGGGACACGGAGGGGGCACTGGGGGGTGGGAGCAGCCATGGCTCTGTCCCTGGCTGTCGGCAGCAGTGGCGGGGCAGAGGGGGCAGCTGCAGACCCCCCCCACCCGCGGGGTGACAGCGGCTGCCCCTGGCACCTTGACGGGGGCTGCTGTCAGGCTCCAGCTGCTCAGCTGGCACTAATTGCCCTGTCCGTGGCTAATTGCCCCCCCTCCTTCCCCCCAGCAGGCTGCGCCGGCCCGGCCCCAGACCCACAACGCGGGTACCTGTCCCTTCTTTTCCTACTCACCCCGGGCGCACGGTGGGCCGGCTGCCTCTTACTCAGGCTGTGCATGGCGGGGTGGGGGTCCTCCAGCCCGGGGGCTGCAGCTGTGTGCCCCTCCACAGACGGGGGGACATGCCCAGCCTGGCCCCAGGGGATGCGCTAAGGACAGGTGTTCCCAGCCTGGCACAGCACAGCTGCCAAGGGGGTGCAGCTGGGGACCCCCGCAGTTCTCGCTCCACCTTCCATGAACTCCCTTCCCAGCTCCAGTCCCCCAGAGGTGAGGTACAAACCTCCCGGGAGGGGCTTTGGTAGCTCCCCACATGGCACCATCCCCCATAGAGCCCCCCGCCCCATGTTTATACAGCGCCAAGGGAGGCAGTAGGGGCAGCCCCCAGAGGGGATGGAACGCTTACCCACCACCCTCCTCTGCTGTTGGTACCTGAGGCCAAACCCTGACCCGCTGCCCAGGGAGCCCCCAGCCACTGCTGAGCTGGACCCCAACAGCTCTTGCTCTACTCAAGCCCCTGGCTGCAGGGGAGAGGGACCCTCAGCCTGGCTGTGCGAGCAGCCACGGAGTGATGGACTGGACAAGAGGGACAAATGCTGAGCTGGGAGCCCCAGGCATCCCTGATGAGCTTCAGCAGGGTGCTGAGGCCTCCTTGTGAGCCAGCACAGAAACCATGACAGCAAGCTGGCCTTCCAGCAACAGCTGCCCTGAAGTGGTGTCCTGCACCCCGTTACGTGCCTACACCAAAAAGGTATAAAAGTAACATGGTACCTACCCAGGATCAGTTTCTCTGCCAGAGCTGCTGTGTGGAGATCTCACAGGTGGAATGACCCTTATCAGGGACACCCAGCTGACTCTGAGCTCCATAACACAGATCACCTGTGATGAGGCTTCTCCATCATCTCCGCTCCTGGCAGTGGTTTGGTGCATTTTGTGCCAGTAACACCTTAAATAATACATATAGGTGTGCCTGTAGGCAAGTGATCCGAAGTACGTACTTGCTTTACTAGTGGTGATTTGTAGTAACTTGTAACAAATGCACAGAAACAAAACCTCCATGTTCTTGTGTACTACAGCACCCTACAAACCTGCAGTTGTGACCTTCACACACCTGTGGGCCGTGATGTCCTCACAGGTCATGGCAGTGATACCTGCACAGCCCAGCATGGGGCTCCCACAGGGATGCACCCCCCCAGGCCGGTATCACCCAGCTCGGCCCGGACCACCCGTGCCAACACCGCAGCCCCTGCACGGAAGACAGGGTCCCCAGCAGAGCCAGTCATGTGCCCAGAATCCCCCTCCAGAGAAGGGGGAAACTTGCTCAGGGTAATTCCACACGGTGCTCAGCACCAGCCAGCCCAGGGGAGGCACCTGTGGATCCCCCATCTGCACCCCATGCAGCGCCACAGGCCTCCCACCACGCCACACAGCCCCCAGCCCAGCCCCCACAGTGCCAGCAACACTTGGGCTGCCCCCCAGCCAGGACAGCAGCCACAAGCACCACCACCAAGCACAACGAGGTTTTACTGAGCAACAGCTGGACACAGCCCCCACGTGTCTGACCCTGCCAGGCTCTGCCATGGGTGCAGCACCACCAACCTCCTGCCCCTGTGGCATGCCACCTGAAAACCCCATGCCCTTGGCTGCGCTGGGCATCTCCCACCCTTGCCAGCAGCCCTGCCCTGACGGCACAGTTGGGTGCACAGCCTCTCAGTTGCCACTTTGGGCACTTGCCAGGCATTGCCTGCAGCTCCTGCATCCCCTGATGGTCCTCGGATGAGGTGGGTGCTCATACCCCTCACCGAGGCTCAGGACCAGTTGCTCCTGGCACCTTGCTGCGCCACCAGAGCGTTGTCTGTGCAAATAAGAACCCCTTGGAGACATGAGGGCTCAGCTCAGCACCAACAATATTTTCCTGGTGAGAGAAACCCCCAGCTTGCGCCCCATTCCTGCTCCACACGTGGCCTGGCTGCTCCCCACAGCATTCCCAGCAGCATGAGTGCAGCTGGCACAGAGCACTGCCAAGGGGCACCTCCTCCTGCTTTCAGCTGAAACGCCAGTTTTCATGTTTGCTTTAAAAGCAAAAGCAGTACCAGTAGATAACAAGCACAGACCAAGGACTGGGAAAGAACCGACAAATGTACCTTAGCCAAAAGACTGGATCAACTAAGGGAACAGCATCTCACTTGTAGGCTGGCAGTGTCACCCAAAAGGCCCCGGGGAGGAACGTGGCAGCCCAGGAGCAGGAGTAATGCCTGCCCCAAGGTGTGAGCAGCTCTGCCCCGCTCCACGCCGGCCTCTGGGGTTTAACTGCCACGGCTGCCTGCGCGAGGCAGGGAGGTGAAGTGCTTGCTCTTGGGGAGACAGATGGCCATGGCTGAGGGCTCAGGCTGAATACAGGAGAAAACTACATTCAAATTAAAGTAATCAAGACTGACAGATGCAAGTTAACAAGATCAGTTTCCCCCCAGAGAGGGGAAAGCTCGTTCCCTCAGTGGGGATGGCTGTACGCTCTGGTCTTTACTGTGATGGTGAGAATAACAAATGGCTGTACCTGTGCGGCTGTAGCCATTACCCCAGAAACAGAGTGGTGGTGGCCATGTCCTGTGTGCTGGGAGCATGCTGCGTCACCTGAGGGATGGTGGGGGAGCACGATGCAGGACCCCTTGAGTCAGCTGTTCACCCAGTCACACAAAGAAGGTTTAACAACACCACCAGAAACACGTCAGAACCAGAAAAATATCCCTGTCCCGGCCATTGCCTGTGCCACACGCAGGTGCAGGGCATGGGGACTGCTGCCAGGGCAGGGCTGGCGTTGACAGGAGGGGGTTCCTGCCACTGTGGTGCCTCACCTAGGGGTGCTGTGGGGCACATCCACATCCCCCAGTGCCCCTCAGACAAGGTGGCTTCTGGTATCCCTTACCCAGGCTCAGGGCTGGCTGCACTGCTGCAGCATCACCTGTGCAGACAAGAACCCTGTGACAACATGAGGGCAAAGCAGTGGCAAGGACCCGGCTCAGCATCAGGAAGGTTTCCCCAGTGGAGAACCCCCTAGCTCAAGGTCCATCCCTGCCCCATACACATCCCTGCTGCTCCCCACAGTGTGCCTGGCTGCCCACAGGGTTTGGGGGACAGAGATGCCCACCGGAGGGGGTGGGGTGACTTGGAGCACAGGTCCCCAACACAGTACTGCTCTTTGGGCACCACCAACAGCCCAGGGGAACCCTAGAAGAGCAGCCTCACACAAACCCACCCAGGACTGATAACAGGGATAACAAGTAAGAAACCACTCTCATCCCACAGATACAGGTGACTTGAGAAGCCACAGTTAGCCCATGACACAAGGGCTGTCACTGATGCCTTAAAACAGCAAGCTTGTGAAAGAAAAAAGGAAGAAGAGAACAGCAAAAACCTATGCATAAACATGGGAACTGTTGATCTGAGCTAAAATACAAATCTTGGGTTTGTCTTAAAAGAAAAAAATAGACCTGGTTAGGTAACAAGCATGGGCAGAGGATTGGGGAAAGTTGTCCGCAGTATCTTAGCTAAAAGATTGCATCAACTTAAGGAAACAGTTACTCAGTTGTGACATGCTGCCAGCATCACCCCAGAGGCCCCAGGACAGGGACCCCATCCCAGCCATCACTCGTGCTCCGTGCAGCCATGGGGCACAGGGCCTGCTGCTGGGGCAGGGCTGGCTCCGAGATGGGCTTCCTGCCACAGTGGTGCCTCACCTGGGGGGTGTCGTAGGGCACATCCATGTCCTTTGATGTCCCTGAGATGTGCTGCTGCCCTGATGGTGCTCCTGGTGCAAGACAGCTGCAGCGGTGCAGAGCCCTGGCATGCAGCACTGGGTACAACAGCTGGTGCCGTGTCCTGCTCCAGTCTGCAGGGATCCCGCAGGAAACATAAGATCCCTGTGGAAAAACAAGGTAGCCACATCTCTCATTGATGTGAAGAAGGTGAAATGCTCGGAGTATCCTACAAACCTGCTGCTACAACCTTCACACACCTGAGGGTCATGTCACCCTCACAAGCTGTAGCAGTGGCCCCCGTGCAGTCAAACCGGGGTAGCCCAGGGCTCCCACAGTGCCACTGGCTGGCGTCACCCCGCTCTACCTGATGCAGCCACCCCACAGCCCCTGCACCAAGGAGAGATAAACCTCTGCACCTCCGAGCACCAGCAAGGTGCAGACTGTTCCAGCTCTTCCACCACAGGGTGTTACACCCACGCCTGCCAGGCTCCTGCACCACAGCAGAGCAGCTCCCACGCGATGTGCTCCTAACAAGGTTTGTGTGGGAGAAGCTGAATGGGGCTGTGATCCCCCACCCTCGTTGTCACTAAAATGTGAATCCATTCCCAGCAAATTCAAACAAACAAACAAACTTTAGAATTTATACTTATTCAATACATCTCGATTTTAGCATCGCCCCTTGGAGATACTTACAGCCCAGCGAGGGAGAGGAATCCATGGAGCCCCTGACCACCAGGAACGCTGGGGTCCGACCGTTCCGCCTGCCCGCTGCCGGCAGCTGGGCACTCCGGGCAAGGATCTTGGAGAGGTCCCAGCTGGGTCACCAGGGCTGTTGTTGCTAAGGTGGGGGTCGGTTCCCAGTGTGCAAGGAGCAGCCTCACACACCGAGGGGAGGTACCGTGTTATTGCAGACTTGCCCAAGCCTGGATGCTAGCAAACGGAGCCAGCGCGCCGCAGTGCATAGTTACAAATGTTATATACAAAATCTTACTGCACTTTCCCTGCCCAGAGGGCAGGTCCATATAGATGATCCATTTGCCTATCCATCCATACATTTGCATCCATATAAATGACACAGTTGCATATCCATCACCTAACTTACCTTGCTGCTCGGCATGCTCTCTGAGGAAGGGTCTTTTAGTGGGCCCGGGTCTTCGCCTTAGGGCGTGTGATTTTTGGTATTACAAAGGGGATAGGTCACTTCTAGGGCAAGGCTAAAGACCATGAGAGCTCATTAATCAGAATTTAACACAAACGGTGCAGTCGAAGTTCTAAGGCTTATGTTGCAAAGACAGAACATTCTTTGTTTTGCCTTTCCCAAGGCTGACTCCCTGGATGTGAAGTCCCTTCATTTGCCATTCCTGACAACTCTAGAGGGTCAGCCTGACCCAAGCTTTGTGCACTTACAGTTAAACACAAAATCAAAGTTTAGCACCACATCAGAGATCAAGAATTCGGGAGTTTAGACAATGATTCCCCCGCTGTAGAACTTACATATGTCTCCATCTATCAATGAGTCCCACTCTCTCTGAACTCCTCTCAGTTGTAATGATACAACACCTCACCATGCATTGTAATAAAGCATACAAATATAACAACCACGAGTAAAATAACTACTATTAACTTATTAATCCATGGGTGTAAATCAGGAAACCAGGACATTAGCCAGTTCCAAACTTCCTGAAATCCATAAGAGGTGCCATCTTTCTGGATCTCATGCAAGATTTTTTTTTCCAAATCTCTTCTAAATCAGTAGCAGCTCTTCCAGATTGAGCCACACAAACACAGCAACTAGTATTAATTATGTTGCAAACTCCACCTTGTGAGACTATAATAGCATATCCAAGGCCATGAGATTTTATAAGGCTACTTTTCCTGCTTCCAAAACTTCTTCTTGTAAAGCTAATATAGCACCAGCAAACCAATTTTCAATTATTTCTAATTCTGCTATGTTTACTCTTGCTTTTTCTAGTTCACTGGCTTCTAACCATGGAGTAAACCATCTGACAAATGGGTGGAAACTATTATTTCTTTCCACAAGGAGGTTATTGATAGTTCATTTATACACCTTCCTATAAGACTGCATCCAAAAATTCTTGTCTAACTTCTCAGTAATTGTTATATTTGGGACTAATGCACCTGCAGTGTAAGTCTCTCTCCAGTTAGAGGGTAGGGATTTTCTCTCTTTGTCTCCACATAACCAAACCCAGCCCTTTCCTGCGTGTCCAGGTCCTTATGCATAATTTTGACCTGATGCGGTTCCTACAGCTGTAGCTTTTTGTTTTGTGTGTGACTGATTTTCTGCTGAGATGGTTTCATTCATACAATCTACCTTTGCTAACCCTTTTAGAGGATTATGCTGTGGGATACGCTGTGCTCCCAGACCAACTCTGAGAATATCCATGTTCCAATTCTTGCAGGTCTATCTTTGGATCTCTTTCAAAGGAAGTATTTTCACAAAAATGGTTCCAGGACTATGTAACAGGAAGGAGTATTCCCAATATAGGGATCTCCTTATCTGAATGTTCTGGGAAGTGTGTACATACCCAACAACTTGTTCTTACTGACTACCTGTATGGCTTCCTAGATCATCATTAAGTGTCTCGTTTTGAGCCCTTGGGTTCTCCTGATCCCACCGAATTTGAGAATTTACCATACCACATAACAGGCAAAATCCTATACATCTGTAAAACATGCTTAAACAAGTATCTACAAAGAAAACATGCTAATATTAAAGAGGCAGTTACATAACTCAAACCTCCCTGTATGCAATCCAATTCTATAGAGGGTCTTACTTCAGTCCAAAACCAGTTCATATTAAAATCTCTTGTTTTTTAGTTTCAGAGGAGCCAGTTCTGATTTCCACTTTACTTCAGGACTCCTCTTAATCCTGGTGTAATGGATCCAAGAATATATCTCTTAAAGTTTTACTGCAGTATTAGTTATCAGTAAGACTAAATATGGTCCTTTCCACTGCTCCTGCAAAGGCTCGTCCTTCTAAGCTCGAGGGCACACTTGATCTCCAGGTCAGAAAGGATGCACCAGCATGTCCGATGGTACAGTCGCTCTCTGTTGGATACACCTGTACAATGAGGAAAGAGTCTTTCCCAAAGACAGTATATATTTGGTGAACACCTGACCACCAGAAATATGCATTCAGTCTTCCTCTCCTGTTAAATTTACAGCACACGGTCTTCCATATAATACTTCAAATGGAGTCACCTTTTCCCTGAATTTTTGGGTGATTCTGATTCTCAAAGCGCTAGGTGAAACATCCATCCATTTTAAATTAGATTGTTGACACAAATTAACCAACTGTTTCTTTAAAGACCGATTCATCCTTTCTGCTTTCCCACTACACTTGGTCTCCAAGGTGTACATAAATCCCATTTTATTCCTAAAAGAGCAGAAATTGTCTGTATTACTTCTGTTATAAACTGTGAGCTTCTGTCTGATGAGATCCCACTTGAAACTCCAAATCTCGGTGCAATCTCTTTTAATTATTTCTTTGTTACTTCTCTAGCTCGGTTGGTCCAGCATGGGAAAGCTTCAGGCCATCCTGAAATGATGGAATACCAATACCAAAAGATATCTATAATTATTGCGTTTTGGTAATTGAGAAAAATCAGTCTGCCAGTATTCCCCTGAAATATTCCCTTTTTTTACCTCTCCAGGTGGAGATTCTAATTCCACTTCAGGATTTTTTTGACAACATATCACACATTGTTTTGCTATTTGATCAACACAGCTTTGCATCTTCGGCCCTATTGCCTGTCTCCTAACACTTGCAATTACAGCATCTGCTCCTGCAGGAGTTTTGTCGCGTCTGCTGTAGCTACTCCTGCATGACGGGAGCTGTTACCAAACATCGTCCAGTAGATGTCACCCACCATCCGTCCGAAGTCCTCCCACATTTTAGCATCTTCGCTAATTCGTTTTCTTTCCCGTTGTGTTTGGGTGCTTCAGTTCCGACCACGTTTTGAGGACTCAAGGCTCCCATTATTGCTTCCTCGGCCGTTCCCTTCGCTATTTCAACACCCTTACAATTCCCTCTTATGACTTCAGTATATTTAGGTCTGTAAGCCTTACAAGGAATTATGGCCACCTCCTCAGATTTCTGAACCACTTCCAATAATTTCAGCATTCCTGATCTGTGCTTAAAAGGTGACCCTTGCAAGGTTAGAAGTCCTCTTTCTTTCTGTATTGCCCCATGTGCACGTATCAGTTCAAAGGCATATTTAGAGTCAGTATATATATTGGCTTGTTTATCCCGTGACAATTCCAAAGCTGTAGTCAAGGCAATTAATTCAGCTTTTCGTGCTGGAGTATGTGATGGTAAGGGTTGGGATTCAACCACATCCTCCAAAGCTGCCGCTGCACGCATGCATCACTGCTCTCCATTCAGGGTAAAACTGCTTCCAGCTGTGTAGAGGGTCCGCTCCGGATTTTCCAGTGGAACACCCTTCAGATCCAGCCTGCTGGAAAAAGGCTTCTTCAATAGTGAATAGACAAACGTGCTCCAAGTTTGTGTCATCAGATACCAGCCACAAAGTAGCAGGATTCAAAGAGGTTGTTAGCTTTAAACTTACATAGTCCAGTTGCAGTAATACCGCTTGATATTGGACAAAAGTTCATATTGCATGAATTTATTTACCAAACTCTCTAATCCAGTTTTTGCTTCCATTTTCATAGGATGTTGGTGTTTATCTTACTGGTTTGGAGTTCTGTTTTAATTCTACCTTTATTGGTGTGGTGTTAACTTTCCCCAGTATTTCAGTTGCCAATAGCAACAAAAATACAGCATCCAGGATTTCTTTGGAGGTTTCTGGTTCACTTCATCATTCCCCTTGCAGCAGCCAATTTGCACCTTCCAGCCATTTTCCAATGGGATATGCAACTGAATGGAATTCTCAGAAAACATTATTTAGACATATAGTTTACTAAATAAATCCCAACCTAAGAGAGGTATAGGGCATTCCGGCATATACAAGAACTCAAGCGTTAAAGCTTTACTTCCAATTTGACATTCAAAAATGGCCTTAATTCCCTCTAAGTAACCCCAACAACCAGCATATTAAATTTACTGAGAGGCCCCTGGCAACTAGTTACTACAGACTTAGTTGCTCCTGTGTCTATCAAGGAATCTACAGTTTCATCCCCCAGCTTTATTGGAACCAAGGGATCTGATTCCAATCTGATTCCAGTTGGAACCCCTGGAATCTGGGGATGCCTCTAAGCTCACCCCCAGTCCCCTTGATTCTGTATCATAATTTTCTAGCAGTAACAAATCTACGGGGGGGTGGGGGGGTGGGGGGGGGGAGAAGGCCCCCTTTTGTTGATGTCTGTGTCTGCCCTTTTAATAATGAACAGTCAGCTTCCCCGTGCCCCTCCTGACAGCAGGCACACTGATTGACCCCTATGGGGGTTGCCACAGGACATGGTGTGAATCCCCAACCTTGACTCCTACCTCTAAAATTTCCTCCTTTACCTCTGTTTCCCTCCACTACAGCAGCTGCCAGCAAATTAGCTTGACGTTTTCGATCTCTATTTATTTTCTTTTTGCTTCTTCGTTTCTATTCCATCCCTACTACGATATACTTTATGTGCAATTTCAGCCAACGGAGAAGTTGTCAACCCTTCAGCCCTGTCTACTTTCTGTAATTACTTACGAATATCAGGAGCTGACTGTCCAATAAAAAGCATGTTGAACATCATTCTACTGTTTGGATTCTCCAGATCCAGATCTGTTCATTTCCTTGCAGCCTCACACAGCCTTTCCCTACTTCACACGCCACACAACATTTTGACTTCTTTTCTCCAGTTTCTGCTAGGACATGTATTCCATTTGGATCAGTATTCAGCAGCTTACATTTCTTTCTTATCTCATAATCATTACATAGATTACATTACACAAATCAGTCTATGGTACTTCATCCCATTTTTTGAATCTCCTGCAAAACAACATCAATTGCAATGTAGTATTGTAATTTAACGTTCTGTTTTCAGGCCAATTCTCCTCATCCTCCAATGTATACATCGGCTACCACTGAGTGCAGTATCGTTTCAGATTTTCTTTTGTCGTGGGGTCTCCCTCAAACTTATTCCAATGGGTAATGGTGCATCCTAAAGGGGTACAGGGTGATATTTCGGTAGAGGAACCAGTTCCCATTTTATAATAATTTCCCAGCACAAAACTCTTTATCCAAGCCTGCATACTCTCAGCTGGAGTTCATCAACTCACCACAACTATGTGTACCAGTCCTTTTAACCTCCTACCACAATCCTGTGGAGCAACTGATGTAGAAATTAATTTTCTAAAAAATCAAAATCAAACAAACAAATTCAGACAAACAAACTTTAGAATTTATACTTATTCAATACAACATCTCAATTTTAGCATCACCCCTTAGAGACACTTACAGCCCAGCGAGGGAGAGGAATCCATGGAGCCCCTGACCACCAGGAACGCTGGGGTCCGACCGTTCCGCCTGCCCGCTGCCGGCAGCTGGGCACTCCGGGCAAGGATCTTGGAGAGGTCCCAGCTGGGTCACTAGGGCTGTTGTTGCTAAGGTGGGGGTCGGTTCCCAGTGTGCAAGGAGCAGCCTCACACACCGAGGGGAGGTACCGTGTTATTGCAGACTTGCCCAAGCCTGGATGCTAGCAAACGGAGCCAGCACGCCGCAGTGCATAGTTACAAATGTTATATACAAAATCTTACTGCACTTTCCCTGCCCAGAGGGCAGGTCCATATAGATGATCCATTTGTCTATCCATCCATACATTTGCATCCATATAAATGACACAGTTGCATATCCATCACCTAACTTACCTTGCTGCTCGGCATGCTCTCTGAGGAAGGGTCTTTTAGTGGGCCCGGGTCTTCGCCTTAGGGCGTGTGATTTTTGGTATTACAAAGGGGATAGGTCACTTCTAGGGCAAGGCTAAAGACCATGAGAGCTCATTAATCAGAATTTAACACAAACGGCGCAGTCGAAGTTCTAAGGCTTATGTTGCAAAGACAGAACATTCTTTGTTTTGCCTTTCCCAAGGCTGACTCCCTGGATGAGAAGTCCCTTCATTTGCCATTCCTGACAACTCTAGAGGGTCAGCCTGACCCAAGCTTTGTGCACTTACAGTTAAACACTAAATCAGAGTTTAGCACCACATCAGAGATCAAGAATTGGGAGTTTAGAGAGCACCTTCAGCATCACTCCCGTGCTGCCACCTTTCGTGTCTCGGTGTTGGGTTGACCCAGGCAGAAACAGGGATGGGTTCAGTGCTCCCAAGCCTCTCTGAGCACAGGGTCACGCTGCCACCAGCTCTGCACACTGCCCATGGCCACAGCAGGCTGGGATTTCAACTTCTTACCCAACTTTGTGGTTTGGTCTCGCCCTAGGGTTGGTCTGCAAGAGAAAGTCTCTACCTGATAACCTCAGCGTTGCTCTGGCTGCGCAGCACATGGGAGTACGGTGCTGGGCTCTGGTGCTGCAGGAGGACACAAAGAAATAAACAGCAACACACAGGCAGGAAGACAAACTGCTGTTTATTCAAGATATTATCCAGGGAAGGTGGGGATCAACCACAACCGAGACAAACCCCCTGCGGTGTGTTTCCCAAGGGCCAGGGCAGTGGTAACTCCTGCCCGTAGCGGCTCCACAGCGTGCCAGGGTGCTCTGGGAAACCGCTCGGCTCTGTGCAGCAGTGATTTCATAAGCCAGTGCCAGCATGTCCAGTTTACCAGAATATACCCAGCTCCTTCCTCCTGTTGATGTCCCTCTTCAGCTGGCAGAGCGTGCACATGGGGCAGCACATGATGGCGGTGCAGTCATCCAGAATGGAGCCCTGTGGAGTGAGGGACATTGTGTGAACAACCCCTTGCCACATCAGCTTTTACGGGAAAAATAGGAAAAAATTCCTGGTTTTCATCATCAGTGCCCCTGGACAGCTCAACCCAGGCCACGCAGCACAGTGCCACTCGTGCCCAGTGGGGACCTGGATGAGAGCTCACAGCATGGATGTGGATGCGTTCCTGTGGCATCCCTTGCTCCCCGCCTGTGCAGCTGCCCATGCAACTCCTGGCCACCACTTTCCCCCTCAGGCACTCCTTTCTGCTCCTTGAGCCCCCTCCACAGCACCCAGCTGGTGGCTGCCACTGCCAACGGGACAGCCCCTGCGGGTGGTCACTCACCGGGATGTTGTATCTGGTGCGGTACAGCGTCCTCATGGCCACGCTGGTCCCGCACAGGCAGCACTCGTTCATGTCCCCAGCCACTTGGCACCCCAGGCAGGGGAAGCAGAAGGCTCCGCAAATACCTGCGGGACGGAGAGAAGACACAGAGGTGCCAAGAAAGAGGAAAGGGGGGAAAGCCAGCTGGGGTTGCCGCTGTAGGAGCCGTGGCTCTTGACCTCAAGAGCTGCTCCACCGCTGGTACCCACAGAAGTGGGGTTTGCAGCAGGGGTGATGCCGCAGAAGGAGCGGGGAAAACAGCAGCAACACACTGTGAGCCAGCACGGGGAGCAAGGGGCGCGTAGGTACTCACACACGCCACAGTCAGAGCAGCAGTCCAGCAGTCCCGTCTGCCACTTGCCTGCCTGTGGGGCAACCAAAATCTGTGGCTGGACTGTGACCACGTGGTGAGAGGCCATTGCTAGCGCAGGGTCGGGTCCCTCCAGGTAGTTTGTGGTCTGGAAGGAAAAGCCACCAGAGAAGGATGCTGCAGGTGTTTCTGAAGTGGGTGACTTGCTCAGGCTGCTGAATTCAAAGATGGAGAGGGCAGCACAGGTCCCTGAGGGGTCCCTGCTGCCAAGGCACTGCCACCCCCACCACAAAGGGGGGGGGCACAGCTCTGCCAGGTGCTGACACTGTCTGTCGTGGCAAAGCGCTCCCCAAAAGCGGCCCCCACCAAAGGCAGCAGCACCTCATCCCCCTGCCTGTGCAAGCAAAATGCCTCTGTGAAAACAGAATCCTTCTGCTTCAGAGCCTCACTACTTCGATTCAACCCTGTCTTCTCATACTCGGTTCATCTTGCATCGTTATCTGCTTAATATGGTGAGGTTTTTTACACTTACAGTGTCAGAAAGCCACTACAGCTCAATCCTAGCTTTCCTGAGCTCTCATCAGCCACCTTAATTTTGTTCCCTGGGCATCTCAGCCTTTTTGCCTCCCCCTCTCCCTTCCTTCTGCTTTTTTGGGCAGTTTTCAAGGCAGCATCCTTGTCTCTTTGCATCACCTTAAGTTCAGTCACCAATACCCATCCTTCCCTCGCTTACCTGTCTATGCCAGTGCCTCCTCCTCCTCTTCCTTGGTTCCCCGGGGCCACCGCGCACCCTGGAGCCCACTCCTGCCCATCCTACCCCAGGGAGGGGCTGCAGCCTGCGGCAGAGCTCCTGCTCTGCAGCACTGCCCCCAAACCCACCTGAGCCATTCAGCAACTCCACCTGCACCTCCACCTGGGACCCCTCCCCTCCCTGCAAGACACGGCACCACCCTCTGCCGTTCTCATTTCAGCTTTGGAGCTTTAATTCAAGAATAACATAAAGTCAATAAAACCGAATGTGCTCCCACAGGAGGCCCCACACGGACACGCTCCCTGCCCTGTGGCCGAGCGAGGTGCCACTCCGTTAAGCAGCGTGGGGGTGGGATGCGAGGGCTCCCACGCTCCTGCAGCTGCGAGGGCTCTCTCCTCGCTGCTCCCAGCGCACAGCCACAAATCCTCAGCCAAGGAAGCATCAGCGGGAAAAGCAGCCTGAACGCCGGACCCCCTGCCCGGGGGTCACTACTCCCCTTTGCCCGGGAGGGCTCCCCAGGGAGGTCCTCTCCAGCCACCACGTCCCTGCACAGCCCGTAGGCGTTTCCGCAACGGGCGTTTAACGGAGCGCCTTCGCACGGCTGGTGCCCCGCCTGCCCCCGCCCGACTCCGGTGTGTTTGTCTGGCCGGCCTGGGTGCCAGGGGGGAGGTGTGTGGCTGCCAAGCAGCCCTCCCCTCCGTGCCCCGGGACTCCCTGCCCCTGTGTGACAAGGGAGCGGCAGTCTCAGCATGGTGGGAGGAACAAAAAGAAAAAACAGGGAAGCATTTACATTTTGAAGAAAGGGATGGTGGCATTAATAATTAATGGGATTGTTTTCCACACCAGAATTACACAGTTACACAGAACTTAAGTATTACACACAAGGAATATGATGGAATAAGTATGTTACTATGTCCAGCACTCAGATGATGCCATCAAGCGCGTTACCTGCATCCAACACCAAAGAGATACAGGCTGTGGCGTTGCATTTTTATTGACTATTGCCAAGAGGTGGCAAAGGGGTTGGTGGCTCTGCTAGCCATTCCTGCAGCTCCCCAGCATTTACAGAATGGCCCAGGCACATCTCTGCTATCAGACACAGCCTGCTGCCATACGGCTGACCCTCGATGCCTGGTAGTACACAGAGAGGAAAGAGCATGTTGAATTCTGCTGTAAGAGGGAAGAAAGCTTGTAAAAAGCCTCCAAGCGATTTGCTCGTTACTTTTTTGCAGGCAGCAGAAGTGTGGCTGAGCTGACCCCATCTGAGACACTGGTATCTGCTCCCATGAGGTGATGAGCGGCCTCGAAGGAGGAACCGACAGCTGGCGGGATTGCCTCAGTCACCTGTGCCAAGGGTTAAAAGGCAGAGGTGTTTCTCTGCAGGAGGATTAGGGGCAGGATCCCACCAGCCTCCCACGACGAAGGAGGTGCTCCCCCACCACCAGATAGCAAGATTAATAGCAGCACACAGTGAAAATGCAGCTGAGCAGTGCTCATTGCCCCACAGGCACACTGTGCCCTTTGCAGGCAGGGCTGAGCATGGACTTGCCCCTCCTCTCCCCAAGTACAAGTGCGGTGCATCCCTGCATGGATGGAGGCTGTGGTGTGGAACAGGCAGCTGCCTGGAGCTGCCTCCACCACATGATCATCCCTTGAGTGCCCCCAAATGGCACCACCAGTGCCGTGGGAATGGCTGATGAGAATAAAATGGATCCTGAGGTCCACACAGCCACATTTCACCGATAACCAGGGTCACAGAGCTGCATTTTGTTACGTACGGGCACATGCACAAACAAACAATACAGTGCAGGTTGCTGTGCTTTACCTCTGCTGCCCACTCCTATCGAGATGCCTGCCAGCAGCACTCAACATGCTGTGCTTTAGCTCTGAAGTAATTTTGCAGGTAGAAAACCTCACCTCCGTTCTCCAGCAACACCACTTCAGCCACAAGCAATTTCCATAGTTCTGTATCACAGTGCTTGCTGAAGTAAAGCCGAGCCGTACGTACCTACCGAGCCACCCTTGTCCCAGGAGACGCCTGACTTTTTCCTGGATCTCAGCCTTTATGTGCTCTGGGTGCTCCCTGGCAAACAACCTTTGCACCCCCTGACTCAGAGACCAGATGCCAGCTTAGGTGCTGCTTTGCATAATCGCGGCTTCCCTGCAGAAGGCTGCTGGCTGCAACCTTGCTGCTGCCTCAGCCAGGCTCCTGCTGCCCCTCCCGCCTTTCCCCACCTGCATCCCACTGGCCCAGAGCCCCGGTGGGACACTGCGCTGTTGGTAGCAGTTTTCAGAGAAGGATGGTTTCCTTTCAGGCTCCTGCTCTGCCTTAAGCGACCTGCTGCTGGAGGTGCAGTGCCTTCCCTTCGTTAAACCTGAGCATCAGCAAACACCGACAAAATCGTACCGCTTTGTGCTGGGATGAGGCAGCAGCATGGTGTTTCTCTCTCCCCCTCTCTGCTTTCCTGGCCTTTACCTCTCTTAGGCTGAAAAATGCAGTTTTCTGTATTTCCAGGGATCAGCCACAGAACTGTCTGGTCTGTCTGGGGCTTAGGCAGGTGGGAATGCCGCCGCACGGAGCCACCCCACAGCGTTGACAGAGCCTCCGCTGCCCCTTATCGGGTCTGTGGTGAAGGTGAAGGCAGAAAGGAAAAAAAAAAACCCATATTTTCCTCGGAGAAAGAGAAGCTGGAGGAGATTTGTAGGGGTCAAAAATCCTTTAGCATCTCTCCAAGAGTGAGGGAGAGAGGCTGGATGTAACGACTGCCTTTGGATGGAGAGCATACCACTAACAGCCCAGCGCCCGCAGGCGTGCTCTGCCTGCCCGTGGCCAGGTGGCCAGGAGGCAGTGGCGCTGGCCCACGGAGAAGACTTGGCCAACCCACAACCCAACCAGGTCTTTAATCACAGGAGAGTGGGAGTTCTTGTTGGGGGTCCCCAAGGGAGCACGTCTCTGCAATGCAGGAAGTGGGCTGGTGCCAGGCAGCCAAAAATCCCGGTGGCTTTATGTTCAGAGAGGTAGGAGTGATCAGCAGCACCAGGCAGCCACTTGGGCCACTGCAGCAGGGACAGCTCTGTGCTTAGTGGCCTGCAGCCATCACCTACCTGCAGGAAGCCCAGAAGTCACTTTTCCGAGTCTTACAACTTGCATGAGCAACATCGACTCCTCCCGCCTATCAAACATCCTTTCTAAAAGCTGAGCAAGTATCAAAACACTAGTGAGAACCTCCCTCTGCAGCGGGCGCAGGGAAATCTTAGCTGCACGAGGGGCTGCTGAGATGGACAGAGCAGGAGAAGGACGGCTGCTCTCAGGTGGTGCAAGTGACACACACACAGGCAGGAAGACAAATTCTGCTGTTTATTCATATTACCCAGGGAAGGGGGAGTCAACCGCAAAGACAACCTCCCCACGGGGTGTTTTCCCAAGGGCCAGGGCAGCAGTGACTCCTGCCCGCAGCGGCTCGGCAGGGTGCAGCGAGGATGGCAGCATCTGCAAGGGGACAGGAGAGGAGGGTCAGGAAGCATGGCCGTTCCTCGCCACACCGTGTGTCCCCAGTCCTGCCCCCACAGTCCTACACAAGGTTCCCAGCAACGTTTCGCTGTGGGACAGGTCACTCTTGTCACCTGCCCATGGCCATTTCCCCAGGGCAGCAACCCTGTGCCTTAGGTCAGGTGTCAGCAGGAGGGACCCCAGGAAGCTGCTCGGCTGCGTGAGGCAGCAGCTTGACAAACCAGTGTCAGCACACCCAGCTTACCAGAATATGCCTATCTCCCTCCTCCGGTTGATGTCTCTCTTAATTTGGCAGACAGAGCACACGGGGCACCACAGGGTGATACAGAAGTCAGAGCAAATGGACCCCTGTTAGGAAGAAATTGGTTAGCGATGGAGGCTCCCCAAAAGCCACATTTCAGCCAAGGAATGTTAATTACATTCCACTCTGTGCCCTTTGTTTCCTGGCTGGCTGCAGCATCCTGAGCAGCAGGCAGTAAAAACTGGGGGTGGGGGGTGGGGGTGTTGAACCCACAGCCAGGGGAAAGGAGGGGGAAAGCCCTCTCTGCAGGCTGCAGGTAGCTATGTATCTTTCAGCATCTGAGGTTGAGACCTGGGCGGGGAAATGCACACAAAAAGAGTCAGTTTGGGTAAACTGGACTTGGGCCACCATGATTTGCACTGGGGACGGCACTAGCCCACCATGGGAAGTGAACCACTTCACATATGTACAGTGTGTGAATGTCCACCTTTCTCCTGCATCTGATTACAGGTATTTATCTGTTCAACTGACTTAATCTGTTCTTTAGTCTGCCCACCTTTATCTCAAATCTTTCCCATTTTTCAGAGCCTGGGGATGTCACGGGGAAGCAGTGGCTGAGGCTCTCGAGCCGCTGTGGCTGGCGGCAGCTGCCGGCAGGCCATGTGCTCCCAGTGCGGGGTGCGGGGAAGGAGCTGTGTCTTGATTAACGCTTGTTGTTGGACACCAGCCCAGGGATCAGTATGGCCAAGGGCATTCCAACCACTGTCCTGCGCTCCTGACATCAGTCGGGATATGAAAGTGAAACTCAGGGCGAGCGGGGAGTGCTGCTGCCCCACACTCATCACTGATGTGGGGAGAGAGAGGGGGGACTCGGGGGCACCTTGACTTTGAACCTCACAGCACAGTGAGGGAGCAGGTTAACCACTCACCGGGATGTTGTATCTGGTGCGGTACAGCGTCCTCATGGCCACGCTGGTCCCGCACAGGCAGCACTCGTTCATGTCCCCGGCCACTTGGCACCCCAGGCAGGGGAAGCAGAACATCCCGCAGCAGCCTGGCAGAGGGAGAGATGCAGCAGCCGGTGAGGCTCTTGCCTGCAGGCCCGTCACCGACAGCACTGCCGACCCCAGCAGCAGGGGCCAGGAAAGTGGCCCGAGAGGGCTTGGGACCAAGTGCAGCACATTACTGCAGCTGAGGGATGGGACCACCCGAGGCACTTACAGACGCCGCAGTCGGTGCAGCAGTCCATCAGCCCTGTCTGCCAAACGTTCCTTGAGGCAGCAGGCATGGACATGCTGTACTGCGGCTGCACTGTCACGACGGACGGCAAGGCCATTCTTCGTTGCTCTTCTGAAAGAGACAGGAGGGGAAGGGGACAGCTGGTGAAAAAACTGCGGTCGATCTTATCCCCCACTGAGCTAGTCACCATTGATTGCTCTTCAGCAGGCAGCCTTTCGCCCAGCTCCCCTGCTGCTGCTGGAGGTGATAGAGCATAACCATCTTCCCTGCACTTGTGTGATTTCAAGGTGTTTGCATTTTATCCAGCCTTCAAAACACATCAGGTCATTGATGTTTCCCACTCCAGCCCAGAAAGGCTTCACTAGCGCTTAAACGATTTCCCTTGTGCCAAGCAGGGTTGGGCAGCGAGCCCCAGCTAAAGCCAGTGACTCGGGCATTGCAGTTGTTGAACTTGGTCTACTTTACACAAGATTACATATTTTATACATGATTGCTTCAGCACGGCTACAAAGCGTGCAGGAAGCAGCCGTGATACCACATTTCCTCGTAAGGAAGCCAGGCTCCACAGCAGGGGGGTACAGTAGAAAACAAGTATCTCCGGTTTCTCATCACCGAGAGCCAGAAAGGCAGGAACCCAACAGTACGTCCCAAGCCTGAACACCGCTCCTTGCCTGCCCATGATTAAGCAAGGTTGAGAAGGTTAAGCAACCTTGAGTAGCAGTAAGGCTCGGGGCTAAAAAAACCCAACAACAAACCCCCAAATATCTATGCTTCTATTCTTCCAGCCAAGTAACAGACAGCACAAAACATTCTTGAAATAACAATTAAAAAGAAGTTTTGCCCTGAGGCCAAGTTCTTCTATGCACAAATAGATGAAAGGAGCAGGGGGGGAAAAAATAATCGATAAACTTCCTGCTCACATTTGTTGAGGCTTTTTGGTACAAATCAGGGTAGGGTGGGTTTTTTTCATATTAGAAACAGCAGCTTGGCAAAAGCAGAAACCGAGCTGCGGGGTGGCCAGGCTCCTCCCCATCCCGCTCCGCTCCTCAGCTCAGAAGCCAGAACAGAAACTAAAACCAAGTGAGCAATGCTTGGAGGGGGGGGGGGGGGGGGGGGGGGGGACACGGGACGGACCACCGCGATGATGACCCTAATCTCATTCCTTTGGGGCAACACAGACTCCTCCAGAAATCCCACTCCCAGCTTTACCCGGCAGCACACGCCAGCCTGCAAGCCCGGTGCGAATGCAGCCAGAGGCAGCAACCTGTGTGTGTCCAGAGGGAAACTGGGAGCATGCGATGCCTCCCAGCGCTTCCCTCCACCACCCCACCGCAATGCTGCTGGCACATGGTAAATCTCTACTTTCTACTCTTTTACAAATGCACAGCATTCTGCATATGGGTAGTATTCTCATGCTTCTCTCTTAACCGCAAGCATTAATGAAGAGGCTGTAACATAAAGGTGCTTGTCACCAGCAGCATGCCCCATAAAAAAGGACAGTAAATATACAGATGGGGCAGCAATGCATAAAAGTGACTGACATCCAAGGTTCTGGCATGCCAGCAGCTCCATCCAGCACATCCTTAGAGCCTACCAGTAAATGCATAAAGCTAAGCAGCCTTACAGAGAGGAATTCGGTCTTGAGCACCCAGGTAGGCAAGAAAGAGCCCAATTTAAACAGCAAAGGACCAGCCAGATTCCTTTAATACAGTTACACAATTCTGGTAGCAGGAGAAAGCAGCAAAGAAGTAATAACCTCTCCATAATCCAGCTTTTATGCACAGCTTTTTAAAAGCATCCCCCTTCCCAAAGCAGCATTTACCATCTATTTTGCTTTAAATTACATGCTGAGCAGAAGGAAAAAAAAAAATTAAAATCTCTGCTTTTGCACTTTTACCCCACTCTTCCCATCCTAGTAAGTTTTTACTATTTCCGTGCTTTAAAAGAACTAACCTTGTGGTGAGCAGCTTCTGTCGGTGCAGGCTTCCTTGCTGGCTGTGACCATGCACAGAGAGACTCTGGGGAAGATGAAACGAAACTTTCTGTTGGAGGCTTTTATTGGAGCCAGTGAGCAAGTTTTACGGTGGGAGGTAACTGTAGGGGGAGGTCGGGAGCGGTGCCCTGTCCTTATGGCTGCAGGCCTAACACATGTGCAGAGCATGTTTTTAATTCTTTTTCCGTTTTCCCAGAACTAAATGATAGACTGGCATTTATCTTTTAAAAACATGGTTGCATGCATATTGTCTTATTTCCTTAACTCTGTGTGCACGTGGTTGTTGTTCAGGGGAGAACAGCACTGAATAATTGATGTGCATTTGTTGGGATAGATGTTATTCCAAAATTTTTCCCCAAAGCAGCAGCATACTTCTTGGATCTCAGAGCAGGCTACATGAAGAACACCTCAGGGTGCTTTTCTTCAAGGGCTTGTGCAGACCTTTCACAACCAGGCTTGGGCGATGGTGGGTGGGCAGCGTGGCAGTGGAAGGGGGCTGTGGCAGGGGGTCCTATGGGGCCGAAACGTCCCTGTGGTGCCCAGCACAGCCCCAGCCCGTGGTGCTGGGGCTAAACAGGATGCTCTCAGCCAAGTCCAGCCACAGCTGAACCCATCGCCATCAGGAGTGGCTCCCTGTGGGTCAGCAACCTGTGAGATGACACTGTGATGGGGGGAAGCCCCAGCCCCGACTGTCCTCCTCCACTTTCATTCAGCCCCAGGTAAGGAGGCAGCAGGACAGCATGGTACCTTTGCTTTTAATCCCTTCCATCTGCAGCAAGTGTGCTCCCTGCTCCTTCTTAGGGGTGCATTTGCATTTTCATTTCTGAATTAGTAAATACACCCCACGTGGAGGCTACAATAACCAAGCTGATGTCCCTAAGACATGATTCCCCATGTCACAAGCCATGTAGCCCAGCTACTGTAAAATTAACTGCCCTGGTGGGATGAGGAGGAGAATCAGAAAAAAGGTAAAACTTGTGGGTTGAGATAACAATTTAATAATTGAAATGTAACAGTAATCGTGTTAGTAATAGTAGTAGCAATATAATGATGAAAAGGAGAGAGAAAGAGAGAGGAATAAAACCCAAGGGAAAAATAACAAGTGATGTACAATAGTTGCTCCCCACCCGCTGAGCGATGCCCACCCAGTCCCCCAGCAGCACTCAGTGCCTCCCAGCCAGCTCCCACCAGTTTACATACTGAGCGTGACATTCTGTGGCACAAAATATCCCTTTGGCTGGCTGGGCTCAGCTGTCCTGGCTCTGCTCCCTCCCACCTTCTTGTGCCGCTCCTCACTGGCAGAGCATGGGAAACTTGGAAAGTCCTTGATTCAGAGTAAGCACCACTTAGCAACAACTTCACATCAGTGTGTTATCAACATTATTCTCACACTAAATCCAAAACACAGCACTGCACCAGGTACTAAGAAGAAATTTAACTCTATCCCAGCTGAAAGCAGGACAACGCCCCAAATATTTAACTGCTCATGCCCTGTGCAAGTCACTGACAGTTTTGGATGCATGGCCACAGTTTGTGGAGAAGCTGTGACACCAGGACAGCAGGTCTTGTTTCCCAAAATGACACACAGAGTGGGTCTGAGCGGCCACTTGCCGGGAAGCGATGTAAGTTAAAGCATCCTGCATGAAGTGCTGATTCTGCATTTTCCTTCTGTCTCACCAAGGACAAGAACAGAAGAAGGAGAAGTTCAGGTTAAATTGCAATTTGCCAGCTTTGTCAAGAGGCCAGGATTTATTTAGGTGGAGCCTTTTTACCAAAAGTGCTGATGAGATTATGGTAAATCATGTGATACGTGAAATGCTCCCCTTGGCTTCCAACGGCTCCAAAGGATAACTGTGGCTGCCCCTGCTTTATTATGGGGCTGCCTGCCTGACCCCTGGCTCGACTGTACACTCTTCCTCCCCCACACACACCCCTAAAAAAAAAATGCATTGCAAGAGGCTGAGGGAATTGAGGTTTGTAAAAAGTTGTAGTTTAGCAGGTATTTTCCAGAAGAGGAGATACCTGACATCCCAACAGCTAGCCAGACTAGGCTCATGCAAAATGCCAGCTAGCCTAGGATTCTGCTGGGGACGGAGGGAAACTGGAAACTGAAATGCATGGTTGGTGTGGGAGATAACACATTAAGAAAAAGCTCATCAGCAACATTTAAAGTATTTTAATAGTCTGTCCTTTATTCAGAGCTGGAGTGACACTGACTGTCTGAGCAGCCAGGCCCTGCAAGGGCTATTCTTCTGTGGGAAAGCAGCCCACTCCCACTTGCAATCCTGATGCATCACAGTGTGACTGCCCTTTGTCACCCTGAGAAAACAGCATCGCCAACATCCACCTCAGCTCGTTCCCTTCACCTGGCATTTAGGTCAGACAAAAAGCCCTGCAAAAATCTCACCAGTGAAATCCAAACACAAACTCCTGAAACTTGCAGCAAGAACATCATCACCCTCACCCCGCGCCAGCCAGGAGCACTGGGTGACTCCCACTGCAGATGCCCTGGCTCCTGGCTGGAGCTCACCATGGGGACCGGCCGGGCTCTGCCAGTGACTGGTGGCCACGGGCCCTTTGCGTGTGGCTTCTCTGCGTCCATGAAGTGGCCCTGTGGGGAGATGGGCAGTCGGCTGCAGAGCACACCTCTCTTAGCCACAGCAAGACAACAAAGAGCAAAACATCTCAATAGCTAGGAAGAAAGGAAACATACTAACAAAACCAAACCTGTAATGTCTTTTTCCACATGGTAAGAATAAAAATGATTTCCAAGGAGACAATGGAAAAACTTAGCTGAAATTAACATTCACCAATTAAATCTGTATTATGGTAAATGCCATTTCAATAAAGATTCAGGAGTACAGATTAAAAAACCTCCCTGACCACATTTTTGCTTTCTCTACAAAAAGCAAAGCATAAATTACTCAGCCTACCATTGTCTTTTACAGAGAAGTGGCAACCAGACACTAGTTGATCCCAGTTTATGCTGATATCACCCGCGTGCAAACATTCCCACCTGTTCCGTGTACCATTTGAAACAACTCCATCACGCAGCTTAAAACACTACCACAGACGAGCAAAGCCACCTTCCCCAGCACGCTGCCTCGTGCTCCTTGTCACACCAACCCTGGCGTCTCCAGTGGCAAGGAGTGGGCTCATTTCCAGCGAGCCCACTGTGAGCTGGGGGGCTGCTTGGCAGAGGAGGGGGCCTGGGGGCCTCTCTCCAAAGCTCTGGTCTCACCAGTTCTTTCAAGAGGCAGAGTAACAACCTCAGGGCTTCAACCGGGTTTTGTTTCAGACACGGAGAAGGGCTCCAGTGGCTGAAACTGTTTTTTATTTCCAGATGCCTGGGCTGATTCAATGGAAGAGCACCTCTCCCCCGAACCCTGCCTTCTTTTCACAACTGGGAGTGACTCAGGTGAAAGGAAAACCCCTGCAGCTACAAAAGCTGGAGGAGACAGGAGCTGAGCAAGCGCTAGGGGAAATTTTCACAGCCCTTAGAAATACGGCTGACGGTCAGGTCCACATCTCACCAAAACCAAAGCAACTGCAGTTGGTGCAAGGAGAGAGCTGTTCCCTGCCCACACCTGTGCATCCCTCGTCACTCCCACACCAGGGACACGGCACACCCTGGAGTGGGTCCACCTAGCTGACTGGTCAGACAGAAAACAGCATTGGGTTTACGGCTGGGGGGTGCATTGCCACTGGGGTCCCTGGTCCTGCAGACACCCAAACACGAGGTCCGACACACAGTGGGGAGCTCACTGCCAGGGCCCAAGGGTGTCGCAGACTTTGCAGCAGCTTGCAGCCACAGTGCCCGAGACCTGAAGGAAAGTAGCAGAAGTGGTTTCACATCCACGTCTGGTCACACGCAGGCTTGGGCAAAGGTTTGTCACAAGATGCTTCACGCAGCCTGGCTGAGCTTCTGCTTCCTGCGCTTACCGTCTTGTTTTTTCTCACCATCCTTTCAGCAGTGCCACCCTTCTTCCAGGCCACTTCACCTACAGGACAATGCCTTCTGGGAATCAAACTTCATCTCAGGAGCTCAGGAAGTAAAGAACATAAGGTAAAAATCAACAACCAAATCAACCCTCTTGTAACTGGAGTAGTCCAACTTGTTTGTTTTGCTCCTTCATTAATACCCGAACTCAAAAATTCACAGACTTGCACCTGTGCACAAGCAGAAGAGCTACCAGAAGCTGCAAGTGCAGGTCTTCCTGTCCCCATCCTTGTCCCCAGGCAGTGCTGGGAAGCAGAAGAACCTCAGCTCTTGGGCCAGCTCCAGAGGCTTTTTTGGATAAGCTGACCTGTGCCTCCCTCCCAGCCTGGATGTGCGCTCTGTGCCATTTCTATGGCCTCCCAGGAGTGTCACCCCAAGCTGACAGCTGCTGCCACCACGTTGCAGGGGACAATGGACCTTACCTTCTCGTGCCCCTTGTGTCCAGCACACGTGATGCCCTTGCTTTAACCTGATGGCGCTGTGAGGAGCAACACGTTAGCCCAACAGGAGCAGGAGCTGACCGAACAGCACACATGATGCACCACAAAGTTAATCCAACATTAACCAAGGTATTGGCAAAATGACCTCCAACACGCTTTGCAACAGAATTTGACTTGCGATAAGCGCTTTTTAAATGTATTATGTTACTTAGCAGAATGAGTTATTCTTCTGGTTCCAAAGGGCCTTTACTACTGAATAACAGATGCTTTTTAAGACAGATGGGAGAAGGCAATGTGTGTTCAACTGAGGGGGATTGTAGAAGAATGGCTGCAGAAGCATGGCCTTAGAATCGCTGAAGATCTGCACAATCCAGGCCTGGTATTAGAATAGGCCTGCAATCAGAATTGTGCTGAAGTTAAGGAGAAAGGTGGCCTTGAGCTATTCTTGAGTCCTGAGACCAAGTAATTACGTTGTGCCAACAGGCCGTGGCTGTAACAAGATACAGCTGCTGGGAAAGCAGGTGCAGGGCCAAGAAAGATAGGGACCGGTATGGGAAAACAGGGAGTAACAAACTACAGGGCTGAAGCACAGCAACACAATTAGCTACGTGGATAGAATGCTTATTTTAGTCATGATAATTAGGGGTGTGAGAAGCGCGCGCGTTTAGAGACTACTAACCAGTTATATTTCTGCTTTACGAATATGCATGTGTATCGGTTCTATGTAAGTAGTGTTAGAAACTGATAAAGTTGAGCAAGGTGCATAACTCATACTGAGCGTCTTCTTGACTCCGGCGAACCCTTCTTCCAACAGGGGATGATGTGCAAGAGGGGGAAGCCGCGTGGCTCTGCACCTGCTGCAGACACATGACAAGTTGTATTCGGAGGAGAGCTTTGCTCACCTTCAGTTTGATGGCAGCCTTGTTTCTCCCCTCTGTGTGCACGTGATGCCTCTTGTGGACGATGGCATTTCTTCCCTGTGATTTCATCAACCCAGCACCCAACATGCTGAAGTTCTGAGGCCTGAGCAACAAGCCCTGAGCCAAAGCTGACCTCTAGATGAACCCACCAACCAAATATTTTATATATATATATATATTTAGTATCTGATCATTAGAAAAATATGCATAATGATTAGTGAACTCTCTATGATCACTAGTGAAAGATGTAGCTTAGATAAAATACAATCATCACTGAAGACACAGAGCATCCTTCCTTGCTTAGAAGCAGGTAGTCAAGGCCATGAAACCAGATATATGGCCCAGTTTGCAAACCGGTGGTTAAAATCAAGTAGATACAGGGAACTCCGTTGGTTCCTCCCTGTCCTGGTTTCAGCTGGGATGGAATTAACTTTCTTCTTAGTGGCTAGTACAGTGCTGTGTTTTGGCTCTGATGTGAGAACAATGTTGATAATGCACTGATGGTTTTAGTTGTTGCTGGGTAATGTTATATACTAAGTCAATAATTTTTTGGTTTCTTGGGCCTTGCCAGCCAGAGGGCTGGAGGGGCACAAGAAGTTGGGAGGGGACACAGCCAGGACAGGTGACATGAACTAGCCAAAGAGGTATTCCATACCATGGGACATCATGCTAGGTATATAAACTTGGGGGGATCATTGCCTGGGGACTGGCTGGCCGGGTGGTGAGCAGCTGTGCTGTGCATCACTTGTTTTCCTTTCTCCCTGTTCCTTTGGATTTTATCCTTTCCCCCACCTTTCCATTATAATTGTTATTCTTCTTCTTATTGTTGTTCTTACCTTTTTATTCTGTTTAAATTATTAAATTGTTCTTATCTCAACCCTTGTTTCCAATTCTCCTTCCCACCCCTCCAGGTGTGGGGGAGTGGACAAGCGGCTGCGTGGTGCTTGGTTGCCAGCCGGGCTTAAACCATGACACTGGCCAGGCTTCGGTGGGATCTAAGAGAGTGAAACCAGATGCTTCTGCATTTTAAATTATGTGAGCTTGTTTATTCAACAGCATAAAAGCTCTTACAGCGACTTTGGAGACCTCACCTGCAAGCAGATGCACTGCGTAGGACCTCCCAATTGTTGGGAAAGGTTCGCCAAATCCTCGCTGTAACCAGGGCTCCCCAGTAACTGTGGATCTGGGTGATGGTGAAGTATTAGAGCAATTGCTGACATGTCTTTCTAAACTACTATAGTCTGTCATATGCAGTAGTGATTAGGTGCATTGCCTTGTCTTGTTTTATTCTTGCTGTATTACTTCACTTACTATTTTATTGTTTTAAAGTGAAGATCAGTTCACTTCTTTACCTTGGTGTCTGTATCCTTGGTGCTGACCCCATCTATTGGCAAAACACGCTTACCCTGATAACCTCTTATGGTGGCTTCCTATGTGTTTCAAGTCCAGTTTGCTGAATCACATTCTGATTATCCTGGCATAAATAAATCTGCACTGAGCAGCTCGAACTCTTGAGGGAAACTTCTTGGTCCCCCTCTGCTCTGCCACGGATTTCTTGAGCAAGGTCTGAAGGCAGCAGATACAACAATCACTGCCTTTGCACCTACTCCGTAGTGGATGGCTTCCTTGCGCAGATGTTCCAACGTCTCAGAGGACCCCTGACAGCTCAACTGGTTGCCAGGTCATGCTGGTGGCAGGCCACCTGTGGAGAGTACCCTCACCAGATGAAGCGCCAGCAAGCGACGAACCTGTGGGTGCCAAAGTTGAGCAACCCCGTCTTAATCAACTTTTTGCCTGGGAGAGGAGGTATGCACCGTGACACCGGACATCCCGCCTGTCCTTTTCCCTGCCAAAAGCAACCTCAGCCCCATCAGCCTCACGGATGACCTGCGCTCATGCAGCCTTGGCTTTCTGCCCTGGCTCTTGCCCTCATGCAGGAAGGAGACAGGAGACCTCCCAGCTCCTCTGCCTGACAGGTAACGGTCAGCGTGACACTTCTTCCAGTGACCTGCCAAATCTTCCATTTTTTGCACTACTGCACCCACTGTGTGGTGTCATGCATGCAGAAGTCAGGGGAAAAAGAAAAGCATCGTGCAAATTCTTTAAGGTCCCTTCCAATCAATGCTTAAATAAAGCAGAACAGTAATGCAGGTATTGCCAAAACATATATTATGGTATACATAAAGCCTGTGCTTTCCTTCATTTTTCTCTCAAATACTTTTATTTCCATTTATGTGTTTCCTGAAAAAGTGATTAATAGCGTGACAGCATTCGATGGAAAATAAACTCTGATGAAGCCAGGAAATATATGGCCATGCTACAGCAAGACAGCCAACACAAAATGCACATAGGTCTTTCTATTAAGCAACCACTTCACATTCTCGAAGTTTCTCCTCAAAACAGTCCCCCGTTCTGTGCATGTGCTGTTGCCTGTAGGGTTAACTTGAAGATAAAATTATTTCCCTTCAATATACTTTTCATTCAGAGCTGAACAATACTTTGACACCAGTCCAAGAAAACAAACAAAAGTACTGTGGAATGGCATGCAGTTTCTTTCCCCCGGCCCTCTCAGCTTGTTACTAACTTGGTTCTGTTCCTTTATGCAGTTGAAGCAACATATTTTATATTAAGCGTTTCTCCTCTTTACCTGTCATATCCAAGAAGCTCTGCAATTTGGAGGAAGTGCTAGTGTGAACATTTAGGGGTGGGTTTGGTTTTCTTTTATTCTTCATTAGGGTAAGGATTTCCACTCACTCTTCCAGAAATTAAAGCTGTATTTTTAAAAGTTTGAACTTGGCATTTGAACAGTATTTTTCATTGTTGGTTTTGTTTTGTTTTTTATTTATATCAGACCTCTTCCTGCTTAGCTCAGACAAAACCATGTGTGTACAGCTGCCTGGCCAGGGATAAGGGGAGGGTGGTTTTATTTTTAACCACCACCATCCAGGAAAAGAAAAGTGCTGTAAAACCAGCGAGGTTTTTTGCTATTTCCTTTGTAATTCTGGTACTGTACCTAGCACACACCGTGTTAAAATTTGCTCTGGCCTTTTGCCTTCATCACAAACTACAGGGAGGCACTGCAGGGAACTCCCCCCCCCCCCCCCATACGCCAAGAGCCTTCAGCTAATACTGAAACTTCACATTATCCATGGCCGGTTAACAGCCGCATTTTTTCTTGTTAGCTTTGTCTTGAAGCTTAAACAGATCTCTCCTGATATTTGCACTGTGATGTGTTTAGAAACTAATGGCCCTTTCCCTGCTTTTACCAAAAGGAAAAAAAAAAAAAAAGCAGTACCCACAAAATATATTCTCCTGCTTCTGTTTACCAGTCCTTCCTCACAGTGGTTGTGCTTTCAGCTAACCACAATGCCATGCTGGTACAGGCGATGGGTTATCTTGACTTTCAGCCAGCTTTTTAGTGACTCCTGGCCACAGGATGCTCTGATCTTTCCACAAACTGACACACCTTTCTGACTTTGAGCCAAGCCCCCTCTTTGTTCCCAAGCCAGGCTACCAGTGGCCGTCACTATGCTTGACCTACTGACCTGGTGACCTCCTGCAGCCGGACTGCCTTCCAGCCACGCTGGCTGTCCCATGCCCTCTGTCCCATGCTGTCTGCACACCACAGCTCCTGAGCTAGGTGCCTGCAGTGCACACTTTCCTGAAATTAGAGGGAGAGAAAAATCTGACCTGCTTACATTCATGATACCACATTTACCAAGAAATATACAAATAGCAAAATGCAGGGACATTTGCCTTGGATGACCTTATGGTGAATCCCTCCCCCTGGCAAAGGCAAGTATGATAGCTCCTGTGTGCCACTGCCCCAAGAGGGCTTCTGAGTCAAAAATCCATCCCCACTCTGAAGGGCAGCCAATGCCTTGGGAACCCCTCCCCGTACCTCTGCAGGACTCTAAATACATACCGCTACTCCTGGGCAACAAGCTGGTGTTGTTCTGATGTACTTTTCTATGAAGTGCAATGGGAGCACAAAAAGGCAAGTGTTTGTGTTGGTTACGGAGTCTTCTGTTTCACCAAGCATCTGCTGGCATTTCACGTTGCTTTTGCAAGGCACATTTGACCTTCCTGCTGCCTCCAAAAGCATTTGTTATCTCAAGAGCCTGTGGAGGAACATTGGAAAAGGAAGGGGAGGAGAAATGCAACATTTGGCGTTGGAGGAGAATCTTCCAGCAGACGTTGCTTATTTGTGCAAAAGCACACTAGCTAATAATGAAGCTGTTGCTCAGAAATAGGTATATTTGAGAATTTTTTAACAGACTGTATCTAAATACAGCAGATAAGAGTCTTTCTGAAGATTTGGAATAGAATAGCTTGGGAATGGAAGGAGAAGATATGTGTATGTACCTGCCAGCAGATACAAACAGGGTTTTAGCTAGAAAGCAGTTCAGCCTTTGTCTCTTTTGCACTTAAAAACACACTTACTTCTGTGTTTTAATCGCAAAATGCTCAAGCAGATAACTCAGTATCTGCTCAGTATTATAGCCTAGAACCTAAACCTTTCTTCAGTTTTCAGGCAATGAACCTAAAATACAGCTATGGTATATCTTTGTAAAATGCATTTCCAGATGAGTTTGGAAACACTCCACAGAAAACATGCAATAATTTTCAAAAAAGATCTGCTGTGACCAAAGCCACTGACTCATCATATGTTTTCTCATTTCCCTGCAACAGGAACTTCTTCACCGGTTCACCATCATCAGTAACGCAAAACTAGTTAGCGAACCCTGAACACACAGCTCTGGACTGCAATGTCTCTCAGACATATAGGTTTAAATAACCTTAAAATATGATACCCATCTTCAGAGTCAGAGCAGTACGCAGCCTAGTTTTTGATGCGACTGCACAGTTGTGCCCCACCACTCAAGGAGCAGAGCAGACATCAGGAAGGGTTGTTGGAATACCATAACGAGTTTGGCAACCACCAAACCACAGCCCCACAGGCAGGCATATGCAAAGCTACCTGTGGAGAAAACTGTGTTTGCATTGCCTACCAGTATGTAAACTGAAGTCAACTCCACCGTATCATTTTCGTAGAACAGGCGTGTCTGCTGCACCTTCCACAGAAATTAGTTACAGAATGTGCCACAGAAGATCTTTGACACCATGAGTCTAAGAAAAGGTTAACTACTGTGCAAATCATGTAACTGAGAGAGCATAAGCCAGTCAAAAACATGAATGGTTTGGAGCAATGTAATGGTTAGCTTGTAGTTGATATTTTTATTGTTTATAGGCAGCCTCCTATAAAAAAGCTCTTCCTGTAAGGCTACAAATAAAACCAGTTGGCATGTTAAAATGTATAGAATTAACAAATAAAAATTGAAAAATTAGGATCACTTTGCATTGTTACTGCAATTTTTTCACTCAACAAGCTCCAACTCAAACTGACAATCATTCATGTAATAAATCAGAACACCAAACATGTACAGTCAGATTTTATTTACATCCTGAAATCACTCTGCATTTTCCCACATGCTGTCACTAAGAGACATCTGTTTTGTATAAAATCTTGGTCTTACAGTCCCGAGAGCTTGACAGAAGTTTGCTTGTACTACGCAGGACCACCAGAGCAGCTGCACTTGTTGAAGCTTCTACGGCGGTTGAAGTCATTTAAGGATAATCAAAACTTATATTGTAGAATAATTTAATTTGCATGCTTTTAGAAACAAGAATGTTTTCACCAGCTTTTACAAATAAACAGTATAAAGCAGCTATATTTATGTTAAAAACATTTTCCTTCTTACAGTACTTACATTTTAGCTGGACTGAAATATCAGTATTTATAGCAATTTCAACTACCTGTCTTCTAAAGACTCTTCTACATTTTTAATGTCTTTTTGTTTCCACAGATTTCCAAGCACAATCCCTATGAAGAGCAGAATGCCTACAGTACGATTTGAAGCAAATTTCTTCCAACAGTCTTCAGGTTTGTCTATGTCCAAACTGTAAATCTGCAGAAGCACAGTATAACATTATAGCATTATTATTCTACAGACTCATAAATATTTGACACATCACAAAAAGACACCAAATGGTTTGTAACTTCAAAAACTGAATCTCAAATTCTAAAGCATACCGTTGTCTCCACAAGAAACCGGAACAGTCTGTGCTTACAAAGGATTTTTTGCGTAACTGGCATCTATGTTTACTTGGCAGTTTTATTCAACATACTGCAGAAAAGTCAAGGATCATACATGAACCTGATTCCTGGACCCTCTCAAAGAAGGACCATATAAACAGCCTGGATACTGGTGTGTCTGGTTTCACATTTTAAAATGTAAAAATATCTGGGCATGTAAATAAGTCCTTTTGAGATCTTCCTCAGTAGCTTGCCACATAATTCCACACTGGGAACTTCAAATAAAAATAACCGCCCCCCCCCCAAACCTGCCTGCACCTTTAAATCTCTGCTGCCAGGTGTTGCTCTGTGTTTAAGTAAAGACAAGGCACTGTAGAGCCAGCAGTGAATCAAGCCAACTGGAATGCACAGGAAGGTGCCCAGCCCTGCCTCATCACACAGTGCCGGTGTAGTCCAGTCACTCTTAGCCATGTCTGTTCAACCCTCTTGCAAAAAAAGAACCAGGACACCTGTAACAACGGCTAGAAGCAAAGCTTGCCCAGCAGCTTGGCAGCTGTCTGCTGTGAGTCACAACTAAAGGTGAAAAAACCCCACACAGTACAACAAGAGCAAAATTACCGGACAAATATTCCCAGAAACAAAACTTGGTGCAAAAGTCTCGAAAAGGATGGCAAGAGGAAATGTTAAGCAAAATAAATGAAAGAAATACCCCGCCAAAACCTCAAACCCTGCAACTCAGCCTTTGAAGAAGTCAGAATATATCAGACTAATCGAAGTGAAACTTTTGCTAGGAAATCTGTTCTTCTGCCATTTGCAGCTGTAGAGAGGTGACGGGGCTAGGTTCTGATCAAATAATCTGAAAATTGTCTACAAGCTTCTAAAACATGTTATCCACGCCCTTGAAAACGTGCCAGCCCCTCAAGCACAGGGAACTGAAACCACTGAACTGAACTGAGAAATAAAACCCAAGAGCAGCCAAACCATGAGATATATCTTCAGAAATGCAAAGCAAATACAAGATGTTATTTTTCTACCACTGAACTTCTTGAGTGGGATAGAAATTTGACAAGTTCATGACCCAAATTCCTCTGTCTCAGGCACAAATCCAATCAATTCAGGAAAACCTAACCCTCATGAGGCTTACTCAGCTTTCTAAACTCAGTTAGGTAAGCACACTCAGAAATCTAGATCAAAAAGCATGACAACGTTTAGAAGGCATGAATATTAAAATAGTCACTCAAAAGGAAAGTACTCTGTGGTACACAGAACAACACTGCTCTCGTGACTTTGGCAATCTAGAAAATTTGTGTACACTCTTCACCATTTACATTCAATAGGTCTGCATTCTCATTTATAAACCCCCTCCCCTGCAGGGAATTGTGCCAAAACTACAAGGTAAAGCCTCTCTGACAATTCAAACTGTACATGATTATGTAGCGGAACATAGTACTCTTTCACTCATAAATCTCCAAGAACAACCGCTATGAAAAGCAGTGGCTGACAAGTACCAGACTACACCATCATAAGAATTCTCTTACCCAGAGGTTTGTTAATATCCATCACCTGCACAAGCTCCCCCCATTAAAGTGCAATGTAAGTCTAATGTGCTTTACAAAGTTGCATGTTAACCACACACTTAACTTCTCAGACTATTGACGGTTTTACTACTTGCTCAAACCTCTTTGCTATCACTCACCTATCAAGACCAGCAATTTTCATACAGAATGACCTGTCACTGAAAGGCTGGGCAACACAGTTGCTACGATTCAGAAAGAACAGGGTAACAAGATCGTGCGTGTTTCCTTTACTGACACAGTTGATTTCTTTCTTTCTGCTATTCATTAAGATTTCTAAATTAACACAAGACTGAACTGGATTGTTCTCTGCTATAAAAAGAACTGTGAATTAGAACAGTCGATTACCATGAAATTATAATATTAACATCTGCTACAGGTGGTAGTGAACAAGCCACAGAAAATTTTGTTAAACTGTCAGATCACAGACTGAAGCTCCAGACCACAGTACTGTATAATTATTTAGATGTAAAATTAACCGCCTCTGAGAGACAGAACATGCAATATTCGTATTCATATAGCTACTGTATAGCTGTGTCCTTGATAGTGTAGACCACAAAATCTTTTAAAGCAAGTGAACAATCATAACATACATCAATTGCTGTCTCAGATCATATGTGCCAGACATTGCAAGAGCTGCATCAGAAGAGTAAAAACTGCACAATCTTGCAGGACATGGAGGAGGATCTAGCTGCAGCTGCTACTGGAAGCAAGAAGAAAACTGCTCCCTTGAGATCACAGCTTAACGTGAGGCAGTTCTTTTGGACAGGAACAGACTGAAAACCAGTGCTCTACAGTATGTGGACCACTGGAGGTCTCTCCAAACAAAAGGTCTGCGAAAGGCACTTAAAAGAAGCAATCTTATTGTCAAAAGACTTCAGTTCTCTTTACAGGGTTATTTTTTTTAAGTAGTTGGCAAATTGATGGGGGTAGAAAATCACTACAATTTCTTATCAAGAATTTTCACATGGAAAAAGTATAAATAAATCCATCAAACCTGGTGCACTAGGTGAGCACCTATGGCAGCCACAGCTGAGTAATACGGGAATGTCTGGTTACAATTCATTCCTGCCACGCACAAACTCAGGAGCATTGCAAGGCTGAAGCCACTGAGCCACTGCTTCGTATCCTCCTTGAACTGCAAGGCTGTTGACTTCACACCAATAATGATATCATCCCTCTTATCCTGGAATGGAAGGATGAATTAGTAAAAAATCCACAATCCAACTGCCAGTTCATAAGGAAAACAAAAAGGGCTTTGCTTAAGTTTCCAACATTTCTTATTAGGAAACCAATTTAAGCCCATTTGTAGGTCTCTAAATTAAAACTTAATTTAGGAGGTTGGTCCTTAAAGCTGCTTTAGTAGCTAAGAGCCAATACCAATACCAAAGTTATTTACACAATGCAAATGCATAGGCACATAAAGTTCATTATACTTCCAGCTTTCTGTCTGGTATGTAAAACATTTGCAAACAGCAATAAAAGGTCCAGGGGCTGGGGTTTCCTTGATGCTGTTTTAGCTCAGCTGAGGGTGAAGAGCGGCAGCGGGTTAGTACTGCTGCTTGACAACAAAGTTGTAAATTAAACACACAAACATACACAGACACTTGAAATTTCCCACTGTTACTCTACCTGGTGTGCATATATAGTATCGTATAGCAGCGTCCACATTACTCCAGCTAAGTACAAGGGCAAACACACAGACCACTCACATGACCCTTTGATGGCAGACCAGCCAAGAAGGGCTCCCCAATTAAATGTAAGCCCTAAAAACATAAAGAGAGTAAAAAAAAAAAAGTTACAAGATTGCCAGGAGCAATCGGAATTACACGTATAGAAATAAATATTGTTTGAGTGTTCATCAGCAGCTTTTTATAAAATACTGGCATCTCTATTTTTCTACCACTTATTTTCAGGCAGGTAATAAATTCAAGTATTTGACATTATATACTATGGACCTACAAGAAGAAATGGTTACAGTCACACGTTTTTCCCTCAGTTTAAATTTGGTTTCATTAGCATAGGGAAATATTTGCACAGAACTATGCCAGTGTACTCAAACAACGGGTCTAAAGTTAAAATGCTTAGATGTCAGTAAAACAAAAGATGTCAGTATAACTGACTGCAAGAGTGCACAGCAGCCTACTATGGTACTTCAAGTCTGAAAATGACAATGTTGGCTGAAAAAGCTGAAGGCAGCTGGAATGTGAAGGCTAAGATACAAAGATATGTTTTAGTAGCTCATCCTGAAATACAAGCACCATCCATTTCTGCACGGGAGGTACTTTAGAGGTTGAAGACTGAAATGCAGGACAAATGTATGCTTAACAAAGATTTCAAGAGCACCCTGAAACTAAAGCTGATTCTCAAATGACAAATACTTCTTTCCTTCCTCCCTTTCTCCCTCCCTTCATTTTGCCAAAGGAAGGAACTGATTTTTAACAAAGAAAATCCCTAACCCAAACATCAACTCTTGTGTTATAAATTCTTTTAAGAAGCTTCTGGCACAACAAACCTTTGTTTATAAGGTAATTTTACTTTAATAAAAAGTTATAAAAAATCAGATTGCTTTCTTCAAGTAATTGAAAAAGTTCAATTACTTATTTGTAGAAGAAGAAAAAAATAGTAAAAATATTTCCAGCTTACCCAAAACTAACTGCGGCCAGTATGTTATTCTCTTCATCAGAGGGTAGGTGATCACGAGAGACAAAGAGGCTGCCCCCAGAATGATACTGTAAAAAGTACCAAGACGTTTATTGTTCGCCAGTCTAAAGATCACAAGATACTGTGCAGCATTACAGGAGCCATACATACTACTGAACTAATTCTTTTACCGTTAAACACAATTCCATGTCTAACAGCCTCCTCTGTCTGCACCCAACACCTTTTCTGTTGAAAATCTGTGCTTAACTCTGGACCCATAATAAAATTTTAAATAAAAGGTAACTCATACATCACCTATAGTAGTTCAGACACAGGAGCACACAAAGCGCCAAGCTAAGCTGTCCCCCAAGAAAAATGAAGGACTGAAAAATGGAGATTTCTCCAGCTGCCAGGGGCCTACTTGCAGTCCTCGCAACCTAAAAATTGAAATAATCATATTAATACCAAATCCAACATAAAACATTCTAATGTATCTTAAAATGAGAAGTCACACCATTGGCATATAAGCACAAAAATAAACAGAAACAGGTCACAGAATGTATGAGATGGGGTTCCTTCAATGATACAAACCTAGCATGCCACCATGGTCATGAGCTGTTATTTCTAAGCAGCAGCACTCATAATAGAAGCATGTAGGCTTTAAAAACTAGAGCAGAAATAAAGCGCCAATTGTGTGCAATGAGGCTGATTAGAAACACTGCAGATATCTCATATTGAAATTTTATTACTTTAGGGGAAAAAAAAAAAAAAATCAGACCTAAAAAGTTGTGAGCTAACTATCCCAAATTTGAGCAGTTCTTCTGTGTTTAAACGCACTGAAGTGATTATCATGCAAAATACCATAAAGTTGCAGGGCTCCTCTAGCACGCGTAACCATAGTTAATAACCATGAGAGGACAATTAATTTAATCCTAGTTGGGATACAATAGATTTTACAAAATACGTCTGGAACAGAAAATCATACGAGGCTAGCTGAAGGAAGAAAAAAATATCAGAAAAAAAAGTTAATTTGCAATGTATGCTGAGTTACTTGCCAAAGGTGACCACTGCCAAAGGAAAAAAAAAAGACAAAAGTTTTGCACGTTGATGAAAATGGTGTAAAGTCCATTCAAAGAAGTTCGAAAGCCAACTTTTTATAGAATGCTACATATGTATAAAGTGTTCTGCATATGCTTTAATAATGTGAATGTAAATAAACTCTTTTAGTTTGTTCTCCGCCCCCCATTCAGGTTATGTTAAACGTCAAACACTGCTTCTGCAGGTTAAACATGCCTTTAATGTATTTGCGAGCAATTCCACTGCACATCATAACCAAACACAGGATGTTCCATTTAAAGAAAAGAAAACATTTACCAAATAATCTGTAACATAAAATCTAAACTCCCAAACCACCATCACCAACACAAGCCAACACCCTGCTGTTGGTCTGGCCTCTATCGCACTTGTTTTGAAGATACCCTCTTAAGGTACGTAAGAAAGAGCTGCAATGAGAATTTTTAAAACTTTGTATCTAACCACATCCCATCAATGCATAAAGGAATTCATTCCATTGAAAACGCCACCTTACTAATCACACCCACCCCACCCTGTCAAATACTTTTAGCGTATGTAGATGTTGATAACCTCTGAACCCTAAACCATGCAAAGCTGCCACAAAACCTGTACTGATCCATTGCCTTCCCAACTGCACAAATACAACAGAGCTGTAAGAACTTCACGTATTGGACTGGCTCATTAACCTGTCTCTTGCCAGCACCAAAAACCAAACCCCAAAACCAGAGGAATAATATAGGAACAGAAAACAAGACAAACAAACAGTGACGCATCACCAGGATGCTCCCCCTCCAAGCCTGCACCTGTGCACATTCCAACATCTGACGCGGGGCACTGCCTTCTGCTCATTTCCCTCTTCTGAACAAAAAGGAGATGAAAAATACAACATAACAGAAGAGGATTAGCTGAGGGTTGGGCATGATACACTTAACAGCCATGAGGAAATTAACAATATTCAAGAAAAACCTGCTCCTGAAAATTAAAAAAAAATTAAAATACGTGGTTCTTGGGTAGATTGCAACTACCAAGTGTAGCAAAAAAGTGTTATTCTGCTCTGCCATGCAAAGCAAAGTTGAAAAATAAACTTGCTCAAGTACTATGTACAGCTGACAACAAATAATTGTTGACAATTGCTGACAAAAATTGTTGAAAAAAATAATTATCTTACACAGAGGTTAATACTCTAGAAGACTTATTATAGTCCTAGACAGAGAAATGTTATACAAAATAAACAGATTTCTACTATTCTAGGAGGAAACATAGACAAATTAATTGCATGCATATCTGACAGAAACACGGAGGAATTTCTGAGCCTGGAGCCTGAAGCCCTTGCACTCAGCAAGGGCCCACCGGTGATGCTGGAAATGAGCAGACATTGACTTGGTTAATCAACCGGCAAACCACTTCCTGAGGTCCCTGCAAGCCCACGGCGGTTTCTCTACCTTTTTGTCATAGTCGCGATCCCACATGTCATTGATGGTGCAACCGGCTCCGCGCATCAGCACCGCCCCGACACCGAACAGGGCCAGCATGTGCCAGTCCGGCAGGCAGCCCGGCCCCGCCGCCAAGGCGATGCTCCAGGTGCACGGCAGGTACAGCAGCCACGTCCCTGAGGGGGGACACAACCCGGGTGGGGCGAGGCGGGCAACGACAGGGGGGGGGACACGACACACAACCCGGGTGGGGCGAGGGGGGCAACGAGAGGGGGCTGGAATGGGGGTGGGGGGGACAAAGCAGCCTGGCTCAGCCACCAAGGCGATGCTCCAGGTGCACGACAGGTACCGCAGCCACGTCCCTGAGGGGGGACACAACCCGGGTGGGGCGAGGGGGGCAACGAGAGGTGGGGGGGCACGGGGCAGAGGGCAGCTCGCTGCCGAGCGACGGCACGGCCGAACCGACGCGCTCTCTGGCGAACCGCTCTGCCCGAGCCCAGCGAGCGTGTGGCCGGGGAGCGGTGCGACGGCCACCGCCACCGGACCCCCCGGTTCTCGCCCGCTGGCGCCTGCATCGCCATGGTTACCGCGTCGCCACGGCTATGGCGCCGCCCCGCTCACCGGTGGGCTGGTGCAGCCGCATGAGGCGCAAGTAGGGCCGCAGCGGGCCCGGCGCGGCGCGAACCAGCTCGGCCGCCGAAAAGCTGAGCGGCCGCGGGGGGCCCCGGCGGCGCGGAGGGGCGGCGCAGCGGCGGGGCGGCGGCGGCGGCGCGGGGCAGGCGGGCGGCGCGGAGGCCGGGGGCGCCCCGGCAGAGCCGCGCCAGCAGCGCCGCCATCTTGCCGCCGCGCGGCCGCGCTTCCGGCGGGGCGGTGTCACGTGGCGCCGCGCATGCGCAGCGTCCCCCTCGCTGCCGGGGCCGCGGCGCCGGGGGTCCCCGCTCCCTGTCCCCGGGGCGGGCAGGCGCCGCCCCTCGCCCGGCTGGCGTGTGCGGGCCGCTGCCTCGCTCCCGGGAGCCGAAACTGCGGGCGAGGCGGGGCGGCGGCCGCTCCCCGTAGGCCGCAGGGCGCGGCCCTGGGGGCGGCAGCCGCGTCACCGGCAGCCGCGTCACCGGCCGTGGGCGTCCAGCAGCGCGCACTGACGGCGCGCCCCAGCGCCACCGACGGCTGAACAGCCGGGCAAAACCCGCACAGGTTTAGTAACTCTCTAGTCTCCACTTAGGGTAGCTCAGCATCTCGCTGACAGCGTGTGTGCTGGTGTTACTGCTAAATTTCTTCAGCCTTGCATGCTATTTGCCGAAATCCCAGAAGTGACTGTATGTCATCAAACATGCCATCTACAAGACATAGGTGTTCATACGTCAGCATGTGTCTCATCACCCAATCCTCTCCAGACTGCTGTTAATAAAAATTTCTGACTTCGTGTACAGCCTTCGGATCTCTGTCATCGTTCACTCAGCCCTCCCACCGTCTTACGCGAGTTACTGCATAAACCTGGCAGGGAGGGGAGCTCTGGACAGGGCCCTGAAAACTTTGTCTTGCACGGCATTGTTTCAGTGATAAAATATCCCCACATTTGCTGCTGAAATACTTATTGGAGAATTCAGTGGCTCCGCAGCATTATCACTTCTGCCTTAGTTTTACACTTCCTTCACCTTGAACAACTGACAAAAACCCAAAGGGAATTAAAAAAACCCAACATGGTAAGTGACTTTGGCATTTTTCCATTCGCTGTTACAATGAGTGCTCTGCAGCAGTAAAACCATTCCCACAGGACCATAAAAGAAACAGTTGCTCAACTCTAATAAAGTGTAACTAATACTTTCTTTTGTGACCTTGGCTTTCTCACAATGAGGGTGTCAGTCGTGGAGGACTTTATTTCGGTACAGATGAGTGTCCAAACCACATGTGGACAGTGCATCCTGGAGGGCAGCAAGCAAGTCCCTGCAACGCCTGCCCACAGCCTTTCTTTTCTGCTGTCTCTGGGAATTCCAGTTTTACCAGGTGGGTGCTCCTGAGCAGACACTGTGGGTGTGTTGGTGGTTTTTGTTTTTTTTTTAATGTGTGATGTGGTGAGCAAACTCTGGACCACCTGCAGACAATTTTAAAGGAGCTCATGAAAGTAAAGCAGAAAAGCAAACTGTCACTAATTTATATTCATTATAAAGTGGTCTGGCCCCTCACTTTAAAAAAAAAAAAATAGAGAATAGCACATTTCAGACTTCAGAAAATCACCAAAAGCTATCAAGACCCCACTGTCTTGTTTGAGACATATCTGAGTGGCTAATCAAATTGCCCCTGATTCTAAAGGATTATCAGTTTCCTTACTTTCACATATGTTAAATGATCCCCTGTATAAAGGTGTCACGATGCAATTTATTCCACCTTCCAGGAACTGATTTACTGTAAATGCAAGGTGAGCAATCCAAGCTCCAGAGCAAAAAATGCAAAAGTAAATTGGATCGTGTGCAAGATATAATTGTCGTCCCTGGTCTCAGATAAGTATATTGATGTTCAAGGTTGAGACCCCAAGGTTTACAACATCCACAGAGACAAAAAAGCCCTTGAGATAAGGTACCCATGGGGCAGGCGTGCCTGCTGCAGGCAGATCCTGTGAGGGTGGTTTGCCTCTGGTTCTGACCATGCCTGTCTCATTGTGCTGGGATCCAGTGTCTCATCTCCCATGCTCATCTCCCTCCTGCTTTGTTTGCACAGAGCTAACAGTAGCTATGAGCTTAATGTACAACACTTCGTAAAGAGAAGCCATCTGGGTGTATGCAGAGCTTTTTAAGTTGAAAGCGGTTACTTGAGCTGTAAATCAGATCTCTCGCCACCCCATAATACGAGAAACCAGGCTGTGTGCTCAGAGGAGATGTGGCTGGGAGGTAAAGCCAGAGTAGCTGTCTTTTGCAGCCCCGACATCCCTGTACCCCTGCTAGTAGCTTCTTGTCATGGTTTAACCCCAGCCAGCAATTAAGTACCAACACAGCTGCTCACTCGCTCCCTGGCCCCCCCAGTGGGATGGGGAGGAAAATCTGAATAAAGGTAAAACCATGGGGCAAGATAAGAACAATTTAATACTTGAAATAAAACAAAATTTAATAATAATAGTAATGAAAAGGGAGATAACAAAAAGAGAAAGAAGAAAACTCAAGAAAAACAAGTGATGCACAATACAGTTGCTCACCACCCAGCCAGTCCCCCTAGCAGCAAACAGCACCTCCTGGCCAGCTCCCCCCAGTTTACATACTGAGTGTGACATTCTATGGTATGGAATATCCCTTGGCTGTTTCAGGTCAGCTGTCCTGGCTCTGCTCCCCCCCAGCTTCTTGTGCCCCTCCTCAGCGGCACAGCTTGGGAAACTGAAGACTCCCGAACTTGGGTAAACACTACTTAGCAACAACTAAAACACTGGTGTGTTATCAACATTATTCTCATACTAAATCCAAAACACAGCACTGCACCAGGTACTAGAAAGAAAAATCAACTATCCCAGCCAAAACAAGGACACTCCTGCATTCTGATCATCAGCCCATGTATTGTGTGCAAGCCAGGCAGTGGGATGGAGGGCTTCTGAACCAATGGCGATTGAAACACACCAACCTGGGTAGGATTTCTTTAATTTGTATTTACTTGGGTACTCTTGTTAGGAATCATGCAAAGTGCAGGTGATGTATGACCAAAAGAAAGGTAGGGCGTTGTGTGATAGCAGAATGCCAAAAAGGAATCTTAAAAGACCAGGGAGATTGCCAAAAGCTGGTATAAATCACTTTAATTAAAATCTTCAAATATAAGTCATAAGCATTGGAATGAACAAAATTGTTAGAAAAGGTCTAAAAAGAAGCTACCTGGCAAACAATAACTTTGATATTTTACTTGTAACTTTTATTATTGTTATAATAATATATTATTAACTTTATGTTGACTGTATGTAAGACTTTCCATTTTATGCTCTCTCTACTTCTTTTAGTGAACGTGGACAATGTAAACAAACAACCTTCTTTATTCTCATTCTGATCTATATTACCCCCTCATATGCAACCCTTCACAGAATGCATCTGCACTGTGGATGCAAACACTCCTTCAACACACTGAACTTAAATATAACCTTTTTATTGTGCAATTTTTCATCATAGCTTCAAAAGTACATCTGTTTTTAAAGTGTTTTAATTTTAAGTGTTCTTCCCCCTCCCCATGTTGTTGAAACCCCTGGTAGCTGGTAACATCCTTTTAAAGCTTAAAAAGGGAAATACAGTGGTGTGGTGGTGGCGTTTTTCCCTGCTGTGCTCAAAATATCGTAAGGCATTGACAGCGACATGAGTTATATATTATCAAGAAAAGTAAATGCAAATAAACACGTGCAGGAGACCACAGGTATTCTCCGAGGCATTCTGCTCCCCTGCAGACAGGCAGCCCCTGTGCCAGAGGAAAGCAGCCAACGGCACACCAAACCACAGCAAGGCGGGCACGGGAAAGGCACAGTTGAGAAGAAAAGCCACCCACTACCAACACAGATTACTGGCCAAAATGGCTGTTTCCCCAGCAGGAGGGATGTCAGCCTGGCTGGGCAGGATTGTCCCCAGGATGCTCTAAGGCCACTGAGCTGATGGTCAAGGGGTGGGTGATGTGCTTAGTCTCCTTACTCTCCCATCTCCACGAGGGCAGAAGAGACCATAAGGCAGGACTTCGCCTGCAGATAGGTTCAGGGAAGTCCTTTCCAGCTGAACCACCTGCAGGGTGGTGAAGGTTGAGGAGTCACGAGCCCTCACTGTGCAGCCCACTGACCACAGAGGGTTTGCCAGGGCACTGGTGGGCTCCTCTCCTTTCCTCCTGTGGATGAAGCTTGTGAGGACAGAAGTAGCCCACCCTGCGGGAACAGCCTGTATTTCACGTGTGGAAAACTCGCCTTTGGAAAGCACGTGGCCACAGCTCCATCTTGTGACTCAACTCTCCCAGCCTGGAAAAAAATTGCAGTGCTGCCCCAAATCCCATGGAGGACCTGGGTCCTCGGCAAGGTGCTTGGTTTCCCCTGCAGGCACTCTGACCTCAGTTTACTTTGTGCGTCCTTGCTTTCCACCTCGAGATGCCCTCAGCAACCACAACCCCTCCTCAGGCTTCCCCACAAGGCACAGGCAAAAATCACAGCTGTACAGCTAAAATACCCCCCCTGCTCATCCTTTCTGAAGGCAAGCCTTTGAAGGAACTTTCTTGCAGAAACAAAAGGGAGAGGGGAAGTTGCAGTTCCTGGCTGGCAGAGCCCCAAGTGCAGCGTGAGAAGCTGATGCAGCTCCACATGTGGTGTGGAGAAGGGCCCCATGCCCAAGCACAGTGACCTAGGCTGGACGGAGAGCAAAACCAGCCCCTGCCTGGGCTTGCTCTACCTGGATAATTCTTCAGGGAGCTTAATGAGCATCTTTAATGTACAAATTACCCAGCAGGTCCTTATGTCTTCCCCAGCCCACAACCATACCAGTGCCACCACATTTGCATCTCTTGCCAGAATTTAGTCTCGTGGTAGAAAAGTGAATTTCTAGGATTAAACTTCTCTGCTAGCCAAGTGCTTTACATTTATACCGTGCACATGTATTAACCATTTAAATGCATGCAATAGCTTTGGCATTTTTGATAACGTAAAAGCCATAAGAGAAGGCTGGAAGGCCGAGTATGCTGCCAGGACCAAGGGGTTTTTCGATGAGCTCTGGCAGCGTTTTGTCATCCACCATCCGTAGCACACGGCCGTTCAGCTCAATGGACCTGGAGAGGGACAGAGAGACTGTTTGGGCAGCTGTGCTTTGTTTGCCATCAAACAGATTTCAACCTGAGTGTAAACACAAACTCAGCCCAATGCTAAACTAAACTTCCTTTGGGGGTTTATCACACACACAGCATCTGCAGCAGTCCCTCTGCAAGGAGTCCTTTGGAGTCGTAGCACACCAAGTTGAAAAGTACATGTTTCTTACTCTTCTAGTGAGGCTAACAGGCTTTGAAAAGTACAAAATTTCAATTGTTTTTTCTCTCCTGCAAATATTAGGGTATCTTCTATGCCCCCAGAGCAGATCCTTCCCATGCCGATGCATTAGCGGGAACAACAGGAGAAACCATACACAGCCTGAACACGTTGCTGTAAATCAGGAGCCAGCACCTGGGAAAGCAATATACCTGTGCTTGTGCAAAAGAAAACGGACTCCAGCAGCTGGTCCAGTGCCCCGAAGCCTGATAGGAAAAAGCTTCATGATTAACATCAAACAAGTGTCTTTCTACCTTAGCAAGCTTTCAGCAGCCTGATTTTAGGATACTTGATTCTACAGAAGTCAGACCTTGCTGAAAAAAGCCCTAGATGACTGAAGAGTAACCCCTTCCCCCCACCCCCATCCTTGCAAACCGAACAAAGTGAGGTTTTGGAGGCCACGTAACCCACAACCTTTTCTACAGAGGCAGGAGGAATCACATGCTTACCTGGAAAGTATATTCTCTTTGCCATGAGGCAGTAAGAGGTACTGATCCACGTACTTGCTTGATAAGTAACTTGGTAGCTGCAAATGCTGGGTGACGTTGTAGAGGTTTAAGACAAACAGCGTCACATCCCCTTCTCTGTACTTTGGGCTGCAAGGCGAGAGAAGATGATGGTGAGGATCAGGAGAGAAAGAGGTTTCACAGAAATAGCGTGCATCCTCGCGCTGTCCCAGATTGCTTTTGTTGGCCTAGGGCTGGATGTGGGCTCAGTTTCTGGGATATTTTGGAGGCTTTCTGGAAGCTTACTGGAGGGCTTTCGTGCAGTGGAGGTAGACACGGAGCTTCCTCTCGTTGGCTCCTGCCAGGCTGACCTGCAGCACCTTGGTACCCACCAGCTTCTTGTAGAGCAGCGACAGCCAGTAGTCCTGGGAGGCACAAAACCACACATAAGCACTTGGGTACATCGTGCCAGGTACTTCGCATGGTGCTTAATGCAATGTTCATTATTCTGATAATTTCAGGGTGGGTTTTTTTCCCCCAATAATTTTTTGCTTTACCAAGTTTTTCACTGTATCTATTTCAATTCCCACAAACAACATAGCTAAAGAGAAAACCCTGCCTCCAAGCTGCAGAACAGCTGTGTTTACAAGGTACCTTAGAATCATATTCCCATTCATATGCAAATCTCGGAGCATTTTCTGTGGCAAAGATGTTTGGACTTTGGAAACGCCCTTCTGCAGGGTACAGAGCACTTGCAGGTTGAATCCCAGGGGATGGGCTGCCCTTCCTGCAGGAGAGCTTGTGCCCAGCCCACAGGCACAGTGCCAGGAAGAAGCCCCCTCTTTTATGCCTTTCACTAACATCGTGCTTTTGAACAGGTTTCGGGAATAATTTCTGAACGTCAGTTAAGAGTATATCCTGACACCCCAGGATGATGCCCGAGAGCAGGCTGATGCCCTGTGCAGACTCATTTTTTTTTCCAGGTCTCCTTTTTCCTGTATCTTGACCACTACTTTTCCTCTGTGAAGTCCATGACTGTACCAAAGAGCGCGTGTGCCGATGTGTTTTGGGACTAGGAGGCTGCAGGCAAGCTGCATTTTGCAGCATCGCTTCTTTGAGCACAGCCCCAGGGGAGGATGTGCTTCCAGCTGGTGCATTTTAGAGAGCTTCTCCCGGCTCGTCTGTTTGTCTTTGAGGTTTTCCTAGAAAGAAAACCATCGTGTTTCTCTCCTGACTCACCAACAAGCCTGGGGAAGTGACTTTTCCTACCGGCCCACATGCTCAGCCCCTCTGCAAGGAGGTGCAGCCTTCTGACACTGCTGTCCTTCATTTCCATGCTAATGAAAGCTGATGGACCTGGGTTCGGATTTCCCTGCCTCTAAAGCATTATTAACTTGATTAACAATAAATTGGTACTGCCCATAGGTGAGGAACAAGGCACATCCTTTCAGTCTAAATTAAACCTATTTTAAATGAGGGACTAAAAAGCCCAAAATGACAAGCCTGACAATGCAGACCCTGGGTATGGGGACCAGCTGAACAGGCAGGACAGAAACCCCCTGGATGCTGGGTGTCCTCTCAGATGGTCTCTATGAGCCTGTGAACATCACAACTTGGAATCAGAAAAATGAGAGGAAAGCTAAAAAGAAAGATGCTATCCTCTCGCCCCCAGGTTAAGTGCTACTAGAACAAATAAACATGCTGTACATGCAAGAACAACGAATAGTTCAAATAACAATGTTTAATTACAGCAGGATTTTATTTCCTAATAAATCCAACTATACTGAAAGCATGTTTTAATTTCATTATCCTTCCGCTACCACTGAAGGCTAAATACGCTCGTGACCTAAGAAATGCTTGTGTCTTGACTTAATGTTGGTTTGGTTTTCATTTGGAATTCATTATAATATCTTGTATCACTTCTCTTTAAAATCTACTCATCATTCAGCTGAGGAGTACGCAAACCAACATAGTCTATCTAGAAAAGCCTTGTGAACTCCAGAACTGTCTGCATACGACTCACATTATAACCCAGAAATCAGCCTCTGCTGTGCTGAAGACCAGCTGCGTCCCTCCCGCTGCAGTAAATATCTTGTATCTATATATAATACATGAACCCATGATGAAACGTGACCTAACTTTAGGTACAACCATGACTATCTTACAAAAAAAAAAAAAAAAAAAAGGCACCGTTAAAATAGCTGACGTATCTCCACATGCCGTGCTGCCTGTGCAGAAATAGATGCAGCATTCAGGTGGTGTTGGTGGGGTTGCATACATACCGGTAAAGGCTCAAAGTTGGCATCCACCAAGTGATAGGTCCCTGCCCCAAAGAAAACCTGTCTCATCACCACGTCAATTCCCTGCCTGGCTGAAAGCCCAAGTTTGTCCAGCCACCTGCCAAAAGATGAGGCAAACAACACACAGATGAAATTGCTGACCTCAACTGTACCCCAGTGCCCCTCTCCAACCAGCTCAGGAAGCGGGAAAGCAAGAACTAGAGCATGATGCTGACTTCCTCAAAAATCACACAACTAATTTCAATTCAAATTTTGCATTGATTACCTTAAAAAAATCATTTCAGACCACAGAGGTCCAAGTTGGTGGGAACAGTTGCCCCACTTCCCTGTTTGCAGGTGGTGGGAACCAGGAGCAGAAGCTCCTGAACTGGCCATGGGCCTGAAGGCTGACAGAAACCATCACATCAATGACAAGGTTGCCTGCCACTACCAGGTTTTGACTTGCTAACACACCAGGCCCTGATGAAAAGATCATCATGCCTTACAGGAGGGGGAAAAAATACATTGCAATCATGTTTCTAGTTAATTTTTGAAGCGTGAACGACACATTCCCATGCAATTTTATCTCCCTGAAGCGATAAACTGATCAAAGTGCTAAGAAAACCTGAATTCTTTTATTTCAATAAAATGCTACTGAAGTCCTTGGAGAAAATAATTTTCATAACTAAATTTCCCTTTGCTTAGGCATCTCACAGTGGTCGAAGGATGACATGGGAAAAGGACACTCATCTCGTGAATGACTTTCTGTCCTCACAAAAGGATGGAGTTCGCATTGCAGATTCAAGGGCAGAAATACAACTTTTCCGTGCTTCTCATCCTCAGTTTCCCATAGGAATCTCCTATTACCTGGGTCTACATCAAACCTCAGGCATGAGGCGAGCATACTAGGAGCAGTGGGAAGGTTATGGTCCTCAACACTGCCTAGAGCATTGCCTGTGCTCCCTGGAAGCCCGACAGAGATGTTCCTCCTACAGGGCATGGACGCAACCCCCTTTAGTTGGTAAGGCGTGTAATTTCCACACACCTGTGACACGGTACTCACATAAAGCCAGCAATGTAAGTGTTGGACAGCCTGGGAGCTCCCCCTCCATAGGCAGAGCTCGTCTCTCCTAGCCAGACCTTCTTGTTGGGCACAGTCCCGCCAACAATCTGGCCAGTGTGGCACAGGGAAGACGACAAAAAGACAACAGTTAAGTGTTTTGGCTACTGAAATAATGGGTAATCAAAATTTAATGCTTTAGCCAAATGCCTATGTATGATGTTTGCATTTAAGGGATGACACCAACCGAGCCAGGATGTGTCACAAATTCTGATCAGAAGGACTAGAAGCAGATTTACTACCCCTCCCCTCCAAAAAACCACATCTATGCATGCAGAACAAGGCAAACCACTAAAAGACAGGTCCTGTAAATCTTCTTGTACTGAGTAGTGGTATACTGTAATTTACACTTCTCTCAGCATCTCGAAATACAAAGAAATTGGGGGGCGGGGAAGGCAATAAATTACATCCTTGAATAACGAGTACAACAATAAATAAGAATGTTGTACGTTTGTGATGTATCTGGCACCATGCTTGCTGCATGGCAAACTATTGAAGCTCATTTATTGTTAGCATTGGGGGTTTTTGTTGTTTTATTTTTAAACTTACAATGACAGCAGCACCCAAGCTTTGAGGATCCCTGGTTATTGCTAGTGAGAAATTGTACTGTATTCTGGATTCCCTGCTAACCTCCTGCAAACCGAACATGGGAATGACTGAACGGGACAAGGTACCTGCAGGACTTCATGTACAGCTGTGGCAAAGGTATCCAGCACTTCAGGGCTCAAGAAATCCTCCCTTGTTGCACTTCGTCCATTCACATAGTAACTTGAAACAGAAGAAAACCCCATAGCCAAAATTAAAGAAAAATACACCACTGGTACAAAACACCACCGGAAGTACTTGGTTGTTCGATAAATTTACCCATAGAGCTATTTTACTGTACAATTCTTTTTCCTTTTCTGTTTTCCAAATGTGTAGGTATGTTGTTTGTATTTAAGGGACCTATCAGGTATAATTACCTTGATGGAGGCAGGATATCACAAATTTTGATCAACCAAAGTAGTAGGGTTTTTTTGCATCTGCTCATTCAGAATGAGGAAAACATCCCTGAATAAGAGGCAACTTCTGTAAAATCTGCTCTTGCTGAGGAGTCTGACACTCCTATGTTATGACTTGCTTTACTGTATCAAGTTATATATAAAAAATATAGGTCCCAAATTCTGTCCCTCCGAGTATTTTGGCAATCTGGAGAGGAACGGGATGGAGGCATCTCTACAGGCTGAAGGTTGCCCTCCACATAAAGCAAAAGGGCTTTTACGTCTGGATTGTCCGAATAAAGAACGGGAAATTGGTATCCCTATGGTTTTTGCATTTCATCGAGCTATCACTCAGTCCTACCAGAAGCAGAAGTCTTCCAGCCACAAGAGGAAGCTAAAACCCGATAATCCTAAATTAGTAAAGAAAATAATGCATGCTTATTCAAAGCAAAGACAGCCACAGGGCAAGAACAGCTCAGGAAGGGGAAAGGACACATTTTATGCCTTACTAACAGCTCAAAATACATAGATGAATCATATATGTATACATAGATATATAATATAAGCATGTGCATCTTTTCCCACTGTTACCTGTCTGCTGCATGTCACCGTGCTGCTTTCGAGCCCGGAAAGAAAACCAGAATCACATGGAAATCACTTTCAAACACGTGGAGCTCACAGCAGGTGCTCTGGGGCCAACTTACCCACTGCCCACCCGAGCACTCTAAAACTGCGGCTCTAAGCCGCGGCACAAGAGGGAAGGGCTGGGACTGTGCCCATGCTGTTTGCGCTGCAGGTGGGATCTGAGGGGGAGGTACCCACACACAGCCCGAACTGACCTGGAGAGCAGACGTAAGGGAGCAGGAGAAGCTGCTAGCACTTCTCTACAGGTAGAGGTCAGCCAGCCCTGCAAGGCTTTTTGTTTATATCAGACAGGCAAGAAACAAGGCAGCATGTAACGCATCAGCTAACTCGTCTTCTGTTGCATTTTTTACAAGGCGTTAGATGCATTTGCCAGCAGGGTCATTGGTGACACCCTGAGTTTGCTTTTAGGGAGCAAAGATTCCACTCAAGCAGATTCGGTCTTTCTAATGCCAAGAGCAGCAGCAGTGTCAGGGGTGCTGACTCTGTTTCAAAGCCCAGACCCTCACGAGTTGTTTAAAACCTTACATTAAAAACCCTTTGCTCTTGCACAAAATTCAGCAGAGAGACCTCTGCCAAGTAAGTCTGCGCTACCTTCTTTTCTTTTTATACAACACCCCCTTCTTCTCTTAAGAAAGTGCGTTTTATTGGCAAGGGTTGGCAACTTGGAGCTTGGAGGCCACCAGGACCGCTGCTCAGATCTCACTAGCTTTTGGCACGTGTTGAAACACACCACGTGCAAAAAGGCTCAGCCACTGCAGAAACTCTTGTCACGTGGGAGAGCGCCGTGACCTACTCCCTTGTGCTCTTCTGAGAAGCAAAGCTGCCGTGCCATCTTTTTCTCCACATCCCACTTCCGTGTTTCCCAGTGCACATATTTAGCAAGCAAAATTACCACCTCGCACGTTTCGCATTCCCCACTGCCGTGCCTACATTACAAGCCCTCGCTGCTTCTGCATTTCTGTAACACGCTCCCTCAAATCATCTCTTATTCTGAGCAGAGGTGGTTATGGACAGGCACCCGAGGAACCACTGAAAGGGGTGTTTCACCCCCCTGCTTCCCGTTGAGATGTTCAAATTGACATTTTGTAAAGAAAACAGAGTGATGATGGTATCAGAGCAGTACTTACTGGTGCCACGTGACGGAGTCGATCACCTTCCCTCCCGATTTCAGGAAGCTGCAAGCAGAGGGAGTGCGATGGAGCATGGGGGGGGGTTACAGGGACTGGTGATGGGGGGGATGAATTAATGCTCGTGTAACACATGGAGATTTCTAGGGTGAAAAGCCCTTGTTAATGCAGCACTAGAGCCAGCACTCAGTCGAAAGGCATGTGGATTGCTGGAGTACTGCTAGCATCTTAGTTTAGGCTGAGCATTTAAGCCTTGAGCTTGTACATGCAGGTAAGATTTCAGTCATCCACAGTCAAAGAAAAAAAGTTCCATGTTCCTAATTTAAGGGGATTAGTTCTCAAATAGACTGGATGTATCCATTGGTACATCCTTATTATTGGTTTGGAACAGAAAATCCTTAAATCCCTGCCCAGGTGCCTTCTCATGCCCCCTGCATCTGGGTGCAGATAAGCCACAGCTATCTCACACATGCCCACTGTGGGGGGTGTTGCTGGGACCCCCCACCCCTACCTTCTCAGCAGCCTCTGCGTGTGCTTTCGGGGCTGCCCAACATCAGGACCATAGAGCTTCGCATGCTTGTAGAGGGTGTAGTTACTTAGAAGTTGGCGTAAGTGAATAAAATCTTGCCCCAGCTGGAAGCCGTCGATGTAGATGCCAGATTTCTTCCTGAAGCTGTTGGGCTCTGGGGAAGACACACGTGCATCATCACCCTGTTCTGGTTTCAGGGCACAAAGTAGGGCAGCTCATTCCATATGGGGAGTGGCTTCCCCTACAGCTTCACGTGATCTGGCACGGTACAGGTGAGATATTTGAAGGTGATGAGCATGAAACTGAAAAGCCCCAAGTGATGGAGCGTGCTGCTCTCTGGCACTCTATCCCTGTCAGTCCCCATGGGTGACATCCTGCACCTCACAGGCCATCGTTCACCTCACCTCAGAGCCTTGGTAGAAGCAGAAAAATCATCTCGATTTGCTCATCTGTTGCGCTTCCTGTGAAATCCCTCCTCGCAAATTAAGACCTTGATGTTTCCCAATAAAACAACACCTTGCCTTCATGGGCTGTCATGCAAAACATCCAAAGTTGCCAGCCCCTGCCCTGCAGTGGCACCTTTCCAGGTGACAGCTGGCCTGGCCCACAGGCTGGCTTTGCACTTACCGTTCCCAAGCTCCCAGGAGATGTTGTACCTCTGCGAGGCACAGTAGTCCAGCAGCGCCCGGGCATTTGAGCTGTCCCACTGCGAGCCACCTTTTCGCAGCAAGGCATTGAGGCCAAAAACCAGGTGAAACTTGGAGCAGACTGCAAAGCTGTAGAGAATATCCAGCGTATTTCCTGCACGGAGGAGAAAGAGGGGATGTTTATCTCAAGGTCACAGTATGCTGGCTGTGCTCTGGCCAAGCAACAATCTCCACTGCCTGTATTTATTTAGCCTGGTGTTGCAGATGTGCCAAGCTCTCCCAGCTGGACAAAAGAGCCCAGACCTTACCGCACACCATCCTGCAAGGTACTGAGATCCTCCCAACGGCTGCAGCAGCTGAATACTATTAAATATGAGGTGGCAGACAGAAAAATATTCAAAGAATTTTTTTTCTATAAATGAATAAAATATTTCTTTTCCAGAGGTTTCAGCTCTGAACAGCCTATGACCCTTTTATTGCAGGGCAGAGAACTGCAGCCCCCTGGTTATAAACTGTAGCAGAAAAATCCATTGAAGCCTTACTTGTTATGGTGGTGTTTTTGTGCTTTTTCCAGTTATGCTCTGCAAGAATCAGCTTCTCCTGGCTGGGCCACTGGGCCAGCAGCAGCTGTTCCACAGCGGCAAACGCAGGCCTGGAGCCACAAGTCTCTGTAGGGCAGAAGAAGGTTGGTAGCAATTAAGCCCTTGTCTTCATAGCCAGGGTCCAGCATGCAAAGGGCTGCATCCCCCAGGAGAAAGCAGAACTGCTGGGTGCCAGTCACATACTTCTGTGAAACACACCCCTGCTTTCACAATATTAACCACATAGCTAATGTATATTTATGCATTGAGCCACCCTCTTTTTCTATATAATGTATATTTCCCGTCTTAAAGTAATGGGTATGGGGGAGTGGGGGAAGACTGAGCTGTGCTTCTGGTGGTATCATGGTGGTCACCCCCCAATGAACTATTTTAGCTGGAGCACCATCCGGAAACCTTTGTTCCAGCGAGCTGACGAGGCCTGGGCTGCAGCGCCGAGGAGCAGATAAGCCACCCCAGCAGGCAGCGGTGCGGCGCGGTGCATGGCCCGCCATGCTGCGGGCAGATACGGGGCAGCGCTTCCTGCACTGCCCGCCTCGCGTATGGCAAAGCGCTGGCTGCCCTGCACGGCTCCCATGGCAATGCCAGCAGGAGTCATAAGACACTTCGAAGAAAAAGCTCGTGGTTTTTTTCTTGGTATACAAACCAGGAACAAGCCGTAACCAAAAAGGAAGGTGGAAGCTGGGGTCGCAGTCACCCAGATAGGAGACAGCTCCTCGGCAAAGTGGTGCAGGGGGAAAAGTACCACCTGACTTCAAACCCAGGTATCCCGGGTTGTACAGTGATGTACCGTTGCACTGTTGTGCTACGAACCACAGGAGTAGGTGGGAATTTTTTCATCTGAAACACCTCTAGAAGGGTTTTTGTGCTTTTGCTAAGTTTAAAGAGGGTATGGACACAGCAGGAAACCTGGCACACCAGAACAAAGCTCAAGCAGTTGGATGTGGTCTGGTTGGTTTGTTCTTGCCCTGTCAAACTGACAGGAGGGCAAGGCTGCACCCCCAGCCTAGCTTCGGCCAAGGTAGCAAAAACAGAGGCTCTGTTCTCATCAGATTACACCTTCCATGCGTTACTTAATTTTCACAATGAAACCACAACTTTTGAGCTGACCTTGGCCACCTCCCAGGCAGTGGCGAAGCTTCCAAGGCTGCCGCAAAGAGTACAGGGCAGCAAAGGGGGAGCCCCAGCAGATGCTGGGACGGACATGCAGCCCTCTGCACGCTTCCTTGCTTTCCCACAGCTGGCACAGCTCCTCCCACAGACTGTGCTGAAGGTCCATGGATCTCCTCTGCATGGAGGAGAGCAATGCTGACCCCATGGAGGGCACTGCACTGCCACTGTGCCCTTGTGGCATCCCCAGCCTGCATCAAAGCCACCTCCTAAACCTGGGATGTTTTTTGAGTCTAACATATTGATGCCAGTTTTACCTTGCTCGGCCTGAAGTTCCCAGAGGATTTTTTCTTCCAAAGTTGAATCCTTGTTGGGATCAAAGATGAGAAAATCTGTCTCGGTGCCACCAAACCTCAGGAACCCTGGGGACAGGGCCTTTGCCAGGGCACGCAGTTTCGGATTGCTAAGGAAAGGATGTCAAGAAACAGAAAAACGCTATATACATGCAGACAGTGGCTTCAGTATAGAGGTTAACATGGCCAGTGCCCAGAGGGACAGACTGCCGTAGGTGACCTGGGGCTACCTGGTAACCTCGGGGTGCTCCTGACCCCTCAGGGCACCTGTGCCCCAGCCCTCTGCACGGTGCAACAGAGACACTGCCAGCTAAGTGGGCCGGCAGGGCGGCAAGGGGAAGACATTCCCCAGGGAACATACTCATGGACAGGGAGCCAAATCCCAGGGGCAAAGTAAGGAAACACTTTAAAACAGTTTGGATTTGGTTGCTTTTTTTTTTATCCTAAGCATCCTTCTCCCCTAGATTCTTTGGGTTTGTTTCTACAGAACTGACATACTAGTCCTGCGAGAAGGCGAATGTAAGGCTGACTTGACATCATCAGTCCCGACTTCCATCGACAGCCGAAGCGATTGCTTTTGTACCCAACAGAGATTAGGAGCCCACGCTGGGGCAAGCATTAACTTTAGCAAAGCAGGTTTATAAAGCAAAAGCTATCTGCCTCGGCCACTCATGCACCCCATGCCAGATGTGTGGCACTGACAGCTGGCCTTTGCTGGGGGAAACCGCGACTCACACCAGTGCTATCTGCTCAGTGGTGACATGCAGTAGATTAGGGGCCACCAAGTACTTCCCGCTCCTTGCGGTAGTAGTGCAGTCAGGGCTGGAGGTGGGAGATGTGAGCACTCGCCAATAAAGCTGGCAGCAGCCTTCTCCCCACCTTGGTGAGAAGGAAAAGATGAAAGTGGTGGGAGGAAGGAAAACAGGACTGGAGAAATACCATGGAGATGAAGTATGGCATCAGAAAGATAAAAGGAAAGAATTAAGACAGCTTCCAAAAAAAAAAAAAAAAAAAAGGTAGAATGACAAGAAAGAAAAAAAAAAAAAAAAAGAAGAGGAAAAGCAGGGAAGAAGAGGCAAGAGTGAGGTCAGACCCAAAAGAACAGGCAGGGTACACCATCACTTGGCAGTCCAGTGCTGTTGAGCATTACTCAAGGGGGAAACAAAAAGGCTTCATTTTTAGGATCTCTCGATCAGCTTCGATGGCGACAGGCCTTCCTCAGCATGTATTTCACTTAACGTGGACAGTGCCCCCACAAACCTCTGCAAAGCTGCCTGGGGGCTCAGATAATTTTTGTTTTGTGAAGCAGCAGGGATAACAGCCCCAGCCTTACCACATGTAATCTTCCCGCTCAGCAGCTTCTTGTACCCCCCACCCCATTATTTTTTTTCTCCCTGCTTGCAAAGCAGCTCCTCTCCCAAGTTTATCCCCGCGCTGCTTCCAGCCCGGACCAGCTGAGCTGCGCCTCCCGCCCGGTCGCCCGCTCCCCGAGCGCCCGCGGCAGGTCCCGCAGCCCGGGACCCGGGTCGGGGGGGGGCAGAAGCCCCCGGGGGGAGGTCCCTCCCGTCCCCCCCAGCTCGCCCCCTGCCCTGCGTCTCCGGAGCGCCCGGGGAAGCGGCGCCTTCGCCGGCTCCCCGCCGGGATGCCCGGGCTCCACCTCCCCCACGGCTGCGGACCCCTCACGGCCTGCCGGGACCCCCACCCCGGCTCCGGAGGGTCTCCTCCGCCTGGCAGGACCCCCCACCCCCGGCTCCAGGGGACCCCTCCTGCCGCCCGCCTCCAGGACCCTTTTTTTCCTTTGGGCAAGGCCGGGGGGGGGCGGCTCACCTGAGCAAGGCGACGTAGCGCGGGTCCCGGGCGAGGCTGGCATCTAGGGTGAGGGAGAGGAAGGCCGGGCTCACCTCCCCCCGGGGGCTGCCCCGCAGCCCAAGCCGCAGCTCTGCCGCCCGCCGCCCCTCCGCCAGCGCCAGCAGCAGCGGCAGCAGCAGCAGCATCGGCGGCAGCAGCATCCTCGGCTCCGGCCGGCGGCACCACCCCCGCGGAGGGCGGGCCCGGCCGGGGGGCGCAGCCCTGGGCTCCTGGCCGGGCCGGGCGGGGGATCCCCCCAGCAGCCAGCACCGAGACCCTTCCGACCCTCTGAGGGGGCTTCGGGCCAGCGCAGCCCTGCTCCTCCAGCCTCCCCGCTGCGGGGACCGAGGTCAGCGCGGGGCCGCCTGAAGCCCGGGGTTACTCTCCCAACAGCCTCGCTACACCATGAACCTGGGTTTCCAGTCGGTTCCCCGGCTGCAGCCTCTGTGATGCTGGAGGAAGGTCTGAGCAGGCCACCAACCAACTCCTACAGCTTTCCACATTGCCCCCGCGACCCTGGGCAGCTGCGTGCAAAGCAAGTGGGCTGGGAGATTGCTACACACTGAACGGTGCTACTCAGGGGCGGGAGAGCAGCCTGACATCCCAGCCACGGGCCTTCCCTGCGGGAAACTGCGTCACAGCGGCAGGCAGCAAGTGCTGTCTGAGGCTGAAACCCACCGTCCCCACGCTGCAACACCGCTTCTTGATCACAGCCAACATGCAACTTGGAATCGCTGTCCCAAGAAAAAGACTCAAGCATACTCTGGGTCTGCCCCTGGGGTGCCCACTGCCAGGTCCAGCCTGTGCCGAAACTCCTTTGGCAACAGCCTTGCCAGGGAGCCCTGTCTAGAGACAGCCACCTGCAGCCACAGCGCAGGAATTACTAGATACACACGCTATTGGAACATTTGCAGAGTTTTTAAAGAGACTTAACGTCATCGTTACATTTCCCGTTCCACATCAGTTCATCCTGAAGCATCCGTATTTCTTACCAAGTTTGTTTTCAAAACACTCGTCTGCTGGAACACAACGCAGACGGTCAAACCTTTATCTGTTACTTCAAGCGCAGCAGTTCCCGGGGGGTCAGGCCATTAACCAGTGTGGCTCCAGCGCTCGCCTGCCCGGCCCTTCCTGTTCCTGCTTGCTCTAGGTTTTGTACTATTAAGTAACTCACCACCAGAACCAGAAGAACTCGACCAAATGAACTCTAGTTTTGATAAACACATCCGTGGCTCTGCCAGAAAGGAAACGTCAGTGACATTCCTGACTGCCTCAGCATCTTAGTCAGTGTAATGCTTCCCATTTCAGGGGTACGCCACCAATTATATGCCTACGCCTGCAGGAAGGGCTGGGGTGACTATCTGCCAGAGGAGTAATTCATCCATCAGCAGATGGCTGGAGCACCACACAAACCACCCAGCCCCAGGAGAACTCAGGATTTCAGAACACTGCTCAGCATGTGACACATCATTGGTGCAAACCAGGCTAAGCTTGTCATGGCAGGTACAGAAGATGTTAATAGCTGTCAGGTAAGACACAGCCTAAGCACAGGTTTTTTCTGTTGGAATTCACCACTACTCCCTTAATTTTCTCAGTGTGCTTCTTTGGAGAGAGGCACTTTGAGGCACTTGCCAGTGGCCTGTATTTCTCACAGAGGCATGAGGTTTGTTTTTCAAACAGTCAGTGCTACGTTTTGGATTCCATCGCTGCATGTGGATGTGGGTATGAAAGGTCTGTTATGCTTTTAGCAGCCCACAAAAACCCATAGCTGGAAAATAATGCCTTCTAGCATTGCTACCTGGAAGAGCTACAGGTATTAAATGGCAATTGGTAGCTTTTGCTTGGGCATTTCTCACATGGCATCACACCCATTTTTAAATATTGTGAAGTAGGGGACATCAATACAGAGGTATTTGGACTCTCACTGAAATTAGGGCAGAATTTGAGTGATGCCCTGTGAGCTACAAGGGGAGGGTGTAAGAACCAGGATTAGTCTTAAACTCACTTGCATGTTGTTTGAAGGCAGCTCTGCACCAGCACCCCATCCTGCCTGCCTTGTGGTATTCAAACACTTCAGTTATGCAGCTCCTGTCTGGCGGTTCTGCTTCTCCCACGCCAGTGACACCATTAGCACACTGTGCCAACTAGGTTTTTACAACTAGGAAGAACTAAAAATAAAACTTTCCAGGAATTTCAGCTGTCCAACAGCAGCGACACCATTGCTGTTGCTAACAGCAAGCACCCACTGCTGTTCCTGGGTAAGAACCAAGAACAAATATCATATCTCTCTCTTCTACCTGTGCATATTAAGGGAATTCAGAAGGGAAGAGCTGTCGGCACAAAAGGCAAACAATTCTTGTGACATAGCAGTGATTGGGTGGATGAACAGAGCTGACCCATGTCAGAGCAGCACTTCATCTGTTTCTATATAAGAAGCCTCAGGAAGATGAATCTAAGACTAAGCAGATGCCAAGGGAAATCCAGAAGCTGTAAAAAACAGAGAGATGCCTATCAAGGTTTTTGTAAACTATCCTTATTCCCTGCTGGTCAAACCCCAGGCAGACCTTGTCCTGACACAGCACGCAGCTCTCAGCACTCCCAGATGGATTTATTTCTGAACCCAGCCGGTTATGAGACTCTGACTGCACACGCTCCATTTCCTCAGAGAAGGAAACAACACTTTGGGTCTAGCTTTTAGCAGTTCTCCTCGAAGTACACACAGCTTTTTGGATATTGCTAAAATACTTTGTTTCCACTGAGTCTACAGCTGATGAATTCAGGTACCACGGAAGCTGCTGAGCACACCAGAGCACTGCAAAATCACTCAGCCTTCCTCTCATCAAAACAAAGCTTATAAGCAACAATATTTGGCCCTCATTACAACCTATACCCAGTGCTGGACCACCATGCTGAAAGAGATGAAATGAAGCTTTAAAAAGAAAGACAAAACCAGAGCTGCCTAGGCAGGACTAGCTTACATGGAAGCGGCTTTCCAGAACATGGGAACACAATAGGTCTCGTTCACACAATGGAAATTAACAGCTAAACTTTAAGCTAAGCCCAATCCTCTTCCCAGTCCTTCCAGGCAGTTTTCAGCAAGTTATGCACAGGGATTCCTGACAGTATAGAATTACAGACCCAGGGGGAGTCAGTCACACAAACATAAGAACTGGTCTACGTGGGCAAGTTCTGATGTGGAGTGAATAGGCATAAACACTAAGAAATACGCTCTGAAGTTTTTGGTAAGAACACTTACTCTGTACTAGTTGCAGCCTGAAGAGACTTGCACGCACCACAGCTCTGATCCAATTTGCAGTAGGTTATGAAGAAATTGGCAGGAATATCCTATAGATGGTCCTACAGAGGTCATATTTTTTTGACCTACTTTAGCACTGAAGCGCCTGTTGTTATTTCACATAGGTAAGCTATTGTTGCTTCTTTCTCTTCCACACAAGCTTAAAGACATAAACATCCCATTGACATAAGGGAGAAATCTTTGCCTTCCAAAACATCACCAAACACAATCCTTAGTGCAAGCTTTCCCATAGCATGACCACCCATAACAGACACTCACCAAACCAATGAACACCCGTTCTGGCACTTGCCCATTATACTGTATTTGATGAGCTCAGTACAGTACTTGATACTGAGGCACATCAGCATCATCCAGCAGGCACAAAAATACTGTGAGCAGCATATGTTGTACACTCCCCCCCCCCCCCCCCCCCCCCCCATCTCCCATCTCCAACCAGGCGAAAAGCCCAGGTAAGAAAGCTTTCTGTGAAAAAGCATTTAATCATATATCATTACTGTAGCAAGAAAAAGCAACGTGAAAGATTTGTACTGCCTTGCTTGACGAGTTTGATTTCAGATACACATATAGCGAAGTTTCAGTGCAGATAGCTGCAGTATCGTTCATCTCACTTCTGATGTTATCAAATGTCATAAAGAAAGCCTTGGGGGAGTTGCACTCATCCATCTGGCAAAGCACAGCTTGTATAAACAGAGCAGCAGAGACAACAAATGTCAACCTTGTTTTCTTTCCAGACCAGCCTCATGCAGACCTGAAACCACCCGCTCACTTCAAACCAGCTTTTGCTAACATTTTCAAGGGGCTTCCAGCACTTGTAGGGAATATTTGACTTCATTCCTAAACACGTGTCTCATCAGAACCTGATCTTGAAACAGTGCTGGTTGTTACGGTGACGTACAAGTGTGAGGATGGACAGTTAGCAGCCCAACAACAGACAGATGGCAGAAATAATTTTTCCCTGCCGTTTGCCTCCACAATATAGTAAGAAAGTGTACGCTTTTGTTAGCATGCAAGTACAAACGTCACAAAAAGTATCATGACAGAGGTTAATGGCTCATTAACTACTCCTGTAGTTAATGTAGCAATTAACAGATTATTTCCAAAACATCAGTTACTGCACCAACTTGGTATTCAGAGTGAAATTGCATAATTTGCTCACACACACCCCAAATCCACCCAAGACTCTCAGACTTTGGAGGAACACCATCAAGCACCAACAAACCTTTACAGCAACCAGTAAGGCCTTACAGGCATCATTTTTTCCTAGGAATCGTTAGTTTTCCTACATGAATGCTACATCAACTGCTTAGATAGGTACCCACATTTATGCTGAAGCAAGTATCATGTGTCTTTTGAAGGTAACACAAATAAACCAAGAGAACTTCATATTATCTATCATTTGGTCAAAAATATATCTCAATTAAAAAGGCAAGGCAATTAAGAGACAGACTTAGATAACCTCAAGTCATAGCAAATACTGCCTCCGCACTTAAGGGCCGATTATACCTTATTGTCAGAGCCAACCGAACATGTTCTCAGGTTTCCAAAACCACTTGTGCCTTAGGCACTGATGTTTTGGTAACAAGGATTCCCCTGCAGACACTGAATCTAGCAGTGGAAATGAATCATGCTCCCTCTGAATAGTGCTGTTTTCAAATGCTTGACCTGATTTAATACTGAATACACTCAAGTATTTTACGTATCCAAACTTAGCAGGCCACTACAAATTATCATATAGTCTCAGAGGCATGTTTCTGCTAAATGAAGGCTTACAAAGAATTTACTAAATTGCAGCCTATGATTTCTTCAATGCAAAATGAGCAGTAAAATACTGGCCTTTTCATCAGTTTTTCATTATAACCCCTTTCAGTCAAGTGTTCAACTTAAGTTGAATGAAAAAAAAAAAAAAAAAAAAGACAGTTTAACTAAGGCTTGCCTTACTTTTCCTTTACTGAGAAGTGACATACATAGAAACGCCGTATTTAAGTGTGCCAGTATACTGGCTACCATGATTTAACCCAGCAGTCTGTCACAGCTTTCAGGTGTTTATGTGCAGTGCTCTAGCATGTACTAGTCATGTGCTACATACCAGCTTTGAAAAAAAGGAGCGCACTGTATCACAACTGAAGAAGTTTCAGGCACCTTCAAGACTCTTCTCATGAAGCCTAAGCTTGTGCTGGAGCAAATCTGGTCCAGATACCTTTAAAAATCCCAACTAGTGTGACTGACACATGCCCATGGGGTCTCAGAAGCTGACAGGGCTTCTCAAAAATCTGTTCTTCAAGCCTTCATCTTTCTTGCACCTTCACATTTAAGCAAGAAATTTAATAGCATTCAAAAAATGTAAACTTTCTGTTTGGAAGACTTACATAAACATCCTGAAAGAATTCTTTCCCTGGGGTATTGCCAGAGGCTGAATACAAATTTGATATTCTTGTGTTCTTTTAACAAGGCTTAAACTAGGCATAATTTAGAGTTTCTTACACAGCTCTGGGACAACTTCTTTATGTAATGCAATTGTTATTTCACTCCTTCCATCAGCCACACCTAGAGTACAGAGATCCCTGCAAGTAGAAATTTTGGAGTACCTCACTCAAGCATGTGTCCTACAGGGAATATCCAATGTAAAGGCATTAAGTCAGCTATGAACCTAAGCTCTAGGCAGAAGTACACACCAGGCAGTTAGTTCAGTCCCCAAAGCACTTCTAGGGCTATGTCTAAACACAGGAATGAAATAAGATCACACCTTTTGATTCTAGCCTATTTGCTCAAGAGGTTCATAATTGAAACCTTCAAATGAAGTCAACTGTCCAAGAAACATTCTTAACTCAGAACTTGCACAAAACTGAGGTATATAATAAATATTTATTATGTCTTTTGTAATTACAGCACTTTACAAAGTAATTTAAAAATATCCTGATTTTTGAATTCATGATTTTTCTTCATGACAGCTGGTCACTAAGTCCCTGGGATATCTGTAGGCACCTTTAAGAGTTCTTCAACTTCTTCTTGTAAAGCCTCAGCTTTTTCACTCAGCAGCATCTATACAAGGGGAAAAGAATATCAGAAAACAAATACAAGTATTAGCTATAGCCAGGTTAAAAGACCAGTGTTTCTTTCAAAGTCTGTAAAAAAACCCTCCTGCTGCTGCTCACAGGGCCACACCACCTTTGCCTCACAGGACAAACATTTTCACAAGTACTACAATCAACATTGTTACTGCTTAGTGTACATCCATATGAAAAACACACAAAGATTCATGCAGTACACATGATTTTCTCAGTTCTATCATCACATAATAAACAAAATTTATCAGAACAAACAGTTTTGTCTAGAACTGTTAACAAGAACATTTTTAAACTTAAACATTTATTTTCCATATTGGAATAAGCATTTGTAAGTTGCACTTGCCAAGATGCCAACTTCTTGCTTTAGATGAAATTTATTACTACAGCATTTTACATCAGACATATAGGACCTCCTACATTAGCAATTGTTTAATCTACTGCCCTGAACTGTTTGTGGCTGGCAGTTGGAGTGTAACAGTCCCCCAGCGACATGTGTAGCATAACACATGCAAGGACTCTTAACTTCCAAGCTAGAAAACTCCATCAGTTTAATATCTGAGCATGAGAGTAAGGCAGATTGCTGGATTTGGTACTGATGTAGGTAAAGAATCTGCACGTCTCCCTTTCAGCTCACACAGCAGCAAAATAGCAGTAAGGAGCCTACAACAAAAAAGGTCATGGCCATTTAATGTTAATTGCATAAACCCCAAAGGTAGTACTTTTATTCCATGAGAATAAAAAAAATAAGACTTTGTTACTGACTGTATCATTTTCACACCAACCACTCATTTGTTTATTCTAGGCATTCCCTCACTTTACCAAAAACTTGCTATTTTAGCAGAATCAAACATGAAGCCAATGCCAGCACAACAGTGGATGATTAATGGAGGAGAGAAAGTACTACCACTTGATAAGTGTATTTTTTGTTTAGGCACAATCTAATGTTTGCTACAGATTCTTTCCCTTGGATTATTTACATGTGTCTAAGGCATTAAGTGTGCCTTAGAGGCAGATACTAAGTGAAGGCCCTTCTCATAATGCATAATTAAAATGACAAACAATTAGAGAGCAAATACCAGGGCATGGCAATAGCAACCTAAATAGGTGAGGTTAACCCTACACCTTGTTGGCTTCCATCTGTACAAACCTGAAAATCCTGTTCTTTTATCACAACTACCACTAGCACCTCTGTAAGGTAAATCCTGAGGCAGAATCCAGCATTTTCAGTGATGATGACTCAGCACAGAGACTAAGGTAGTCATTTAATACCTGCATTTCATCAGACAAGCTGTCAAACATTTTTGCCCTTCACTGCCCTTCTGGAAAAGAGCACAACTTTCCACTATCCTATCTATAGGAAACTGTTTCAAGAAAAGTTTAAGTTTGCTTATCATTTAGGAGCAGGAAGATTGTCAGCAATTGCTCAATTCATTACTTTTAACCATCTTTGATAAATTATATTGCCAAGAAAATATTTCAACATATTATTAATGCATTTTAGTATTTGGATCACAAATATCCACTAATGCTTTTACTACTACAGTGCATCCCTTCACTTTCAATGTCATTCAAATGTCCACTTTTGACATATTGAAGTTTTGAAGCAAGTTTTCATAACTTTGTTTCTACTTACCTTTGCAGATGAAACAATTTGTCTGGCTTGACGTCTTGACAAGTGCTCAATCATCCTGACCAGAGTTTCTGGATTTGCGTTAGCCAAGTGTGCTAGAGTTTTGTACCCTGCATTATAAAGCTGTTTTGCCCGTGCCTGCAAGTCCAAAATTGTGTTAAATTATTAGAACAGGCAAGAAGAATTACCATTAAGTGCCAATCACTGCACCAGACTCAATTTTTATCTTTGCATATCAATCCAATTCTCTGATTTATCTTTCTAAGAACAGAAATAATCACTGAAAATCTATGTCCCCAGAAATACACCTTTAGCGCTAAGATTTACTGGCCCGTACAGTCTTACTTAGCTCTTAGGAACCCATTTGTCATTATCTTCTTTAAGCCTAGGTGATACCAACTCTGACATCCCCTTTTCTTACATGTTTTCTGCATTCAGTATCACTGACAGGAATGACTGTCTTGCATTCTTTGGAGGTGTCTAAGCAGAAGGGGTGCTGATTTTATCCATTTTTTTCCCCCACAGAATTTTCACAGAACAAAGCTTTAACAAGATTCCAGAAAAGGCTATACTTTCCTGTTTCAAGCTTATAAATGATTTTTCCTTTAATACCACAGTAACTTTCTCTCGTTTTGTGTGAAATCATGGCTGTGAGCTCACATATACAGGACAGGTATACATCACAGGAGAGATTTTCTGGAATTTGATTATCACCAGTGCAAGGGGGGGTGTGCATTACCTGCTTTCTGAGCTTGGTTTGATCCCGTTGCTATGTAAAATAGCCAAGCACTATTTTCTCAACAGAGGGTCTCAGGGCAAACATTTCCTTTGCAAAACAAATACTGCTAGAGCTTTACAAAATTTAAACTAAAATGCATTTCTACACAGTAGCGGAGTAATTTAGTATACCCAAGGCTTTAGTATCCTGCGTTATGAAATAAAACCTGTTTGATGAATAAGTGTTACACCTCCAAACATCTGATCAATTATCTTTTGGGTTTCCACCCCCCCCGCCCCACCTCTTAAAAGAGGTGACAAGGAATAGAAAGACATTTGTTTGATGGCATATGTGCATTTTTTTAGCATCCAACAGGTAACAGCTTACAATATATTATCTTCCTCCATGGTAACAGAGGATTACAGATGTTCATTGATGTGAACTAGGTGTCATTAGTTTCACCAAAAATAACCACTAACTGTGGTTATTTTTATCCAACAAAGATTTTCTGTGCTCTGTTTGGCTGTTAATTGCACAGTATGACCAGTGACACAGATCCTTCCTCCAATAATGATCTAAGTCTCATGAAAAGGTTTTAAACTGCTCTTTGAAAACTGTACAAGTAAATGTGCAAGAAATAATTTTCTCTTTCACTACAATAACCTAAAGATTGATGTTACTTCATCCACACAAATCTAAGCAAATCATGTCTGTTCAAGATGAAATTCTACTTGCTACAAGTGTCAGCTGTTGGTATAGTTTGAACTCCAGTGCAAAAGTACCCTGGTTATAGCAACAATTTTGAAGAGCCACCTTTAAAATGCAACTTCAGCAGATTCATGCTGTCCAGGCTGGTTTTGTCCTTACAGAGAAACACTCCCATACAGAGTAAGCCACGGGAAAAAAAAGACTACTTAGCTTTTGCATCCAATTCAGAAAATCTGATTAGGCTTTAAGTCTTCATCATTGTTCGGCTTCTAAGAATAAAACCGTACTGCCACTAAAAATACAGTGGTTTGCTGACAAACCGATTCTAATAACAGGGTGGACAGGCAAGTTAGATAATTTGCCAAGAGGTCCAGTGATTACTTATAACCTTGCACTGAAGCCCCAAAAGATTTTCTGCTTTAATAACCAGTCTCTGAACTGAAGACTCTTAAGTTTCTTATTTTAAATACAGGCAGCACTGCAAGTGATTGTAAAAGCTTAAGTTCCCAATAGGACTTCACATACTTCTGTGAGGATCTTCTAACTTAAAATATTTAAATCCTTATTCCTCTTTACTACCACGAACTGAAGGATCCTTACCACAAAAGAAACCTGGGCTCTGTTTTCCCACTGAGTATATAGCTAACTTGTTGTCCAAATACAGCATTTTCACTGTTGCTGTGGTAGGAGTCAGAAGAGAAACACTATTGGCTCCGGCTCACAACTCCTCAACATACTACTTTTTTCCCCACTCTGCAGGACTCTTTTCAAGAAAATTTGCACTACACCAAATTTTCAATAAAAGACTAGCTTGGTCTTCCAGATATACTTGAAAGCAGTAACATTTAGCATTAAAGTTTACATTAAAATATCTCACAAAGCCAGGTTTACTAACCTCTAGAACCCCTGCTACCTCCATCAAAGGGATCAGTTCCGTCTTAACACAGTACGTCAGCTGCTTGGTAAGTTCTGTCAGCAAGGCTTTATAAACCCAGAATTCTTCCAATTCCTGCAGAGACAAAGACGACTAGAATCAGATCGTACGCTCTGTATTTGAAGGGTATGGCTGATAAAGAGTTCTGCTATGGCAACAAGCATATATTTGTCTTTTAGACAGGGGAAGCACTATTGTTTCTAGTTATCCTTTCAGCTGGTTGCAGAGTTGTACTCAGCACTCTTCAGCTGAACATCCCAAAGGTGGGGCAGTTCTAAGGATAAGCAATGCATTATTTCAATACAGGAAAAAAAACCCCAAACCCAAGCCAAGTCAGCTCTTTTCCCAAGATGACACTGCACAACCAGATAGCCTGATTTCCAACAGAAAGGTAAAATTGGCAATTATTTCACCAGTCGCACTGACACTGATTAAATGCCCTGTATTTGTATATTTTCACAGTCTCACAGCATACAGGTTACTTTTACTATAGGGAGTATTACTGTACAAGCATGCTTTTCTGAACAGGAAAAATCATTTTGAAAGGTGAAAAAGAAGTATTTCACCTTTTCTATGCAAACCACCACCTGTGTTTTGTTATAATCAAAGCGAAAAAACGTCCAGATTTTGCAAAACCAATCCCAATGATTTTACTGGAATTCATTTAACACACTACCTCACAGAAGTGTAGAACACAGGAGGCGAATGAGGCAGCAGAATTAAGGAGATTTTGCACGTATCCTCGGGACATATTAAATTTCTCTGAAACACTCCATATATTTGTCTCTTTCAGTAGGGTATAAAGGACAAATGACAGATAAAGCCTGTTTGCCACAGTACTGTCTACATTCTAGGAATAAAGAAAATTAAAATTCAAAGTCAATATCACATTCAAGATACTGCTAGCACTACAATCCTTCAGATCTCTAAAACATGTCTATTATACCTAAAGACATTAAACAACATTAAAGAAAACCAATCAATGAGGTTAAAAGAACTTTAGTAAGTAAAACAGTAATAATCTCGAATTTGTAAATAATCAATTGAAATGACTGAACTGTCATCTTAGGTATGAGAAATCTCCAGCCTACCTTTTTGACGGCTTGACCAGAAGCCTTTTTTGTAATAAAACTTTCAGGTACTCCCAAAATATCTGCTACTTTTTGCTCTGCTGCACTGAGCTGGCTGAACTAAAGTAAAAATTTATAAAGAACTTTCAGATATTTATTTTAATATTATAGAAAACACAAATCTGTTACTCAAAATGAAACAGTGTTTTTCAATATCTCTATGCAGTACTTCGTCACTAGGCTAGTTACTAGACAGTCAGATCTGCAGCTTCTTTGCCTACTTGTTTATCTGTAACTGTCCATCTCTGACTGCCACATTTTAAGAAAATATAGATTTTAGCACAACCTGTACTTTACAACACTTCATAGAAAAGAGTAGTTGCACAGAGCATGGACTGTGCTGCTAAGCCTGACAAAAGCATAGTAATCTGTAGGAAGGTATTGGTCACAGTGTAATAGTTGCAGTCATGGCTGGTGTTAATCATTAGATAATAAAACACATTAAGACTTAATATCCTCTAGTGGATTTTGCTTCCCAAACTACAGATTAAATCAGCAAGCATCCGAAGCTAAATATGTCTCTTGATTAATTTAACAGTGGCTTTCTTGCAAGACTATGTGGTTACATATAACTAGTTTATAGGAAAGTCTTGTCTGAGAATAACCAAACTCTGATGACAGCAACACTAGCACCAAGGTTAGAGTCAGGATTTGGAGTGCTGGCAACTCAAGAGAAGTGTTTCACATCACTGTTTCCCCCAAACAGGGTCAAACACTATAAATGCGAAAGAGAACTCTAGATTTTTATGCAGTTCAGGAAAACACTTCTGCCCTGGCACTAAAATAAAGTAGCATATCTTAACTTTTCATCAAGCTGTTACCTACTGTCTAAACTTCCTATGTGTACAAACTTACTTAAAATCTAATAAGCAGAATTACTACATGCCCCAATGCATGTTTGCTAGTAAATTCTCACCTGTCTCAAATATATCATCCAGTCTGGGTTACAGCTAAAAGTCAGATCATATGGAGTTGTCAGATATAGAAGATGAAGATTGCTCTCAAGAACCAGCCCTTCCAAACCTTTCTTCAATTCTCTATAAAGAAGATTGCAGTATGCCAAGTCTATAGATCCTATAATAAGCACACAACGTATTGCAATTTTAAACAGGCATACAGAGTTAAGTGCAACAGACTTTAACATAGAATCAATATTTCCTTTATCTTCCATCAAAGCTAGTTATACTGTATGAACTGAAGAAAAATAAATGTAACTTGAATAATTAACACGAGCAGTTAAACGGAGCTGAGGAAAGGCAGTCTGTTCTGTGTGTGGTTTTGTAATGTTTGTGAATTGCCTTGGCTTTAATGAAATCCTGGAACCATCTCGTAGACTGAAGGAATTTTTCAGAGATTCATCCTATTCCAACTGCATCCCACACCCCTTATCTTTTTGCGTATATCAGAACCTTCTGATATACTCCCTATTGCAATTGGTCTACGTGTCATATACTTCCTTCTCTCAAGCTTCCCTCTAGGTCAAGAAATCCCCAACACAAATCTTTCCATCTTTTCGGGGTACGGTTCTGGTTTTACTTCCATTGCGAGCACTGTTATGACACTTCATTCCTATCATGTTCAGTCGTGCACTACTTGTGCTAGACTGAAAATGGGGATGAACATAATTTAGTAAATCAAAACTGTCTCTCTACAACTTATTTTTCATTGTAGTTTCAGACAAGATGGGAAAGCATATCAAATTGAGATAAGGCTGAGATGAAAGGTTTTGTTGAAATAGATTATAACAAGAATAAAAAAAAGAAGTCTTACCTTTATATGTAGCTCTACCCAACGGTGTGATTGTTAACGTATATTTGGAATTGTGGTTCTTCTCAGACATTCTTCCTTCCAGGAGTCCTTTCTCTATTAGGTGTTCTAGTCCATCTTTAATTACCTCTGAGAGGCTCTTCTCTTTAGATAGCAGATGCTGCTGAACACCCAGCAATGTACTGCACATAAAAGTGTTGACTTCCTCACGGGTAACTGCTATCTGCATCAGTTTTGTAAGCAATTAGCATCTTTAAAGTGGTCATTTCACATATTTCATAAGCTATATGAAAAAATTTACGAATGGAGCAGCAGTTTGATATCCTGTTCATGTGTTTCTACAGAAACAGATGACAACAGAACAATAGACAGTCTATGATGGATCTAATGAGACTGGTCTCCATCTATTCCACTATTCTAGCTACTGCGTGTTAATTTGTTTCCACTGTTTCTGTTGGTATTTTGAATCTAGTATCAGAAATGGAAACATTATTAGTACTGTAATGAACCATAAGGTAGATATAATTTTGGCTTTTACACATAAGGAAATCGTCATGTTACATGATTACTTGGTAACGGAGTTAAATTAAAAGACTAATCAAATCCTTGTCCTTATTTGATCAGAAGCTGTTCTGAACTTGTAAGGCCATCTGTTTTAGAAGTCTGGGGTTTTTTCTATAGAATCAATAGAGAAGCTTTTCCTTCCATTCCCAAGCACTTAAGTTACTCACAGAGAAGAGTCAATTAATACCTTCAGTCCAACCAAAGACAACAACAGGCTGTGCATTCCCTTGGTCAACTCCAGCAGAAGATTGCTGTAACAGTTCTCCAAAGGACTGTTAACTAAACGCTGAGCCTATAAAGAGCAAGAAACATACTAGTTCAGGGAAAATACTTATTCATTAGTTTTAAAAAAATACTTTAAAAAAAATACTTTTAAAAATAGTGATATGCATGACTCAGCTTTATAAAGGAAGGAAGTGCAGACATCTAAAGTTCACAGTTCACATATGTAGTAATACCTATAAACTACATTTATGTGGGTTTTTTCATAAGTCAAATATTTGCAATGTTAAGTGAACAAAAATTAAGACAGGCAGCTCTTCCTGTTTGTACCAGTAGATTAATCCAACAATTTAAATTACCCACAGCTTTGTAAAAATTACCAAGTGTTTGTCTTTTTCTTGCACTATGAGAATACTTTCTCCAGCACTGTCAATACCAGCTCGACCAGCTCTGCCAATCATTTGTTTATATTGGTTCTTCTTCAGGAAGTCATTAGCAACATAGGGAGCTCTGAGAATAACCCTGTAAAGAAACCTTCAGTAACTTATGCTGCACATTAGAATTATTAAAGTAGCAATGAAATTTTACAAATGCATTCTTTATATATGCTCCTTGCTCAGCAACTAATAAAAATCAAATGCACCTGTTTGAACAGCTGTGTAAATCAACACAATTTACAATTTAAGGCTTATTGAATGATAAGCCATATTTATTTATTATGTTTAGCAGAACCTTTGGAACTCATCTTTACATCTACTCAAAGGCTTGAGTTTAAGAGAGAAAATTACTGAGATATAAACTCTACTAAGCAACACTGACCATATATCAGCTATATGCTAGAAAGACAACACTTGTCTGTATGAATTTTTTTCTCCCCTCAGACACATTATTCCAACATACACGCACACAAAACTGGATTCTTGGCAAACAGTTGTTGGCCATACACAGTACAGAAGCCATGTATCATCAGCACTTGTATAAGAAAAGATAACACATTTTTGTGTTAAAACACATTCAAAATCATCTCCTTAGAAACGATTTATTTTACAATTTAAACATTGTTCTTAGGACCACATGTAAAGAAACCACCATGAATTCCTTGTTTTTCTGGATAACATTACTAAATTACTGAAGCATTTCCTTAATCCATTTAAGTAAGTATTCTTCAGTTATGCATTCTAAGGGACTTGCTACAGATTGATATTTCCTATGTAACAACGTTGCACTCTTGTCCCTAGTTGAACACAAAACCCCTTACACTTCCAATTTGCTAGTAAAAGCAGAAACATACTTTAAACTACACGGACGTTTCCAAGTTGTCAAAGCAATTTTTTTCACAAAGCAAACATCAATGTAACAATGAAATATGTTCCAGTTACTAACCTTCTAGCTGGCAGGTTGACTCCAGCAGCTAAAGTAGCTGTGCAAGCAAGTAGACACAGGACACCCGCAGAATATGCTTCCTCTACACTTTTCCTTTCATCATTTGTAAGGCCGCTATGGTGATAGGCAATGCCGTAAGGGATCGTATGCTTCAGAACAGAACAGATACTTCCATTTCCAATGTTCTTGAGGTGTTTGATGAGATCTTGTTTCTCTTTCTCCCTGTGAGCTCTAAATTCTCTAGGAGGAGAAGTGTTTCTTCAGACTTTGATCAATCATTAATTATTTTAAAAAATATTAAGACATGCTTACTGTCTATTTCTGTTCATTATCCATTCCTCTAATGTAGGTTAGAGAAACAGTTATTTCTAGTAACTTTAAAACAGCAATACACAGGAGACTGATTAAGTTGCAACAGAACTCTTCTTGTTTGTAAGTGCGGGTACAGAAAGGATCAAATACTGACTGGGTGTGGGTATTGAGCACACTGAAGAACAGAAATAGGGACAGTGTCAGCTTATAGTGAAGATTACAGATACATCAAAAATGGTTTCAATTTTGATAGCAAGGGAGGAGTTTTGTTTAATTTCTTCCTACACAAAATGTAACTTGCTAGACCATTATGAGTTGATCAAACCACATTTAAATGAAACCAAACTTAAGCCTTACTTCCTTTAATTAACAAAGCTTGGTTTACATTTTAAAACTTACATTCACAAAGTAGGTATGGAACAGAGATAATCAACTAGTAACACATGATCAAATACCAGGCTATAGAGAAGAATGTTTGTTTCCTAAGCTTGCAGAGACCAGTGCCAAAGGGACACAAGGTTAGCTTAATTTAGTAAGCTTTTCCTTTTTTCTTCATTATTAGTCCTCAAATAACCATTTTTTTCAAATAGTTTGTTTAAAAAACATTTGTTTAATGAGCCTTGAGCAGTTTGCCATCATTTATGCAGTCAGGAACTCCACATGATCCCATATTAAAAGTACTTACATCTGATAACCAAGGAAAATCACTTGTAAACTAGTGAAGATAATTCCTAACTTCTGACCAATTATTCCATATACAATTAAAAAGTCACGACACACTTACTTCTTGAGGTACTTGCACACCATTGAAGCCACATTCTCACAGTTCTTTTTAGTGGGACAAAAGATCAGGCAGGAATATTTAGGAATAACTTCAGTAACCAGTGCAACGATGTGATCAGGATCTGCTTTCTGCAGATTACTAGAATACTATCACAGATTGACAAACATTTAAACTCAGAAATTAATTCAGAAACCAAGTATTCAATACCTGTTCTCAACCTTCACTAGAACACTCCCACTTGCTTTAATGTGACAATTGTAAGAAGTTGTAGAAGAAGTTTTTCTCCTAATCCTCACTTGAAAGTTTAAGACATCTTTAACTGAGGGATAAACGGATGCTAGAATTGAAAGCTTTGCTTCTTCCTCTTAATACTACAATTTCTTTACAGCAACACCATAGTGATGTTACTTGTGCTACTGCCAGCCTACCATAACACACACTGTTATTTTTAAAGGTTGAAATGAATCCTTACAAGGCAGTAATAAACTGACAAAAATCAAAAAGAGATGTCGTCTTTTGGTATCATCTAAGAGTGATCAACTATTGAGGAAATTTATCCCAAACCATAAAGCATTGTTTATCTGGAACACTCAAACTCATTGCTCTTCACATGTCAAAATACTGAAGAAACCTTTTAATGAGCTGTAAAGTAGTGAAAAATCAAGTTGAATGTTCATTATTTTAAAGGTCTTTTCCCTCCCCAAAGCCTACTATTTTCTGTCTCGTAAGCATTACAAATGAATGACTATGTTTAAGTAATTTCTTCAGTAAAAGTTCTGTAAACAAATCAGTGTAAAAAATAATACATTTCATAGTTTCTTTGAATTAGTTATAAGCACTTCAGTCTTACCTTGAAATTAAGGAAACGTGAAAAAGTAAAGCCACTTTCTGTTTTGCTGTCAGTTGCATAAACTGTGCCTCCTATCTTTACATATTCCTTTAATTCTACCTAGGAAGACATAAGCCATAAACAAAAACTTTAGTTGAATTACCAAACCTTCTCTAAAGATTAAGCTATTACTGATGTACAGCTCATGTTTTTTTCTAAGCATCGCATTTCATATACATACTTCCATGTAGACAAGCACAGACTCTACCCCAGTAACATTATTTTTTTTAAAGTGAATTTGTTTTAATTATCTGACTTGAGAAAATGTCTAAGTTTAACAAAGAATGACAAATATTATATCCCATGGACTATCCATAAACCATTGTCATGACATCATTCAAGTACTAGTAGTACAGATGCTAGTTATATCAAATGAACTGCAATGATTTATCACAGTAGCTGTAATTTAGAAATTGATTTAGATAAAATGACACAAATGGCTTAACACAACAATATAAAGGTACCTGCATTTGTGCATAGTGCTATTTATTGTACTGGTACAATTGCCAGCAGTAGCAGGCATCATATTACACTACAGCATGAAATTAAACACAAAAGCTGCAATACAATCCTGAACAGATTTGCTATAGTTTTAAAGCCAAATATCTTCTTTACTAATTGATGGTATTTTGCATACAGACCGGTCTAAAATTATTAGTATAGTACTCCGCTTGCAGGAACTTCTGCAGGTCTCCAACATTATTTAAAGTTGCACTCATGCCAATGATCTGCGTGTTTTCTGTAAAACAGAAACTGACATGAATTTATTGCCATGTTCACAATTTTTAACACTTCTGCTCAGTATCTAACTCATAAGCCTCCATCATTAATCTTTTTAAATACCAAAGTACCAGGTTTGAAGGGGGATATAGCTAAGAAATATTACCTGAGATGTAAACATAAAAAAAGGAATCCTTCTCTACGGAAGCATTTAATTGGAGAAGTAGTATCAAAAAAACTTCAAAACCATCCAGCCCATCATTACAGGGTCAACTGATTAAGACTTAAACAAGTAAACACTGTTACTGCATGGAGTCATACCATGCTTTTCAAAAGCAGCCAGAACACCACAAATCCAGAAAGCTAAAGTAGGGCTTCTCCCTAGAGATGCTGTCACAAAAATATTTTAATAACATTAAGTGTAGCCATGACTTACTACTACTGTAAAGAATTTTTGCAAGAGTTATTTCCAGCATTGCTCCACGGCTTCCCTCACCCAGCATATGCAACTGTGCAAAGAAAGGAAAAAGAAAATGCAAGAATATTACTAAGTTTAGAATACTTCTACAAAACAAATCAAATTATGTAGTCCTAAACAAATATTACAGGAACGTGGTTTTTGAGCTTCTTCATGATATCCCTCTGGTAAATTTTGACTGCTAAGCTCTTCCAGAAGTACAGCCTCACTGAAATAACACTTGAGAGCCACAGAAAAACAGACCCAAAAGCAAACATAGATAACAAGATCTACCTTCCATTTAACTAGACCATAACTGATATAAACAGTTAACTCCTGACAGTAAACAGTGTGGAGATCTTTGTAGCAACCAGTCTAAAGTGATTTTGATTGTAAACAGTGTTAAGCAACACTTACAGGGCAAGTTAACATAAAAAATTTTGTAGCAGCCAGCTACTTTCAGAAAAAGTAGAAGTTAGTTCTTAAGCTGCTTTGTGTTTAGAAGCTAAAGTAAGGCCAGTCAGCCTGAATCATTCCATAAATTAAACATTTCTGTTAGATGTAACACATTGTGATTCAACCCCACAAACAACCCTTAGAAGCACAACTCAGCCACACCACTAAAAAGGAGACTAAAGGGCAATTGTCACAGTTAAATGTAACTTGGTTTGGGTTTTTTTTGATGTTCCATTTAGTGATTATTAACACCAGAGGCAAAGTATTAAGGCTTCACATTTAGGAGTTCAGTTCTGGGATTCATAAATACGTTCAGTATGATTAAAATGAATTATTTTTTTTCTAATCCATTAAACATGTCTAATTGACAAGCAGTTACTAAGTAATGCACCACCAACCACTAACACAGTAGATCTCTCAAAATAGAATCTATTGTCCTGATATAGCAGCAAATGCTTCAGTTAAAGAAAAATGATTTAAATATTACGAAATTATGTATCAATACAGAAAAAACTTTAGTAATAATTTGATAAGTACACAAAACCCCCAAGTAATCAAAAAACTGCTCTTTGCTAATAACTGCATATTGTAAATATAAAAAAATTGCATATTATAAATATGAATAAATCTTGTAGCATACCTCATCTACTACAACCAGACCAAGGTCATCAATTCTCTTTGTTTCAATTAAGGAATTCACTAGACCATGTCCTTTTTCTATAGTAGCAATATAAAGAGACCTTTTTATTCTCCTCTTGATGGGTGGAAATCTTCCTTTACTTCCTGCATATTCTTCAACCAGGAAACCCAATTCTATCCCAAAACTTGATAACCCCCTAACCTGTAAAAACCCAAAGATCAATTAGAGAACAAACTCACACTCCTTTCAGATTTCAGACCTGCCTCAAGAACTCAACCAACACAAATCACAATGAACTGGCTGAAATGCTGAAAACACACGAGCTACGATTACCTTTTCCAATTGTAAAGCTGAAGTGCTTACAAAAATTGCTGAAGTGCTTACAAAAATTATCAAGCTTGGGTTACATCTGTTCTCTAAAATTAACTTTTCCTTTATATCAAAAAATTGTTAAGTTTTTATTTCAAGACCATTTCTTTAGCAAGTTGGGGAGTACAGCTCTAAGACTGCAGAACTATATGTAACATTGCAAAAAGCTATTATTTCAAAATCCAACACACTTTATAATGCAGCATCTTCACCTCAATTTAAGTCTTTTATTGCAATATTACTACTGCAGAACTATATGTAACATTGCAAAAAGCTATTATTTCAAAATCCAACACACTTTATAATGCAGCATCTTCACCTCAATTTAAGTCTTTTATTGCAATATTACTGACCCTCAGAGCAGCATCTAGGAGAAGTCACTCACCACGATCTATCTATGAACATCATTGAGTTTGCAAGAATTAGTATTATAACCAGACAAATAACAAGGTATATCACAAAAGATAAGCAGTATCAGAAACACTGTATCCAGACCTTTTCTTGGACAATGGCAACATATGGCAGGATCATGAGAACATCTTTCCGCCTGCAGAGTAATTCTTGTAGAATTATTATTTCTGCTACAAGTGTTTTTCCACCACTGGTTGGTAATGAGTATATTAGATTCTTTCTTTGCTGTAGAGATTCTAGCATTAAGCAATCATGCTGCCATTCTGCAAAATTAAAAAAGAATTATTACCAGCCTCCAGGGCCATGTTAACCAGTATCAAAATATTTGTATTTGATATAGAATACTTTAAGACTAGCGTCTAAGAGTTTTTCTTCAATAAACTGCTAAAAGCTTTTGGTGATTGAGCCTTACAAAGTATTCTTTAAGCCATATCGACCTTTCCCATCCACCTAAAAACCAAGAATAACCACTTAATAAAACAACTTTCTTAACATGTTTACAATAAATATTACCTTAAGTATTTTTACAGTGTAATAGGTAAAATAGGCAATAATTCACTAGCAATTTTTTTCCAACAAACCATTAGTTACATTACCATAAAGTGTTTCAATCCCTCGAAATTGTCTGAATAGATCTTTAACTTTGCTAGGTAATCCATAAAAAGGGCCTATATCAACAGAAGATGATTCAATAGTTTTCCTAGCAACACAAATCTCTTCAGATAAAACAGCTTCTTTAAGCTGCTTGGTCTTAGAGACCTGCAGAGTCTGAGCTTTGGCATTTCCAGTCATAGCACTTTTCAGATTATCTTTAAGACTGTCAGTTTTAAATAAAGCACAGTTAGAGTGTGAGGACACGTCAGTAGGTCTGTTCCTGTGTTCATCATGAGGATAAAAAGACAATGGACTCCTGATTTTGTCTGAAGACTTCTTACATTTACGCTTTCCCTCTGAGAGTGGAGATGTTCTAGAACCAGAAGAAAGTTCATTCAGTTTTGCAAAATACAAAAGTTGCGATGATGGCAAGTCATCTGAAATAGATTCAGTTGGTTCTTGATTGCTGTCTAACAGGTCATTTTTGTTCATTTCAAAAGCATCCGCTTTGTCAGCTTTAAGGATAACCATATTTTCTGAAGTAGAAAAATTATCCTTTTCCTGGTAAATTCCTGACTTTAGATTGCCAAGTATGAGCTCTCCATCTGCTTTAATATCCTTATTTCTATCTTGTAGGTGTTCGTACTCTGTATCATCAATTTGAGCTAGCAAAGAATCATTTCCATAAAAGCTGTCATAGTCGCCAAACATATCTTCTTCACTATCATTACTACACTGCAAAAAAACACAAGTATTAATACCCCAAAGTAACACCAAAGAGAGCAAGCATAACTTGTACACCACACATCAGATGCAATTTAACTTTTCTCCAACTTAACAAGACAGTTAAGTGTTTTTCTGACATTGCTTGTGAGGAAAACGCAGCTTAATTCTAAAGCAATGCATACTTTAATTCAATCGAACAACAATCTACAAGCAGACATGATGCCTGCATACCTACTCAGTAGCGATGTATTTTAGTGAAGGCCAAAACGCGTCCCCTCTCACACAAAGCGAGGCCCTCCCCGGCCAGTGTCACACAGGCTCGGCCTGGGCTCAGCCACCCCGCCACAGCGCCTAGCGTCAGAATGCCCGTACCCTGCCATCCCCGTACCGTGGCCTCTACCGCGGGCCCCTCACCACCGGAGCTCAGCTTCTTGCGAGCCACCGGCGAGCAGACAGTACTACACACCACCAGGGCCTGGCGCCGCTTGCGCACAGAGTCGGGGCAGCTCTTCCTCCGTACTGCGGGACCGGGCTCGGCCATCACCACCGCCTCGTGCCACTGCAGGGCTATCAGCCTCCACCCCGAGGCTGGGGCTGCGAGTAAGCGGCGCAGAGACGGTCACAGTCGCGGCAGGGCACGGCGAGCGCCAGCCGAGCCCCCAGGGGAGGCAGGGCCGCCATAAGGAGAGCGGACACCCTGCACCGCCGCGCTCCCCCCCGCCAGCCGCCGCATCGCTTCCGGCCGCGCGCTACCCTGGCAGAGCGGGCAGGTGGTGGCCAATCGCCTGCCTCAAGCAGGGCAGGCCGGGCCCCATTGGCCAGCGATCGCTCTCGTGCACCGCGAGTCCGCGCAGGCGGAAGTGGGGCGGTCGAGGCGGGGCGCTGTGGGGGGTGTCATGGCGGCGCGGGCGGTGGGGACGTGGAGTCCCTGGCGCCGGCTGAGGCCGGGTGTGTTCCTTCTGCTTCCTCGTCCCTCCCCTGTCAGATGAGGGGCCGTGCCCCTCGGGGTGGGGGTGTGTGCGCGGCCGTTTCTCCCGCCGTGCTGTCGCTAACCCTATCGCTCTTACCTTGTAGCGGCACTGTGGGAGCAGCCGCGGCGGCTCCAGCATGAGCGGCCGCTCGACTCGTCCGACCAGGTGAGGCCCCCGCAGTAACCCGCGGGTGCTGGGGGGGGCATATCACCGAGTACTGAGGGGGAGGGTGGGGCATATCACCGGGTGCTGGGGTGTCTGTCCGTCACCGGATGCTGGAGCTCTGTAGCCCTGTATCTACCTGCGGTCACTTAAAGCAACTCTTAGTAACTCAAACTTGGAGTAAGAAACCTTTGGCAGTACTAACTGATTTCCTGTATATAGCTGGGAAAACCTGAGAGAATGCAGTAGGTATAGTTGTTATGTCATAAGAACATATTGTCTGGTACCAGTGAAAACTTTTAAAAACATTTTTTTGCCCAAATTCCAGCTATGTCTGCAAAAACAGTTTCTCCTTTCGCTCGTGTCTTGCAAGGATTTGGTGCTGGGTGGTGTGCTGTGAGGCTTGGGAGGCCTTTGGGAACCTCCCTGTTAAAGTGTGTGCGTGGGCAGGAGCTCCCTCGGGCCATTTGCTTTGATTTTATTTTGAGGAAAGCCTTGTGGCTTCTTAGACAGAACTACCTTACTACCAGCTTCTGTAGATACTGCCTTCCAAGTAAAGGGTGTAAGCACTATCCCACTGATTGCTTTAATTAACTTGTTACGTTGTCATTATTACTGAGATTTAAAAGGCTGTGTAGCAGTGAGACACCATTTAGATTGCTAGGTACTGAACACTGTGTAGAGAAATGGAGATAAAGGTATTGGAAAAACTTCAGTAACGCACTAAATACTGCTTTTGGTTTCAAGGCATGTTTTGCCCAAAGGATAAAAATAACGTATGTTCCTTATATTCTTGTGAAGCTTACAGATGATATTAATTCTCTAATTTCAGCCCATACAAATGGAGAACCCCTATAAAGAACCTCCAAAAAGATGTGTCTTATGTGGAATAAATGTGGATTATAAGAATGTGCAGGTGAGTTTGAAAATACCTGTCCTTAGATGAAGGTAACTGGTTCACTATATTTAAATATGCGTGTAGGAAGTCCACAAAAATAAAAAAAATTATCTGTGTAGGGGTTTAAAACTTAAGAGTAAGAATGTGTGCAGATAAAAGTCAAATAATGTAGCTGTGATAAGCTGTTCATCTACTAATCCTATATGCAGGTGTTAAGACTTCGTTATTTACCAAAGAGTCTTTGATTCCAATTCCACTGTGATATAGCTTAAATGATGTAGCACATTAAAATACTGTCTAGCTCCAAGCCATACTTCTTGTCTCTAGGTAGAACTGAGTTTTGTAAAAACAGATAAAAACCCAAAAAATAAAATGCAAGTAGTAAAATAAACTAATGCTCTCTGAAAAAAGTTCTTAAACTCACTTTGGATTTCTGAATTTTACATAGCTTCTTTCCCAGTTTGTTTCTCCGCATACTGGCTGCATTTACGGCAGGCATATAACAGGTATGTGAAGTATTAAATAATTTACTGGTTAATGTTCTTATTAGATGTTGTTCTTAGACTCATAAAGTAACTGTATATCAGCTATTTTTCCAAATAACTACTATTAACTCTATACATTTTGTAATAGCATTATTCTTAGTAGTATGCATAAAGGAATGAAAATATACCATAATTATACGTATTTTGTATTTAACATTATAAGCACATGTGTGTTAGTGTAGGAAGACTCACACAAAGCTAGAAGGAGCGGTCAGTAATATGTCTTTCACCCTTTAATGATTTGGTTATTGTTGACTTAAGAGACTAAAAATGATTCATCTCTTTAGGTTTGTGCAACAAGAAGCAGAAGGAAATTACAAAAGCCATTAAAAGAGCTCATGTGTTTGGTAAGTATGATAAGGCTTTTGAGTTTTCCAAGTCAAGCCTACTTTTCTATTAAGAAAACCTCCATTTTATCTTTCTACAGGATTTATGCCAGTTATGTACAAGAGCCCATCATTTCTCACAGACCCCAAGATATGTAATATCAAGTATTCAGACTAACACACTGTAAAGAAATAAACAATAAATCTACTTTTCTTGTCTATATACTTGTTTACTGGAAATGTGGTTGGCTAACATAATGCATCAATGACTGAAGGGTGGGTATCAGCTGCTTTTTTATGAAGTGTCAGGTCTCTGAAATTCATTGTCTGAAGGAAGTATGAAAGATGAAAGCAGCAACAGAAATTGGGAGCTGTATGGACCGCTTTGTCTGCTTACAAGTCTTGCTAACATTGAGGTGGCTGTATTTTCCCTTGCTGGATTGGAAGGGGGAGGGGAAAATAAACAAGTGCTGGACATGTAAGGATAAATTGAAGTATTTAAATTGTGGCACTTCATGTAGATGGCTAATTCTGTTAAGCATGTTACCTGTACTCATTTGATGCTCCCTGCCTCAGCTTCTGCTGAGGGTAGTACTGCTCCTTCAACAGCAGCTTCGGTTTGTATTTCTCTGAGGCAGTATGTGACAACTAGTTATGACTGCCAACATGCTGCTAGTGCAATCTTCAAACCCTGAGAGAGAATACACAGATCTAACTCTGGAAGGCAAAATGAGGGAATGTCATCCAATTTGTCTCTATGCCAGGCAGGATTTGTGCACTGGAAAAAAAAAAACCAACAAACCACCTGTATGTTTTGCAGAAATGCACTGTTATTTTCATTCCTGCTATAAAATGTCACTTGAATATGCTGGCAGTAGCTTTTGGTGCAAAGTCATCTGGACAAATCATTAACAGATCAAAAAGTAGGAGAGAGTGAGATTTCATTTGTGTCTCCCTTTTCAAAGATGTCCTCATCTGTTTCAGTGCTCATCAGCATAAACTTCCTTTCCTGGTCACTGTCCTCTTGGTCTTGAAGTAATTTTTGGTGAAGGTGCAGTGATCTGGATTTCTTGAATGACTTTGATCCTGTTATGGTCCCTCTGACCTTACGCTTGGTTAGGTGTCTTGTTTCAGCTTCAGTGAAGTCTCTTTCCTCTACCATAAGAGTCAGTTTGTCTATGACATTAATATTATGGTCAATGTTACAGCAGTTCTTGGATATCTGTTGGCCTTTGAAGGAAACAATACATGTCTGAAATCCAGAATTAGGGAAAAATGTTTGCAGTGCCTGACAAAGGAGAACATTCTCCTTTGGCTCTCCTGGGTCACCTCTGTCTTCTGAAAAAAAAAAAAAAAGCAGTGTGAGAATTGCAGTCCCTTCTGCACACTTCTAACACAATTGTTTTGGCTGCCGCAAGTTGAAACAACTTTGGAAGTCTCACTAAGATTTGCATTACATTTATTTCACTTACCTGAACAATTCTGTTGCTTTTTCCGCTTTATTTCTTCTTTTAATTGGCTCACCTCTGCTAAGAGTTTCTCTACAGATCGTTCACTGACTTCTACTGTAGAGCATATTTTCTGCAAGGAAAAGAGCATTTGATGGAATTAACAGTATTCATGGAAGTGACTTTAACCTTGTTGCAAAATCCCTAAAGGTACTCATGACTTCAAGCTGGATACAAAGTAGTGTTGTGTTGAACCTTGTGCTGAATGAGGTGCAAGACATTTTATTTGTTCCAAACTAAGCAAAGGAGATCTAACAAACTACAGATAGTACTCCTTCAAAATAATCTTCTTGTGAGAAATTATTAGTGGACTTGAGGATTTATTAGTGTACTTCTGATCAAATGGAAACTCAAGGCTTCAACTTTGTGAACTTAGTGTATGGCTACTAATAGTAAGTTGAACTCACTGATCTTTCAACATGCTTTTCCAAGACACAGCTTTGTTTCTCATGTGGTGCAAGATGGTGTACCTTTTGCTTGACTTTGTTCTGTAGTACTGCTGAAATCTGTAATTGTAACTGTATCGGCAGGCATGCCCGACTTACCTTCAGTTCCTCCTGCAAGGTGGCATACATCTCATTTATCTTATGAACCTCTTCTAAGGATCCATCTTCATAAAAGAACTGTGACCTGTGGACCAAGAGTATGACTGTATAATTGCAAGTTAATGATTCCAGTGCTTGCTTAGTAGGAGCTATAATGAATAAAGAAGCATTTTGAGCTTCAACACTAGGTGCCTGTGTTGAGACAAACAGCTGCCCTCGTGGCTAAGTATGGGCCTGGACTAATTTCCAAGTAGCTTGGAAAGGTAAATAATTGGAGGAAACTGGTCAACAAGCGAGCAGGGTACGGCTGTAGCATTTGCAAAAGCATTTAAAAAAACTTTTTTAAAGATAACTATACTTAACTGAAAGCTACAGCTAACAGTAAATGTGGCATATATTGTACCTGTGTTGTCTTACTGCTCTGACAAACCCGGAAGATACACAGGAACCAGACACTGTTCTGTAACCTTGCTGTTCTGCCATACCCAAGTTGGTAACCACCAGAGGAACTTTCTGGAAAAGACTTAAAAAGCAGGAGTATGAAAACATGACTTTTTAACACCCAAAGGCCTCTCTGATAGTTAAAGGTTCTTGACCATTAAGCATTCCAGATGAAAGTTGACAGTATAGTTCTTGCTTGGATGTATTGTATCACACACAGATGAATACTTACGGCTAAAGGAAAACTGCAAGAGCAACAAGAGTCTTGAGCTGTTTTTCTTCCCCCCATTTCTGAGTACAAGTCATGCAATAATGCAATACTTGCTTGTCAAGCCTAGCTTATGGGCAGCATGTCTCTGAAGATAACTGGAGGTTACCACCAATTTAAATATTTCAATGATAGGTGAAGGTGAACACCATGTGTAGTTGAAGTCCTATACACAAACCCAAACTTACCAAGAATGGTCTATGTGCACAGATGAACTAATAGTGTCTGCATGTTGACACTGGCACTACAGACAGTTATAAAGGCAAATCCCTGAACAGAACTCCAGGTAAGGTTTCAGCTGGGCTGTAGCAATATAAGGAGTAATCGTACCTACTGTGTAAGTTTCAAGGATAAAATAAAACAGTCTTAACTAATTCAGTTACAACAAAGAAAAAAACCCCACCTGTTCCAAATTATAGTACATGCTATGCTACTGCTTTATTAAAACTAGAGAAAAAACAAATTACCCTTCTTGTGGCCGATGTAAAGCATGTTCCAGTCTGTAAGTAGAGAAGCTTTCTGTCATCACGCTAGAGGTTAATAAAAGGAATACAAGACCCTGATTTGACAGGTGTGACTGTAAATTCTTATGAAGAAGTCTTTCCCGGAATGTCATGGTCTGGTCTGTGTTACGTCTGAATTTGTACCATCCTATTACACTCTGCAGGCAAAAGAAAATTTATTATTACTGTTGAATCATGTTGTCCCTGGTGTCACATTGAAGCAAATTAAGATGATTCAGTACAAAGTCACAAATCTGAATTCTTTGGTGATAAGTACATATTCAAGCAGGTAGTTAAGTTGAAACCCTTAGAACATCAAAGCCTAATTCCAGTGTGACAGCTTCTTTCTTTCAAAACCACATGTTGAACTGGCCTGTTTTCTGAGTTTGTTCTCAAGCTGAAAACTTTGTTGTGCTATTTTGCTGTTGGTCTCTTTCCAGCTTCTACTTTCCCTTTGTGAAACTTTGTTCTTTGGAGAAGATGCATTTTTTTGGTCAAGTGGTGCTTAACTGCTTGAATGAGCTGACCTCAACTGATCTCAAGGTAGAAATTGGTAGAATTCCTTTGGGATATTCAAACTGTTCACTTGAGAAATTAATAAGAAAGAAATGAAGTTGTGACATATATGTAGGCAAACCCTAGTAAAAAATAACCTAAACTCATCTTTCAGGGGGAAAAGATGATGCAGGTGCCTTGACCAGCAGTGAGGGACAACATGCAAGTTTTAAAAAAGAAAAAAAAGCTTGGTACAAGAGGTATCCAAAACAGCCCTCAAAATTTGAGTGAGCTCCTTGGTAAGATTTAGGTTTGAAAATAAAATACCTTCTTACAGCCTGATAGTATTTTCTTCAAGGCAACTTCATTCAGTTCTCCTGCAGAATTATAAAAGCTAGAAGAAAATTAGGGCAATTAGAAGAAAAAATATGATCATTTAGGGTGGAAAAAGACCTTTAAAATCATTAGGTTCAACCATTAACCCAAGACTGCCAAGTACATCATGAAACCGTGTCCCTAAGCACCACATCTACATGTTTTTTAAACGCCTCCAGGGACAGTGATTCCACCACTTCCCTGGACAGCCTGTTCCAATGCCTGACCGCCCTCACAGTGAGGAATTTTTTCACAATATCCAATCTAAACCTCTCCTGGTGTAACTTGAGGCTGTTTCCTCTTGCCCTTGACACCCACCTGTCTAAAACCTCCCTTCAGGCAGTTGTAGAATGATAAGGTCTTTCCTAAGCCTCCCTTTTCTCCAAGCTAAACAAGTCCAGTTCCCTCAACCACTCTTTGTAAAACTTGTTCTCTAGACCCTTCCCCAGCCCTGCTGCCCACGCTCCAGCCCCTCAGTGTCCCTCTTGCAGTGAGGAGCCCAAACCTGAACGCAGGATTCCAGGGGCGGCCTCACCAGTGCCCAGTGCAGGGGGATGGTCACTGCCCTGGTCCCGCTGGCCACGCTGTTGCTGACACAAGCCGGGATGCTGCTGGCCCTCCTGGCCACCTGGGCACGGTGCTGGCTCATGCCCAGCTGGCTGTCAACCAGCACCCCCAGGCCCTTTCCACCAAGCAGCTTTCCAACCACTCTGCCCCAAGCCTGGAGCATTGCGTGGGGTTGTTGTGACCCAAGCCCAGGACCCAGCACTTCTTGTTGTTAAAACCTAAAATGCTACGTTAGAAATAAGTACTCCCTAGCAGTGTGGCAATCATCTCACTTTAATAGCTTTTTTTGCCCCCTGGTAAGCATAAAGATATGCTGACACAGCTTCTCTGCTGGGACAGTGCAGTTAATTTCATTACTCAAATAGCTATGCAGGGGGTCTCGTACAGCCCAGATGCTGTTCTGGCATCAAGTGCTACTGGGGCACAAGTTAAAGGTAGCATCTATGTTCTCTCAGCTATGAAATGGTAAGATGTGGTCAATTTGATACAAAATTCCTTTATAGTAATATCTGGGTTCATTAGTTTTCAGGAGGATTTGAGAAGGAAATCGTGCTGATTCTCCCCTTACAGGGTTGTAAACCTGCACAGCTGTGTTCCCATCTATGAGGGAACTATATTAGTCCTTGAAACTACTGCTGCTGTGGGGCTAACAAGTGTTTCTTTTTCTTGACCCATTGACAAGTCTGTGGCTGATGCTACCTTTCTCTCTCTTTTTTTTTATTTTTTTTTTTTTATTTGAGGGAGCGGGGTTGGAATGTATGCTTTTAGAAAAGCAGTGGGTTTTTTTCAGTAGGTTGACAATATTCTGTAGTTCGTATGGTATAACTCACCAGAAGGTGCAACATGCTATACCTCTATTTCTATATGTATAGATAAACACCAAAAAAAGACATGCAGAACCAACATGGAAATAACATAAGGCATTTTGCATCTTAATTCCAAGAGGTTGACGTGGGTACTGTAGTTACAGCTGGGTTGTTTTCTCAGTAATGTAATACAAGTTTAGGTCCTGAAGGGTTCAAGTTAGGGTGAATTTTAACTTTTTCGTATCCCTTTACTTAAGATTAAGATTCTTACCTGAACAACTGGTAGCATGGAATGTGCTTCTGTATATCTGGAAAGAGACGGTAATATTACTCTGGGTTCATCAGTTCAAGATGTATGCTATAGGCTATGATCAGAATTAATCTGATAGAAGCACCAAGAAAGAATTCTATGTAATTTCTTAAGATCAAATGCATTAACATCTAATTAAATATGCTTAAGAAAGGAAGTATTTTTTAAAAGGATTCTAATACATTTTTCAAAAGTAAAGGGAATGAACCACTTACATAAACTGTATTTTTAATGTTTTGTCAAGTGAAAAATCAATTTGGGCACTTATTTTTCCCTTCCTTCTGTTTAGAACCGCAGTATGTAACATGAAAGATTTCACTTGAGTTGCTCTGCAGCAAGGCATGAATGCTGTTAGGAGGATGAAGCTGGAGAACAGAAACCCATAGGGCAAATGATAACTGGAAGACTGACTACCAGAAAAAAAATGGTAGGTGATCGAATGGCAATCTAAATCCTTTTTTTACCTAAAGTCTCCATTACTTTCATTTTCACAAGTAAACTAAAAAAAACCCCAAGCTTTGGAGGAACTAACTCTGCCTACAAGAAAGTGGTGATTGGGTGACTTGATCAATGCCACCACAAAAAACTCCCCACATTTTTAGTTCATCTGTGGCACTCAGTGGAGGAAAGCGTTCACCTTAATTGTATCCTAGAGCAGAACTAGAAAAAGGCATACAGGTTCTCCCTACCATATTTTCAGGAAGATTGGAAAGAAGGCCCATACTGTATAACCTTGTTCTCTTTTTGTGTAACTGCATTTTAAATAAATGGAGTTGAATATGTGGGCGCATATACATATGTTTTTGTTAAGAGCTAGTAGAAAATGCCCATGCAATCGAATCTCGTGAAGACTATAAAGAAAAAACACATTTGGCACCTGTTCAATGAAATATATAAACAGTTTGCAGCCTTCACACACAGTATTTTATACGCAGGTAATGGATGCTAACACATTACAGTTTGCTTCACTGAAATAAGCCAAATTTTTCCAGGGCAACTGAAACCCAGGAGAGTTTATAACATGGCCAAGACAAATAAGGATTCTAAACCCTAAGTTAACTTTATTGTGACAAGATGTTTGGCAAAGAGGAGCTATTCAAGGAACTAAGAGCTACTGTTTCTGTTAAATTATTGTATTTTCTACAGTAAAATTGTAATTTTTTTAATCAATTGTTATAAAAAAACTTTTCCATGTTTGTTTTATGTCAACATGGATCCCAGGATCTAGCAGCTTTGATCTTGCTGTAAGGTGCTGACTGCCCTCATCAAAACTGTAAAAAGTCATGTATTGCCTGAAACCAAGATTGGTATTAAAAAATGCGGACAGACTAACCAATGGTATAAACAACTTCAACATCATCCAGCTGTGAGTCAGTAATGCTGTTCTTGGCTTCACCTTTCACATCTCCAAGGAGAAAACCTTCCTTTAAAGAGGGAGACAAAAAAAAACCAAACACATTTGCTTTACCAGTAGCATTGACAGTAACATTCTCTCTGTTACCAGTGTAAATGTATTCAGGAGGGGGAAAATGCTATCAAAATCAACGTGGGTTGGTTGTTTTTTTTTTTAACAGAATAGGTTCTCACTCATTTTTCAGTACCTGCCTGTATTTAAGGGGAAAAAAAAGGTTGGAATGTGTACTCGGCTGTTCCATTCCTGGTGTTTTCATTCACAGGTGAGCAGCCTGCGGCGGCACAGCCGGTGCCCGCCCCCGAGGCCCGCAGGCCCGGGCAGCCTTTCCGCCAGCCCCGGCACCCAGGCCGCCGCACCAGGCCCGCATCTCAGCGTTTCGAGACCCCACCTCGGCCCTCCTGCCATTACCAGCACGGGCAGCAGCCGCCGCTACAGCGGCGAGGGATGGGCGCTGCCAACCCTGCCCCGGCACGGCCCCGGGCCCTCCTCAACGGCCGGGTCGGGGCGGGCCTGCGGCGGGCGGCAACCCTCCCTCACGGCGGGGCCGTGGGAGGCCCGGCGGCGGGCTGCCCCCGCACCAGCGGCCGACCCTCCCTCCGCTCCCCCCGCCCGCCGTGCCTCTCCCGCCCCTCCGGCGGCGGGGCCCGCCGCACCCACCGTGTCCGAGTCGGTGCTGAGGTGCTGGAAGGCGAGGGCGCCGAAGACGAAGCCCGAGAGCAGAGCAGACGTGCTCTCGCCCTCCATGCCCCCGACAATGGCGGGCCGCGGCGGCGGGAGCCCCCAGCGGCCGCCCGTGGCAGGGCAGGGCCCGGGCGGGCACATCCGATCCCCGGGAGCGGCGGGGGGGGGGCGGCGGCGGCGTGCGGGGCTCTGGCGGCGGGGGGGGGGGGGGGGGGGGCGGCGGCGGCGGCGTGCGGGGCTCTGGCGGCGGCCTGAGCCGGGCCCGAGCCGCGGGTTCTCCTCAGCCGCCTGCCCTCGCCCCCACGCTCGCCTCAGGCCTCTCACAGCCTCTTCCCGCCTCCCGCCCGGCGACGCTCGCTGCAAAACCAGCCCTTTGGCTGGCCTCAGATAGCGTAATTCTGAACTCTGAATACCTATTTCGGTTTTACCCTTCAAGGTGACAGAGTGCTGCGATTTAAGAAGGCGGCTCGGGTCCCCTGTGGCTCATGGGTGGCTTCTGGAGGGATGGGCGGCAGGTGAGGCAGCGGGGGCTGTTCCTGAGGGTGAGGTGGGTTGTCTGGCCCCAGCGATAGCAGCCAGTCCCTGCCTGCGAGCTCCATGCGGAGCTCCAGGCCGAAGGCTGGGATCAGCCCTTGTAGAAGCACCTTGTTGATGTATACTGAGAGCTTTAGTAAAGCATCAAACCAGCATTTAAACAGAGCTGCCTGGCCCGCATCATCCAGCTGGGAGTGTGGGTAAAGCAAGCTGTATTTCTGTCATCAGAGCAGGAGGATTGTGTCATGCCAGCCTGCAATGTTGTAGTGACAAGTTGTTGGTAGTGGTGGGGGGCTACAGGGGTGGCTTCTGTGAGAAGCTTCCCCCATGTCTGACGGAGCCCAAGCCAGCCGGCTCCAAGGTGGCCCCACCGCTGGGCAAGGCCAACCCATCAGTGGCAGTGGTAGTGCCTCTGTGATAGCATATTAAGAAAGGGGGAAAAAAATGCGCCAGCAGGAGAGAGGAGAGAAACTATGTGAGAGCAACATTTCTGCAGACACCAAGGTCAGTGAAGGAGGGGGAGGAGGTGATAAGGCATGGCGTTGGCTGAGCTCCTTTCTATAACAAGGTTGTACCTTTTGAGACAGGACATGCAGCTGTGTGCCTGGAGATGCACTGTACTGTTTAAGATTGTGATGAGAATCTTCTGAGTTAATAACCTAATAAATTGTAATAATGAAGTAATAAAATGATAATGCCAAACAATGATTTGACAGCAGTAAATGGTACCACTTCTTCCTGAGACACGCACTGAGTTTGCAGAATGCATGTTTTGTCTTTTTTCAGTAGTCACATTTTCCTTCTTTTTAATATTTGTAGTAACATGTTTTTTTACATTCTAGCAGGTGTTCCTGATCATGTCAGCCAGAAGAAAGGTCTAGAAAAAAATTTCAGGAAGGGAGAGTTAAAAATGACAGCATTCTTCGAAACATGACCAGAGATCCCATCTAAAGACCACAGGAATTTTTCCCCTTCGCTTCAGGAGAGCGAATGTTTGATTTCATGCCTCACCAGAGCTATAGGTAAGCATATTCTTAGCCTTAGTCATTCATTTCTGACTCTCGAAATAGGATTTATGTTCCTGTGGTCTTTCAAGAAGAGGTACTTCCATGGTTTTGGCGTCTCATGCATGTATTTCCAGGTTGCATATAAAATCAATCTTTTTAGTGCAATTTCTTTTCCCGTAAAACTTGCTGGCAGGATTTAGAAGGAGAGTGGTTAGTTCTGGCATTTTTACATTTAAATAAAATTCCTTAAGTATTAGTTAAAATACATGTGACGGGTGCCAGTATTTAGAAGATGAAAATGGTTGTGATGCTTATCTGTTGTCACAGTGGAGAGAGGGACCAGCTAAGACTTTCATATCTCAGCATGATCAGCATGCTCATAAATGATCTAGGTCACTGAATAAGGGGGTGACGAGTCTCCAGATGATACGGAATGACTAACAAGATTAATGGGTAAGAGCTAGTATGCATTTCTTGCAATGCAGGCCATGTGTTACTAAATGAATGGGCAGTAAGTACAACACAACTGAAGTGATACATTACAACAGATGACTCCATTATGGAGCGCATTGCCATGGTGGAGGCAGCAAGAACAGATGGATATTACCAGCTTCCATAGCCATTTGTGGAGAAAATGATGAAAGCAGACATGAATGCTGACATCTTTCAGAAATTGCCCCAAAGAACCCTGTGCTGTAATTGCAGTCACTCCTAAGTCAGAACTGTGAGAAAATTTTATGCATTTAATCAAGGCAATAAATTTTGGGCATTGACAAAGAATTTTATTGCATTCAGCATTGATGATACACCATCCATATGCAAGAGTTATATTGACAATATGTGAGATGTGTGTTGCTGGTCATGTAATGCCCAATACTGTCGTGCTTTAACCCTGGCCGGCAACCAAGCACTATGCAGGTGCTCCTCCTGCCACAGTGGGATGGAGGATCGGATCGGAAGAGTAACTAACAATGAGAAAACTCATGGACTGATACAAAGACAGTTTAACAGGTAAAGCAAAAGCCATGTGTGCAAGCAAAGCAAAACAAGGAATTAATTCACCACTTCCCATTGGCAGGCCTCCTTTAGGAAAGCAGGACTCCATCATGTGTAATGGTTACTTGGGAAGACAAATGCTATAATGCCAAATTCCCCCCTTCGGCCTCTTTCTTCTTCCCCCAGCTTATATACACTTAGCATGATGTCCCATGGTATGGAATACCCCTTTAGCTGGTTCGGGCCAGCTGTCCTGGCTGTGTCCCCTCCCAATTTCTTGTGCTTTTCCAGCCCCCTTGCTGGCAGGGCCCGAGAAACTGAGAAGCCCTTGACTTAGTATAAACATTATCTAGCAACAACCAAAACCATCACTGTGATATCAATGCTGTTCTCACACCAAATTCAAAACACAGCATTGCACAGCTTCTAAGAAGAAAATTAACTCCATCCCAGCTGAAACCAGGACACCTACAAGTCTGATGGGTATCTGTACATTGCTGAGGCAAACAAATGCAGTCAGAATGTGTAGTGGACTTCCCGCTTTTGTGATACAAAACCACAAGCCCTTTGTAAGCTACAGGACATGATAAATAAGGTTCTGTAATTGTTGCATTTATCTGGTGTGGAAACAATAGTGCTGTGTGGTCAGAGCTAAATGTGTTACAGTCATCGTAATGAGTGATACAATACTTAAACATACTTCTTCAATGTTTTCATAACTCAGCTGTTGATGGCCAAAGATAAACTGTAAATAGCACAATCTTACCGCAGCCAGATATAAAACAAGATCTGTTTAGTGGCATAGACAGGATCTGTGCAGACCTGAAGAGCAGAAGACATAGATCAGTTAGAGTATGAATGCAGAGGAATGGATATTTGCACTTTAGTATGTGAAGACAGTGTGGTTTCCATAAAAAAATGTTGCATCTGACAGTGCTTACCATGCAATAGGTGATCGTTAAAATTATTCTGGCCTTTTGGAGGATTTTTCACAAGTGAAGTGTGAACCTCCGTCTTGGTAAAAATGAAAACAAAACTACCAGAGATTATTTCACCCTCAAGTAGTAATCAGGTGAGGAGTTTGCTGAACGTGAGGTTGAAACATTGAGAAGATACAAGCAAAAACCAAAAGGACCTTTTTTTTGTTGTTATAGTTGGTAAATTTTAATTTAAAAAGAGGTCTTCTCAGTAGTTTTCACGTACGAGTACACACATCAGAATTTCTCAAGTGCAGAATGCTCAGGTTGGTCCTGTTTGAAAAACTTACCTTGCAGAACATAATCCTGTTACCCCTGGCTGTTAAGAGATGCTGGGAAATCAGCCCGGATTTGCTCTCTTGACTTTTGTGTCATTGACTTACAGGGCTTTTCTGAGTAGATCAATCTGCTTTGCTGTCTTTGTAGCATGGCAAAACTTGTATAGAAATACTAAGGAGCCCTACAACTGGAGTCAGAGGAACAATTTTAGCAACAGTAACACCTTTATGTGCCTAATGACAACAGCTAGGGTGTATACTTCTTGCTGTAAGCAACTTTTGATCATGTTGCAGCTCAAAACAAGTAAACAATATACCCTGTATACTTAGTCTAAAAAAGAAGATAAACGGATGGAAGATTGACCACGATTGATAGTCATGGAGACTATTGTCATTTGCCTCAGGTAGAAATACCTCTTTGTTAACCTGTAGGGAATGTATTGCTTCCAACATCTGAAGCACCACCTGACTAAAGTTGGTATGTCAGTGCTCTTTTGGAATAGTATCTGCTAGAACATACAACGTTCTGGTAGTCTGGTACAAAAAGCGTTAATAAGAAAAGCAGGCCAGTATTGGCTGCAGACTCTCCTCTATGATGACATCCTTCCAAGCATCCTTTGGAGTCACTGGAATGCTTAGTATTGGACAGGAAGGAGACATATCTGGAAAGAGCGGTTCCCAAAATTTCTGTGACTGTGATTCCTTCGCTTTATAGGCCATGCTGAGTGTTCTTTCTAGTCTGTGTCCACAGTAGGTAACATACCAAACAGAAGGCAAAACCATAGTGGTGCTCTTTGAAAGCTATATCCTATTGCAGTTTTTATCTGTTCACAGTGTATATACACCTGCTTGAAAGATGACTGCTGTATAGCCACTCCTATGAGGAAAAGGCAGTTTATGCATGATTTAACTTTTCCGTGTAAGGCACTACAGATAGGCAGAGGTCAGTGCTTCTCTTTGCAGTGAAAAAAATAAATTGGTCATAATTCTGGTTCCCTCAGACAATTGCAAGACATTGCCTAATAATAAGAAATTAGCAGAATGACCTCAAGGATGGAGAGCCAAGAGCAGGCAGCTGACACCCATTTTTATCTCCTTCTCATTTCATTAGGAGACCAGGAATATCTTCATTGTTTCAAGTGAATTTCTTATGCTTGCAGGTGTAAATTTGGGATTCATTAAATTAAATGGAGCTTTGCTCTTCAATTCCTCTTGTGTTACCAGCATCCCTTTCTTCTAAGTTGGATTTCATTCTTCCAAATGAACAGAGAGTTTTATGCATCATCTTGCTGCTTCTCCTGACATATAGGGTACTTCTTCATAAAGAAGTGATTGTAGTTATTTGGTATAAATTAATCAGCTGTTATTTACTGGACCTTACAAATGAGTGAAGCTACATTCTGCTGCTGCATGTGTATTTAAATTATTTGCAATACCTTCACACTTCTGGATAAAGTATCTCTTCCAGCCTCAAAACGGACATGATTTCAACCAGCTAGCTGTTGGTAAAATGGATAAACACAAGATGGGCAGAGGAATGACATGCAGAAGGTCTGTTAAGTCAGCGGATGGCAGAGCTAATTTTAAAAAAACCTAATACTTCTTAATTAATTAATATTAATTTAATAAAGAAAGTCCTAATGCTGAGGAATTTTCTGTAGCCCCATCACGAGTGGTAGTTATTCAGCTCGTAGTGTTGGATGCATGTCTATTTACACTGGAATTTGACAAACATACATTGCAGTGGTTCTTTTGAAATAATAAAACCCCTCAATGATTGCAATAGCAGCGTAATAAGCTATGCCAGCTTTCTGGCTGGAAATAGGAAGCTGTGATATGAATTGTCTGGAGAAATAAAGAATTTCCTTTTTTTTTCACATCACAAGCGGGTGCATCACTTTTATACAGAGATACAGTTCAAGTCCAGATTTATTCTATAGCAATCCTGAGTGCTTTGCAGTTAAGTAGACCTGCTTTGACCATGTCTCAGTTGTTTCCATGCTCATGATCCCAAGAGCAGAAAGATGCTTTAGAAGCTTTGCCAGCCACTTTTGATAGAAAATTATCCATGACTGAACTTGTTCATGATTGGACCAGTTCCAGTACTCAAGCTCATTCTTTAGTGCTTTTGGGGACAGTTTTCCATTGCATTAGGTTTTTTGTTCTGTACTGTTAATAGGCAGATGTAGAATTGATTGGAATCTTTGTGATTTCTGTGTCATTCCCAGTTTGGGTGGTTTTGCTGTTTGTTTTTGCTTTGTTGTTTTGGTTGTGTGTGTGTGTGTAGCCCCAACCATGTGACATTAAAGGTTTGCAACAGAACAGTAAGAACACTGAAATTTTGCATGATTTCAGGAGGTACAAAGTGGATAAAGTAAAGATCAGAAGAGACCTGGCATTCTAAATCTTGTAGTACCTTTGGGCTAGATAGTTTGGCTACCTCAGTAGAGAGGCTGCTAGCAACTCTTCATATTTCACTATGTGGGAACGCCATCCCTATAGCCTCCCCTTTCACAGCCCTGCAAGGGGCTAGGCCTCCCAGGCTGGCCCAGGAACTCAAGGTGATGCTTTCACTGCAGTGCGTTGTTGCAGTGCTGCATGTCCAGGAACACACTGAGTAGAATGGGTGTAGTAATCGTGGCAAATGTGGCAAATGTGACATGTTGGGTGAAAAGCAATAGATTGCTAAAGCCTCTCTGTTTTATTTGTTCCCCCTCCGAACCTGTTCTGCTTTTTTTTTGGGTATGCCTGTGATAGTTGTCTCAGTAGCCCCCAGAAAATGTCGTATGACTTGGACTGAGTGGTTTGCCAGGGAAAAATGTAACTGACAAAGGGCTGCAGTCCCATCCTTCAGCATGATGGATGGGTGCTCATGGGAGGAATTGGCTTGCTTACTGGTTTTTTAGAAGGCGGCAGGGAAGAATTACGGTGTCTGTGCTACTGGTGTGGCGGGGAATATGACTTTGTAAGGGTTAGACAGACAGTGCAAATGATACAGTCTTGCAGGATGGAAAGCAATTCTTCCTCATCCAGAAGGGGAAACCTTCCTCCCCCCAAGGCAGGGAACTCTGTATTTCCCTCTATCCTTTTAAGAAGGTCCCTCTTTTGTGTGCCTAGGCTTATTGCTAAGACATTCCATTAAGACAGTCACCACACCTTCCTGTTAATTCCTGGTGTACTATCAATACTTCATTTCACCCACCTTTCCAGCCTCAAATTAGGTCCCAGAAACTACCTCCACCCTCCCGCCCACAAAGTTTTTAGCACCCAGACGACATGCATACTGATCGCCTGTGCCAAGGCTGAAGGTAGCTATTTGGAGATGTGCTGTGTTGTGCCACAGGATCAACCCCCGCTCATCCAGCTCTCTACCATATGCCACCCTCAGGAATGTGTGTTAGCAGTGCAAGCCACTTGAGGAAGAGACCACAAATGAGAATGTAGGGAATGGCAGCTAAACAGAAATGGCTGAGCAAAGCTGTTTTACAAATAATGAAACATTGTTCCTAAAGAAGCCTAGAACTAGAGTCTTGGTGAGGTGCATCAGAAATCGTGGGTAATGATGTGCCTGGCAGCAGCAGTGTAAGTGGGAGAGTGTGGGGCTTGAGGTTGCCAGTGAAAGAAAGCAATGGACAGGCAGAAATATTAAAAAACAAACCAGTGAGGTTTTGTAGAAGATACAGAAGGCTCCAAAAGAGGTCAGCAGGGGGAAAGAAGGTAAAGCAGGCAGATGGCTGAAGATGCGATGTAGTTACAAAGATCTGAGGGATGGCATTCGGCAGCAAATCTGAAGGTGCAAAGCTATATGACTCATTATATGGCACAAGAAGCATGCCATGGTGTCACGTGAGCTTGTAAACATGTCAGGAACCTGCTTGTTGGTGCCTGGGTGCATGGTATAAACTAGAGGACTTGGTGTGGTGTAGCCCACTGATACCTGTGCTGCTGTTACTGACTGGTGTGTATTGGGTGCACTTTCTATAGAGATCTTTGGGTCTACTTTAATTTCTAAGGAAGCCAGTTTGTCTGTACCGAGGCTGCTGTACCACACAAACCAAAGGTACATGGGAATGGGTGTATTTTGAAAAGAATAGCCCCAGCTTTAGACAAACATGCTGATAATAAGCATGTGCAAAGGAAAGATCTGTTATGGACCAGCATATCATTGTCTTGGAAGTTATGCCCCTAGACCCTCGTTTCACCAAGGTTAGTTAATTTATTCTGTGATAAGGTTGTATGAGCAGCTGGTAGGCTCTTCTTAGGTTCTAGAGATTCAGTTACCTTTGTTTCTTCTGTGACACATACAGAGGCAGGAGAGGGGTCAGTGAGACTGAACTATATGGTTGGTATTTGATAGGATAGAGGGAGAAAACTGCTTATCTATTGTGTTTAAATTCTGTAGTTGAATAAATACAGAGGCAGATGACTTGTTACTTCATCACAGTACATTTTGTAACCCTGTAACACGGTTTGGGTAATTTCTTGTAGAGCAGTGGAGGGAGCAGGTTTTATCAGACTGTCAGTTCCTGCCTGCTGAAATTTGCATCTCCATTTCACAGGTGTTATTGAAATATAAAGTAAAATAAAAACACTTGACTTTTATCGCAAGCTTCAGTTTGGTTCCTTTAGTCAAATACCAAAATGAGGCAGTCATTAGATCATGAAGTAGAAAGCCTGACTAAATAAGTCACTAATTAGAGCAAATGCCAGTTGGAGAAGTGCTTCATGTGTATTAAATGAGTTTTAGAACAGAAAATGTTTGGCAGTCTGCAAACCACACCTTTGTGGTTCTGTATTGTAATTTATCGGCGAGACACCTTTTGAAAACTAGTTGACACATTGACAAGTTTCCTAATTGTCAGCATTTTATTACCTAACATATATTATTACTTACGTTTTTTCTTTCTTCTCCCCTGTATTATATTTGGTGAGTAAATGCTTATCAATTAAAAGGAAGTGGGTGGAATTTGGGCGGGACAAGAGGTAGAAATTACATTATCATTGAGAGCATTGGTGGTGTCAGGCTTCAGAGGGCAGCAGCCTTCTCCTAGAGAAAGCTTTGGCTCTCAGGATGTGCAATTTTTATTTGCCTCTGTCTCTTAAAGCTTGCTGGATTCTCCACTACAGATGAGCATGTATTCTCAGAGAAGCAGTGGGTTGCCATTTTGAAGGAGCAAGCATGGAAGAAAATAGAGAAGGTCATGGCCTTGCAGAGGGCAAGATTTTGTCTATCTGGATGATTTTGTTTGTGGTGTTAGTTTTGTTGCCTTCGGTGTTTCGAGTGTCATTGGGGATTTCTCATTTATATGTGAAAATTGTAATTAAAATGTTAGAGGTAAGTTGGGAGTTGGGTTAAAGAGGTACATGTTTACTACAAAACATGTTTAATAAAAAAATAAAAATCCGTACATTTGGTAGAGATGCCGTAGAAGTCAGCAGAAAGAATTCCATTAACTTGGGTTTGTTGTCTGCAGCTTGAACTTTTTTTGGTAGTTCTTTTGAATGGTGTCTTTAATGATACCTAGTTATGTTCTGGGTTATAATCTTAGAATCTGGTACCAGTTTGAGGTTTTCTTGGGTTAGAGATTCCGTGTTATGTAGCTTCTAGTTCAAGCTGGTTAGAATACTTCATGCTATACTCAGGACAAGTCAAATATAAATAAAAAGATGCAGTAGTTCGTGGGAGTTGGTAAGTAACAAGTACGTGTGTTTTAGATGTACATAAGTTTCTGTGGGTTTATTTGGATTATTTTAATTACATGGTATTGATGAGCGCTGTTCTAGGTAAGAATACTGGCTGTGTGTTTGCTTCTTCCAGTTATACATCTGGGGGAGGCAGCAGTCATAATTTCTGCTGTATGAGACTTGAGGAATCCATGTAACCTTCTAAAAGTATAATTTTTTTAGAGATGAACAGGTCTTGGCTAAGATCGTGATTCTGCCGATATAAGTTTTCAGAGGCTTTTAATAAGCCACAATTGCATTTAATTTTTCAAGTCTGACTTTTCATATCCATCAGTGGCCAAAAGTAGGTGCTGTGAATTCATCATATTGAACAGTGAAACATTTCCGTTTTCCGGTAGATTAACTTTGTCTTTCTGGCATAAACCTGTTCTGCATGAATATACTTTCTTCTTGTGGCAGAAACCTTATTACTGGTATTATTACTATTATTAAGTTGTTAGAACCATCTATTTGTGTAGTAGAATATGTTTGCAATAATGTAATACTGTTAACATCATGACCCTCTTACTTTGCTATTTCTGTTTCGTAATTTGCTCTTTCTCTCTCGCACTCACTAAGAGCTCTTGGGCAGGGCCTGTCTTCAGCTGTATGAACATCATTTAGCATAGTGCACGTGACTGCAAACTTCAGGGGTTACTTTTTTTTCAGATACTGATGTCAATGTGAAATGACTGCCTGCAGTGGCTATATCTAATATGGGCTTTTATGTGATACTTATTTTTAAATCAGGCAGTGGTATGCTAATTAAGTTCTTACTGATATCCTGAGTCAGAGGCTTGTGGCACTTGCAATTGATTTCATCAGGCACACTCATGTCAAACACAAACATGAGGAGGTCTTTGGACAGCTTTGCTGCTGCAGTTGGCAGACATTAAAATAATTTCTGTATCTTTTCCCCTGTGCATTTCTCAACTTTGAAGGATGTTTGACCCACTCAGTGGGTGTTTTATATAGGAAGGCACTTCTTTTTGGAAAAGCACGTTAAATGTTTTTCTGTCCACAGTTTTCGTAACCAGTTATGAGCATGATAATTTTGTATTCACAATGTGGAAGATTCATTTATCAAAATAGAAGTAATTAAGTTAATTGTTACTTGATCAGATACAGCCTTTTATGCCTAGTTCCCCATTACTATAGCAACTAATAACAGGAAGAGCACAGCTCCATATACAGCACGTCAGGCTGACTTGTTTTGTTCTTTAGTTGAAAGTTGTTCCGTAACTGTCCTGGGGGCAAAAAAGCAGTTTCCTCTGTTTTAATCTTACAATTAGTTTCCACTGTTTCCTTTGAAGTATTGTTCAAATGTGTCTCATAGTGACAAAAAATGAGTACTAAGAGCTATCTTGGTGGGAAATGGGAGAGAGAGGGAACGGAGGGAATGTGTTAGGTCCCTTTTGCTCGTGCTTTGGCCCATGTGGCTCTTTGCAAGTAAGGGTAGGGCTGAGAAATGCTGAGTTAGAGCTTGTGCATGCAATTGCTGGGCCTAATCTTGGAGTCCTGGGGCTGGTTCACCGGAACATGGCTGAAATTGCTGCTTGGGATACAGTTAGCTTTAAAACAGGCTTATACGTGCCCTTTGTTCAAGAGAAGAACAACTTGACATTGATAACCTAGTGAAGTGTCAACTTGTTTCTAGCTGTGACATTATCTACCTGAGATCTTGCTAACTGAGTAATGCGCAAAGACCATCCTTGATTCCTGTTGTTAGCCTGAATGGTGAAATAGGATGCCTTACCAAATAGCTAAGCTGAAAATGCTGAAAGAAGATGCTTAGCCATGTATTAGCACACTACTGACTGTATTACAGGAATATCAGTGCTCTAGGAAGTACCAAACAACTTGTTGATGTTTCACCAAAAATCCAAACTTGAGCACTGTAACTGGATTTTCTATTGTGTTGCATTTGATTTAGTTTGTTAGGTAGACTGGCGAAATTAACAGAAAACTGCTCACCTGAGAATGGTTCGTATTTGCTTCTTACAGCTGTAATTGACTATGCAAATTGGGAGGCGGAGGGAAAATGTGTTTTATTTTCTTCCATGTTTTGTCAGTTGGAGAAAAAGAGTGGAGACTGAAATCAAGGACTTTAAAGGCCCAAGATATTTTTTTCAAGATTGTGTTTTCAAAGAAAGCATCTCTGTAGCCCTTACTGAATTTGATGGGACCTCTAGGTATTTTAGGATAAAGCCCAATTTTGCAGATCTATTACTAAGCAGTGAGTAATGGTGGCATATGATGAGATAAGTAATTTTGATTTCCTGACTTCACTGAAGTGTTTTATCAGTGTGAACAGTGACTTGAACAAATGGGTAAGATGTATTATATGTATGGAATTAATTTGTACCCTTTGCTGCTTCTCCATCGAGAAATCTAGATACTAATTTTTCAGAAACAAAACAAACCTTTTCACAAAAGCAAGATTCAAGGTTTGAAATTTTTGGGGGTGATTGCTTGTGGGGTTTTTGGTTCTGTGTTTTGGGTTTTTTTGTTTTGGTGTATTTGAGTGCTTTTGTTTTTTGTGGATGTGGATAGTATGATAATAAAAGATCTCCAAGACGGTAATTTCTCAGTTGCATAACTATTAGCCCATAATTATTATTACTACCATCAGTTCATCTTTATAATTTTGGGAAATATTTTAAGGATAAATTTGGTTGGTTTCCAATATGCCTGTAAGCTTTTATTTGTGAAATAATGTCTTTTTTCTAAGCTTTGTATTTGCTTGTCTGTAACAGGGTTTGGTGGAAGTGATGATACTAGCAAAGCTATGCTAGGGACATTATTCTAGCTTTTTAGCTTTGCAGCTGCAAAAAAAAATGCATTTGCTAAAATGAAATCTACATCATACTCTCACAGTCCTGTGGAGAGTCAAATAAATATGTTAAACTGCTGTAGCTCCATTTGCCAAGAATCTTGTGGAATGTTGTGATCTGAGCTTCTGTATAAAATTGGTGTATTGTTTCTTGAGAAATACTCACGTGTAGGGAAGACATCAGCCATCTAATAATTTTGGATATTCTTTGAATTGATAGCTCCCTTGTACATTGAGGTAGCTGGTATGCTGTGAACTCCCACTGGAGTACCAGGTGTTGCAGCCACTTAAGCTAGTAGAAGCAGCTTGTTGGCGTGCTTTGGAGTACATGGTTATCCTGAGCTAGCCACTGCATCAAAAAACAAAGAACTGATACTTGTGCTTTTATCCCAAACAAATGTTTGGAACCCTTCTCAATGCATTTCATCTGCCTTCAGTAGAGCAGCCAGGAGATTTGTGAGTGCTTTTTGCCATCTGATTACAGACAAGTTGCTGCTTGCACATCCTCTCAGACATGCAATGTAATACACAGTTCATTTGATCTGGGTTCTTGTCTGGGAAGTGGAAGCGGAAATGAGGCCAGACAGAAAGGGCTGTTGGATGAAAAGGTCCTAAGTGCTTGATCTTAGATGATAATTTTAGCTTGCAGTAAAAAAAACTATTGACCTTCTCTTTGTAATTGTATGTGGAGACTTTACACAGAGTAATTGTTCTCACGCGTGACAAAGGCCTTGGGGCAAAGTCAAGAAAAGGATTGAAAAAAGCCAATGTAACGAGTGATTAGAAAAAGCTTTCCTGAGAACATAGGAGAAGAGGCCATAAACTATGGGAATGTAGAGGAAGAGAGGCAAAACCAAATTATTACAGTATGGAAAAACGGAGTACCAAACAACACACCAAAATGTACTTAAGAGGAAAGAACACAAGAAGTGAGATATTTTTTTTTAAAATGAACATTCCATATTGTATAGCTCTTCATGTCATGTACTATGAAGAAAGTAATTAATAAAAGAAGTATTAGGTACCCTTATTTTGTTCAGAATGTAATTAGAGGAATCCTCAAACAAATGGGTTGTTGGAGTTAAGCTGTCAAGTCTTCAGTATTCCAGCTGGGATCACCTGCTGGATGTTTGGACATGTTGTGTCCACTTCAGAAATGGGAGGAAGGCAAGTACAGCACCCGCATTCTCATTTGGTCAGCAAACTTAGAAATTAAGTTGCTCCATTTAACACTTAAATTCTGTGTTTGTTGCAACATCCATGTTTTTGTAAGGTATTTAAAACATGCTTTCATTACTGTTTTGCAACAAAGACCAGCATGACAGCTCTGTCTCAATACTGTGCAAAACAAAGGCAATCACAAAGCCTTTTTGAAAACAAATCAAACATACAGATGCCACTGAATGCAGAACAGCATAAAAGCTACTCTGCTGGGTCAGTCCAGACTTTCACCCAGACAGAGCCTGATTTTGGCAGGCATCAACTCAGTTGCTTGATGAAAAGCCTAAGAGCTGGGTGCTCGTATGCCACATTGCCAGGAATACCCTCCCAGATGCTTGCTTTAGCCTCCCATGCCAATTAGAAAGTTAGGAGAGTTTTGTGTCCTGTGATGATTTTCATCCATATTTTTGTGTAACTGCTTCAATTTCTGATGATCTCTGGCAATATGTCCTGGACAATGAAGTCCATAACCTACTCTGCCCAACACTTTCATACGATATTCCCCAGTTCTTGTATTTTGTCCCACCGTTACACTGTGCTATAAGCAGGACTTTATACTTCACTAGTAAACTTTATAATTTTTTTGTTGGTTTTGACTTGTCTTGCTCATTTGAATTAGTTAACATATATTGTGAGTCAGCTTGGTCAGTGATTATCCCCCTTTTCCTACCTGTGCTTCAGAAGCCAGCCTCCTCGATGTGTTCCAGATCCTCCGCGATAGTATCAGCAAGCTCGTTTCTGGCAGTGCTTGCTAGCTGGCAGGTGCCTGTTCATGTAGGAGGACTGAGATGGGCAAGATCAGGGTGGTAGACAGGAGACATGAAAGCAGGGAGTGAGGCTTTGTTTGCTGAACTAGGGGATTTTTATTTTTTTCCTCCCTCATGCCATGTAACTATTCTAAAGGATATTTGCGAAGGGATGAAGACCAGCAGTGCATTATGAAGTGATTAAGTCTGACATGTCTGCCATTACTCTCTTCTGCGATACCCTTGTTCCTATGCCATATATTCTTTCATTTCTCAGTGTGTGGGCTGCTGTTCTCATGACATCCCCTGTCTCCCCAGTTCTGAGTAACTCTTTATGTGTTGTAAAAGATCGAGACGGATGATGTAGCAGTTTACCTTTCTTAGGGAATGATTGGGAAGTATAGACAAGTTGAAGGTCTGGGATTTTGGTGGGTTTTTTTGGTTTGTTGTTTGTTGTTGTTGTTGTTTGTTTTGGTTTGTTTGTTGGATTGGGTTTGTTTTTTTATGGTGTTATAACAGATGGTTTGCATGGAGTTTAAAATACAGCATCACTGCCTGTTCTGCTTTCTCTCTTCTTTTCAGATGGCCAGCAGAAAAAGTCAACTAACAGTAACTAAAATATCCTAACTATGCTGAGCTAAAGTGTCCCCTTTTTGTTACTGACTTAAACTTCAATAGTTACAGAAGGAGATGGTAGAGAACTTAAGGATGGCAAAAAAGCTAGTTGGTGATGTTGGCACATGCAACACATTGTAATGTGGTAAAGACTATTTTGAGATCATGCTTCATGGTGACTTCAATCACTGCGTATGTCAGTAAGAGGGGAATAAACTGTTTAGCAAGAGTTTGTCCTTATCTGTTGTAGGTGGGAAAGCCTTAACAGCAGGTGAGGACATAACCTGAGCGGGTCATTGATACCTTAATAATGAGAAGAGCTTACACACAAGTGTCCTGTGTCCTTTGTTAGGGCAGATATTTTGATGTAAATATGGGAGGATCTAGTACCCATGAGAGCTACTATTTGTATGTCTATATGTGTATGATGGAAACATTCAAAACTATGAAAACTTCAAAAATTAGCAAAATCAAATATACCAATATGCCTAATGGAGAAGTTTTATGCTGCTGTGCGCAGGGAGGAGAAACTTGGTTTAGTTCAGAAAGGTGAAGATGGGGAAGGGTGAGAGCTCATTACCAGAGCTACTACTACAGAAATACTACAGATATGAAATGATCCCTCCTCTGTTTTCTATTAAGAGAAACTGCATGAATGCCCTAAAACTGTGGTAATGTCTTTTATTCTGAAAATCTATTTTTAGATCTATTTTTCCAGCGTGTCTCTAATGTCAGCGATAGTATTTTGCATCATTCTATTGCCTGAAACTAACTGGGGAAGAGAGGGTTTTGGACCCGTGGACCTCATAGAGTCTCTTAGGTAGTACAGTAATTTGTGGGACCCCAGGGAAAAAACAACTGCCTGTGTCCTGAAAAGAAGTTTTGTCATTTTCAGGAAAAATTGTTTGGCTCAAAGGTAATCTATGTAACAAATGAAACAAGGAGGTGTGCAGGACAGCCTTCAGGCTGAATTTGAAAAATGAAAATCTAAGACCTGGCTTCAATAAGAGAGGTTCAGACAATTCACCTAAGGTAATTACAGAATGCCTGGAAATGATGAAATGAAAACCATCAACATCTACTTTTCTTGTTTTGGGAACAGTGGGCCACCCTGCAGATTGAGGAGGGAGTAAAAAAGCAGAAGGCGCTGGCACTTGAAAATTTAATCTCCACTGGTAAGATCTCTGAATGAAGGTGACACAGCACTATTTGTCTTGTAAAAAGGCAACTATTTTAATATCTTACCTAGAAAAGAGTAAGCAGAAACATAAATTGCATTTGATGTTAAGTAAGAAAACTGGAATGGCCAAAATGGACTTTGATGTGCAAATAACTGCTGAGGTTACAAACTACAAAGAGACCTTAAGTATGTTATAAGCAAGACAATCAGTGAACAATGGAGTCTTCTAAATAAAAGATGTTAGAGACAGTGTGGGTATAGAAGGACATTGCCGATAAGCATTTGGGAAGCTGTCCCTGTTCTCATGAGTATTTTGTACTTTCTGACTTCATCACCTCTCTCTTTAAGAGATTAGGAGAACAGAGTATTCTTTGCCCTTGACATTCCTCTGTATGGATTCTCTCTTGCTTCTTGTAACTCCTAGCATGCAAAAAGCCAGGGTCTCTCAAGTAAAGAAGCTACACTGTCCCACAGATCACAGTTACAATTTGCATTCTTCTCTAAGCATGGGGTTAAAATCTGAAAGACCAATTTTATTTTTTTTTCTCTTCCCAACAATTTTTCCTTTCTTCTTTGACCAAAGGGGACTGGATTAAGTTCTCATAATAATCCTTTTACTTGTAGTGCCATTTTCAGTCACTAGTCATGTAGACTGTTTGGTTTGTCAGAATTTCAGGTCTGATGATTTTCTGAACACTGAAGGTTTGATCAAAGTGCAGCTGGAGGAAGGTTTTGTGATTTTGATCAGAAGGTAGCATGTTGATTAAGGCAAATTAGATGTATTTTGTATAATGCATATCTAATATCCTCCAGTTACACCACCCCACCCCCCAAAAAAAAGGCAAACAAAACCCCCAGGTGTTAGCTGGTATGAGTCAATAAAATTTTTAGTCACTGTAACCAGCCAGGTAAGAATCTGGTCTCAGAGTGGCCACAGCAAACATCACTGAGACTTGCTGTGTGGCTGGCCTATGAGGTGTAATTTTAGAGATATGGAGCATGAATGTGTTGTCATTCTTCCTGCACAACACTACTGTGTTACACTAGGTATATCTCAGTGGACAAATCTAGACATTTCTTGAAGTTTCTCGGTAGTGAAGTGACTCCTAAAGGAGAAGGGATGTGTGAAGAGAGAAGGCTCTGAGAAAAAATACCAGAGAAAGATGTTTGCTATTGCTAGGAAAAAGTAAAACTAATCAACAGCAGCAAGAACAACTGTAGAAACACTGCCTGAATTTGAGTCAAAGGACCAGGAGGGGTCTGCAATCTTAGCAGTGCACTATTGGCATTTCTAGGTGTGTGTACATATGTTGTTTGCTAAATGACAATGAAGTAGGTGTTGTGCTCAAGGTTTTATTTGCAGCTTGCTCTGAATGCTTTTCTCCTTTCCTCAACCATTGAGTGGTGTTATATGGCATAGCATTAGACAAGTAACTTGTGGAATTAAAAGCCAGTATGTAAATGAGGCATAACAATGCAATTATGGTGCTTGGAGTAGGAGGAGAGCTATTTCTAAAAGGCATGTGTATTTTGCTCGTTTTGGAATTCGTACTGTCCATTCCATTGTGTGGAAGGAAGACTCGTTTCCTCCTGCAGGGATTGTTCAGAGAGAGGAAGCCTCCATGGAAGAGGCAATTGCTGGCCACTGCCAAGGATGCTTCAACCTTGCTGATGTTATGTACTTCTCAAAGAAGGGGTGTGAGGCAGTTGCAGAAGATGAAGTCACCCAACGGTTCTCCTCTGAGGAGCTGGTGTCCTGGAATCTCCTCAGCAGAACCAACGCTGACTTACACCATGTCAGCTGGCAACTGACCATTGTGTGGGTCGTTGGGATCCTAATTCGGTATTGTCTTCTGGTGCCTTTCCGGTAAGCCAGGTGTAACTTGTTGGGATCTGGTTTTTGTGTTACTACTTATAAAAAATGTGAAATTTATATGCTGTTGACTAGTGCAGAAAGGAGAACCTAGCATTACTTTGTTTTCCAAGATGTCATTGAAACTTAAATATTGCTAAAAGAAAAAAATGTGCTGAAGCTGTACATTTCTCAAGTTCTGTATGTTTTATTAGTAATTAATTTGTTTTTAAAATCCAGCAAAACTTTACAGAAACCATCTGAAGATTTTTTTGCTATGTAAAGTAACGATTTTTTCAAGTGAAAGGATCAGGCCCTACCTGCCTAAGAGACAGGGAAACTGTATGCTGAACACTTGGGATTTGAAGCAAAGCCAGTGTTGAGGGAGCACAGGGATGGATGGGAAAGAGAGACATCTACTTGGAATGTATTATGTTTCCAAACTTTTAAAATTTTCTATTAAGCAAAACCAGCCTTTATCATATTGACGAAACAGTTACAAATATTCATGTATTCTCGTAAAGAGCAGGAGCTTTTAAATTTTCTTGTTCCTTTGATGGGAGGACAGTATATTTAAAACATAGCTGCAGCACATACAGGGATTTCATACAGTCAATCACATAGTAGAGCACATGTGCCTGTGTGTAAACTTAGATATGGAGCTTAAGAATACAACATTCGTGTACAAATAGCTTCAATATTGGTCTTGCTCAGCCATTAGTAACCAATAACCTTTAATTTTCATGATTATATAGTAGCTTACAGCTTGGGGTGGAAGTACATATTGAAATTTCTGGATAGGTTATTAAAAATGAAATGACAAGTCCCTTTTGGCATTGAAAAATGTCATCTGCATTAAAGAACACTAGCCTACTTGCCGTTCTTTTCCAACGTGATCGTTTCTTTACCATATGATAGCTTCAGATCAGAGTGTAGTGCTTTTTGGAAGATAGACTCCAGGCAGCACAAGGTTTTGTATTCAATGCAGGTTTCACAGAATCACAGAATGGTCAGGGTTGGAAGGGACTGCTGGAAGCCATCTAGTCCAACCCCCTGCTAAAGCAGGCTCACCTAGAGCAGTAGCATAGAATCACATCCAGATGGGTTTTGAATGTCTCCAGAGAAGGAGACCCTACAGCCTCTCTGGGCAGCCTGCTCCAGTGCTCTGCCACCCTCAGATAAAGAAGTTCTTCCTCATATTCAGATGGAACCCTCTGCATTGCAGTTTGTGCCTGTTGCCCCTCGTCCTGTCAAGGGCACCACTGAAAAGAGCTTGGCCCCATATTCTTGACACTTGCCCTTAAGATATTTGTAGACATTGATAAGATCCGCTCTCAGTGTTCTCTTCTCCAGGCTAAACAGGCCCAGCTCTCTCAGCCTTTCCTTGTCAAGGAGATACTCCAGCCCCTCATCATCTTTGTAGCCCTCCGCTGGGCCCTCCCCAGCAGCTCCCTGTCTCTGGAACTGGGGAGGCCAGCGCGGGTCACAGCATTCCCGGGGCGGCCTCCCCAGGGCAGAGCCGAGGGGCAGGGTCACCTCCCTGCGCCTGCTGGCCACGCTCCTCCTCATGCCCCACCCCAGGATATCATTGGCCATTGTAGCCACAATATATAAGTTAATACAGCAGGATTGAGTGGAAACGTGCTCATATTATCTGGTTGGCCTTAACTGGTTTGTATTGCTAGTTAGATGCTATTAATAGTGGAGGGATGAATTTTGAAATGGATCAAAGGGTTAAATAAAACCTTTTCTTGGTTGCTTTCCCAGTTTTGCTTCTTAGCATTTAATTTTGATTGTTTGCTTTGTAGCATCTGCTTGTCTGTTTTCAGCATTCTCTTGCTGGTCTTAGTCACTACGGTAGTAGGACGGTTTCCGAATGGCAGGTAAGTGCTTGCTGAGGTCTCCGCTTTTTTTTTTTTAATTTTTATTTCTTTAAGGATTTGAATTAGTGTGTTGGTGTGTAAATCTGCTTGAGTCCAAAGGATTAATGTGGACTATCATGGGGTGACTTTTTCTCTACTGTAAACTCAGAGCACTGTGAGAGAGAGTATGGCAATGGCATCTGAAAGTGGACATGCAATGTAAGCCAGATAGATACTGCTGGAAGTGTGTCTTGGAGTGCAAAACAGAGTATGCTCTATTTGAGTCAGAACAGGGCAAGTAAATCATCTGTCCTGAGTGACTGCATATTAATACTGTGAGACTGTTATGTCCTGTTGGTGCAAAAAACCTCAAGTGTGTTTTACCAGCTAAATATTTTTATATTATTAATGTTAATGAATGAGTCAATAGCAGTGGCTTTCAGAGAAAGTTTATGAAACAAAATCCTGATTGTTATCTTCTCTGATTTGAATCTGGTGGGTTTAGCATAGATTACAGTAGAAGAATGGAACAAGAGTATCTGTGATACCTGATAAGCTCCTCCTGCATGGAGGTGTTAGTGCAGGTAATCTGCTTAGTATGGTCTTTGTTGTAACAGCTATTGGGAATAATTTGAAGAGTTTACATTACATTGTTCTGTGAGCAACTACATAGAAATGAAAATGTATGTATGTCTATTTCTTACAGAATTAAGTGCTGGCTGAGCAACCAGGTTCAGATGATATGTGCCACATTAGGTGTCCGATGTGTGGGTGGTCTTGTTCATTTCCACAACAGGTGAGTGTGCCACCCTGCTCTTGTTGGTTTGGTATTGATTTCTTACAGTACTCAGTGTATCAAGTTTCAGAGTGGGATTCTTATTCCATTATTGCACAGATACTATGATGGTACAATTTGATCCAGGAAGCTGTTTGGATCATCTAGACTCTGTTGAGATGTTTGCATGCCCCACTGTGTTTTCTGTTGTGTATTGGCAGGGTATGTGAAAGGGAAGTAGTACTGTATTCTTGGTTAAATATACACTTAGAAATTTATCTCAATGTTTGTTTTGAATGTATTATAATCACATGCAAGAGTATCACCGTAAAATGTTCAGCTGTTCTATTAACTGATCTATTTGGTAAGTAATTCTTCATGCTCTCTCCTAAAGTAAGTTATGGGTGGTATTTCAGTAAGTTTTCATAAGATCTTGCTTGCTTACTGATGGAGCTTTATGTAATGGAGACTTCTGAAATATTTTTTTTGTTTGTACTTTAGAAAACAAGTAAAATCATGCTCTAGTATCTTTGCTGTTAAGGGTTTGAGTGTCCGAAAAATCTTTGATATATGCCTCTATGAATACATGCAGCTAAAATGCTTGCTCCAATGAAGTCTTATATTCTCAGCTAAAGGAAACTGGTTTTGGTGAGATGCCAAGACAATGGAAGTGTGAACAGACTCTTGAAAGTATGAGGAAAGATGACTTATCTGTTGTAAAGTGCTGCCAGAAGTTTTAACATATATCATAGTAATATTAGTATTTTAACATGCTTTGTGTTCTTCCACTTACTATGGATCTGTAGATAAGCTATGTTCCTGGAATGCTTTTGTCACAGAGAGTCTCGATTGTGGATGTATGGTCATTGGATGGGGCCTGTAGTCTGGAGAATAAACATTAAGTAATTACTTCTATGGTTGTTGTTGCAGGGAAAACAAACCACGAGGAGGAGGCATCTGTGTTGCCAACCACACATCTCCATTAGATGTTCTAATCTTGGCAAGTGATGGATGCTATTCTTTGGTATGAACAAGAGAGTCGGTAAATATTGCTAATGTTGAGGTGCCTGTAGATGTAGTGTTAGGTAAAAGGATAAACTTACGGGTGGAAAAGGTGGGATTTGATAGCATTCAAGACTGCAAGATAATAGATACAGGCAGGTGTGTGCACACTTTTGTCCAAGATTGTTATACTTTGTGAATGAGCTTAAGAACTGGTGCATCTGTGTTCATCATTTTATTATTTAAGTGTGTGTGTGTTTGTACAGTAACCAGTTTCTTTTGGGCTTGCAGGTTGGCCAGGCACATGGAGGGCTTCTGGGACTCATTCAAAAATCTTGCATGCAAACCAGTCAGCATGTTTTGTTTGAACGCTCAGAAATGAAAGATCGTCATCTGGTGAGGAAAAAGTAAGGTAGTGAGGTGTTTGCTTAATTGTCCCGTCAGGCCTAGTAATTGTGAGGTCTGACTGTTCTCACCCTGCATCTCTCTTTGGACAGCTGTAGGTTGTCATCAGTGTAAGGTTTGGAACTGCTCCATCAGTGAAGGTGCAGGGTATAGCAATTGTCTACTGAACTTTTGATCATTTGCCCTGTAACCTCTGGGAATTTCCACAGACAGGAGCCTGTTCATTCAGGTTTGAGGCTGATGATCTGGGACGTCAGGACAGAACTTTGAGTTCTGTTAGCACATCTGCTTCCCAGATCGTGGTACATTTTTCATTGGCTCTGAGCATTGAATCTGGTTATATTTGCTGTGAGTAGAGCTTAAAGGGAGGCTGACTGTAGCAAGAAAATCAACCAACCAACCGAAAAAAAACCCCAAACCCAAACTCAGGGTACCACCTAGCTGCTAAACACCGGAGGAGCACTCTGGAGAAGTGTCAGTGTGTTTGCTTACTGCCTGTACTGCTCTCCGGGCCTGCAGTATTGATTCCTGGCAAAGACAGCATGCTGGACTTAAGGGACGTGAACAGGATTGACTCAGTGTGGCAGTTCTTTCATTGTCAGTATTCTCAGGTGTTCACAGAGGCTGTTTGTAGTCATCCTAAATCTTCATGAAATAGGGTGCAACGCAGCTAACATTAACTGTCTATAACATTTTTTCTTAGAAAAATGGAGAAGGTCCCCTCCATGCTGGATCGTTCTCTGCTTTCTTTGGTGTGATGGTGGGGGTTTTTTTGGTTTTATATGCAGGCTGGAGATGAACTGCATGCTTTTGAGTCATAGGCAAGAGAGGTGTCTCAGAAAACATCAGATTTTGTGTGTTGGTAATCTGCTTAGTCATAATACATTTGGTTTTAAGTGATGCAGCAAATATAGTAAAATAGTGGCCTATCTCTTAACTAGATGCAGAGAATCATTAGGTAGCATAAAACTGATGTTATGAACCTAGAAGGCATGAAACTTAAAATATGGAATATACCTCAATCAAAAAAAAAGTTCAACTGTGTTCGTAGCTGGAACCTGTCAAAAATAAATGGCAAGTGATTGTTACATGCTCCAAGTACCACTGTTCTCTGACTTCATGCTAATTGCATTAAAATGGTGAAATAAAGACTGTATACAGTTTTGTAGAAGACCTGCTTCTGCAGTTAGCAAGTGATAACCTCTGGGATAAAGGCCTGAAACTAGCACACGTCTTGGCTGAGGCTACTGACTGGCAAAGGGCAATTGGGCAAGGGCTTTTCTTGTCCTATGTAAGAAGTAATGGATGTTTAGATTCTTGGCCAAATAAAAATACGAAGTATACACTGAAATTTTGTTTTCTCTCCACAGAATTAGAGAACACATTGCAGATAAGGCCAAATTACCCATTTTAATTTTCCCAGAAGGTAGGAAACAAATATATTGATTTTATTACTGCTCTTGCCACTGAGTGCAGTTTATTATACCCAGTCTTTTCAAGTGAGATGTTAGGTTTTACTCTGTAGAATTAACTAGCTCTTGTGAGAGATTGAAAGTGAGATTCTAGTATTTTGCAACAGTTTTATGACAGCCTTATTTGCTTTAGCTTATAGCGTAATGGAAGAGAGAACAGGCTCTGGGATTGTGTTTCAGAACTAAAACTTACTTTCTCCTTTAGCAACTAAAGTCTCCTTAAAGATAGTTTAGGATTCTTTTGATGATATTTTTCTTAGAGTGGATTAAAACTTAATCTGTTTTAATTCTGGGCAGGTACGTGCATAAACAACACATCAGTAATGATGTTTAAGAAGGGAAGCTTTGAGGTAGGAGGGACCATCCATCCAGTAGCAATCAAGGTAACGTGTCTGCATGTTTCCAAACACAGAAGGATTATGCACAGAAACTTCTCATGTCGGAGAAGCTGTTTGCGGATAAACCTTAAACAGGGGTTTGCTCTGTGTGAATAGGGTACTGAATAAGCCTGAGAAAATGGATTCTTTTCATGGTGCTCAATATCTTGCAGGTCAGTGCAGTATGGCAAACGTTAACACTGCATATTTTTACAACTGATTAACGAAGAACCTGAAAAGCACAGGTGCAATTGCTGTGTTGTGTGTTCAGTTATTGATACCAAAACATCGGATACAAAACTCACTTAATACCCAGTTTGGAGTGTTAGAAAGCAGCATGCTTTATTTTTGGAGCTGGATGCACGGGGGACAAGTTCTGCCCCATGTGCATACAGGCTTTGTTTGCCGTTTATCTTTATACGGCCGATCTATACGTATTAATGACATTTCTGAAAAACTATTGGCATATTCATTACAGTTCCAAGAACTACCTATCATATCTACACTCTTTGCTACACATGTGTGGCCTGATGGGTCGGGGGTCCTCTGGTGGTCGTTTGGGACATCTTCATCTTCTTTGTCATCTTCCTCTTCTTCTTATCCTTTTCATGACCTTTTCTTCTTCTGGCCCTGTTTCAGCACTCTTGGCTCATGTCTTCATTTCGGACATTATTCGGTTCCTATCTGCTTAACTAAACTATACAATGCCGCGTTCTACTAGTAGCTAAACTACATAATACAGCGTTGTACAGTTCGGCCATGTCATGGATACACTAGTTGCAATTTACATTGCATTTACAGTTAAGCACACTGATAAAATTACTCCAGTATCATTCAGCCTGCTCTTTCTGTCCCAGGGCTTTTGTGTGCTCTGGGGATAAAGGCACTTTTCTTAGCACTCCCAAGGCTTTCTGAGTAGGTTTAGCCAAGTCACCCTAGCTTTAGATAGATTAGTTACATTTTTTGGAACTATAACGTTGCCTAATCTTACAAAAATCATTATAACTGGTGTGAGCATTGTCAAGGAAACCTTAGTAGTCAGCATACCTGTAGATGACAAGTCTTTACATTTTGAGTAGATCTATCTTGTTACAGTTGAGATGTTTCAACAGGTCTGTCACAGTTTGGGGTCCTGCATTGCTTTTAAAGGTTAACTGTTAAAAACTTGTAATAAATGTTGAAATGTGGAGCTTTACTCTGAATTTACTACTGCTTTGAGGAAGTGTGATTAGATTTGCCCCTGATTTAACAAGTTGAACTGTGACTTCATGGCCAAAAAAGAACAGCTTATGTGATTTAAACCAAGGTATTTATATTGTTTTATATACTATGCCTTCCTTATTCTTGTCTTCCAGTATGACCCCCGCTTTGCAGATGCATTCTGGAACAGCACAAAGTATTCCATGATGACCTATGCTTTTAATGTGATGACCAGCTGGGCTATTGTCTGTAATGTGTGGTACCTGCCACCGATGATCAAAGAGGTACTTGCGCTTTTTTTTATGGTTTGGAAATGCTCAGAAAGTGTTGTCTGGTAGAAAGTCTGCGTTACTGCGCACAGTGTGTTGGCATTGTATTTGTGAATCTTTATTGACAACTTAATGGACAAAGGCCAGAAAGTAACACTGTAGTCTTAAAAGTAAGCAAGCATGGATTTATGTGGATTAGCTACCTTCAAGTAAAAACTACTTTTGCAGACATTTCTGCGCCATGCTTCCTATTGCTCCCAAACAGCATCTTTACTTGGGTGCAGTTGCCTTGCTTTCCTCTTCTCCCAGAAACTAGAAAAGATGATAAATTTGTGGGTTTATGCTGTCAGTGTCCTGTCCCTCGGCCTGGTGCAGACTTCCCTGTTTTATTGCAGAAGTGATACATAGATCCAGGCCTTCTTTTCCCTTTGTACTGGGGTGCTTCTGTCTTCTGTGTTCCCCCTTTACCTCCATCCGCACAGCTTCCTCCCACCTCCGTGTTCCTCAGCTCTGCAGAATATCCAGCTGATCCTTTGCTCAGCCACTTTACCCCACAACCTGGCACAGCTTCTCTGCCTACTACCCGTGGGTATTGACCTGATACTAATGAAGTGGTCAAGGCCTTTGCTCCAGTAGTGCCCCAGTTTGGTACTGCCTACTCTGGTTTTGCTCAGCCCTACTTTTGGCAAGGAAGCTGCTGTAATGCATGTATCTTCAGTCCTTTGCAGTTTGGGCAAACAGGCTCCTGAGAACTCACAATAATTCACTGGTCTTGAATGCACCAGGCCCCACCCATGTTCAAGGCATGCCATCTCCTCCAAGGGTGATCCCATTGGTGTGTTCCCAGCTTTGGACTGATACTGAAATACTGGGAGCAGATGCATCCCCTGCTCTGGCCTGATCTGTGACCTCACCCTGTGTGTTGCTTGAGATTGCCTCAGAAACGGCAGAGCCTCCCTCTTACTTGTTTTTGGCACCAGATGGTGGCAAACCAGGCAGTGTTCCCCAAGACTAGCTAGCTGGAACTGCCCTGCAGGTCACGTTTGGCTTGTGGGCCTGACAGAAACCCAAGTGCCTGCTGTCTGGCAGAAAGCACCTCTTTAAGTGAGACATGGAGAAAATGTTTTAAGTTGCAAAGCAAATTATTCATATATTTTTTTTCAGGAAGAAGAAGATGCTGTTCACTTTGCCAACAGAGTCAAGGCTGTCATTGCTGCTCGAGGAGGAATGTCTGTGCTTCCTTGGTAAGAAGCAACACTTTTGAGGTTAGCGTTTAAAGTATGTTTAGGCATTCTGTATTCTGAAGCATTAGCCTGGAATCTGTTAAAACTTCTTCCAGATTTGCTTTGCTTGGGCTGTAGTCCATCACCCTTACTGACTGTGAGTCAGAAAACACTACTTTATTCCTTGAACAGTTCCACTAGAATAAATAGAATAATATACCATAAAAAGGAGAAACGGTGCTGACAGGTGGATCTAGCCAGCAGGTAGTATTTGGTGAAAATAAATTATTTGCCTGTTAAACGTGGGGTTAAAGGAAAGGTGTTGTTTGTGTTTTGTGGTAAGTCTTGGCAGCACAGACCATTTAGCATTGTATTGCAAGAGCCAACATTTAGGGTGAAAAGTGCTTTGACTACATAGTCTAGTTATTGTAACGTTTTTCTGCCTTGACCCTGAAGTGAGCTCAGGGCTGTTTCTTTTCTGTATCTTTTCAGGGATGGGGGACTGAAAAGGAAAAAGGTCAAAGAGTCTTTCAAGGAAGAGCAACAGAAAAAATATTGCCAGATAGTAATAGAAAATGGATCTGTGGGAAACAGAAATGTTTGTTAATTTTGTATTATTTAATGTTGGTTTATCTCATTTTTCTGTGACTTATCTCCACCAGACAGTGGGCTATTTTTTTAATATTAAAACCAATGTATTTTCCTTCTGTCCCTGTAAGATATTTTGCATATGACACAGCAGGTAAACCATAAAGAGATAGTATTTTGCATTAAATAAGGATATAATTTCATAAATGAGATTTACAATATACAATTATCCTATAAATAGGAAGGTTTACTAATAAAATTCTCTGCGTTGTTGAGTGGGAAGAATCTGCAATAAAATTACTTAGGTTCATTAAAATACCATTATATTTTTTTAAACCTTTGAGTTAGCCTGAAGACTTAAATAGTAACTTCTCAACTTGTAATAAAACACCACTGTACTAGCCTCTCTCAACAACTTAGACTAGCAGTTTTCCTGTGTGCCACAGTCACTGTGTTGCTGGAGAGAGAGAGTCCTGATGTCAGAAGACGTGGAGTTCACTAAAATATTTTTTCTGAATTGCAAGTTGTAGAGGAAGTGTTGACTGTCAGAGGGAAAGAGGCAGTCACTGACTTTCCCTTCTGTATCGCAAGACCCGTGATGGCAACATAGGAAGTTTTACAGGGTCCCACTAACAAACAGCAGAACAGTGTCCAGGGCAGTGTGTCCCTGATGCCTGGGTGTGTGATGCTGGGATAAATTAGTCACAAGAAAGGACAATGTTGTAGAAAAATACATATTTTTTTAAAAAAAATATATTGTGTCTTCTGATTTTGCCATGTCCCTTTGTTACACAAATTAAAGAAAACCTATGACATGACCTCTGTTATTCTATGTCGTATTTATTTCTGGATAGCCACCTGCCTGTGATAATGCTTGATGTGAAGGCTACTGATTTGCTCTCTGGCAAGCCCACCCTCCAGAAATATACAGAGCAAGTGCACTTAAGGAATCTGAGATGGAAATATTTCTGTCACCCATAGTATTTCTTTGTATAAAATATTTGCTCTCCTGTTGAGTAGCTCCCACATGGAAGAATCTGGCTTCTTTAATGATCTGAACATCACTAAAGAAGCACACGTGGATAGGTGTTATTTTGCCCAAGCTGCTTTAAGACAAATGAGTTGGTAAGGACACTTAATAAAGTTTACGTGACAGCAGCCCCCTGACTGAGGTCTCAGCAGAGATGGAGGACCTGTCATGGTGAGCATAATACACCCTGCAGAAAGACAGATGCACAGATGTTCCATTGCCCAGCCCTGGAGGGTCTAGGAAACTAATAGCTAACAGAGGTGGTAATGGCCCTGAGGCTGCACGGCACAGAACTGAGCTCTCTTCTTCTGTGGCCAGGCCTGGTGTATCATCCCTGGGTCTAGTTGTTACAGGTACATGAATTCTCTTGGTGGATCAGTCAGTTCAAATGTTGGGGTCATAGGTAAGCAGTAGGAGAAACTGCCCTTTTAAAAAGCTGTTAGCTCCCCAGGTAGGGAGAGTGCTAGCAGTGTGTCTACAGAGGAAAGTTGCTTCAGACTCCTATTGTGAAAGAGGTCTGCTTGCTCCTGACTGTAGTAAGCTGTGCTTCCATGTCTGTTGAAGCTGTTGATTTGGTTTCCAAGTATAAAAGCTGAAGAAATGTCACAGACTATCCTGACAACTGGTAAATCTCTTCAGTGTGCCAGAGCTTAAAATTGGGAGTTTTTCCTTTTGTGTGACTATGTCTGAGAGTTGCTAACAGAGACTGTAGTTGTATGCAAGCGGTTAAGACAAGTGTTGGGAGCATCCTTCCCACACTACTGCATGCTTTCTTCCCGCTTGGAGGTAAAAGGGGAGACGGAACAGGCAAAAAGAGGGACCAGAGACAGGAAAAGATGGGGTGATAAAGAAGAACTATTGGAACAGCAGTTTTCTTATTTGGGCTTTGCTTCTGTAAGACATTAGAAGATGATGGGCCTCTTTTCCTGTCCTGCAATACTTCCCCAGCTCACCAAGAGCAGAAGAGCCCTTGAATGTGTGATCCTCATTATGGTTACGACTCCAACTCTTGTAAAAAGTATAGCTCAGACCTCTGAATGTACGAGTATTACAGGTCACCTGTTGAGCTGCGGGAGGAGTGTCTGTATTTTCTATGCCATTTTTTGGCTGTCTTGACAAAAGAAGTGAAAAACTGTGAAGTGCTTACGTATAGAATAGAGAAATTTAAAGCAAGTGATGAGCTTGTCAACAAGAGCAAAATGGGGTTTGTTAGCTGCCAGTAAAAATGCCAACTTGACTTAAACTTTTTTGTCTTGCCCTGCTGTAAAGAAATGTTTCTTGGTTTTGGTCATGCTTTCTTTACTTGCCTCCCATCTCCCCCTTTCCTTTCTCTTTCTATTCTGTATTTCATTTGCATTTATCAGCAGTAGCCTTGTAATTGGTTTTAACTGAAATTGTGTACTGCCCTTAGAGTACTGAGGTTGTGAAGGAATTGATTGTTTTCCAAAAGGACACCACAGATAAGTGTGTCTTTCTCCTCCAACAGGAGGATAAGGTAACAGTAAAAAGAACATATTCTCATGATAGTATGTGAGTGGGAAGCTGGTAAACTGCAGCTTATTTTTCACAATCAAAGAACTCACACTTGTCTTATTCCTCCTCTTTGCTTATCTTCCACTGGTCTTGCAGCAGCCAGGCTTCTGAACTGTTTTTGCTCCTTTTTACTCTGTTCCTTTGCAGGATCAAGTGTATCACAGTCTCATGCTGATTGGTGCCAAGTGATATGTTTAGATGGAAGTGAATAAATATTTCAGTGGATCAGACACTCAACCCCCCTGCCAAAAAACCTTAAAAAAATATCTAAGTAACGGGGGTTTTGGCTTTTTTATTAGTTGTTTGTGCAAGCTACATTGGAGAAGCCTGTGGCTCTGTCTTCCTCAAGAGCACAAACTTCCTCTATTGTTTACTATTTAATGTATTTACCCTTCAGTTCCTTATCCAATGAGCCTTGCACTTCTAACTGACTGGGTTGCTTCTTCAAATAAAAGACGAGGGCCTTGTGATACGGCTAACCAGTGCAGGGAAGATGTACGTTATAAAATGTCGCCTTGCTTTGTAGTTTGGTGCTGTTGGCTAATACCTACATACTGAGCATCTAAGTGATGCTAACTGTTGCTGTGGCAGTAACACATCATGTTGGTGCAACTGAAGCAAACCAAAGTCCTAGGTATATTCATCCTGGACTTCTGAGATGCCTAAGACAGTGGGCCATGAGTTGAAAGTAAGTGTATGTTGGAACGAGTGAATGAAATCAGGCCCTCTCGCTATGTGGGTTTGTCAGAGACTGAGTCAAAATAGCTGCTTATGCTGACTTTTGAAGACATTACTGTCTGATCAGCTGGTGCATGGAAAGCCAGATACACTTATAAACCCCACCTTTAGGTCCTTAATGAAAGTTGTGCAGCATGCCCAAGGTGCAGTGCAGAATCTTTGTACACAACATGGGTCCTGGGGTGGTCTGGGACCTTAAGTCACTTGGGTGCTATCCTGCTTCTGCACTGGACTGAAGGCTGGAGCTCTGTCCCCTGTATTTAAAAGGTCCTGAACCTTGAATGAGTAAGGGCAGCTCTCAGAATGCCGTAAAGGCTGAGTCACTGTGTCTAACATGCCTCTTCTTCCTCAAGCAGGCTTCCAAAACTGGAGCTTGAGAAGGAATCTGAAAGCATTTTTTGGGGTGGTTGCATTACTATTACCTAAGTTTTCCTTGGTTGGGAGTAGAAGACGTAAAGATGATTTATACTTTGACCCCTTTAAACTAAATAAGCTGTCTGAAATAGCTTTAACATCAGGCTCATATTTCTGAGTTTTCACCCCTGGACTGTGGGGAGGTTATTTAGACATTACCGCTATTAATGTTTAAAGTATATTGTGCTGCTGTGCTACAAGGGTAAAGTAACCTGAATCAGGTTGTAACTATGCGTTGTTAAGCAGTGTAAGGTGAGTTTCTGGGTAAATGACCATCATTGCCTTAATGTATTTAAGCATTTTTTTAGACAGGTTCTCTAAATTTCCTGGGCCTCCAAGAACATATGTGACTCAAAACCAATATAAGACAGAGTTTTTGAGGTCTCTTTTTATATATATAAATATACATTTTTTTTCTTCTCTCTCTCTGTGTGTGTGTATATATATATATGTACTCACTTTGTACGTATATAAAGGGACGCCCAGATGCCTACTATCAATTAGGAGCATAGCATGGACATGAGAACATAAGAAAGAGGAGTTAATGATAACAATAGAAACATTACAGATTATTAGAAGACATAGTGACCTCTTGTACTCTGTGAGAGCTGAATGGGAATTTGCTGAAATGTCTAATATTTCACTGTAATGTACCTGCACGTTAAGTCTGATTTATGTAGCCAGAATCCTTTTATTCTCTTGACTCCAAATGTCTTTTTCTACAGCTGTATCTGTCTTACTTTGGAAAGGTCTGAAATGCTCTTCTCTCGTCCACTTCTGCTGACTTCTACGTTATTGGGAGACAGTGATTTTTCCTAACTCGCTGTTTTTAAACGTGTTTCAGCGATTGCACAGGCGAGCGTTATAAGAAAAGTGCAAACGGTGCCTCCCAGTGGCGGCTGGGTAACAGTAGCAAACGCCCTTGCACAGCCGCCTCGGCGTGTTTCATTGAATGCAGAGTTGCCCTAAATTCCAGTGAACGAGCCTGTTATTCCTCCTACATTTCCAGGAAACCATGAAAACGTAGAAATAACTCTGCATACCCCAAACACCGGATCTTTGGTTATGAGTCATGGTGTACTACCAGCAAAGCTTGAGCTTGTTCTGAGTTTCAGCAGGCGGTGTTGCGTGGGGTTTCCCCAGGTCATCTCTTCCCTGTGACAAACCAAAATCAGAAATACTTCTGTCCTTCAGTTGCTTCAAAATCAGGTATGGGTCTCACCCCTGAGCTTTTATTTGTATTTCAAAATTCCGTAGAGGGGGCGAGCTTGGGATGTTCCTGAAAGCAGTCCAACAGTTGCATTTGCTGTGATGTGTACCTTTCTTCAGTACCTTGATGCTGTTTGCTGCTGGTCTGGGGCCACTTTCAGAAGCAACTGTGTTTTCTTGATAATAAGGGAGATGTTCTGAACTTATTTTCTACCAGCAAGTGTTTCCTTGAGCTGTAGTGAGAACAGCAAGCAGTTACTGCCAAACTCGATGGCCCAGTGTTTTATTCAGCCTCTTCCCTGTGCAGCTGCCCTGAACAAAAGTGAGGAAAGCAGCTCTTCAGTGGCATCCGCTGTGAGCCCCAGGGCACTCTAAGGGGTGTATTCTGTTATGTGTGCGGTCTGAGGCCTGATTTCAGGTAGGCTGACGGAGAGAGCTCACAGAGGTGTTACAGGACCTCTGGGTTTTCAAGTCCTCTGTGGGATTTGCTTTTGGAAATGTTTGTGCTGAGGTGAAATACCAATTGCTCAGGCTCTTTTGAGTGTGCTTCCCAGCTGTGGCATGGATTGAGGGGTTCACAGGTTCATTTGGTTTTGGAAAAGTAGGCTTAGAAGTTAGTGGACATATGGTGTAGAGAGGCACCTTCCTGGCTCTGCTCTTTTATTGTTGTTGTACAGACAGGAGGGACTTTAGCTTTGTAGCCATTTCTTCTCTTTCCTCCTCCTCTATTTATTACTCTATTTAACGATGGCTCCTCAATTAGTGTACCAGACTCCTTTGTGAGCAGGGTTCATCGTGATCGATTGTCATCAAGGCTAGCGTTTAGTACATCCAATCAATGATGTTCTATATAATGGCTGTGGTATTGACTGATTTCTAATTTTACAGTATGTTGAGCCCTGTTGAACTCTTTTAATATGATAATTGCTTTACTAATCAGTAGTCATGATTTGTGTGCAATTGCAGATTATTGACATCAGTTGATATCCCTTGGTATTTGTGTTTGACTATATGAAAGATGCATGTGGTGAAAGACATTTAATATCTACATGGTGGATATTAAATTGAGTAATATTGGGGAAAACACTATATACTTGCATACTGGACTTTTAAGAAATAAGTACATTTCTTCTTTCTGTATGGGATAGCTGTTAAATCCTACCTTTCAAGTTTATACTTGTTTATATCTATTAAACAGCTTATTTTGGAACTACACCACAAACATTCATTTGCTCATACATTAAATACTGTGTTTATGAATTATATAACAGATTTTAAAAGATGCTTATCATATGGCTATGGGCAGTCTCCTTTACTCATATAATTTATCACTTTACATAAAATGTATGTAGACATGTTCAATAAAATAAACTGTGTTACACCTCAAGTAACCACTCTGTTTGCCATGTCTTTATGAATGTGATTTTATAAAATACACCTACAAGGGATTATACGCAGAGATATCTAATATAAAAAATACATTTATGTTAGATTTGAGCTGTGGCTGGTTTCTATCCAGATGCCGTCTTAAACATTTGGGCTTTTAAGTGGTTCTTTGCATGTTGCGTCCTCGCTCTTTGCATTGCAGGTGTGCCAGGGGAATGTGGTGGGTGCACCAAGGGCGTTACACCGCACTGGCTGCTTCACGTGTCAAGCGGGGATGGGTCACTCTTGCTGTGGGACCAGGAGGTGGCAGTGCTGTATGCGTGTCTAACACTGCCGCGAGGACTAGAACCTTATTGATGCTCTTTTGGGAAGTACAAGCCTTCCTATCAGTTTAGAAAAAAGACGAAAAGATAAGTCAATTTACTAGACATCAGCATGGGTTTTTTTCTTCCTTAAAACACTGGCATGAACAGAATAGTACAGTATCATGTTAAGTGGTAATTTTTTTATATTGGAAACTTAAGTCATTAAAAAGATCATGACGTTCTGGAGTAATACTTACATATTTTTTTCTTGACTCTTTCTCCTCTCTAAGTGCAGTAGAAAGCCAGGCTGCCAGGCCTCAGGTCATGGTAGACAGTAAAAGGAGGTACCACCCACATGGCATGCTCCTTGTGTTGATGCCACAGATTCTTGCACGTCTGCTGGGTTGTCTGTAGCATTTTTGCTCTGAAGATGGTGTCTGCATCTCCTCTGGTGCTTGATGCATAGAAGTGCTCAGATACTCACAAACCCCCCTCTGCGTAATACAGTGCTGAAGGTTTATAGGTGGTTTGGTCAGTTGTGTGCAAATGCTTTTAAGGTCATAAAGGAAGACCTATACTGAATTGCCTTCTGATGCTCCTCTACCACAGAACCAAGCTTTAAGTATGCTCTTAAATATTTTGTTGTATAAAGGCCAGCATATTTAGCAACTTGCAGGAACAAGCACTGAGATGTCTCATTCAAAAATGTGCAAGCGTACCTCTTGCTAGAATGGTCACAAAGTACTGTTTGTTTCCAAGACTAACGAGGAGTCTCAGCTGCCGTGCTCCAAGTGATACAGTCCTGCTGTAGGTGGGAGGCCAAATGACCACAACGCCTGTGCTTAGGGCATCCAAATGAAAAGTGCTGGATGCTGAACACCTGGGAGCATTTGCCCCTGGCATTTATTTATATCACCATTGCTTTAGAGAAGAGCCCTCTCTTCCCTCTTCCCCCTCCATTGTTAAAGACCAGTTTCTCAGTGAGGCACCTCTGGGTTGTGTGGGAGGTGTGCAGTTCCAATGGCCTGCAGTTATCTCCACCACAGTCTTTCCAATTTTCTGGCCAGAATCCCCTCCCTTTCTGCTTGCTTCGGTTCATATCCTCCTGTGTTCACATTTCCCCACGTATAAGGGGAAGATAAGCTCAGGGCTTTTAACAAGGTTTTCATTGTAGCTGGACTGATAACTTGTAGAAACCAAAATTTCTAAATTATGGAAGTTAAACTTTTTGAGGTGGGGCATACCTGGACACTGCTTGAAGTGCACAGTGCTTATTATGAGCCCTCATCCCTCCTGGAGAAAAACACGAGGGTCTGGCTCTGTCAATACACACTGCTAGGCTTAAAGGGTATGTAGAGTCAGGCTACTTGAATTTATTTTCAGTGTAATAAGAATTGGCGGACCACGACAACAGAAGATAACGTTCCACTTATATGTTTTCAGCTTCACTTTTTATCTGGGAACCTGACTCCTTGTGCAGAGGGTATCAATTTTTACAGTGAGTTATAGCAAATACAGTCGTGGAGAGGACGCATGACCTGCCTGCAGCTAGAAGACAGGTGAGGGAGTACAGAATTCCTCCGAGTGGTTTGCTGGCTTCCTGCCATTCCTCAACAGCAGAAGATAAAAGGGAGTACTAGGATAACTACCATGACCCTATTTATTTCCAATAAAATACAGATATTTACATGAGATGAAACTGTTCGATATTCTGAAGCTGCCCAGCTCCAGTGACAGGAGACAAATGAAAAGCTGCTTTTTATTGGATCTGACCTACCAGAAGCCAATAACGTGTGCAATAACCTAGCAAAGGGAGACTGTGACTGCTATGTGAAGTGACGCTGTCCTGTCTCTCTTCCTGAGTCAGTTCAACAAGATTTCCCTCATCCTGAAAACCACATTTGCAGGCACACTCCATACCGCCAAAACTTGATGGGCTCTGATAATTAAATTGGATAAAATAAGTATAGCCAAAGGAACCCGAAGATACATCATTCAGAAAAGCAGTGTGGTAAGACTGATGAGAATTTTACACATGATTTTTCTCAGCCTTTGATTCAATCCAGCCCACTGTTAAAATAGTGTACTACATTACACAGCCGTGCGTATGAAGGCAATAAGTGTAAATGTATTCTTAATACAGACATAAAATACACTATTACTAGTGTTTATAGAACAAAAATAAAGAATCTTGATAACTTCTCACAAAGAAACAAACCCAAAGTTTTTGTACCCATTTGGAGTACCTGGTTTAGATGAACTTGAAGCATATAATTTCAACTGAAGCTTTTTTTGTTTGCACTGTACTTTGTGAAATAAGTTGAAAAATAAGGATATATGAAAATGTTCTCTTGCAAGTTTATCAACTCTGATATATTTTCATGGGATGTTTCTTTCTTATGGTTTGCACTTTTTACTGGAAAATAATCCACTAGAAAGCATGACTACATGTAGCCTTTGGGTATAAAACAAGCCTTCAACAAATGAAAGCATGGAAAATTAACATTAGCACTCTTTCAGTGTCTTGAGTGGAATCATGCTGTCTTACCCATGCTGAAAGTATGGTCCTAGTGCCCGAATGAAGCAAATCCTCCTTTCTTAGGAAAACAGGCTTACTGGTAAAAGCAAAGCAGAGAAATTGTATGTTCTCACAGGCTACAAAGGAAACAAATAAAATGTAATGATGGAATTCATTTGAAACTGATTTATCAGTAGATAGGTGATCAGTGGCTTATAACAGCTGTATTTTAAAAGACAAGGCCACCTGGCAAAGACAGCAAGCTTTTGTGTTGGTTTTTTTTTTGGTTTGGTGGTTGTTGTTTTTTTTGGGTTTTGGGTTTGTTTTTTTTTTTTAAATACGTCAACAGTTTCTGCAATAACAGCCAGCTTTGACGGGAATGCGAGATACGCGCAAAGGATGAACTTCAGACCGTTCATGATAAGACTTTGCCAGCAGCTCTGTCACTAGAGGGAGGCTGTCAGGTTAGCAGGCATGTTTCCTCTCTGCTGTCCCAGAGAGCGAGGGTGGTTCTTCAAGCAGCTCAAGAATGGAATTGATTTTTTTTCCAATTTATCTTTAATGGCTTTGTGAATTATTCATGCGAGTGTGGAGGGGAAACCTGGATGTGATAAAACAACAGTTTCTGTTTATGTGAGTCTTGTCTCTGTCCTGCTTCTGTTCAGTGTATGCAGAATGGCTGGCTGTGCCTAGAACTGCTGCCTGCCAAAATACCTTTTTGCCAGCATTTTTTTCCCCACTGGTGTATCGTGACAGCAGGGATCAAACCAGTCAACTTCCCCTGCTCTAAAACACAAACGTTTGTAGAGACTACTCATTTCCTACTATTTGTTTATGGAGCCTGTGGACAGCAGCAGTAGGTTCAAGAGCGAGGCTATTGCAGCAAAAAAGCAATGCCTTAATTCCGCATGATGAATGTTATGATAGGAGTCTCCAGAATTTTCTTTTGATGCTTCATGGACACTGATGGATTTCAGCCCTCTGAGACTCAGGAATTTGCCATATGCCACCAAATCTGACGTACACTGTGCTGAGTCCAGACTTTTTTGCATTTTACTAAAGCAGAGGTTAACAAGCATGTGGACTAAGTCAAACAAGTTCTTTATTTTCAGTTTTCAAGGTTTTGTCAACAAACACAAAAAACTTTGCCTTGCACACAGGATTATCTGTATTGCAGTTCTTGCTTCAGGTGGCAATTTTAGATCTTACTATCTAAATTAAGATATTGAAATGTAATGGAGATTAAAACTGTATGGCATGTTACTGTGAACACCTTATTGCTTTCCTCAGGATCTAGGCAGCGTCCAATGTTGCTACCTGGGCTACATCTGTCCTTTGGGTGGAGACTTCTGCTCCTTAATGCCAGGTAAAACCAAACCGATCAACCAAGCCTTTGGCCTCTGCCATTTGCACCCCAGATGAAAATTCATGAGCAAGTACTAAATGCCCTGTATCATCTTCTGCTTGTGAAGCAACGGGCAAAATACAAATTTAAAGTAAGCTGCCCACAGGTGTATGTGTGGTGAATATCATCCAGTTTGGAAAGTAATGTTCTTTTGATTTCAAGTCTTTCTGTTCCAGACTTTGGGCACTCTTAATTGGCTTGGATCCACACACCTCTGTAACGTACAAACACCACTTGTAGTACAGTTCATTAGAGTAGGGAGTCTTGCATTAATGTGTGTATGGCACTGACAGCCTACTGCCTTCAGTCCTAAGCGAGCCTTTCAGGCATGACTGCAACTAAACACTTAGAGGGATGAAAATACTGAAGTTCTGGCTGGCAATCTCAGATCTAGCTGGATGATTGTTTCTGTGGTGGTTGTGCCCAGAGGCTTCATCAGGGATCATCCTGTCTTTGCCTGAGAGAAATTATGTGCAGCAAACTGTGGGAGGAGAGGTGAGACGCTGAGACCAGAGAAGACTCGTCCAAATGATGCAGTGCCAGAGCCAAAAATAGCAGGCAGAATGCAACACCCTTGTTCCCATGACTCTCCTGCAAATAGTTCTCAAGGGCTTGAGGTCTGATTCAGATTTTTCCATGGACCCTAAGAAATTGGCTCTTAGATACATTTCTGACCTCTCAAATATGGAAAGGGAAATCAAAATACCTTTTCTTAAAAATGCCTAAGAAAGATGTGTGCAGACATGAGGTTGAAGGCCTTTTTCCTACAGGAAACTGTTCTTCTCTTCCCCTAGGATGCTTCAGCAAGGCTGCCATCCCTCTTCTACTTCAGCCTCCTCCTGCTAAACACTGCTTTCCTGGTAGAGATTGTGTCAGGCCATGCTGTGACTGCCATGCACAGGCCCCGGCAGATAAACCGTCCTCTAGCCATTTTCCACAGTTTACTTTCTCTTGCCTGGTCAGGTACCCGCGGGCTGCTCCCTCGGCGAATCCCTCTTCCCAGCACAACGCATGGGATACAGCGTGGACAGACACTGCTGGCCAAAGTGCAGGCCTTGTTCCTTCATCTGTCCTCCTTATCTATTCATGGATCCAGGAGCGCTACCCAATTTTCCTTCTCTCTTTTACTTCCCGAGCTGCTGTTTTCGGGCTCCCTGTGGCCTCTACCTACACACCTGCCTCAGGCGCAGCGCTGCGCTGTGGCACCAGCTCCGCTGGAGATGTTTTTCCTGCAGGAGTAGTTTTTAACGTGGACGTGGCCTGTTTTCAGCGCTTTCTGCCCCTCGCAGTGTCACCTCCTGAGGCAAAGCCCCATCTCCCTAGCCCTGTGCTCCCCCAAGGGGGTCTTCGGTAAGGAGCACCCTCTGTTCCCCCTAACGGGAAGACGCTCGCTGGAGAAACATGTGCTTAAATGAACTAAACAACGGTAAATGTAATAAATTAAATTAAACCGGAGGCCTGCAGCCCCCTCCGCGCGGCGGCGGGGCTGTGCCGCCGCCCTGGCCCGGCCCCGGGGCGGGCCGGGGGCGGGCGCGGGGCGGCGGGTGGCGGCGCCCGCCCGCTCAGTGGCGGCGGCGGTGGCGGCGGCGTCCTCGGGCGCTGACTCGCGATGGAGGACGTGTGGTCGGTGGCGGGGCAGGTGGGCGCGGTGTGGCTGGCGCTGGTGCTTGGCCTCATCGTGCTGCCCTCGGCGCTGGGCGTCTCGCTGGGCATCTCCGAGGCCTACATGTGGGTCCTGGTGAAGACGCTGGAGGTAGGCGGGGGCCGCCGTCCCCTCAGCCCGGCGCGCTTCCTCACGCCGCGGGGAGCGGGGCCTGGCCTGCAGCCCCGGGGGGCTTCAAAATGGCGCCCCGCTGAGGTGTTACGTGGGACCGGCGTGAGGCGGGGGGCGCGCTGGCTCCGTCTCACAGTTCCCCGGCGCCCCTCCGCCCGGCCGCGCCGGCGCAGTTGTGCTTGCCCTGAGGAGGGGGTGCCGGGCTCCGCCAGCCGGGCACGGTCCCTCGGGCCGGAGGAAGCCGAGCTGCCCGGCGGCCGCCGGCAGCCCGCCTGGGGCCCCGCGGGCAGGCGTGAGGGGACGGCCTTTCCCGCCTCTGGGGCCCTGCCCGGCGCTGGGGAGCCCAGGGACCCCTGTGCCCTGGGCTTGCCTCGGGGGGTGAGGGCTGTGGAGGAGAGGTGGTGGGTTACATCCTGTCTGGCGTTATCGGTGTCCAGCTGTAGTTTTAGAGTTCAAGCCCTTGGGGCGGGAACCTAAACCTGTGAATTCAGTGGTTGTGCAGACTTTGGCATGTGCTCTTTGAACCTGGAGGAGTGCAAAACAAACCTTGTTCCCTCAGGCTGCACTATGCCCTGGGTGTGGTTGTCTCTGCTGGGTGTCAGCTGTTCCCCACCTGAGAAAAACCCTGCCAGGTCATGCCCTTGGAGGGTATAAATGCCTGGCAGCATGCCCAGTGCTTGCCATGGCAAGTGCCAGCAGTGCTGATGCTCAGAGATAATGGGCTCCCATCCGAGTCAAGTCGAGCGTGTCCAGCACCCTGGTTGCCATCTTCCTCCAGATTCTCTGGGAAAGCAAGTTTCTTACAAAACAACTGCTTTCTGGATGTGGCATAGTTCATAAGTGTGTGAAAATGCTTTGTCTGAAGGTCGTCGTGGTGGTGAGGAAGAGTGTGTTAAAGTGGCTGGTGGAAGTGATCTGGTTAAATCTTTATTACGCTTTTTGCCCAAGGAGGAGGGGAACCCAAACCAACCGAACAGTTGCAAGGAGGGAAAGTAAAATGATGTAAGGCACAGTCTGTGGCAATTCAATATATGTCAGTATGTGGCTATGGAAAGTAGGTTTTGTCTGATTTCATCTTGTTCTATGAGGTTTTTCAGTCAAATCTTGCTGGTGTACTTCAGTGCCTTCAAGATCCCTGGTGTTTGGCTAAAAAAACCAGTGAGCCACCTAATAAGAACGGCATCTGTTAAATACATCTTAAGTTAAAATGTTTTACGGCTTTAGGTGGAAAGGAACCTGCTGAAGTGTGTTCTGAGGCCCTGCATGCCATGAGGATAACTGTTAAGGATAAAAGATGCAGTTGTTACTGGGAAAAAAAAAAAAAAAAAGACAGCAGAAGCTGAGGAGGTGAAGGTCACACTGGCCTGAGGAAGCAATCCAGATGGCCTAGTAAGATAGTTTTGTTTGGATGATTTACCTTCACCTGCGATTAACCACAATTTACATTCTTTATTCTTAGTTCATTAATCATTATTTTTTAGTGTCATCAAATGTTGTGACAAGAGGTGGTTCAAAATATCTTGGGTAGAAGCATGGAGAAGCAGCTGACAACATATCAGTGATGGTGACTTGTAGGCGTACTTCTGATGCCTAAGGGAGGAAACAATGACTTATCGTGAGAGTTGTCATTACTTTTGCATTAAATACTTTCTAGAATTTTGTGCCATTGATTATATTAAACTATATTATATTAATAGATGATTATATTGTACATAAACATTATCTCTATAAAATATCTATATAAAAGAAAAGCCAATGACAAATTGGGACGTCTTCTGAGGAGAAGAGTGGTAAGTTGGACTTGCTGCAGGAGAGTGAAAAGTTTAATTTTTTAATTTAAGTAAGTTATTTTACTTAATTTTAATTAATCTCAACTTGGCCTTGTTTTGCCTGTGAATTCTTTATGCTCTCAGAATACCTGCATGGGGAGAGTCCTTGAAAGAAAGTGTTTTGCTGTAAAATGTCTCCTGTTCCTTGGCTCACATACTTGTCTTGGTTAGCAGCCTGGCAGAGACAGGGTGATAGTCTGCCAGCCAGCTGAAGCAGCACCTGAAGGGTGCATGAAGATATGTGTGGTTGCACCTGACTTTTCCCTGCCAAAAATCATGTTAACAATGGAAAGTGTTAAATACATAGTTGCTAGCCTTGTACAGCTTCCCAGGTGTCTGAAACTTCCTGGGCTGTTGAATCGGGTATGCAGTCTTTCTCCTGAGAAGCAGTAGTCTTTGTTTTGTGGCTATGTTGAGTCACAGGATGCTGCAGTCTCTGATGGCTGAGGCATTTTCAGTGCAGTGGTTAAATTAATAGCTTCCTTAAGGTTCCCCTTTGGCTTCCAGCCCTGGATCACCCAGGTGGTCTTCCTTTTCTCTTTGCAGGATGGTGGAAGAATTTTTAGGGAACAGCTTACTTTTGCCCATGGTTACCTGCAGAGTGCTCGGTCACGATGGTGGTGCTACTGCTGCCTTCGTTGCCTCTTTGATGGGTTAGACTGTAGGAACTGTGAAGCGGTGGCTGTTTGTATACCCCCAGCTGAATACCAGGTTGTTCTCTGGCTTTGTTTGTATCCCATGTGTTGGCATAGTGGGAGGACACAACCAGTGGGAGTGACTATGTGGTTTGTTACCCACACAGCATACGTTGTCAGGTAATAACATGTGCTTATTAAAGCTAATCTGTTGTGAGGGTCCAGGTCTGTCTACTTTGGCACCATAGTTTAGTGACTAAGTAGATGGAGAGTCTGTAGTTTGCTGTGGTATGTCTGCTAGTCCACTGTTAAGCCAGATGACAGAAGGCGTATAGAAATGAGTCTGTGGTGTTCAATTGTTGTCTAGGCTGTAGTGTGGAGCAAACTGAGGATGTTACTTGACTTGTGCTTGAATTTTTTTTCTGTCAAAAAAAAATCTGTTCCCACTGGTTTCAGGAGAGCAGAAGCTTGTTCTTATTGCTGCAGGCACGACCCAAGAAAAGAGGGAGGAAAACTTTTAGGAACAAAATGTTCTTTGACTCTCTGACACTACTGACAAGGGAGATCGGTTGGTGTACAATAGCTTTTTCTCTGCACTGGGCTGCCTCAGCAAGGCACATGCTTCTAAGCAAGATGCAGCATGTACGGACAGCAGTGTTGAGAATGTGCTTCTGCTGGGTTGCATTTGACCCTTAAGTACTTGCACTAGCTTTATATGTAGTATATATTTTTTCCTATATGATTACATTTTTTCCAAAGCAATAGGGAAAAAAGAGCAGAAAAGCATAACCAGCTGTGCTAATACCCGAGGAATGCAGGCAGGCTACTTGCTATTAGAAAACCTGCTTCCCCCATCACATAGTTATTCCTTAAAGTACCTTAACTTGATTCTGAATTGCCTTACCAAACTAAGCAAATTTTTAGGAAACTGCTCGCTTCTGCCCACGGTTTGCCTTTCAGTGTTAATAGAAGGATCTCTGGTACAATGTTAGTGTACTTTTTCTTAAATGTTGGATTACTGCTACAACAGCATCTCCAGCAGCTGCTTGCTCCTACAAGAAGCTAGTCTGAGCTAGTCAGCTGCCATGCTGTTGCTTGTGAAATCACTTGCCACAGAAATCTCAGAAATCTTTCCTGCTGAAGTGCTTTCTTTGCTGAAGTGCTGGGGACTGCATATGGCAATCACCACAACATGCTGCATTTCTCCCTGTTTGTTTTTAAGTATCATCGGATAGCTTCCAATTTTGAATTTAGTGCATCTTTACCTCTTGGTCTCATTTTTCCTCTGTTGTAGTCCATTGCCTTTTTTATAAGCTCTACTATGAGCTGGGGCTGGTAAGTCCCCTGTAAGCATGCCATTTGAGCACTCTTGCCAAGCAGTGGGGAAATCCAGCCTTTCAGAAAATGATTCGTCTTTCATTAAGGCCCATAGAGTAGCCACTACCACAGAGTAATCTATTTCTCTGTTTCCATCAGTTTGCAGAAAATCTGGAGGACTACTTTTGACTGTGTGCCTATATATTTGGCAGTAGCAATGAGCACCCCTGAGTGATGATCTTTGCTTGACAGATTGCAGCTCACCTTGTTAAGAACCAATTCCAACACTCTGTGGGGTTTTTTGTGGTTTTTTTTTCTTTTTTCTTTTCTCTGTGCCCCCGCCGCCCCCCCCCCCCCCCCCCCCCCCCCAGTCTGCTGGTGGGGTTTTTTTGCGTGTGCCTATGTGCCTAGCTCCTTGAGGCAGTAGAGTTGACTTGTCAGCAACACTTGTACAGACTGCCCTGCTTGTTCTTTCTAATGGGAAAACATTTCTTGTATTTTTAAACTGGTACTTAGGAAATACTGAGAAATGTGATCGCCTGAGGGAAGTGATTAGGTCACACTTGTGTTAAGAAACAATCTGGCTATAAAATAACACCATATTATTGTGTATTTTTGGGCTAATGTTTTGTTGATGGCTGCAAGCACCTTGAATGGGCATGCACCCACCCACCCACCCCGATCTCCCTAGGCTCTCAGATTGTGGGGCTTGCAGAAAAAGCAGAGAAAGCATTTCTTGAGTGGTTGGTTTTGCTGGTTGTGCTGTAATGCACAGCAGATGCTTGAAGTCATAGGTGTTTTTCATGTCCTGTAACTGATCCATCTGGGTTTAATAGTGGCCCCTTGTAACAGAAGCAATTTCGAATAGCTTATTATGCTGCCCTGCAGGGAATGTGCTTTTGCTAGGCAAGGGTGTAACATATTTAGCAGCTAGGAGGTCAAGCCAAAGTTCCTTGCGTTGCAGATAACCCTGGCAATGTGAATGGACCTAAAATTGAGAATAATATATGGGGGGTGGGGAGTGGGGCAGGACCCTTTGGTGCCTGTGGCTGTGCAGTGTGAGTGGGATGGGCTGTTACATCCTGTCCCAAGTACGCCATGCTGTAGCTTCTTCTCATGAACCACCGTCAGGGTTGCATGTGGCGCTGGGCATAAGAGCAGGGAACAGAAAAGGAGAATGTGTAAGCTAGTAACTGGTGAATCACTGTGGGGTTTTGATGGTTTCCTCTTTAACTCACTGGCCTCTGAAGCAAGCTTTGCTGACTAATGTTGTTGCGCAGTGTCAATGAAGGCCTCTGTTGTGTAATTGGTATCCTTCAAGGGCTGCTGGGCAGATGAGAAACAGAGCTCTGAAGTGAGAGAGCAGCTCTGAGGGCTGCCAGCTCAGCTCAGATGCTAACAAGAAGCATGTCTTGGAGATGTGCCTGATGTGAATGATGTGCCCTTGTTTAAGGGCTTTGACTGACTTTCAGAGTAGTATTTTAGCAAATCTGCTGCATAATCCTGAAGTATATCCCTGGGCTGTATTAACCTAGACCCCAGTCCTACGAAGGCTGTTACGTATCATTTCCACAGATTTAATAATCAAGGCTTCTTGTACATTAAGTAAGGCTGGCAGAGTTGGGGGTTACCCTCTGCTGGATTTGCATCACTAGTTAATGCAGCATCTTTCTGATCTGAACAACTCTGATCTGAAACTGCTCTCAATTTCATAGCATGTGAATGCTGGGATTTCTGGTACTGTTGATAAGCAAATGCTGCTTGAAAAAATAACAGCAGCTCTATTCAGAGCTTGCCTTAAAGTAACATTTTGTGAAGGTGGTGTGAAAGAGGCTGTCTGGCATTTCTGTTGCTGATGCCTTTGGTGTTTTTCTGTAAAGATGGGTTGTTCTTTGGATACCTGTCCACCAGGAAGGACTTGCTACACAGCCCATGTGTGCAGAAGGTTTTGGAAAGATGCTTGGAGGCAGTGACAAGGATGTTCCATCAGAATAGGTGACCACAGAGGACCTTTTGCCCTCACTCGGGAATAATTGCTCCTCTTCGTGGTGGTGTTTTCCTCTCCTCCTCACACAAAATAACTCAGTAATTGGCATGCTGTTGCATTAAACAATGTAGCATTGCATGGGAGGTGTTACGAAGTCTTTCTGTTGTTACTGAGGTTTGGAAAGTCTCCAAGGAGGAATGCTTAGCTAAACTAGCGTATGAACTCTTGCTCTGAACGTGACCTGACAATGCCTTTAAATAGGGGAACACAGTGATCTAACTCCATATGACTGCAGATTTCAGTCATCATCAGTAATTCTCTTCTCTTCTGAATAATTGTCAAGCATTGCTATTAAGCCAGAGGTGATGTAAAGGTGATAAATGGGGTGAAAGGCAAAGCTCCATCCTTTAAGGAAAAGGGGGAAGTCCCTGAAGTAATCCTAAAAACTTGTGACTGATTCTAACACAGCATCTCTAGATACGCATTCATGAAACAACATGTCAAGCTTGGCTTTGGAGATAGTTGCCAGATAGGCAGCTTTTCTGGAGATAAGGTTTTTTTTGACATCTGTTGTAAATGACATGTATTTTTTGCTTCTGAGGTCTACTGGATCTTTCACAATTACTGCCTAGGCCCTATGTATGTGGGAATTGCATAGTGATGCATAACTGAAGGTGATCTTTTAGCTATTTTGTGTAGGCTGTTGACTTGCTGTGTGGTGGTTTGGATTTTTTTAAGGTGCTGATAAATTAGAAGCCTTTCTTGTGAGGAAGGTTGGTATGTTTTCCTTGCCTAGTAAAGTGTAGGGTTTTTTGAGGCTATGCCTTGTATGATCAAAGTATCCAAGCTACTTTGTCTTGAGCAGCTGGAATACCAAAATTTCCAAATCAGACCTGCGGTAGTATTTGTGTAGATTCTGTGACCATGCTGCTTTCTAACTTTATGTGTTAGTTCAGTGGTAGCCCTGAACTATTTTTAATTTCTTTAGGAGCCTGGTGTGTTACAGTCATTCCCCAAAAGTGGTTCAGGATTCCTGCTGAAGGCTTAGGTCTGCAACAAGGTAGTTGAGCCTGCCTGCTCAGCACCAGTTTGCAAACTGGGAGAAGCTGGTTAGGTTTGTGTCAATGTAACTGGTAAGTGATAAACCCTAAAGATGTGCCATCTCTTTTTCGCTCATCTCCTGAGTAGAACAGAGGCTATGGCTTAAAATTTTGTTTCATGCTTTTTGATCTCTGATACACAAATACATTATTTTTACCTGTGGGATGAATCAGCTTACATTGTGATAGATCTTTGTAGCATAAAGCTGTTCTTTAGTATAGGAACCAGCTGAAATGGCAACGGATGGCGCAAATCCCTAGCTAGCAGGAAGGAAGGGAGATTACTCATTGCTGCATGTGGTCTCTCTTTTGTTTTCCAGACTGGATATAAACAAGCTTTTTACTTGATCAGAGTTCAAATTTCGGCATTGATGATAGTGCCTTTATTTCAGGTGCCTGAGAATAAGTGGAAGGATTAGATTAAGTAAATAAGTAAAAATATCTAAATATCTTGCTGCGTGGTTGCTGGAACATGCATAATTTTTGGAAATGTAATGGACTGAGGGAAGAAAGCTGACACAGAGGACTTAAAACTGGTTTGCTGTAGCATGTGTTAGATGTGGGCCCTTAGGAATGCCCAAAGGCTTCTGGCCAAGAGGGCAGCAAGAGGGTCAACTGGTGTCGTCCTTGCTGGTTTTATGAAACATGCTTAAATCCACTGGGAGATCTGGCACCAAAACTAAAACTGCCTCAGCTATTGACATGTGGAGCACAAGTCAGCTGTCCCCTGGAACGCTTTGTACAAGATGCCACACAGCTGTCAAGCTTATGGCAGTGCTTCCATCTCCTGGGAAGGCATGGGTAGAGAGTAAAGGGAACTAACTATCCTCTCCCGTCTTTCTTTTTGTCCGTGTCCCCATCCCTATCCCCCAGGTAGGGTACTGCAGCTTTCTGGAGTTAGGTGAACCGGTGGACCAAAGGTCAGACTACTTTGGAAGCAGGAATGTACTCCTCTGAATAGAGTAGATAAATGCTTCTAAGCAGTAGAAGCTTACTTGGGTAGCATGACTCTACAATTTCTGTCTACTTTGGGAAAAGTCCGCTGCCTCCTTTGCATAGCAAAGTATCAAAAGATACTGCAATGCAGTAGGATGTTGCAAGCTGTCGAACATTACAAAAGCATGTCTCAATAGCCTGTGTCCTCATGGCTTATGCTGAGGCTCAAACTTCTTGGCACTGTCTAGCATGATCTCTGTGGCAAGAGTATTGTGAAGGGACTGTTGCATGCTCTTTCAGAGCACCAAACAGAAACTGTTCTTGTGGATTTTGCATAGCAAAAGGTGGCAGTGCTAAGTTTTGATAACCCGTTTGAGAGGATTTGGGAGATGAAAACTTATTTTCTCAGCTAGTGTATATGGTTGAGACCATTAGCAAAGTCTGTTTTTACCCCTCCTATGTAATAAGTGACTTACCTGCTTGTGGAGATATTAATTTTTGAATACAGTGGTTCAGGTCTGGTCAGAGAACTATTTTGTCAATGTATTTGCTGGTTTGTGTACCCCCAAATCCATTTAGTAGAAGAAATGTAGAAATGGAGGTATTGTGTATAGGTTCTTCCTTGAACAATATTTTGTTTTGGTGTTTCCCACAACTTTTATGGCCATAGCACTGCTGAGGATGATATGTAGCCAGAAGGTACTGGGTTACTCCTACAGGTGAAATTAGTTCTTGGAACAGCTGTTGCCTTAGCAGCAGCAGAACTGAGAAAACAAGTGAATATATTGTCAGGTTAGGTTGTGATTCAACAAGACCTGATACAATAAGCAGTCCTGGCTGTTCCTCGGAAGTTACATGGTAGAGATAATGCTGTGAGTCAGGATAGTGACTTTTCAAAAGGGAACTGCATCACCAAATGCCCTATAGCTCTGATGGAGGGGAAAGGTGGAAGCTGCGTGGTTTAACATTGGTCTGGGTCCTTTCTGTGCAGACCAGTGGACCATCTGTACGCTGTTAAAACAAAGTATGCCTTTGATACTGCGTAAGTTGTATAATAATCAGGGTAATATCCTGATCCTTTGATATGAGCTCATTTCTGCCAGGTCACCTGTCTGTCTTAGAAATGCCTGTTATAACAGTACTCCTTAGAACAGGATTAAGTCTCATGAGGGAGGAATTAATGTGCGTAATGGGGAGCCATAAAGTCAGTCCCTGCTGGCTGAGCTTTCCATCCCTTTGCAAAGCTGCCATGTAGGGAAAGGAAGGATCCAGGCCAGAAGGGCTATTCTGTCATCACAGGCAGGCTTTTGGGGTGGCAAAGGGGTTGTAATCGTTAACCCAGTAAAAATGAAGCCTGACGTAGGAGGTAGAAGGGCTATTTAAAAGCACTGTGTGGAACAGAGTCAGCTGAAGGTCAAGAAAACCTTTTGGCCTGAGAACAGGTTAAACTGGCTCCAGCCCAATAAGGGCTGGAAATCAGAGGAAGTCTCCTGATGCCTTTGTGGTTCTGCCACTGGGGTTTGGAGGGAGCTGAACTGCTAGGAAGCTTTGACATGCCTTGGGGAGCAGAGCTTACTTTATCTCCTACTTCAGTCGAATTCTCTCAGCCTACCCACTAGAAAAGAGCAGTTAACCCCAGTGAGCTGGCAGCCCTTCCCAGCGGCAGGGGAAGGGGCTCTGCAGCTGTTCACTAGAGCTGGTGATTTGGCCTGTTTCTCTGCTCCTCAGACCTCTAAAATGCCAAGAAATGAGAAACTGCAGAGTGGAGGGAAATTTCAGTTTTGTTCAGCCTGGAAAAATCCTAGGTGCAATCTTCTTTGGACTGAAACTGAATTTAAATGAGACTTCCCATGACTACAAACACTGTTTTTGTTTTTTAGCAGAGTTAGCTGTGTGCAGGCCTCAGTTTGACTTAATCCAGTTAGGGCTTTTTTTGCTTCAGTATGGTGAAAGTAGACAAGCTGAGTTGTGATGTGTCTGTTGGCACTGAACACATGCTGTGTGCTCAGGGGCTGTTCTAGCTCAGTTCCTGGAGCTTCCTGTAAGGCTGACTGAGGCCTGTCATGGTGTTGGTGGCTGTGTACCTGAACTGGAACTGAAACCACTGTGAAGCGCTGAGTCAGCTCTCCAAAGACTGGCAAGCAGAGTTGGAAAGTACTAACTAGCACTGAGTGGGGTTTTTTTATTAGGTACATTACCTCAGCGTTTCTTTAGAGGAACTGTGTGTGGGTTTGTGGACACATCTGAGGAAGATGAGTGATGATTATCTGGTGACAATATTCTTTGAAAATTACTTTGATTAACTGTTGGTTTTTTTCAGTGACTTTTTTCTTAAGTGAATACTACATTTGTGAAATTAATGTTTTTTTTCTCTTCAACAGTGGGCCACTATACGGATAGAAAAAGGTGTCAAAAAGCCGCAGCCACAGATGCTAAAGACTCCTGCTGCTAATGGTGAGAGCTTGGGGTAAAATCAAATTGATAAGACTAAGTCCTTTTCAAACAGAGAAGTTAGATATATACATGAGAGCTCGAAAAGAAGTGGGGTGGTTGCAAGCTAACAGATACATCTAATTGTTTTGCAATGCTGCTGGCACAAGAACTGTTCCCGCAGAATGAAATGCTGCTTTTAGTGGCTTGTACTGAATGGTTGAAAAACCTGGGGGTGAGGAAATGAAGGGTATGAAAGAACATTGTTTAACAAAACAGAGTAGAGCTTAAGATGGAGACTGTCCTCAGCTGAAAGAGATTTTTGAGTTACATTATGAACTTGATTTTTTTTTGTTTTGTCTTGAAATCTGTCTTTAGGTTGCTGCTTGCAGGGGTGCTGGCCAGCTGTCACAGTCCTAACAGCATGAGAGTATGCTTAATCTCTAACAAGATCTGAATATTTAGTGGACAGTACTTTTTTCCCAAGCTCCATGCTTTTTCTGTTGTAGGAGTGCTGGATGGGAGTGTGTGGTGTTACACTTGTTCCCTTTTTTCAGTCTGCTGCTATTCACATTTTGTCCTCTGGAGTTATCCTGGTGTTTGCCAGATGAACTTCTTACACTCATCATCTGTAGAAAGACAGCTGAAGAGTTGCTTCATATTTCTTCCTCTAGCCTAATTTTGAAATTGGTTCTTGTACTATATCTTAACCCATTCTGTGTGTGTGTCATGATAGGCTCTACTAGGTCAGAGTTGGCTGTGAGACTTTGGAGCTACAAGTGTGGTGAGAGCAGTCTGTGTTTGCCCAGGAAACAGGAGAAGGCTGAACAAGACATTGCAGCCAGTGCTTCGTTTGGTTCCTGACAGCCTCAGTATTGGTATTGATTTGCTTGTTTTTGACAGCATTTTCTGAGTGCTCCCTCGTTAGGCAGCACAGCTGGAAACAGAACCAGCTTGCCAGTTAGCAGACAAGTCAGTTGTTGCCTGAGTCTATGAGTTAGCTCATGCGAACATGAGATGGGGACTGATGTGCTGAACGAGCTGGCTGTGTTTCACCTCCGAAGGAGTATTCTTATCAATAGTGTAAACACTGGTATTGTACTGTCTGCAGGCCAGGCACAAAACAGGCTTCGATGGTAGCAGATCCAACTGTCAGTTAGCACCTGTAATAATAAACTGGAGGTACTGCACATCAGCTCTTGAAACAGGTCTTATTTAATTCCTGACTTCAAAGTGTCTGAGAAAAAGTATATCCCGTATCACTCACCGGTGTCCTGAAAGTTGTGGGGTTTTTTGGGGGTGGGGGAAGGCAAGGTGTGTGATCCTTCCAAATAATGTCAGTTCCCTGCTCTCTGTGTTTCACAGGTTGTCAGTGATGCAGCAAGATATCCTTTTTCTTCCTGTAAGGGTGATAGTGTTCCTTCACGTCACGGGTCAGTGAGAGGGCAAGATCTCAAACTATGCTGCTTGAGCTGCACAGTAGGAGCTCTTGTCTTCCTAGATATCTGATCTTTCTGGCACATAGGGTTTTTTTCCCCTAGAAAAGAAAGGTAAAGGGAGAGAGGACCTAGTAGGTAATGTTCTATGATCTATCTTTCCATAAAACTGCAAGTACCTATTCCCCCTGTACGTGTGACTGAGGGGCGTTAAGTGCTAATACATGCTGTAGATCAGAACTTGGACTAATCCGACTGCGCTCTACTGTCTGGAGTGTTAATGGTAGTAAAAATGGCCTGAGGTAATTCATATAGATTGCATGCAGGCTGTGTTCAAGTGGTCTTTACGGATGGGGATACGCAATCACAACGGTGGCCCAAAATACACTTTTTAATATCCTTTTTATATTTTAATTTAAAACTAACCGTTCCCCACTGTAGGTGGCTCTTACTGCAGTAAGCTAGAGTCTCAGCTACTCCTTACTTGAGAAGGTATGGGGAGCAGGGGAGATGTGGACTCTGCAGCACCAAGCTGTGCTCTATATATTGCTCTTTAGACCTTTTTAACCACAGGACTGACTGACTTATAATTAGGAGTCTGGGTTCCTGTACGTCAATGGAAGTACTTGGGGGTCGGTGTAAGTGTAGATCTAACAGTGCAGCATATACTTTGGCATTCTCTGAGGTGGCAGAGCATGAGCAGGCAGAGAGGTGCCGCTGCATTACACAATATTTACTAAGGGAGGAGACATTTCCAGTGATAACTGGTGGAGTATCTGATTAAACCAGGGTAAAGGTAGGTGTTGGTGTCTGTGTATGCATATGCATGTTGAGTGCTGGGGGTGGGGCGGGGAATGTGTAATACCTCTTTCATCTTTCCTGACCATTCAGTCCTCACTAGGAGATGAGTCAGGATAGGAGGGAGCATTGCAGACGCATGTGCAAGGGCAAGTTTTCCTGTTCCCAGGCAGAGCAAAAACGGTCCTCCCCAAAGACCTTAAAATCCAGTGTTGCTCAGTATGAAAGAGAGTGCATGACTGAGGGGACACCACCTCTCTCTGCAGTACCAAATCCAGTGTATTTCACATCTGTTGGCAGAAATGGCAGCCAGTGTCCCTGCGTTGGTGGTGTGATAGGAAATAGTCCCAAGAAATTGGCTGGCGTAGTTGCTATGTGGACAATTACCTGGTGCTATTACCTCAAGGTCCCTCTGTGTTAAGAGGGCAGCGTGTTTATGTGCCAGGCTCAATGGTAGCTCTTGGCTGAGCAGACACTTGCAGTGTAGATGTCTATCTTACTGCAGCTGAATAACCAGCTCTCAGCTGTCTGGGTGGGTGTTGGCTGTGTTGGTGAGCAGTCTTCTTTAAGTTAAGAAAAAGTACAAAGATGCTGTTAAGTCAGAGTTTTAAAACTGACATCCACTAAAAGAAAAGCTTGTGTAAATAGTGCTAAATTTGAGCCTAGTATAATTAGCTGACTAGAGCATATGAGCTTGGAGGCTTGGGGCTTGTGCTGTGATGCTGAGGAAAGCAGCAGCTATGGCTTTTTTTTCGGTTGGGAGTGAGGTTTGCTGTACTCCTGCATAATGCTGTTTTTGGCAAACTCAGCTCTGCCCATGGCCAAGGGATTAAAGGCTGTTAAATGTTACTTCAGATTACAAGAAGGCTAAGTACGTTGCCTGAACAGCATGTGTTTTAATTCTGTTCATAATACCTTCGGGTGCTGTTGAGAACTTGGCTTGGAGTAGCTTGTCCAAAGGCTGCAAAGCAGCTTGCACATGGGGTGTCATGTGACAATGACAGCACAGGGTGGTGGGGCAAGACGTTACAGCTGTGCTATTCTTGACTGTGCCAGCAGTGTGTTAAAATTGAACCCTGGGCTGGTTTCAGCCAAGAAGCAGGAGCCAGGGGAGCCAACTGCTTGGCTGATGCTGAACTAGGGGCTGGATAAGGAGGAAGTGTTCCCATTTCTCCTGGGAACTGGAGAGAAGAGTGGTACTTCTATGATCAGTGCTGGAGAGTTCCCCTGGCCAGTTTCTTGGCTATGACCTGCCTCACACCCCACAGCAGCATGGAGCTGACAGGCTGGGCTGACTCACCTACAGTCCTGGATGTTTCACAATTTAGAGGTTTAAGGGACTGACTGAGAGGAAAAATTGAACCACAGACTAGAGCTCTGGTTTGTGTTTAAAATGCAACAGGAGTGTAGTCTATCCTGCTAAATGTTTGATGTGTTACATGTTTTATAATTTAGATCCCAAAGGGCATGTGAGTGTTTGGGTGTGCCATATTAACAATTTATGTTTATAGGTTAGTGATAGGAGTGCTGTCATGCTCAGAATGCACTGAGATGGTCCAATGGTGGAATTGGAAGTCGTGGCTGCCAGGTTCAGAGCTGAAGGTGCTAATAGGTTTTGTTGCAGTGTAACATCTCTCTTGCGTGTTGTTCTGTAGTGTTTACCTCAGTGATTTGTTGGACTTGTATCTTAGAGCTTCTTGTGTTATCCCGTCTGTATGCAACAGTGCAATACAAAGATTTTTTTCCATGTCACTTGTAATTTAAATGTTGCATGTGATTTGTACAGCAAATATATTCACAAAGTTTCTCCTGCTGGCAAGACTTTCTTAGGTACAGATTTGCACATTGTGGAACATGTATTTGTGGGAAACTGCCAAGTAGCTTGGAACAGCCAGATGCTCCCTCCTTTTCTGTTTTTTTTTTTAATCTCAACATGGAAACAGAGAGATTATGCAATTTGTGAGAGGGTGTCTGACAGAGTGACAACCTGAACTTGGACCTCTAATCCTAGTTCAGTGTCTCATGGGGTGGTGGTTCTAGTTAAATGTTATTCTGGATTCCTTCGGTCATCAATTTCTGGAGCCAGACCTGCTTGAAAGCAGCTACTTGATCTTTATATTTAGCTTACACAGTTTCTCCTTGCCTTTGTAAGCTCTAGTGAGAAACTGGTGCTTGTCAGACCATAAGTATAAAAAATGAAAAGAGGAGGAGGAGAGGGAATACTTGCTGTTTGTACTGCAATTCTGAAATCTCCAGGTTTCTTTTCTATTGCCAGGCATTATGTGGGCACAGTTCAACTGAAACACAACTGTTAGTGCTGAACTAAATTTTATCAAGGCAGCAATAGACACAACTTTCTTTGATGTGTTTTTTGGAGGGTTTTTCTTGGTTTGACTTAAATAAAAAGTAGTGTGATCCTGTCTTTGCTTATAGAAAACACTTGTGCTGAGAAGGGAGGGAGGTACATTTGGTTCAAAGCTGGTCCATGCACAGATGTCAGGTAGCAGTTGTGGTCTGGGGCTTTGGCAGGTAGTAGTGGAGTGCATCTCAGCTGGATGTGGCTGTGGGATGCCAGAATGTCTGATGAGAGATGGGCCTATGACTATCCATGGAGGATGCTGAATGCCCTTAAATACACAGAGCACCAGGAGAAGGGAATGGAAAGGCCAAGGTCTTGCTTGGTTTGCTCTGGAAGTGTAAGATGGTCTTGAATAAAGTTGCTGAGTTGAGGACTTGTCAGACGGTGGGAAAGGGTTTACCTTCTTGCTTCACCTTCAGGAGGCAGCAGAACTTGATATATCTGCTGCTCAAGGTGTTTATGTGAGGAAGGGGATCCAGAACTGGCCTACTGACGAGTATGCTGTGTTCAACTACCCACCTGATCTTGCTTTCATAGGAGAGGGTCCGACAGTGAATTTGTCTCCTTGAGTAATGCAAAGTGGTAAGTGATTTGGAGGATGACTGTTGCTGTATAGAATTATTTCCTTATAGGGTTACCCTTTCCTTCCCAAGGTATCATTGAAAGAGATGAAACGCCTATGGAGAAAGAAATCGCGCGTCTGCATCGAGTGGACTTCGAATTCTCTGACATATTCTACTTCTGCAGAAAAGGGTTTGAAGCCATTGTGGAAGATGAAGTCACCCAAAGGTTTTCCTCTGAAGAGCTGGTCTCCTGGAATCTCCTCACAAGGACTAATGTCAACTTCCACTACATCAGCCTGAGGCTGACTGTTGTGTGGGTCGTTGGGGTTATAGTGCGGTACTGCTTACTGCTGCCCCTGCGGTAAGCTCATGGGTGCTGAGGGGTTTTGTCAGTCTGGGAACGTAAATGTGTGTTTTCTTGGGAAATGTCATCTCAGCTCTTTTAACCCAAAAGCAGCATTAGTAGATAAAGAAAGATGAACCTGCTTAAATTCTTTGAATGGTTAAGAAGCCATTCAGAACACTTCTATCTTGCCATTTACTGTGGAGAGTAGGTTAGGGCTAGTGGTCATCTTTTTTCTGTGAATGCTTCCTGTAAGTTGTGTATTTGCAATGTAAGTGTAAGTTGGGCAAGCTCTAAAACTCCATGACACTACATGCATTGGGGTATCTGAATCTGCTGCCTTTGCTAGACCATGATTTTGAGCAATGTGTTGGGGAATTATTGAGTTATGGAACTGGATATGTCGAGTATCTGAGGAATAATTGAATTCCTGCAATCCCTTTCCATTTTGAAGGGGAGAGTGATACTAAAATGAACAAAACTACTTATTTTGATTTAATGTCTATTTTCCCTGTAGCTTTACCCTGGCTGCCATTGGGATTATCTCAATGATTGTGGGGACAACAATGGTCGGACAGCTGCCAAACAGCAGGTAGGTACTGTGTTGTGGTGTGTGAGGGACAAATTTGACAACTGGCATCCGTGCAAACAGCTCAAGATTAGGACTGGACAGATTTCACAAGTGGTAGACTACTGACAGTTCACCCACAAGCTTGTGGCCTTGCTTTTAGTAGCATTTTGAACTTGGGCAGAGGTTGGCTTCTTGCCAGGCTTAGCATTGAGGCTGGTGATTTCTGATGGGCTACTCTTACTGTCGTGGGACATCATGGGACAAAGAAGTACCTGGCGAGGAGATGACAGCCTTGCCTCGGTAAGTGAGACCAAGGGTCTTGCATGTCTTGGCTGAGCTGCTGTAGCAAGTGAGTGGTAGAGCTGGGAATGTTCCTCTGTGCTCCAGAGTACCAGGAAAATTTCAGCCCTGAGTTGTGTTGAGGCTAGAGAATATTGTGTGTCTGTCTAGCTGCTTTCCAGGATGCTCCAGATGCCTGTGATTTCTTTCAGTGTGAAAAACTATCTGAGTGAAGTGGTCCACCTCACGTGCTCCCGCATCCTTGTCAGAGCTCTGTCTGGTACCATCCATTACCATAACAAGTGAGTGAGCTGATGTTGCTATAGCAAAAGTGTGTGTATACTTCCATGTGTGAGTATCCTATTTGAAATGGGGCAGCTCTTTCCTGACCTGCAGGTTAATGTCGCACTAGATGCTGACTCACTTGGCAGCTTTATGGAACTGTTGTGTGTGTAGTGTGGTGGTTAGTGCACTAGTAGTCTAACAAAAAATTTATGTAATTGCAGGGAAAACAAACCTCAGAAAGGAGGAATTTGTGTTGCCAACCACACATCACCGATAGATGCAATCATTTTGACAAATGATGGATGCTATGCAATGGTACGAGGAGATCCACGATGACCACAGCAGAGGGAGAGAGACCAGGAAAGGGAAAGGCTGCGGGGTATTGGTTGCGGAGTTCAGTTAATCTCTACTGTGAAAGTTAACTTAAGCACTAGGTAGTGGGTAAAAGTATAAATTGTGTTGAAATTGGTCTACAAGTTACATGTTGGTGAAGTTGTCCTGGCAGTGTCAATGCTAGGCTCCTCACCTGATGAAATACTTGAGAGATGCTTCCACACTTGCATCTAGATCCTTTCAAACATTGTAATAGTTCTTTTGGGCACTGCCCAGTCCTGGTTTGCGGTCTCCGGTGTGCTTGTGGGTTTTTTTGAGGGGGATGCAGAAGAGGAAGTTCTGCTTTTCAGGTGTCTTATATGCTGATTGATGTGCCTTATTGGGCTTGCAGGTTGGCCAGGTTCACGGTGGACTAATGGGAGTCATTCAGAGAGCCACGGTCAAGGCCTGTCCTCACGTCTGGTTTGAACGCTCGGAAATCAAAGACCGCCATCTAGTGACGAAAAGGTGAGGTGTGGGTCGGAGCAGGGGATTGCCCTGCTAGTGCAACTCTGGTACCTGCTAGTGCCCGAGAGGCCACGCCCAGGTATGTAATCCTCGAAGAGTTGTTGAACAAAGACCCAGATGAGGAATTAAAACTTTGGAAAGACGGAACCCCAAGAAGCTGATGAGATTGCACTGGGAAACAGGGTAGCTGGAACCTAGGGATCTCAGGAGGGCAAAAGGCTGACTTGCAAGAGCATCTTAGAATCATTTAGGTTGGAAAAGACCTTTGAGATTGTAAAGTCCACCTGTTAATCCAGGTCTGCCAACTACATCACCAAACCATGTCCTAAGCACTACATCTACAGGAGCCATATCTACTTGGTTTATTCCAAATGATGACTGCTGCTTATAAATGCTAATCACAAGGGCACGAGTTATCTGTAATTGCACGTTATTGTAGGCTGGAATGATGCAGGGTATTGCAAATTGGTAGATGTCAGCAGGAGTGGAAGCAATCAGTATAGTAGTGGCTCAACAGCAGTTATTGGAGTGAGCTGGAGGGGTGGTAGGAAGCAAATGAGATCATTCACAATGACCTGAAGATGTTGCTGCTGTGATCAAAATGTTAGGTTCCCAGGTCACCAAGAAAGGCTTGAAAGGTTTATACAGGGTGAAATGGTGCAGACCAAAGGTTCTGGTAAGGTCTGGATTGCAGCAGACTGTCACAAAACATCTCATTTGGGTAACCATCAGCATAATAACTAATGTCTGATGAATTCAGATACACTTTTAAAAGGCTGTGAATATACTTCAAATTCTGGGACTTTCTGTTGAAAAGAAATACTGATGAAGTGGGCTTTCTGTGACATGAACTGTCTCAACTTCATTTGAAATTGTGAGCTAGAAATAATAAGCTTTGCTTGTTTGGATGAGGGGCAAAAATGTGTCTAATTATACAACTGCGCTGCTTACAAAGGCAGTCTTCTGCAATTATCACCAAACTGTATCACTACAGTATGAACACTGTAGTAAAAGTGATAGAAAGTCCTCCTAATTTTTAAAGAACTTTTAGGTTAACTTTAGCAGGTTACTTCACCATCTCATTGGCCTCTGTGCAGCAGTATGATTTTGCTATGTCATCCAAGTGCTAACTCAAGTAGTGTGAGCTGTAGGTGTTTTAAGAGTCCTCTTTTTAAGAAATCTGCTGCTAAGCAAGCAAAGCCTGGATGGACTCCTGCACAAGGCTTTTTGGTTTTTTGTTTGGTTTTTTTCTTATGTAGACAGCTTCTTGCAGGTTGAGTTGATTAGAATTAATCTGACTGACTTAATGGCATACATTGGTTGGCTTCCCTGGCAGTCATTAATAAAATAATATGGAGGAAAGCAAGCAGGATGTTGCCTCAGTGTAATGCACTGGGGCCTAAGAGGTGGCCTGCCCAAAGCTTCAGGTTTGTGAGAAACAGAAAAGCAAGTGCAAATTAATGTCCAGTAAAAGGCTTTGGTTTCAAACAGATGTGTTCTACGTAAAGATATTTTTAATAGACTTGCCTGGGGAAAAAAGTGGAAAGGAGCTGGTTTTGAAGCTTTCCTTCTGCTTCCACAGACTCAGGGAACATGTGGCGGACAAAAGCAAGCTCCCAATCTTAATTTTTCCAGAAGGTAAGAAGCTGAACTGCTCCTTATCTCCGTTCAGTGTAGATTTCATCCCTGTTCTCTCTTTCATGGCTTTTGGTGCTCAAATATGTCTGGTGTATCAAATGTACCTCTGGCTTAGATTTTATTAGGGAACTGCTAATTTAATATGAGATTACAGGAAGACAACACAATATGGTCCTTAGCTGTTGGATCTCCTGACAGAAGCTGTAGGCAGAAGAATGGGAAGATTGTTTCTTTTGTGCTGTGAATGTCAGTTCGCTGTCCTACAGATGTAACCTCAGCCTTGTGTTTTTTGTCTCATACATGTTCTGACTTTGTTCAGGGAGTTAGTCACAAGACAGAGAATGAAAGCAAGCAGGGGAAAGATGCTTAGCTTAGCCATAAAGGGCCTGCATTTGCTCCTTCGTGAGCGTAAGACCTGTATGTTGATGTAGTGTTGCTGCTGAAATGTAGTAGGCTATATGAAGTAATGACCCAAGTTTCTTCTCTGGACAGGCACCTGCATAAACAATACATCTGTGATGATGTTCAAGAAGGGGAGCTTTGAGATAGGAGGGACAATCTATCCTGTTGCAATCAAAGTAAGTGGAACTAGCTAGCTGCTGAATATCTAAGTTTGGGATCTGTTTTTGTCAGGGCAGTAAGAAACTGTTTCAGTATGGCTGCTAATGGAAGCACAGGAGCCCTGGCAGTTGGCTACATGTCATGGGTGACTCCTAGCGTATAAGTGGCTAAAATGAGAACGTGAAGTCATTCAGCCTATGGAGCCTGGGTGGTAGGACCTGGTGGGGTCAGGTTCTTCCTCCAGAAAGCTGGAAGGAAGGGAGATTGAGCTAGTCTTCCCTGATGCGGAAGGGAAGCGAAGCATGCAGCTTGCAGCAGACATAGCTCTCTTAGTTCAGGCAAATGGGTGACATCTGCTGCTAATAAGCACAGGCTACTTTTTCTAAAGCCTCATTCTAAGCAAACATGTCAGTTGTGAATCTTCTTGTACTCCAGCATCTGACTGAAAGCATCCACCTCAGAACATCACAGCCTGTCTCAGATCTGTGGGGAAAGGGTTATATCATTTGTTTTTTTGTGGTCCCTTACAGTATGATCCTCAGTTTGGAGATGCATTCTGGAACAGCAGCAAATATAACATCGTGAGCTATCTTCTGCGAATAATGACCAGCTGGGCCATTGTTTGCAACGTGTGGTACATGCCACCAATGGTTAGAAAGGTAATCTAGCATCTGTTTGATTCTTAGCTATTGAAGAACCTGACTGTGTTGCAAGTGCCTCTTCTTACTCTTTTTTTTTTTTTTTTTTTTTTTTTTTTTTCTCCTGCAAAACTCCTACCCACCCCATGTCTCCAAATTCAAAGTTTTATACTGGACTTTTGTTAGTGTTGACTTTGATGTATGATTGGACTTAGCTTTTCCTCATGCAGCTCGGTACCATCAGCAGTGCATCATATATACAAAGGATAGCAGTAAATACAGTGCTGTTCACAGTAGCGATGCTCCAAGAGGATGGGACATTGGTAGCAAAGTTTTCCTTTAATTTCAACACTTTAGGGGAAAAATGAGTTAAATTATTATTGTATTGGAACATTAGATCGTGTTGGAATGGTAGGGGACAGATCATTTGGCAGTGAGCTAATTTGATGAGGCAGCAGATGAAAAGTGTTACGGAAGTCTGTTTCAATTCACTTCTCTCTGCTTTGCTTATGTTGAATTTATGACCTTTGAAGGAAGGCGAAGATGCTGTTCAGTTTGCCAACAGAGTGAGGTCAGCCATTGCTCGCCAAGGAGGACTGACTGAACTTCCCTGGTGAGTGGTGCTGTCCTTGTTGAACTTCGTGGACTGTCTGTTGTTAGTTTGATTGAGATATTCTTCCTCCTTAGCTTTGTGACAGGTAACATTTAACATAACTTTATTCCACTCTGAAGAAAACCAGGGAGTAACTTCATGTGTATGAGAGAGTAAAAATAAAAAAAGATACATAAAGTCTTTGGAGCACATAGCTCTCATGCAGTGAGTTGACCTAAAGGCTTGATGCTTTTGAAGATCAGTCTTTCGGAGTTGTTTCTCATGTTGAGACATGCTGAGATTAAAGAACAGAAGTGAAGTTATTTGTCTAAACTGATGAACAACAACAATAACAAATAAAACACAGGGCTTGAGGCTTTCTGCTCTGATTTTCTTGTGTCCTACCTCAGTAAGTAGCAGCATAATACCTAGATTTCATAGGACTGTATGAAACAGACTTGAGAGCAAGATTCTGATGAAGAGAACAGGAAAGCGGATTCAACTATGAGGCCCAGCTCTGGCCCTCTGAACGATGTAAGGCAAGAGACAGCTATGGCGTTGCGCAAGATTGACTGCTTCTACAGTCTAGGGAAATAGCATCCCAGATTGGCAAAGATTTCTATGGTAGGTGCAACCTGTTACCAACATGAGTAGGCTGCTTTAATGGGCTAGACTCAAAATTTGGACTGCATAAACGTTATGGCTTAAGGCCATAATTTAATAAACTTGCTTAAACTTGGATGTTCTGAAAATTCTGAAGAAAAGCCTTCTTAATAATCTTTTAGGTGAAGGCTCTAGAGTTGACTAATATAGTTAATATAGCTCATAGTTTGATAACAGTAGTGGTAGCAATCATGATGGGTTACTTTTCTTTCTTGCTCTTTTCCAGGGATGGAGGTCTGAAACGAGCGAAAGTCAAAGATACTTTCAAAGAAGAACAGCAGAAAAACTACAGCAAGATGCTAGTGAGAAATGGATCCATAGGAAGTCTGTCTACAGGAACAGAGTCAGACTGAACGGTGGCTCTTGAAAACCAACTTTGCACAACCAGCCTTAGTGGGAATAATGTTTTTTAATTTAAAAAAACCCCAAAACACAACAACCAACCCCCCAACAAAAAACACCACATAAACTGGAGCAACAAAATCTCTCATCATGTGTATGCATATTCTCTGTATGGCTGGTGCAGAGCCTGCCAAGGGGCAGTGTTTCTGTAGCGCTCCCTCCCTTTTCACTCTTCTTACTCCCTTGCCCCTCCCCATCTTCACGTGGTGATGCACTGCAGCTCCTGGTATTCTTGAGCTGAATGTGTGGAGAGTTAAGAGACAAAAGGAAAAAAGCACCACAGTTTTTCTGAGTTTGTAAAGATGAAGCGAAGTACACTGAACGGGTGCTGTCAGGACACTGGTTATGAAGATACCTCTTGTTCATGGTACTTTGAAGGTTTAAACAGAACACTTTTTTTTTTCTTTTTTTTTTTTTTCCCTGTTACTTCAGAGACTTTTAGTTGCGGATGACTTAATATGTTTTAGGATGTTGTCAGAACTGTTAAGATTGACTCTTGTGGTTAGCTTGCACCTGGAAGTGCAAGGGGGGAAGGGAAGCAAGGGCTGCAGGTGGGAAAGGAGCTGCCCTGCCAAAAGCACAGTTCATGGACCATGAGGAATTTGGTGGCCTTATAACATGGTATTGCCTTATTAAGAACTGCTGCCTGGGGGAAGATAAGGGGCAAGTCCTCAATCTCTCTGTCCACTGCTACTGTTGAAATTACTTTCTTGAGATCTGGAGCTGTAAAGGTAAGACAACAGTAAGCAGCTGGATGATGTAGGCTATGACAGATTAATTTTTATGAAGTGGGTTTTCAAGACTACCCTTCTTCAAAAGTTGCTGGTAATCGCTTAAAGATCTTAAGAGAACCAGTCCAGAAACACATTTTGTGTTGATCTAAGATAGCAATAGCTATCACAACTATAAGCATAGGATCCATAAGTCACGTATGATACAAGAAGTGGCATGTTCAAATCTGCAATATATTGCTGTCTGAATGTAAAGAGAAATAAATTCTATATTTCTAATGGGTCTGGTGTGACATTTATGCTCTTCTCTAAATGTGTGTAAATAAAACAGTTATACTTCCTGAGAACGTAAAATTAGGGTCCTGGAAACTTCAGTCACTGTGACATAAAGGACAAATTGTAGTTTAGCTCTTGCCTTGTTTCTAACCTGACTTTTTTCCTTTTTTTTGTTCTTTTTTTTCCCCTTCTCAGACTCTAAGGAACTTATATGGCTTCATGTTTATACTTTCTAGAGTAGGAGTGACTCATCATGCAGACAACTTGAAATTACAACATGAAGTCACATTAGGGAGACTCAACTAATTAAGCTGTAATTAACTTGGAAACAACTATGAGATTCTAAACTTGTAACAAACAAAGTTTGTTTGTAAGTATTCTTTTCCTGTAGCAAAGAGATTTTTAATTTAAAGCTGAAAAAAAATAAATTACTGTTCCACAGCTAATAATAAAGTTTAAAAACCTGTTAGAACATAGCCTACCAAAAAAGGGTTCCTGTTCTGGTTTCCATTATATCTCAGTCCATGCACTTAGGCAAGGACAAATATATTTATTTGTTGACTATTACATAGGCATGCAGCATTTTGTCTTGAAATCTGCTTTTGAAGCCTGTGGCAGGTATGTAACTTTGGAAGAAAATGCTGGGAAGGGGCTTTTAGAGAAATGTGCAGGCCTTTAAGAACAAAACTATTTATATTAAAAAGGTTAGAGTGATGAGACAAAGCAAAGGTGTTTTTTTTTAGTGTGAACCTAGTTCAACTTTGAACTGTTATACTATGAAAATGAACTAGCCATGCAAGCTTTGGGCTAATTAATCAGTTTTTCATAATTGCGGATATTAGCTGTGAGCTTGAGCTTTTCTGGACTTCACTTACAGTAGGAAGCTTTGTAAGGACAACTTACCTTTTATTAAAACATGCCTGAATGTGTGCACATGCATACTCACATAAAATACAACTTAGGTAGCATTTAAAAATCTCTTTTATGTATAAATATTGGTGTGTATATCTATATAAAAAAATACTCAAGCTATAGATTGTGATGTATTCCTCTGTAGATGGAACAAGAATTGTTTTGCTGAAGGCTTAAATATATGATTCCTAAGAGAATCCTCACAGTCAGTTTATGTGCTGATGTTCCTCTGCTTCTTGCTTTTGGAGTTGTCCAGTCATCAATTACTGAACTGCAGTGGTTTTTGAAATCTGAACTGTGCTTGCTGGGGTGTACATGTTTACAGCAACAGATTTGTGAGCTTTGGGAGAAGTGCCAAAGCAATTTGTTTCTTGCTTAGGGCAAAACTGAATTTTAAGGCAAAAAACCCCAAACGCTTCTAAGTCAGAGGATGATGACAATAAGATTATTCAGTGACATTGTAATGAAATGTTGTTTGACAAGCCAAATGGGATGTTTTTACTTTCTTTTAGAATCTGTGATTTCAGCAGACTTAGAAATAGCCTCTACTGAACTCGTTGTTAAACAAAATCTAACCTTATTTTGGAGAGGATTTATCAAGAAAACATGTAGATCAGCTGTATGAGTAGAGTATATCTGTGTGGCCATGAGAAGAGGCATCACTCAGTTCTTAATTGCTGCATGAGTGGAGAAGATGTAGGTGAGTGAATAAGCTGATGAGGTTTCTTGAACCTACAGTTGTTTATACATTTTTACTAAGCAAAATGTTGTCTTGCTTGTTCTTTGACTCCATTCCTTGCAAGGCTTGATAGGTTTTTGGTGTTGTGACCCTATATTACTGATCTGTCTCTGAAAATACTGTGTTCAGGGAGTCTGTGTAAGCAATGGTGGCTACTGATAGATGGTTCTGGGCCACGTCCCAAACCTGTAACAGCATGAGATCTACATTCTTTGAGTGGTTTGGAAATGAGTCTATTAACTTTGGAGAAGTATTTTTATAGGGCAGTGATGTATACCACAATGGCTAATAGCAGAAGGGCAGTGAATACAAGATACCATTTTGCTCGGTGCCAGTTAAGTTACTGTCTTCTTTCTATTGCCTTTGGAAAGCTTTTTGTGCAATTTTTTTCCTTTCCACCTTATAGAACTGGGAAATGTTGCAGGTGAATTCAGTTGGATCAGTAGAGACAGCTCAAGAAATCCATGCAGCAGTTGAAGTCTTAGTTCCTAGAGATTCTTATTTAACAGTCTAAGTACGTATTATTATTTTTGTTTAGATTTAAAGGAAGATCTTTGAGTTCAGAGAACGAGTGGCCACTTTCAACCTCTGACAAAAAATGTATGTGCCTCGCTGGCTTTGGGCAAAGAAACAGTTGGTTTTAAAGATGGTGGTGGAATCCAGTTCAGATGTCATTAATTGTTTTCCTATTGCTGAAATCTACATGCTGTTTCTATCTTGTACACAGTGGGTGTAGCCAAGGGTCATCCTGTTAAACTGCTCTGCCTGTAATGCATTAAACATATGCAGGCTGTCATAGGAAACTCTTGCTTGATATGAAGGGGACTAATGAAAATATTCAAACTGACAGTCCTTGCAAACTTGTTAGAAAAAACTCAGTATTGGCTTTGGAAGCTTCTGGGTCAAAATCTAAATTATATTATACCCTGAGATTTAAGCTGCTTAAAATGTCTTTGTCCTCCCCGCTACTGAACAGATTGCTAGAGGTTTCTGGTTTAGACTTAGGGCACATTCTCCTCCATCCCCCCACCCCCCCAATATTTATCTGATATGACTTGTAGAAGACTAAGCACCAGGCTGGCAAAGTATTTCTCAAGAATTGGAGAATCCACATATATCCAAATCAGCAAATTCTTGCTTGTGGAAGGAAAGGATTTTAAGCAGCATTTAGGTTTTAAAGGAAAATGCCAAATTACACCCTGAAGACACATAATGATGATGAAAGCAGACTTCAGCTATGAAGACTTGTCCCAGGTTCTAGTATTAATGCCCTAGAAGGAGGTTCCTAGTTAGGTATTTTTTTTGTGGATGTTGGACATGAAGTAGCTGTTGCATAAATGGAACATTTGTCAGTACTAGCACTAAGGAAGCCTGATTTTATATGCAGTTGTGTCTCAGTTTAGACTGCAAGCTCTAATTGAAATTGTGGTGTAATACAGTGTTTTCATAGAATCATAGAATGGCTTGGATTGGAAGGGACCTTTAAAGGTCATCTAGTCCAACTGCCCTGCAATGAGCAGGGACATCTTCAGCTAGATCAGGTTGCTCTGAGAGAGCCCTGTCCAGTGTGACCTTGAATGTTTCCAGGGATGGGGCATCTGGCACTTATCCGGGCAACCTGTTCCAGTGACTCACTACCCTCGTCATAAAAAAATTTCTTTATATCTAGTCTGAATTTACTTTCTAGCTAGAAACCATTACCCCTTGTCCTATCGCTACAGGCCCTACTAGAAAGTCTGTCCCCCATCTTATAAGCCCCTTTCATTACTAAAAGGCTGCAGTAAGGTCTTTCTGGAGCCTTCTCCAGGCTAAACAACTCCAATTTTCTCAGCCTGTCCTCAGAAGTATGAAACCCCTCTCCTATGATCACTTTTGTGCCCCTGTTCTGGACCTGATCCAACAGGTGTATGTTTTTCCTGTGCTGAGGACTCCACAGCTGGATGCAGTACTCCCGGTGGGGTCTGAGTAGAGGAGCAGAAGCATCCTTGACCTGCTGGCCATGCTTCTTTTGATGTAGTTCAGGATACAGTTGGCTTTCTGGGCTGTGAATGCACGTTACCAGCTTATGTCCAGCTCTTCATCCACCAACACTCCCAAGCACTCCTCAGGGCTGCTGTCCATCCCTTCATCCCCCCAGCCTGTATTGATACTAGGTGGTGCCCTGACCCAGGTGCAGGATCTTACACTTGGCCTTGTTGAATCTCATGAGGTTCACATGGGCCGGCTTGTCAAGCTTGTCCTGGTTGCTCTGAATGGGATCCCATCCCTCAGCTGTCAACTGCAACTCTCAGCTTGGTGTCATCTGTGAACTTGCTAAGGGTGCACTTGTTCCCGCTGTGTCATTGATGAAGATATTAAACAGTACTGCTCCCAGTACAGCCCCCTGAAGGCCACCACTTGGAGCATGGGTGTAGGCCAGTATGTGCTGCAAAATATGGATCTTGACTCAGCCATATGTGAGCATAGGCAGTTGTGTTAGGAAGCTACTAAAAAGTCTCAGAGATTTTTTAATATTGGTTTGGTTATCTGTTAAAGCCTAACAGTGATGGTGAACTGATTTTGTCACAGCTGTGCTTTGTGGTGCTGCTGTTCCTGAAGAATGTGTCCACACCATTAGCAGCTCTGATTTGTTCCCATTCAGAATGTTGTTCTTGTCTCCCTGAAGTGAACATAATAAAAAAGGCAGAAATGTGACCTCAAGAGTCAAGATACAGATTCTAATGATTGTTCACTGTCTCCATCTTTTTATTAGATTTTCTGAGGCGTTTGGTTTTTTTTTTCCCCCCTCTGGTTTGCTGGATAAAATCCATACAAATGAAATACAAACACAGTCAGTAAATAATAATGAAAAGGTAAATTCATTTTACAGAGAAGGCAGTGCATGTAAGACATCATCTGGAATGATGGTGAATTATTATTTTTTTTTTCACAGATCACAAAGCTATTACAGTCTTTCAAAATTAATATCTGGCTTTTAGGCTCTATAATGGTTTGTGTGACCTCATTTTACCCTTTGGCTAATAAGAAAAATGATATTGTTTTTAAATACAAGACAGTCACAAGATATGATAGTTCCATGGATAAGACCGATACTTCTGTTAACTAGCACGAGATGGGCAAGTGTTTGGCTTGGTTTTCAAAATTGCTGGGTGATTGGGACTGCCTTTGAGGCAGGGGGGTATGGAGTGATCTGCATCCAAGCTTCAGTGAAGCTGCCCCACAACATTGTGGGGAAGCCCAGTGAAATCTCCCTAGCAGCTTCCTATGTTTTCTCTGTAGGCCAGGCATGGCACAGGGGTGGAAACTCAGCTAAAGGCAGCCAGGTTGCAGTTTGTGCACTTCTGTGGTGGGAAGGGCCACCTGCCCTGCCGAATTCCAGGACATTTCCAGTGTTCTTAGCAGCAGCGGTGACTCTGTTGCATTCTTATGCCATGGTAGAGTACAACTCAGGCTGGGCTGTATCCAGTTTTTCTCACACACCAGATGGCATTCTGTGTGCACGGCATGTCTTGGAGACCTAACATTGCAGGGATTTTAATTTTGGAGAGAACGTGAGACATTAATAACCCTTAACTTCTGTGAGTTGCTCTTCCATGTGATGTCTTGACACTATTCCACTGGTCTAACTTAGTCTGTTTTGCTGGAGTCATGTCAGTTTAAAACACGAGTGGATCTCGGGAGCGATGTTTTTAGCTATACCTTGGATAAGTGCCCTATCTTAGTACTTAAGCTTTTAAATCCTGATAATTCCTGAGTTGCCTCACATAAAAGCAAGTTGCATGGAAATCTAAAGGAAATCTGCTTCGAAACCTTGAGGCCATCACCTTAATCCAGCCATATACTGAATGTGTTGCAGGACAGAAACATCCTTGCCAAGCAGTCTCATCTTTCAGCTGATGACTGCATGGAGGTTTATTGGGTTTTGTGGGTTTTTTTACCCCCAGGTCAGGTTACATCCTTGTGCAATGAAGTGGCTGGAGGGTAACTTATAACCTTATCTTTCCATAAAACAGTGGAAATGCTCTTGCTTTGGGCAGTGAAGAGAGGGCTTTTGGGATGAACCAGTGCTGAACTAGGATGGGAGCAGGGGACTCGGGCATTTTGCCAGTCAGTCTTCCTTGAAGTTCTTAAGAGTTCAAGTAGAGGGGATTCTTACCAGTGCACTGCCTGCCACCTTCAGTTTGGGGCCCTGTGTCAGTATTAGGTTAGACATGCCGAGACTTTCTGCCTCTGAACTGACTTGTTGACATGAGTTAGAGCTTTACTGAACAGCAGCAGCTTTTTATGTGTGTTGTTCGTCAGGACTTCCCACATTTCTGTGCTTTTTGTCATGCATTTGTTGTAACCTAGGTTTTATTTTTGTTTAAACGTTCTGTGGCTGTTCAATTTTGTGCCGGATGTTTTGGGTTTCTTTTTCAAAAGGAAGGCAGAAGTTTTGTCACTGAAGAATGATGTCTGTATGTATTTTCAGTTTTGATCTCATATTGCTTGCCTCTGGACTTTGTCTCTTTACCTCCATTCCCATGCAATAGCAAGTCACTGTCTCCTGCAATTACATAGAAGAACGATGAGATTGGCCCTCTGTTCTTTTCACTTCATCCTAGAATAATGGATTAGTCCAGATGCTTGACAGCATTGCACAAAGCGAGCGTGATGGAGTGCAAACCCAGGTGGGGACAGCTCTAGTACAAAACAACCCTTGCATGGTATACTCTAATTTTATTTCTCATGCTTCATCTCGTGCAACGGTTCCACTTAATTATTGCACTGTGGAAGTCGGCTGCCTGGGCAGGGATTAATCCTTTCCAACAATTGCAATCAAACTTCCACTCATGCACTCGACTCCTAATCCTGTGTTTGTGCTTAGGGGAAGGGAATTCAGAAGCATCATCTCTTGTCAGCAGCAGAAATTTCTTTCATGCCTTGCTTAACAATAATAATGATATCAGTTGGGGAGGGAGAAGAATCTTACTTAGGAGGTGGTCACCCCCAAGTTGGCCATGTGAAGAAAACAGTGATCAACCTAAGTCCCAAACCCACCTGTTTATTTAGCTGGGCTGGCTTAGGGTAAAAGTTAAATATTTTGTCTGGGGTTTGGGGAGGGTTTAGGGTGTGGGGGAGGGTAGTCTAGGCTTCTAAGGTTGTGAAGTGCCTGGTGGGTATTAGATACTGTCTTGGGATGCCTAAAAACCTTGTATCTTAATCTTCAGGTGCCAAAAGATCTTTGGAAATTGTCCCTGGCACCATGAGAAAGGTAAGGCCCAAACATAACACAGACTTGGACTAGTTTGGTGAAACTAAAATAACACATGAATTAAAAAGAAGACATGACTCGGGAGGGGTTGCAGTCATGACTTTGAAGTAATTTACTGCTCAGAAAATGCAGTGCTCAAGCCAGACCGCATCTTTGGTTTGTACTCATCTGTCTTATAGAGCTGTGCTGGGCAGTCTAATGACCAACTCTTCATGCACCAAAAGGACAAAACCTTTGCTTGTGTTCAAGCTTGAGATGTTGTCCTCACAGTTTTGAATGTGTTTTGGTCTCGGGATTTACCTGTGCTCCCTCTTAAATCAGTACAGGATTTGCTGTGTTTCAAAGGAGCTCAAAATAAACCTTGAGGATGGTAGCAGCGCTTGTCTTTCATCCTGCTACTCTTGAAATCTCGTTCACTCATTTCTCTCTTTAAGGAAACTCTTGGGGAGTTGATAACCAGTGCTATTGTGCTATCTCGGGACTAGGATTTCCAGTTTCCATAGACATGTTGATTTCTGGTCCTTAAGTTATTTGAACAGGGTGTTTACTGCTGTATTTGCAGAGGTTTTCAGAGCACACTGGGAGGGCTGGGGTAGTTTGGCAAAAGGGCTAAGGTTTATACTAGGGGCTAAGACTGAGAGTTAACTTTTATGCAGAGTGGCATCACTGTCATGCTATCATATAGTGTAAAAAAAAGATCAAGGTTAGATGCATGTGTTTGCTCACTAGCAAGTACTAACCAGCCTGTCTGCTTTATCACTACTACAGGTGCCATCTCCAATTGCCAAAGTTAAGGCATGCTGCTAGTTTCTTTAAATTACTGTTCCCATTTTTATACAATAATCAGCCTCTGGTATAACTACGTTTCTGTCAAATGAATTCCACATCCTTTTAAACTGCATATACTCCTCATTTTAGGTTCTTTTCAGATACTGCGTCTTCCAGCAGGACATTAGCAGTGAGTGTCTGGCATTTTTTAAAATATATGACATATACGTATGTTTCAAGTTCCACTTACTGATCTCTATTTCACAGAGCCTAGAGTGGTTGTGAACCCAAAATACTGCCAGAATCCATTTGCAAAATCCAGACCATGAACTGTGTAGATAAGTTTTACCTCTTCGAATCCTCCATGTTTCATGAAAAATGAATGTACCTTTGACATAAGTGCCATCATGTGCATGGTGTAAAATTGCCAGGCTCCATTTTCACATCCTGCCTGATAGCTTGGCAAAAAGCTCCTGGAAATCTGCATTACCTCATGTTCTGTCAGCACTCCTAGATAAAGAAAATTCCTATCATTGGGACCATTTGAGGCTTATTAGCAACTCCTCCAGCTCATTAGATAAACAACTTTTGGGGACACGATTCGTTGTAAATTTTCTTGAAAAAGAATAAAACAATTGCATGAGAAAAAAACAAAAGCAGATCCACATGCTTTCCATGTGGCCTGAAGGTTTATGCTAATGACATTCAGATTTGGAATTTGCACTGGAATTTCTTGAGGCTTTAAAGTAACAAAAAAAAACCCCCAAAACCCTCCAAACCCCCCCCCCCCCCCCCCCCCAACCCCCAACCTCAGTGTTGTGTGCACCAATAATTTAAAGATGACAAGGTGTAAGTAGTATTGCAGATGATCAGATACATAGGGAAATGGGGATTTTCATACTCTAATGATATTCAAATCTGTATGTAGCAATTCAGACATTGCTTCTCTGATGCACTGTGCATCAGGTGTAGCTGTTTTAGTCATTGCTGATGCCAGCACCAGTTCCTGGTGCTGGGAATACTGATGGTACTGCTACTCTCACTTTGGACTTGACTTTTTAGGAGCAAATAAGACCATTTGGCTCCTTCTGGTGGAAATACACATCAGCTTCTTGCACGGAGTTTGAGTTTGATCTGGCTAAGTCATAATAAACTCGTATTATAGAAATCCAGTTTAGGAAATGAGCCAAGTGCAGGCTTATTGTCAGAAAGCTAAAACTGTTTACTTAAGACTGTACTGTCCAGCTTTTCAGAGCTGACATGGCTTAACAATCTGAGACCTTAAACTGGATTAATCTTTGCTTGAGATAGCTTTATTTGCCTTGCTACATCACCAACTGAAATGAAATTGGGTAGAGATGGGACCTGTGTAAATGGACCCACTGTTGAGGCTTACATGGTGTTGCATTTTAGCCCCTTCTATATTGGGCCACCTGTCTCACAGCAGGTTATGTTACTCCAGCCAATTCTCTGGGCTTGTTGCAGGCTTGTTGCTGTCCTTGGGATTTTCCTTCGGTGTGGCAGCCTTCCTCATCTTGTCTGCTGTTATGTTTTGGCTGTTTGCAGAACATCTTTTCCCAGAGGCTTAAAAAAGGAGAGAGAGAGAGAGAGAGATATCAGTAAATAGATAAAGAATAAGGTTGCTTGTATATGTCACTGTGGTTCTTTAAGAAGATGGACTCTGCAGGGAGTAAAACTCTCAGCCATTAAGAAAATTGCTATTTGAATTGCTTGTGACCCAGAGAGAAAGCAGAAGAAATACATCCCAGGATGCGACAGGAGAAGTGCTGTCTTGAGAATGCCCTTGATAGCCCTGAATTTTTTTTCATGGGCTTGTGATGACAATTCCAGCAGACCTTATTACTGCTTACAGAATTTCCTTGCTGCAGCATCTCAGAAAGCCTTCTAATTGTGTGCATTTGTGTGTGCGTCCTGAAATGAGGGTGGTTATTTTGCAATCTTCTCTTAGCAGAAAGGTAAAATAAACTCTAAAGGATACTGTTTCAAGGAGGCTATTATGCTATTGAGCATCATGTTACTTTGCCACAAGGGTTTGCTCATTGTTTTCAAAACTGTCTGAAGAGGATGCTTTTTATTGCATATAGCTGCTTATGAAGTAATGAACAATTTTTTTCTCCACTTTTTTGCTTTAAAGGTTTCAGTTCTAATGCTTTCAGTTCTTGAAGTTAGAGATGTACAAAATTTAAATAAAAAGACTTTTTTTTTAATGGCAAAAATGCAAATGTCCAGTTTTAGCTTAGAAATCAGAACACAAAACACAAAAATAACAACAATAGAAAAAAACCCTCCAAACACAAATCCAAAGTCTGGAAAATGCACATCCCAAAAGCCTGGGCTGTGCTGTGATATCAGTTTCAACACCACAAATAAAATTGGAGGCACCCTGATCTTGCAAAAGTCGCAGACTTCATTTTAAGTCCTTCTGTAGCTGCTGTTATGTAGTTTACTCCAAGTCCTGGCTACATTGACAAGCGTGGCAGTAAAGTAAGCATTACATCATAATTTTTAGGTTACCAATGGAAAGATGAAACTGTCTGTCAAAGTTGTCTTTATAAAACCAAGGGTAGAGTCCCACTACATGGGCAAGAAAGCCACTATGCAGGAGGCTTTTGGCCAAAAATGTGCTTGGGCTGAAGCCAGAGAACTGGGAAACTCAGTCCCTGTAGGTAACTCCTTGAAAGAATCAATCCTGTCTGTTGTGAGCAAACTATGGGAAAATCGGTCAGGATGGACGGGACCCAGGAAGGCCTGATTTTTGCCTGTGTGTGAAATTGGATCTCACAGTCTGGCAGGTGCATGCCCACTGCATGCACGCTGCAAGGATGTGTATACAGTCGCCATCTACTATGTCAATACTCCTGCATGGCTGTGGTATGCAGAGCTGCAGAGCATTGGTTCAACTATAAACAGTTCGTTGTGTCTTGTGTCTCCAGACAGCTGTGGAACGTATATTGTGTGTGTGAAAATTTTGGCAAACTTTTCCTTCACATTTCAAATTTTCGCAGGGAAGAGGATGAAGCTTCCTGAAATGCTACAGTTTTGTTTTTGGTTTAGTGGGGGGAAAAGCAAGCTCAGATTAGAGTGGTGGCAGGGTGGTTGTATACCGCTGTCTATGTGCGTAGCCAGAAATGTGTTCAAGAGACTCAGAACTCTTGGTTGTCATTTGAGAGGGCAAGATATTTAATTGATGTAGTGGTGATTGGATGAAATCCTTGCCTTGCGATATAAATATGTGCTGCTTAAAGTGCCTTTTCTTCTTGACATAAGATCGTAGAATCACAGAATGGTGTGGGTTGGAAGGGACCTTAAAGATCCTCTAGTTCCAGCCCGCCTGCCATGGGCAGGGACATCTTCCACTTGACCAGGTGGCGCAAAACTCCATCCAACCTGGCTGATGGCAGTGAAAGAAAGATAGGCTTGCTCAGTTTTCTGTAGCTTTGTGTGCAGCATTACTTGTAACTAACCTTAAATCTGCTTTCTGAGACACATCGGTCGGCTTTCTGCACCTGAAATTACTGAGTAGGAAGCTGATGGACTGCTGTTGGGCACACTTGGTCTCTGGGACTTTTGCGTCCCCTTCAAATGAATTGGAAAGGAGCTGGTGTTTTACAGCGCAGGCAGCTAGGGGCCAGCACCGGCTCACGTTTGCGTGTGCCTGACAAGTGTCTTCCTCGGCAGTGCCGTGAGCAATAGCAGCTCATCTATATGGTGCACTATTTGCATACTCTAACGAGATGGGCTATAATTGGCCTTCATTGATTTTGTTTTCATTGAGCTAAAATAGAGTCAGAGCTTCTTAGGCAAGAAGAACTGATTGATTTGTGGTAGGATTCAGGACTATTCAGTTGAAGGAATAATTAATTATGTTCTTATTTAGTAATTGTCAGGGTCTAAGTTTACTCTTAGATTTCAAGTAGACACTGCTGAATTTTCTCTCTAGACTGTCTCTCTCCTTTTAAAAGTTGGGATTAGGTGCCAACATATGGAAGACAGTTCCTAGGAAATGCTCAGTTCTTTTCCTTCTGCACCCCTTCATTACCACTTCTTTTTCTCCCTGCGCTTCCTCCTTACTTATCCATATGCACGCCATTCTTCTTTCCTGGTGTTAATTGATCAGCTCTGTTCCCTAGCAATTTTCTTTTAAACAATTCCAAGAAAACACCTTTTTAACCAAAAGTTGGAAAAGAAAAGAAGAAATAATTGCTTGCTTAAGAAAATTTGAATGGTAACATGCTGTTAAGATTTTTATGATTATTTTATTTTATTTTTTAAGTCAGGCTCTTGCCCGAAAGAAATGCTTTCTTGTGTTGAGTATGGGTGTTGAACAAATACAAATACATCTGCATAGCTCAGGAGCTGGGGTGTGTTGATATTGTGCTGTTACACACTCATAAACTTGAAGCAGTGGATATGTTTGTATACGAGTGAGTTATTGTCTTGCCTAAACTGCAAGGTACTTGTCCTTCCTTGTGTTTTTCTTATGAAGTATCCATGTAATTAAACATTAGCACTGAGTGAGCAGACAGTGCTGTATAGCAGCAGCAGATTTTACAAGCTGTTTCAGTAGAGCTGAAAGCAAGGTTTTAATGGCCACATACAGCAAAGTTAACGTTGGCATATATGTAACAAAGATAATGTTAAGTACATTTTCTCCTCTTCTTATCTTGTGCTTGCAGCATAATATGGTGGCAACATTTGCTAGGGCTTTTGAAGTGGTGGATCTTATTACAAATATAACGTTAAATGCTAATGAATTGAGTCTGAGCAGTTTCTGTGCTGCTGCCAGGAACGCAGTGCTCAGTAAATACCTTGCACCATGCAAGTAAATGACAAAGGAACTCCCTGGACAAACAACAACCAAATGCAAGAGATCGTTCTCTGTAACAAATCAGTTCTTAAATAGAAGGGTCTTCCACCAGTTTCACTGGATGAATCCTCCTGACTCAATGAGTGCACTGAAGTGGACACAATTACCAATATTAAGTAGGACACAACAACGCTTGTGTGGCCTCAAAGCCTTTGCGGTGTGTGAGTTGTAGGGCTGGGAAAACCAGAAGCGAAAATTACTAAAAAAATAATAAGGGGTGAGGTTGTTTTGGCCACTGGCTCTGAGGAAAGGGCCAAGTCTAGCTCTGAGGGGAACCATCCAGCAGCTCCAGTGTCTGCTGGGTGGGTGAAGTCAAAAGTGGGTAGGCTAACCCCTGCCTGCTTGCTGCCTGCTGTACTGGAAGAGAAGCAGCACTGCTGCAACAATTGTGTCTCAAGCACACATGGGCAGTATTGTTGTTCAGATGGAGAAGGTGCCCCTAGAACCTTAACTTGGCTATGTTTAGTGGGATGCAGTTTCCTTTGGGAACGCTACCTCTTTGCATGAGAGCTGGTGGAAATCTTATGGAAACTGCCATGGAAGAACTACAAAGTTCCTTTTCTTACATGATTCGCAGGAAGGAAAAAGTTGAATTTGGAAGGATATTAGCAAAAATACTATGTTAACTCAGCTGTGTTAAGATTTCTCCTTTCTTCCCCTTTCATTTCCAAGCAAAAGTAGGAGAAGAAACTTTGATAAACAGAAAAATCTTCTTCCCAGTCATCAGTTTCCTTCAAAAAAGTTTTGAAAAGATAGAAAGAAAGTAGATTCTGAGGTTTTGACGTATTTTTTCATTTTGGAAGAAGAAAGGTGTTTTATTTTGCATGGAAGATCTCTTATTTAGAAAAGCTGGACCAGATTTCTTTAGCAGTTTGGGGATTATCATTCCTACTCATTTACGTTTCCCGGATGCGAGCAAATTTCTTTAGTCCTGCTGTATGGAAGGAGGTCCCACAGAGAGAGGGAAAGGACTGGAGGCAAGGTTCTTTAAACTTAAGCCTGAGTGGGTTTTGTATGCCATACTACATCTGAAAAGTTTCCAAAACTGTGGCGAAGTCACAGCTAGGTAATAGCTGCGTAGGATCCAGGGCTGTGTAAGCTTTCCTGTATAATGCTGGGATGAGTAGCCATCTCAGGATAGTGTGTACAACCCCTTCTCCAAGCCCTACTGCCCCTGCAGATCTGTGAGCTGCCTGTGGTCCCCAGCACTGAAAATGCTAGTTCCTTGCTTGCTGGCTCACTTTTTGGTTAAATCATTTTTCACCGCAGATGGTGCTTATGGACTACACATATACACAGACCATCACCACCCTGCCCTGATGCCTGCTTTGCCCTGGCATGAAGGATCCCAGACCCTCTGGCCATTTGGTGGCCTGTGCAGCAACTTCTATGTTAGGAACTGTACTTTGACTGGGGTGCAAGGTTTTGTGGGAGGCCTTGGTTGGAGTCTGAAAGAAAGGAAGTTTTGGGGGCAAAAGGAAGTAGGAGGAGACAGCTGTGTGATCTTATGGGGGTAAATTAAAGTCAGTGCTGACCAGCATGTTCCTTTGAGTTGGACACTCCCATCATCTGAGTATTTATCTTTTTGGCAATGACTTTTCTCTAAATCATGCTCTATATTACTCTGGACAGTCCTGTTTTGAGACCTTAAGGTCACAGGCTTCACCATTTCCACAGAGCTGTTTTTTCTCTTCCCTTTGTTACTGCTCTGTTTTAAGGAGCAGAGATGCATTGCATTGCCTTCTTTCCTGCAGAATCTTTCTCTGTAAAGTTGACATGGCTTATCATAAAATACATCTTTGTTAAAAGGGTGAATGGGTGCACCACACCACAAAAGATTTAATATATTTTTGTGTCTGAATGTTTTCTAGTAGGGAATTAACTTATGTGTGTACCTCCTGGGCTTTCTGTGATTTGTGCTGCCATCTTGCTGTTTGTTCTGTGGCAGAGGCTGCAGGTCATTTCAGAGCAAGGAAGGCAGGAGCTGGGATATTTTGCACGTGTACTTTCTAGCTTTCATACGCCAGAAGCCTGAAAGCACTTCCTGCCTATATTCAATTTACCAAAGGCACCTTTCTTCACTGCATATGCATCTCTTGGATTGGATTCTTATATATTTCTGCCTTGGGACAGAGGTAGCACTTAGGGCAGACCAATACATTTGTAAAGGTTACCTGGTTTTGTCAGTATTGTGAAATGAACGTGAATTCCAAGTTCTCGGTAAGAATTTTCCCTTTGCTTTCACTGAAAGCAGGATGAGGTCTTAAACCTGTTTTAAGGTTAAACTTGTGTTTACAGGCCTTTTAAACTTCATATATTTGAGGTGGACCAGAGCTTCAAAGGCTTGTCATTTCTACTGGACTGATTGCCTTGAAAAATGAAGAATTTTCTGTGCTGATATGCTCTGGATAATGAATGATCAACTTAGGAGAAGATGAGCACCTTGGGGGTTGTAAGGATTATTGGGCTGCCTTCAGCTATTGGAAGCTTCAGCTATTGCATTGTAAAGATAATGAATGATTAATTGATCTCATACTTTGTACTTAACTTAATTGGTAGCAGTGCTTTGGCCACACTGGCTGGTGTAGCAACTTAGCCTTAGGGGATATACTCATTCTGAGTAAAAAAAAAAAAATATTAAAAATTGAAGGGGCATAAGACAAGGAACAGAAAGTACCACCTCACTGGCCCATGTAATTGTTGTGAGTAAAATGGGAATAAGGGGAAGAGTTGGGAAAGGAGACTACAGCAGGAATGCTCCCAGCTGGGAAGATGTAGAAACTCCCCCTGTCTGGAGAGAAGAGCTTGCATTGCATCCTTCTCCCTTACCAGCTGAGATCTCAGTTTTTCTCTTTTCAGTAGAATACGGAACTATGTTAAATGTCTAAAGTTTTTTTTTTTTACGTAATATCACTGTACCAGCCTCTGTCTAGAAAGAGGCTGATGCAGGTATCTCTCCTGGGTATCTGCTTCTTTACAGGTGAACTTATTGCAGTGAGCTCCAGCTACAAGGGCTTGTTACTGCTCTTGTGTTATTTCCTGTTCCTGGCATTACTAGTCAGGTGTTCTGTGTCCTTGGTGGATTATTAAGCCCTGTACTCCTGTGTTTCAAGGGGTGAGTTACAGAAATAAGTGGCTGTTAAGAGGCAATCGGCCACAGTAAGTCCATGTTAGACATGAAGTTAGTTCCTTTTAGTGTTGCCTTTGTGTTTGTTTGTAACCAGTAAATCTCTATTTTCTGCCACTGTTTGTGTGGTGTGTAAAATAACTTGCCAGGTCTAAAGGGAGCACTGGCAGCTGTGCAGCTCTAATCTTGTGTGCAACAAGGGAGAGTCACAATCACATTTTGTCTAACAGTCTGCCAGAAACCATCACACATTCATTTCACAAAGTGGAAGGGAAAAGCTCTGCAACTCCTTGACATAAACCAGGGAACAATCTGTAGAACTACGTTGTCTTTACTCCTTCCTGATGAAAAGAGAAAGGATCCTATGACTTGCATCAGAATAAGATGCTGGAATTAGGTGCTTTCTGGGTTGTTCACCCATCATCTAGCCAGGTGAACCTTCATTTTGATGAAGGTGGTGGTAGTAATACATAATGGTTACAATTGTTTCTCTTGCCAAAATTTCTCACTAGTTTGGGAAAAGGCTAAACTAAAGCTAGTAAAACTGCACTTGAAAATGAAAATATGGACATTACATTGTGGAAAAAGGGTTGGGTGGGTGGAGTATGAATTGCCAATACCTGTGCAGCAACCTTTATGACAATGGTACTGATTTGGGGAAAAAATCACTGGATCAAAGTACAGCTTTCAACCAGATTTTGAAAAGGACAGACATCTGTCAGTAGTGCCTCAGAGATGTTAAATCCTGTCAGTGGGAAAATAAGTAAATTTTTCTAATGTGCTATTTCTGCTTTTGCAACTTAGAAATAATTGCCAATATAAGAGTGAAACAGATACAAATGAGTATGCTATGATGTTAGCAAATGGAGGTTATGTTAATCTTGGTATGAAGAGTCCATGTATGTTGTTAATGATCAAATAAAATTGCTCTTTAATAATCATCATACATAATATTGACTTCCACAGCACTTTCTGCCCAGATGCTCCAAAATGCTTTATGAGCCTTTGAAAATCACAACAAGATGAGGTAAGAAATTTTGTCTAGCATAGGCGGGGCATGGGGGTGGGGAATGAAATCTGGGGTCATGATGGCTCAAAAGCTTTCAGTGAACAAAACTGAGTTCTCCTGTGAAAAACTGGTATTTCTTACCTTGGTCTAATGCATGAAGTTACACATTCACTGATGTTGCTAGAAAGCCTCTCTTCTGGGTTAACTGCAGTTGGAGAACTGCAACAAAACTTAGTAGCTCTGTACACCACTTCTGCTGCTAAGGAACAGCTTCTTCATATCATCTTTGGCATGTGAGATGCCCTCAGAAGATAGGGAGTATTGTGTATTTCCTAACAATAATGTGTGAAAAATCTTTTAGGTTGGTTTTCTAATTTGCTTCTACTTCAATTAACTTTTTTAACTGCATGTCTTGTCTCATAAAATGATGAACGCTTTCCAATTTATTGAAACAGTGGTTCTATAAAAGCACAATATGCTTGTGCAATCCTTTGTAATGATACATCATCATCAACCTTAGTAATGAGTGGGAGAGAGATAGGGCTGGTTTTGGCTCCATTGAAAACATTTGTAGATTTTATCTGGAACAGATTTTATTAAAATTGCAACAAACTTTATAAAGCCCAATATACGCTTCATTAAGGGAACATTACCTTACAATTATGATTAATTAGATTAAACTTATGAAAGTGTGTTATTTGTTCAAATCAAAGGGTGGCGGGAAAGAATGATGGATGATGAAAGAGTGTGATAAATGAAGAAAGCAGCTGAACTAAATTGAATGTGTATTCATCCGTTTTCACTTCATAACTAATGATAAATTGAGCATGTCACATTTAACAATACACGTTTGAGCTTAAGCACAGTCCCAGCTCCTGTAGTCTAATGTCTTTTGTCAGGTAGCTGCATTCAGGGGACGTGATACTTCGTTTGGAGAAACCTATGCAGTTCATTATTTATCTACCCCTGCAGCTAAAATTACAAAGCTCTTGCTCTCTCTTGGAATAAAATCACGGAAGTTTCAGTTAGGATAGAGTTGTCTAGGAAGCAGGATCGGACTGTGAAGTGTTAATTTTACTTGAAAAGCAAGTGATGTATTAAAAATTGTGTGTTGTTGACAAGAATAAATTTTGGGATCGTTGCAAACTTGAGCAAGCCTGTGAGGGTCAGAGTCTAACGCACGGGCTCACAGTCACTTGTTCAGCCACTTGAGAAAGATGCTCTTAAGCACCAGCTGAAATGTCTGAATTTGACTCAAAAGACTCAGGGACTTTCTGTGGGCAATGCCTGGTTGCCTTGGGATGGTTTTGCAGGCTTCTGAGCTTGTACTGTGTTTTCTTTTGGGTTAACTGTTTTTTCCTTCTGCCAGTCAACCTAGAAAAGTCTTTCTGATGGTAATCAGCAGTTCTGCTTCTTTTCTTGGTTGTAATAATGTGAAGCAGGATGACAGCGAAAAGTGAGTTCTGGGGGGAGGATCTTAATTTTGTTACCATGAAAACCAAACAGGAAAACATTTTGTTCTTGGATCACTAAAATCTTTGGTCAACATTTCAGATCAGAAATGTTGTTTTAGCTGACTTTGGTGTTCCATTCCTCTTAGAAAAGTACTCAGACATGTTGGGCCATATTCATTGGTGATGGATTGAGCTGCTGAACTACACCATGGATGAATTTTGGGCATAAGATGTTTGGCATTTTCAGGAATAGTTCAGCTGTGATCCTGCAAATCCTTGTGTGCTGTAGACGAAGGAGTGAGAAAAGGTTGTATAGTTGTAAGGAGTAAAGGGAAGCAACTGCAGAAGAGAAGAATGCATGAAATAGTAGGTATGGTCTTCCAGAACCAAAATGGAAGAAAGTTGTGCATCTCTTAAGAGTGCTGGGCATAAAGGGATGTGCTGTAGACAGATAATGAATGAAACTGGGGAGCTAGGCATGGGCGTGTGTCACATATGGCGGTAGCCAAAGACTGTTGGGAAAAGGCAGTATCTTGTCTTTTTTTTTTGGTAATTAGAAGGGGGTGCCTTGTTGCTTTGGTTTAGGATCAGGGACCCTTTTTGCTCAATGTGCTGTTCCTAAAATGTTATGTCCCCCCTGCTTGCAATCAAGCCTCTTGACATGGGAACTGCACTCCGTGCCCCTTCTGTGTCCCTTGCTAGGAGCACCCTGTGGAGTTTGAATGACAGTTATACTTTGGAGCCTCTAAGTCAGGAGTGAGTGGATCAAAACTTATTCCTGTATGGTGCTGCCTGTAAGACTGGATATTAAACAGGTTCTGGACAGTTAAAATAATTTAAGAAACTTAGATTTAACTTTGCCAGACTTTGTGAATTTAGTGACAAGAGGAAAGGAATTGGTGTGTGTAAAAGTTAAAAAACCTAAAGACTGCCAAATAAAGGGAAGCACACTAATGTTAAACTTTTCAGCCAGTTTTAGTAATGACATCATTCCTCCCTAGACTAACGTCAGTGTTTTAAGTGGCTGTAGTATTGTGCAACCCTGGCCTCACATGGCTGGGGGCTTTGTGGGTCTGTGCCAGACGTCACACCTGGATGGGGTGGATGTGGGAAAACTTCTGTGAAATCCTCTCTGCTTTTCCTTTATCTGGTTCCCAGGAATGCTGTAAAATGTTTTAGTCTATTTAGTCTATTTGGCTGAGGAGAATTTCTTGGTGTGTAAAGAAGTAATTTATTTACACCTGTAACCACCACCCATAAAACCAGAACCTGACTGCATCAAACTATTAAAGTCTTATCCTTTGGGAAGGCTGTGATAACACATGGCATAGAATTGGCTCTAGCAGTCAGGGTAATAGGAGTAGGATTCTGTTTAAATTATGGGTTTTGTAGTGAAATTAATTCTGCGGTTCAATTGTGTAACTACTGGCCACAAAACTGGAAGGAATGTAATGTAAGTCCTGTGAAAATTAGCAGTTTTATTTATCCCTCTTTCCATGAATGCAGTTGGGTGGGTTTCCATGAATGCAGTTGGGTGGGGTGTTTTTGTAGCAGACATGTGAAGAGCTAACTTTGTGATTGTCCCTGGCTGTTATTAGTAGTGCTTCTCAAACAATAGTTTATGGGTGCCACAGAGGTATTTCTGACTGTGATCTGATTGATTTTTGAGAAATGGTTTATGCTGTGAAGATATTTAAGGCCCTAGGAGGTAGAAGTAAGTGGACCACATGGGTTGTTTTAGCCATCTGAAGCTTCAGTATGTCAAAACCTGATTTTTACAGTGAGGCTAGATTTGGGTGAGGAAGGAGGGTGTGAGGTGCTGGGCTGCTTTTTGGAATATTCCTGCAGACTCTTTGGAGTTGCATGTCCTTAACACAATGCACTTGTGTCTCTGTTTTGCCACCTCTGCAAGCCCCTTCTCTTTGAGCTCTGCTCTGCAGAAGTTGCTGTATTCTCTTGTAGAAAATAGTGAATTGACTGGGCAAGATGAGAAGGTGACTTTTCTGGAGGAAGTGCTGCCGACTGTTCAGCCCCCTTGAGGAGGTCACTCCTCCGGTGTGCCATCATTTTGGGTGGCCTGGTTGGAGACTCCTTGAAAGGAGATGGCTCCGAGTACTCTCTGGATGTCAGATTTCTCCAAGGCTTTGCAGTGTGAGCTCCTATAAAATAAAGGTACTGGAAGTGACTCTCTTCTTAAAAGGTAGCCTTTCATCTTTAAAAAGCTATGTAGGCCACCCTTCCCCCCATGGTTGTGTAGAAGGAGAAGGCACAGAGGAGACGGGTGCAGGAATCATTAAAGTGAAATGTGAGTCATGTTCATTAAAGGCAAGCTAGCAGAATGTCTTATATTAGTGGCTGCGTAATGATTAGAGCTTCCTGTAATAATGATGATGGCGATTCTACTATATGAATTGAACATTCATTCTAAGTTAATTCACATCCTTTTAACTAATAAGTTATTTAAGGGAACTAAAAAAAGAAGCCCTTTTTAGCTCATAATTTGAATAGACTGGTCAGAAGAATACTGAAATAGCAACCCTTCCTCTGTGCTGGGGAGATTCAAACACTAATCTGTATTGAAACTTTGTAGTGAAGACATGCTTATATTTATTTATTCATAATTTATTGCATCTCTGCTAAATACTAGACCTTCCTCCCATTGCAGATTATACGTGTGTTCACTAGCAATATGTTTCTAGTCAAGATGATGATAAAGAGCTTTATTTTTGTGTGAAATTATTTAGAGAGAAATTCAATTTGATTTTTGTTATTCTGAGGTATGGCAGGGAGACAAATTATTTACTGTTTGCCTTACAAACATCTCAATTTTGAGCAAGAAATCATTGTCTATAAATATTTTTGATCAGAAAAAAATTTTAAAAAGGGAAAGGAATTATTTATTGTATACAGGACATAGAAAATCAGAGCAGCAAGATGAGAAGGTGGGCAAAATGTTTAGTTTAAATACTGAAGAAAAACTTTGGTGGCAGCCATGGCTTTGCAGTAGTCTCTCAGAAGGGAGGAAAACCTGTGGTCAAAGCTGTTTAAAAATAGCCTGGGTGTCAAAATGCACATCAATTGCCCCAGAAGACTGGAAGATTAATACAGTAAGTTAACCAGTCTTTTGTGCTTGCAGCTTTGGTCATTCTGGAGATCTGGACCAATTAGCAAGTTGAGGACTTTAGAAATTGTGTTTGATTGATGTCAACTTCTGCATGATCGCAAATTTCACCTGAACAGTTCAAGGTCTTTGAGTTAATAAGGTGGGTTTTCTCATAATTTTATTCAATACCTTTGCCTTGCAGTCAGAATGGTTATGTCAAAGACAAGTTTTGGCGTAGTTAGGTATAAAACTGTACAGAATGCCTCCATGTTTGAGTTGTGAGTGCTGCTTAGGAGTGACAATTGAATTCTTACTATAATTTCCCTTCTGATTAAAGGATTACATTTGTTAAAATATTTCTTGAATTGCAATACATTCCAAGATTAAAATAGTCAAAGCCTCAGCTCTAAACACTAAAAAACTTGAATGAATTCCAAATTGTGTGAATCGAGAGGTTCAAAGTGAAATTCAGAATAATATTATTTGGTTTGAGCCTGGACAATACATTCTGATGCCTTTGTACATTCAAGTTTGTTCAGTGAGCTCTAGCATATAATAGCCTTTACAGATTAGTTTGCGCAGAACTGTGAACATGTAGGAATTGTGAATAACTTGTCATCATTTACTCCTTAGGTTGTGGTCTTGTTTCTGAGATTCAGTCTAATCTACAAAGCCCTCAGAGTCAAACTTCATCTTCTGTTTAAGTCATCGCAGGTATCTACTTCCTTGTAAATTATTCACTTGATAATGAACATATGGTTATTTGAGATGTAACTCAAATCGGTTTGGAGAATGTTTCCTTTCGGATGTTGTAACACGTTCTGGAGGAGAACAACCGCAGCAGAAAGGCTGGCTGCCAACTGGTTTGTCTTGGAGGGCCCGGCAGGCTGAGGGAGCTGTCCAGCAATGTTTTCTACATGAATTTTGCAGTGGTGATTCTTACAGTAATTTTTTTCTGTCCTTAAGATGAGAGCTTTCCTGTTTTCCTCTTCAGAACTACATGCTAATCCTTACTGCAGTTAAAGACACTCTGGAATAAGCAGTACTGGAATCCACCCCAGGTCAGGCTTGGATAATCTTTTAATAAAATAGCAAGTACTAGCTACTGTAGTAAAAATAGGCTAGAACATTCCTATGTTATGATGCTGCAGATGACGTTCACACTTCAGGGTATAGCTAACTTCAAATGATCTTTACAATATGGCCCTCTCCTCATCCATAGCCTTGAGAAAAAAAGTCACTTGAAATTTCTCATAGGTACGAAGCAAACAAATGTTGTTTTCTTTAGGGTTTGGGAATACCCTGCTAATCACCAGCAGGTAATTTAGAGACAGAGTCCTTTGAAAGAGGAATATTTTTTTCCATCTTAAAATAGTTTTTGTTCAGCTGCTTCTTAAAATTGAGTTGTCCTCAGAATCTGTCTCTGTTTAGTTCTTCTTGCATAGCATCTAACATAGGGGACTATTTCTGGTAAGGTACTAACTTAAGTAGTTTCTGAATGCCTCTGATAATCTTAGTTGTTTGCATGTGCTTGGACATGGGTCTAGAAGACATGATATCTTGCACCAGCATGGTTAATAATCTTGACCTGAAGTCTGATAGAATTTTATGAAAATCTATTGGTGAATGATGGAGTCTAAAATCTGCTGGGTGAAATACAGAGATCTGGCAGCACACTCTGCAGTTTTGAACTTCTTGGTAGGCTTAACTGTTCTGATTTTAAGCTGTATTACCTCCTTTAGAAGTGTTTATGTGCTTTCATTTTCTTCATCGATGACAATATCCAAACAGAGTTATCATGTGCTGTGATATAAGTATCAAAGGATGATGGCTGTTCTAACCCAAAACATAAATTAATTAGAACATGTGGGAAGACCTATTATATCCTACCTAGTGCTTACATTTGCAGTGGAATATATCTGCATGTCAGGAAATGAATCAATAGTCAGGACAATAATGATGAAAAAGGGTGTTCATAGACCATAATTAGTGATCTGACTTTATTTTTTTGCCAACAAAAATAATGTTCCTGTGAAGTTATAGTTTTATTAACCTCATCTTAACACTATCCAAAAACCTATTATTTGCAGAAATTAGTCATGACCTGTCATCTGTCTACAGTGATGTAACCATCGTTCTTGTTTGCTGTAATCTTCCCATGTTGACTGTGAAAATTGCATCCATCTTTACTATGAAATTCGTGAAGAACTCTGCTTTTGAGCAATGGTCAGAAGAACTTTTTATCCTTCTAACCAGAACATTCACATATTTACATTTAGCTATGTGGGGAACCACTTGGAAAAAAAGAATTTTCTCCTCCCTGTCCTCTTACTTTCTTCCTTCCACTGCCTTTCCCAACACTCCCCTTTACTTCCACCTCCCTTTCATAACCTCATCTAGATACCTATTAGCTCTCTCTTTCAATAACACTGCTCTGGCTTCCACGAAAGTGCTTTTTAATGTAGGAGATGTACTTCAGCCATAACACCAGGGTCACTTTCTGAGTAACATTTTATGGGATTGATTAAACTTTAACACCATAACTGCTGACTTTATAGGCCAAGGAAGAGACACTGAGTGCTAAGCTCTGGATAATTTGTGCTTCACAATTTTTTAAAATCAGATAGAGATAGAGTTTAATGTGTTTGATAAAGCAACCCTCCATTTTTTCCCAGTGTCTTCTATTTTAAAAGACCCACAACATTTAACATGAAATAATGTCTTTAACACTAATGAAGTAAAGTTATAGTAAATAACCACATTTAAAAAAAAAAAAAAAAGGTGTTTAGCTCTATGGGAAGAATAAGAGAAAAGATTTAATTTGCTCTCTCCTTGGCTCCAAATGTGAACACCTCATATTTTTTGTTATTGCTAGAAAGTGAATGAATGGGTGCTGTTGGCTGAGAGTTGATGTTGCAGAAACATGTCGTTCCTTCTCACTGCAGATTCTCTCCTTGCTATGACTTTGGTAGGATAGAAAAAATGATGGTTTGCTAAATTAACAGAAGACCCTCAGCTCTCCTTAAATTGCTTCTTTCAGTGCACATGGGCATAGCTGCTGAGAAATTGCTGGACAGTAGTACATGTAGCCATGTACCAAGAAAAAAGATGAGTGTGAAGGAATACTTGACGGATGAGTATGACTGCAGATCTGAGGACAGTTCCCAGGTTGGTTGCAGTCTTACATGACTTTAAGCAGATTGTCTGTAATTTCCTCATCACCTTACCTGTCAAGTGGCTAACAGAGTACTTACCTGCCAGGGTTTCCCTATTTTTTGCCTATGGGTGACTCCTCTGGCTGAAGCTGACACACTGTTCCTAATTGCACTGGTACATTTGCCCAGCAAAAGGGAAGTACAGTTGTACTTTTTTGTGGAGCCTGGTGAGTTAAATCCAATGCATGACTGACCTCACATGGGACAACACAGAGATTCGGTTTCATCCTGGCTGAGCGACTCAGATGCAGGTTCCCTCGACACCCTGGGTACATACTCAGGCTGTTAGAGTGTGCTGCAGCTTATGACATCGGTGCTTCTTTGCACATTTTTATTCTGTTAGAGCGAGTTAGTACAGGGTTGTTGGATAATGGTGTGCAGATCTCTGTTATGAGCATAAGCTTCCATTGGGCTTTCTGGGCCTCAGGTGATAAATGATAGTTGAAACTCCTTCATGAATCCCTAAAAATATCCAGCCTGTGTCATGGTGAAACCCAGGCATCTTCAAGGTGAGGGAGACCTTCCCAATTGGAAAAGACAGCTTGGTGTGGCCAGTGAATGCAGTTATGGCCCGGCATCAGCAGATTTCCTGATGAAGTCACAGTAAGATTGCTATTTTAGAAAATCAATAACATGGTTAATTGTCTTGTCCTAACATTTCTTGGGAAGGGTAATTGTACAGCTTAAAAAAGAGCCAAATTTTAAAAGCCTTGTGGCTTACCATTTGAGTTGAAACATTTTTAAATTGAAAGCCAACTCATCCTTGTATTGCTAACTTCCAGGAGAGGGTTCACCTACTTGAACACCTCGGCCGATTTCCCTACTTGAGGCTCAAAGGATTCTGTCTCTCCTCTGAATGCACAAGAGACCTGGTTTCTGTGAGTCCTTGACATGATGCTCGTCTGCCTGGGCCATTGCCAGTAGTGCTGACCAACATCTGTCTTAATGCCCTTCTCCAGAAGTGAGTGGTAGTGGGAAGGGAAAGGCATAGCATTGAGTTAAGGGCAGCTCTCCAGAGCTGCTTGAAACTGTTCATCGAAAGCACAATTATACTGTTGAGCAGGATTGGCTATTACAAGTGATGTAGAAGAGGCAGCCTGTGGTACAGGAGATCCCTGAAATATTCATTGCTGGAAACTGGGAATAACACCCAGGAGAACAAATACTCCGTCTTGATCTTATGCAGTTTCCTGAGGAGTCTGCTACTTGTAGCTGTCAGAGAGAGGTGCAGTACTGAATGGATCTTGAGTCTGTTCTTAGTACTTGTGAAACTCAATTCTAACCTTGTAACTAAACAGTTTGATATAAGCCTCCAGGCAGCTCCACAGCACACAGAATAAAGGTTGCTTTATTTTTATTCTCAGAGTTAAGCATATGAAACTTAGCAGACTTTGTTTGTTCAAGTTTCTGCATTGTTTTATCCTTACCTCTCTGACTGAAAAAAATAAGAGAGGAGGACGTTGTATTTTTTTTTTCTTTTTTTTTTTTTTTTTGTATTATTTTAAAGGTAGTCATCCACAGTCTGTGGACTTTTTCTGTTCATAAAGAGCTGCATATTCATAAGCCAAACCTTGTATTTTTTAAGATAAGGAATGCAGTCCAAGATCACGTGAAAGTAAAATCTCTATGAAAAAGCAAAGTGTGTGCTTCCTCTGGATGACTGTGCTTTCTCAGCTGCAGTGGGACCCAAAGGTTGCTATTTCTGTGCATAGGCTGAATCCAGGAAAGTTCAGATTACTTGTGGAAACTGGGAAGGATCTTGATCAGTGCTTCCTAAATGGAATTTCTTAAGTTGAGTGTAAGGTTGCAGACTGTAGAGCCTTGGCTGCTGGGAATTCACTGTATCAGGTGCATGCTTTCTCTGCTACTTTTTTATCTTTGTTGTTCTTCATGTGATTTTTTTTTTTTTAATTATTTTTTTGGTCCCTAATTTTATACCTTGTCTTCCCGACTTTCCCAGAGCCTTTCCCTCTGCTTTTATTCTCTGGCTTCTTCTCATAGGGGTTTCTTTTGCCTCCTTAAACTTCATCTTTCTCCCTCAACAAAGGAGTCTAGTAAACACTGGGTATCTTTTCCTTTCCACACTGATGAATCAATCTGTATTTTCTCCTTAAGTCAAATTTATTTCTTAGATAATTTCCCGCTAGCTGTTACCTTCTCTCTCTGAATCCATACAGGATTTGTTACTTGTAATTCCCCTTCAGTATTTTCTTTGCTCTTGAGTCTTGTCCTTCAGCATGCCACTTAAGCTGATCGCTGAAGTCTCAAGAGGGCCTGGCAGGCACTGTTACTGTTTTCTGATCTTGCCAACAGTAATATTTTTTCCAGCCAAGGCCACTCATAATTCAAGGGAGGTCTGGTCAGGACCCAAGAGCTGAACCTGTCCTTTCCAATGAATCAGCAGCAGGATTGAAAGAATTTATGCAAACCATCAAAATGATTTTGTTTGTTCTCCTGTTGGGGATAGGTCTTATAGCGTCACAATTTTTTTCTTTCCTGCAGCAAACAGTAAAAAGTGTAGGATCCATTAGAGATCAGCTCAAGCCTCCTTCAACCTAGATGTGGGCCTTGAGTCAGTCCTCCTACTGCACAGCAAACGGAAGAATGAAGCTAAACCCAAACATTTCAGGTAACAATTTAGCACAAGCCTGCTTGTTCCTCATTGGAGTTGCTCACCACCACTCAGCTCCTGAGAGCCCTGTCTCTCACTTAAGGAAATGTAGTTATTCTTTTAGACCATAATTCATTGCCTTCTCAGATAAAGGCACTAGACTGGGAATTTGTCTCTCACTGTGCGTTTGGTATTTTTTAGAGACTCTCAGAAGAGAGAAGGAGGTATTTTTATTAGAATAAGCTATACTTTCACAGATAAATGTCCATCTACTTGCTATAGTTGTTCTATTGAAATTAAAGGTGTTCCAGACTCAGCAGCATATATTTTGGTACCACTTAACTTTCTGAAGGATTTGAGATCTGTCTCCTGGTCCGAGCCTGAATTTCTGTTTTGGGCCCTTATGTCTTAATGAGGTGGATTATAAGACAGAGAAACACAAACCAGAGGATTTGAACCCTCAGGGAAAGCTTGTCTCTACAGAAATGCTATGGAAAAAAAATACCTGAGAGGGGGCTGTGGAGCCCGTATGTCCAGATCCAGTTCCAAGAGGTGCAGATGTGGTCCGCTCTTTGTTTCAGTCACTTCTGTACCAAGGAAAAATGTCTTTCATCCATGTAAGTGTCCAAATAGTCTTAAATCTGGGCTGTGTTGTCTTTGCTTACGTGAATGGCACCCCAGTTCCTAAGCAGTCCTTGACTTGTCAGTGCTTTTGCTAGAGCAAGGTGCTGCCAGAACAGCCTGATGGTTGGGGTCTGTCCATGACACGTGAACAACACAGAGCACTTTAAACTCCCACAGTAAGTTTTTGCACACTTCTCTCTTGAGCATGCTGCCAAAGCAGACATTAATCAGCTTTACTCTAGGAGTTAGAATAGAAACTCACTTGTAAATTACGACCATTACATTTCCGGCTTAAATTTCCCTACTCCTTTAAGCTAATGTTTTAAAAGACTAACACTGTCATTCTGGCAAGAGCCATGTCTTGCCTTTACATCCATTTGGCGCTCTCTCTCTCTTTCTCCATTTTTTTTTTTAAGTTGAAGAATTACATTATCTCTGTGAAATAACTTTCCTTCTTTAGTTGTTCAATTTGATTCAAGGATTTTTGATTAAACGTTCAGGGGTTATGAATAAATAAGAACCAGCAGCCCAGTAATTGGTATATCATTACTCCCTAGTAGCACATTTAATCCTCAGCTTCGCTGCACCACATAACCTTTTCCTTCAGTCCTCCTCCTCCTCAATATTGCTTACAAAAAAGACGGGGGGGTGGGTGGGTGGGGAGCGGGGGGGAAGCGCAATGTCACTGCAAGCTTCGCAAGTTACCATTAAAATGAATACTTTTTAATTTCTCTGGATGAGATGGGGCCCTGTGCTCTGGGACAATGCTGATGGATGACATTTTAATGCAGCTGAAATGTTATTTTTACTGAACCAGGGAAAACTATAAATTTTGCTTCATTGCCACTGATGGCTCTATGCATAAAACTATGGTGGCGCCCATTGCCCATGAATAATCACCTCAGCATGGCAGATGTTACTTCGCGGGGAAAGCAATTCTTATGCCGAAGAATTGTGGAAAGATTAATTGTCTACAGCTGTTTCATGGCCCACAGCAATCTTGATACATTTATGATAAGTTTAAGAGCTCACTAGAGGCAGCTCCTATTCCCTGTTGTGTGCGGGGCAGGGGGGGGGCGAGCTGAATGGCTTTATTTTGACACCTGGATTCATAGAATCTGTCAGCTCCATTACAGTTTTTATAGAAAGCTGGCTGTTGGCAGGTTTGGGATGATTGTGAGTGGGCTAAGATGCACGAATTATCTAGACATAGATAAAGAAAAGGAGACTGAGAAGAATTATTCAAATTTGTGCAAATGAATTGCTTCCATTTTCCCTCCCTCTGCCAAGTGGAAATTGAACGTAACCCGCTCTGACCTTTCTCTATTAAGTGCTGCAAATTGCAGTAAATGCATAGTTCTGAGTGCCCTAATGAGACAAAGCTCTAGCAATGCCTCATTAATAAGGAAAGTTTGACCTTGCTGGTCAGCCCTTCATTCGATATTGAAAAGAAACAGGAAAAAAGAAGAGATGACCTGCTGTAAATTTTGAACAATACCTTTGATTTAGTTTGTATATACTCCCAAGCAGACACTTTACAACCTTTTTTTTTTTCCTACCATTTTTACTATACAAGTGAAGAAGAGGTATTTACTTACTAGGTTCCTCTGTAAATTCATGAGAACAGTGGTGATTTGTGGCAAGAATGCACACAGGCGGTCTGATGAAGCTTTTTTAGGTGTGTTTTTAGTGTCCTTGTATTGATGAAAGAACATCTATACCCTCCATCCTACACAGGTTTGTTTTTCTTTTTTCCTCAGCCTATATCCATTATCACTGTACCTGAGTGCCAGTGTGTATTCGTGCATTACTTGAAAAGAGTACTGCAAGAAAATCATATTCTGTCCTTAAATATACAGTTGCTGGAGCAGGGACTGCCTCTGGGAAGGTGATGGGAGATGTTTGCTCCCCACCCTGACAGACAAGCTCTCTGATTCTGGTCACTATACTGTCTCAGCCAAGATACAATTTCCCTGACAGACAAGCTCTCTGATTCTGGTCGCTATACTGTCTCAGCTGAGATATAATTTAAAGGGCACAATACTTTCTTCACTGATATGTGCCAATTAGCCAGCTTAAACAGCTGTAATAGAAAATCCCAAACCTGTGAATGCATGCTTATTAAGGCAAAAAGTATTGTATGATGGTAAAAATTAAGATAAGCTTGAAAGTTCATAAATATATTTATATAGGTTGAATGGTTATAAACTGTGGTATTCTATGGTCAGTCTCACTCTTAGAAATTATAGTGGGTCACATATTGCAAATGTTGCAAAAGTATATTTCTTTCTGACTTACTTGTTCGTGATACACCTCTTTTTTTGATGCTTAATAGGGTCTAGCTTGATTTTTATGTTCTTTATTTGTATATAGACTTGTGTTATTTGTTATATATTGGTATTATTTTTAGGTATAGAAACAATATTTATAGATTTATTTTAGTTATGTAAGCTAAATATTATATAGAAGAATATATTCATATTTATGTTCTATACTTGTTTTTTATGTTCTTTATTTGTGTTCATTATTTCAAATGCTTTAAGTCACATTCAAGAAATCTAAACAAGCAGTGAGGCTTAGATACTTGCTTGCTAAAACTTGCATTAGCTGCGTTATATGGCTACAAACAGTAAATGGATAGGTAAAAAGTTGAAATCTGCTCAGAAATGGTTAATGAACCAACATAATGTCACCCGGTTTGCTGGAAAACTCACAGAGAACAAGTTGTCCAGCTCTGTTAGACATTCATAGTTTCTCCAGAAATGGCATCGCCTAGGATTTGCAGGTGGCAGGGGATGGGCAAGATGATGCCTTTTAGGGATACTGTAACAAAAGGGAGCTGGATGGAGGCTCTCTGGGTCCTGCACAGACGTCCTGCAGTAGTATCCTTAGATCAATTTTTTGAAATTTATTTAGCAAAGCATTGAAAACTCTGATCAAATTTGTATGTAGAGCAGCGGTCCTCTTGAGGTGAAATATACTGCCAAACAGAAAAGAATATGAGTACATGTTTTGCAAGATCAAAACATTCAGTATTGAAGTGTTGACCCAGGAATTCAGTTTTGTCCACTCAGTTTTGAAAATTTTAGCTTTAGAGGCTGAGGAATGTCAGGTCTTCATTAATAGTACATGCTTGCCGTGTCCCTGGTTGGGACATGATGCTATTCAGGTGGCTGGTAAAGCAGTGTTAATCTTGTAGAGGACAATGAGGCTGCTAGGGTGTGTTTTCCTGCTTGATGGGCTAATTGTTGCTGTTGCTCACAGGCATAGATACTGTTCAACTTCACAGTCCAGTGCACTGTGACTGTTATGGATGCTATGTTACAGGTTCCAAATCAGAAACAGCGTTCAGAAGAGTTCTGAAAATTTTGGGACTCCGAAGGAAGGATTGTGTTACTCCGGAGTGACAGTGTTGCAGAATGGCAGCCAGAAACATTGCAGTCAATTCTGATGGGGAAAAACTGAAGTCTGAAATTCCACTTTAAGAATCTGCTGATGACAAAATTTTCCCCTGAAAGCTTTCAGGAAATAAAATAGGTATGTTACAGTGGTTTTATACATATGGGCTGTAATCGAGAGCAGAGTTGTGCCTCTTGATGTGGGTGTCCTCAAATGCCTTGCAGCAGTACTATTTATTCCATACAGCTGGAAGTTGAGTCTCAAAGCCCTGGTTCATAAATGGTAGTCTGCAGTCCATAAGGTCATGATAAGTGGTCTGTAGTTACATGTCTCCAGACCTGTAACCTGGAATATATATAATCACAGATTTCTAAGCAATAGTGCTGGTGGTGGAGAAAATCTGGGGGGTGACAGCAATCATCAGTCTAAAACATCTGTGAATCTTTGTAGTGAAGGAACATCAGCTGTCTGGTGAAGTAGTGTAAAAGGATTTCTATAAAGGAATCTAGGCAGGTGCTGTATACAGTAAAATTCTGTGTAATGGAAGGTATGAGCATATGGAATAAAGGAGTTATAAATGGGTGGAATAGTTTTAGATAATTTTTTTACATGTTTTATATTTCTAACTTTGCCATCCCTCTGAGATTCTACTATTAGACCTCAAGTAAAAGGTCAGAATGAAAGCAGAATGAACACAGATATATGAGAATAGAATCCTATACAACAAGTATTAAAAAGTATCGGTTTAATAGTTTCCTTGTGTCAGCATATATAACGTAAAGAGTGCAAGTGCTATGTACATAGCAGCATTCATCCCCAGCTTACTATGATTAATATTTGTTATTTCTTTTATTAAGTTGTACCTGGGAATAGATAGGATCTCCTCAATATATTACAATTTTTTTTAAATTCACTAAAATTCTGCAAATGTGTCTTGAAATCAGTATTATTTGTAAGTAGGCTCTGACTGATACAATTTAAAATATACCTAACTCAAGACAAGCAGAATAACTTCTTTTTGGATATGTGAGCCTCACACCTCTGATTGGATGAGTGTAAAGCTTTGAATCAAATTCCCCCAGTGAAGATTTATACTTAAGACTTAAAATGTTCATTTTATATCAATATTTTCCAACATGAACTTAAAAAGTACTGTTTCTACAAACATTCCTCCAGAAGGAGTCATTTGTTTGAACATGGTGAAAGCGCCTCAAAAAAGGTTGCCCACACAGCTGGAATAATTTTGAATAAAAATTCTGATGTATTTGCCTACAGGTTGTATAATACTTGCTTTCCTCTCATAAAGGATGCTATATGAGCCTGATGAGTAAGATTAATAATCTGTTGCCAAATTCTGCATTCTTCAGGATCAGGTTTTTAAGTGTAGCTCAAAAATTGCAAATATTTAGTAAAAGATTAATTATGTAAGAAACCTTTTTGCAGTCTAAAGTGCCTTGTAAATAGTAGAGACAAGTCTTTGTTACTTGGGTGGGAAAATACAATAGTATTTATTCGGAGAAGCAGAAAAATTACAGAAGCAGCTAAAATGATCTTTTGTGGGAGCTGTCACTAAACTAAAATATGACATGTGATTTCAACTAGATTTTTTTTTTCTGCTATAATTAACTTTGCCTTTTGACAACTCCTTCTGAGGCATATATTAATTAAATATGGGATAATGAATAGAGACAACTAGATCACCAGGGTATAAATCAATTGAGGGGTTCTGATGATACCATAAACCACAAGAATGGAGTATGTGCAGTTAATAATAACATCAAAAGACTGTGATTGATTTGGAACTTAGCGATCCTTCCACATTCATTATTATTTTACATAAAGCTTAAAAACGAGCTGAGTTTTATGCAAAGACAAGACGATTTTTCTCCCCTGGGTTCTTTGATAATGCAGAAATTGTCATTGTTCACAGTTAAAGAAAGAGACTGTGCGTACTACGTGGAGTGGGATGGTGAAAGACCCTTGTGTGGTCAGAGAGAAGCCCTGGGACTAAGAACAGTTTTGCTGTAATTATTTATATACTCTCTATGGAGAATTTGGGACCAAGTTTTCTGGTGGTTTAAAATGCTTGCAAACCACTGAAATTTTACTGATAGATTATTTTTTTAATTTTTATTTTTTTACCCTCAGGTTGTGCCCATTTGCCAGATTCTGTTCCATGGAGTCTAAGATCTTTTCCCTCTAGGTGACCTCAGATTTTTATTTTTTCCAGAAAAATAAAACCATACACTTAAGTATATTTAAAGTATATAGATGTTAATAACCTTTATTTATCAATGGTAACATTAAGGTCAAAGTAATGGATTTTCCCTGCAGTTGTGCCTTTTGCACAGTAAATATGGATCCTTTTAGCTATGCTGTGATGCTGTCAGAAGTGCATATGGAAAGGCTTTTATCAGATACATGGCGCATTGGTCAGTCTCCTTACACCTTTCAAGTGTGGTCAGGTAACTGGGCTATGCAACACCGTAAAATGAAATAGAAGATGGCTCTGTAATGGCGTACTAGACAAAATGGTGGAATGTGATTTTGGCTATTTGATCAGTTAAAGCATTTAAGAATGAAGAGTCAGGTTTGAATTTGTCAGTTAACTCAGCTATCCTCACCAAGTATAAATAAAGGAATTAACTTAAAGTCTCTGTCCCCTGCTGCCAAGTTGCTTTCCCCAAGCTAGTCTGCAGAGCTTTCTGGCAGCAATAACCTTTATTCTTTGCTGGTAAATTTTGAAGTTACAGTTGCTGAAAAGAAAGACCCTGTAATCCTGGAAGGGATGTGAGCTCTGGAAATTGTTGGCTTTGCAGTTTGGGACTTGCTGCTCCTCTAGACATTGCTCATTTTGACACCGATGCCAGCACCTGAGAATCTACTGTGTTTTATGTACTTGAGGTCAAAGTCATGGTGTTGAGGAAAGGCTTTGGACACTGGAAGGAGAGCCAGGGTGGTCGGGTATGAGGTAACATACCAGCTCCAGCCCCTTGTGGAAAGCCAGGCTGAGCTCAGAGGCCAGGAGGCAGCTATGACAAGCTGCAGCACAACCTTGTCTGCTCAGGTAGCAGCAGACTGCTTGAGGAGGGAAATCCCAACACACATAATAAGCTCTTGAGAAAGGTGTTTCCCAAGCTGGAAAAGCACAGGAAGTCGAGAATGACTGTCAGATATGCAGCACTGTTTATCCAGCAATATAAAAGAAGGATCAAAGACCCCAGGGGCATTTTGGTTTATCTTGGCTGTCTTGCGCTTTAGCTACATTTTAAAACCAGGTTCATTTACATTTACCTAGCAGTTATAATTGCATGCACACATAATCCAATGTAACTGGTTGCTTCAGGAGCTTCACTTTCCATGTAATCTGCTCTGAGTCCTAAAAGGAGCGTGCAGATGGCTTGGGCTCAAAATCTTTTTATATCAGCATAAGATGGCTTCCAGACACTTGGGTAAACACAACCATCAGTGGTTTTTAGAAATGTCTATCTGTCCATCTAAAATGTAAATTTTCTGCTAAGGACACTGCATATAAGTAAATCACATTTTAAACATCAAATCCATTTTATTTGCTGAGGCTTTGGGCACATTTTAATACTGCAATGCTAGCATTTTAAGTGTATTTTTGTGAGGCCTCTAGAGCGCTGTCGCAGATAGGCACCGTATAAATAACATTTATTGTTATTATCATTGTATGTCGTATTCACTCTGTTTTGCTACCATTAATAAACCATTCAGGCAATGTTGTTGTAATGTATAATATTAGCAGCAGCCTCCTTTGGGAGACATATAACTGGGTACTTAATATTCTAGCTGTTTCCTGGGCCATCTCTCCACAGGCGCAGACGCTACAGAGTGTTCAAAGTTCAATACAAAAAAAATGGGCTGGCTGTGCAAAGATCACAGCATCTTACAACATGCCTTGCAGTAACTCACACTGTGGCCGTTGCTGTCAAAATTCTGCTACACTAGGTAATAGTAAATTAGTGAAATTGCCTGTAATTTTGGGAGTGCTATTTTGCTTCTTTTAAATTCGTCACTGCTCAAAAAAAAATGCACTCACTATATCCATCCCCCCTCCTTCTCAGCCTTCCAGATAAAGCTGTTGCCCTGCAGCCCAATTTGGGGGGGGGGGGGGGGGGGGGGGGGGGGCGGGGGGGGCGGGGCAGGGGCGCTGCCTAAATTATGGAAAAGACTGGTGCTAAGGAAAAACAAACTGTGAAGCCGAGGATTGTTTGAGAGCTTTATTAATTTGTGCTGAGTATCAGAGCCTTATGTATATCCCTCTTAATGGCTTGCAAAGCAAAATCAGTGTGACCTTTTCTCTTAATAAACAGTACACAAAACCCAACCATGCTTAGAACTGCACTCTTAACAAGCACAAAAACAAACAACATTTTTTGATAATGATGATGATGAGTATGGAAGAAAAAAAGTATGTAGATGTGAAAACACCGTTGGATTAGCAGGTGGCTTTGCCAGCCAGGGAGGAAAGATGGGGGAAGCATCCCTGCTGCAGGGGCTCTGCCACACAATATAACCCAAATGCTTCATCAGCTTGCAAGGCAAAACATAGCAGCTGGCAATGCCCTGGAAGGGCGCTGCTGGCCAGATGGGCCTGGGGCAGGCAAAGGAGGATGCTGTCAGTGCTTGGCCCCATAAGGCCAGTCCTGGCAGCACCCACCCTTGGCCAGTCTCCACGGGCTTTCTTCCTCTAGTGTTGTAAACGTTTTTTGTGTTGCTGTTTTTCTTTTTGTGTCCTGTCTTCTAACAGTCATGCTTCACCTTTCCTATCCCTCTGCGGATTTTCCACAGCTCTTCTGAAACACCCTGAGTTATAGTGATGCGGCTGGGACGTATCAGAGCTGGCCCGTGTGCCCCAGGATGCCACCAGCTAACCTTGGGGGGCACAGAGGGAGCTCACGCCAGGCAGCCTCAGCACTGACAGGCACCCAGGTAAGAACACAGGCCTGTGTCCCCATCACTTTTTAGCTCTAGGCTCACTTTTCTTTTCTTGTTGCCTGTCCTACTCTTTACATTTTTCCCCTCTGGGAAGTAAAACCCTGCTGACATCAGTCGCCCATAATGCGCAGAAAGCCAGCATGGGCTCTTGGCTAGGAGGGTCCCTGTGCTGTGACCCCCACCCTGCCAGCCAGCCTGTGGAAGTCTCACAGAGCCCCTGCTGGCGGTGCAGCCAGCTCACCTCACATGGGAGGTAGCTGGTGTCCTGCAACTGAAACACCTTCTTGAAGGTAAGAATGCGCTACCAACTCCTTCCCAATGCCATCGGCAGAGCCCTGTGGTCTTTCCAGCAACTTATTTTTTTCCCAGTCTTTCCTTCCTCGCTTGTTCCACATAAAGCTTTAGGTGCAACTTGCACACTCATGTATTACTTGTTTAATGGCCTTTCTGGGACTGATTGCTCCACCTCTTTGAAGGTAAACTGCTAACTTTTCTGTCTGATAATTTGATCATCGTCTTAGTCTGTATTAGACCATGTAAAAGTCCTTCCAGCCCTGCACAGCTCAGGAGAAATGTTTCCTTGCCGTTTCTTTGGTAGGAAACTGCATTTCAGAGCAGGCTGACTAGCAGGTTTTCAACCTACATGCAGGGTGGGAGGGCAGGGAGGTAGGAAGCATATCCTTTTCAAACTCTAGTCCAGTGCCCTCTTTCTTACACAAACAGTGCTATCTGTGGAAGAATCTGAGTCATGGGCACGCAGTAAAACAGCCATCTGAGACTCAAAGGCTTAAATGTGGTGAAACGATGTAACTGTGCTTCATGCTTTTATTACATTAATTTAGCTGTGTGACTGCTATTAGTAGGCATTTGCCTCTTGAAAATATGAATAAGCAGCAGACCAGCCCATGGCAATCCACGGTTTCCTGCCATAGGATCACAGAATCAGAGAATCATTTAGGTTGGAAAAGCCTTCTAAGATCACCACGTCCAACTGTTAACCCAGGACTGCCAAGTCCATCACTAAACTGTGTCCCTAAGCACCACATCTGTGGGTTTTTTTAAACACCTCCAGGAATGGTGTTTCCACCACCTCCCTAGGCAGCCTGATCCAATGCTTGATAGCATAGGTTCAGCTGAGTGCAATCGTGCCACCTCACGAACTGTTCACAGCCAGTCAATGATGCCATTTTGGTCAGTGGTCAGAAATGCAGTGAAAGTCTTTGGGGTTAATGCTGTGTATGTTCCCTAAATGTTTCTGCACACTTGCAGGACAGCTAGTGCTAAAAAAAAAAACCAACCCAAATGGATAAATTGATTTTAAGAAGACAATACTTAAATTAGAATAGAGAACAATAATGGAATTATAAACAAGATATAATTATAAGTTCCAAAAGCAGTCCTGGATTTCTTAAAGATTATAGGAGAGAGGAGTACAGGGTTTTAAGGATCATGGGCATCACTGTATCAGGTCCCTCAGAGTAACTGGCAAACATTTAATAGACACCATGTCCAGAAAGGCCCCAAAAGATTTTAAGACTAAAAGGTTTCTGATTGCCTAGCATGTTTCCTAGGTACTAAGCCAGATTGTATCTCATGATGACAGTGTTCTTCTAGTGTCCCAAAACCTGGAGGACTAGTACCAGTGTGTCTCACTTAGATTTCTGCAGTTTGATCACTCACTGGGTGCAGCTACAGTTCTTCCTTGGTGGCTTGGAGCTTTTATGTGTGATCAGTTGATGGGAGCCTGAGGTTATTAAAGAGGAACAGAATATGGCAAAGCATGAGGAAAGGCAATGGGGCCTAAGCTGATCTCTTAACTTAAATATTTCTGTATGTACATAATAATCATACTTTAATACACAGGTCAGGTGGACTGTGCATATCTTGCTTTTCAGCAGAGCTTTACCAGTTCAGTCATGTATTTTATTGTGAGAGTAACACTGTCTCCATTCATTACCACAGCACAGATGTGGTGCAGAAAATAAACAGCTGTTTTGCCCAGAGATTCTCCGTGTGTCAGATCGGCCAGCATGGAGATGCTGCGCTGATGTTATGGGTCAGGTGTATAGTATCATCTTTATTCCAAAGGAAGACAGGAAATGTTATGATATTGGAATAAGACCCTTGGCTTAAAATGTTAAGACTGCTGGTATATCACAAACAGTCAGGGTGACACTCTCTCCCACTGAACTAAACATGGGAAGAGAGATCACATATCCCTCTTCAGCATCTGTGTGCTGGCTGCTGCATCCTTCAGACCCTTGCTGACCCAGGCTGTCACTTGTAGAAATCCCAGGGTAGTGTGTAGGCCTCGCGTTGTTCTTTGTGCTTATTACTTTATTTCAGCCCTATCTTTTTCAATTTTGGGATTGACATGTGGCTCTGGTGGTGATGTGCAGTGTCATAAATAGACACCCTGCGTGCAGACAGTTAGTAGTCTGGGAAATCAAGGAGTGAGCTGTTGCCCTTCCACTCCTCCCCACTTTGTCCTAGGCTGTAAAGCTCAGAAAAAATGGCACGAGTCCTAATAAGTAGAATTATGTATATATTTCATCATCTGTAAGAATATTATATATAATCTAGCTTATTTTTTCTTTTAAAATCTTTAAGAAGAGTGTCTGAATGGTAGCATTTAATCAACATTTGGTTTAGAGCTTTATGCAAAATGTTTGCAGGGTGAATCTAGCTCACTGAAAAAATATGGTGCTCCAGGCTCTGACAGATGCGTTCCTGAAAGCCCTTCAATGGGCACTGACCTTTCCTGGGGCTCTTCACTGGCCTTGTTGGAAGCTGCGAGTTAATTACCCGTTTGGGCTTCACAGGAGCAATTGGCCCATGCATTCCTTCAGGAATGGGCAAAAATGTGATGCAGGTGGGTGGGGGTGGGTAGCTAGAGGAGGATGGAGGGTGGGGTGAAAAGAGTAGTAAAAGCAGCTCATCAAAGTCCACTCTTGACTGCTACCTGTTGATAGTGAAGAGAAGATGAATCACCAGCTTAGGTCTGTGACAGGTTTCCCGAGATGAGAAAAAAGGGGGCCAGTAAATGCATGCAGCCTTCTCCCATCATCCCTTTAATAACCTGTAATATCGTAGCAGGATATTTTTGTCACACCGAATCTGATTGATGGTCTTGGCTATAAGACATTACAAGTGTAGAGTAAATTGACCGAACACCTAAACATACAAATTATTAAAAGGAGGGGGGAGTGGGATTGGGCCTCCTGGGGAAAGCAGGCAGGCTTTAGTTAAGATGATCCCATTTCCAAGTGCAATTTATAGTCTATTGACTTGCAGCAGTGTCTTTTCAGATGTGAGGAAATTGTCATACATTGCAAATGAGAAGCTGTTTTGACATCAGGATCGCAGAGAGTGCCAGGAAGAAATGATATCAATGCCTGGTCTGTTAAGGTTAAATGAAGTTGCATTGTTGCCAGCAGATAGGCATTCATTTCCTTTTCTTCCCTGCCTGTCCCTGTGTACAATTACTGTGATTAGGATGAGTAACAATGTGCTTCTGACACCCATTGTATTGACAGCTCGCCTAGTTTTTTCCACTCAAGTGGCACTAGTCATTACTTAAACACTTCGGTATTTTGACAGGGAAGATCCATGCCTGCCAGTCAAGTGTATCAATGACAAGGCGGCCTTAGCCCCTGGACACATACTGCTGAATTAAAACAGTCAAAGCCATTGCTGCTGGAATATGATGAACCTTTTTAGAAATGGGACTCTGGCAAGCCCACAGATGCACTGATGCACTTGGTGTGTTCTTCTCACCTTCTCCGCATGTTACTGCTGTTCATATGCTCATTTTTTCCCATGTACATTGTGATCTTTTTGAGAAAAGCATGATTGCAAAGTAAATTATTACAGAGGGGAAAGAAGTAAAAATGTTCATGGGCTTTTACATTGGGGGATAGTTTTAATTCAGACTATCCTAAGGAAAAAAGCATCGGTTAGCATGGGTAGGTCAGCCTGAGGGTTGAGCAGGCTAATGAAATAGGAAGGTGCCTTGATTTGTTGCCATGTACCCCTGTTGCAGTTTTAGTGTTAGTGGCTGTTGTTTACTTTCTGCAGGCTGCATTTTAAGTACTGCAGTACTTGGACCCACTCTTCAAAGAGTAAGAGTGCAAACCAGCTGCATTTCTGTATGCCTCATGGCTCCCATCATGCTAGTGGTGTACTACTAGCAGTGACAAGCAAGCCTTCATTGAGCACTGAGGGCCACTTCCTTGATCAGCACTGGGTCCCTTTACTAGAACGGGGCAGTCTTGCATATCTAGATACTGTCACAGAAACGGTATGTGGGCTTGTGCAAGTAGAGAGATGTACGTGTGAGGCCAGAAGGCAGCCAGTTAGCTTTTGATGACGCTTTGCAAAGAAATCCGACAACTGGCAGGCTGACATTACACTTAGCACCTTTCTTTTGGTTTGGCAGTCTTAAGTTCTCTCTGAATGCCTGAAGAAGGCATCTGCCCTAAAAGGGCAGCAGGATGAAAATAGGTATTAGTGCCTAGGGTGAAAGCACTCTTGAAATAGCAGATTCTGCAGCCTGAATATATCAAATAGGAGGTAGAGTTCTTTATCAGTGTGACCTAGGTTATAGTATATATTATATGGGAAACTTTACATATGGTAGATGATCTAATTACAGGCAGGTGACACACTGCATAACCGTATGTGGCATTTGTTATGTAAGTTGGATTGTACATGCTATATTTCCCTATTGCATGCCCTGAGATCTTTTTCCAAATTATGTCTTTCATATGTTTCAAAAAACAAATAAATATACCAAGGTTTCTTGATTTTTAAAACTTTTTATTTATTTTTATTTGCTCTTAAGAGCTTTGATAGTTTGGGTTCAATTTTGAGAAGAACTTGGGAGGAATAAAAAATAGCTTTGTACAGAAAGATTCTAAAAATTGAAAACATATTTGTGCTGGAGGTGAGAGGATAAAGGGAAAAAACTAACATACATAGAACAGAAAAAAGAAGTATCAGCTGTGAGTTTTAATCAGGTCTCATTCCAATGTTTTTGAATACTTGAGTAAGTGCTGGGGCACATCCAGTTGTGCTTGCAAAGACCTCTAAGGATTTGCAGATTTCCTTGATTAGGTGAATATTTGAGTGTGTGCACTCACACAAAGGATTCAACAGGTTATTCTCAGAGCTACTAAAGTAGTACTCTGTAATGCTGCTGGATTTTCAGAATGTGCTTCCCCCACCCACCATCCCCACCGCCCCCCAGCCCTGCCCCAGTGCTGAATGATAATAATAAAGAAAACGGTTTGCAGACTTCTGTTGGAATCTGAAAGGAGTCTATGCTTTACTGGAAAATCAATTATATAGTAGGCAAAGTACCCCATAATGTTCAGCAAAAAAATATGCTAACGTCCAGGTCAGTTCATTGGAAAACACATTTATCATGGTTTCCGTGATAGCCTCGGCCTAGTGCGTCACAAGAGCAACCTCTGAACTTTCTTGAACCAAATAGTCAAATGGACAACTCTGCCTACTTAGCATTTTAAAAATTTGCTTCTCTTCTGAGCCTTGACCTGGAAGCCTCATAAAATGGGCCCTTCAAACTCCCCAAAGAGGTTTTAATAAACATTTCCTTTGGAGGAGATATTTTTGTTGCCTGACTTGTTTCTTTGACACAGATCTAAAAAGGTCTTCATATGGGTCCCCAAACATCTTTTGCCAGTGATTCGCATCCAGAAACGTTGACTATTAAATGTAATTAAATGAACAGAGCACTAAATGTATATACTATCAAATTACAGCTTCTGGCAGTCACAGGTTTCCTTTAAATGCTTGCTTCTTCACTTAACTTGGTATTTCACATTTCTGTTAAAGATTACCATCGAGAAAGCTAGTTATGGTCTTGGCAGTGTTGTGCTCGGTGCTTACAAATACAAGGCTAGGGGTAATTAGATACAGTCTTTTCACTGAGCTATTTGCAACCCAGAAAATACGTGTGTACACCTGAGCCAGTGGCTGTGCTGTGATGGCATGAGAAAACTATAAATGTCTGGACGTCAATCAACACTAATCTTACCTTTGCCCTTCTGGCACTTCCGAGAGCCAACAGCTGTGCCACAGCCTTGGTACTTGGACACAAAACAAATTTTCAAATGAAAAAACAGTGAAGCTCCTGTAGAGGTCACCATGAGGAAAATGTATCATGACATGCTATATGGTGCACAGAACAGGTTAAATAGTCACGGTTACCTTCTTGGATGAAACAAACCTCTGTAGTCCTCTTCCCCTGAATATGGCCTATTGAAAAGAGACCTGAGGTCTTACCTAGCTGCCTGTGTCCCAGGGTATATCCAATTACCCTGCTGTGTATCCATTCCCCACTTGTCTCTTTCAGCATAGATTGTAAGCAGAAATTGTCTTTGCTAAGTAGCTATACAGCTTCCAGTAGAGTATTTGAGATAAACTAGGGTGAGCATTTGGCATCCAAATTTGAATGGTGTGTTCTCTCAACTTTAAGATGAAGTACTAATGTTAGGTCTTGTTAGACTTTATTTGTAGTGTCATACCCTCTACACAGAATAGGCACAGCTGCACTGCAGATTCCTTCCCTAAAAAAGGCAGAGGATTTCCCCCTTTCGCTGCCATGGGTTTTACCCCCAGCTACATTCCTGAACTGACCACAGAAACTGTAGAAAAACAGAGCAGAAGGGATCGCTAAAAGCAGCCTTCTCCATTTCTCAGCTCAGCGATACTTCTGTTATTCCTGACAGATGTCTGTTCAGTTAGAGTTCAGAGATGGCCCTTTCTGGAGGCTTCACAGCGTGTCCAGGCGATCGGTTGGATGGCTTCATCATCCTTCCCATTAGAAAGCTTTTTCATCTAAGCTTTTTTTCTCTCCTTGCAGTTTATAGCCATTCTTTCTTGGCTTATCCACTGTGAAAGTGGAGAACAAGTTGTTCCTTCCCTGTCTGCAGTGAAATTTTAATATATTTTATGACTGTTATGTCCCACTTCCAGTTTAGCCTCCTCAGGCTGAACAACCTCAACTCTTCTGTAGTTGATGGCTTTCTCTCTGTCATCTCCCTGTGTATCTTGTGAGGTTTATTGATTAGTCCATGTCATATTCTTTTCTGCAATTATAAAATTGGTTTGATAGTATATTTTTATCTACTTTTAATGATGCTTAAGCATGAAAAGGATACAATGTATTGCTTTCCATAGTCAGAAAAGCCAGTCTCACCAGCTTTCAGTAAAGAATAGTTTACCACAGCCTCATCAATGCACTGATATCTTTGGCTAATGGAACCTTGTGACTTTGTTGCCAATGATGGATGGAAACGGAGATGCATGGATGAAAGGAAAATACCTCAGATCTCTTGCTACTAATTGTGATCTTGAGAATATTCTGTAGCTGGAGGGGGGAAGACAAAAATAATTTGATGAAAGTCTATACATTTTTCTTTTATTTGTGACCTAGAACAGACTATGTTCCTGTCCTGGCAGTGAGAAAAACCAGCATCAATCCTAAAGACATTCTACTTAATATCACTTTGTAATGAATTTCAGTGTGTGAGGGGACAATGCTCTAATGGTGCCACTGCTGGTGTTTCTCTCGGACAGATGAGGTGGTTAACACACCCAGAAGTGGGCCTAAGGCTTAGCGTGCTCAGGAGAAAATAGGAACAGGAAAGCCCATCTCTCTTGGCTTTTTGCTTTTCATTAGAAAGATGATCTCTGTTCAACATTTATTTTAAGTATTGGAAGAAACAACAGCATAGGACTTTGTATTGGTGTGAGATGCCTGGAAGGTGACACTGACAAATGTAATGCCTTTGCTGTAAGACAAGCTACCCACAGGTGAAGGGGGATCAGACTCATAAAATATGCCATATTTTCTTGATATGTGGTAAGAACACTGTGATAAGGGGCAGCTTATAGTCAAAGCTTATCCAAGGACATCCTTCACTATGCTTGAAGCTTGAAAAGAAAGCTGAACAACAGCAATGGGTGAGAAGTCTGGATGCACTCTTTTGTATGGCACTTAACCATAAGTTCTGGGTGAGAAGTGCAGAGACATTGTCTTGCTGAAGTTAAACTGTGGAAGTGGTGCTACTAGGACCTACTATGAAATTTATTTATTTTTAATATGGCAGTTATCACACGGAGCTGATTCTTTGTTATATTGTAGCACACTGCCCTTCAAATCAATCCAGACAGGCTTTGGTGTCTTTTACTCCAAAATGTTATACTCCTCACATTGATTTGGTTGCTGATGTACCAAGCCCTGTCAAAAAGTAGTAATGAGCTGTGTTCATTGCTCTCTTTTATATGATTGTATAAAATGTGGGTTTTTTTCTAGCTCATATGCTGAGCCGAGACTTAAATCCATCCCTGCTGATCTGAAGGGAGAATGGATAAATAATTTTTTTTTATAGTCAAGTTAAGTACCGTCCAGGTTTTTAGATTCTGCAGCCACCTCTGACTGATAGAGTTATTTCCTGGACAGCCAGTAAACAAAGCTGCCTGGCAACACCCAAGGGACATAAGCACTCTTAAGCATTCTTTACATGTCTAGGAAAAAGCTTTACTGTAGCAGTCAACAGTCTTGGGGGAAATGCTAAGCATGGATATCTTCATTACTTTTCAATTAAACAGCAAGCTTATGGATTACAGGAAACCCTTGAGGGAGAAGTTGAGCTCTGAATGTAGCTCTCAGGGGTCACACTGGGGAGATTGTATCCCTAGAATAGTATATGTTTTGGGAAAGGATCCCAAAGATGTGGTTTATTGTCTGGAAGGTGCAGGGTGGCAAGAAACACCTTGAGAATTAGTTTTGTCTGACATTCTGCTGAGTGAACAGGAGAAGCAGAGAAACCAACCCTCAGAATCACTGGTTGTTATAATTTCTCACTTACTGTGAAAAAGTCAGTATTTCCTTGAGCTTGTGGTCTCATTAACTCATGTTCTACTCCTATCTGCAGGTTTCTTATTACTCAGTATGTTTTCATAGTTTTTTAGGAACCTTTCAGTTCCTTGAAGAACAATTCCTTCAGGGGTGTGTGGCGTTATGGTGGCAAGATTTTCAGAAACAAGACTGGGTGCCCAGAGGGTTGTGGAGTGCCTCCCAATAAAGCAAGAAGTTGACAATGCTCTGAGTTGGTTAGGGAAAAATGATCTGCACATGGGTAAATATTTACCGTAGCACCATTGTGGAAGGAGAGTGGGGAGAATGCCTCTGAACCCTAGTGTGGTCATTGCAAGGTGGAGATGGGTGGTTTGGGAGGCCCATCCATAACAATTGGCTTTTGAGCACATCTTCCAGGTATTGGTATAACCACAAAAAGAATGAAGCGGCATCTCATAGAAAGCACTGAGAGAGATACATTCAGGCTGTCTAACTGCTACTGAGATGTTACCAAGACCTGATAACTGCCTCGAAGCCAATCTGACTACTTTCTTGTAAGACACTATTGCAACAGTTTGGCAGAGGCGCCTGTGTGATGCAGCTGGCTGCCTGTGCCTTTCCAGCAAGATAGAGGGCACACTGAAAGAGCTGTACGCTGCCCTGAGGTGGGCTGTAATGGTCCTAGAGGCAAGATCAAAAGCATCATTACCCTGTTTTGTTCTAGCATGATTTCTCCAGCTCATAGGTGTTACTGGAATAAGGGGTTGTATTATCTCTGTCGGTTTGCAAGAGCCTATTTAGACAATGCTGTGGCATATGTTTGGAATTAGACCAGTGCACCTCCTGGACCACTGAGTGGCAGTTGTCCTGCAGCTTTTATGAAAGGTTACTCTACGTAAACTGAAAAAGGGCAAAAGAGATTAAACAAAGACCATACTCAGTGTATTGGCTGAGTGTCAAAATGGGATGATCTATGATAGATGTGTGTGCAGTATGGAAGTATCACAGAGGGACAAACCTGGAAAAGTAAGAACACAAACACTACCTGTTCAGTTGCCTGATAAATAATATCTCAGATAACGTCCTCTATGTAATAGAAAAAAGCTCACATTGACTTCATTGACCACACAAAACTAAATGCCTTAAAGGTTAAGGAACAACTATTAAAAATGTGAGGTATCTTCAATTTATATTTCAGAACTTTATACCCATTATAAAACCGAAGATATTTTATAATTATGCCAACAACAATTAATTGACTTAACTTCAAGTACCTCAGAATGATTGAATTAACAGTAAAATCATGATAAAGCTCCAGTTCGTCTTAGGGTTTTAGCAAATAATTTATTATCCAGTAAATGCTTAGACTTAATCACATGTTTTAAGAATCACTATTTTTCCCTCTTGCTTTACATGAGTTTCAGTCCCAGTCTTGCAGTCCAAGCTGAACAGCCATCTCCTATGCAGAGCTCTGCTGGTTTCAGCAAAGTTCTGATGGAGACTCAGAATCAGCTTGCGTGGAGATGCTTTCAAAGCTGAGCCTGTGACTATGGGGGAAAAGGCCCACTTTTTTTTCTGCATCACAAACTTAATGCAATGCAACACATACTTAAAACAATCCTGTGCTAAACTACTTTGGACAAAAGCACTTCTGCAATGACCCTGATGGCCCTCTGCTTGCCAGCAAGGTTGTTGGCACCTAATACTTAGATCAAGTGGGTGGGACATGGCATTATTGTGATTGGGTAGCTTCTGCTCAAATATAGCCAGGAAAGCCAGAATGCACATGGTGAATTTTCCTGTTGGATTATTCTGATTTTCATTTTTTCATCTCCTTGATGTCAGCCACTGCGTAGAACTGCCTTGTAATCCAAACGGGCTTGCCACCAGTGCAGTGGAAACCACCCTGGCATTATATCACTTCCAAGTGAAAGTGGTTTGATCCCTCCACCTCCTGGCCTGTTTTCTGTAACTACAGTTATTTGGGTGTAGAAATCATCGAGGGTTACTACTGTCAGAACCGCAGGGGTGGAACAAGCAGTTCCTTTAACAGAGGAGCTGATAAAGTCTGACTCTGTGTGCGTCTGTCTTGCAAGAATGTGCTTCTATGTGGAGTCTGAAAGGAGTCCAAGAGCATTTGTGTCCCTGATGGTGAGTTTATGTTGCAGCTTTGATCTCTACTGGGGCACTGACAAAGGTTTGCTCTTTCTCTCTCTCTCTCTTGTCTCTCTGGTCATCCATTTTCTTAAGGCTGTGGGAATTCTATATCATGGAGACCTCTCTGCCCATTGGAGTTGGTCAGAATGTGTTCTTGGGTTGGAAAGTTTTTGGGGAGGGACATCAAGACACATAGATAGCATGACTGCAAGTTTTGTTTCTTCAGGAAACAACTTAGTTAACAGTCATAACCAAAAATAGTATTTCTAGACAAAAGCCTCATGTATAGTGCAAGCTTTAATACAAGAAGGAAGCAAGCTCAAAATTACTTCTGTAGTAGACACACTTGAAAAAAACTTTTAAAATATTAATATATTTAGAGTTTAATTGCAGAATTTAAAACTGCAGTATCATCCTGATGTCTCCATTTTTTGTTCTAGGAACTTGCACTGACTTCAGATATTTTTTACAAATCCATAAATAAGGATAAGCTTTTCCTTTAACTGCAAAAGATTTTGTATCTCAGCATCAAGATCCTGCCATTCTGAATCTCAGGAAAAGTTCTTTTTCACTGAATCAGATGTGCAATTTAATTGACTTGGAGTAGGGAATATAGAGCTTATTACTGTTCAAACCAAAGGGACACTGACTGGGTATTTCATACCTGGTTTGTTTCTTGTATTGACTTTTACAGCTATGCAGGACAATGGAAAATCAGGGTCAGAATACCTCCTTAGGCAACTTTTGGTAAAACTTCTAAGATGAAATCTAAATTCTCATTAGCACAAGACATCTTTTCTATTTCCAAATCAGTTTGAAGAATTCCTTTTCTAAATGTGTAGTGTCAAATTCTGCTCTCTTCACTCATGTCATTCCTACTTCCTTTCATTTTCTGTAGTCCTTCCCAAAATAAATATGCTGAACTTGAATTTCTGTCTGCACTGCCAACACAAATTTTCACAGACAATGAAGAACTTCTGTCAAGTTCACAGGATGTCTTCTGCTGATTATCCTCGTTAACCAAGGCTTAGTGCTCTTGCTTTCTTAGTTTTGGAGGAGTGACAGGATCTTCATTCCAAAACAGACCATGAGATAAAAATAAGTAGCAGAAGCACTGTGTTATTAGTGTCGTTCCTTGTGGCTTTCTCTCCTTCAGAGTTTTTGTAAGAGTTGCTTAGTTCTGTCTCCTGATTAATCTTCAGCACTTTAGCATGTTCCCAGTGATTCCTAGACAAATTATCTTGTCTTTTCATGGCTATCTGGGCTGTCTCAGACAGAAAAAGAAAGCATGAATAAAGTAAGCCTTCCATACACTATTTACCATTTCCTTTTGCATGCAACCAACCTGTTATGGGCCTCTGAAGAATCTGGCTATATAGAAATAAATTTGTTTACATACTGTATATTTAAGTACAACTCCTCCCTTCACCCATTTTCATCCATCTTTTTATTTTTTTAAGTTGACCCTTTCCAGAAGAGAAATAAAGCCAGGGCAATTGAACCAAATACTCAGATGGCAACAAAAAGGGGTGCCTGAGGTTTAAATTACTTCATTAAAAAAGAATGGCACAGAAAGACATGTAACATGAGCATGACACATGGCTGTTGTGTTTACAAGCATCTTTCCTAAGGAAGAACCCAAATATACTCACCATCAACAGTGGCCAAAGGGGAGAGGTGGAGCTCACTCCTATCTCAACATTAAGATCAATCTATACCAGAATGAGGTCAGATTGTTTATAGCCTTTACTGTATGAGAAAGGGAGGGGCAATCCTGTTATGAAGAACAACAGCTCTACTTCTTTACCAGTTTTTCTCACTTATATTGGTATAAATCCATTGAATTCTGCCCTAGAAGTAAAAAGAGAAGTTTAGCTGCTTCTTGAACTTGTGAGTTTTCTATGCCACAGTGTGTTTACCCTGGATTTAGACTGCCTGTTCCCCTTTGATGGCACTGCAAGTGGCCATCTGATATTAAGGCAAATGTATTGCATTCAGTTCAATGTCTTATTTCAGAAGAGGCTGGGTGATTATTGAATGGCTGTTCACTGACAGCAGAGGTGTGGATAGCTGGAGATGAATACACATGTCTTGTTGAGGAAACAATCAGTATCGGTAAGGAGGGATTTCTGAAAGGACTGCACAGAAGGACATCCTGGAAGGTTGGCGAGTTTCTAGTTTCCACTGCTTGGGAACCAGTTGTATTTTTGGAATTGAGTTCAGACAGGAGTCCATAATAGCATCTTCTGCTGTTACCCTTGCTGAAGCTCAGTGAGGAAACTCATCCTGATGAAAAGAACAAACCAACAAAGAGTCTAGTCTGTTCCAGAATCAAGAGAAAAAGGGACAGGATTCTACAGAATGATAAAGGATCTTAATAATGGGTATGATTCTATGTACAGAGGGCATGAGGAAGAAGCATTTAAAGTATCATGGAGCCTAGGCTGTGTCCCTACATGGAACTTCATCCTCAAAGTGTGACTTGGTGGCTGGTGGACCCGTACCCTAGATGTAGAGAAGGCAAAGTGGTATTCAATAGACACTAGACTAGTGACATCTATCTTTCAGGAAGCACTGGCCAGCTGAGGTCATGCAGTACTTTCTGAAATATTTGAAAAGTGTTCTGTGGTTTTCCCATCTCTCTGTTTCCTAAAGGTTCAAAACTGTCAGCTTCTGAATGACAGGAAACACGAGGGGCTGCAGTGCTACAGACACAGGCAAGGAGGCTGGAACTACTCAGATGAGTGTTGAGCTTAGAGCTTTGGGCAAGTGTTATCCTCATTCATCTGCTTAAAACCAGCTTCAGGTACCCAGTAAAGGCAGGATTTGCCTTTCTGGGTGGAGCAGGTTTACACAGCCCTTGGAATAAGCAGCATGTGATGCTGATGATTATTTTAATTTCAGGAAAAGAATGACTGTAGTGCCCTAGAAAGTTTTGGTTTGCTTTTTAAAGGGGTGTGGGTGTGTGTGTTGCAAAAGGAAAGGCTGCCTGTTGAAAACTAGAAGGAAACTACTGTTTTTCTCTAGATGTTTGATCTGACTGACAGCCCCTGTCTGAACTTACTAGTGATTTGCCGTTTCATTAGCTGCCAGGTTTTCAATTTCTGCCTCTTGGAAGTTACACCGCTTTGAACAAGTCCCCACAGTAATTGAATTTGCCACAGAAATAGAACACTGGAAAATTTCATTTTCTTCCCCGCATGAAGGCAAGGAGGTAGACGCATATTCCTGCTGGACTGCTTCTCTTAGTACCCTTCTACCTCCTCCTGCCCCCTTCTTCCCGCCTAGCACAGCAACGCACTTGCTGATGGCAGCCCCCACCATCCACACACACAGAGTCACAAAAAAGACCTCCCTCTGAATCGGCTCGGAGTGCATCAGCCTGTCGCTTTGTAATTTTCTCCTAAATGCCTTCCACAAATAATGGTTTTCAAAATGAGCATTAACAGGCTTGATTACATGAAATTGTCCTTTTAATTTACACCAGGATTCTATTGATCACACAAGTGCAGATTAAAGTGTTCAATGAAGCCCATGATGAGGTATTAACCAGCTAAGGGTCCTCCAGGGGCCGCCAGGGACGGCCAGGAATATGCTAGAAGTGTACAGTTATTTCCCCATAATGAAGTGGCACTATGCGAAGGCATGAATCGCTGGCAGGAAGAATAGATCGGAGATGATGAGCTCTTCAAAGTCATTTCTCGCTCACTCATTCAGCCTCATGCCCAGATCCTCTTGCGATTCTTCTGCATTACTTGTCATGAAATGCCAGGATTTACTTAGCCAGCTGATGCAATTTTTATGACCTTATTGCTTTTTCACCATGGTAATAGTTTTGAATCAATTTATCAATCCAGCGGTGCCATCAGACATATTGCCCTGAAGATCAAGTCCAGGTCATTCCATCAATTCACTGCGGTTTACGAAGATAGAGAAAAAAGCCAGGCCGTGTGGGCTATCAACTTCAAATGGCTTAGTAAACATGCTGCTGCTGCTTTAACTGCTTCACTTCTGACTCCAGACCTTTTTGCTTATAAAAATCAACCACCACGCTCTCCTCCTCTCCCTACATTTTAATTTCAAGCGTATTAGCCATGCTACAAATAATCTAGGGAAGAACTGGTGGAGAACTACATAAGGATTTCAAGCCTGCCAGGAAAGCCTGGAAAAAAACTAGCAGGTTTTTAATATGTTTTTCACTATTGCACTTCTAACTTTGTTAGTTTGCTGCTTTTTGTGCATTGTTAAGGAACGGCAACATGCTGCGTCAACGATGCAGAAATGAAGGGAGCATTAGCAAACAGAAGGAAAGCATAGCTTCAGGAACAGATAGCTGGATATTGAGCTTTTCCCTATTACAGTTCTTGGTGATGATGTCCAGAAGACATTACCATCTGGTGGAAGTTTGATAGACTAGAACCTACCATTGCATGCTGCAGAAATCAGTGCAAGTTTTACTGGCAGGCAAAAATTAGGGTCTGGATGAAACTGTGCAGCAAGCATGTCTAAACCACAGGAGAGAAAATCTGGCAAAGAGCTGGCAGGGAATTGTGTCAGGTTAGAGCCAATACTGGTACTTCACGAAGATTTTAGGATTAGGGAAATTTTTTTCCCATTGTACATTTCCTTTAAAGTTTCATAAATGCTAGCTCAGGTTCATCTAGTCTGCTCTGTGAAGCCTTGTTGTCCTCCATAATCTCTTGACACATAGTTATCTAACTTTATTATATCTCTTAGAATATAGAACTACAGAGAATTGCTGTAATTACTTATGAGGAATTCTACATTTGGCCCCAGAATTCAGAGCGGTGTTCTCTGAGTGCTACGAAGCGACGCATCTTCCTTCACCATAGTAAGCAGGGCCTGAGATATAAATCCTATTTTTCCAGTATTCACATACACACACTCATGAGGAGAGTCACTGAAAGTCTTTCCTTGCCTCACTGCAGCTGTCTAAACTCTACAAACACATGTGATTTAGGCACAGTTAAAGCCTTTATAGGGAAGTGATGAAACCAGCCAGAAACCATTCACGCAGCATCCCTGCATGGTTTCCATATGTCCGGTAATCTGTGGCATACCTTGTTTTCACAAATCTAAGCAATGCCCTTACAATAGAAATAGTACATGTGGAAACTTAGGCTATTGCGACTTGAGACACACGAGTACATATACAAATGAGATCAAACACATGTGATTTGAACTGCTTTGAAGCCTGAAAAATCCTTGGGGCTAGAGGACCTGAAGAATATCTTGAAATCGCATCTCCCCATGTGTACCTGTGGGTCTATTAACAGCTGTGACTCTTCCTACATGCCTTATACAGCAATAATGTGTTCTGTTAGAGCAGCACAGTTGCAATAACATTATAAACCAAATATGAAATTCAATTCAAATACCATTCAGGTATATGAAAAGAGCTAGTCAGTATGTATGAGCTGCCAGCTTGTGACTGACACGGCTATGAGACAGGTATGGCACAAGTGTATATATATATATATATGTGGGGTAAACACAGCTGACTGCTTCGGTGATTGTGGTGGAACAATTTTAAATACAATGAAGAGGTAACAGATTGTTTTGCTGGTAGTGGGAAAAGCAGGGCCAAGAAGGAGCTGGTGGATGTGGCTTCAGCTGGGTGAGAGCTTTTAAACTCAGATGGCCATTGTCAGTGGCAGCTACTGTATATCAGTATCTTATTTTGTTATGCTTGTTTTACAATGACTTCTCCTCAGTACATGAATCTGCTAAGTCTAGAGAACGTAGGAAGGAGAGTGAACATCACTGAAATGCTGGCCTTTGGGTCCAGCAGGCTCCAAATGTTTCCCTCCACTCTGCAGCACACTTTAGTGTGCAGAATGATCTTGTCGTAAAGCCATAGCCTTTTGGTCTTGATGCCAAACTTTCAGCTCAAGGCTGCTGGGAGCCCTGCCTTGGCTATATAAGCCTAACAGCTGTTCATGTTCGTAAAGCAGGTTCAAATTTATACTTGAAAAAAATAGTGGCTCATAAAAAAGAATATGGAACAATGACAACTATGGGGAAAAGGTAATAATTTAAGTCATGAAAAATTAATCAGGGAGTGATACATTATTTTTTTAAGCAAAATGTGTTGCAGTAAGAAAAAAAAAAAGCCTGTGGCTTTAATTAATTCTGCTTAACATTAATAGAATAAGGTCAGGCACACCAAAAACTGTTGAATAAAGCAAAAACGTGTGAAAGATATATTCTCTGATGTTACTCATAATGAAGAAGGGTTATCTTGTGGTCAATACAGCACCATTATTTTTAAGTTAGAGGTACAGCTGCTGAAAATATACAGTGGAGATAACAACTTACCTAACAGGACTGTGAAAAAGGGCTCACATAAAAAGCATTTTATGAAATGATACTCCCATTTAGCTGATTACAGTTTATGGCTATTTCTAGCTCTTAAACAATGCCAGTTTTGTTCAGTCTAAAATAGGGAGTCTTCCTAGCATGAGCAAACTGCACCATGCATTTGAAGTCACAACAAAATGACCAGAATATACATTTGGGAATAATTTCTTGCTAAAGGCCCATGCACTGAGAAATGGCTCTAAGCCCAGGTGTTTTGTGGGTTCACAAAAGTAGAAGCTCTTGGGCAACAACTGTAAACACTTTGTTTATAGTCAGAAACAACCTCACATGGTTTCCCTTATGGCACCGTATGGGACCTACAGAAACAGCAGCTTCAGGAAAAAGGAGAATACTTTAAAACACATACAGAAACGTACAAGAAAACAAATGGGTTCCTCGGCAGTTCAAGTTCTGTCTGTCTTCATTGCTTGTTCCTGAGCCTGGACTAGGATTCTCTGTAACATACATGTCATTGGAAGGGATTCACCTCTGCAGAATTTAGATGTCAATGCATCTCCTAGCAGTCCAGGTATCTTTTAGAGTCAATGAAGAGACACGTCTAGGTAGTGATTTGTTTGACACATTTTAAGTGACTGACTTCAGTTCCCCCCAGCCAGCCACTGAGAGCAGGGGCTTGCTCAAAGGCCAGCTGAAAATAATTTGATCGTTTGTGTCTGAGCAGAGCTCTGGCAGGCCCTCAGGACACCTGGAGCCTTAATTGCCCTGATCTGGCTCACCTGGCTGACTCTATACTCTCTGCTGGTGGGCTCAGGACTCCTTTTTACGCTCAAGAAGTGTGATCATTTTTTGATGTGTCTTGCGTTCCTTACTTGAGTTCCTTGTTGGTGAAGACTTTTTTTTTTTTTTGAGATCTCTGGGCTGGGGCTGACCTTAGTTGCTGTCGCCAACCTGCTCTGCTGTCTTCCTTTGAGTCCTGTAGTCTTCTCTGGCTTCTGGATTGCCTGATTCGGGGGTGTGTACAGTCTTGCTCCTGCTGTTCTAACAGGTACTGCCACGTATGTTGCTAATATAGTGTTCTGTTGGCGTTAAGAGTTTAAAATAATTAGAATCTCACCGACCGTATTTGGCATTGCTGATTTTATGGAGGCTTTTATGTTTTATTTAGGCTTGACAAAAGAGACCAATGTAAATAGCATTCAAAACATCTGTTTGAGGAAACGTTACACAAAAACGGCAGCCGCAGCTTTAGCTTAAGTGTCTCTGCTAGTTAATATATAATTATACTGAGCTTTTGCAGTCATGGAGAGCAGTGCTGGGACAGTCATACTGTTGTGAAGTTGCTGGAGGTTCTTTAGACCCATTACTGTAACTCCTTTTCTCTATTGAAACCGCTAACAGAGCTTCAGGTAGTGATACAGATGTCATTTATCTATCCACAAAACAGGCTAGCGTTTTTCTTCATGTGATACTTTTGAACAGTTTCTAAATGGCGTTATCATGCTGCGTGTGGTAATTGAAAGGCTCCTTATTGCCTCAGTTCAGTTTGACCAAGTGCAGCCTATATGGTTCACTATGCCAGCACGTGATCTTCAGGCCAAATGGGAGCCATGAGTAAGATCTTTGCTTACCCTGTGTGTCATCTCCGAGGGAGCTCCACTTCTGTTGTGTTTAATTTCCAGAGCTGTTTGTGACTGTCCTAGGGGTCTGTTGCTTTGGCCAAGTTTGTGCTGCAAATGATGGGGCCTTCCTCACATTGTATTAAATAGAGGTTATTCCTTTGGCAGAATGTCTGACAGAAAAAAGGAGCCGCCTACGTGTATGTAGGGACAGGGGAGGAGTGAATACAGCCGGTGCCCTGGGTCTTAAAAGGTTAGTGGAGAATCTTGCCCGATGCGTAAAAAGATGTGCATGTTCCTCTTATTTGAGGTAAATAATCAGAAACGGTTTTTAAAAAGAACTCCAGCAGCCCATCTTTAGAGTAATTAACCCACTTCCACCTTCACAAAGCTCCAAAGAAAAAAACAGCCTGAAAGGATACTCTGAGGCTGTCCTGACGACAGCCTGAGATGTGCCTTGGGCACTGACTGTGTGTGTGCTCGCCATCAGAGAGCCAGAGCCTACCTGGCTACTCTGTGCTTCAGGCTCTGCCCTGGGATGCACCAGTTCTTATTTCTGTTACCTACTGCTCAGTCTGTGAGGACTGTGACCAAGATTTGCTCAGACTGAAACATTTGATGAAAGCTGTGTGCTCATAAATAGTACTTATTCTTAAAGCATCCTGTGTGGATTGCTTGCCTATTTCATAAAGTAAATATTTTTGGTGTTTTCCTATGATTTTACCTGTTTGATCAGTTTGGGGTTATTTACCCTGTAAAATAAAATCTAGTAGAAATGGTCTGCTTATTGATTTGTCAGTGCAGCTTTGTATGTTGTGTATTTGAATATCCTAAGAGGCATTTCTCTGTAAGAACAGGGATGAGCACACCAATGATGCAAGTAGGTCTGTGCATCAGTGTTCTTGGCCACGAAGGCTGTGGCTCTTCAAGTTACTGAAAGAGCAGTGAGTTTTGGTGTTACAAGACAAAGCAGTGGAAGCCACCCACTCAAACAAACAGTCTCCCTGTTGGGAAAATGCTTGGATGTTGGGGTTGATTTTGTTTGTTTAGGGGGTTTTGTGTTGCTGGGTTTGGGGGTTTGTTTTGGTTTTATTTTTTAAATTCCACAGCTTTGACTTTTTCCTCCTGCTTAGGAAGATCACAAATACTTATGCATCATGAGACCTTGCACAGGCAGAAGGTGTGCTATACAGAGAAATTGCAGCTATGATTTTGTTGCTTATACGGCTGGTTATTTTGGATAAGTTTAATAGAGTATTGGGCAGGGTCCCTTCATAGTTCACTTGCAACTTCAGATCTGATTTTGAAAAAGTGATTATTTTTTTCAAGTCTGGGTTTTCCCAAGTATTTCTAATACTGGATGTGTTGTGTAACACTGAAGTAAAAAAGCTGAGTTGAAGAACAGTGTTAAACTCGGATTTCACCTTTCAAAAATGGTAACTGTGTGATTTTATGAGGAAAAGCTTCCAAGTTAAGTAATGAGTTTTTTCTAGGGCTTGAAAAATAGAAGAGGAGGGAAATACACTGCTCTTCTACCTTTTTAAACTCTCGTGCTTCTTTTCGGATAGACATCTGTTTTTTTCTTTTTTAATGTTGCAGTTGAGTAATATTGAGATCAATTGGAGACTGAATTACTAGCTCTCACTTTTGAGTGACTTACTGGGAATCAAATGGATTACCTCCTGTGGAATGGCTGGTCAACCGATGGGTTTTATGGCACAGCTTACCTCCCCTTCAAATTCACTGCTTGTTTTTTTGGCAAACTTATGCTCATGTAGAGATTTTGGTTGGGGAATGGACCTTGAATATTTGTGTAGTGACTGGAGCGCCTTAAATCCACGGTGTTTTGCTCTTTAAATGAGAGCTGTATTAGACCAGCTGCTTGGGCAGCTGAGACACGTAGTTAGTTTGTGTTTAATACTGCCAAGGTCCTTATTTTAACAGGCATGCAAGGAAAGATAGATACTTGTGCGGGTGTTGACCGCTCTGGTGTGAAAAGAGGACTTATCTTCCCTTCTGAGAAACAGAAGAAATATGAAGGTAGTAGAACCCAATGCAATCCCTTTCCCCTGCTCAAATGAGAAGGTGGGAAGGCCAAGGAAGCTTTAAGTTAGTTTTTGTATAACTTAACTAAAACCAGCTGAGTAAGAGGCTGCTTGGATTTACAGATGGATCTCTTCTAAGAGTTAGGAGTTGTCGCAGACTTACGAAGGGTTTTCGCTACCCTGTGCTTGTTGCATGTTTCTGCCCATTCTTGAGGCTTGCTCATCTGTATTCTGTTCCATCTTCCAAACATCCTGGCTCTTCCTACTTTTCTCATTTGCTTCATCAGTATGCTTTTTCATTGCCGCTGCCTCAGGTATAGAGAAGTTGAATGAACTTTACTCCTAATATTTCTACATTTGAAGATCCAATAATCCTGGCATAGCTTTCCAAAGTAGGTGGTAACACGGGTGTTTCTCTCCCAGCTTTCTCTCAGTAAGAAGCTGGCAACTGAGGTAACAAACTGAGGACTAACAAGCTTATTTATTTTTTTTATTTCAGAGTGCTGGAAATGAGCCTGGTGCTCATTAATATTTTTATTTACAATGATCAGCTGCATCATCTTTGAATATATTTATCTTCAGAAAGCAAAAGACTGTCTTCTGGTCAGTGTGTATAGGTTTTGACCCTATTGGGCTATAGGTGAACTGAATAAAACGTAGTAACATCTCCCACTGGTCAGGAGATCCCACCCTATAAACACTGACACAAAGCAGCGCTGTGTGTAACTGTGCTCTGTTTCTGCTTCTTAAAGCAGCAACAAAAGAATTTGTCTCAAATGGCAAAATAAATTTTACCAAGCTCTGCTTAAAGTGAGGTCCTTATCTCATTTCATAGTAAATAGGTTGCCATTGGCTATGGGAGTAGGAGTGCTCTCAGTGATATTCAGTGTCACTTTTATTTTTTTCCCCCGCATTTAATTCATTCACTGAAGCCACAATTCAGTATTTCTGACGTCAGACTTAATTCCCATAGAGGCCATTGTGGCCTCAAAAGCATTGAACTGTGGCCTTAATAAATGAATCAGGCAGGAGAAATAGGGATAATCATTGAGGAGGAAAGTGTATATTTATACAGGGATCGTCATAATTGATAATAGCTGAAAGGCAAATGCAGGAGAAATACATAAGGGTTTTAATGAGGATTTTGAGTAGCAGTTCTCTAACCACGCTGCAGGAGTAATTACTCACCAGAGCTATAACCCAGGGATTATTGTAACATGATTTTGTGAAAGTGAACAAGAACTCTTTAAAAAAAAATCCCCACCCCTTTAATCAGCATTTCCCTTTGACAGCAGGTGCTTTAGGCCTGCCAAGACATTTTTACTCAGCATCAAAGATCTAAATGATGCATAGAATTTCATGGCTAGCTCTGTGGTTTAAATGTTATGACTGATTGGGGCAGAAGAAATGCCTTTTCATTTCACTGTGATAGTACAGGAAAGTCTCATGTTGTGTGGAAAGAAACTACAATTTTTTTTTTCTATACCCTTTCCTCTTCACCACACATCTAAAGTTTTTCCCCCTACTGTTTCAACAGTTCAGTCTAAACAATAAAGCACCATAGGCAGGCTGTACAAAGATCAGTCTAGTTCCCTTGTTTATTAGCCTGAGAGATCTGGGTTTTAATAATGGCCAAAAGACAGGGTTTCCTTGCAGAGAAGGGGGGGTGTCAGCAGCCCTCAACCTTCAGGGGTCTGCCTGCTCTAACAAATATCCCAGTGGTGGTATCAAGCTGTGTGGTTTGAAACTTTGTCTTTCTTGCTGGGCTAGCTGAAAGGAGCAGACAGCAGAAGTGTTTCTCTTCACATAAGCTAGATCTCAATCCAAGCTAAAGCTGGGGCTTTCGTGTGGGGTATCGTGCCCTCTGGGTATGCAGAGCAGATGTGGCCAAACCTTTAAGTACCCAAGGAGTGTTATGAACATCTAGGACAAGGGAGAACTGCTCTATGTATGCTTGAGAAATAACAAGACGAAACAGAACAAGGGAAAAATTGAGTTGCTTACTTCTCACAAAACATTCCTGTATGATATGTTAGATGAGAAGCTGTCTCCTTAGTATGTAGCTCATCACTTCCCTGACTTTGCAGATATGCTGATCTGCTTGGTATAGGGTGGGTTAGTCTATGAAAGAGGCCAGTGGAGCAACTGGATTACGATGGGGGCTGATTTTATTTTTTTTTTCGTCTCTTATTTCTGTAACTTCTAATAGGAATGCATGTGGTAGAATGTTGTTTATGTATGGGGCCTACAGTAAGAGGGGTGTTTGTTTGAATTAGTCAAAACAGGAAAGATTCATGTTTAAAATCAAACATCTGGGTATGACCGAGATGACATTTCCTAACAGAAGATTCAGTGTTAAAGGTATATATTTATAAATACTGGGGAAAATGGGACACGTGTAGATCTAGCTCTATTGGATATTTATTAAGTGTCATGGTTTCATTTGGACCGAAGTTTGGTAATTATCAACACTAGGGCCATTTATTAGGTTTGAAAGTAAATCAATAACAAATTGGAATTCCATTTATTTTGTGACCACTTTGCTGCCACCTAACATGCCAAAAAGGTGTAGCAGAACACACCTACAGGATTCTCACATGTACCAAATATGAGGAGATACATGCATATGCGGACTTTCCGCTGTCAGTTGCTTTTGTGAAATAAACTGTGTTATAGTAAGGAATTTTCAGAGGAGAGTGAGGTGGAAACTCCCAAGGTAAAGGAAAATCCAGTGCAATGTGTAGGGTTCAGCTGATGGATGCCATGCTACTGGAAGCTGTGTGGTAAGGTACTTGTATATTGTGTGGTCTGCTTAGTAGTTCCGTTTTTAAATGCCTTGAAGCTTTTGCAAGTGCTGGGAAAGACATTTGCTTCTCATAGTTTGGGTTTTTTTGAAATCTGCTAAATATGCAGGGCGCTACTCCAAACCAAGAAAAGCATTCTGCTTTTGAACTGCTGTCAATGATCATGATAGTAATAAAAAGCATGTCAGAATATGACACCAAAACCTGAAACTTGTATGTTTTTACTGACAATGCCAGTTAAATTTCTGGTGATACAGGTGGAACAAAGAAATTGAATAGGGAAGATGAACCTCTGAGGGCAGCTCTTGCTTGGGCACATTGTGCTGCTTTGAGGACAGCCTGTCCTGTAGTAGCATGTTTAAGTTTTGTCTTTATAGATATATCTTTCTGCTCCTTTAGTTTTGCACAGTATTACCATGATGCTGTGGTGGGCAAGAGTCTGCACTGTGGTTCCCCTGGGGGTGGGAGCATGATCTTGTGGCATCCTGGGGACTTGGCTTCAGCTGAGCTCATGTAGTGCATGCTGTGCTTGTGAATGTGCAAGCATTAATGCTTCTTGTTACATCCCGAAAAAGGGAAAAAATATAAAGCTATAATACCTGTAGCTTGCAAACTGTTCTGTTTTTTGTGGCAACAGTGTCATGTGCAATGGAAGGATTCAGGATTCAGCAGTTGAAATCTACCATTGGGCCACTGCCTGAAGGGATTAAGCCGAAATCTGAGATCCAGATCTCTGCTGATACCAATATAGCATCCAAACACAAATCCCTTGGTGCAGATCCATCTCTCTGTGAGTGTGCATAGTGGAAGGTAAGAAATATTTCATGGTGTTAATAATATTACTTTTTAATTAAAAACAAAGCTGAGGGAAAGAGTCCAGACATAGAGAAAAGACTAATTGCCTGGAAGCTGTTAAGAAAGCATAATGATCCCTAAATAATCAATCCACAAGAATTACTGGCTTTTAGATTTTCCTAAAGGTCCCTTGACCTTTGATCATGCCTACTGCTGGTCAGCAGGTGTAACACAGTGTGCTGTGTTTGTGAGTTTTTTGGCCTGACTCTGTCATCACAAACTAGGAGCTGCCCAGATGAACTGTATTTTGTTGCACTGAGCTGCTGAAGGAGAGGTCTGGTATGCTGCACATAGGCCACTGCTAAGGTGACAATTCAAAATGGGAAAAGGTGGTCCTGCCTTCTGCTTTGAGAGCTTACTGCCTGGCAAGCAGAAGCTGTGGCTGAAGTCATCAGTGTGGTGACCCTTGTGCCTGATGGTCTGTCGGTGATACAGGATGAAGTGATCCAGATGTTACTAGCTAGACATCACTGTTCTGTGGAAATGTATATGGCAGTGATGTACACAGTTGGATTCAGATTGTTTGCGTTCAGGTGCAATCTGAATCTCGTTAGTTAAGTGGTGGTGTTACCCATGTTATTCATTTAATCCAAGTGGCTTTGTAACTGTACCATGATCACAAAGTGGCATAGGACTTAAATATATCTAGAATAATATTATTGGGTATGTGGGTATTATTCCGGTAGAGAAGAAAATTCAGTACTGTAACTTTGTGCTGCCGCAAGCAGTGAGAACTGCCTTCAGGGCTGATGCTGTTCTCTGTGCCCAGGGAGGCAGGCTTGGCTGAATCTTTACCTGGGTGTAGAAAATGGCTGGGGGAGAGTTGTCAGGAAAGCACACTAGCAACCTGTTACCAGTGGATTTCTCTTTTGCAGTTGAGGTGCTAGCAAACTCTCATGCCCAAGAATTGATCTGATGATTATATACCTCTTAAAAGCTGTGAACTTTCTTCAACAGAGGATGCTGTCGGTCATGTAGGCAATTACTTGGGTAACCTCAGTCTTGCCCAGTAAGGATTCTATAGTTAAGCATTGTATCGAAGCATCCTCCCAGTTGTAAATGTATTGCCTTAATAAACACTGTCTGGTGGGCCAGAGGGTGACAGGCTGTGACTTTACCTGAGGAATAAGCTGATGTTTCTCAGTCAATGACTGCAAAGGCTTTAGTGGGAATGTTGGCTCATGGAGAAGTATGTGGCTGCATGCTCTGCCATAACAGCTGTGATGAGGTGCTCTGTTAGCCTCGCCTCTTTGCAAACCGGAGTTGTATTAGTTAGAGGACTGGGTAAAGGGGTTTCTGTCAAAGTTGCCGTGTAGGAAGCATACAGCAGATAGTGAAATACGAAAATACAGATAGCTTGGAGCCAACAAACCATTGAGTTGAAAATGAATGACAAATAAATATTCTCCTGTAGAGCAAGCAGGCTATGTTCTGGACCTGTCTTTCCTGTGACCTACAGGATTTTAAGAGAAGAGCTTCAGAATTTTATTGGCATTGCCGCTATTAGACAAACTTTTCTTTCCCTTCTCCCCAGACTGGGGTCAGCTTTAAAGAGAGCATTAAGTGAATGGCTAATGGAATTAAGAGTATAATAATAGAAGGATATAGTGAGACAATTGTATTAACAAGAAATAAATCATGTTGAGTGTAAGGTAAGTGTTTTTTAATTGATTGATGGGAAGGATGCTCCATAGGTTTTTTCGAGGACTAACAGCCACTTGCCTTCCCATCTACAGTAAAAAGCCAAAAAGGAAAAAGAAATAAGGAAATTATGCAGCGAGGAGATAAATTATTCAGAGAAGATGGCCATTTTGTGCTGACATCACTAATGTGAAAAAGCATTAAATCTTTGACACTAGCTGCATTCCTCAGAGGTTGTGGTGCTGGAACGAGGTATTAGAGATTACAGCTAGAACACTACTTCAGCTTCCCTGGATGCCTTAAGTGGCTTTCCAAGGTGATCTAGTAAGTAAAGACTCAGCAGGGGATGTGGGTACCAAGCTGCTCTGACTTGTTATTTATTTATATTCTTTTAATGACTTTATCTGTAGTGAAAAAAACTCTGATATTCTATGTAGTATGACCCGGAGATAGAAGTGGTATATTTGTAGAGGTTAGTGAAAGCTAGTGGCTGTTTTAAGTGTGGAGCTTAAATCTTGTGAGTACATAACTACTGAGGTATAACTAAAAGGGGAGGTGGGAATGTCAAGTACAAAGTGAAGCTTTTAGAGCCATCTTCATGCTCTGTAAATCATCTGATTTTACACATAGAAGCATAATACCAAGTTTGCACCTTTTCAGGACTTGGTTTTCTTCTGTCAGGGGGTACAAAAATTGGGTCCTAGACATAAGCTGATAGGATACAATGGAAATGGAAACTTTGTGAAAAGACAGTTAAAGGTAACTACCAAAGGTCTGTGGAGTATGTGAGTAAAAACAAAGGAATGTGAAGGGAGAGCGGTTCGTTTCATGGCTTTTTTTAGTTGAGCTTTTAAGCACTGCAATTAAAGGACCTTTCATCGTCGATAATTCAACAGGACCCTCCGTGCAATGCAAGACCTTAAGTCTAACCTCATTTGATTCCTCAAGACTTTAATCAACTGTCCCCCCCAACAATTCCCCCACCTGTTCTGTGCCTCTGTGTGTTGCTTTTCCTGAGGTCAGAGTTGCAGCTGGCAGTCTGCACTAGTGGAGATGCTTGTATGGAGATACATCAGCATGGGCAAACGACTTTGGCAGCCTAGTTGCTTATGTGGTGTCCTACTTTTCCATCAGAGGGGTTGTAGTGGCAGAGAAGGCCACGGCATAGAGCAGTGCTCACTTCAGTAGAAAGAAAGAATTTAATAGGCTTTGAGAAAGATTTTGAACCATTAATGCTGTGGAAACAGTACAAAACAGATGCAATGCTTCACTGAATTTAGGCTCACTGTATTTTCAGAGAGGCTTAGGGAGGTGTGATGACCCATTGAACCTTTCAGAGCCAGTCAGCATGAGAGGTTTTTTACTTCAAATAGTGTAACCTCTGGCTTCTTGCACCACTTAGACCACAGATTTCACATACAGCCCTTTAGTGAGTGTTAACAATTGGGTTAATGGGTCCCTTAGAGTTCAAAACTCTGGATCAATCTCACTGGGCAACTTGAATGTAACTGTGGTGTTGCTGTTTGCAGCCAAACTGAATTGCATATGAACACCTGCTGGTTTTCAACTGAAGGAACAGAAGCTTGCATAGCTTTTTGATGTTTGTGTAGCTCTCCAATAAAGCAAAACAAAAATGTTTTTAAACAGTCAGCTTAGTATAATGCAATAAAAATAAAATTGAGAGCTGCAATTAGTATCTTTTTTGAAAGGCAGTGTCTTGTTCTATAGGTAATTTTCCAGCACAATACAGAGCGCTTGCTAAGCTAGCATCTTTGGATATTTCTGTTGTCCCCGAAGAGGGATCGGCTGCAGTGTTGCTGTCCTGCAGCTTCAGAACTCCTTAAATGTTTGTCTCTCCATCAGTGGTGTCCTGTGGTCAGCCTGTCATTGTCTTGTCAGTAGCCGATTGCGCCAGTTTTTGACCATACTGTGGTGTCATTTGCTGTAAATTAATTTACCTTTGCCATTAAATACAGACAGTGTGCGGTCAATTCAATTCTGTCCATTAAAGACAATAACCCTAGCCAAGCTCTTTGCTATTCTTAGTTCACCCCTTGGGACTACTCTACTTACATCTCCAGAGGTACTGGTAAATTTATATTATCATTCCTTGTCTAATATTCATGATTTGTTGGCTTTGCTTTTAATACATGGACAGTTAAGTCTAAATGCAAAGGCTTCTGCACAAAGTAATCTCAGGGATGTGAACGTTCTGGGAGGAGAAAGTAGAGCACAATGGAAATAAAATTGCAGGGATATATCCTCTTGCATAAGAGAAGACTTAACTAAGCTGTATATACAGAATAGCAGATGTGCAAAGGTGTCCTGGGACTCCTGTCTATCTGTGTGCTGTAGAGTATTTTCTTTTCTAGCCCTCTGTAGAGTAAATGTCCCGAAGCCTAGCCTGCTGTAGGAAGTGGTTGGGATTTCATATAACAAATCTACTAGTCCACAGAGTGGTCATCTTTGCTTCCTTACTCACAGGCTGACAGAGATGACTAGTTTTACCACAAAACACAGTGGGGATGTCCCGAGTTGCTTGACACAGTCCTAGAATATCCCACAAGCTGTATATATATTTTGATGCTCTACTGATGGGGATCGTACTGCAAATAAGTTTGTAAACCCGTGATTTAAAGGATGCTTATTATTAAAGTAATACAGGGAGACTGAGAGATGCGTGCCATTTGTGACTCTTCCATGGCTTTATCGGATATGGGAAGATCTTCTATGCTATTTACTTCGGCTCCTTTTTTATGCAAAGATGACTGCCGAAAAGGAGAAGGAAATAAAGAAAAATAAATTTCTTTGTATCCTATCCATCCTGACTCACTTAGACTTAGGTTTTTGTATAAACCCGCCTATCCAGGTTCTCTACAAGCTGTTGTTTCCTTGTTGTCCCGTGACATGATGAAAAGAGCTGTGTTACTGCTTGGGTAGAGCTAGACATGGGAGCGTTACATAGCTTTATTACATTTGTCTCTGGCTTGTGTTGAATAGCCCTTTGCTTTTGGTCTTACGAAGCACTCTGGGCACCTTTTGTATATTAGCTGTTGATGTTGTGTGTATGCAGTAGGTACATTCAGAAGTCACGTTTTCCACTAGTGATTTAGAAAACTAGCAACTGTATTGAATAGCGCATAACTTATTGTAGTAATGGGTTTACTTTTTCTTCTGCTTGTCCAGTTCAATAAAGGACTGGTTTTGCTTCAGACCTCTTTGTAACAATGCTAGTTAGTTTTTTTTTTACAGGATCTTGTTATCTAAAAGCTGGATCACACACTGGCTTGCTTAATGAAAGAGCATGATTAAGTGGAAGGCAGATGTGACTTTACAGTCAGGCCTCTAAAAGGGTGGAAAATGCATGCAGTATGACATGGAAATAGCATCTGTCTAGGACACAGAGAAACTCTGAAAGCACACATTTTCTGCTCTGTATTTGGTGTTGAAACACTTCTTGTAATACTTCATTGCTGTATTTTGGCTGTTTGTGTGGAATTAAATGGTGGTACAAGGTAATAGCATTTTTAGTGCTGTACCCTTTTGGACACACCAAACAGAAAGATCTTGGCTTCCAGTTGTAAGCCTGCAGCACTCAGAGTGGTAGAGGAAAGTGTCATAATGCTGGGGAACATGGCAAAGTCTGAACTATCAATCTCTGAAAAACAGGAAAGCAAAACCAATTTATGTGATGCCTTGGCCAACATGAGGGACAGAGGCTGCATGTTAATCAGAGAAACTTGAACAGGCAAGAGGCGACTGGAAAAATACCTCCATTTCTTTGGGTTAATGCAGTATGCTAGCCTTTCACCCCTTGAGACAGTAGGATCAATTCAGGTTTGGGTCACAAGTGGAAATGAGGTTAGTGAGCTCAGGCTAATCTCCAGTGGACATTTGTCTACATTATGAAGTCATTGTGTGATACGGTAGGAATGGCCAGCAGTGTTTTCAGGGAGGCTGGGGGAGCTTCAGCTGCCTCAGCAGTTGTACCTGGAAAAAACATCACCTTTGTTCTGCTTAAAGCTGCTTCCCAGGTATTTTGTCTTGTTGTTGTTGAAAAAAACCCAAACAAACACACACTTGAACTTGCAGCAAGGCCTACTGTAGTTCTGTCCAAGACAAAGCTTATCTTGAAATAACTGCTGTGGCTGAAACCTGACTTCTACTGTATGCATGCTAAGTGCTTGAGCATGTGCTGGTGGAAAGCAATTCTGGCTCTCAAAATATTGTGCCTTTTACCACTAAAGCACCTTCAAAGCATGGGGCTCTGCACAAATAGAAACATGAAACCAGTGCTGTCTCTGGGGAGCCAATACCTAGGGCATAAAACTGAAGTGGCAATAGAGGAGTCATGATGTTAGGTCTTGGCCATGTGATGGTGGTTAAGGGGCATCGGTCTCAGCTATAGCAGCTGCTGAGGCCAATGTTACCATTTGTGGAGCTGTGCAAAAGGAGTGGGCAGGAGCAAAATTACAGTGTGAAATCAAGTTTTCATGCAGTGTTGTGGCAGATGTAGGAGATCACTTGAATGGTTGATACTTTTCAGCAAGTAGGATGGCCAAAAGAAGAGGCTGTGGGAGTTAAGAGGATAAATAATAACTGAATTTTAAGGAGAGAAAGTAGAGGTGTAAATGCTGCAAAAGTGGGAAAGGGATGGATCAGAAGATCACTATGTGACAGTCTTTCAGTGATGGGCTCCAGATGGGGTGGCGGTTGATGCTTGAGGGCCTGAGATGGAAAATAAGTTCCTTAATTTTGCATTCTAGCAGTTGCCAATTCATCATGGAAGTTGCAGGCAGCTACAGTAAACTTAGAGCTTGGTAGCTTGCTCAGTCTCCTGGCGTTGCTTTTTCTTACAATGTTAAAGCAAAAATAGGTTGATGTTGCTGGTTTGAAAGTGAGTAAGTGCAAAGTTGAAATGAAAGGGTGAGGGAAGAATAAAAACATCAATGTTGTGCAGAGCTGAAGCTGTTTAAGTGTCTCTGGCTGTAATATGCTCCATTTCTAAGCTCTGAATTCACTCATTACTTAATTTAGCTATAGGAATTGCTTCTTGGACCTTGCCTCAAAACCCACCTGCTGCTGTTGTGTCTTTCCTGGGGCCTTTTTCTTTGTTAACTGTTTTGCAAAACCTCAGCAATAAGTTGTCCTCCCAGGCTAAAAAGCCATGGTGCCTTGAAAATGTGTTTGCTGCTGTGTTAAATTGCATAGTTCCTGCCCTTTTAATTTCTCCAGCATGAGGACTGAAGTGGGAGTGCAGTGGGCAGCCCAGCAGCATGAGATGATTGGACAGTGTATGGTGGCTGTGCCTGTTTTTCTGCTAATAGCTTAGGGATTTTAAACTCTTATCAGCCAGCCCACAGTTGGGCCTCATAGTCCCAATAGCCATGTAGGTACAATTGCCACATGCAGCTGGCCAGCAGCTGTCTGGCTCCTAGGTGGGAGGTAAAAATCAGGCTCAAAGTAGTTTCCCTGCAGTGTTTTGCACACTATTAATTTGCAACAGGTTGATGGGTTTTTTCCTTAATCTGAGAAACTTCCATTTTCTTTCAGACTGATAACAGTGATTACCTCTCAGTGTGGACTGGAGACTGAACCCCCTGTGTTAAACACTTAAGTGCCTGGGGCTTATCTGGGGAGTATTACCACAGCAGGTGCATGAAGGCTCCTCTTGCTGGCAGTAGCCATGTGTGCTTGGTCAGTATTTCAGAGTCCTGGCTTTGCAGCTTGACAGTGTTTGGGGTTGTTAGCTTAGTTGCAGGGTGTGGTTTGTATCAGAACTTAATTTTTTTATATTTGTGCATCTTGATGAGGAAGATAGGCAGACTGCAGGTTTCAGAAGATGAACTGCAGTTCATCACTCTTATTTTGGATGGTGAGTGGGATAGAAGTAATGGAGATCTCAGAACCAGGTCATGCCCTGTGTAGCAGGAGGGCATGCTGTTGGCTCCCATTAGGTGCTCCAGGCCCTTCCATGCTGGCAAAATATGGAAAGCCATCACCTTCTTCCACTGTTCTGTGTTCTCTTCCCACTTTGATATCAGCACATATTCAAACAGCTGACACCCCTCAGCCTCACTGCAGGCCTTAGTGAGCAAAGCAATTGTCTGTAAACACTGGTTTAAAAGTAGTTATAGACCTTTTCTTAGCTGAATCCAGTACATAGGATGAGTGTGAATGGCAAGCATCATATCTCTAAAGTGGTAAAGCTATCCAACAGAAAAGTTAGTGGAAGGGATTGATAAAATTTTAATAAATTGCTGTTACTGATGTGCATCTGCAGTCTTTTGAATGGCCAAAATGGGATAAACCCCACTGATCTGTGATCCCAGGGAGAAAACCCTGCTTCTCAATATTTCTTGCCTATACACCACAATAATGCTAACTAATTTTTTCAGTGCTAGGTCATGTGGGTTATGAAAATTGTTGGTTGGCAAATGACTTCTGGTAAGTGCTTGCGTAAGAAGTCTACTTAAAGGGTCTAAATTTCACTCCCTGGTAGTCTGTCCTATTAAATGCAGTGTAACCACTCCTGGTCCAGGAAATGGTTAATCCAAGTACTACTAGAAAGTGAGAGACTATTCTGGGGAGAAGCCCAATATACTTAAAATTTTCATTTTCTTCAAGCTGTTTCCTAGATACCTCCTATGGACTACTATGGGGGCAGGATGGGCTCAACAGACCTGGATCAGATGCAATCAGGCTGTTCTTACAGTCCCAATGTATGTGCTATTTATACATGAGGCTGCTCAGAGAAGGCCTAACGGAGCAAAGCCTGCCAGGTAGCTCTCATGATGTCTGCTGTAATTCACTGAGGCTTTTGGTGATGTGGGCTGTGATCCGCTCACTAGCGTTCTTGCAGGTCATCTTTCTGTGGTCAGCCCATGTACCCTCATCAAAAGGAGCAGGGGGAACATCAAGAGCTTTGAGCTGTGCCTTGGAAACGTAGGAGGCACCATGTCCCTTAGGGCCTGGGTGGGTCCAGCTAGAACAAGTTTGGACTGAATCTTGCTATTTGAGTAGCACTGTTAACCTTCCACATGCTGCAGGAGTTCTTGCAAAGGCAGCAATCACATTGTGATCCCTACACCTTAAAAGTAAATGCTGGGGTCAGACACTTTCTGCTTAAAATGATAGTATTTGAACACCAAGCATTTGCCCAGGGCATTCAATTATGCCACAAGTCATGGGTTTCTTCCTGATACAGTTTTTGGAAACTGGCATTGTAGATGTTGAGACTGTTAAATGGCTTGAGTTTATACATTACAATTACTGTGAGTTGGCTGGTAATGACATGTCTAGTCTAAAGGCCCTTCTGGTTTTCTCAGAGAAGGAGGTATTTGCATCGAAAAGAGGCAGAGCTGTTAACTGCATGGTTTCTTGCTCAGACTCAGAGCAGGCTTTCATCTAGACAACTGAGATAGATATGAGTCTATATCCATCTTCTCACCATGCATTTTTTTCTTTTTCACATATGTAGAGCTGAGAACAAGAAAAAAACATTCTTTTACGATCTGAAGTGCCATATTGTGAATGAAGCATATATTATGAAAAAATACAGATTGGAAAGTAACATTGCTGAGCTGAAAGGAAAGGGCACCCTGCTGAGAAGGAACTAGTAAGAACATATCACAGATGTGATAACCAAATTGAGAGACATTTAAACATACGTTTTCTCTCAAGCTGTCAGCAGAATTTTGTCCTTGCTGCTCCCTCAAGTCATGCTGTGGTCCCTTAGGTCATGTTGTACTGTGGACTTGTGTGGAGATGCTGCTTTGTGTCCAAAGTTTCAGGTGCTATTTCCAGTAGTGGGAGGTGAGCTGTGCATGCCTGAAAGGCTGCACAAAGTAATGGTTGCAATTAAATGCTCTGGAACATGTAGCTGGATGCCAGGTCAGTGAGTGATGCCACGCTGTTGGGGACCTGCGGGCAGGTTCTAGGCTGGCTGTATTGGTTCTGACATTCAGGAGTTGTTTGCTTTTGCTGCAGCTCTTGTGTGCCCTTGCATGAGCCAATTTACTGCTTGGTTTACTTTCTCTGCCTATAAAGCAGAAGTGATAGTATGTATTTGATCCTATTTTCCTACGCTCTCAGAATTCACTTGCGTAGGTGAGGGCCGTAGAATTAAAAGATGAGATGAAAAGAGGTTCTGTTCTCTAGGAAGTTACAAAACTGCCAAAAAAAGCTCCTGAAGAGAATTTTTATCTTTATGCTTGGATACTGACTCAAAGGAAACCTTTACAGCTTTACCAGTAATTAATGGAAGTTCAGTTTCAATTTTGTCCTGATCATATTTGGGTAACAGAGAGAAAAGGAGAAACTTCTAGTCCTGTTGTGCAAATAGTGCAGCCTGAATTCTGCTGATACTCTTTAATAGGTTGACAATGTTTTACCTGAAATACTGGGATGCCGGTCACAGATTCTCTGCTAATACAAAATTTCTACTTGCTGTTCCTTGGAGGCCAGCAGATGAAAATCCAGGGACCAAGATTTTGGTATATTGAGGGAGATTCTAATAGTTTTTGAGTAAAATCGATGGACGGCAAAAAGTGGGAAGAATATTATTTTTATTTTTTTCCCTGAATTTTTACAGGTCCCTGTTGAGCTCTCCCTGGCCTCCTTAAAGCAAAATAAATAACAATCAGCCTGCTGAGACTCTAGAGCTAAATGACCACAAATTTTGTTGCTGTGAAAGCTGCCAATGCAAAGCTTTAAAATATTGCAGGGAAAACTAGATAATCAAAACTTGTTTAAAGAGTCATTCAAACCTAGGGTGAATGAGTTGACCAGATCAGTTGAAAGTTGTCTCCATTGCATCACTAAATTAACCAGTTGTACTGGCTCCTTCCTAAATCTTGTCTTTGTCTTCTGTGGCAATTATGTACTGGAAGTGCTGGGGAGAAGCATGCATGCCTTTGCCCTGCTGGAGCCTTTACTTTTGCTTAGGCTGATCTGTGTTTGGACAAATGGGATACGCTCAGCTCCCTGCTGTTGCTATCGAAAGCTGCTTTATGCAAACAGTTGTGGGCTTTTGGCTGCCTGATCTTCCTGCAGGAGTAGCTGCTGCACAATGCCAAGGATAAGGTGCTTGGTTCAGTGGACGGGTAGGTTATGAATTACTTTCCCAAGTCAAGCAGACCAGGCAAGCAGGCTTTGTCCCTTCTCTCAAGCGGCTGGTTAAGTTTATTTATTCCATAAAAGGCAGCTGCTTGCATTCCACTTGCATCGCCACCTTGAACTTCGTTTGAATATGTAAATGAGCGTTTCTGGTAATTATTGTAAGGGATCCCTGTGTTAGAAGAGCTGGGGTGCTGCTAATGTGAAGTAGCTGTGCGTGAGCAGGAGAGATGGGTTGCCCCAACACTGTTTTTCAAGTTCCTCTGTGGACCAGAGAAGTGTGAGAGCGCAGCTGTCCTGAACTAAAGCAGCAGAACAGATCTCTGTGTTATAGAGATGTAGCATGCAAATTCATGGTGTCCCAGGTGAACTTTTTTGGTCAGCGCCTCTCCCTGGCTGACTTCACTCCTCCCATTGCACTCATGTAGCCCCGTGCTCCCATGATAATCATCCACCCCCAGCTATTATATGCAGTACAAACAAATGACAAATCTCTGTGTGCAGGAAGGTAACAAGAGGCTGATCAGTAGCTTTAGTTATCTTTTCTTCATGTTTATTGCAGTCTGCTGCAGTTATTTCAAAGGGACTGACATTGATCGACAGCTTCTATTAAGGCCCATCCAAGGCAGCTGGATTGAACAGATACATTAAATAAAGCAGTTATTGCTTTTCATTGCCTTTCCGTAAAATATCACTGCTAAATAGCTTCTGCCATCAGATGCAGTTAGGTACATGGTTTTAATTTGAGGGACTGCTTTATAACACTGCACAATTGACACTGGTCTTTGTTTCCCCTACAATAATGATTGTGTACATCCTGGAGAATTGATGAGCTGTCTTCTGAGGACGGGGGGGAAGCCGGGGGGGTGGGGGGCAGCTGCCTTTGTTGCTCTCGCTCTTTTTTTATACTTGCCATGCTTGTCAGTTGTTTGCAGCACAGACAGAAATAATGTCAAGCAGGGCCCCTTATCTCAGGATGTTGTAATGTAGCTGCTGTAAGCCCTTGCCTGGAGACTAGATAAGAGCAACCTTACAAGCTTGTGGGGGAGTGAGGGGGGGGGTGTCGTCAGTGCCATTGCTGGGACAACAATGGCAGAGCTGTCACTTGCACATTATGACTCTTTCTGGTGCCAAGGAAAGATATGTATGCTGAGTGGTGAATAACAAGCACGAAAATAAAAGTCCCGAATGTTCATCTAATAATGATGTATTTGTAACAGTATTATACTGCCCAATGATATTCTTTCTTTATCTCCTCGCTAAATGGCGGGGCAGCTGTGTGCTTTGGCATGGCATGATGTCCTTCCTTTTGTGTGCTGCATATTAATCCTTTATTGAAGTAATTAAATGTGTGCTTAATGGCAATGAGCTGGCAGAATGAACGTACAATTGAATTAGCAGTTATGATGGGGACCATGCTACAAGATGAACTAAATGCAATTACTGTAGGCATTTTTCTCCAAGTCGAATCTGGCTACATGACATGACTTAATTACAGGTTGTTAGACACACTCTCTGATCTCGTAGTGGTGCATGTGGAGGCACAGCTTCAGCTCTGTCCTGTACCCGTAACACATGCACAGGCACCCATTTGCTAAGAGATTTAGTCTGGTGAAAGGGTCGATGTGGATTCCTGACATTGCTGCAGGCAGCTCGAAGTTGTGGTGGGAAAAACAGATTAAGAACCAGGCAAACAACAAAAGAGGAAAGCCAGTGCTCTGCTACTGTGAATCTGGTGGGGTCTTTGACGATCACCCTTCTTTCTTAGGGGATACCTGTTCTTCCTGGAGGGCGAGGTGGACAAAGAACAGGTAGTAGATCTAGTCCTTCTCTCAACATGTGTGTCTCTGGTCAAACTCTGCTGTCAGCGGACTACAGATCAACTTGTCTGACCCCAGCTGGACATTTGTAGACTAGCAGGAACAGAGTTTGGGAGTTAGTTTTTGAAAACATTTTGAAAACGGAAAGGAAAAAGGCGAAATCGTGTAGAGCTTTTGATTTGCAATGCTGATGAAGTTCTACAACACGACCTACAGTTGCAGCAAGACAAAGATAGTGCTGTAACTTAGGGGTGCGGTAGACTGCTGAGATTTCTGACACTAGGGGCACTGCAACTACAGTACTGCAAGTACAGATTTGGTAACTGGTTAAGTGATATGAAATGTCAAATCCTGGGTTCCCGGAGGTCTTTTGTCACTGCTTCAAAATTGGACTGAGCTTCAACTGTCATCAGGGAAAGATACAGTCTGTTTTGTTAACTACGGAGTTTGGATCACTGTTAGCAGCACATAGATATCTCCACGGTCAGGGTCTGCCTTGTATTACTGACACAGAAGACGAGGCAGTCTTCTCGCCCCATGCTTCTCTGTGCTCTTAGGTGCTGTGTGCCTGTTGTTGCCAGCATTGCACGCCTTTGAGGAAGGCAGGCTCAGAGGTATGAAATGTCTTGGGGAAGGTTCTGAGACAGAAATGTGTTGTGGGCACTTGTGCCTCAGTCTAGAGGCAGCACACACCGTTCCTTACATCAGCAAGAGCTCTGCTGTCAGGTCAGCATATCCCAAAGTTTACCAAGTCTCAAACTGCCAATCTCGCGTGGCCCTTCTAGGGGGCTGCAAACCTTTCAGGGTGTCTCTGAGCTCCTGTGGAAACGTGCAGGTGACCAGTGTTCCATTTGGGTGCCCTACTCTCTTGTATTGTTTGTGCGCTATATTAATTTCTAAATCTGACATGGCACCACAGAGGAGAGTATGGTAACAGAAGCGGGAGTGAAACTGATGGTATGATGCATAACAAAAAATGTGGGTGTGTGTTTTTGAGGTGTGTGGGGTTTTTTATTTTAACATAATAAGGCAAACCACCTGGTCACCAGGGCTCCCAAGGTTTAGTTTATAGCCTTCATTCTCTTTGGGGCCATAAATGAAACCCTTTCAGCCCTAATGACCACAATGACTTTCCTCGATCATGTTATTGCTACTTTGGCACATTTATTGCTTTCACACGCACTAATGGATGAGTTTGGATATGTTAACAATTTATATATCATTTGATCCTAAAAAAAAGCCCCCTCCCACCAACCAAACTAACTTAGCCCTGAGGATTGAGTAGCTTTTAAGGAGTATAAATGAATTTAATGCTTTAGAAAGAGCTTCTGTAAATTATGAACATGACACCTATTACATTAAGCTGCATTAAGCATTAATACATCTTCATTACTGGCAGGTTGCCCAAACCTCCAAGGTTGAAAAAGCTGTCTGAAATGCCCAATGTGGTAGACACCTAACCTGAGATTTATGACCTCTTTTTGGGAGGGTGGGACACTGACTCTCAGCCTGCTGCATTTGCCCGTGAAGAAATGTCCTCATAATACCTGTTGCACGATGGCTTTTTTCCTAGAGTTTCATTGGCCTGTCTGCACTGGAGTGTCAGACTCTTAGGTAAAAAGGTGCGATAAATCTTGTGGAAACTGCTGCAGAAATAGAAACTAGTTTTGCTAACCTTTTTAAGCCACTGGTAGTAGATTGCTTGGCAGATTTTTCTAACCACTGGCCAAGAATTATCTCACTGAACATGTAATAGTAATTTCTTATTGTAAATCCTTTCCACACTGTAGGCACCAAAGGCTGGAATTGCTGAATTGGTGTTTCCAATGGTTGTGGAGGAGGAAAGTCTAAAAAATAATCACAGTACATTAATGAGAGCCTGCTCTACACGGTCAAAGAAAGAAATAAAAGTGATTTTAGTGTCTTAAAAAGCAATATCCATTAGACTCGGATTTGGCTAAAAGTGGACTGAAAGGCTCTTATTTCAACAAGATGTACAGGCTCAGGGGAAAAAAACAAGCTAAATGCTTCTGACATTGTAATTGATTTTATGTGGTACATTTATGAGACTTTCAATTCATGTTCCATATGGGATTTAGCACTGAGGTGTTATTGCAACTTCTGAGACGGTTATGTTGTCGTTCTTGAAAGAACAATTTGGCCATTCCTCTGTGTCCAGAACAGAGTACTGACTTGGGCTCAATGTTTACACCTTGTGATGAAGGAATGCTTAAATTAGGGACTGTTTTTTCACAGGTGGGAATACGTAGTGTATCTTGGGAACCTGGGTGCCACAGGATGCTGTAATGAGCCTCACGTTGGCAGGAAGAGGGTAATCCACTGTCTCTGAGAGGCTGTAATATCAGACTGCAATCCAAGCATAAAGCAATGTGGTCACTGTATGAGATGAAGATTTAATGGATATTGTTCATGGTGTTGGAATATATGAAGCAATAAATTGCTTTTCTGGATGATTTAATGCTGAAGCAAGGTTGAAGACTTAGGTAACTGCACGTGGTTTACTGCAAATATACTAGCTTTATGGTGGTAAATGTATAACCTATTAGACAGCAGAAGAGGGAAGGAAAACCAAGCAAACCCCAAAGCCTTTTAATCAAAGCAGTATTCCAAGGTTCAAAGTCAAGCTCTCTGAAGTCGAGAAATACCATATTTAAGGTAACCGAGCCTTCTAGATCACATACGCTGTGAGTATGTGTGTGTATCTGTGCGTGCACGTTTTGTTACAGGTTTCAGTTATATAAAAGGATGTTTGTTTCTTCCAGATACTACCAGCTTCAGTGCACAGCATGAACCATGCACAAAGTGTGAAACAACTCTACAATATTTCTTCCTGTAGTGATGGCTCAATGCCAGAGGTTATGTAAACTCAGCAATAAATATGCATTTAATAATTTCCTGATGTTGTTCTTTGTGGCGACCAACACTGCTGTAGACTAATATTAATGAATTTATCTTTATTTGCTTTCCTGTGAAACAGCCAACTAACATACTTATTACATCACTGAGTACAGTTCACCAGAAGTCAGTGAGAAAGTTGGAGTGCTTCAAGTTAAGCATGTGCTTAAATCTCTGTGGAATCAGGACCTAGAATGCCTTTACTGGATTAGTAGCAATGTGCAAATGATGCCATTTACTATTTATTTTCGATGTGACTTCTTTGAAACTGTGAAGCTTACTAGCATGTCCTGAAAAGTACATGAAGAGGAAATGAGACATGCAGAATTTAGATATGCACTGTTGTCCAGCTGGAGTTGTGCTTGCTGTTCCTTGGCTTGTGCGGGTTTTTTGTTGTTCACAAGCAAACACGTGCAGTAGTAGTATTGTCTGTTCTCTTAATGGAAACTTAATTTGAGAGGGTGTGGGTGTTAGGGAGATTATCCTGGTTCTATTGGTGTCCATAGCAAAATTCCTATATTGAGAAGTGTGTCCAGGAGTATGTCCCTGAAAATTATATGCCACAGAAAGCTCTCTTCCTGCTCTAAGGTGCCTTCAGAAAAGCTCTGAGCCTTTTGTCACCCTCTAACAAGTCTGGTGCTTCTGAAGAATTTACTTGTTTACTTCATTATCTCCTCTTGTGTAGATTGTCCAACTTGCTGTGTTTCTCAAGAGAACAAATAAGATTGCTTTTTAATCATTTTTCTAGTTTTTACAGAAACTTCATAAACAAAGTCATGTTAATTATTTGCCCAGCCCTTGTCATAAATTAACGTTTACCGGAAGAATTTTATTTAAGTTTGCTTTATTGTTATCACTTACCATTAGTTCCTACACACTTTAAGCCATACAAGGGAATATGGTCTTGAGCCTTTCTGGTTATTGTACAATCCTGTCCAAAAGCTGGCAGAAACTATAGGTCACTATTAAAGTTATGTGAAAAAAGTAATATCTACTAACTTCAAAGGAATTGAAGAAAAAATGCCCTTAGAGCTTGAATAGAATAATTGAGCTTTTCAATCTACTCTTATGTTGAAGCTAAGAATTTGCAAGTGTATCTAAACATGGGAAGATCAAGTACTTCTGGGTTCTCTGGAAGTTTGAAAGGACTGTGTATGAGGTTAGTATCTCTCTTAATTGAAGGCTTGTGTGATAATTCCATCCAAAGTCAAAAGATTATTGGGTTTTTCCTTGTACTAAGTGCTGTCTTGACTTTAAAATATGTCATGGTTAGTTACAGGAGGTAATGCTTCCTATTAGGCATAGGGAGAGAAAATATGGATGTTTTTTAAAGCATGTGAACTGCTTCTCCGTATAAATCTGTATTTCTAGGTGTTCCAGACTATAGTAGAGCATAGCCAATGACCCTCTACTCTGTTCCTTGGCTTGTCTGTGTTTTTTGTTGTTTGCAAGCAAAAAGCTTGTTTGGGTTTGTTGTTGTTTCACAGGAAAACTTGGTAACTATACCTGTTCCCTGACTTAATAAGTACATACAAAAGGTTTTGCAGGTTTCAAGGCCTGAAATCCTTTAATGGGGAATAGATATGGAATGGATAACTACTTGTAATGCTAGAAACATGTATAGTAAAGTGTGTGCATGTGTATTAATTATATTTTTTCCTATATACACACTGATAGAGTAGCATGGATTACGATGGTAAAATTAATTATAATTTGACATTGTACCTTCCGTATAAATATACAAGTATTGAAGTCAGCTTAATTTTCTACACCTGTCAGTGATTCATAGTGGTTACATGGAAGAACTTAATGTATGTGAAATGTACATATTTTAGAAACCATGTAGTTAACAAATATTTATCACATGTAAAATATTGCATTTGATGTCTATGAAGTGTAAAAAGTGCATAGAAGTTGGGAATTCTAAAACCAGTTATCTATATTCAAGGAATTCTGTTTTCTGTCCCAAGTAAATAAAGTTGAGATAGGAGTTACGCATCTTAGCTGTTGTCTTTAAGCCAAGCACATGAATACGTTTTACTTTGTATCTAGAACAAATGCAGAGTGACCTTGGGCCCTTTGAGTGAGCTCACTTACATACCTAACTAAGTATAGATAAAGACATCTGAAAATGTTGGCTCATGTTGCAGCTTCAGTCTTAACCAGTGGGATACCAGATGCACTGAAACCAAGTCACAGTTAAAACTGTATTATTTGATTATTTTAATGCTGCTAGAGCACATGTTTGCAGAGGCAGGGACCAGCTTGATGTCTCTTTCACAGCTTGAAGTGGATATTGTTTTTCTGTGGAGTGAGTTAAGTAGGAAAATGCTCAGATATTATAAGAGAGAATTGCTTTGCCCCCGTGTAGCCTTCCTTTGGTGTATTTGATTGTTCCTTTATTATGCAAAGGTAACCTAAATATCAGAGGTGAATTAGTTTAATGCAGTAAGCTGCTTGTAAGGCACATGGGACTCTGGTTATCGTGCATGTATTAATGACCTGCTCAGCACGTGTCCCATTCAAAGCACAGGGCAGGAACTGATCTGATTACAGATTTCATTGCTGTTTGATTGGGAATGGACTGAGAATTGGAAGGAAGGTGCAGGATTGAACTCTTTGCATAACTGGTTTTGTTGCTGAAAATGCCCAAGCCACCTCCTCTTCAAGCAATGCTTGCTCAAGATGAGCCAGCAGAGAAAGGAGTACTTTTTTCTCTTCCAGTTCAGGAATAGTTGACCGTAGATTTATACCCATTGTACATGTGCTTACAATACAAAGGATTGCTCTCTGTGTGTATTTGCCTGTGCTTAGCTAGAGAAATACAGGCATTCTGCAGATGAATGTGCTTCAGGTAAGACCTCAGCATCTGAGGGCGTGAACTCCATCAGTTTCGTTTCTATTCCAGGTTTTGGGAGGGAAACAAGTCTGGCGCAGAGCTGTGTGTGGGATGCTCCTACAGGCACAAGCTCTGGGAGGATGTATTAGGGAATATGAAATGGCTGTAGGCAATGATCTATCATACTGTATGGATATGTTTTACAAAGCCTGTTGTGTTCGACCATTTCCAATGCTTTCCAACAGGAAGGAAGATTTGAAGTCAGGAATGTTCTGCAAAGTCAGCTCCTAGATTTGTAACTGTATTTTAATGTTCATCAGACTCTAGGGTGAGAGACATTTGTTCTTTCAAATCCCAGTAGATACTAAAGGCTTTAGTGTTTGTCCCTGACTGGTCTTAGCCAGAATCCACCCAGCTCAGGTATGTGCGATCCTCTTGCTGTTCCAATTGGACAATTTGTTGCCATGATTGCTATGAGCTTTTCTAGATGATATCACTGCTGAAAGTTTTAATGAGACTAAGATTGCTGTTACAAATCTATCCATTAAAATGTTCTGTCACTGAAAGGCATTATACTTTAGAGGCTGCTGTAACCACAGGGAAAAATGGCTCAGGCACCAGCCAATGAAGTCAGTAAATCAGAATAAATAAATGGAAATGCCAGGGCTATAAGCAGGTACTTGATGCAGTTCAGAGCAATTTCTGTTACCTGAAGGGAGGGAATCCATCATGTAGAAGCAGCCCTACCTGTGGGTGGAAAACCTACTCAGATCAGCATGGTTCCTGCAATGGCCTCTCAGCAGGAGGCATTGCCTCTAATGGCACGACTTGAAAGTTGAATTTGACTTTTTTCAAGGTCTCTGGTTATTTTTTGACTTGTTTTTGCACGTGCATCTCTCTCCCGCTAGGAAGTGATGATCCCCACTTCTGTCCAGGAGGGATGTCACTTTCTTTTGGACCATTGAGAGGAAATGAATCTTGTGATGCTGCTCATTTACAGTGGCAGAACATGTTCTGCGTGTAAAAATGATCAGTGAATGTATGTGTGTTCGGCCTGGGGTACCTGAAGCCTGTGATGGTGGAAATCTTAAACACTGTTGCAAATTAAAAGTAGGATTTCTCTATATATTTCCTTGTTTGGAATAAATGGTGGTATGAAATTCAGCCTAATTTCCCCAGAATGAAAATCAGTTGACCCTCACATTCCTAACAGCTGAACTAAAAATTTGGAGGCTCACATCAAAGCTCTGTAAATAAAGTGAGTAACACTTTGGACGCTTCTGGTGGGAAGCGGGGGAGGGGGAAATTCCCTCTATAAAGAACACCCAAGTATTTAAAAAGAAATGGTTAGGTTTAAATATCTTACTGTTTTTCTTCTCCATGGCTCCATGCTGGGGATTTTATTTGCCTTTGCAATGCTTATGCTGCTGAGCCCTTTTCTCAGAGGTAGGCTGACGTTAGCACACTGAAGCTACTAGCAGGTTCACCAGAGCAAGTTTATTTGTAGTGTGGCCTGAGTTGCATTTGAGGGTGCCATTACAATTCAGAAGGCTCCACAAGGTTTGAATATCAATGGCACTTCAAAGGACTATAGCTGTGAATGAGCAGACGTGCTCCCTTGCGGGCCTCAGAATGGAGAAGGAGAGAGATGGGTTCAAAGGTAGGAAATGGGTAGCATTTGTCCAAGGGCACTAATAGTAAAGTAGGCACCCCAGGTCTTCATAAATGTGGTGGAGTCTCTCTGGGATCTGCAAACTGAGGGCTGTATAGAAACTACTTGTAGCAGCCAGACTGCTCTCCCTGGTTCAGTGCCCTATGTGCCCCTTTAATCCAGCCAAAAATTGATGAGAAAGAAGTACATTTGCTTTTCTCCTACAGAGTTGCCTGGTTTTTGTTTTTGTTTTTTTTTCCCCTGAGATAGATAGAAATGGAAACCCATGTAATTTATCTTATATTTTCTCAGGTATCATTTTAGATTTTGGGATTCTTTCCTAAGCCAACCCAAGCTGCTTCTCTTGCTTGGTCTGTCTAAGCAAAACTTAAACTTGAGGGAGTTCCTTTTTCTTAATCTTGTATTTCAACTAAATGGAGTAGTTTTATTACTGTGGGATGAGTGAGGAAGAGACATATGGTAGTTCTCGGTCTTAACAGTTTGATGCACTATTAAAAATTATGTTGGAGATTAGCAAAGCTGGGCAAAATCTAGGACTTTTTGCTAGCATGGTCAGAGGTACCTGCTTCTCCAAGAAGACTGCATCCTTATCAGTAAGTCAGGTGGATATTGGAGAAGGCCAATATCCTTAATTTAAGGATAGGAAGCTTGTGAACAGGTATTAAGTGACTTGCCAGAGGTCATTCAAGCAAACTGTGGCAGGAACAGGAAACTGACGGCAAAGCAAGGTGTCATCATGCCATAGTAATCAGCTAAACCTAATAGTGTGGCCTTTGATACCTTTTAACTAAATTAACTCTGCTCAGGCAGCTTGTTTTGATGGGTTTTCTGTCCATTTTAATTTTTTCAATGGGATTTCTCTTTCTGGAAATATGCTGTATTGGAACCCAAACTTCATGGGGTAGGAGAAACCACCTGTATGTCCATATGGCAAGACAATGGCAAAACCTACTTATTAACTGGATCCAGACCAGAACAGGATTTCTGGGTATGTCTGCTCTTTGTTGTGAGGGAAGTAGAATACTTTCATGTCCACTGCTACAACCTCTTAGGAAATGATCACGTTTCTCACAAGTGGTTAAGAGATCAGTTGCCTCTCTTTCTGCTGATGAAGTAGATGTTTTCTATGTAGAAGTGGCTGTCTTGTAACTGATGACCTGATGTAGTAGGCACCATCACAGACTGTTAAGAGATGCTTTGTGTGATGTGCAATGCTGTATTTAACAGCCTCCTGCGGCTGAGAGACCATTAGTTGTGTTTATGCTTGGAGAGGAAGGACTAGAACTGGACTTTCTGCCCTAACTTTGGCTGCACCTGAGCTGAATGTGCTTAGGCTTTGGAGAACCTCAGCAGTATCCTAGCAGAGTTTTTCTGGTAACCCTTGCAACTTCCAGACCTTGAATACATGCATGGGTGAAGTGTGCTGTAGGTTTGGAGTGGCTGCATCACTCACAGGTGCAGAGCTCTGGATGCATTGCCTGGGCAGATATTGCCAAATGAGTGCCCATAACAGCTTCAGACATGCTAAGCTTGAAGACCTGTAATGATTTTATGCAAGGTAGGCAATGCACCTGTTTACTTAGTTGATAAAATGCTGTGGCCTGGATTCTACCAGGGAAGCTTTCTTCCCTTTGGGCTTATAAATATAATTAAATTGAACTTGAATGCTTAAGCAGTTGGTTTACAGAAGTCGGCACATAATTTTGAGGCCTGCTAGTCCATCTGGTTATGAATGCTGGATAAAGTAGGTATGGTGGTTTTGGCGAGAGAGAGTTAATTTTCTTCATAGTAGCTGGCATGGGGCTGTGCTTTGGATTTGCGCTGAAAACAGGATTGATAATGTTTATCGTTGAGCAGTGGTTACACAGAGTCAAGGCCTTTCCTGCTTCTCACACTGGCCCACCAGCAAGTAGGCACAAGAAGTTGGGAGGGGACACAACTGGGACAGCTGACCTGAACTGACCAAAGGGTCATTCCGTACCATACGATGTCATGCCCAGCATATAAAGCTGGACGAAGAAGGAAAGGGGGGGACATTTGGTGTTATGGCATTTTATCTTCCCAAGTAACAGTTATGTGTGCTGGAGCCCTGCTTTCCTGGAGATGGCTGAGCACCTGCCTGCCCATGGCAAGTTGTGAATCAATTCCTTGTCTTGCTTTGCTTGTGTGCGTGGCTTTTGCTTTCCCTATTAAACTGTCTTGATCTCCACCCACGAGTTTTCTCACTTTTGCTCTTCCGATCCTCTCCCCCATCCTGCTGCAGGGAGAGAGCAAGCGGCTGCGTGGTGCTTAGTTGCCAGCAGGGGTTAAACCATAATAGTCCTTTTTGGTGCCCAACATGGGGCTCAGAGGGTTTGAGATTATGACAGATTTTATTAGAATGTGCTAGATCAAATTTATAGCTGTTATTGCTGTTTAGCTGTTAATTGGCAGGCTCCTGTGCTTGCTATGGGCCTTGCTTGCCTCGCTGTATATTGGAGTCTAGTGCTCGTTAGTGGCTGCTTTTTGATTTTGCTGCTTGCTGTACTGCTTATCTTACTCCGCTGTGCCTGGGAACATTTTGATAACAGCAATGGCAATGCACCTGGGCTGGCAGATGGCCAGGGCATTGCTGCTGTTCCTGTGCTGCTGTACTGGATTGGCTGGAACTCCAGTGTGAACTCAAGCCGGAGGGACTGTGACCTGTGGATGAGTCCATGTTGGAGCAGGACATCCTGAAACATCTGTGGCTGTGAATAAATCCACACCACAGCAGGTATAGCTCAAAGTGGCTGTGGCTGTGGTTGTCTGTGATGCAGCATGTTTACCTCTGAAGGGACTGTGGCCCAAGGATAAGTCCACACTGGAGAAGGTACACCTTGAAGCTTCAGTGGCTGTGCATGAGGTCATGCTGGACCACTTCAAAACAAGTGGCCACAGATGAGCCCATGACAGAGCCAGTACACCCTGGGAGGGACAGAAGCCATGGGTAAGGCTGTATTGGAGCAGGTTTACTTTGAAGGGACTATGGCTGTGGGTAAGGCCACGCTGGAGCAGGTATAACTGTGAAGGCTATGTGGCCTATGGATAAGGCTGTGCTGAAACAGATGCACCTTGAAGCAACTGTGGCTCTGGATAAGTCTATGGTGCAGCAGGCATACCCCTGAAGAGACTGTGGCTACAGATAAGGCTCCACTTGGAGGAGTTAGATCCCTAAGGGACTGCAGTATGTACATCAGTCCAAGCCAGAGCAGGGGCAAGGGGATTCATTGCAATGTTAAATCCTACTGTCTGGTCCAAAGGGACCGGGGTGGAGATTGTAATGAATGGGATATAGCTTTTAAATTGTTGTAACCCATGGTTTGAGTTGCATGTTATAGGAATTGCTGTAGGAGGAATCACCCGAACCAATGGAGGACAAGCCTTACAAGAAACAGTGCTGCAAGTGTAGCAGTGACTTGACCTGAGCTGACTTTGGTGCCCAGTAACTCCACACAACCCACCACCTCTCCTGTCCTGAGTGACCACCATAACAGATAGAGCCCAAAGTCGTGGACTAAGTGAACTCAGTTGAAATTTTGTGGACTTTCATAGGGGTGGTCCACAGATTAAGGGACTCATATCTGTGTACTATGTCAGAGGATGGGAAGTGAGGTGGTGGTTAATGTGATGTATTGGGTAGTGTGGTATCTGAGCATGACATAAATGGTATGGAATAAGAGGTGGAGAATGTTCTGGTTTTGGCTGAGATAATTTTCTTCATAGCAGTTGGTATGGGGCTGAATACCTGCCTGCTGATGGGAGGTGGTGAATGAATTCCTTGTTTTGCTTCACTTGTGTGTGCAGCTTTTGCTTTACCTATTAAACTGTCTTTATTTCAACCCATGAGTTTTCTCACTTTTACTCCTCCTGTTCCCTCCTCCATCCTGCTGTGGGGGAGAGAGCCGAGTGGCTGTGTGGTGCTTAGTTGTTGGCTGGGGTTAAACCACGACGGTGTGTATTAGAGTATATGTACAGAATAGTATTCAGCAATGCTTTTAAGGTATGCTCAAAAATGTACCACAGAGCTGTGTTTTCTGCTCTGCATAGTCAGTAGCTGAGGGATTCTCCTTTTCTTTGACCAAACAAACCACAATGCTCCAAATGGCTGTTTAAGAGTGGGTGTTAAATTTTGCAATCTGGTTTTACATTAACCTTAGCAGAAAAGAGGCTTAAGAACACCTGACCAAAACATAGTTATGGGTTGCATCTGCATCTAGATTGTTGTCATAATTTCTTGTGAACTCTTCCAAACTGGAAATGACTATATTCTTTACATCTGAACCTGAACTGCTGGGGACAGGTCCCAGTTTGCTGATCTGCTGCAGGATTTTTCTGTAGCCAGGAATGGTTTCTTAACTAGGCTGATTTGGGGACCGAGAGTATAATTTAATTTTGGCTAGACAAAAGTGTTCTGGTTTTATGCTAGCAGAAGGCTGCCTAGTATGTGTATTTCTGTATGTAATTATTTTTGTAACTTTAATTTTTATTCATCCATATCTGGCCTGAGATATTTTCCCCTTTAGGCTGATGGGTTGCACTTGTTTTCTTTGCAAAGAAGTTCTTCCTTCAGACAAAAGGCCATATTTCATGTTGATGTTCCTAATCAGATTACCATCAAAATTGTTGGAGCATACTTTTGTGTTCTAACCTTTCAATATTTAATCTGACCTTGTTTAGTTGGAGGAAATGTCTTTGTCAGCTGTTGTTTGCTCAGGACTTTGATAATACGGGCACTTTGCGAGTGTTAAGTATTCGCTTTGCTAGTATTTCTGTTTTTATTGCATCAGAGTAAGGCCCAAAACACATTACATCTGGACACCAGCCTACGTAATATACAGGCATAGTCTTGCTATTACTTTGGCTCTGGTGATGGATCATGTGAGAATCATGGCTGGTTTGGGGAGCTTGGGAACTGTTGCCTTCCCTAGTGGTGTTCGTGCCGCTCGGCGGGGTGCATAAAAGACTGGAAACACGTGCAGCACTTGGTTTGGACTTGCTTTATGCTGAAATCTGAGGAGCAGCCGGGGAGGCTCTGCCCTACCTCAAACCTGGTAGGGCAAATAAATATTTAGAGGACAAAGAAAGAGGCACCAGGGATGGGTGGAGGAAAGCTGGTGGTAAAAGCAGTTATCGCAGTTGTTGGAGAGAGGCTACAGACACGGTGTGCCTCCAGTGTCAGTGCAGGCTTCTTGCCCCCTCCTCTAAGCAGGCAGGGAACTGTCAAGAATCTGAGCATCACCAATATGTTAAGATAGAAGAGAGTTCATGGTTTTGGTACATGGCTGGTTGTTTTTGTCCTTGCTCTGAAGACATCTCCTTAATTTGTGCAGCATGTATTCGTTTCTTTGTGGTGGAAGTGCAGAGAAGCTCTGAACACGGGATAGATACCTGCAACCGATTTGGTGGTGCCAAGTCACGTGAGTCGGTCTGAACGCGTGCTTTGTCATTTCAAGTATGCTCCTGTCTAGCGCAGACGTCCCTGTCCTGTGCGAGGGCTGAGACCCTTCTAGCATGCCCAAACATGAAGCAGGAGTCTGTGACTTCACAGACTTCATTCATCATACGCTTTGCTGATGGTGTGTTAGTGATTCAGCTGTCGTGCCAGCCTAATGACACAATATTGCCATTTTGTGAACTGCGCTGTTCAGAGAGGAGCTTATTAGTTTCTGCAAGGATTTACTTTTTTCCCAGACCCATCACTTGTTTTATAAAGCTATCATGTACCATTTAAATACTTACTGCTGTTCTACAGTCGTCTTACAGTAGATCTTGCTCTGATAGATTGCAAAATGGCCTATGTTAAATCCAGGCAATAATGATTCAGTATCAATCATTATTATAATTTTTCGGTTCAATGGTATTTCAGTGAGGTCTGACTAAGATTAAAAGAATTGGTCTTTTAGGGACACTCTGTCATTATTTTTCATTATTTACTTTATTCTTGGAATATTCCCATTGATTTTTTTTCAGATCACTTGCAATATTAGAGTGAGTAAATAGGGTAAGAGCTCAAAACTGGGAAAGTAAATCAAGTCTGATAAAATTTTTCTCTGTTATTTTCTATGGCATTTTTTTACAGCTTTTAGGTGGTTCAGGTTTCTTCTTTGCTCTAAATATATTTTTTGCTCATGTGTGTTATGAGGGTGCATTCTAGACTCACTTGCTCGTACTTTCTACAGTGACAAATGATTTATTCTTTTGAGCTCCATAAACATTCTAACTTGAGATTCCATTTTTAGAAGTCTTAATGCTTTTTATTAAAATCCTCAGCACCAATTCTCTAGTGTCCAAGTAATATGTTGTACAGCTTAGGATGAATGAGCTTTAATAAACATGATTATACCTGCCTATAATATCTCTTCTGTGAGTAGATGGCTGCATGCAGTTGTTTTTCCATACTCGGCCATTACTGTTGACAGCATCACTGAGAGACTTTTCTGCAGAGGTTTCTTTGGTACTCCAAGTGGCTGCACAGATTGTATCTCATTAGTGACAGGATACAACAAGGAAACATTCAACACTCTGAGTTTAACCCATAACTCCAAGGTAATAAGCTATTAATTTGAAAACATGTCAACGGAAATTGATGTGTGGCTTTCTATCTGCAAAACAGGCCAGAAAGTATCATGGACTCTACGTCTTGAGCCACAGACCCTGCCTGTAAGCTGTGCAGATTCCCACTCAGGAAAAGAGTGCCTAGCCATGGGTGTATCTTTCTGTTGTAGTAGTTCTGGCATCCAGTGACAGCTAGGAGTAGGTGACCCCTGTTTACCAGGTTTCTTGCACCAGAAATGCTTGCTTTGGAAGATGACTTTTATTCACTGGGGATCTGTCTGTCCGAGTGGTCCTGTAAATAAAGGCGATCACCATAGGTGGGAGAAGCTGGGCACTGGTAATACTTTGCGGTGGTTGATTTTCCACATTATATCAAATCTTCATCAAGGGACAGAAATTGTTTTGGAACTAGTTAAAACCTGTATGGACTCCATTCTTAAGACAGTGCTAAAAGAGAGCAGCCTTCATATATGGTCTTTAGACTTGAGATGCCTGATCTCTGAGAAATACAGAGGAGAGTGGAGATGCAATAGAAAAATAGAATCATCTACTAAATATGAGGCCAAATCACAGAGCTGACCAACTGATAGGAGCCTCCCCCCATGATGGAGTCACTGGGGCCCAAGTGGAACTGCTTGTCTATTATATATCCTCTGGGACTGGAGGGGCAGAGTTGGGATATCTGGAACTATCTGCACTGGAAAAAGGCCTGCGGGATGGTACTCATGTTGTATATGTGGCTAAAATAAGCAATGAAATCCGAAGCCCTTCTGGAGCCAATATTCCATTTTGGCACTCACATTGGCAGACTGATGGGGGGTGGGGGGTGTGTTTCATAGTTCACTGTGGTGCCGGTAGGATCAAAATTGGGTTCCCCTTGTCTTGAAATACTGCCATGGGCACCAATGGAAGTAGGGTCAGGTGTGTGGCCCAAAGGATGTCCACCTCTTCTTCATCCTCATTTCATCCAGGTGCTTTGGCTGGGGTGAGCAGCAGGACCAGCCACAAGGGCTCAGCCTTAGCCCCAGGAGCTGTCACTCTGTGGGACTAATTGGGAGTGAACAGCGGGCACACTGAGCTTGGAGGAGCTTGCTGGACAGAACATGAAGCTTGAGTGGATAGCTTGCTGCAGCTTTTTGGTTCAGACATACAGTCTACATAGCCTTATGTCTCAGAGAAACAAGCCCAGCAGAAAATAGGGTTTGTATTCTGGCTTTGTGAATATCAGATGGGGGAAGACATGTTTAGTGCCAGAGAACAAGCAGGCAGTCCAGCCTTTTGTGCCAGAGGTGACTGGAAAGAGAGGCTGCATGGTGCACATAAGCTATGTGAGTAACTGCCATCCCAAAATTACTGGGGAAAAAAAAGGAGGAGGATGCTGCAAAGTAATCATCATTCAACATTATCAATGAACACTTTTTTTAGCTTAGTTACAGCTTTCACATGAAGTCCCTGAGAATGAAATCTCGGTGGCGTTTGTTGGGTTTTTAATTAGAGAATGTGTACAAGTTCAGCAGACGTATTTTTGCCAGGATAGTGATTGAGTGTGAGACCTTCCAAACAAGGTGGCTCTATAAGAGTGTGCAAAATGAGGTGCTGCAAGGTGTGAGGAGCTCATCTGCTGTTATAGAGGGGAGTAAGAGAGGAGCTGCAGAATAGAAAATCAGTTTTATAAGGACTTGCTTGAATTGCATAATTAGGTGGCAAATAATAACACAACCATGTGACACTGTCACACCAGACAGCTGCTGATGTTGAACTGGAGGTGTTCTGAACATTTTGAAAGCTTTCTTTTCTTTCTTACGAGTCCAGTGATAAATAGAAGCAAAATCCTCTTTAAATGAAGCTGGTAAAATTTCTTTTGACTTGAATAAAATAAGGACTCAATTCTGGGACTGGAATATACAATAGAGGTAAAAGTAGGAAGAAGTGCTATTCTTAAAATACTTGGTGCTTTGTTGTTGGGTTTTTTTCATTAGCTGTTTATTCAAAAAATATTTGAGAATTCCTCCATAGGCGACCCGCCAGTTGATTAGGTATTTTTCTTACCATAAGCTTACCTTTCTAGCTGACAAAAAAATGCTGAACCTTCTATATGGGTTTAATGCCAAGAATAGTAATAGGGAAAAAACCTTACAGTGTATTTATATGTTCACGTCATTCATTTGCGTAAATGGTTGTAGAAGCTTCTTTGATTTATATGGCCAGCAGATGTTGGAACTTAAAGCACCTGCTAAGAAAAGCAGATTCTTTACAGCCATGGCCTAGCCCTGTCTCCATAGGTTTTTATTTTTTCTCCTGGCCTCCTTGCTGTGGCCCAGCAGTATCTGCGCTATTAGTTCATCTGTGCAGGCAGTGTCTGTGGTGGGTCTTGGATGCTCTGTTCTGTGTATCTGCCAAGCCTGCTTTGATAATGCAGCCAAGCCACTGCTGGTTGAAATGTGAAAAATGCCAGAAGCTTCTTTTTCTGTGTGTACAAAATCAGCCCAGGAGGCCTGTGACATGAAGAAAGCATAATTCGTTCTACTATACTGCTTTAAAAAAAACCCAAACAAAAAAAAAACCCCAAACCAACAAAAAAAACCCCCACCAAATAAACAAAGGAGGCTTACTGGCAACAGCTAGGCAGCACTGCAGCTCAAAAGCAGGGGCTTCTATTGTGCAAACTTGATAAAATTTCCCTAGCTGGCCAAAAAAATCCTGTTAAGAAACTATGAAGGAACTAAATTAATCCTAAACAAACTGTTTGCTCTACTGTTTTTCTTACACCCATCAGTGTGTCCGGAAATATCTTGCCCACTGTTTGTAGGAGCTGCTGTTCCAGCAGCACTGCCCAGAATTTCGCTCAAATTGCACTGGTTTGGCCCCTATATATTTGGTTACATGGTAGTAAAAACAATCTATTGTTCATAGCTGTTCTCCTCCCATGGTAATCTCTATTGATCTTGTCTGTGCCATCTCTGGCTTTCAAAATAGATATACAGCAGATGTGAAGTGAGCAGGCCAGAATTTCAAGTTTGACACTAGGCATCAGTGAGCTGAATGTTTCTGCAGATCATGGGAAATCTGCCTGTAGTGGCATTTGTCTCTCTTCTTTTACACTAAAAAAAAAAAAAAAAAACCAAACAAACAACAACAACAAAAAAAACCTGAGAATGGGTGAGGTGTGCCTTGTCAATAGATGACCTCTTGTTAGGGAATTGACAGGATAGGGTGTGAGGCTAACATGGGAGATACCCTGTGATGCTGGAAACAGGTGAAAACCTCAGATATCTTCACCAAGACCCCACAGAAGGGAGATGTCATCTTCCTTAAGGGAAGAGCAGACTGTACTCCTTGAAGGGAAAAGGTGAACACTGTAGGCATGGTGCTCCTGACAGACAGTCTGGTGGAGCCAGCTGTCATTGCTGTGAGGTGAGATTAATTGGTTTGAGTGCATTAAGGTAGCTGAGTAGCAGGTGACTCTTGGAACAACAGTGAGATGTTTGCAATGACTGTATTGCAACTCCTTTTCTGGCCAAATCCCGTGCAGAAGTGCTTGCTTGCCAGTCTTCAGTATGCAGTGAAGAGCTGTGCCTCACTGGAGTCCTTAGTTTTTATAAGTGTGTGTGTATGATGTACCTGAAACATGAAAATGGGGGTTGCTTACCTTACAAAAATCACATCACATTTTACAAATCCACCAATGATAATGATTTTAATTCAGTTATAAATCTCTGACTTACATTTAGATCAAAGTTACTCTTGTTACAACAGTTTCTGTAATGCTATGAACATTCTGCCAGGCACAGAAGCTTGAGCATTAAAGGAATACATCATAGCAATTAGTTAATGATGTAGTTCAGTTTAGCCAAGTGTTTAAAAAAGAAAAAAATAATAAAATAAAATAAATTTGGAGAGCACTAAAGGAAGTGACATAGTTTGGCATGTTGAGTGATACTTTATGATCTTTGACCTCATTTAATTGAAGAGTAACTGATCTTAAATACAGTATTTTTTTTAGCTCTTAATAACTTTTGTAATATCTGCTTGTAGAGTCAGTCCTCTGCCACAGCTGTTTATCGTTTGCTTCTCAGTACTCGCTAAGCCTCGACTTCTGCTCGACCCTGTGTTACTGAAGTTGATGCCTTGGCATTTACCTCATCTTGTGTTTGGCATTAAATTGCAGCTGTATTTGAGAAATGTCAGGGAATAGCCTGATACATTGTAATGGACCCTGCTGGTGAGTTGGGATGGACTGTCTGCAGAGAGAGTTCCCAAGTGCGTTGAACATTTGGAAAGAAAATGGAGGAAGAATTAGTTAGCTCTGCAGTGTGTAAATTAAGTCAGATGAACTGTTTTCTTAATCAGATGTGACAGTCCTTTATGCTGCTGTAGTTTATTAGTGATAAACTAATATAGGCTATCCATAGCTGATGGAATTGGCATATCATTCCTCATTGAAGTCATTCCTAATTTAAGACAAAGGTCTTTGCCCCTTGACTGAATGAAAGTCTTGCTGACATGAAGTGAGAGGCTTTCTAGGTTTAGGACTGCATATAGAAATAGGCCTGTTTCTGAATGAGAAACTCAGCTTGAAAAGGCAGCCTCAGGAATGTGGAAAAAGCCAGAGTGCCCTGGCTCAAAATTGGTGTTCTGTATTATGATGCAAAAAGAAAAATCCCTTAACAGTAGAAAGAGTAATTATACAGTATTGGCACAAACATGTGCAAGGAGAGGCCAGTGCATCACGTGCAAACCACCACGCTGAATTGCTGAACTAGAGAAGTAGATTTGTTGGCTCAGCTGGCAGAGAGGACCAACACACAGTGAGCATCTCTGAGGCACCTTGTATGGCGCAGAATGCGTGCCGGTGGCTGAGGACAACATGTACAGATGACTGAAGTGTACGGGATCTGGTGAAGATGAGGGGAGAGTTGGGTCCCCTCTGTGGAGAGATGATTCTATTGATGGGCCCCGTTTTGTTTTGCCCAGATGGCTACAGAATCGGAACACAAAAGTAACCAGGGAAACTTAGGTTGGAGTAGCTCTGGCATCCTAGTGGAGTCTTAGAAAATATCTTATGGCCCCTTTCTGCTTGAAAGGAAGAGAAGATATAGGGCTTGATGAACAGAGGACGACTTATCTCTAGAAGAAATGATTAGTTATACTTAAAATTATAAGGTTGGAAATTCAAATTTTATCCCCTTTAAAAAAAAATGAGGATAGGTGAGGGGTGATCAGACTTGAAACAGTAAGGTGAATTTAATCACGTTTATACAATACAGCTCTAAGGGACAAAATGCTGAGGAAGAAGGTTTAAGATATTATTTAACTTCTTTAATGATCTTGAAAGGTAGTAGGCAGTACATTAATGAACTGGTAATAAATTAGGAGGATCTTTGGATAGATAATGATAAAAAAGGGGCATTGATTTCTTAATACAGAAAGAATAGCAAAATGATTTTCAAGCAATTGCCACTGAAGACAGCTGTGAATGCCAGAAATCTCTAATATTAAAGAAGTACTTGTATAAAACAGTGGGTGTTCTGGCTGCCTAATATTTGAAGCTAAAATTTTTGCTCAAGCTTGTTGTTCTAGCAAGTGACAGACAAAACTCTTCTATACATAATAAATATCTAAATTTTGGTAGTTTGTCATCGGCAACAGGTTTTCCAAAGCTATTTAACTGTGAACCATCAATACATTGCTAACATTGTAGGTATGTTTCCAAATATTCTTGAAAAGTCAGCTGTCCTTTTCCCACTCACATCTATATGTTCCCCTGCACTTTGGCCGTCAAACTAGAGGAAAAAGTATCAATGACTATTCAGAATTTTGCCCACTACTGCTTTGACTGCAGCTGAAAAGTATTCAGGCAGTATTGCACAAGATAGCCTGTAATCCCCCCTCGCCTCTTAAACAGTAACAAAAAAATTAGTAGTGTCTTCAGTTACATATTAAATGTATCTTAAAATTAGATGGCTAGCAACATAACCCTCTTGGCCAGGCGAGTTGCAAGAGGCGGTCCCTGAGCTAAGGCAGTTCATATAAAGTTGAATCGCAGAAAAGGAACATGAGCACCCCAGATTCTGTGTGCATGTTGTGCCATGGAGAAATCGCATGGCTTGTGCCAGGCTGCTTAACTTGAGGGTGGTGTGAAGTGTTCCCTTTGCTCAAAACCAAGATGTTTTGATTACAGGCTTAGAGCTGAGGACAGTCATCCATTGATAGCGTAAAGAATTTTTTTTACATTCTTAAACTTCTGTGTAGGAACCTTGGCAATCATTTTGATCAGAGATAGTGCAGTAAATATTTGCTGAAGCTCTAGACAACCTAAAATCACATGGTGAACTGCCTTTTTATTGTGTGGTTTTTTTGAAAAACAAGATAATTTTTACCAAGTACTGTAGAAATAAGGTAACAGGAGATATAATTTTTTTGTAGTTCTGTTTAGGTAAAGCTTAAGGAAGGCTTGATAAGATGTGTTGTGTTTTAGGGTTTGCTGTGTAGGTATCATCTAGTGGCACAAAACCTGGCCTGGAGAGGTTTTTGTCTCAAGAACTTGACTCCTTCAAAATGCTAAACAGCAGCCTGTGGCTCATATGGTGTGTCTTAAAGGTTCTCTCCTCTGTCTATCGCACTGTAATTTTGCATTTTTTAACCCATTGTGTTCTCCTGAACTTGCTTTGTATTAGAATAAAACTATCCAAGCAGTATAAACAGGAGAGGTTTCCAGTGAGGAGCTCTTGATAATTCTGGAGAGCTGGGTATCACTTAGTACTGCTCCTTCTCCCTCACCCTGCAGACTGCAGCTTTCCACTTGCTGAGATGCCAGGAACAAACCAAACTTTTGGCACATAACCCAGGCAAATATTCTGATGTTCTCACTGAAGCATGGGTAAAGGGCTCCCAGGAGAAGCTATGTTTCTTAGAGGCCTCAGGTGCAGCTGTGGTTTCTGGAGATAACATTTGATTAAATGAAAGCTGCTGCTCAGCACAGCTTGTGGAACCACAGTACTATCCTCTGTGCTTTATGCTCATAGCATGGAGGAAGGAGTCTCTCGCAGCAAGATGCAGCTGTGACAGTGCTGCATGGTCGTGCAATGCTGCATTAAGTTACCCAGGAGCAAGCCTTGTCCATCCTGAGCAGCCTCCCTGGCCCCCAGGAGCTCCTGCAACCTGTTGCCCTGGCCCTTGCTACCTCAACAGGCTCCCTGGTTCTGCCTGTCCCCTTGTGCTGTTCAGGGTTAGCCTGAGGTCACTCATGCTTTCCAGCAATGCTGCACCAACAGCTCCCTGGAAGTGCCTGTTGTGCAGAAACCCCTGTGGTGCTGCTGTTAGAAAGACATATATAAGGAAGTTTATCAGGAAACAAAACTATTGCTGGTGACATAGCCATCTTTGGGAGCCCTCAGCTGCCAGAACACAGGAGTTGCCTCTCAGGGTTGAGCTGGGAGTTCACAGACAGGTGTTGGAAAGCATCCTTCTCATTAGCCAAAGACATGTCTTCACTGTAGAGCACGTATAGCCTTCCTGTTTTATCCTGGAAAAATGCATACTACTGAAATGAAGGTGGCTGGGCAAGCCTGCTCTCAAGGGGAAAAGGCAGCGAAGCCCTGCTCCAGGTGCCAAGCGCTAGGCAAGGGCTCCGTCTGAGGTGTTCTTTATGTACTTGCTGGGTATTGCTTAAACACAGTAAGAAAAAAAATTTGTGGGAAACTTCTTGTGTGAAAACTATTGTTACTGCTTTGGTCTGTTTTACCAATTAAGTTTTTCATTTTCATGTGGGTATTTTTTTTTTTTTTTTAGCTAAAACTGTGTGCGTATTTATGTTCTTTAGATTCAGTAATTCCAGCTTAGTGAAATTTCTGATGCCCTGAAAAGGGGACTGTTTTTTAAAATGGAAACAAATCTTTGTCCTTTGCTTGTAACTCTTAAGTATCAAGCTTTTGTTTTTCTCGATGTGCAACAGAAATTACTACATACAGGATTAAACAATATTATTTGCTGGGATTTTAGATACAGTTGTATGTGTGTACAGTCTTGTTTTAAAAGTACATCTATATATGAAGACAGGAAACCTGGTCAGTTAAACACCAAATACAAGACGGCAGGTGTATCTGCTGATGTCTGTGATGAGTAAATGTTGAGAGGACTAAATCAGGACTCGTAGCCAGGAGTTTGGTGCACCTGAATCTCATCTTCCATAGTCATTTCTACTAGGGCAAAATAAGTGTAAAAAAAGAAATTATTTAGTTGAACAGTAGTGTTGAACTTATTTTTCCCAAGCTTTCCTGCAGTCCAAGGGGATTGCTTCTCACTGCTGCTTGTTATTTGCTCTCAGGGAAGTTCTGGCAATGTAATTATTTCGCAGATCTTTTGAGGTGGAGACTTTTAATTTTGTACAGTGTTCTGTTGGTATCCCTTGGGCATAGACGCAGATTAACAACCTTTATATATAATACCTGTAATGCACAATACATAGTCCATAGATATTGATATTGAAAGTTGCAAATGTCAAGAGAAAACATGGCTCAGGACCACTGTTACCAGGGCCTAATTAGACATCGCTGGCATCCTCACCTACTAGGTCAGGTCTTCAATGAAAGATTTGGTTCTGAGTGCTTTTTGCCTTATGAAACTGTCATTTTTTTAATCCAGTCTTAGTGTCCTCCCTTCTGAATAAATAGGCTAAATGTGCTGTGTTAATTTGAGAGAGAATGTAGCAGTAAGAGGCAATCACGTGCAATTGGAAAGAAATATTTACGGTCAGTTTAGCAGGATCAGCTATCAGATGACCTCTGACATCCACCATCATCTACTAAAGAGCTAATTAGCTGTAAAAGTAGATGACAAGTCAATTGCATCAGCACAAAGGATGAATTTGTCTTTTTGGGTTTTGCTGATAATAAAGTCTGCTGGATAAAGACAGGCAGAAAGCCACCTGTGTGTGAAAAGCAAACTTTCCTGAATCCTGAAGGAAGGTTAAAAGAAGATGCAGCTCTAAACAGAAACATAAAGGCAAGGTAAATGTATGGGATGAGGGGATGCCTGTGGCGAAATGGGGGGGGGGGGGGGGGGGGGGAGGGGCACTCAGCTACAATGAGGTAATGAAGCACAGGGGAAAATTCAGTCTGTGGACACCAGGTTAGCCTCGTGCTAATTCAGATTGTCCTGTTTTTTAAAAAAACTGTGCAACCTTATTGCAGCTCTTGAGGATGCCGTTGGCTATATCCGATGGCACGTTTAGCTGGGAAAGAAGTAAAGGGAGCTTTCTCAGATGCTTGAACACCTGCTTCTCAGTACACAACCTTGTGCTTTCAAATGCACAGCCTGCTTATTTTTGTGCCCCATTTTCCAGTGGGACTTGCTTCAGGCTTCTGCCTTGCTCGTAACTTCTCCATTTCTGTGTTTGTAGCCTTGACGCTATTTAAAGTTTCCTTCACATTGCCATAAATTGGAATCAATTGTTCTGTAGCTGTGAAATTTGCTCCAGGTAACTGGAGAGAATGCTTGACTTGGTCTCCCTGTTTTGCCTTCTTAGCTTTGTCTGCTCCTGGACGTATTTATAACTGCTGCAAGCAGATACAGGGTGACGGAGCTGCAATGTGGCAGCAGCCTGTCTGTCCTGGGAGTCTTGATGGAGTTAATGCTAGAGGAGTTGAGACCTTTTCAGCAGCTTTCAGAAGATCCTGTGGGAGGGATGCTGCAGGGAACTGTTTGGCCCTACACTGCACAGAAGACCACCTGAAACATGCTCATTCTTTTTTCCTTTTGTGTTCCTCTATTTCCTACAGAGTTCTGTTCTCTGATTTAGTCAGATTTTGTTATTGGCCAGACCTGTACTATGCTGTTCTCCACGTGGCCACCTACAACGATAAACAGGTGGCTTTACCGAGTAGCAAGTCAGGGTTACCCCTTTTCTCTGGCTGCTTCTGAAATGCTGTCTCTCATTGTGAAGGTGGTTTGTGGCACAAAGCCATTTTATGACTGGCTCTACTAAGAGCATTCTCTATGGGCTTAAAAAAATACTAGTTGATAAAAAAATACATTGAGGGGACAAATGGGAGCAACTGCACATTCTAGCGTATAAGATGGGCTTTGTGGGGTATAGCAAAACTAGTTTGCAAAACTGATTCCCATTTCTACGGTAGCACAATTAACTACATTGACTATAAAACCAACTAATTTAGAGAAATAGAAAAGATAGGGAGTGTTTACTTAACCCCTTTTGAAGGCGACCTGCATAGACTTGTGCTCACATGCAGAACACGGTGGTTAATGCCTTTTTGGACCTGGTGAATGCTTCATCCATGTTAGCAGGCAGGTAAGGGATGGCTGCCACTAATTTCTGTAGAGAAGACAACTGTGTAAGCGTCAGGCAGCCGCTGAGTATCTGGAGCACTAGCCCTAGTCCAGGTGAGGATGTTGTCAATTGTCTTCTGTTGTTGAAACACTCTGACAGCTGTTACAATTGTGACAGCTGTTTTGTCTTCATTACATGATTTTTTTTTTTTAAAAAAAGACAATTCAGGCCAAATTCTAAGATTCAGAACTGAGTACGAATCCCCAGTGAAGCTGAAAGGACTTGGATTGTCCCACAAAACTGGCGCTGTTTGTAAACTGTACCTGTAGGGAAGTCTCAAAGCCCCTGAAAGCCCTGGTGCTGGGATGCTTTAGCCCCACTGAACTTGGCAACTACTACACCACTGCAGACTCTAGTTAATTAGAGTACCTTTAAAAAGGCTTCCCAAGTTAACAGAAGCCACCGGGAGCTTTGCCTAGCTTTCTTGCCCCTGTTCTCTCATAGGCGAGCTACTTTGGGCATGACATTCACCCATTGTAATTGCGTGCCCACAACATGTTGGTAAGCGGTGAGGAAGGCAAGGTGGCCTACTCCCTTAAGGAGCAGCTTAAGATGCAAAGCTCTGAGTGTGGTTTCCGTTGGTACTGCTCATTTGCTGTGGTACCTTCTCTGAGCCTCCATTCTACAAGGAAGATAATTACCCTTGGAATTTATTGGGGAAGTCCATTAACACGCTAGTTACTAGATAGACAGCTACTTCCATTAACAATGTTGAGATGTGGTGAGACCAGAGTTTATTTTGGTTGAAATTATGTCCCGATAGCTTTGTGTTTCTCCTTACTCACTCCCTGCCTTCTCCTGTTTTCTCTTCACCTCATGCACATGTACGTTTGTTGGAAAAGGAGCCTCTCATCCTCCAAATGAAGAGCCGAGCAGTCCTGGCTGAGGGGCAGATTCAGTTTTGGGCAAAATGCGATGCTATTGCAAAATGACTGCATTGCTTTCTGGTAAAGCATTCCTGAGCTTTTCATGTAGACTTTGACGAGTGGCTATAGTCAGCAGTGTGTTGTGTGTTGACGTTGCTGCACAGATATATAGTAGATAGCTGAGGGCTCCAAAAACTATTCAAAATCTCAACTTCTACCTATTTCTCCTCCAATGAAGAGTGTAAGCTGATTTTGAGTTACCTATGAAGTTGTTATCCCTCCAGCATGTGTCCTAAAGATCCAGGTGGTAAATTCAAAGTAGCAATTTGAAAGGGGAGGATCAATCTCCTGCCTAGGCACATGCCGAACAGGAGCATCCCTGAAGTATTCTGCCAGGGACTCACAGGGTGAGAGTGCTGTAATGTTTTTGGTAGAAATGCTTCAACAATAAAAAGAAATCCATATGAAATCAAACAACAGCCCAGAGCAGACTGCATTTCTTTTATAAATATGAATAATGCAAGTTCTGTTAGATTTTTATTTTGAAGTCATTTGAGGATGTGGGGCACAGTAAAGAACATCTATTGAAGTCTGCAATACTCAAGCATTTTTGTTGTTTTTCATTTTTTTTAATAGATAGAAAATCTTGTTTTAAACTATCTTTTAAGATGATTTATTAAAAAGGAAAACATTTTCTTCTGCTGTCATTCCCTTATATTTTATTCAGACTCTTCTATCATGCCCACTCCTATGGTGCATGTATGCTTGGCTACCACTGCGCTACAGTGGACTGGCATAAAATGATATAGAAGACTATCACATCAGTGAGAAAGCATGATTGAAGATTTTAAAGGGCTGTATAGGTCAGAGAGAGCACCTTGAAGCTAATGTGAAATTTGACTGGCAGCCACTGGATGATGAAGTCAGAAGCAGAATTACATGCTCACTCCATTTGGTACCGGTCAGAATCCCAGCAGCAATGTTTGGTACCAGCTGCAGTCTGTTAATTGTGTGTTCAAGGAGACTGGCAAAAAGGCCATTACAGTGGTTCAAATTGAATGAAACAAAAGCAGATGCAAATACCTCTGCTTCTGAAAGGGCAAGTTGCTGGCACATTTGAGGGGGTTTTCTCAAGTAAAAGATGATGCATTGCTCAATAGAGAGCTTCGGCTGCATGTGTTTAATGCCAGATGCAAGGAAAAGTCTGTCTCTTAAGTTACTTACAAAGGGAATACATTTCAGTGATGCTTTCAAAATATATAAATGTAAGTGAGAGATTGTAGGCAGCATCTGTAGATGACGTCTGCAATACTCATTTTTGATTTTTAATTAAAGGGCATTTCAGATACTTTGTCCAGGCTTTGGTATGGCAAGAAGGCAGCTTAGCTGGAAAAGAGGGTGTAATTGCGTAGTGAGTCAATGGTATGAACATTTGTAACTGTGGTGGTAGTTCAGTTTGATTTGGGAGTGGTTGTAAAAACAGGTACCTAGGAAAAGTCTCAGAGTTTATGGATCTACATCTCAATAGTGGTCAAATGGAGAAGAAATAAAAGTGGAACAGATCTGGACCTTTCTTATACAAGATGTCAGAGGAGAGAAGTGCAGAGGGCCCAATTCAGCCTTCTTATGTGCCTTGTCTTCCCATGTCAGTGAGATATTCGTGCACCAGGAACATGAAGTTCGAGTTTAAGCTTTTCTAAAATAAGCAAGTTTCAGGGAGCAGTGTGTGATGAAGGCACGTAAATCTTAAATGCCTGAGGCACAGCATGTTTTGTCAAAATACCGGGAGGGCAATAAGAGATTAGTTTTAGCTGCACCTTCCTGTTCTGCTCACTACAAAGGATATAAGATAGTTGGATGCTCTCTATATCATACACTGACAAAGCTCATGCACTTGGCTGAACACTTGATGTACCTTCCTGGAACACTTTGCCTGTCAAATCTGCAAGCAAACAGCTGAGTCTGCATTGCAGTGTTTGCTCTACCTGTCCTCATCAGGTCTGTACAAGCTGGGGGAAAGATGTTGATGGAAGTAATCGATAGAGTAAAGAATGATGAACCAATGAAAAGAATCTGACTGAAAGGCCACAACAGAGACCACAACAGTCATGACAGTATCATAATTATAATTTTTGGGGATGGTAAATCAAAGTGCTAGCACAGAAATAACAGGATCAATAATTTAAACCTTGGCAAGTGTAAGGTTATAGAAGAAAAGGCCAAGACCGGTAGCTGTTGTGCACAAAGGAACACTTTCTCTACTCTTCAGTTTATCAGTGTAATCATTAGTCATGATGCGATCCTAGGCCTGTTTGTGGACTCCTTCAAATAGTGATAACACACCAGAGAACCGGAGGGTGTGGGGGAGAGGATGTTTTTATATGTAGCTATTACAGAAGCCGGGTTTCTCCCGGGCTGTATTGCTATCAGCTGCTTGTGTGACCTTAAGCACAAGGCAGTTCACTTCCTAATGACCCCTCTTTCAACTCCTTTGCTATACTTACATGGAAGGCAACTGCATGTGTTCATATGCAACTTTCAGCTTCACATTAGAGTGATGCAAGCTAGTGTCAACTGTAGTAAAACTGGGGCTTCAGGTCTTAATTCGCAAATTCTCTTGATGTTAATATATGCCATGCTTGGAATTTAGAGCAAGAATATGACTGAAGGTTTAGAAGACTTGTGTAACCATGCAGGACAGTGTTATGGATAAGCTAATTAGCTCTGTTTAAATCTGTGACAATACTCCTGTGCATAGAAGCTGAGTTTTAATTGGCATGAGTTGAAAGCTCTGCTCCCATTTGTGAGAAGCTGAAAGACTGAAAAGAAAAAAGGGGAGGAAAAGCCCAAAACTGAGTGGGAAGAAAGGAAGTGAGATATGAATACTGGAGGTGAAAAAGAAGTATAAAGAAAAAAATAGGAAAGGGTAAGTAGTAACTGTTAGGTGCTCTGAGCTCTGTGTGTTAACCTAAAATTAGAGTGGATGAGGCTGGCAGGCATCTCCAGAAATGGTCACTCCAACTCCTGCTCGGACAGGGTCAGAGAGAACAGCTTGCCCGAGACCATGTCCAGCTAGGTTTTCAGTATCTGTAAGGGTGGAGACTTTACGACTTCTCTGGGCAAGGTGTTACACTGTTCAATCACCTTTGTGCTTAAAAAGGTTTTTCTTGCCTTAAAAAGAAATTTCCTTCAATTTTGTTAATACAAATTGCCTCTTGTCCTGTCCCAGGGCACCGCTCCGGGTAGCCTGGCTCCCTCTGCTTTACACCCTTTGCCCTCACCAGATGAACAGCCCCAGCTCTCAGATACTTTTCATGTGAGCAGTCCCTTCATCACCTTTGTGAGCCTTTTCTGGACTGTCCACAATAAATGAATGTCTGCCTTCTACTGGGAGCCCAGCACTGAACCCACCACACGAGATGCCTCTCACGGGGCTGAGTCAAGGGGAGTCATGTCTCTTAACCTACTGGCAACTCTCTTCCTGATGCAGCAGTTTTCAGGGACTAATCTTTGCAAAAGATCAGCTCTTAAAAAAACATATCAAATTTTGTCAACAAGCCAACAGATTCCCAAGAGCACTGTGATCTTGAAAACATGTTCACTGGTATGCTAATTCCTTAGTGGGTGAAAGTCCACTGCCCATACTGTTTGGTGTCTGAATGATTTAAATCAAGACTTGGATTTCTGAAGAAAGTGTTTGTATCTCATCTAAATGTTAAGATGCATTTTGAAATAATTTCTGCGCTTTCCCCCACGCCCCCAGCTTCTGTATGACATTATGCAGAGCGATTGTACTAGTTCAGCTCAGTGCATGTTACAAGCTCTGTAGGTGCTCTGAAGTTGGAAAGGAATGATGTTTAGTTCTAAACCTAAAATTTTAGTGGATGGGCAGGTTTTGCCTGCAGCCTTAATTTTTTGTCATGCATAATCAGGAAAAGTAATTTTAAAAACAGAATTTAAAAGCAGTTCTTCCATGGCTGCCTGTGACCTTGCAGTTGTTCGGTCCCTACAGCAAACTTCCCATGGTCATTGTTGCTGACTCTTAATCTGAAAAGGTCAACAGTTGAATCTTACACAGAAATTTCAGCGAGCGTTCTTCCCATGCAAAACTTAATTCTGTTGTTTGCTGTGTCTGAGCTTGTCTTCCCCTAGCATTCTTGTGGCCAAGGAACTTGCAAAGAGCTGGGGAAAATGAACTTCAGAAACATCTCATTGGTTTTATAGAAGGATTGGGTTCAAACTTTCATGAATGTGTATGTATGAGGAAAAATGCTGGATAAACAACTAACACAAAGACTGATCGTAAATGCGGTAAGGGAGAATTCATTATAATTACCCCAAAATACCTAAATTTGTTCTGAGGAATTAGATTTTTTAGTATGACTGCATTTGCCATGAAAGGAACAAGCTTGTGTTCTTAAGTTATTATTGTTTTCTTACTCGAATCTATACTTCAACTGCATCTTATGTCAGGATCTCGTATTACTTAGGTTTTCCTTAACTCTTCTGCTTTGCCTGAGTTAAACTCACCTTATCCAAGGCTGCATAATGCCATGTGACATGTGCCAATAGTTTTTTCAGATGCATTCTGCTTTAATTACCATGTGTCAAATATTTCCAACCAGCTTGTGCTTTGCAGAACAAATTAAACATCTCCATAAAGCGGTTTAAAAAATTATCCAAAACTGGACTAAACTTGAACCATGAATACATTAATGAAAATCTCAATCTGTTCATGGACATTTTGTGAGCAACAAAAAGCAGCATTAATCGAGTCAATTACTTGCTTTGTGGTTTTTCACTTGATGGTAGGGAATGTTGCAGCATTTGGCCCTCTAAATTCTGGTAGTAACGCAAGCAATGAAACCTGATTTTCAGTTTTTTCTTTAATATGTCTATTTTTTATAACTTTTATACGAGCATAGATTCTTCTGCCTCTGTAGGTTATAAGGCAGAAAGTGTCTTTGTTAGCTTGGGCAGTGCTCGTGTTGGAAAAAGCAGCCTGGCTAGTGAGTTAAAGTTGTATTTCCCTGCTCCTTCTGGATGAAAACAAAGCCTGGCTCTGGAGCATGTGTTCTGCCGATAATTCATGCTGAGGGTATCAGTCAGTAAGCTAAAATGTCTACAGGTATCTGTGTCAGTGTGTATAAGATAATCTTGCTTTTCATTTTCTAGTGAAGGGCATTATTCCAGAATGGCACCATTCCCAGTATCTCTGTGAGCTCGCCTAGGAGTAAAGCATAGCTCCTGAATATAGGTCAGAAAAGGACATTGTTATAACTAGTGTCCTTGATGGAAACTGGTATGTGCTGAATTTGCAAAAAGTCTGAGTTCAGTGTCATCTGTTTTCAGTATTTCCTGAACAATTGATTTATTTCACATTATTAATGAACTTTGCAGCAGTTCCACTTGTCAGGCCTACTCTGCAGGGGTCAATAATGAGAAGAAACCTGATGTTAGTGGATCCAGCTTAAGTGATTCTGTCATGCTAACGATTCAATATATCAGGACAAATGTCAGCTCCTTCCAATATGTTAATTCCTCTGATCCTATTTGCATAAACTACAGTCAATGAAATACAAGTTCCCCCTCTAGGATAGTTAATGGAGATTTGTAAAGCTGGGTTTTTTTCTTTCCCCCTGAGTTTCTAAGAAGGCTGAGGAGGATAGGACCTCTGTCCTGAGCTCCGTATGTAACCTGGAAGCAAAGATGTGGCTTTACTTGAATGCAAGCTCTGGAAGGAGTAGGTTTAGCTCCCTGATGAGGTGATAGTAGAGATGAGGACTGGACATCCACTCTATGTGACTTGTACATGTTGGAAGGGATTGCTTGTGAACCAAGCGAGCAGAATGGGTTGACTTCTGGCCTCTTGTGCTCAGAACAGAGGTTTAACCCTTCAGGCTAGCATACATTTGAGACTCTATTCTCATAGCCCTTCTGGCAAAAATATTGCTGGATTCTGTGTCCTCATAAAACGAAACTTGTCAGCAAAGTACCCTTAACTCTGCACTAGCAAGCTGTTAGAGTGTGTACTTCTGGCTCTCTGATGTCTTGTCTAAGTTCTCAGTTGCTCAAGCTGAAGGTTTTTCCTGCATTTAGTGGCATGAAATGCTTACTTGTGGCTTGTACCAAGTTGCTTAACACAGCTGAAGTGGGGCTCCTGTGGTTTGTGCTGGGGTTTACTAAAGGGATACCTTGTTTTCTTCTTACAGTGCTGTTTTGTGTGCACCAATTTGTCTCGAGGAATGAAAAAGTAATTTATGAACATTAGAAGTAGGAAGAAAATTCCCTAGATACTGTGGAATCGATGTTACTAGTTATCATGTACATACTTGTGGCCCATGTTGCCTTCCTTGGTATCTGATGATGCTTAGTAACTTAAACGTTTGTTTCCACAAGCAATGTAAAGACATGTATTTAAAACAAGGTTTCACTGAGATTCTCTGTCGCTACTTTACTTCTACCAAGATTAAATTAAAAATGAGGGATTTTGGATGGTACTTTCTCTCTTCCCTGGATTTTCAAGATGGTGCTTCAGCATTTAGTGACAGCAATAAAAGTGTGAAATACTAATGGTTGTGAACACCATGGAGGGAAGCAGTCTTTCCCACAGTGTGTTAAAGTTTCTCAGAACAAAAAAGATAAGTAGCTACTGCTTTGTTTTCTTCTACTTCCTCTGTGTATGAAATCACTTTGATAGATCTGCAGGAAGAGATTTAGTTGCAGATGGCAGAGGTCAGTGTATTGTGTATTCAATGTAGTCAATAATAAAGTCAGGACTTATGCTAACTGAATGTTAATAAGGAATCACAAGGACCTTGGAAAGTCATTATGTCTGGTCATTTGCTTCTCATTTTTGCTCCAAACAGGCTCTGGAGGCCAATGCAAGGGGATTTAAAAAAACAAAAAACAAAACAAAAAAAAAAAAAACCAAAAAAACCCCCCACCAAAACCTGGAGGAACAGGGGAAAGCTGAAAGCCTGAAAATAGAAGGTTCATGTAATGTGCAACAAACCGTTGTAAAGACAGTTTCAGAGTATGGCTGTTACACAGTGAAGAAAACTATATTACTTCATTAAATAACTTCAACACTGAGCCTCATGCTAGTCACCCTTTCTCCTTCCAAGACTGCTCTCCTTTTGGCCTAGGAGATTGGATAAGCTACGTGTTTTTCCTGTAAAAGCAGAAATCTTAGCTATGGTTGTAAAGCAGAAATAACATGAATAACATTCAGTTGTCAGGATTACAAATTAAATGGACACAAAACAGAAGTGGGTTAATTCCTGTGGCTCTGGATGCTTGGGCAAAATTTTTGTTTGCTAGGATTTTCATGTCTGAACAATTCAAGATTTGTCCTAGGAGCTCTGTTTTTGAGTTGGGCTCAAAAGGAAAAACCTTTAAGCTACAGCATGACTCAGGCCAACAGTCTTTCCTTCCTACAAACCAAATATTTATTATCCCTTACATTGTCATCATTACCACTCAATGGATAAGGCATCCTTTATATTAAGTCATTATTAAGCCATCATCACCACTCAGTGGATAAGGAATTGGCTGGTGGGTCACACTCAAAGAATTGTGGTCAATGGCTCAGTGTCCAAGTGGAGACCAGTGATGAGTGGTGTTCCTCAGGGGTCTGTACTGGTACTAATGCTGTTGAACGTCTTTGTCAATGACATGGACAGTGGGATTGAGTGCACCTTCAGCAATTTTGCTGATGACACTAAGCTGATGGTGTAGTCGGTACACTGCAGGGAAGGAATGCCATCCAGAGGCACCTTGAGAGGGGGGCCTGTATGGTTCAAGAAGGCCAAGTGCAAGATCCTGCAGCTGGGTCGGGGCAATCACCGTTATCAATACAGGCTGTCCAGAGAATGGATTGAAAGCAGCCCTGAGGAGGAGGACTTGGGGGTATTAGTGGACAAAAAACCTCAACGTTGCCTGACAATGTGACCTTGCAGCCAAGAATCCTGGACTGTGTCAAAATAAGTGTGGGCAGCAGGTTGAGGGAGAAGATTCTCCCCTTCTGCTCTGCGCTCATGAGACCCTACCTGGAGTGCTGTGTTCATCTCTGTGGTCCCCAACATAAGGACACGGACCTGTTGGAATGAGTCCAGAGGAGGGCCATGAAGATGATCAGATGGCTGGAGCACCTCTCAAATGAAGACAGGTTCTGGGGAGACCTTACAGCAGCTTTCCAGTACCTAAAAGGGGGCTTATAAGAAAGACGGGGACAGACTTTTTAGTGGGGCTTGTAGCGATAGGACAAGGAGCAATGGTTTTAAACCAAAAAAAAGAGTGTAGATTTAGATTAAGTATTAGGAAGAAATTCTTTGCTGTGAGGGTGTTGAGGCACTGGCACAGGTTGCCCAGAGCAGCTGTGGGTGCCTTGTGCCTGGAAGTGTTCAAGGCCAGGTTGGATGGAGCTTTGAGCAGCCTGGTCTAGTGGAAGATATCCCTGCCTAGGGCATAGGAGTTGGAACTGGGTAATCTTGTCCCTTCCAACTCAAACCATTCTATGATTCTGTGATTGCTTTGTCCCACCCACCTTAAAATAACAAAATTTAAATTAACAAAAACTTAAAACCCTGAATTGAATCATTTACTCTCACCCAGACAAAGCTATCTTTGGAGGAGTAATGTCCGCATACTTAATGTAGGATCTTAGTATTGCTCCTCACCTTTATATCCTGAGGCTGCTAATGACATGGCATTATCAATGTAGTCACTGAGCATCCAGCAGATGTTGCTGCCCTGTGACATGTGGTCACCCCACTTCTGGATAGTTGTGCAGTTGAAGCTCCAGCCTTTACAGTTTCTGTGAGCGATGACCAGTCCTGCAACGTACCCAGTTCTACTACTTGCCTATGCATGATACTGTCTCTGTGCCACTGAGCTGGCCTGCACTAGTTAATTTATTGCAAATGCCTATAAAATGCATGTAGAAGGCAGATAGGTCTGTCATAAATCTCAAAGAATTAGCTTAATGCTCTTATTGTTTGCAGGCTGGGTCTGTGGGTATAATGCCTGTGTGTTCATTATAACTTGGTCCAAGGGTAAGAGTTCAGTAGACAAAATTGCTGGTTTCGCAGCAGCGTTCTAGTATATTTACAGTGGAAAGAACCAGTGAGGTTGTTAATATTGCATTGAATTGTGTTACTGGACAAGTTTCAAACCCTTTGCATAGGGCATTTTAATTGCCAGCAATTTTGCAGTCATGAGAAAGTTCAGCCTTTGTACAGAAAGTCAGTGTGGGACCTAAGGCTTTAGATGACTTGGGGTTAGGAAAATTGATAGTCTCATTTGTAAATACGCTCTAGTCAATGAAGCTATGTCCACAGTTTAGATGATGCAGCTTGAATACCAGAAAAATGCAGCCTGGTGAGTGACAGGGATTCTGTTGAGATTAATTAATTTTTCTTGTCGTGTAGAGGCAAGATGTGGGCAGAAGTCTTTGCTGCTGCTGCCTTGTTCTGAGCCACAAGTGACTTGCACACTTTAAAAAGTGTTGCTTGTCATCAAAAATATTAGCACCTGCAAAGCATAGTATTTTATTTGAGATGTATAACTTTGTTACTCTGCTTCTATGCAAAATTGAACTAACTGTGATTCAGGCCAAGTTTGCCCAACCCATCCTCTTGTAGATGTGAAACCAGGCAGTGATCTACCTCATCATCCTGAAGAGAGTGTGAATGTTCAGTGTTTGCTCTTAATGCACTTGGGTGTTTCTAGGGGGAATCCACCTCAAGTATCACATCCTTGTTATATTGAAAAAGCCTTCGGGAAATGTCCTGCATGCTGATCTACAAGGGGGAATAAATGAATAAAAAATTACTGAGTTGTCCCTCATAAAGTTGATATTAACTGCTTTGCCACCATTTTTTAGTGCTTAGAGGAACATGTCAAGAGTATTCAAGTATCACAAAAGCTTAGTATTTTGGTTTGTACTGGAGCCTTGATTCAGCAAAATGTTTAGTGCCCTCAGCTTCCGTACAATTTCCTAAGAGGAGAAAGTATGGAGACACTGGGTTGCAAAAAACTTGTGTTTTCCGTGACGTTGTCTTCATTAAATTCTTATACATAAATCCCAATTGTATTCTGTGTGAAAGGCTGTGAGCGATGGAAGCTTTAATAAGAACACACATCCTTTTCCTGCTTTTTTGCTTAGCGATCCTTCATTTGTTAAGGAATTGCAATGTTTCAGAGCTCCAATATGTAAAACTATGTGCATTTTTAACAAACTCAGAAGCACAGAGATTAACTACCCTTTTCTGCTCAGCCCCAGGCTAAATCACACATAAATGGTGATAAAATGAGAATGAAGTACAAGCTTCTATACTGCAGTTGAGGTATAGAAAGGATATTTAGCTTTTATCACATCCTAATACTTATAATGACAATGTGACTGTTCTGTTTTGGATGCCTTTTATCTCAGAATAATAATATGTTGGCATACTGGAAATCTTTTCAGGAAGCTCTTACTTTTTACATATGTTTCCCCATGAGAATCTGGATGAAGATGCATTCAAGCTTTGGAGAGGCAGCTAGACTTAAATCATTGTGGGTTTATTGATTCTGGTTTGGGGTTTGTTTAAATTTTTGGTTTTATTTTATAAAGGATCTGATTTCCATGAAATGCAGTTCAAAACAAATACCAGGCTTTGCATCTACCCTAATTTAATAGAGAGCCTTGTGTCACTTGAGTGAAGGAGAACTCTTTAGCCCTATAAATATTTCCCAATCATAGCTAATGAAATCTAAGTGTTCACCATCCTTCAAGTAAACTCCAGTTGTCCAACACTCCTTTTACTCTGGGTATTTTCCACTTCCACCCAAATTGACCCAAACATGTAACCTTTTTTCTGTCCTACCAAGAAAAGCACTGCATTGAGACACTGCAGGATGTGAGAGGCCACTACTGGACATCTTGCTTCTGATCCTAACCTGTGAGCAGACTGAACTGTCAGTGACTGTGAGCCTATGCAGCCTTGGGCAGCCTTCCTTCTACACCTTACCTGTGGGAGCTCTATGATAGTTTCCATGTATTAGGAAGAGAAGACTATTTAGTATAGATACATAGTCTGTAGTATATAGACTATATATCTATGACACAGTTTTGCGCCACCCTGGTTAAAGTAAATTTAATTGTTTCAAATATTAATGCTCATCTTCTACCATTTAGTGGAGGTAGTGGGACTTAAACAGGTACTCCTCACAGGATGTGTTTTACCAAACAAAGACTTGAATTGCAGTAGACTTCACAAGGAAGCAAGTGCAGCCCAAAAAAAGCTGAACAACTGTCCAAATGTGGTGTGGTATTTACAAGCAGGAATTTGTGTATCAACACTGCCTGCCCAAGACTGTAGAGCAAGTTATATAGCAATTATAGTCCTTTTAAAAACATTTGGAAAATGCTACTACCTTATGCCTATTGATTTCCTTATTGAAATCAATATTCATATAATGAGGTCTGACACATTTCTGACCTGTGTAAATGCAGTGAATTCTTGGGGCAGGGGTTGTTGGGGGAGAAAACTCTGGTAATGGAAATTTAAGGATCTGTCTTAAACCTGCATGAGAAACAGGCACTTGAAAGGTACCTCTCATAAGGCAGAGGGTCATTCGGTATATTTAATTTTGACCTTAATTAGGCATTTTTAGGTATGAGACAGGGTCTTTGCTTATGTAATCACCTAACAATAAGCAATAAAATACATCGAGGTCACGCTTACTTTGCAAATACTGAACAGTAAAAAACTGAATAAACCCTTGGATGATACATTTGGTCACCATCTCTGCTGCTGAAAAAGTCAAAATGAGGACGGTGGATGTAAAAGCCCAAGTCCCCATTGCCCTAGTGGTATGAAAAGAACCTGGATGTAGGCTGCAGAGCTGTGCAAGGTAAACTTACAAATGTTTAGTTCAGAGTATAGCAGGAGGTTCTCATGTGTACATGCAGCAGGCTGTGGCCTTTTTGTTTTTTGGGTTTTTTCTACTGTGGTCTTGTAAATAAAGCACTGTAGAGAGAACTGGGGTATATGTTTGACACTTTTACTGCCCTTCTGGATAGGTTTGTTCTGTGCTGTTGTCTTTATCAGTAAAAATAGAAAAGTGGGTCCCACTCCCTTTGTAAAGCTCTGACAAAAGAAAAATGAGAAGTCTGTTTTCACTAGTGGTCTGCCTAATCCTTAAACTTTATGGTCTTTTAATACTACTTCTTCTTCCTTTCTTGTCTTGGGAGTCAACAGTTTCCTTAGGATTCTTAGCGGGTTTTGCTACTCAGTGTGTTTACTGCTAGTCTGGCATGGCTACTCAATCAGCTACAAAAATCAACCATTAAGGGGCAGTTGCAAATGAGAGAGTTAGAACAGAAGATGCTCACTTTCTTTTTTCACTCGGCAGGCATTTAAGCAAATCCAACTGCTAAAGTAAAAATGTGGGCCTAAATGAGACCTCTGGCAGTATAGGATTATGGTCCTTCACTAATTTAGGTACACTCATAAATCCTACGCCAAGTCCAAGTTTGTGTTGTTGCTTTGCAGTTTCTCTTCTTAAGACAACCCAAATCTCATTTAAGAGCATGACATTAACACAATCTGCTACTTCAAAAGAAGTGGTTTTAGTGGTCCTTGGCCTCATTGCTAAGAATGTGAAGTTCATCAGCACTGTGAGTTTATTGTGCTTCAGTTTCTAGCAACCAAATTCTTTGGTTTTGATTAGAAGCTGAAAATCTACCCCAAAACCTCTATGTTCTCTTGGTAGGTGATGACTCATCATCCCGTTGTACCCTGCTGCTAATTCCTTAGTCCTAAATCACTTGTATTTTTATCTGTTTTGAATTTAAACAGCTGAAAGTATCTACAAGGAACAGAAAGATCAGCATCTTGCATTATGCATCTGTGGCTTCCTCCTTTCTGGCTATTTGGGATATTTTTCACTTTCAAGATCTCCACTGGAGAAATATTCCAGAGTGCTTCTAACGGATAGCTTTTAGTTAAGGATTAAATGGAAGTATCTTTATCTATAGGGCATATATAGATAGTTAGGAGACTCCAGAATCACATGAAAGAACAAAATCAACAGCTCCTTTAAAGCCTCATTCTTACGTGAAGTTACAGTGGGAATAACATTGTTGGTTATATTCTGCAGTGAAACAAACATGCAGTGGTAAAATATTCATGCCGTTTCTAAGTGTACATGGAGTCGTAGTTCTCAGACAATTGATTGAGTCTGGGGCAATTATATATTCGACTTTATCCTGGTAGAAAGTAGTTGATTAGGTAAAGGTGACTTGGTTATTTTTCTGCCTTAGTGGGGAATGATTGGATAGCAGTGGATTTAACGTTTCTGTTTTCTGCTTTGTAGCAAGCAGCTTAAGTTACAATGTTCTCAATTACAACAGTCTAAGCTATTGATCTAGAAGCAGTTGAAGATGGAATAAAAATGCTGAATGGGATCAAAACTGATATTTATTTATTAAAGACAAATTGTGACCTGGCACCTGTCTTTAGTACAAGTGCGCTGTTTAGCAGATGTAGGAAGCACCACAGGTTTCCCTGTGAAGGCAGACAGCCACAGGGGTTGGCAGAAGTGCCGGGTGGCCAAGCAAGCTGTTACCTGCCACTGATGAAAGGCAGCATGGCTACAAAGCTTGGAGGAAGGTTGCTAAGGGTTTTTCCCTTCTGAGATTGGCCTTTGGTGGCTCTTGCTCAGATTTTCATCAGTGAGCTTGTCAGCACATTCACTTTTTGTGCTGAAGCTGGAAAAATGTGGGAGTTAACAGGAAAGCTGGGATATCACAGGACAGAAGAGGAGGGTACTGAAGACTGGAATAACAAAACCCCAGATGGCTTTATAGCAGCACAAAATGCACTCGGTGCCTTGTATATCAAGCACATCTATAGCAAGGTGAGGAAAACACGATTTGTGGATGGCTGAAGATAAGGAGAGAATGAACGATAGGATGGGTCTGGGCTAAGCAAGGTAAGATGGCTGTAGGAAAGATAAATATTGCTCTAGCCAAGATAGATGTCAATTTGGGGTGAGGTCATGCTGTTGTGTTGTGCATTGGGGAGAGCTCATGCGGAATGCATAGTACTGTTCAGATATAGCGTAAAAAATATGATTTCTCAGAGACGCAAAAAAGAGACCTGGGAATAATTAAAGGACTGATCTGACTATCATCCCAGAACTGAAAGAGCATGGCTTGCTTAGCCTGGCAGTATTCAGAGGTGATATCATTGTCTCCTATAAATCTATCAGGTGTGTAAATTTCTGAAAGGGAGGCTACTGCCAGCACAAACTTGTGGATATAAACTGTGAACTGATTTCAGCTGGAAACCAGGAGACTTTTTCTTTGTGCTATTGCCCTTTGGGATGATGAGGACATTGCTCCTTTCAGCTTCTTATGGGTCTTACTAGAGGTAGGGTGGAGCTTGACCGGTGTATGAAAGATATGTATGGCAGGGTTACCTGAAGTTCTGGGTCTAAACTCTATGGTGCAGTGGCAAACTTGAAAGGCATGTGAGGAAAATACCTTAAACTACTAAAGTGCTTGAGGGCACTTTGCTGAGTGGTCAGCTCTCTCCTCCCCAGCTCTTGACATGAGGAAGAGTGCCATCCTAATTGAAAAACTAGTCTGGCTCTGAAAAGAGCCTTGAAAGCAGTTGGAAAAACATGGACATCACATGGAAGAAAGCGGAAAGCTGGTGATAATTAACATAAATCAGAAGGTTAAGGATGCTAGAAAGTTAACGTGGAAGCAAAAAGGTGCAAGGAGAAATGTGTGGCTGGCATACTTAAGGTTAGTAAACCCACGTTTTTAATTGTATTAGGAATGAAAGATATCTCAGGAATGGTATTGGTCTGTTGTTGGAGAGAGAATGAAACTGGAGATAAGAAAACGGAGGTTATCAACCAAAGCATCTATTCTGTATTTGCAGTAAAGGTCAGATAGTCATCATGTGCTGTTGATCTGGCTTTCTGTTCCAGCAGTGTAAGGGTTGTCAAACAGCAACATCAAGATGGATGTTTCTTAAGTGGTGTGGTAGAGAATGTCAAAGCTCTGCTAATTTGCTTTTCAAGAACTGTGCAAGAATTGACTGAGGACTTGTTTTGTAATAATCTTGAAATAGGTACTTAACCAAGCACAAGTCTCACCAAAATTTATTTGCCTGAGAATTTCAATGGAGAAACTAGGATGATGCAAAGTTAATGAAGCACTTGGTGTTGCTTGAAACACTGGGAAGATTAAGACTCAGAAGGTATTTCTGAGCAGCTGTTCGCTCCTGAGTAGTGAGCGAGTTGCCAGCAGGATCCATTGGTGTTGATTCTTGGCTCAGAGACATTTAACCCTACTAGTTGCCTGGCAGGAAGAATGAGCCATGGCAGGTAAAATTTTTAGTGGGAGACAGAAACAGAGACCCATATCACGGGAGAAAGTTGCTATGTGGAACTGAACGAATGGGACTACGGGAGAAAATAGCTCTAGTAGCAATTTACCAGAGCTCTGTTGGATTTTTTCTCACTTGTGCTGTTTAAAATCAAAATGTTTTCCTCCATTAGGCATGCTTCAGACAGCAGTCATCTCTGTTGCCTTTGTGGAACATATAAATAATAACTCCGAAATAATCTGATGTGGATTCAGCTTGTCTGTCATGTGCGTCTCCTCCAGATGCTTGAATATTCTGCGTTTGTTGAGAAACAAACTGCAAGGGTTGGTGTTGACCTGCTGTTAACACAGTAGCTGTTTGGCTTCCTAGAGGAGGGGGAGGTGTCCAAGTTTTTGCTTTGCATGACTGTTAATGCTATAGATTGTAAGGAAAAATGGCTTTAAAACTCTTTCGTAATGATCCTAGTTAGCAGGGGGAAACAGTTTACTGAAATGACAGACAAGGCAATTTCTGATGTATTAATACTACTTTGTGAGTAGCAAATGTTGAAAATCATGAAATCTTTCAATGTAATTGAGATGTTTGTCTGACCTGGCCCTACATGGTACTACAAAATCATTTTGTGGTCCCATAGAAGGCAACTGAGATAATGAGTCTCAGTATGAAACCTGACTGGGACTGAACTAGTTAGTTGCTGACCGGTTTCTGCAGAGTTCTGGGAATCAAAAAGCAGTTCCAAAAGTTAAGTTTGGTAAGTTTCTGCAATTTAAGCAGAGGGGGAAATAATCCAAGTTCAATAAACTGAAAAAGATTTAAAACTAGTAATTTGATGGAAATCAGTATCTTTTAAACAGAAGGCAGTTAACTGAGATACCAGGTATGGCCTTTCTTCTTGATTTATCTTTCCTGTAGTATAAGGACTTCTTTTGATTAAAGTTAACTTAAGCAGCTGGTTTTCAGCAAGGTCAGGGGTACTGGAAGGGCATGACACGCATGACACAGAGCACTGTTGTGAAGACAGTCAGGGTTAGTGGTATGCAAAGCTAGGGACAAAATTTGCACCCCAGTGGATTCCATTCTACTCTTACTTTCTCAGTGTTTCAGCTTATGTTTCTATCTAACGTGTTCTTACTTGGTTTCTAAAGTTCAGGGTTGTGGGTTTGATTTTCTGCTTTTTTGGGTTTTTTGTTTCTTTGTTCTTCTTGAACAAGGTTGGTTGCAGAGCCACAACTTTTTTGTTCTCCTTACAATAAGGTGGGGTGCAGCTTGCAGGGACCCTGCAGCTACCCAGAAAACAGGGCCATACAGCTGGAGTAATGCTTTGGGGTCAATCTTTTAATTTCAGAAATTAAGGGACAAAATTTACTACAATGCCCGTAGGTATTTTTGAACTGCTCATGAATGTAGGTATAGGTGTTTAATCCCAGAATCCATTTAAAAGGGCTTAAATCCATACATATGTACAAATGATGAATTAAGTGGATCAATTTTGCCTTATGTGTATTCATCACCATACTGTTCATTAGCTGAACAAAGAAAATAGCTTCAAGATTTCAGATCAAGAGTCTATCAAGGTTTGGCAAGCTGAACATCTTATGCAGAAGCTTGGCCTCGTGGGACATGAATGCTCTGGAGTGACCTTGAAAGCATGATTTTGCAGGACAGAATGGGTAGGAGTGTCATGGCTGTGGGGCTGTGTGAGTTAGGTGGAGGGGCTTGGGTTTGTTAGCTGAACTGTGAAATCAGAAAATTCTCTGGGGTAGACCGCAGAGTACAAATGCCCTTAATGAAACAGAATACCAAAACACAGTAAACTGTGGGAAATGTTAAATATTGCCTATGACCCTGAAATATTTTTTTTGTTAACTTCTTTAAATATTAATGATTTGAAAGCAAAAGTGTTTCAGCATGGAAAACAAATTATTCAAAAACCTTTTCTTTAATTGTTTTCAAGGAGAGAAAATACCTACATCAAAACTGCATACACTTTTCAAAACCCTTTGCAAATATTAAGTTTTAATTAGCTGTGACACGTAATAGGAATTTTAAAAGGTATTTCTACACGCAAGTTTAGAGCCTCCTTCAGGAAAATAAGGTGAAAACAGCATTATATTTGAACAGGTTCTAGTGAAGGAGCAGTGTTCAGCTCTTGCAGAGAATGCCTTTCTCATGTGCACCTACCTACAGCTGTAGGATAGCAGGTAGGGCTTAGGAATAGGCAACGATCTTCTGAACATTGAGTTTAGTAGTGTGTGCAGCTCAAATAATGATCGCATCACCATATAAATCTTCATCCAAATACAACTGAATTCCAGCATTGTTCAGTACTGGCCAAGGAACTTGGCTAACTTACCTTGTACCATTGCCTTTCACTTCTGGCTTGGACCAGGTGACTAGAAATGGCTCTGTGGCTGTGTCTAGTACCATTTGATGTAGACAATAATGAAATAGTTATATAGCAAAATAGCAAAAGTCTTATGAGAAATCATTCAGCTGGCATGATGAATTAGAAAACATTAGAGCAACCAGTTGTTTCTATGAAAGTAATGATAATGCCCACAGGATGCCTGAATCCAGTGGGTGGTTTTTTTTTCTGGTACTACAGTTGCAGCAGAATTCCTGCTCTCGGACTGGGTTGTGTGAGCTTGCCAGAGGGTGACATGGGGGGTGGGGGGAACCTCAGAAAAAAGGGGTAGAAGGAAGGATCACTATCGCTCTTGTGTTGATGGGAATGGCACCCAAGAGTGCCCCATAGCAAAGGGTGAACTTTCTTCCTGACTGCACTTGGTTCTTGCCCTGCTTTTGGACCTTTTCCTCTTCAACTCTGTATTGTGTTTTATCCAGATCTGAAACATGGAGAGGTTTGGGGGGAGTGTGTTAGTGATCTGCAGCTGAAAAAGGCTGCTTAACTGGAAAGCCTTGTTCTCACTGAAGCTCATGTGATATTGCGAAGGTCGAGAGACAGAGAGGAAACCCTCTGACAGGGTTTGAGAAATTTAACTGGAATTTGCATTGGCCTGAAGTGTGGACAACTTCTTTCTGGTATCTTCAAGCTTTTCAGAACCAAATGGTAGAAGTAGGCTTAGGTAACTGAGAATGGTCTATCGAGCCAACAAAAGACTTTTCTGTGAAACTAGTGGATAAACTCGGAAAATACAGCACTATTCTTAATTGTTCTGATGAAGTGCTGCTACCAGGAGGTATTCAGCTTGACCCACCAACATCTGTACTCTGTAGCTGTACTGCAACTCAACCAATGTCTCTCCATTTCCTTGTGTAATTCACCCCACCATCATCTCAAGTCTTGAGCTACACTTGTAACCTCAGCTCACAATATGCTGAATTGGCGATAAAATCAGAGTGGGGGGAGAAATATTTTTTACAAAGAACAGACATTACTCCCTTTTGACAAGAGACAAATGTTTCATTCAAATGCTGCATTTCGCATATTGGAAACAGTAATGAATTCTTGTGCACCTTTCTCCCTAGTTCACAATGTCAGCCCCAGGCGTAGAGGCACTTCAGGCTTTTCTTACAAAATTAAATTTAATGTTACACCCTCCAGTGGAATGATGCATAAATCAAGTGTTTGATTTGCATGGACTCAAGTGAACAACCCCATTCTGTGCAAATATAAACCCGGTCTTGAATATTATGTCAGGGACAGGAACAAAGCAATCTAGGGTTTCCAATGAGAGTCTGGTACCAAGTGTAATTCAGGCTGGTATTATGTTGCTCTCATGTCAAGGCTGTTATTAAAATCCTTAGGTTTTGCCTCCTTTTTTTCATCTCAAAAGAAAATGTTTTTTCTGACCTTCTTGTATTTTGGCAAACCAGTATACACCAGTGCTATTTATACACTGTCTGTGAGGAGCTGAGATGGAATTGTTGGCGGTTTTTAGTTTTCTCTTAGATAAGCAGTGAGGCTAGCAGGGTAGAGGGGTAATGAAACAAGGCAAAGCAAAGATGATCATGGAATAAAAATGCAAATGGAATGAAAAAGATTAGGTAGCTTTGTAGCCTTTTTGAAAATAGGCCACCTTCCGTGTGAGTATTCAGAGCCTGAACCAGGTCAGCAAAGTTAAGGGACTAGAAGGCAATAAATATGTTCTGCTTCAACATGCAAATACATTTGTGTTCAACACAACACAAACCCCTCTGCAGAATTTTCTTGTGGAGCCAGGCTGTTAGGTACTGCGCTGCCATATATTTGTTACAGATGGATGTTCTCAAGCTCTTCATAGTGGTGGTGGTTGTTTTATTCAAGTATTATACAATATTCAAGTTTTATACAATACTGTTCCTCACAAACTCTGCTGAAATTTGGTCATTCACAAACTCTGGCTGAAATTTGGTCATTGTGTGAGCCTGAAGTTTGTTGGTGAGATGCTGAGTTTCTCTTGAATTCATAAGGTCTTTCCACAGTACTTGTGCGTCAGCTGTATTGGGATGGGGCTTCTTTGTGTGCCTAAATAAGTCAAGGTCTCTTGTATTCACCTTCCCCCTAGACTCTCCAGCTTCAGTTAAGGCTAAGGAGTTCATCTCTTTTTCTCAGCAGATGCAGCCTGGGATTACCCTACAGGAATTCATCACATGGGTACTGGTTTATAATTGGCAAGGGTCTGCCTCTTAGATTTGCAGGACTCTTAAGTTACGATACTAAGAGTGCAAGCAATAACTCTTAAGATACAAAAGAAAACCTACAATTCCATTGGTGATCTATTTTTAATCTCAATTCCAATGGAATGATGCCCTCCCCTCCAAGTGGTGGGTTATACAGTAAGTGGCAGCATGTGTCAAAACCTATTAAACCTACTTTCCTTTAGTTACAGAAATTAGGCTTTCTTGTGTTTACTCACTTGTGCCATAATCTTACCTTGGAAAAAAATTATCTATCACTGTGCTAAAACATAATACTGGATTACTAATATGATTTCTATTTTAACAGTAGGCCTATAATTCTTAGCAATTTAATCTTTAGTTTAATTTTACCTTTGTTTCCAAACAAGCAGTGCATAGTTTTCGTGGATCAGTCACAATCTACCAAGAAATCAAACCTGAAGTTCTTCCAGTTCCTCTTCACTAAAGGAGGTCATCTGCTGAATTTGCTTTGTAGCCCCAGCTAGGTCTTAGTTATTGTTATTGTAATCAATGGCAGTATTGGATGCAGTGACATGAATTGGCGAGTTTAAGATCCAAAGGGGAGTGAGGCAGGCTAAAAGCTGGATGAAGCTCTGATTGCAAGAGAGTAAGCTTTGACTTTCCAAGGATCTGCTTGGCAGGAGCCTGTAGGATGCTGCTCTGTAGGACAGTTTTTCCCAGATTCACTTATCTGGCCTTCAAGGACAATTTTCCTAAAGCACAGTCAACTTTGATACTGGTGTGCGAGACAATTGGCAGCCAATGAAGGAGGCCAGCCAGATGGATTAAATGGGGAAATCCTGTACGAGCAGAAATAAAGAAAAAATGATCATGTGGGAGACAGAAGTAGAGACTAGCTACTGAAATGTATAGAAGCATGATTCGTGTACATTGGAAATGGATAACTAGGCTAAATTGACAATTAGGATAAAGCTAGGAACGGTCAAACTCAGTTGTGTTTTAAACTGTGTGAGATGTGAAGAGGAAAAAGTTAGAAAAGCATGGGCTCCCAGCTGAATGATGAAGGGTATGGAAAAGACTGAGGTGTCTGATGCTGTCTTGGTGTTAGCCTTGGTTGGCAAGGTTGGGTTGCAGGACTCATTTAGGGAGAGAGAGAGATTACCTTCTGTAGAGGACTGGATAATGAGCTACTAACCAGATATAGACAAGTTTCCAGGAAGGGATGGGATACGAAGTGCCTGTGGGTGCTGAGGGAGCTGGCAGATGTCACTGCAGATACTGTCTAAAGTGTGGGAAAGATGGTGGTGATTGAGGGAGGCCCCAATGGTGGAAAAGTGCCCCTTTTAAAGAAGGAAAAATAAAGCAAGGACTAGGCTCTAGCCAATTGCAGGTTTATCAGCTTCATGTTGGGCCCAAAGTGGCCTTTTTGTGCATCCCATGCATTAAGGGTCCTTCTGACTGCTACAGACTGAAGTTCATGTTATAACTTGCCCTATTGACTTTTGTGTACAGGTTTTATAACTTGATGTCAGATCTTCAGAGTCTGTACGTCTTGACTTAAAATATATTCAGATGCTTTTTTCTGCTTATCTGTGAAAATAAAAAACCCAACTTTTTTTGCCTTCCTGTATATCTCTCTAGTTATGTGGTTTCTAGCAGTATTTGTTATTCTGTTATCACCTATACTGTTAAAGGAAGGCACTATGAGATGGCTGTGGTAATAACATGCATGTTCCTGTTATGCAGTGCAGATGTAATGTTTTAGGCAGAGGAAACAGAGCTGATGCTAACTTGTTAGGTTAAGATTGGGATTTCTGGCACTAACTAGGAAGATAAAGCAGTCCTTCCTTGCTTGTAGACCAGCTAGGGTTCAAAGGTATCTGAATGGGAGGATAATCATTGCGGGTGTTGGTGATGAGAGATTTGTGAATGGTTAAAGGCAACAGGAGTAAAATTCTTTATCTGCCCCAGGAAGGCTAACATAAGGTCTGGATGCTAAACTCTGTGGTCAGAATTGGCTCTTGGAATGGCTCTTGGAATGGTCAGAATGGGCACTTGGAATCCTCCCAGCCCTGTATATCTCACGGGATACACCTCATGTATTTAGAATCCCCTTTTCTTGTGTCATTATGGTGTTAAATTATAATCTTTACTTACAGCATTCAAGCTGTATTCAAGAATTCTTCACAGATTCCTTCACAGAAAGAAATACCTAGTTAGTTTATTCAAATAGATCTTACCTTTTGATCTGAAAATTGAGAGCTAGATAAAGCGTGCTGTATTGAGGCTTTGTCTGCTGGAAAGATTTGGCAAAGCAGAACATGAGTACCACTGTAAGGGTTAAAGAGGAGCATAAGGCCAGGTTTACTAGGAGGCCTGAAATCTATTATTAATTAGCAGTGATGAGATCCCTTATAAAGACTAAGAGTTCTGTTGGAGAGAGGGACTTAAACTCATGAGTGAAAAAGTGTATTTATGGCCAGCTAGGTGTTTTAACAAGGTGCTGGGTGCCTAAGGGCTTTTAGACATTAACAGTTCAAGAAGAAGAAGATAAGATCCGCCCCAGAGTATGGCACATACCTAGCATTACAAAGTGACAGGGTTTTCAGACTTGATAATGCACTGAAGAGTGAACGTTCAAATCACTTGAAGCTTTTTGCCTTATTTTTTCCCACTTTGTACAGTGGAGAATATTATTTGTATAATAAATGTCGCATTTGCCTGCTGCCACATGGGCAGTCATGCATTTAGCTCACTGTTTCCAAAGCCCTTCACTGGGCAGTTACTGTACAGGTGTAAAGTAGTACTACTGTCAGCCATCTACATTTTCCTTCAGTTAGCATTTTCACTGTGAAATGTACTGAAAACATTCTAAAAGGTCAGGGCTTCTACAGTATGACCTTGCTATAGCAACTCACTTTGATTTAATTATCCTCTACTGATGTTTATGGAAGTCAATAGGACTTACTCATTTTCCTGTATTAAGCACAAGTTAAGGGTTTTGATGGATTGGAATGCTTTTAATTATGTATTTTAAGTTACACATCTACCTAAGTGCTTTGCTGAATTGGAGCCTGGGCAACTTACTGTTTTGATTGTCATCTGTGATGGAACTTGGAAAGTTAACTAGAAATTCCCAATCAGGTGGATGATATCAGGTGCTTATTCTTTTAGTGTTCGGTTTTTTACAAGCATTTTAACCTCCAGTTTTTAGCTTACTGAAGTAGTTGCTGTAGTTGGCAGAGATCGCATTTGTGAGAAGGATGTCATCTGAGCAATGAGGAATAAGATGAGGGCACAGGTTAATCTTTGTACTAATAGGTGGTTCATGATGTGAAAAGGTTTGAGATCTCAAGTGCCAGGACTCATGGAAAATAAGGGCAGTTCTTTTGCCTCATCAGTGAGAAGGTTACACTGCAATGGTTTGCATTTTGGTTTTGATTAGGGAGGTGTTTTCCTTGCTACAGCTGTACAATCAGTGCTAAGCAAAGTGAAGCCTGATGACTGACTGTCACCTTATTTTATTATAGAATTGAGTGGCATTGATATGATAATAGTGTGTAGTGAAGCACCTTCATGTCTCTTGCCCGGCAGAAAGAGGTGTGCTGTGCTGGCTTCCTTGAACTCTTTCAAGTTAATGGTCTGGTTAGATGGATGAAATCTTTGTGTGCTTTTTTGGCCTAGCTATCATGGATGCCAAGTGAGCGGGGATAGGGGATCTCTCAGGCAAGGCACCGGGCTGCTTCAACATGAAAGGCAACTGAGTTCATAGGTTTGCCATAGACCTTCTGTATAAACTTTGGCAACTTCCTAAATATGTCCAGACTTCCCGTTTGTGAAATATACGGGTAACTGCTTTGTCACATTTGATCTGTTACCTATGCTTAAGCATCTTTGGATGATGACTTTGTGTCATGCCACAATTTATCAGGCCTCAGCATTTTGGGCTGGGGTCCTAAAGTGCTTTTGATGTAGATAAAAAGAAAAATAGGCTCTCCGTCTGTATGAAGACCAATATTTTAACTTCTAAGTTTTCTACCTGTCCACAAGTGCCTTTCAGGTAGACTTAAAGCGTGCTGGAAATGTCCTGTCAGATTCTTCAAGGGCCCTTTTGGGGAGCATTTAGATACAGCAGAGCTGGCTCTGAGCACTGCTCACTCTGTTGTTGAGAAAAATGTATTTCTTTAGCACTAGGAAGGATGTATTTATTTGGAAACTGTGTGTTTGCAGTACATTTATAGTCCTAATATAGTGTATAGTCATCCTGTTTTTAACTCTTTACCCATCAGTATCACTGCTGGCTGCTGATGCAGGGTTAGACTAACATCTGGTCTAATAGAGTATGGTCATGCTTTAATAAAAAAAAAAAAATTAATTTACCTCCCCACTGAGATAAAAAGTCAACTTGAAAGATAAGTTTATCACAAAAATGTGGTTCTCTGTTTTATGGGAAGTATCAGCAGGAAACATCCAGTATTTTATGGACTACAGAGCCACTTAAAACTTCAGTTGCTTTAGGATTCTGTAAACATATCATCTAGTTAATAACTATGATACCTCAACATACCTAGCTCTGTGAAGTGCTTTCAGAGATTGACAGTTCTACCTGTTTTGGTAGCCTTGTATGCAGGTGCGAGCATTCTTCAAATCTTGATTTGTATGAAGGACATGACTGTTAGGATTACTGGGAGTATATAGCCAAAGAAATGGCCATATTGGAAAATCAACCCTACCAAATGCTTTGAAAATTTTCCAGAAGCTGACCATGTGTGTAGTTTCCAGGCTCCTGTTCTTAGCTCACATCTCTCTTCTATGCTAGTTTTTTAAAGGGCAAGAGTTTGGCATCTGCACCTTGACAAGAGATCATTTATGACACCCTTTTGTCAGGGCCAACAAGACGGCTGTTCCTCAACAGAGATGGATTTTGTTTTTGAGGAAATCAAAGCTTGATGTAGGATTTTGTAATGCGCTTGGAAATCAGGACCATGTCAGATTTCTGTTGTCATCTTCATGATGAAGGGAGGATGTGAATGATGATTCTTATCTAGATTGAATACGTAATAAATAATGTGGATGGTGGCAATCTATTTTAATCAAAGTGGGGGGAAATTTCAGCTTAGAAAGGTAATGTAGAAAAAACTCTGTTTTTATCCACTTTACCTAGCAATGTAATATCATAAAGTAGCAAAGGATCTCATTCTTAATACAAATGGGGAGAATTCAATTTACTTCAAAGAACAATCTTAATAACATCCTTGGAAGTCCTGACTTGCTTTCAAATTTTCTTGTATGAATGACGATGTAGTTTAGGGATGTCATCTCTAATAAGTTTGCTCTAGGTTTGGGATCTTGAACAGCAAAAAAAATCCCAAAATAAATTTTACAAAATCCCCCCGATCAGCTTCGTCATGCAGGATCTAATAGATCGGTGCAATGCTGGTGAAGGTTGCTGAATCACATACCCTGTAACCAAATTGCTTCTTGCAGACAGAGTATTGTCTTTCCAGCTTTTGTAAGTGGTCTTTAGCATGTTGAATCAGTATCGTCATTTTTAGAGCTTAGAAAGAACTTGGCTCAGGCTAAGTAATGATTTTTGCCTGAGCAGTTTTCTTATTAAATTCTTGCGGAAAACAACTGCAAGGTTATTCAGTGAAACAAGCACAAAATGTACCTACCCAGCTAGCTCTGTGCTCTTGTATTTGGTCACGAAGAGTAATGTATTGGACAATTGCTGTGGTAAAATCCAAATGTAGATATTTGCTGTCCTTGCTAATGGGAGAAAAATATAGTATACCATTGGCCTAAAGGCTCTAGCTGTGCTTCCTTTGTAACTTGGAGTGCATTAAAAAAGCTTCAGTCAGCAAGATAAGTTAATTTTTTATGACCTTTATAAACTGTTTTACTTGGGAGCATCTCTTTAAGATTAAATGCTTAAATCCTTTTAGCTCAGGATTGCTAAGCATCTTGAGGTCTCCTTTGTTTCGGAAGAAACCTCCAAAACCTACAAAGAAATTCTGTTTGTGACAATTATTATTGAAGGAGTGATTGGCTAACATGGTACTTGAAGGTTCTTAGTGGTTCTTACCACAATACTAACCTAATAGAGGAGAGCTGCTTTCCCTTTAGTGTAGGGCTCCTCAGGGTGCACACGGTTGTCAGTTGCTGTTCCCTACGCTTGCAAACTTGGAGGAACAAATTGACTTGTCACCAGAGTCATTATTTTGTCCTGCCACAGCTGTTGCCTTGACCAAAGAAACTGAAGAAAAGGACATACTTTTTCTGTGAAAGTGCACAAGTGTAAAGCACTGGGCTGCTTTGAGAAATGGCACTGGAACCGAAGTCGTAGCGCATCAAATGAAACAGGTGAGAAAATGTTGCTAAGACTTCAGGTGGGCTACGTGGCTGTCACAGCTGAGCTCCATTCTGGTGCGGTATGTTCTAAAATCAGCTTTATGCGTATCTGCATTTCTTTCGTTGTACCAGAGGATGGATTGTCTCTCAGACTGTACCACTGGAACAGTCCACTGCATTTCAATGAAGCTAGTCTCCTATGTATAAAAAGCTGTTCGTTCCTTGGTGTGTGTGGGTTATTCAGTTTTTAAACTAAGCTATTTCCATTTTGGTTTGATGCTTAATGCTCAAAATGACAAAATCAAAATGGCTGCAGTACAATATTGATGAATTAGGTACCGAGTATTGTGTGTTGCCCTTTTGGGGGGGATAAGTTTAGCTAAAGATTTGCTATCCAGAGTTGGATGCTGAGGCTGTAGTCCTGAGTACTTTTCCAGATGTGACAGAATGAGTTTTCTAACTTGAAATATAACTTGTATCTTTAATCAATCAACAGCTGTAAGTGGGAAAAGTAATAGTGATGGGGAGAAGATGCTTTTTCCTTGTCTGATCAGAATCCGAGATACAGATGAGTATATTAAAGTCTAATATATTTTCTCCCAACTATATCAGTTAGTCTAATGAGAGATATTATTTCACCTACAAATCTTGTCTTGCTTTATTTTCTACACTGACCATTAAAGTGGGCTGTCTTAAATAGAAATGTTTCTTTTTTTGCCATGACAAGCTAGATGAGATGGAGTCACGTGTTCTTTATGGTGGCTAGAATGATGAGCAGCTATCCTGAATTGTATTCAATAGGATGACAAGCAAATAATTTAGGGTTTTTCTTTTAACTTAACTTGTTGGTGTCTAAGGTAAACATCGTGCAATCACTTGCTACAAAGTCAAGAAATATATGTATCTAATCATCTATTGGAAATTGTGGTGGTTACAATATTGACTTCAAAGTAATTTTATTTTTCTTTCTGGTGCTCTGAGATGCCTTCCTTTTGTGTTGGGGTCTGGGGTTTTGGTTTGGTATTTTTTTGTTTGTTTGTATTTTGGGTTGTTTTTTTTTTTTTTTTGAAGGATATAAATAACGAATTCAGTTGTAGTTTATAACTTTATATCCTCATTTGATCATGCACCAAATAAAAAAAAAGCTATTTCAGAGTAAATGCAGAAAAGGACACTAAGGTTTTGCATAGCACTAGCAACGAAAGATCATGCATATTTTTGTGGAAATTAAGTTGGTTAAATTAAAAGCAGAAGAATCTTCCATACATACAAGAAGTATTTCTAAATATAATTGATCTAACCAGGCATGACTGCTACTTATACTTTCCAGGAGTGTTCTTTAGAAAACTGAAGGCTTACTAGAAATGTATGGCTGAATTGTTTTGTGCAGGAATCTGTACCTTCTGCACGCTGCTGAACAGTATAAAATGTGTTATTGATCATATACATGATTGGATGGAGGTTAGTGGAGGGGATACCCTCTGTAAATTTCCTTTGATCCTGCTAAATGTTGTTACCAGTGTGCTACAGGAAATAAGTGAGTGTAATGATTTTAGAGTAGCAATATTGTTGGCTGTATCAAAGATGAAACACTGCCTGTGTTCCCTTAGCAGACTTTACAGTAGTGCCACCATGAAAGATCTGAAGATCATTATTTACTGGAAATAAAAGAACAAGGCAGAAATCGATTACAACGACACTAGATTTATGTCTCCATTGCACTCTATATACATCTCCTATTTGTTCTAACTTCATGGAAGGATATTTAATACATAATGGAAAGAGGCTTTTGCTTTTGATTTATTTTTTGTTTATTATTTTTGGCATTCCTTGGAGAAATTCTGGAAATCAATACTTGGATGTAAGTGTGCCTGGATGTAGGTAGTAGGAGGCAGTGGCAATTGATGTATCTGTCCGTTTTTGCACTGACGTGAGTATCTAACATACGCAGTACTCTTGTCACAGTAGAATATGCTTAGTCTAAGAGGGGAGAAAGTCCTATTTCTTCCATCATCCAGTTACATAAAAGGATCCGAGAGGCGTAGGTAAATTTGAGTAGTTAACTTAAAGCTTGGAAATCAGTCCCGCTAAAGTATTTAGTTGCAAGTGTAAATAATTGTTGCATCAAGACAAGAGATGAAGACAAATGTTATCAGTGATGGAAAACACGAGCAAAAATTACCTTCAAATGAGGCAGGGGACAAGGGGGATGCCAAGTACTGAGAAATTTCAAGTGAAATCACAAGCTGCTTGAAAATGGGCATAGCTTTTCTTTCTCTACTGTCTTTTGACCTGTTCAGTGGTACTTAGTTGACTTTCGCCTTTGCCCCAATTTCAGCTGAACATCTTCGACATTACAGCTCCTGCAGTCACGTGGTAAAGGAAAATGCAAACAACTGCTTCTCTAAGATAAAATAATTTTTAAAACCCTAAAACTGATGACATGCTGCAGCAGAAGTTGCTATTGCATTAGACCTCATGGAGGTTTGAAAGCAAAGTCAGTCTGTTGCCCCCTGAATACCTTTTGGTAAGATATAACAGGTAACCAGTGGATGAAATAAGGATAGAGCATCAACGACCTAGCTAGCTGGTGCATGGTAAGGCACAGATGAAAGGCAGTGATGCATGTCACAACTTGGAGGGCCATCCAAGCACCCAAGAAAGAGCACACGATGATCTGAGATCCCCTCCCACCAATGCTGTGCTGTCCAGGCTGCAAAACATAAGGCTTGCCACAAAACCAACCCTCTTCCCCAAACAGGCATGTGCTTTGGAAGCTTGTTACTCCTTTTTCTCCTAATGCCTCATTTGTAGAAGGGCTTGTTAAAACTTCACTCACTTGTGTATGCTCTGTATAACTTCTGATCTTTAATAGTGTTCAAGACCCTTGGGGGAGCTGTTGCCTCCCTCCTGCAGAGATTTATAGTGTTCAAGAGCCTTGAGGGAGGTGTTGCCTCCCTTCTGCAGAGATTTCACTGTTGTGTACCCACAAAACCAGTGGCTGGACAGGTCACTGAGGTGTTGCAAGATATAGTCTGATAACAGTCCCATAGCTCCTTACTGTGTGGTGGGCAAGGTGGAAGGAACAGAAAGCTTTCTTGATGTCTTATCCCTCCCCTGGTTAAAAACAAGGAGTTTGAATATTGTTTGTTCAAATCCTGATAACAGTGAATATAATGTGTGGACAGCTGGTTATATGAAACAGCACTAGGCTTCACCCAGAAAAATATCTACTTTTCCAATTCAAGGGCAACTTGGGAACTCTGTACTTGCATGGCAATGTAAAGCATTAAAATGCTTCCCCTTCTGCACAGATTAGTTTGTGCAAGGGGGAAGGGGGGAATCCACGCTGCTTCTCAGGCTGGAATGTTTATTCCCTTTATTCCTTGTTAGTTTTTAGTCATGAATGTAGCAGCAGATGGCCAACAGCAGTAGTTTGGTGTTTTTCCTGTTCAGCACTAACCAGCGATGCTCAGATTCTGAGTATCTTTGTGGTTGTGCGGTTCTGAAAACACCTCTACCTTACTAAAGCATCTATCAATAACAATTTCTAGCTGATGTATATAGCTTTATGAAAAAGAGTCAGCATCAGCTGAAGTCTAACAATGCATCTCCACCAGGGCTTTCTGGAGCAGCAGGATCAATATCCTCAGTTAAGTTTATGAGGATGCCGTGAAACCCTCTAAATGCAGTGGCATTCTCTCCAACCTTTCTTGTAGCCCATCAATTACAGACTAAAAGGTCAGTGTTGCTGTAGGAAAAGTCTGTCTTCAATAAAGATTTTTTTCTACTTTTCCTGTTGGGGGAGATGTTTGTTTTGGCAGGAGCTGTTCCTATAGTAAACCTTGCCAAAAGAGCCTGAGGAGAATTCTTCTTGCTACTCTGCACTTCTTGCTATTCCATTTCTGAATCCTCTCTGGTAAGTCAGAGGCATTTTGAAGCTTGTGATTGTCTGCTCCAAGTAGTGAAACCGCCAGTGGTGATGCACAATCTGTACTGAGCTCGCAGGGAATAAATGGAGCTCAAAAAGTAGGTGCCATGTGACATTGTTAACAATTTTCTGCATTGCTGTCAGTCTTTCTAAAATGATTCTAATTTTCCCTGAAGAACTCCATGAGGTTACAAAGCCAACTGTGAAGGGAACACCTGTCTTCTATCTGCCTTGATGTTCTTCCCTATGCTTCTTGAGTATGCGAAGCTTCTCATGTTTGGCTGTCTGAATACAGGCAAACAAACAGTCCTGGTGTGCGTGGCTTGACGATTCTCTACTCCAGCCTTAGCTAGGCAAGGGGTTTCAGTTGTATTGTGTGTCTCAACCGCCTCAGAGCAGAGCTTTTGGAAACTCATTTCATTAATGGTCAGTTATTTTGAAAATTGTCATCACTGGAGTAGCAACATTCATCCTGGCACTCTTGACTGCAAGTAGGAACAGTTTGGCCATCACTGAGCGGTTCTGAATGTGGTTCTCTAATGTTTTATTGAAGAACTGTCACCAAATGCATATGCCTTCGTCTATATTCATAAATTGCTTGCAAAGTTCAGCAAATAATAAAGGGGATGGAAGGAAAGGAGGAAATACTAATGATCTTGAAAAATACGGTGGAAGTGAGTAAACACCTTTTTCAAAAAATGTGAGTAATCCAAAGCTAACAACGTTAGTATCCTCTTTATTTCTAACCCTGAACTGTACGTGAAAGCTTTCTGGCCGGAGTCGGATCTCACCCTTGGGAAAAACTAGAGGGATCTTCCAATTTAGTCTGGATGTGAGTCCAGTAGTGATGCTCCTTTTTTTTTTTTCGCTGCAAACTAAATGGGTTTGTTCCCTACAACAGCTTTTAGTACTGTGACAATTCATGTCCCATACCTGGAGGGTTCTGAGCCCCCTCTTCCACCATGTGCTCAGGGTAGTTTTCAGGTAGTGATGTAACCAAAGAGAGGGTCAAATGGATCAATGCATATTTTCACCTTCTCTTGGTTTTTGAGGCTGTACCTTTTAGAGTCAGCAGCTGCCAGTGGGTTGCTGGCATTGGGCTGTAGGGAGGATTTCATTGGGGTAGCTTAAAAGAACAAGGAAAACGTGCTGAGGGAAGGGATTTATGTAAATAGCATGTATGTTGATGGTAATTTCATATGAGATCTTGCTGTGTGTTAGGTTAAGTGGAAGCTGCTGTTTGTTAATGGCTTGCCAGTCTTGCGATTCCGCAAGTGGATTTATTACGACTTACTACTCTGAGGACAACTGCCCCATTAGCTTCTCTTCACAGTTCTCTACTCTGGGAAACCTGGCATCAAACATGACGCCAAACGCAATCAGAGCAGTTCCCAGGGCAGGGAAACGACTGTGCAGTCTCTTCCGCCTGTGCCTCCCAGGAAACCTGCCATAGCACAGCCAGACCTCTGCCCCTCGCGCTCATGCTGTTGCAGCAGGTTTCCTTCTTGTGGAGTCTGCCTTTTTGCAGAAATAAACCACAGGCAATTGGATTCCAAACAATCCCAGCCTTGAGGTGTCTTTAAGGACTAGATTTTAGCAGTTATTCATCGCCTGGTTAGGGGGTGTTGGTACCAGGTTAGGAGGTGTTGAGTGGGGGTATCGGCCCAACAAGCAGATGGGAACTGGAAGGACTGGGAGAGTATGCTTTGAAGAAGGTCTGATTTTCTTTCAGAGGGGTCTCAGTGCTTCTCCAGAGGGACCTGGGTGCTTCCCCAGCTCTGTCATCATGCCTATCACTGTGGCCAACTCGCCGCACACTTTCTGGGTGCTCATGCTTCAGAGAACAAGCACATTTGTATTGCAGCTATACTGCCTTGTACGACAGTGATTAAGGGTGCTTTTGGAATCAATCTGGAATGAGAGCTGGACACGCGTCGTATGACTGAATCGGGGAAAAATAGGTGGCCTGTTACTGTGCCACATCAATAAGGTATGGAGCTACCACCTAGCTTCAAGAGGGGAGGGTGCAGAAGTCCCTACAGAAAGGAGGGGGGGTCTTTTCTTTGTTTCCTTTAGCTAAAGGCAGACTTCAGTTCCAGAGAACCCTCAAATGATTTTCCTTTGATTTACCAATTTTAGGGCAAGCCATCAAATATTTCAGCTGTATCAGCATAGAGGTGACTGTAAACATGTGAAAATGTAGGATTAAAATAGCAAATTAATTGTAACCATCAAGTTCACCACAAAGAACTACAGTATGTTTTGCTGATACATCTTGAGTGGTATAGCTGTGTGTGTGTGTGTGTGTGTCTATTTTTCCCATCTACACTATTATCTTTGTACCCAGAGCAGATGAGCAAATTAAATTCAGTTCCAGAAAGGAATGCATACGGTCTCTAAGATCATCTTCTGTGTTAGAAGCCTGGCACGGTTCCAGCTTGGGTTACTTTTGTCTGTTTTGCTTTTTGGTGGGGAGGGAGGGAGGGAGGGACAAATCCTTCTCTTGGAAGCGCTGCCATTTCCATCAGGGGTGGCACAGGCCTTGCGCAGCACATGACAAGAGGCAGGCTGCTGCATGGCAGAATTGGATGGCTGGTAGGTGTCTCCACAAAATTTAATGAGCTTCTGTATGAATGTGTTTGAAAAATCATTACATGGGTATGCTATTTGGCTGAAAAATCCTTTTAAGCATCCAATCAGAAAGTAGAAATCACACTGTGCCTCAGGGAACACCATGGCTGCTTTTGTAAGTGAATGACATGTGAATTAGCCATATCCTGTATGTTAGTTTTTTATAAGTACTTGAAACTACTAATCTGAATAATTGATATATTCTGTTTTGCAGAAGTCAGAATTCATTTTCTGATCACATGAGGCAGTAATTGAAAATGAACATTGTATTTCTCATAATATTTTACATTGGCAAGCTGCAGAGAAAAATAGTTGCTCTCGTAAAAGCTGAATTGTCCCTGCACTGTTATGGCTGTAGTAGTTTATAATAGTGTCTTTAAATAGTAGAACGAGCCCATGTCTAAGGTTGTCTGCTTTTGTAGACATGGAGAAAACTACATCAATTATTTCTGTAAGTTAAAGCAGTGGGTCTTTTATGGAGCAACTCCAGCCCTTAGTTTCCATTTACGTGGCAAGCAGGGAATGTGTCAGTGTGCTCTAAGGAAGTGCCACCCCTTGGGTGTGTGGCTTGGGCTGGCTACATGTGCTTCTTGTGCGCTGCTGTGAAAATACGAGCTGGTGCACACTGCAGAGCTGAGGCAGGTACAGCTCAGCATGGTCTCACAGCCGGGATGGCAGCAAGAGCTGGCCAAGCAGTGCTTGCCTGCTTGAAGTGCATCTGACTGTTCATGTGGGCCACATCTTTAAAATGAGAGGTAGGAGGGCCTTGTCAGTGACAGAGTCTTCCTTCATGTTGAACTGTCTGTTAGCTGTAATGAATGACTTGACTGAGATAAGCAATGCTAAACCCTGCCTCTGGGAGACAAACCAGTGGACTATGCCTCATGGAGCCCGATGGCTTCAGCACATCCTTTCCTAGGCATCCCTCTACTTCTGCACAGGCTTCAGCGCACACAGAGGACTTTAAACATACTTGTGCAATGACGGTGAGGATGTAGTTTTTAAAATACAGTAGGAAAAATGGAAAGTAAGGACAGTAATTCGAGTTGCAGACAAGTGGCATGCAATTTTCAGTATACAAATGTTTGAGAGAGGAGCTAATAGCAACTTGATAATTGTGATATGTCTTTGCCCTGTTTGAGACCATAATTTATTCTGAAGAGCAACTAAGTCATTTTTTCCCCCAGTACCTCCAGAATGGAAGAAAAAATGTCACAGTAGTAGCCCCTTAATCCTGTCACTGCCTCAAGTCAGCAAGATTTGTTGGAGGACAGCTTTTTGAGGAAGGATTTCTGACCTGGAAGCACAGTAAATGAAGGTAACTCTTCCATGGCTCCATCTGCTTGCAGGCAGCCAGTTCAGGACAGACTGTCTGTGATACTGTGGTCATAATTCAAAGCCTTTTCTAAATAAATTATAAATAAAGCCAGTGAAGAGTTAAATGCAGCATGTATTAGATTTCAGTGATGAAGCCTCTGATTAATATAATGAAAAGCCTAGTTTAATTGCATTACCTTCCATTAGCTCCCCTCTTCCTTTTTTTATAATTGTTTCTAAGGCTCTGTGTACCTCATCCCTGCTGGGACTTTCATCCCACATTTATTCAAGTGAGATTTCTGCTTTCAAAACTGCACCTTTCATCAATCTCCTATTAATTAGCCAAATGCCGCATCATATTATACATTGATGCATTCGGTCGAGCGTGTGCTATAATGAGAGGAGAGCGTGTGGTCTGTCCGGGCTGCTCTCAGGAGCTGGTCATTGGTATTCCAGGATAAGTCAGCTTACTGTAATTTGAAATTGGTCTGCCGTCCCATTAGGAATCTGCCCGATCAATACCAAGTGAATTAGAGTTTCAGTGATCTGATTAACTCCCCATTATTTTCTACCCTAGCTGATTTAGAATGCATGATGAGACAATATTCCAGTTTCTTTGCTTTATCCCAGTTTAAATGAAATATAGACATCTGAGGAAGCAGTGGCTGTGCATTTCATTTGGCTGTGCTGTAATAAAGTCAAACACTGTAAGTGTCTGCCTGGCTGTGACAGCCAGGAGCGAAGGCTGCCATGCTGCACAGGGGGATGGTGGGCAGCTGGAGGGGACAGGGCTTTTGCTCTGCACTGCTGCTTCTTTCTAGCTCATCTGTTCTGTGCCTTGGCTGAGCAGCGGAGTTGGCTAGGTGGTGCTCTGCTAGGTACACCTTACGTTGGTAGGTGGCCGTACTGCTTGCGGTCCTGTGCAAGTAATGAGCTGTATGCGGCTGTGCGCTTTCCCGGGTAGGAACCCAAGGTTCAGAGGCAGAAAACTGCGCAGACCCTTGGTGTGAGCCTGAGTCAGGGCCAAGGCCTAGATGCTGTACAACAGAAATGGGATATACGCTCTAAATTCATCTACATCCATGGGTTCTCTGCCCTTGCGAAAGAGGGAAGTTAGGACAGGCCGTCAGAGTTTGTTAGGTTGTAAGTATCCATCTTCAGAACATGGATGATTATTTTGTGTTGGCACCTTGTAGATGCAATCCCTACATGGAGCATCCAGTTGCTATTTTATTGCAAGTATATAACAAAATGAAATGGGATCAGGAATAAAAGGCTTAATTTTGTGAATCTGGAAGGTAGTTTTTTTAAGGAGAAAGGTTGCTGGCTTTGGTTCATCTGCTAATTTTGAAGTGATGTTAATAGGTCCTACTTATCATCTCTATTTTTATTCTTAAATTTATGCTTCTAAGATAAAAAGGCTTTGTTTTTACTGCCAATTTCCTGGCCTGTGTGTGTTAATATTGGCCTGGGGAAATGGTGGTGAAAGAGCGATCCTGGTCTGCTGCAAAAAAAAAAATGTACAGCCTGATAACCCTAATGCCAACTCTGTCTCAGTGTTCACTGCTCATTGGTCATGGAAAAGAAAACAGAAAAGATTGCTTGTGTGATACCCAGGGTTGTTTCAACAAGGTATTCTTACCTAAAGAACTCGTGCCTAAAAAACTCAGGCCTTGCCAGCTATGTATATGAAAGACAAAAGGGGGAAGGTTTCTAATCATGCTTAGATATTTAAAAAGAGGATTTGAACCCAAAGCAGAACTTGCTCTGTTTTAAAATGTATGGTCTTAAGGTACCAGTAGACCAGAACTACAAAACACTTCAAAAAAGAGAATAATTTAGAGAAAACTGCAGATGCATTTATTTCACGAGGGGAAATCTTGTTTGTATTCCCCTTAAAGCTGTCGTAGAGTCATAGCCCCTTTAATGCATTTCAGAGCATAAAATAATCAGTGCTGCACATTTTGTGTATTAATAGGCAAAAAATGGGTCATAATCTGCTTAATAGGCACAATGAGTGTATTAATATTCATTTCTATCTTTTAAAAGTTAATATACGTTTGCTGAGAGGTATATGTGCAATACATAAAGACATAAATGAGAGTTCAATGCGGGCATGCTCTTGTACTACCTTGCCAGTATACATTGACGTAATTTTAGTGTTTCTTCCTTGCTGCTTCATAGACAATTCATAGGTTTTGGTTGGGTTTTTTGGTTTTGTGGGGTTTTTTTCAAATGAGAAAAGATAATCGAAGAGAGAAGGCTTGCAAGTGCTGAGAGCTTGAGTCATCTGTGGGCAGTGAACCTGGAAAATTTGATTCTCAAGGTTAAGCCTGTTAGTGCTCTTCAGAGGTCCTGGGGCAGGACACCACCGATGGGATGGTAAAGCTTTGTATGCAGCCCACTAGAGGGTGACAAAACCTAATGTTACGAACACAGAAGCAACATGGTCCCCTGGGTACCTGGGTCCAAAGCCCTTGGCATCCTCCTTGCCTGCCCGGGGTGCACTCCCTGGTCCGCCTACCAGGCTTAAAATGTCCATGTCTAATGGCATAAACCATTCCTGCCTGAGAAACATGAGCTGAGCCTTCACTCATGGGTAATAACCACCTCGTGAATCTCCTTATGGCACCATGAGATGAAGGAAACAATCGATACTCCATTTGTGCTAAAAGTTATGGGAAAAATGTTAGAGCAGATGCAGGACAGCTGACCCGATCCATGGTGTCATGTACAAGGGCTGAGAGCTGGGTGTTACATGGTCTGTTTTGCCAGCAGGTGAGACAAGGAGGTGTGGAGAGGTGGCCATCAACTCACTCAGTGAACCAAAGGCCAGCTGGCTTATTCCAAACCCACTGAAGTCAGTGGAAAAGGTGAGCTGTTGACTTGGCTAGGGTTTTGATCATGACCACAGCAGAAAGGCACATCAGTGTGCCCTGGTGAAGCTAGTTGGCCCTTGGGCTGGAAAAAGACCATGCACTGAGCTTTGGCTACAGTGCTCTCAAGCATGTTGCTGCCGCAGAGAAATGGCGTTTAACAGCATGATGCGTGACAGCCCTGCAGTAGACATCTTGCACTGCAAAATGCCTCTTAAACTAGAAAGCTACCCACCTTGATAAGTCACTACCTTCTCTGTGCAAGTACTAAGACTAAATCTAGGGTTTGCATCATGTGTCTGATGCTTGAGTTGGAAACTCCAGAATCTGGAGAGCAGCAGGGCTGAACTGGTCCAGTTCAGATGCCCCATGTGGGCTTCCACGTGTGAATAGGAAGATACCACATTTCTGGTGGTGAAACTGGAAATGTGAGGTCTCTGACAAGTCCGAAGGTAGAAGGAAGCCCACGGAAAGCTGTTAACTACCCAGGAACCAAGGACTGAAGTGAAGCCTCCCCTGACTCACATTGAAAGCACCAGAAGGCTGTTAGGTGCCTTTCTCAGATGTCCTTTGTTGCCCGCTTACCTACTATGCTTGCAGAGAGCAGCTGTGCCCACCCTGTAGGTTTTTATTAAATAGATACTTGGGTGAGTGTTTTGCGTCTCATTCTTGTGCTGAGGTTTCTTAGTGTTTGCAGTGTCATTCAGTGGGGTTGTGGGGTTCAGGTGGATGAAGATGCAAATAACAAATTTCCAGGAAAAATGTTGCAAGCTCTGAACTGTGTAGCTTAATGTTCAAGTGCTATGGACAGATTCGGTATCTCTCAGGAACTGAGGAAATAGAATTGGAAGGGGAGAGAAAAAAGTGTTGGTGAGCATTTGTATAAAATTCTTGTGCTAAACAAACAGAAAAATAACATAATCTAAAAGGAAAGTGTTGCAATGGCATGAAATTAAATCTCAAAAGGGCTAGTCATCTTTGGAACTGTGCAAATCATGAAATCCTAAATAAAAATTTTGTAGGATTTGAAATAAGTTTGTGATGGATTTCAGACATGATTTACTACTTCAATGTTTTATTATTATTTCTGAGAAACCCATATAGAACTCTATTAATTAAAACTCAGACCGACACTTTGGCTCCATAAGATTTAGGAATTAGTGTGATTTTATCTCATTAGTGCATTTATTGCGGTGTTCGTCCTTTTAATTAAGCATTAAGTTCCTCCAAGGTGAGTTTTATCATCCCATAATGCATCTGGGCTTTCACTACTTGTCTAAATACGCATTAGGGGATGACAGCCACTTCGGAGAAACCTTAACTGTCTTATCACTGAAGTTTGATTCCTTCATTTGTCTGGTTTTGGGTGATGGGGTTTAATTCTTTTTACAGCCTGCTGCAAGTATGCAGGAAGCATACTGTGATTGCAGTTGTGTCTAATGTTGATGTTGTCCTACATAGGTAGGAAGGCTGAATTCAAAGGACTTTAAAAGAACCTGAGCCAAAGCCCAAAGAAGTCTTCCCACTGGTCGTGCTGGCCTTTGGAAGGAATCCTGGACATGGTGCTGGGCTGAGAGGTGCTGGTCCTGCTTGCTTTCTGTCCCAGGGAGAGGGCACAGGCAGTGAAGGGTGCTGGCACACCTCTCATTGCACTTGGGCCGTCCAGTGGTGGCCCACTTGGTGGTGGGCTCCATCCAACAGTCAGCTAAGCTTGGAAATGGCTACCCCACCTGTGTCTGGGTGGGGATAAGGAGACCATAAAGCTCAGGTCTACCGACATCTTTGGGCTTCTGCTTCCCCTGTAAAATATTGAGGAAACAAGCCCAGGCTTTGGTGATGCCAGTCAGCCAACGTTTTCATGGAAATGGGGGGATGCCTTGTATGTACGTACATAAATGTGCTACATACATATGTGTGTGTGCATATAATGTACATATATGTGTACATACAGAAAAAAGTCAACTTTTTTTTTGTCCCAAAGAATATGTGGTGTCAGCACTAGGAGGACACCAGGTGAGCACACAAAGTGATGTGTAATGACCTGAAAGCATACTATAATGAATTTATCCTTACAGATATACTGAGCTGTGAATACAGTCCTATTTAAATAGTAGGTTTTGCAGTATGGGCATGTGTGTATTTACAGCAGGACCAGAGGTGATATCGTCAGCCTATTTCAATGAGCCATTTTGCTGTCATCAGATGGCAATGTAACAATATTTTGTCATTATTTTGCTTTGATATGTCACTGCCAACTCGGGATACTTGGTGTTTCTCTAATAAATCCTCACTAAAGGGTTTATGGTTTGGTTTGGGGCTTGGTTGTTTGTTTTAGATCCTGGTTTTTGTTTCCATTTTACTTTGTTATTGCTAACTTCTTAATTTAAATAGTGTTAAGGAGTGCAGGAATTAAGAAATTAATTTTACATGTGTGTCAGCCTTGCAGGTCCAAACCCCCAGGTCAAATAAAGAACCTTGTGATTTCTTGTCGTGACTGTTGTTGCTATTAGTATTAATATGTGAATTGTTTGGGGGTTTTTGGTGAATGCATCATGACTGTAAAATGGAGGGTTGGGCAGCAATAGAGATTTTTCTCAGCAAAGTCTGAAAAAGGGCAATTCGTTGCTGCAAGTCAGACTGAACACTCAGAAATGAGGCAAAATTATTGCTTTTTACCTGAGCTGTGTTACTTCTGACTTAGTGAGAATTGTGTGTGATTTAATAAAATTAAATTTGAGGAGCTTGGGTAACATCTCAGCAAAAAGAGCTTCAGGCTCTTTAACTATTACTGTGAAGCTTAGACATTCCTGTGCTCTCCAATCTTAAAAAACAAAACAAAACAAACATTATTTTGTATTTTTCTTAACCCTAGTACAAAACATACCTTTAAAATAACCAACACTAGTGAAAACTAAATTTGGGCATACTACAAAGTATAGGAGTGTCAAAGTAGTATGTCTTCCATGTTCAGAGATAAATTTTGTGTGTATAATTTTCATATAAAAACCCTTTCCCTTCCTTTTGTGGCTGTCTGACCCTGAAGAGCTTAACACCCTTCCTATCTGATTTCCATTGTCTTTTATGTAATACTGCTGTTACTGCTCTGAAGGAATTTTTAACTTCCGTCTAGAAATGTCAGTCCTTGTCTGAATATGTAAAGACAGGAAAACTAAAAGCACAGTTAATTATGATGTGTAAAATCTCCTCATAAGAAAAATACCTTTTCAGAGTCAGGTAAATAGCACAAAAAAGAATTGTGCCTTTCAGAACTGTTCTGTCCAAGCAGGCTCATAGTTTACTAAAACCTTTGGCTGGCCAGAACATGTGCTCCTGAAGACAGCAATGACCCATCCAAGAGTTGAACGCATCGCGCATCTCTGTCCTTTCCCTGGACTCTCCTTGGGAGTCAGTCAGTGTGTCCAGGAGGCAGTGAACAGGTGTCCAAGCAACGGTTCTTAGCTAGAAGCAGACCTGCTTGCGCTAAACCCAAATCTTAAGTTGGAGCTTTAGTAACGAGGCTAGGTGTTGAGAAGAAACGTGGCTAGCCCAAAGAACGGGTTTCTTCTGCCATTCCTGAGACTTCAAAAACACAAAAGTGAGCTGTGGGGAACATCTGAGAGGAGGGAGCGTGGTAATGGCTTTGTGCATCACCCAAGATGGACAGCAGGAAATCTGTGGAGCAACCTGTCCTGGGCTCTGTGCCCTTCCACTTGACATGAACAAACCCCCTGTTCACCATTGTGTGCTGCTTGTGCCTGCGAACCATGTGATCAGGTTTTGTCCAAAAACTGAATTGAAAAATCACCACTGTATCTGGCACACAGTCCTCTCACTTTCTTCTGAACAACTACAGCCTGTACTTCCAGCACAGTTGGAAAGGCTTGTGATGCGTGTTGGTCAGGCAAGTCTGGGAGCCACCGTCAGAAGTTAGTTGTCGATGGCTGGTTTTAGGAACACGCAAGGTGCAAGTGGCTCAGTTAAAAAGTGTCAGTGGCATTTGGGTGCTTGGTGTTGCAAACTGAAAGACACGGCCAGGTGTGTTGGTTTATATCTTCAATTATCTTGTTTTATGTGTCACGAGCTCTGGGTTCAGTTTCGGCTTTTTTGTGGTACTGTATGTGAGGGTGCTGATCCACATCACCTGGTTCTTTGGCTTGTCTTGGCACTTTGAGACAATCTAGTCAGAGTTTGATGCTCTTCCATGTAGTTGTAAATCAAAAGATGTTCTCCTGAAGTAAGTTGAACTGTGTGTGCCTAGAAGTGCCTTGAGGAGAGACTGAGGCACATATAGCAATGCATATTAAGCAATGTGGGGCGTTTGTGATGTAGTGCTACCAAATCCATTTCCCTAAAGTTCCATTTTCTCCTGTGTAGGCAATCCTAGTGCTGTCCTCTGCAAGAGTGATGGGATTACTCTGTACGATTGCAGTGAAGCTGTAGTAGAGGTCCAGGTGTAGGGACTTGCCCCCTCCTATATAAAGAGATTATCAATTCTGAATATAATCTGAGGAAAAGTTATCTTGCCCTGCTTCAGTAATGAAAAGTCACCTATTTTTTCCAACAAATTACAAGAAAAGGTTTTTTATTGTATGAGAAATCCAGCCTACGACTCTGGCAGGGTGCAGGAATCACCTTTTGATCCCAAATACGGATGCTCAAGTTTGTAAATTTAATAAAAAAGATAAAAACCCCTGTGACAGTGCTTATAGCAGAAGCAATAAACTCTGATTAGATCTCACTATTTTGTATCAGAGTCTCTTTGGCTTGCACAGAGGTGAAAGCTTTGGACGAGATAATAGCTTCAGACAAATGCTAGAGCATATGAAGTTTAAAGGCCCCTTCAGAACTCGCATTGTTTAGGAAATTAAAATAATCAAGTGTGTTTTCTGTCACTGTCCCCTGTGTGCCTAACTGTCTGTGCCCCTCCATCATTCATTCTCGCGTAATGGAGGATATATCTATACTACTTCTGTTGCATGGCCTGGGTGTCTGCGTGCTATGAATATCTCAATCGGCACATCTTTATTAACCTATAAAACAGCAAAGAGTCCGAACCAAACAGTCGGGTACCATCAAAACATCAGAGATGCTCCTGGCATTTGTGTCTTATTCTAGTCACTTAAAACCGAGTAAAATAAATGTTTAGGTGCAACAGCATTCCCCCCCATGTATATTTGTCATGTGTTTATCTTGGTGCAAGCAATTAAACGAGGGGGTGAGATGAAGGTAAAATGAGGGGGGGACACGACACGTGTGCCACCCAATCCTACTGTTGCTTGTGTTTCCCCAGGTAGACCTTATGAGCTTTAATTGATACTAAAATGCAAGTTACTATTGTGCAAAAATGGCTGATGACTAATTGAACCTTGAAGCTAAGACCTCTGGGTCAGCAACTTCCACCTGATCAGTGTCGTTGGCAAAAGACTGCCTGTACAGATTGCACTTCATCTTCTCAGTAAGAAGCTCCTCAATATGAATAAAGGCAAGAGAACTGGAGCCTAAAAACTCTGTGGCCTTTTTTTTAAAGGTGGTGAAATCTTTTCTGTTTAGTTTGAAATTTGAAAGAAGATGCATGATAGTTAATAAATACTTCTAGAGTGACTTTTCTTGGACTTCAGTCAAGATTTGGACCCAAAAAAACTCCTCCTGCTTGCCTCCTCCCATTACACCTGTTATGTCAAGTTGATGAATTTGCAGAATATTGGTGGATTTTTTTAATTCGTGTCTGTGCTATTGGGGAAAAAAAATAATAATCAGCAAGTGTGTGGAATCCCTTGAGGCCTAGGCTCGTGTACTGCAAAACCCCTCCTGGAGGAAAGGTTCTCTGTTGAGCTGATTGTTTGAAGCTTTGGGTGCTTCTGTACAGCATGCTTCCAAGCCTTTTGACACTCACTTGCTTCCACTGCAATTGGGCAGCTGCCTGTCACAGAGCAACAATTTTTCTCTTTTGCCTTAGCACAATCAAAAAAATATACTTTTATACCTAATGCATTTTATACCTAATACATTTCCTCCAATATTCCTCTGGCTCTGTATACCTGTTAAACATAACTTGCCGTGTCTCCCTTCCCCTTGAAGGCAACAAACATTGCCCCCATTTAAATGACAGGGTAAAAGTGTTAAAAATTGAGTCTGTAGAAGGCCAGGAATCACCAGGGATGGTGATTTCCAGTGGCGCTGTCCATTATGGCTCAGCTGCTTGCAAAGGAGCTGGTAGAAAGACAATCCCTTCCTGCCTGTTCATGGAGGTAATTGAGTACCAACTTCTGGTTTTCTAATCTATGGAATCGTTACGCTTGGCAATTTTGCCACCAAGCTGTTGTGAAGTAGGGAGCAGGCATGTCTAATGGGAAGGTGAAGCAGACTGGAGAGTGGGAATGGCTAGCCTGAAATGTGTTTGCTTACACTGGTAAGCCGAGAGCCTCTGAAATGCCTAGGACCACATGAAATCCTATGCAGAGCTTTTGGATATTTAAAGATGTGTATTGTGTGTACATGCAAACTTACTACTGTGTGAAGGTCTGCCTTGGGTAAACTTGTATGTTCCGAAGTATAGATGTAACCCAAATGTTAGGCCACGTCACGTTCAGTTGTGGGAAAGCTGGGGGCACAGGACTATGACAGCAATTCCCTGAGCCTTAAAACTGGTGCTTTTTTTCTAAATGAAGCAACTCTAAAGCTTACCTTTCTTCTGACTCATAAATACCTACAATTTTTTAAATGGAAATAGAAATCTAACTCAGCAAACTAATGTTCTGGAGTTTCATTTCTTTTTTGTAAATGAAGCTTTTATAACATCAAATTTTTCCTTTAAAATGGATTACATAAATCTAAGCTCCTATGCTGGCTGCTGCTTGGGCAAGGTGTAGCCTCGCAACAGCTCAGAGTATTTGTCCAGCAGGAGCTTGATAGCATTAAATCCCAGAGCTTCAAGTAGCAAATCCCCCCATCTACAGTTCTTGAAGAAGCAGAAGTCTCAGGGATGTTATAAGGGGATATATGTGTGAGGGAGGATTGTCCTTATGCAGCTTTTGGAGAGGTCTATTTGCAGCAGTGAGGGTGGTGCCTTAAACTGGAGCAGGTGAGTGTATGTAATCTTGTTTCGTAGACGGCATCAACTCAGTAGGGAAAAAAGTGTATTACTGTTAAAGTGCAAAAATAATCACAAAACGATAAATGCTTGCCTGGATGGATAATGTAATACAAAGTGAGTCTGGAAGTCACTCATAAAGGACAGGATATTAAAGCTGGAGTGGGGGAGGGGGCAGGGTGTTAATCTATGTGTCTACGATGTCAAAAGACACATGCCAAATGGTTCTTCTGCAATTTGGACACCTTCCAGAAGAGCTGTTCACCAAAGTGCAGAGCTTGGCCTAACTTCCACCCAGCTCTCTGGTTTCTGGGGAAGGAGCAGTAAATATTTTACAAGAAAGTGTAACGGCAGCAAACAGAATTGAACTGGAGCAGTTCAGGAAACACGAGCTGTGACAAATACTTCTGTTCAGGGGACAGCTGTGCTCTGAAAGACAGACCATAGGAGAAGCCTGTATCCAAGCTACAACTGCACGAACATCTGTCTGCCTGTAGGTGCTTTTTCTCCAAACTTCATGCTGTCAGTCTCTGAAAAGGACAGTTGAAGCCACCGAGTGGGAGCGGTGGAGCCCTGCGTTGCCACGTGCCGTCAGGCCGGTTGGTTGAGGGCAGGTGGCAGCCGTGGTGGTAACATCTTTGCTAGGTACCACACACGTCTGAAAGGGAAGTGAGTAAAGGAACAGCCTTTGCCAGTGAATTATCCTTTTTTCCCCTTTGCACAGGTTGGTTGGTACCATGGGTTGTATCACTACGTGCAGTCTGAATACGACTCTTGAAATATGTGCTCTTCCCTTCTAACAGCTTTCTCCGTAGGTTTTTGCTGATGTAGGAACAGCTCGTTATTTGTATTGGAGAAGCAAACAGTTCATCAGTGGCGCTGTAGATTTGCTGTGCCAGTTGTTAAGCATACATGAAGTAAGATGGATTCCTGCTTACAGCCTACAGGGGCAGGCAGGGCTATGGTTACAGCAGCATCACTGTTGGCTTTTAAGAACACCTATGAATGACTTGGACAAGGTCACTGTGGAGGTCTGTGCCGGAATGAAAGGGTGTTTTTTCCCTAACCTGACTGCTTGTCTAACTCGAATGACAAGGGGCTGAGCTGTCAGGCAGGAAAATTCCTGTCCCCTTGAATGAGGATTTTGCAAGTAGTCAGAGATTGCAAGGATCTTCCTGATCATTGCTGTTACCCCTCTTCCCTATTTTTTTATTTTTTTTTTGCTTTTTTGCTTTTTTCCCTTGTTTTGTTTGGTGATTTCAGGCATTTTGTATTTGTCGTAAGAGGCAGAGAAAGGAGAAATTAACATTTTGATGGCAAAAGCTTGTAAAGTACAACAGTTGGTTTTTTTAAGTCAACAAAGATGCATCTCATTACAAGTGCTAAAAATAATCATGGTCTTGTTAAGTGTATAGTGTTTCTTACCCAGGCAACCAAGTTGCTGATGCCTTAATCTGTATCTTTCTGAAGCTGTATAGAATTACCTTATCCTGACTACCTCAGAGACTGTAGGCAGAAATTGTTGCAGCCATTGCTTATTTTCTCATAAATTTGAAGGAAATCTGGCCAGATTCTTAGGTTGTGTCAACCAACTCTGCTTGTAGTGATACAACACCAACAGTCAAGTGGAAAGCTGTACTGTCAGGCTGGAACCTGTTCTGTGCTGTGTGCTTGACTGGTTTAGGTGAAAGTGGGAGGGACAGGTTTCACTTTACCTCTGAAGAAACAAAGAGGTATCTTTGCCTTTCTGGAGAAAGAGACAGCCAAATTTGCTTTTGCAAGTTTATAAAAGGTATGAGAAAGCGAGAGGATGCGCTCTTGCACAAGCAGCTTTTTATTGAATTTTTGGTTGCTCAGACTCCTGTTAGATGGGGAAAGTGAAGCCCATGTGAACATGCTCAATTTAGCTGATGTAGTCCAGAGACAGCCAGGATGTAGTCGCAGCATCATACTGCTCATCCTAGTGTTTCTAGTCTCCAAACAAACAGGGATCTGTGCCTATGTGGCATACTGCAGCGTAGACACACACACAGCTGGGACTTCTGCTTCACTTCCCTACCCTTCCTATTAGGGACCATATAAAAAGATCCTTTGTAAAGCAAGTTTATAAATAATTTAATGGCAGATATAAAAAGCTTTTACTTTTTTTTTTTTTTAAACTGGCACTTTTTTGTAAATCTGTCTACATGAAAAATATTCCTAGCAAAGTTCACACAGAGAAAGCTTAAAGTTATTATTAGGCATATAAATTGACTGCTTTCTCATTTATATGCAGGCAAATTTCTTTAATTTATTAATCTGATTTGCATAGAAAATTACGGCGCTCATTGTCACTGGAAAATCTCATTATAAGGAAGGTTTTATAAATGCTATAATGAAACAAATAGAAGAAAATACATAAAAGTTTTTAATATTTTTTCCCTTTCCAAAAAAATTTTTTAGATGGAAAAAAAAATTCAAAAAATGTACTTGTTGCAAGAATTTAGAACTTGCTTGAAAATTACTTCACCAATGCATATTTTGTTTTCTTATATTTAATTCAGGACAGAAGAAAAAAATTATTGAACTTAAGTTTTAAAGTTCACAATGAGGAGAAATAGCTTAGAGGAACTGTTCTGTGGTAATGTAGGAAGACACTTCATTAACTTGGGCTTCATTTAAAACTGTAATGTAAATCTTTTCGAAATGAATCAAAGTCTCTCCAGATTTATATCTTAGCCAAGTTTTACAGTCAAAAGGATCTTAAATCAGTAAGATCTGTCACTGTGAGAGCTGTGGTAGTGTTTTCACATTCTCTGCAAGCTCATCTGCTCTTGGACTTGAAAGTCTTCTCCCTGGGTCCATTTGCTCTAGCAACAGCTGGCTTTTTGAGGCATCACATTAGCAGCTCACAATTAAAACAGTATTCCAGCTAATTTGAGCTCAGGCAGATGAAGAACGTCAATGACAGTGAGTTTGCTCCCTCCCACCCTCTGCTTGTTCAGTTTTTTAAAAAAACTTTATTTTGCTTTAATCACTCTTTGGAGACATGGTTGCTGGGATTCTCTCTTCATCGTGGTGTCCAGCTGAGAAATTGTTCTCCCATCTTGCTGAAGCAAAAGGAAAGAGCATCAGCCCACACACTCTGCAGATGTGCAAGGGGGTAAACTGGGGGAAGCACTGACAATTAAAGAGCATATGGTCAAAAATAAATCTGTACAGTAGTGCCAGTCCATATTAATCACAAGATTAAGAATAATAGCGTATCTGTACAAGTAGCATGCTAAATCTCCTATTACATTTACTAGCCTTCATATATCTGTATCTGTATGTTTATCAGGGTGTCTTATATGATATACTATATGAAGTGAGGGAGGATTTATAGTGCGTCTTGTGTAAATGGACCTGATAAAAACTGCAAAAAAGGCACGATAAAACATTAACATCTGGAAAGACGTATGTCACTAGAATAACACACACCAAATATGTGGATGAATGTGTGAAAGAACAATAGAATGAACGCTTTATCTTAGCAGAACTGTAGTATGCCAAGCTTTTTGAGAATCTGGGTGAAAACGTAGCCTGTAAGTTTTCATGTCAAGTTTAGCACTGTGAGGAGGCTTCATGCTGTATCATCATTAACTTGTTACTTGGTGAGATCTTGGGGGTTTGATAGTGGATTTATTTTAGAAATAACTTCATACTTTTTTTCAGATGTGTCTGTTTTGCTCTGAACATGTGTGCCCTGAAGGGACTGGCAGATCTAAACAGAGAGTTTTTCAGCATGCATAAGGTCTTATCAACCAAAACAACACTTTTAGCATGTCTGCTTATATTACTTGTGTCCTGTTAGGAGTGGGCAGGGAGGGGAATGGATGACACCAACTGCAGCATTTCCAGAATGGCTGTTCTTCCATCATCTGAAATGATACAGAGCTCTAAGAAGTCAATGATCTGCCAAAAATTAATCCACTGTAACTCTCCGCTGTAAAAATTAAGCACTTAATTGTCTTCAACCATGATAAAATATAAAGGCTTTTTCCTATTAGCACTTCCATGAAGCTGTGAGGTTGCTGTCACTCAGGTTTCACAGGGGGGCCATGGAAGTGGATGATTCTCCTTAAAAAGGATGGTGCCCTGTTGGGGATGGGAGGGAGTGGGTAGGAGGGATACTGGGTTGGGAGCAGCAGCCGCAGGAGGCAGAGCTCTGTGTGTTGCAGCTATCAAAGGCTGTCGGATGTTACTCAGCCTCAAGTCTGAACCAAAGGAAAACCCTGCTTTAGAGGAGGAGCTCTGTCAGGCTACCAGGTTTTCTCTGCAATTCTAGGGATATTTTTAAAGGGTGCAGAGGTTTCCATCACCCTATTAGTAGAGGCTTCAAAGGAAGGACCATCACGTGTCTCAGGCTAAGCCATAAAAAAAGATGCTCTCTATTAAATGAGACCCACTGGTGTAATACCTAAGTCAGATACCTGCCCTTAATACCTTGCTGAATTATCTCTGTATACCTGTTTCTGCCCAGCAAAGCACTGAAGCATGTATTTAAAGCATTGTTGAAAGTACATAACCACAAATAACCAGACAATTATAATATCTCTATCTTGTACGGTGTTTTATGAGGAATTTAATTTTCCCAGAGAATATGAATGTGTGTTTAAGAATGAATGTCAGAGCCACTGTGCCATAGCATGGTGTTAGAGGTTCCTGTTTTCCTGTTTTCTGTTGTTGATGTGAGAATGCCTTCATCCTGACAAAGGTGAGCATCAGGGCCCTTTGGAAGTATGAATTTACACCACGAGCAATCAGCTGGCTTTTCTTCATCTGGGCCTTACTTTTTGTCTTCATTACCCGCTGCTTGGAGTTCCCAAGCATGCTTCTACATTTCTCATTTGCAGATATAACATTATCTGGAAAGAAATATAATGCATACACAAAGTACTACCAAAAATACAGGGTGTCCTTTTGTGTCTGTCACAAGCAATAGTTACACCCCATTTATAAGCTTGTCTCTGTGTAGCAGTATGTGCCAGGGCTGGTTTGCACAGAATAGGAATGGGGCAGCTTCAGAATACTAGTAAGCTGCCTCTTGGAGAGACACTTCATCCAACGGGAAAGATAATAGGATTCCTTTTTTAAAATCAGCTCCTAAAATAGAGAACTTTTTGACTTGATATTTCAATAGATATGGAATTATTTATCAGCCTTGCAATTCAAATGATCGTGAATCCATCAGGCAAGAAAAACCACAACCGTGCCTCTGCCTGTGTTTGCTCCCGCTCTGCCACTGATTGTCATGTTTTATCTCTACCCTTATTAACTAGCTACAGTAATGGAGGATAAGAAATGAGAATTTCACCTGTTCAGTTGAGCATCTTAGGTGGTGTATGGTTTTGTGCCAGATTTTTGAGTACAAAGGGGATGCAACTTTCCTCAAATGAAAGCCGTATCTTTCGGACTTATGCAGGTGAAAGCACCTACAGGAAACTTTTTAGACAGTCTAACAGCCACTTCTGTTGTTCTTGTCTGTGTCAAAATGCTTCTGTAAACCCACTAATTGAGAATGAATGTGCTGCATGGTTGGGGTTTGCGTTGTGATTGTTGACAGGTTTGAGTACAAACAGAATGGCTAACATGGGCTGAGCTGTTTAAGCTTTACTAAATTCCCCAACACAGAAAGCAGTCATTACGCTGCTGAAGTTTTCTTAGCTGCACAGCAACTTTCTGCCGGTCAGCACCTCGTTTTTCATGCCAAGTTTTCTGTTCTTTCTGGTTTCCTCCCAACCACATGATATGTGTGCAGCAGCCCTCCTAGATTTACTGTTTTGCATCTGAACGAGGAAGCAGCTGCTGATGCTGTGATGATGCATGCAATCTAAGGCTGCCAGGTTTTTATTCCTGTCCGGGGGGAGGTCGGGGGGTGGGGGGCTGTGTTCTTTGGTTTCTACTGGGAAGCTTATTGACCATTAAGGATGGGCTGGGGACACAGTTAAAATATAGTTAATGGGATGCCTTAAGTCCACTAAGACTTGCAAGTGCTTTAAATATGATAAACAAGGTCCTGATGTGGGTAGGAGGATTTTTTTTCTGGATGACTGACTTCATAGAAAAGTTTTTGATAAGTTCCTTTTTGTGTATGTGTTAGCTTCTGAACAACAGTTCTTTTAAGATTAGAGTGTCAGTTTATGCATTTGAACAGTAGAGAGGCTACAGCCAAAATTATGCCTTTGGTGTCTGCCTCAATTTTTGTGGCAGACTGCACAGAACTTGATCCTGATGAAGGAAATTGATTTTGTTAATGAGCAGACTGAATAAAAACCTGATTTTTCTCCTTGCTCTGTTCTTGTCACACCTTTTTGAGCTGAACATTGCTACTGAGTAAGTGCAACTCAGCTTAGTTATGCTCCCTGTGCCCATGCCTTGCTTTGAAGACACAGCCCTTCTTGCAGTTCCTGTGCCTAGGCTGAACTCTGCCTCAGTATGGACAGAAGTACCCTAGGAGTGTGCCTTCCTCAGGGCTAGTGAAGTGTGGGAGATTCCTGCAGTGTAAAGCATTAATCAGAGCTGTGAAAATGAGTCTGGGGCTTCATCTCCCAAGGGTCTGTCGAATGGAGTTTATTTGGGGTAATGATTCTTTAACAAAGCTGAAAAGGGACTCTAAGTGCTGCAGAGGGTAACAGGAGAAGAGAAAGATGCAAAAGTTCTGCGATGATTTTCACTGAAATCATAAATATTTTTCTTTTTCAAAAACAATTGGTACAAAAATGCTAATAGAAGTACATTTTTAAATGTCTAAAAAGGTCACTTGTAGCCAGAGCATTGATCTGTCTGCTTGTTTCTCTAGACAGAGGTGGAATAACCTCCAAATTACTGTATTTAGCTGGTGTTCTGTGTTCCTGTCTACAGCCTTAAGCAATACTCAGAATTGGTTTAACTGCTTGGTCTCTCTTTTGGTACCTGTTTATTCACATCAGCTGATAGTCTGCATTTCTTGTCAGTCTTCCTCACATTGAATGTAGCTCTTAAATTGTCCTACCCACTATGGTTAATTTGCAGTTTGTCGCAGACAGTTATGCTGCATGTCATCATGGAGAGAGAATCAGAAAAACTGGAAACTCACAGATGTAAACAATGAAATTTAAAAAAAGTATTTTGACCCCATGTTGGTGGATTGACTCCACTACATGGGACAGAAGCAAGCATGTCCTGGTTGCTTTGCAATGTATTTATGGATCAGCACTGCTGTATGCTTTGGCATGGGCAAGGATGCTCATTAAGAATTCTGGGCCACTCCAGAATGTTAACACATCATTAATATGCAAAGGTGCAGATATCTATCTGGATTTTTTGTAATGCTATTCCATTTATATAGTGCTAGCACTTGAAGGATATGAGAGACTCCATTCTCAGCTACAGCAGCATCCGGAATGAAACCACCAAGTTACTGTGAAAGTAATTGGGCAGCTTGCAGGCATTCAGGTTCAGATCTCTCTCTGTTAACTGTCTGTTGAGTCCATCTCTAATGTCTCTACATCTGCTTTGGCATCTCACATACCCTCTTGCCCTCACTGACAGTTCACTCCTGATGCCTTCTCTTCTTCCAATTAAAGTGGAGTCCCCTGAGGCCCTGCAACTAGTGTTGAGATGGCAGATGGGCTTCCTCTCCTCTCCCCAGCTTTCTCTCCAGAAGCATCATTTGCTTTGTGCGAGACTGGTGTTTTTACTGAATACATCCCTATGCAAGAGTAAAGGGGTCTTCGATGCACCAGTACTTGTGACAGAGAAAAATTTTTCCTTTGCCTCTTTGGGTTGACTGAACTGAGGAGTAGATATGCATACTTAAAATTTGCATACTGCTGGTCGAAGGTGTCGGGCTAATGGTCTCATGGGCCATAAGGACCTCTGTTACCCACACAGAAAAGATGAAAACATGGGTTGAAGTGAGGTACCCTAAGAGTTCTCTTTCTTCTTTGACAGTCCAGATCCCACTAAAATCAATGGAAAGGCACGTGCTGCTTTAAATGTCTCAGTCTTAACGTGAAGAAACTGCCTCTGAAAGTGAATGGCTTGTTTACCTGTATGAATCCTGTGCTTCTTCCTCAGATGGCCCAAAATTCCTGCGTTACTGGTGCGAAGTTGTGTCCAATGAGCAGGATAGGTCTTCATGTGACCTCTTTCTTAGGGGTGGGGTGGAAATCTGTATTCCTGATATTGACACTTGAAAAAAAAAATCTTATAAGGAACAGCATGAACAGCTGAAGTAGGCGGACTGAGCAGGATCTTGACTTAAAAGTTGAAACTTGCTGTTTCAAGAAGAGAATACTTGCTTGTGTGGGTAGATCCAGCAGAAGTACTTTGGCCACTCATACTTTCCACCTCTGATTCTACTGTCAATAAAGGTTTAGAAATAACAAGGCAGTCTGCTGCAATCGCAATGGTCATTATAGTTCAGGTGGGTTTACAGAAGACAGATGTCACAGACCCCCACCTAGTTTTAATTTTGAGCTTAGGCACATGAGCACTAGTTTTGAATTTTAGTGTGGAAGCCTGGAATAAAATAATTTTGTCAAATAGTACTAATAGACATGATATTTCATTGTGATCAGTGTAATGGGGTATTTTACCACTTAAAATATCTCTCATCTGTTATGCAGGTTCTTTGAGGTGCACTTAAGGGTAGGAACTTTTGTGCTATGCCAAGTCAGTCATCAAGCAGATTTGCTGCAGAGGAAAAGGTACTGCTTGAAAGAAGTGTAGGCATGAGAATTATGAGACCTCATCTTTATATTCGTACCTAAGCACATACCAAGGTAGTGGAGGAGAAAACCAGAAAGGAATAATATGCTAACTTTGTTTGGTACAAGGCACTCTGTGCTTAGAACAGGCTTGATCAGCTTATCTGTTTATTAGCATACATTTAAGCCTGTCTTCCTTAATCTTTTAAGGGGGGTTGCTTCGCACATGCAAGGATCTTGTAAAGGGGACAAATAATACTACTTGTTTCCTAGTCTCTACAAATGACTCAGACTCTTCTGAGATGTATCAGAAGGATTGTAGCTTATTCTGAAACAGCTGGCCTTTACATTAAATGGTCCACCCTCCTGTGCAGCAAAGAAACTAGGTGTCAGCTGCACATAAGGCAGGAGTAACATCCTGTTACATAAATACATGCTTGACGTTAATCCTGTGTTTAAATGCATTGCTGTAAGTAATGTCTGCTGAAGGTGGTGACGCCTGGGTAAGACCAACAGTGAATCCTCAATACAGAAGCAAAATGGGAGTGATGGTTCTTCTCGTAGTATTAGAAATACCGTGTTGGTTCCAGTGACAGTTGTGAAAAATAATTAAATACTCTATAATGGTCTATATTATTTAAAAAAATCAAACACATACATAAACCCAAAACCAACCAAAAAATAATTTTAAAACTACCCTAACCGAAACAAAACATAAACAAACCTGTCATAGGGTTCATAGGTACCCGTTTTCCAGAAGGAGTAGTTGAAGCACAGAAGAAGGGAAGCAATCTACCATGGCCTTGTGAATCAGAACAACTTGACATGCAACCCATAAGGCCTGCCTTTAGGCTCTTTTACTCGAGGAGTAAAACAGCTTGCTCTGAAGGAAGGTGTCTGGCTTCGCGCTTGGAATGAAATTAAATTAGCATGGTGATATGTGCTTTGTACATCTGCTGTGTAATATGCTTTGCAAAATGCAGACATCCAGAGCAAGGATGCAGATGCTTCACTAGTTGCAGAAGTTAATGACAATTATCCCAGTCTTTGATGGCAAATGAAGTTGCGAGGCTCTCATTTCTACAATCCATCATGCCACTGAAGGCTTGCTGAGTGATACTTCATGACGGGCTGGTGAGAAAAATATACAAACTCATATGCCGGTGTTGCAAATCAATTGTGCAGCAAAGTGGAAATAACTCTTGTACCAATAAGCAGCAAGGCCTATGAAAAAAAAAAATACCCATTTTCTGAATTTTCAACTCGCAGATAGCAGGAGAAGCCATCAATCATCTTAGAGAGCTTCTATTCCAGCACTGTTGTTCTTAAAGACACACCAGATGAAAACGGACAAGACCAGAATATACAAAGCACATGCACACACACACACACACATGCACCCTTTTTCCCCCCTTTGCTCCTTTCTACAGGTTTGGAGAAGGGACCTTTTCCTTTTTTCTGATTCTACTTTTTTAAAGGAAACCTGTAGCCTCACAAAAGCATGTATATTGGTTAATTTTACTGTCAAAATGACTAAATAATTGCTTCACAAATGGCTATTAATCATACATTAATGACATACTCTCTCTCTTTGGCAAATAGTGATTCTGTGGCAATTTTCGCTCCTTGGTACCACAAGCAGGCTAAAAGCATGCACAACTCAATCTTACTGCACCATGGGGTGTTCGGAACAGCTCACCAGCTGAAGAGAAGCAAATAGCTGGGATGTTTTAACCGTCCATATTTCACTGTGTAAATTCAGAAGCACTTAATCATTCTTTCAAACCCCCTTTTGTTCCTTTTCTTTCTGCCTTGTTATGTGTGTTTGAAGCTTATCCTGAGCACCAAGAAAGAGGCTCGGATACATCCCATTCGAAACACTCTCAGAAAAACATGTGCTACCTGTTATCTTGGAAAAAATGATGATCATCTTGTGTATAGCAAATAAAAAGTGAAACCTGTTGTGCTCTCAGCATCCCTTAAAATCCACGTGCACTGTTTATGTATGCAGTGAACAAAAGGAAAAGGGCATCATGCGTTGGGATGTTGTTTTAGGTTTTTTCATTGGCAGAGGTGCAAAATACGATGAGATAGAGTCTGTTGGCCAGATTGACATTTCAGATAAATTTACATTTTCCTGTTTAATACAAATTAAATTCAGTCAGTTTGTACCGCTAGAAAGCTTAATGCATTTCTTAGCAATTAATTTGTTGTTTTTGGAAAAACTTGAGTGGTAGTGTCTTGATAAAGGTAACATGGGGCCCAAGCCTGAAGTAATTCTGAAATAGGCAGTGGAGAACCTGGCCTGTTGTTGCCTATATCCAAAGACATTTCAAAAAATTATAGTAAGTATACTATTCACTCTTTCTGTAATAATAGTATGTGGGCTGAGGGAAGTCCTGGTTAATGTGCTGTGCCATCAGAAGCTACTTGAGAAACACAGTCTCTGTATTCAAAAGTGTTACTGGGACATATTAAAAACCATTGACCAATTCTGTCAATAATTAGTAATGAATTAAATTAGATTTTTGGAAATGCATCAACATGTGTACATTGAAGGGCATAAGTCAATTTCTGAGTGTTGTAATTGTAGTATGAAGTTTTCCTAGGTTTATTATTCCTTGGTAGGGTTTCTTTCAGTTTGATCTGAGGTGGCAGAAACAGGCACACAAGGTGCCAAAGCATGTGGATTTTTTATATCATTTTGTATGTTGCCGTGTATACCATTTTCTCTAATTCATATGTCAAGATAGTGATGGGAAAGCACCGTTTCCTTCTCAATGTTCACTAATCCATGTAAAATGAACTTGGTGGGCTTGGTGCCTCACTCTGAAAGCCATTACTGTCACAGTTACATCGCTGTCACAGTTACATGGCTGTCCCTGTTGGGACACCTCTAAGGACAGCTGAGTTGAAACTGTGGGAGAAGAGAGTTGTGGAAGTGATCAGGCCTGAGCTGGTCTAGAAGAGGTGGCAGAGCATCACCAAGGCTCGTTTCATGCAGCAAGCAGGCAAAGGGAAGTCGGATTGCTGCAAGATTATTGCATTTTACATGATGCCGTTGATTTCAGTGCAGTGGTGTTATGTTGAGTGCTATGAGCAGGCAGCAGGATAGTAAAGGGGTGTGCAAATGTATCTTGATGACTTCTCATGACTGCATTCCTGTCTCCTTGCCTGTTCCATCACTGCCAGTGGTCTTTCCTGTTTCCAGCGGCTGTCAGTAATTTAGCCTTAGGGTTAGCAGGATTAGAAGGGATCAAGTCTACTCCTTCTCGTGCCTTGATGCATGGCACTGTTAAGGATAACTTCTGCTAGTTACTGAGGTTTAGCTACAGCAGGAACTGACGGATAGCTGCTTAAATCGCTTTTACTTAGACATAGAAAGGTTTGGCTAGCTGAAAACACACAGTCACGTGCCTATACTTCTAGGCTTTCAACATATTTCAAAACTGTCTGCAGAGTGGCCAAATGATGAGACCAGTAGCTATGGAGTTGGTTTTTGAGAGGTCGCTGTCAGCTGATGAACAGTATGACAGCCAAAGGTGGTCTCTGTGTTTCCGGTGGTTTTTACTGCTGGCACTTCATATGACCTTCTCTGGTTAGTTCAAGAGGCAAGTTCAAATACATCAGGAAATGGACTAATATCAGATACAGCTGTCAGATGAAACACACTGTCCAATTGATGAAATTTTAATTTACTTTGCTCTTGTCCTTTCCAAACTGTTACCTTTCAGCTTTCCCCACACCAGGATTCTGCAGATATTAATTTTCTGAGAAAAATGTGTTTGTTTTCTAATGGGTACCACACTGTGTTTTCTTTTGGCAACAGGCTGATGAAAACTATAAATTATTCAACACAAGAATATTTAAAATGCTGACTCACTGCTGGTTCCTAATTTTTAGGCCTTGTTTTCATTAACTTCTACATTAATAGTCCAGATGTGCAGTTGGATTAAAATGTCCTGTGAAATTGCACGGCTCCCCTCAAACCGGGAAGCCTTCAGCCTCCAGTAACAGTTGTGAGGTGTTGTTCCTAATTCTCTGAAATAAAATATCGTCTAGATTTGACAAGAAAAGATTAATCTTTAACCACTGGTTGCCTCCCCTCCCTCCAAAACAAAAAAGCACTGCTGCTACAGCCGCAGCAAGAGTAGGAGTTGTTATTAAAGAAAGCATCAAAATGACCTTCTCCCAACTGTTGAGCTTTCTCCGCTTCACCGCTTTCATAATGAAAGCCAAGAAATAAGTTCAGAGGACACATGCGCCAAGTATACTCTTGAGTAATTCTAGCTTTCTCATTCATAAGGGAAAACTAATACTGCAGGTTATCACCATCAAAATAAATTTGTTTTCACCTTGCATAAACTAGACAGTGTAAAATATTGCTTCTTTGTGTGCTGAAATCAAATACTGTGGTAGATGAAAATGGATATGCATTGTACTGATGGGAGTCTTTTGAGCTGCGCTGGTGAGTCAAAGCCTCCGAGCACTGTTTCCAGGAGAAACCTCCACTCCTTTGAGTAAACCCATTTATTTCAAAATTATATTTGGAGAAGAGATGGTAAATGCCCATTTGATATGCAAATTCTGGGTTTGCAACTGCATGGTATGTGGCCAGTGAGTAAACTAATGGTATGTTAGGCATATTTAAAATAATCTGGCTGCACAAACTTTAAACTTTCTTGGTGTGTCTAACACAGGGCAGCTCCTGAGCCCAGGCAGCTGCGTGGCTGGGGGGAACCTTTGCCAGGGCCAGTGGGGCCCTGGTGACAGAGGGCTCCCATCATTGCGTCTTCATCTATGTTTTAACCTATGGGTGGTAAAACTTAGTGTAAAGCACAGCTCAAGTGGTAGTAGTCGTGGGTACTGCAAAGGGCTGTTAAGTCAAACCTGGCATCTCAAAGTGACCTGTAAGAGACTTAAACGACATCCTTGTGATTTTGTTTTTCCCAAATAAGGAAGAGTTGAAAGGGCATGAGGAACGCTGTGCTGGGTTTTGTTTTCTTAAAAAAAACCCAACTTCCTAATAACGAGTTTTCAGGTCTAGATTCCCAGGAGAATCTGTGAGCTATGGCAGGTGCTTACGGTGGAAAATGAGTGCCAGTTCCCAAATGAAGGCTTCTGTTAATCAGAGTTAATTAGCCAGCAGGTGAGGAGTGGAAGGCAGCTGAGTTGCGGTGGCAGGGCAGCAGCGCCCCCTGCAGGAGGGGTAGGGCACTGCCCCACCGGCTCCACCCAGGGCTGGTTGGTTCCTGCAGCAGGTGGCTGGAGCTGCTGGATCAGGCAGGTGGGGGCAAAGGCATGCAGGGAGATGGAAGAGGAGGAGACCTGTGAGGACACTGTAGCAGGAGGCACAGCCCAGGGGCACCTGTGTCACAGCAGAGAGTAATGAAGGTGCATGGGGAAGAGTTCCTCCTGCCCGTGGGGCCATCTCTGCTCTCCCCTGCCATGGTCACATCCCCGGAGGGCAGGTTTTCTGCTATCTCACCTGGCATCCTAATTGCCTTGCATATTGAGCTTGTGGACTTGTATTCTTAGCATCTGTAATATTTTTAATTTTGTGTATTTCAAGACCCAAATACAGGTCAAGCCTAGTGTGATAGCTGCCATCGTTCATAACTGGTGATTTCAAGTATTCATCAGTTGTCTTGCTTTCTTCTACTGATTGTTTTTTTGTTTTGGTGTTTTGATTGTGGTTGGTTGACTTTTTTGTTTGGATGATTGGGTGGTTTGGGATTTTTTTTTTGGTTGGGTTTTGGGGTTTTTTTTGGGGGGGGAGGGGGGAGGTGTCTGGTAAAATAATTTAAAAAAAAAAATAGAGCTGTAAGGGACCCATGGAGATAATGTAGCCTAATTGCCAGAGCCAAGGCAGATCCTTCACAAGTGTCTGTCTAACCCGTTGTGCAGGACTGTTGGCAAGTGTAGCTTGTTCATTTCCCATTGGAAACCTTTTGCTTATATCTGATGTAAGTCTTCCTTGCTGCTGTCTAATGCTGTTGGGTTTGATCCCATTAACAATGACTGCTGGAACAGATGACTCCTTTTGCCTTTGCAAAAGCATTTTCTTATTGTTAGACCTTTCCCTCACTCCCTTTAGGTTAAAATAACCCAATGACTTCACTCTTAGTGGATGGATTTCCTAGATTTGCATCAGCCTATTTGGTTTTGGAGTATTTTCCAGTTCTTTCACATCCATCTTTTGATGTGCTTGAAAGGTGTCACTGTACACTAAGGGTAGCACTATCAGGTTGATGTAAAACTCAAGGAACATCCTCATGGAGTCATGTAAACTAAATTAAGATATGCCTGCGTGGCAGTTTATTATTTTGCAGCAGCATGATCTTGATATTGGTGAGCCTTATCTTAGGTCCTTTCTTGAAGATACAATGCCTAACCAGCCCTTCCCCAATAAGTATTTGTGTGTTTCACCTCACTAATACCTTTTCTTGAATATCAGCCTCCTTTTCCAGACCCTTTATGCAGTAAGTCTGGATTATTTTGAAATCCTCTGCTGTCCCTGAGGATAGGTCACTTTCACTGTTGTAGAATCTGCAGATTTAATTGCAAATGGAAATGGAAAGCCCAAGTTGTAGAAGAACTAGAGAGCATTGAAGAATACCATGCACTGGTAAACCCACACAAAACAGGTCTTTCCATGTCAGTAAGTAGTGAGCTACTGATGGTTACACTATAGCTATAGCTAACCAACAAGTTTTATTCCCATCCCATGGCAGTTTCAATACTGTTTCTTGGTGATGTGGTTGTCAAATGAAAGAAACATGTCAAAAGTCTTTATTAAAGTCATTGTTTATCACATGAGGTTGCTTTTCTTACCTTCCAGGCCCGTTGCCCATCGCTGACAGACATTAGATGTTTTCAGCATCAAGCTTTGTTGTTGACAAATCCAGACTGGCTGTGGGGTGGGACCTGGGCTCAGTTTCTCCCATCTGCATAATACTATTGCAATGGCAACATGACGGGGAAGTCCAATGTGCTATGTGTGGTATGAAAAAAGGTGAAGGTTGGGTCCTGTCTGAAAGAAATGCAAAATGTGCAAGATACATTAAGGTGGGAAACACAACTGGCTTGAAATTAGTGTTAAGAGTAGACAGAGTAGTTATTTTCAAAAATGCTGTAGGCTGATGTGCTTATATGGCTAAAATTTGACAGTTGAAAAGCCTTTGGAACTGATAAGGATTGTCTGTCTTTATTATAAGCTTTTTTAAAGATATGTGTATTATCATTTGATGAAGAAATTTTCTAAAACATCTTTTAAGCGTGTTATCAAGGTTTTCTGGGAGTCAGACAGAATCAAGAGTTGTTTGCAGTTTGATCAGTTTCTAGTATTTTCCTGCGATTTTCAGTCCATGCATTGACCCCTGTTTCTCTGTCGTAGAGCATTTCGGCAGTGACCTAGATGATTTCCCAATATTTTGCATTTGTCAAAACATGTATAAAATGTTTCTTTGTTGTTCAACTCTGTATGACTGACTTGTCACTTTCAAAATGTGTTTCATGCAGCTCCTATGTTGTAGCAGATGAAAGCCCCGTGTTTTTCTGAGCAGTGCTTTTCTTAAATACTTTTTTTTCACCTGACAATATTTGTAATGCTTAAAAAAAAATACCTAGTGATGACTTAATAATTACCTTATCTGAGATTATGCCAAACACATTTTGGGTTCATCTGTTTGTTTTGCCTTGAAGAGATTTGGAGTATTCTGTGCTGAGCCCCCATGAAGATGTGTACTGGCTAATGGCACACTGCAGGCTAATGCACACTTATTTCATGTTATGGCCAGGAAGGTGCTTAGAGTGTTAGCCACTCCTTCATGGATAGGAGCAAAGAGGGTTAAACATCCATGAGCTTTCCCTTTGGGGTTTTTCCATGCTTGTTAACAGGAAATATTATAGGTGGTGTTCCCCACATTCATGCTTAGCATCTCCTTTGGCTGTGGAGTTTACACAAAGACGACAGATTCTCCCCTGTGTTTAATTTTGTTTGTGCTGCAGATGCTTCCTAGAAGTCTTGTTATACACTCTTTTTATCCAGGCTGCATGTTTCTTATTTCTACTCAGCAATGATTGTGTTCTTTTCTAACACAGCTAAACATGGAAACATTTCCATATATTTGGTGGGTCCTGGGAATTTTCCTTTCAGATTTGAGAAAACAACAAGCTGACAAGCTGCTTCTTGGCATGACACAGCATGTGTTAATCTAGTCGTTTCCAGGCTACTTTGTTCATAGTTAATTTGTTAAATTCTTTGTGAGAACAGACATGTTCCCCACTGAGCAATCGGCACAGCTGCAAGGAGAGCCAGTGGCCAAACAGAGCCCACTGTGCGCTGTGTGTTCAGAGCTGGGACGTGAACTCAGACCCGGGGCAGCGTCCTCACAAGAACACAAAACTGCTTCGGGGTCACCTTTGTACCCAGGACTGTTGGTAACACCAGCCACTGCACCCACAGTTCTGTGCCTCCTTAACAGTTACCCTGTGAAAGGGAGAAAAGGATGGTGCTTCTAGTCACTTTTTTTCCTCTCAAGGTCTGTGATGTGCAGTTTCACCCTTTTTAATGGAATTTCGGCTCATGCTGTGTATGGTACTGTGCAGTTTCTCTGATGTACTAGATTTGCTATGTACTCCCCGAAAGTATAAGTAAAACATCGCTGGTGAAGAGAGATCAAGTAGTGTTACTACTTAGTGAGAAAGAAAAGAAGAAAAAAATAATTTAAAAAAGAGATAAAGTGAGTCACAGCTCTAACTTAACCTTGCTATTCATAAACAACATGTTCCTATAAAGTATTCCTTTGGGTGGTAGTATCATAAGATCCCTCAAAATATCAAGAAAAAGCGAAAAAAACAACGTGCAGATCATAGCTGTTAGTTCTAGAAGCCTCAGCTGATCTTTCTCAATTTTGTGAGGCTCGGAATTTTAACTCTTCTGTCACTGCTAATCAGGTCTCCTCAAAATGCCCCAGGCTGCATATCAACCACTTGTGTAAATGCTGGGGAAAGCAAGTGAGATTAAGCCCTTTGTGTTTATCCCTGTTTGTGTGGAAGGCCTTTCAAAGGCCATTGATATGAAAATGCCACTTGACAAAGAGCCTGTAGACACTTCACAACTTGTGCATCCCCACACATTTCTGTGAAAGATTAGGAGAAACACACAACTGCAAATTCCTTTACAAGTAAGGGCATGTTGTCCAACTTACTCCTGTGACTTTCATTATTCTAGTGTACTTAGACGTCTGTTTATGCACGAGAAATTAAAAAATGGTTCGTTTTCTGTTTCAGAAGCATGGTCCTGTTGCAAGTAGCTGAAGAGTCTTTTTTAGTGCAGCTGCTGAAGCTTTGAGTCTGCAAGGTAAGGAGGGCCCTTTTTACTTGAGTGCTTGGATGGTCGCTATCCAGTGCAGTGCTGGATGGAGCGACTGGCTGGGTAGACAAGGTGGTGGGTGCTGTCTGCCTTGACCTCAGCAAGGCTTTTGGCGCTGTCTCCCATGACAGTAAGCTCAGGCAGCGTGGATTAGATGAGCGGACAGTGAGGTGGGCTGAGAAGTGGCTGATGGCAGAGCTCAGAGGGCTGTGACCAGCGGTGCAGAGCCCAGCTGGAGGGCTGTAGCCAGGCGGCTGCTGACCCTGTTCCCCAGGGCTCAGTGCTGGGCCCAGTCCCGTTCAGCTGATTCACCGGTGACCTGGGCGAAGGCACAGAGCGTCCCCTCAGCAGGCTGGTGGCTGGTACAAAGGCGGGAGGAGCGGCTGATGCCCCAGAGGCTGCGCTGCCATCCGGCGAGAGCTGGGCAGGCTGGAGAGCTGGGCAGGAGGGACCTGATGGAGCCCAGCAGAGGCCGGTGCCAGGCCCTGCCCCGGGGGGGCACAGCCCCACGCACCAGCAGGGGCTGGGGGCTGCCTGCGGGGAGGCAGCTCTGCGGGGAAGGGCCGGGCAGTGCCGGGGCACAGCAGCTGCCCCCGGGCCGGCAGCCAGCCCCGGTGGCCCAGGAGGCCGGTGGCGCCCTGGGGGGCATGAGGAGGAGCGTGGCCAGCAGGCGCAGGGAGGTGACCCTGCCCCTCGGCTCTGCCCTGGGGAGGCCGCCCCGGGAGTGCCGTGCCCAGCGCTGGGCTCCCCAGTTCCAGAGACGGGGAGCTGCTGGGGAGGGCCCGGCGGGGGCTGCGCAGGGGGTGAGGGGCCTGGGCACCTCCCGGGGGAGGGCAGGCTGGGACACCTGCGGCTGCTCAGCCCGGGGAAGGGGGGGCTGAGAGGGCTCTGAGCGATGGCTGCAAACAGCTTCAGGGCCAGCGCCAGGAGGACGGGGCCAGGCTCTGTCAGCGGTGCCCAGCGACAGGGCGAGGGGCAATGGGCACAAACTGCTGAGTATGAGGAAAAACTTCTTTATGCTGAGGGTGGCAAAGCACTGGAGCAGGCTGCACAGGGAGGCTGTGGAGTCTCCTTCTCTGGAGACACTCAAAACCTGCTTGGACATGACTCTGCAACCCGCTGTAGGTGAGCCTGCTTTAGCAGGAGGTTGGACTAGGTGATCTCCAGAGGTACCTTCCAGCCCTGACCATTCTGTGATTCTGTGAAGCATCTTTCCCTGTTCCTGTTGGTTGCGTTAGTGGTTGTCTCGGTGATTCAGAGCTAACCACAGACAGTGCTGTTTCTGTATTTTGTATCAATAAGATCCATAGCTAACAGTCCTAGACAAACAGGTCTGGACAGATATTAGCATTTAAAGGGATATGTAGACATCTCGCATCAGAGGAAGGATTTAATTTCAGCTTGTCAGCTGTTTTTCTACACCTTTGTTATGTTCAGGAAGACCAGTTCACCATGAGATGACCTGCAGGACACTTTTTTTTTTTTTTTTTTTTCCTTCAAACTTTATTACTCAGCTGCATGAAAATGTTGCCTGCGAGTTTATGAAGCTGGTTGTGCCAAGAGGAAAAGATTAAGACCAGGTCCAAAGTGCATGGAGCTGGCTGTGCATCATGGAAGTAGGTAAATGGTTGAACAAATAAGGAAGAAGGAGCAGGTCAGGTTTTGTGGAGAGTTCTTTTCCTACTTAACCCTATCATAACGCAGAGTTTTGAAAGCACTCAGGTCCCTACAGTTCCCATGGAGAATAAGGAGAGTTCTTGGGCGTCAAGCTTTCTTAAAAAGCTGTCCTATTGTTAGACATAGGAGACATTTTTGATGATACTAGTGCTATCTTGTGTTGCTTGGGGTAGACAGAGGAAAGAAGAATGGCTGTCTCAAACACATACATGCCCTTCTTTCTACCCTTTTGTGATGTGCTTGAGTGCTACATGAGCAGCTGGCTTTTCATTGCATGGTGGTAGGGACTCAGTGACTCACCACTGTCCTTCCTGAAGTTATTTTACGCAGGCAGTCCTCATGAACCAAGAATCATTTCAGGACCCAGGGTCAAGAGTGTGAACATATCTCTTCGGTTCCCCACTCCATGCTTAGTTTCCACCCTTTCACAGTGGGGTGCCTGTCAGTGATGGGGCCTCATTGCTGCTTGCAGGCTGTCAAAGGCTGTGAGATGACTTTTGAAATGCATGTGGGCTAAAACACCACTGTTAGGGAGTGGGTTTGGGGTTTTTTATTTTTGGTTTATCATATGAGGCATTGTCTTCTCCATAAGTAGAAATGGGGTTGTCAGGTATGTGCTAAACATTGATCTGAACCACAGCTTGCCATTTCCTCTGAACCCAGATTGCAATGATTTATTTGGGTTATTAGTACTAGAACTGTAGCTCAGAACACTCTCATTAATTTCAACAGCAGCCATTTTAAGCCGCTCTATCTCAGGTCAGGTCCTCCATCTTGAGAAAAACAGTGAAGTTGTGCTCTATTATGCCCCACTTGGCTTTGATGGGCCTCCAAGTCTTCTGAGTGGGACTGGCTGTCAGGAAGGTGGCATTCAAAGATAAGAATGGCAAAGCTCATTTGTCATTTATTTCCCAGTATACCTACAGGGAGCTTGAGAAAGGAGGAGTATCTCCTCTAAGGGTCGTGTGGTCTCCTTCGCAGTCTGTGTCCATTGAGAACCCACCATATTTGTATGGAGAATTTGGTGAAAATCAGAGTAGCTAGTGACTAGGGGGGGAAGGGGATACAGCATGCATGACGTAGAGGTCCTTCAGCGTGAAATTCTTCAATCTCATTGCAGAATGTTGATATCTAAAGCCTGCCCAGTGATGCTAGTAATTTAGAGACATGTGTTGCTTGGCCCAAGTATTTCTGGCAAGCTAACTGCATCTTCTGTGAGCCAAAAACTGAAAAGACGGTCTCCCTTGGTGGAGACAGTATTGAGCAAACAGCTGTCAGCCTGTACTCTAGCCACATCTGCATTCCTGGGAAAGCCAGAGAGAGAAATAAGTGTGTACTCATTTAATAATAACCACAACAATGCACTGAGATTACCTGGGCTTTCTTTTATTTTTATTTTTCTCCTCCCCAGCCCCCACCCCCACCCCCTCTGGCTGAGGGGAGAAGGGGGAGTTTGTTATAAAAAGGTCAAACACATAACTTTGCAGCTTTCAGCCATCTCTATTCTTTTCTTTTGCAATTCTTCTCTCTGATTAAACTTCCAGATAAGTCTAGGCACTGTTGCCCAGACCTTCACATTTAATGATTTTATGCATCACTTGCTCTTGGCACTGCTCACAGCCCTGCCATCTCCACTGCAGCCTCTGTTCTTCTCCTCTAAATGTTTGACGTCCACCAGCATTTCTTTTTTGCTCCAAGATGCCTTTTTTTCTTGTGAGGTCTGGAGAGGGAAAATGGTGGTGGACAACCCTGAGACGAATTACCTAATACCCAAGGATTTTCTTTCTCAGCTCTCCTAGTGGAAGGAAATTCGTCCCTTCCTATTTACCTTTTTCTTATAAAAAAGTAAACAAAAAAAACCCCCGCCCAAACCTACAAATTGTCCTAGATCCAGATCTGTGCCCCACAGCTGAATCTCTTTAAATGATTAGAAAAATGAACATGCAGCCTTCCTCAGAGGATACTGTATGGTGAGCAAGCTGGTTAGGCCAAAGAGAATTTTTCTCCTGTTTTTTTTTTTTTTTTTTTTTGTTTGGGGTGTGGTGGGGTTTTTTTCCTTCTTGTAAGGAACAAGTTTCTAGCCTGTTACTCTGTGGGGTTTCAGAGATGTGTAAACTCAAGAATGGAGTGAGGAAGGTGAAGCAACAGCAGCGGTTTATTGTCACCTGAGGAAAATGAACCGATAGCAAGACTTTGGTCTCTTTAAGTGGAGGTGTTTTTTTAAAAAAGGAAGGGAAAACCATGCATGTTTACCTTTTTGAACTTGTCTCTATTGAATTCTGTGGATGTGAAACAATAAATGTATCGAAGAGTTTAGACAAAGTAAGTCAAGGGCCACTTACAGCTTTTGAATATAGTATAGTAACCCCTGGTTTAGGAAGTTGTTAGGACATGGTTGATGCTGTGTGTGCAAAATAATTCAATACTTCTGTTTTCTTTACTCTTCCCTTAGCCTTGTGCTGTTGGCTGCTGTGGAATACAGGGTACTGAGCTAAATGAAACTTGGGGTTTGACGCAGTACGTCCGTTCCTATAACCTAACCAGGAGAAACTGTATTGCCTGTGTGCACAGAGGCAGAGAAGTTAGGGCTTTCCATATAAAACTGGAATCCCAGCATCAGTGCAGTGGAAATGATGGAATGTTTGCTTACTGAATTTGACCTGCAAGGAATTCAAATGGCAGTTAGCAACAAGGCAGCCTGTAAGAGCAGCAGTAAGTCTAACAGGTGTTGTCTTATATCTTCTGGTAATGTTTAAGATGGAGCATAGCTCTGCTTGGATGTGCTGAAGTACTAGATAAAGTATTCAGCAGGTTAAATGGAACAAAGTGGGTTATGGAAAGTGATGGGCTTTGCATGGTTCTGATGATGAAAATGGCTTTTACCTGGATACCTGAAATAGGCCTGAAGGCTTCAATTGGAGGATCAGATGCTCACAAGACATCTTCATTGTCTCTCATCCGCACTAGTTGGCTTTTAGGGTTCCAGTTAATTTGTGTGCTCGAGTCAGCAATGGGGCATGCAAATCTCACTTTTGCACAAAGGGTTTGTTACCACTAAAGCCACAGTAACAAATATGCATGCTGGACAGGGAGGAATCCACAATGTGTGGAAGATGCCTTCAGACTTATCCAGTTTCTTGGCCCCGTTATGTGTGTGTACAGATGATGTATGAGCAGCATAGAAGGAAATGCAGACAGGTATTGATTTGTAAATCACATGAGGAGTCTTTTAAATCACTGAGGGCCATGATTTACTTATCATGCTTTGTGTTTACCCCCCTTTCTGATGTTCACGTCGCCTGTACTACTCGTGGTGATTCTTCGGTATATAAATTAAAAAGAATACACTGCAGTAATATTTTATTGTTGGAGAAGACTTTATAAGGTGGATTACGAGCCGTAGGCCTTCCCTAGGCATGTGCTGCTGGCTGCTGAGGGGAAGAATAAGGGTAAATGCTGAGTCACCTTTGGGGAATATGCTGTCGATGAGTAAAGACAAACAAACCATTTATTGCCTGAGTAATGAAATGTTGGTTTGTCCATTAAAGAGATTATATTTAAAAACCACCAGGACTTGTCTTTGGGGTCCACTCGGGTCTCCTAACAGCCAGTGATACGAACATGTAATTCTGTAGTCTTCACTGTTTTGGGTAGCTGTGATGTCTTTTACTGCAACAGCAGAATGTGAAACTTGAGCCATGGCAAGTAAAGGAAGAGAAAACTGACCTTCAATTTTTTAAATTAGCGTTTAAAATGTATGGAAATGTGTTTTATGGAAGAAAGGCTAAAGACTATACACTTCAAGTCTTAAATAGTTGCTATGATGGTATGATTTCCATTGAAAGAGATTTCTACCACTTGGAAATAATTAACATTTACTAAATAATATTGGAATTAAGAGTATGACTTTCAGAGGGCACCAGTTCATCAACATTATGCACTTTGTCTTCTCTGTGGAGTTTGTAATAGCAATTACTACAGTAGTTCATTGACCTTTGTAATATAATCTCTGTCTCTGTGGGGATTACAGCGGCTAAGAGTATAGAAGTATCCCATTCATAGATGCTGCGAACTCCACTCGTTGCCTTCTGGAGTTTACAATAGCAAAGAGCACAGAAATAGCTCTTCAGGACCACCACTGACTCATTTCATCCTTGTTTATTTTTTCTTTTTGTTCTGATCTCTGAAATGTGACTTTACCAAGAGCTGTAAACTCTGAGAGGGCCAGCAGCCTGAGTATCTGATCTCATACCTTTTGCCTTAGTGTTACAAGCAGTAAGGGGAATATTGAAATACCAAAGGCTGAATGAGGTCTTCAGAATTAAGCTAGATGGTGAGAAAATAATGAGTGTTAAAATGTTCCCCTCCGGGATTGTCATGGGTCTTCCAACTATTGCATGTCAGACTGTAAGTCCCTCTCCCTCACTAGTAACCTTCTATTCAGTTTGAATCATCAGGTTTATGTATGCAAGCTATTGCTTAGCAGCACAAAAAGCAAGCCCAAGCATTTAAAATACATTACATGGAGTCCCTTTAACTAAATGAACATTTCAAAGGTTCATTCCATTGCTTATCATTCAAGGTAGTTAAACTTAAGAACTAAAGTTGACTTAATGTTTCATTTGACAAAATTTATGTAGCTTGACTTTTTTTTGTCTCAAATAGAGATTTTAATCTAATGACTTGCCTTATACAGTCTTAATTGGTTTATTTTATTGTAACAAACAAACAAACAAAAACAAAAAAACACCCAGTTGTATTTATTGTGCAAGGACTACTGAGAACCATCTGCTTTGGAGAGGCCAAATTCTAGGCCACAGATTGTATTTAAAATGGTTTCAAAGAGTTTCCAAATCTTGCTATGGCACATTTCAGAAATACATATGTAACTTCTGCCAAGGACTGGAGATTCATTTTTCTTTTTCTTCCCTGAGGGAGGGTCACTTTTTCTTGGAATGGATCCCATCTTCCAGACGTGTATGGAAAGCATATTTAAACATTTAGCTTTGGGCTGTGGATCAGCCTTTTGTAGTTCCCTGTTGTGCTAGGATAATGGTCCATGTAACTAGAATTGTGGAAACTCTACGTATGGATTTTGCCCTTGTGATTATAGATCAGATTATCAAGTTCCAAAGGATTAAAGTTATTTTCTTTGGCCCTTTGCCAAGTAAGTTAATTAGCTGATTTTCTTGAGATCATGACCTGTCGCAGAACTATACTACTTAGTTGTTAAATTTCCAGTCTGGTAAATGAATCCCTCCATTTTCATTTCCCACTGCATTTTCACAAATGATATGATATGTGAACCTCCTGTCTCCTCCCCTCCCACTCCGCCCCCATCATAGGAGGGAAAAAAAAAAGTTTTATGTTTTATGTTTCCCATTCACTGGGATCTATATAGCTGTAACATTTTAAATCAATTTAGTGTAAACAGGATGTGTACTTTGAACAGGCTAGGCCTTCTGAGCAAAAGAAAAATACTGCAACTTTTTGCAAAATTTACCTGTACGGTGTGCCACACATCACTGTTTAACAAATCGCTTTAAACCTTGCCTTGAACTCAAGTTTAATGTATCTTATTCCCTGAAGAGCTTTATTCTAATAAATGGTAATTCTAGTACAGTGACGATTCATTGAAAAGTGAGTAAAAGATGGACTTGACATATGAGAAGGTAAAAACTGTATTGTTTAATGTTGGAACCTTGAGCCCAGCTCTAATCATTGCAGGTAACACTGACAAAATTTACTGACCAGTACTCACTGGAATTGGTGTGGTGTTTTCTATGGTGGACCCCCTGCAATGTTTGCAGGTAAGATTTTATTTCTTAAAAACAAACAAGCAAAAAAAAGGTGTGAGAGCAGTTCATCTGTACTTTGAAGATATTTTGATCCCCTGATAACTATATCATAATATTCTGTAGATGGCAAGCATGTCTTTGTGCTCAGTCATCTGACCTCCTATGTATTGAAGCATAGCAGAAGCTGTGATTAACCAATTAACCAGTTTCTAGCCCAGCTAGAAATATCTTTATAAAAGACGACCCATTTCTTCATTCACTGTATAAATATAATTTAATTTTTTTATTCTTTAAAAAAACACGTAATTTTAAATCTAACATTAATTATTAATGATAGAAATATCATTAAAAGAAGACCTATTTCTTCATTCACTGGAATTTGATTTCTTTTCATTGACACAGAAGTCTAAACCAGTATCATGTTCTACTTCTGAACATATACTCTTAACCCACACTTATTGTACTTTAAGCAGCAAGACACTTATGGCTGATAAGACAGCTCTGTATTGTACCTGCTTCGAGTGGTCTTAATGGTAGTTACACCAAATGCCTCATAAAAAGCAGTTTGTAGTGCTTTCTACTGGGGTGGCAAACAACCAGGCTAAGAAAAGGCACCTTTTTCTACAGTCCAGGCTGCAGGAAATAAGTCTCCCTTGATTTTTCCTTTGAAGGTTATGGATACTTTAAGCAATGTGTGAAATGCTTACACTACTGAAGTGAAAAATTTTACTGAAGTTGGAGCTAAAATACTGTCTGGCTTTAGCAAAGGTGCAGTGCAACTTGATACCTCATACTAAAAACCTAATGCAATCTGACCTTCTTTTTATTGGTTTCGTAAGTCATATGATACTGCTTGTCTTTTGTAAATGGAGAAACTTAAGCCCTAAAATGCAGTTTCTCACTCAAATTCTCAGTGAAAATAAATGTTATGTTAATCTCTCATTTGTGAGAGAAGGTGTAAAATCTGACTTGGTGGTTTTCTGTTGAAACAAACCAAAAAGAATGTAAGCATGGCTACAATAGTTGTTTTTTTTTAATTTCAGATCTTGTGAATAATTGTGGGAAGTATTTTGAATTATTTACCTGGCTGGAGCTCAAAGATATATTTCTGGATTTCTACCTTTGTGCATACAGAATAAGAGAAGATTAGGTACTCTTTCCAGTTGAGTAACTTGTTACAGCAGCTGAAGTATTGTGTGGCTGAAAACCTTTCTTGCCCTTGGGTTGAATTATTCTCTACCCCTTTTGAATAAATGCCATATCTAATAAATGCCATAGTAATTTTAGTGAAGACAGACAATCCTGTCCTTGGAACCTTACTGAATCTTTCAAACAATCTTGCCAATGCAAGTTTTCTTCACCCTTTGAAGTCCGTAAGAGGGCTTCAGACCAATTCTGCAGTTGCTTGACTTTGTGGCTTCACCCCGCTCTCTTGTATGACACAGGTGTAAGCTCAGAATCAAATTTTGTTTTCACGTTGCAATTATCTGGGTAGTCTTTCTTTAACAGAGCACGTTCCATGTGATATTTAATTTGGACACTGCCAATAGGGTATTTATTCTATCAGCTGCCTCTTGCCACTTTGCTGAAGCAAGGCGAGTGCTATCAGATCCAGAACACTTGATAAGTGGTGAGTTAAAAGAATGGATTGCCACATACAGGTGCGAGGTCATGGTGAGCAGGGCTGCAACACAAGGTTAGAGACCACTGGAGTTTCCTCCTAAGGAGAAGCTATAACTGGAAAAGTGAAGAACAAAATAGACTTAAATGGTTGGGGTTTGATCTAGCTATCTGAACAGGTTCTTTATCCTGGGATGGATGTTCTTACAGATGCTATATTGCATATTTACATAAGTAACCTGTGTCTTTTTCAAGTTTACTTTTATGGATGAGATGTTTCAGCTGAGCATTTCTTGTTACTCTTTTTCATAATCAACACAGAGTTTACTATTTGAGTTACTTTGCATCCTGACCCATGCAAAGATGGTCCAGAATGAAATGAACAGAGAAGCTCTTCTCTTTTTCTTCCTTATTGTTGCCCGCTGAATGAAGGTCTAGCAAGAAATAAGTCTTTTTCTCAGAGGTGGTAAGAATGCTCTGCAACGTAGAAGAAATTATACAGGAAAATAGAGGCTTTTGTCTTTAGTAGATCACATGAAAATATTTACCGGAGATGATAATGTTACCCAGGGGAAGCTGACGACAACTGGAACATGAAATGCAGCAACTGGGAGATCCCAGACTGTCACATTATGCTGACAACATGAAAGCTTCAGTCATGCTGTTTGAGAGAACTAGTTTGGAATTAAACTCGATCATCAGAAGGCGCTCTCTGACCTTGGCTGTTTCTAACCAGATTTAACTGCTTACTGACACTGGCAATTTACTTGCCAGCGGCAAATGAGCATGCCTTTTCAAACAGCCCTGTGTGTGTATCTTAATAGCAAAGTAAGATTTGCAGAGAGGGGTTATGAGTTATTAGTTGAAGTAATAATAATAAATATTATTAATAAATTAGTATAAACCTAATTATGTGTACTTGGATCCCAGTGAGTGTGTGGTCAGCAAGTCTAGTAAAAGATGCTACTTCTCCCCAGAAGCTCTTCCTCTCTGGGCTGGTCAGCCGCTTCAGTTTGCCTGTGCTAACTGCGCCTCGGTCCTGCAGACTGGTGGAGGCAGATGGTGGCCAGTGCAGCAGCAGCTCTTTGCTGGGGTGAAAGCAGGTTTTCTGAAGCAGCAGCACAGTCCTCAGCTCTGGACAACACACGCAGGCTGAGCTGGGCCATTACAGTTTGTGTGATTCTTGAATGTGGGATTCTGTGGCTAAGCATAATCCCTCTTTATACTTGGCTGTAGGACACTATTTCTCCTTTTTATTGGTTTTGTCATGAGAGCTAGTGCCTAATGGATTATCAATTCAGATTAGGAAACTTGTTGACCATATGTCTTTCTGGCTAGATGCTAGATTATTATATTAACCCATTTTTCTTGTGATAACCTCACAATTAGCACTAAAAACTTGAGTTGGCAGGTAGTTTTGAGTAATAAAATCAATTGTTTTCTTCTGTGAAGAAAGAACTTTATTTTCTTGTAGTACTGGTGAATGTAAAATTGGTCTGAGGCTTATGCTTCAGAATTTGCTCAGTTTTATTTATTTCCATAGATTTATAGAATATGGCAGACTCTGCAAAGGCTTGAAATAGCAAAAAAAACCCAAAATCAACCAACCAACCAAAGAACCCACAACTCCCCCCCCCCCCCCCGGAAAAAAAAAAAAAAAAAAAAAAAAAACCACAAAAAACAAAAAAACAAACCAACCAACCAAACAAAAAAACACCAAAACAAAAAAAACCCAATCAAACCAAAACAAAAAAACCCACAACAACCACAAACCAACCAAACCCAAAACAAGCCACTTTACTTTGATTCCCTTGTCCTAAAAACACTTTCTGGAGTCAGATTCAGCTTTCAAACTCTATAAATCTTATAGCATGTAAATCAGATCTTATATAAAAGTCAAGTAGTGCTTTAAAACTCTAGTGTGGGTCTGGATCTCGAGCCTCCTGAAGGTTGGGATTAACTAAACTGCAGGGCTGGATTAGGACCCTCTCTGCTTTTTCACACATGTGCATTGTAAATACAAATTTAAAATGTAAGTTTAATCAAAGGGGATTGAACCCAGCACTTGAGGAGAAAGACTTCACCACCAAACATCTGTTAAAAATGCATTTTGATAGCCCTTTGCCTTTAGCAACTGTTATTCCTTTCTCAGTACTCCTACAGCAGTGTGACAATAAACTCTGCTGTCTCCACTGCCTTTCCCAGTGCACACACTGCAAACAGCAAGTGGAAATCAGCATCGTGAAAACATGTTCCTTGTCCATTAGCTAAAATCACTTGAACGGCATTGTATTATGCTTTTAACTCAAGTATGGCCAAAAATGAGAGGTGGGGGAACTTTTCATGGTCAGTCTGTCATTGAAAGGGGAAAATAATTATCAGGAAAATAATATTTTCACTGACAGTATAGGGTAATTAGTTTCCCAGGGAGAAAATGTTGGTAGCAAGGGGCTTTACACAGGGAGCCTTTGTCATTTTATGGATGCTCATCTATCAGCTGTCAGGTTGTTTCAAAAGAACCTCAGTCATGATGTTTTCCCTTTGCACCTTTCCCATCATGGTGGCCCAGATTTCCCTGAATAACCATTAGTCTTCCTGTTTGCCTAGTCTGGGCGTTTACAATGAGTCAGGAGGTAGCAGTGTTGCTGTGGCTGCACAGCATGGGGGTTTTGTTGGGGAGAGCATCTAGCATGTTATCACGCCTTTGATGCAGAGGATGGACTGGTTAGACACACGGTTCCCTTTTTCAGGCAAGGGTAGGCTTAGCAAATTGGATGGGACTTCCCTAGGTGGAAAAAGTAGGGGAAGGCCTGAACTTGGCTCTTGTGTGGGAGAATGTCCTCCTCAGTTCAAGTATATTGATTAAAGAGGTACCACATTTTTATTAATCTTTCTCATGTCACATTTTGGGGTGTCTTTCCTAAGACACAATTATTGTTTAGCTGTGACATTGGAATTAAAGCAAACAAACATGAGATTTCCAGGTCAGGATGCCTCAAAGATGCAGGTGCCTTGACACTGACAAATGCAAAAACGTTCCTTTCTTCTTCTTAGAGGTGGTCTTGCCTCTAAGTGATAAAGAAAGGAATTTGGCTAAAACCTGCAGAAGTTTGATGTTGTGGAAGCAACAGCTGAAGGATTGCCTCCCCTGCTTTGCCTTCCACAGTAAGCTCTTGCCTGGCAGAGTGTGGCTCACCAGCACCCCTGGTCCTGTGGCAGCCGCTGAATGCAGACAGCTGTCACAATGCAGAGAAGGGAGATCTTTTCAGCTGAGTGTTTACCCATTTTCAGGATTGTACTGCAGCTGCTTGCTGGAGCACCCTTTCATGGCAAGATTGGTTTTGTTTGTTTTTAGAATGAAACAGTTTTATTGTCTTTCTGCTTTTTCACGTGCAATCTCATTTTAAAGGTAGTAGCCAGGGTGAGAGCTGCACGAGAAATAACTTGGCTGTACTGAACACCAGATGCATGCCACTGTCATGAGGAGCCTTTTGAACTTCACCTTTTCTGGAAAAAAGGCAGAGAGTTGATTGGAAATGAGTCTTAGAAAAATGTCAGCAACCGAGCACACTAGGAAAAGCATGCATTCCTGCACAGAGAGCAAAAGCACAAGTACAGTGCAAGTATCTGCTAAGTCCTTGGAAGCCTTACGTACTCTTCCCTATCTAGCCTGGGAAATACTTCATCCCAACACTTTTCCTTAGAGAGATTTGAACTAGTCCTTGATCCCTGTTGTACCTGAAATGCCTCAACCTCCCTTTTGCTTTTCACTTTTTTCCTGATCTCTGGTGCATCAAAAAACTTAACTCTGCAGAGGCTAGGCTGCTTTCTTCAGGACATAGGCAGTGTCTTGCAAAGAAACTAGCTTGCTTTTAGGCATGTGTATAAATACAACCATCGATGGTAAATGAAATGTTCATAAGCATTTCATATGCTAAGGACAAACTTCTTGCCTTAATATTAAGGACAGAGTGTTTATTGTCAAAGCAAGGTTTAGCACACACACCCTTTCTCCCTTTCTCTTTTTGGGGTGACTCATTTGAGTTCATGATATATTGATAAGGAACCCACAGTCTGGGCTTAAAGGAATTCTATGAGAATTCACTGACAATTGCAACAAAAAGCATGAAAATGTGACTTGAAAAAATCTTTGTGGATGAGGGGGGGGGAAACCTAGACCAAAATGCTTTGTCCTAAATAGCAGAAATATTACTGGCTTTTTTGAGCAAGGCAAGTAGCTTTATAGTTTGAACTGCTTGTGTATGCAGCCTCTAATATTTTTTCAGTTCAGTAAATGAATTGATTGTATACAGATCCCAGAATGACAAACATGAATTTCTAAGGTTTTTACTAGGTGTGACTAAATAAATGTAAAAAATGAAGGCCAGAGACCTCTAGCCCTTTTCAATTTCTACTTGTGTTGCTCAGTGACGCTTAAGAGTAGCTGCAAATGCTCCCTTGATGGAGTTGGATTGCTTCTTTATTAATTCCATTCATAAATACACACTGGATGTCCAGTGGAGCACTTAAAACCTTGATAATCAAAAGCTTATTGTGTGTTTGAGAAGCTTGAAAGGGAAACTGAAGTAAATACCATGGGAGAATAGGATAAAGTTAGAGGTTTTTCTTTCTAAGCCAGCAGGAGGTCGTCTAAAGTATAATGTTATGCACAAGTTTTACCATCAAGGCTGTGATGGGGGGGGTGAATATGTGCGCAATTACAGTATTAAAATCAGTGTGCCATGCATAATTAATCCAGCACTCCACAGATGGCAAAATCCCAGTGCAGCATTAATAGCATTATCTGATGGCCTCTCTGTGTGTGCAACATAGAGGACTTGTACCTTTATTTCAGCTCTGTATTTAGCTCCATCCTACTCAAATAGCACAAGGCAAAATTCATGTGAAAGCAATAAAAATAGAGGCTATTTCTTTCTTCAGCTGTGTCTTTCTCTAAAGGAAAAATGTTGACTTAGAAAAACATTTTCTGGGGAGAATTTAGTTACTAGTATGCTGCATTGGTAAGGTAAGGTTCTTTTCTCAGTTAATGGGTGTGTACGAAGAGTAGAAAGGTGGTATTTGCACTCCAGTGAGACAGGGTTGGTTGAATTAATCTGGTTATGTCTACACGAGCTGCACTCCTCCTGTTTGCTGCAAGGCACAGTTGTAAGGAGATAGAGAGGAGGGGCTGTTTCTTTTGGAGCTGCTAATTGACTAGATTCTCCATACCTTCTGTAAAGCATCTTCTGGTTCTTACCAGCTAAAGACTTGCATAAACTTTCAGCCTACAGCTTTGAAATAGCAGTTTTGCTTTTGAATTTGCATTACTTCTGCTTAACCGTGCATGGACTTTTTACCTAGGTGATGGATGTGCTCTGAGGCTCGGGACCTGTGCAATGCTTTGATCTTTTCTTGGGTCTTCTTTTAAATCTTAGACCTGGCAGGCAATAAGGAACTAGTTCTGAGATGGTAGGCATGATGGTACACCCTAGTCCATGTGTTTGTGGTATAGATGGGTACATCCGGTGAAAAAAAATTATCTAATTCTTCAGCACCTCCTGTTATTTTATGGAACCATTTCCATGACGGCATGGCAGCAGAGGATCTCACATGAGGAGCCATGAGAAGTACTGAGAACTGGAAATAAATACTTCTCTGAGATAAACAATAACATTGATCTTGGCCGAGCATAACACAGAATTTCTCCCAAGACCCCCCCCTCTCAGGTCCTTTGAAACCTCGAAGCCTAAGCAGGTCCCTTTCTGGGCAGAATCGCTTTTCTTTGGAGAAATGCAAAACTATACTTGACTCTTGGTTTTGGGGTTTTTTTTTGTTTTTGTTGGGGTTTTTTTGGTGTTGTTTTTTTTAAAAAAAAAACTTCTACCAATAACTGTGAGCAATGGCAATCTGACTGCTTTCTATTTGACCCTTTATTTGACCCTTCTCATCAAAACCACAAAGAAATAGAAAGAACTGAAACTCCCAGGCTACCGGAGTAATAACGAGGTTGACTTTTCAGAAGGATTGCATGTAGGAATGAAGCAAGGAAGGTGCTACTCCTAGCATGTCCGTAGTAGACAGATTGGGAAGTGGTCTCTGTTGTCTAAAATGATTCTGTAACAGGAACAACACAACACCACCACTACAACAGAAGTTAGCTAAGTTATATATGAGTAAGGTGATAGTAGGGTAGCAGAGTCAGTGGTTTAACCACCAAGTCTTATTGCAGATAACGTAGGACTGTGCTTAAAGGCAGATTTTCTTAGTCTATCCTGTGATTCACTTTTGCAGCAGCAAAGGATGTATTCGCCTTTGTGGTTTGTGAGAGGTATGTGATCTCACTCTGCCTACTGCATACAGAGAAATGGCTCTCAAAAACTGCTCCTGGTCAAGAGGAGGAAAAGTGGACACAACAGCTGTTTTCACCACAGTACAGTGTTGGAATAATCTCTGTTTCTGAGTATTGTGTGGCCTGTTTTCCATGTCTTCTCCCAGGCAAACATCCCCCCCCCAAACAGAAGAGTAGAGCTTTTAGACTGGCGGCTGACAGAAAAGACCCAGGGACAGCTAGCAGGATGGAAACAAAGCTTGTCTTTTGATGCTGGTCTAGGAGGGGTCAGCAAAATACAAGATAAATGAAATAAAATGGGATTCCAGTGTGGAAGAACAGACCTAGCAAAAGAGAGACCAAGTGTTGGTTTCTACCTGATGCTTCCTCCACCAAGATGAATGCAAACTGCTAGAGCCCCCTGTTGATGTGGGGCTCTGGTGTAACCGCTGGTCTTGGCAAGGGTTGCCCAGACTATGGAGCTCTAAGAACATCTGGACCCACCACTCATTACAGCACCAGTGGGAGGTGATAGTGGCCCACGGCTGATGCACCAAAACAAGAAGACAATGCCCCATGATATGCTGACAAATAGCTTTTGCTCCACGCTTCTTTTCTGCTGCTAATCTTCTTTTGTGTGTGTTGAGGGTTATGTTTTTACATGTTGGCTAGTTTTACAACAACCTTCTATATTCTTCAGCATCTGCAGACAAGTGCATAGGAGCTGAACCCTGTTATCAGGCTGGGATTCCTGTTTGCACAGCAGAACTTTTCCATGACACATGAGTTTTTAAATAAAAAACAGGGAGAGGCAGCAAATCACTTGGGCTCAGACAACAGAAGGGGGGAAAAAAAAATCCCACCTAAACAACAGATATTTAAGTAGAAAGTGTTCCAGCTCCTTCTGACAAAGAGCCTCCAGAGGATTACAATGCAGTCAATGTTGCTTTAATTAAATTTAATGCTGTGTGAAATGCACTCTGAGAAACTTTGATGAATGACTGGGGCAATTCATGTGGCTCACTAAAGGGCATCCAGCCCTTGCAGGGGTGTCAAGCCACGATGAATTGGTTCGTACAGGCATGTTTATAGACTGCCTAAGGAACCTTGTATCTGTGTGGTAATGTCAGAGATAATGTTATGATTCTCTGGACCTTGGGGGGCTTTGGTGACATGGTTAATGAGATAGCCCAGGGAGCGTCCCAGTAGGTTACTTGCAGACCTCCCACATCAAAAGGAGCAGCTTTGCCCCTTCAGAGCCTGCCGTCCTCTAGATCTCTCAGCTGGCCCTTGCTTTCCATAGGGACACTTTTCTTTCTACCTCCTCCCCCTTCTTTTTTGGTTCTTAGTCAACATTAACTTTGGCTGCTGAAATTCAAAAGTTGTTAGTTTTTAATTTGGTTTCTCTTTGACCTGCCTACACAATGGCTTTCGGAGATTTTATAGGAACCGCTGCCACCACGGTCACCCTCCTCCCAAAGCCTCACAACGACAGTAACAAAGCTTAAGCTGAGGAGCAAAATGGAGGGGGGGGGGACGTGACCAACTTAACTTTCCGTCTCTCCCCATCACAAAAAAAAAAAAAAAAAAAAAAAAAAAGAGAGGAATGTGTCTCTCGTGCAGAGTTTGGTTACAAAGCAAGGGGCTATGATAGTACAACTGGGTCTTTTATCTGCTGCATCCAAAGAAGCGAAGGGGGGAAAAAATCCCACCAAAAAACAGTGGATCAATTGATAAATGAAAGTCTGTTATTCAAGTTTGATTTAAAGGGTTGATTATAGGCCTGTGGAAAAAGTTGTTTAACAATTTCTCTTTGTAAGGGGAAAAATTCACTGTACGTTTGGTTTAAAGTGAGGTTAGATGGTAAGTAAACATTCTTGTAATAATATAGTGATCTTTGCAAAATTCCTGGGTCAGGAAGGAGATGTTCAGTATATTACATCATTGAAGGAAGCACACATCAAAGTTAATGGAAGACTGCCTCAAATGATCCTTCTAAAACATAAACCCCCTGAAGTTTCTATTGTACTTTAGAAATTATATTGGAAAGAAAAGCAGGAGAGCTGATGATGGATCACAGATTTGATAAACTTCATATCTCACAGATCTGATGACATTTGCAAGTGTTCTCCTTTGGATGACTCTGTATGGTTGAGGCTTGTGATCTTGGGCAGAGAAGTAAATACTTATGAGAAACCAAGATAGGATCATCTGAAACGGCATAAGCAGCATGCTGACAGGTCTCGCCTGTAAATGTTCTGAACACCATCGTTCCTGAAAGGGTCTGAATCCGATAGTTGTGTGTCATGAACTTTGAGCGTTCATCTCATTCTGTTCTACTATGTCAGAATTGAAATGCCTGTTCATTGCAAACAGTGTGAAGAAATAGTAAACGTAAATGTGTTTATAGATAGGTATGTTAATATACATGTACGTTCACTTATGTTGAGTCAGATATTCTTGGTCTCACTCCTGTTTTCTTTCAGATCCCCTTATAAAGCATGTCTACCCATGAAAGTCTAAAAAGAAATCAAACAACAAAAAACCCCAAACAAACAAAAGAAACAATCCTGCCTAGCTAAGTCCTCTGACCATGTTATTGAAACAACTAGAAACAGTCACCTGCTTTCTACAAACCTTGTTTGTTTGAGTAATTCTGCTGCGGGTAGCCTCCCATAGGAGGGGTGAGGGGAAACATGGTGGTGGTGATTTCTGTAGTTAATGGTCGTTGTAGTAGGTACTACGTCTCTTAGTATTTTGAATGAAATGAAGGTAGTAATCACTCTTTTGTATAACTCTTGTTAAATGTTTAGCTATTCTTTAAACGCTGTTGGAGCTAACATCAAGAGGTGATATCAAGAGCAGGCCAACCCCAGAAGCCTGTAGTATGGTGGTTATGGCTAGTCTTGTTGTTTTAAGCACCTGATGTGGAACATTTATTTCAGAAGGTTGGGGGAGGGGATGGTTCTTGTGAGTAAAAGAAATACCTGTTCTTCTTGGCCCCAAGCCAGCATCACCATTCTGGTGACACGCTATAAATGTCAAACTGTCTATGCTGAGTCTTTTGCCCCCTTCCTTCTGCAGGCAGGGCAGCTCCCTGCATGTGTTGTCAGCTTTCGGGGGCAATATCTTAAAATCATTTTAGTGGTTGAAAGGTGTTTTTGTTAAGGAAGTAAAAATACGGAAATCTTCTACAGTGCTACACCTGTCAAAGCGCGTAGGACCAGGATTGTGTAATTAGAATGAAGATTTTTTAAAATTTTTTTTGGATGATTGTTGTAAAGAGCCGATGTGGCTGTGAAAGGGCTATATGACTTCTTTTCTTGTTGCAGCACTGGAAAATGCTGCTCATCATTGCCTGGTGCGCTGGAATGGCTTGCTTGGCCCTGCTGCTGCAGGGGAAGGCAGAAAGTGGGCAGAGCCAGGCCAGCCCCTTCCTTCTCCCTATCTCTCTGTTATCTGAATCAACTATCCAGGTAGAAGCACTTAAATGGCATTTATTTAATAAGTTACTTGCTGCTGGCCAATATTACTATAATGAAGTTGTAACTAGATCAGGGAGGAAACAAATGCCAGTTTTGGTTTGGTAACTTGTCTCGCAGGGAAGAGGGGGAAGAAGGCAGAATAAGCTGAGTGGTTTCCAAGACCCTAATCTATTTTTAAATAGGTCTTTCTGAAACTGTAGCGGCAACAACAATCTTTGCTGTAGTTAATGGGCTGTCAGTGTATCCTTTATTTGAATGACTGTTTTCAGAATCAGAAGTTAAAGACATCGTATCGTTGTCACCAAGTCCATGGCAGTAAGTCTAACAAAGGACCTTGAAGCCTCTGTGAGCAGCAGCTTCTGATGGCTTCAAAGTAACAGCAAGGTCAGGGAAAAGGCAAACACAGCTAGCACTGTCCCGGCCTCACCGGTGTGGCCATGGAGGGTGTTCGTGGCAGCCAAGTTTTGAGCACAAACCCTGTCCCCTCTTCTGCCTCACACGCAAACCCTAGAGCAGGCTTTTTTGTGGCTTGTTGCCTTTAAAGGGTAGAACGGTGCAACAATTCATAAATCTGGTTGTAGAAGAGAGTTGTTACAGGAGCGTGACTTGAAGAGCCAGGGCTATGCATAGTCCTGGCAGTGGATGGGTGTGAAATTCTGAGTGCTGCCACCAGTACGTGACGTGGTCAGCAGAGGTCCTGGTGCAGGAAGTCGTCTTCCTCTAGAGCTCTTACTGATCCTGGTACACATTCCACACCCCAAGGCCCATCAGTCTTTGGTAGCTGGAGGAGAGCAGGGTGGCTTTTGTCTCGACAGCACTGAATGGTGAAACCAGATTGAAATGGGGAGGTGCTGTGGCATTACGGGAAAGCTACTGTGCTGGGTTACCAAGCTGATTGAGAGCTTGGAACCTACTCAACCCCTCAATGTATTGTGTCCTTTTCCAGTGATCCTTACAAAGAAATTAAGGCTGCCCCCCCTTGGGGCTGGTGAGATCTGTGGGGAATTAACTGGAAGGACTGAGACTGAGGGAGTGATGCTCAGCTGGTAGGTGCATGTGTGACAGAGGAGACAGGCAGCTAGAAATAGAAATTAAAGAACGGGGGGCGGGGGAACACATGGTAGACATAATGTACGCTTTAAGCAGTGCTAAAGGAACACAATGTCTATTTTTCTAGAGGCAATATTACCTCAAATGGGGGAGCTGACCCATACCTGCTGGGCCTGTGGGTCATCCCCTACCAACAGACAGTTTAACTTCACCATGTGGGCTGACACGGCTGTGTTCGACAAGGTGGACTGGAGCTCAAGTTCCTTCTTTCAGTTGAGCCCTCCTTGCTTTGGCATGTTACAATCAGACATTTAATGTGATTTTAACATAGAGTTTTTTTGTATTCAGTTTCTTTGAGTGGTTGAAAATTCATTTCCAGGCTGTGATCTAATGGCAGTAATTACCTCAGAAGTGCATACAGTACAGGGTATGTTTATTTTTGTTTCAGCCAAGGCAAATGATTACAGGTTTTGGCTTCACTTCAGGGCTCAGCTCTGTTGGGAGAGCCAAAAACAACATCTACCTTTGCAATCTGGCACGCAGGTCCTAAATACCTTACGCGAATGTTTGATTTAATGATATGAAGGGGAGCAAGAGCAGAGGAGCAAAGCCCTTTGAGTCTTGGTGTTGCAGTGGATCACTGGAGTGCACATTACTTACTATACGTTGCAGAGTGACCCGGCTTTTTCATATAATGACTACCACTCCCTGTTATGAAATGGTAATTTGCTTACTAATTCTCTTGAGTTTCTGTAGTGCCTTGCAAGGAATCTGGCTAACATCGGCAACAGCACGAAAGGCACAAGTAGCAAAATACCTGTAAGATTTGTCTGCATGTGGGTTTCAGTAGCTCTAGGAATAATTCAGTCTGTTATTTGCAAAAGTGAGTTTGCATAACTGCATGCTTGGAGCTCATGTCAGGTATGTAAGCATAGCTGTTCTCCCTTTAAATATTTTCTGGCAGAAGCAGCTGATGAAAGAGCAGTGGATGAACAGGGAGAACCATCTACTTTATTCCCACTGTACACCGTTTGGTGATAAAAGTCCACCTTGTGTACTCTGTCCACATAGGGTTAACTGAGAAGTTTATGCTTTGGTGCTTCTGCCAGGGGACGGAGGACTTAATTTATTTCTTCTGCTTAAAGCATTGTAGCATAAAAATCAAGTCTTTAACCATGTCTTTAAATAGCAGAAGGGAAGTTTTCATCTTTCCCTCAGTTTAATTTCTTTGTGATGTGTACTGAAATGCAGCTGGATATTCTGGATCAGCAGTTGGCTGCACATGGAAAACACATGAAAGAATTTTGTGGATCTTATATCCATAGAAAGGAAATGTGTCCTTTGAATATCTGACTGCTTTTGTGAATTTCTTTTTAAGTGCAGCTAATGTGATGTCCTGGTTTCACGTGTCCTTTTTTTATCTTGTAACTCTTTGGAAGAATAAGAAGTTACAGAAGAAAGTAGATAACACCTCTCCTAATAGGTACCTGAGTAGAGAAGTGAGATAATGATAGTTACCTTAGAACTGCTGCAAGTTTCTGCAGGAACCAGAAGCACTCAGCACATCCCAAGTTCATGAAAGGAGGGTTTAGCCTGCTTTAAACATGTTTTTCATGATAGCCATGACTATTAAGCTGTGACAGTCCATCTGGATTCGAGAGACCTACAAATGCTCAAAACCACTGAAAAGAGAGGCTTATGCCTTAAAGTTTGACTCCTAGTATCTAGGAAGAAAAGGCATGTTGTCCTGGTTGTTCCATTTTTTTTAAACAGCTTAAGCAGAGTTGCACTGAGTTTATACTGGAAAAGAGAAGATCAAACTCTGCCCCCCTTGAATGGAAAATGCCATTTTAATGTTTTTGTATTTCCTGGCTTTCTCACTTGAGTTCACAATCTAATTTCTCTGCTACCAGAGATGATCTCAGTCACGTCTATGTTAAGAATTTAAAAGCAATATATATTTAAATGTAAAACAATATGGATGAGTGTGTGCTCACATGCAAAAGTACTTTGGGGAGGGTGTACACACACATATATATACAGTTTTAGTAAGTGAAATTAGATGATACAGTGGTGATGAGTGAGATCGTTAATTATATTTTCAAGATTTTTGAATTGTTTTACAAATGGTGAAACTGTAAGGAGAGATGTTAGAACATACAGAACTACTGAAATTATGCCAAGAGCATAATTTCCTTTTGCAATGGAGTGTGTATAGCCCTTTGCCAGGGGTCTCCTGATCTTCACTGTTCATCCTTTCAGATGAGAGTGACTGACTAATCATGTCTGTGTGTAGTAACTGTTTATTTTGACCTTTGGAAAAGACTGAGATGCTAAGGGATAGCATCTAACCTACAGGAGGAGGGGGCATCTTTATTAAAAGTGCACAATGAAGTTTCTTCAAAGTTGGGATTCTACTTTGCTTTGGAGTGTTTGCAGGAAAATTCCAAACCCGACTGGTTCTCATCCCAGATCTTGAGGTAATCTGTATTTCTGAGAAGACATTCATATTGCTTTCACTCCATTGATTAATGTAATATTTCCTAAGACCTTAAAAGAAGAAATAATCCTATGTGCCTGCCTTTTTCTCTTCTCCTGTGCAACTGCAGTAGTACATGAACTCGTTTACTGAAGTCTTTGTATATACATACTTACTGAAGGTTGTCAGAATTCAGGAAAAGCTTTGCATTTATTACTGAAAACAGTGCAGACTAGCATTATTTTGAAAGGGATGGAGAAGGATAAATTTTTTCAGTTAGATCCTTTTTCTGAGAGAATTTTTCAATCCTATCCCGAATGCTGATAAAGTTCACTTTCTTTGTCAGCAGTGTGATGACTACGGTAGGATGTGGCTGTGAAATACCGCTGAGTGTGACAGGACCACTGGCACGATGACTGCAGAGTAGAAAGATGGACATTAAACTGGACTCTGTATGGGGTTGGGAAGTCAGTACAAAGAGCGGAGATCCCAGCTGTTGTGTTCATAACAAGTTGAATTATTGTTGCTTTAAATTCTACAGGTCACAGTCTTTCCAGGTTGTGTTGCTGGAGTCTTAGATATAATTAATTTCAAATAGTGCTAGCCGTGGTTATATTAATACTGAAAGCTCGGGGGAAATGGTCAAAAAAACCTACAGGCACCCAGCCGAAATCCCTGCTTGATTTGAACAGCAACAGTGAGGTTAAAAAAATGAACCTTTTCATGCTTTCATGAGATCAGAAGTAATAACTTTAAAATTGTAGTGTAGAAAGTCTCTTAAACTATGTGCACTGCTCATAAAACCATAAACTATTTTGTAGGCTTGTGAAACTGAGGAGCAGTGGAAGATCTGAGAGCTTCTGAAAGAGGGAGCCCTGCGAGCTGGAGCTTCGTGGCTTCCTTTTCACCTCAGAGGTAGTTCTCCATAAGGTTCAGAAACCTTGCACATGTTTCTCCCAAGTATTTTGAAACCACAGAACATGAGAAGCTGTTGCACTCTTCTAGAAAGAAATTGTTGTATTTGCTTCACTGTAGTTAACTGCTGCAGTAAGCGGCAGCTAGTATAAAAACAAAAGTAAAACAAAATGTTAGTGGATCGGTAAAGGTGTCTCAAAATTACTCCATCCCTGCTATAAAAGCTTGCACAAACATATACATGTAGCTATACGGTTATTTACTTCAGATTCCAAGATATTAAGAAACTGGATTTTTTAACACTGAAGGGAAACACAACAGAAATGGTAAAAAAAAAAAAAGGACTCTTATTCCCATAAATGTTACAAAAGTACAGCAAAACTCTGAATGATCTTTAGACATTAAAGAGATGGAGGCTAAGGATCTTTTGTGCCTATCTATACTATCTTACACATAGGTTTGTCTATAGTATACCTAGATATACTTATCTATACTATTTTATAATATCTAATAAGCAAAAAAAACCCAAGTCTTTGAAACACTCTTTTCTTCAACACAATAATTGAAAAAATAAGCTTTTGAAAAAGGAATTCTGCTGTGTTTCCTCAGGCTTATTCTATTACTGCTTTTAGTAGAAGTAATTAAAAAAATTACTCTTGGTCTACCTATGAAAAAGTTACTTCTTTCAAGGCTCAAAACCTGTACTTTACGAAATATACAACTTTTCAAAGCTTACTATTAGTCAGAATTTTTTCAGGCATCCTGAGAATGTTACTGCTTGATCTTAAAATGAATATACAGAGAGAGGAGATGGCAAGATGCTTTTCCTTGGGAAAAAGTAGAACACCACAGCCTGAGGGAGGTTAGCACTGGTGGGGGAACAGTGAACTTCTCTTAGATGCAAAGTTCTGTTTTTATTTGAACTGGTGCATTTGGAGGAGCAGGCAAGCTTTTGAAGGTTCACATGCTCCTTCAGTATAAAAATGAAACAGCAAACTTCAGGGAAGAATAGTTGCTTGCAACTTAATTATATTGATCAATGAGATGATTTAGAGTTAGAAGGGATGTGTCCAGAAAAGGTCAAAATCTGGGAAGAGCTCAAGGCCGGTTTAACGTGCTCGCTTCCCAATAGCTTCCACAGAGATCATTAAAGTTGTCAAATGCTGAGATCTTCAAAACATTATGGACATCTGTAAACTTCTTTATCTAGGAAAAAAATGCATGTTTTTTCTTTACATCCACCAGTAGCTGAGCCAAGCTTGTTTCAAGCGAGGAAGACTTGTAATGTCAAAGATTTACTTAATTTTCATTGCTGCACATAAAACATCTGACAGTATTTGCTGAGAAAACCAAAATGCCTCTCTTTGTTTGTACAAGCCAAAGGAAAGTACAGTGTATCAGTCTGCAAATGAACATCAAAGCACTTTTGCAAAATCAAGGATGGTGACATATATTTGGAGAAACAGTATGAGAGCCGCCTGTTACAGAGTCGTGGGGGTCTCTGCACTTACCAAGCATAATCCTGATTGGAGCCACATCTTTTCTTTTTTCTCTTTATTATCACTTCGTGGTTAACATTTGTTGATGAGTAGGATTAACAGCACATTTTCAGTGACATTTAGCTCTTTTAACAAGCTCTCTCCAGTCAAAGGTGGCTGGCCTGAAAAAAAAAAAAAAGAGAAAAGTCATTAAGCAAACAAATCTTTGCCAAGAGTTGATGCTAAACATGCCATCACCCTGTGTGAGTTATTCACTGTATATGAAATTTATTCCACGAGACTGTGACCTTGATGTTGATTAACCAGAAATCCCTTCTTCTCTTGTCATTATTAACAGCTTTAGGTGCCTCAAGTGGCCCCTCTCTCTTTCTTTTTCTTATTTTTTTCATCATCCATTAAGGAAGATTTTATCAATTTATCATTTCTTTCGTAGTGCTGCTCGTTGGCATAACCTTGTGAGGCACAGTGGCTCGTTCACACCAGGCTGCTGGGGCAGTGGTGGGCTGGCCGTGCCAGTGCTGTGCCCCTCGCCGCAGAGCTCGCCTGCCGCGGTGCCCACGGTTTCCAGCATCTAACAAAAGGCAAACAGGCCTGGCGAGGAATCGGGGTGTTCCTTTCGCATGGTCTTGTGTCTGCATAGTCTTATAGATGCCTGGAGTCCAGGGGGTCTCAGGGGAGACTTGTTTTTTCAGGCAAACCCGTCCATTATCCAAAAAGCATGGAAAGGGGAATGGATTTCTCCTGCACATTCCTGTTTTCTGGGCTTGTCGGTCACAGAAAGGCTACTCTGTGGCTCTCTGGGCAGGCACAGGGCACAGATATGTCTGTTTACAGGATAGAGCTTCTGCACCAATTCTTGTGAGGCAGAGAGGGAGCATATTGTGGTGGTTCTGTACTTGCTCAAGGCACAAAAGGGCCTCTCTGTGGATGCAGGAGATGGAGCATCAGTAGATTGCCCTCAGGTCACTCAGCTTTGTGCAGACCCCAAATATGGAAGATGGTTTAAAACCACCTCCAGCTCAGTATAAACACAGGATCAGAGCAAGAACTGAACCTTTCTGGTGCCTGCTGCTAAGCTTGAAACCGTTTACGGAACAGAAACACTGCAGGTATTCATTTATGCTGGCAATTTCTGGAAAGCAGCGGGGCGGGGGGGAGGAATCAAGGGATGAGAACTACACCGAGAAAAAAATGCTGGATGTGGGTTCTTGAATTCTTTTGGGGTGAGGTCACAGGATGATAAATGGAATAGACTGGGACAATTGAAAACTGAACTTGCTGTAAAGCCTGATTAGAGTGGATTGCATTACAGAGTACAGCTGGCACCTCTGGCTGTGAAGGAAGCCTAGCTGCTGTAGACTTTGTGGCCACTGACACAGATTCATTTGGTGCTTTGCAATTTTGCCATTTAACACTCACCTTTGGCAACCTCTTGGCACACTCTCTTGTGGTGGAGTATGATATTTATCATTGCAGCTGCATGAGATTGTACCTGGTCTGAAAGCTTTCGGGATCAATGATTGACAGGCCGTATCTCCCATTCTTTTCTACTGGCTATATCAGATGAGTGCATCACTCATGCTTTGCTGTTCCTTCCATAGCTTATAAGCAATGCTAGAAAACCAAACATGCAAAAAGGCACAGCATCATTAAGATAACTTACATAATCTTAATTCAGCTCTTTCATGTAAATACAATGTATAGACGACATTTACATGGTCATTGCATAGGCTATATCTAACCTCAGTGGCTGCTGCTGCACTCCCAAGCACGGGTGAGTCCTTGGCCACATCTTGATCCCACAGTGGGGTCATGGTGCAAAGCAACCTCCCCTTCATTGTACCTCAGTTGCAAAGGAGAAGATAGGTGGCTGCGTGGCATGATGAGGAGTTGGGACATGCTCTGCAGACCCCCAGCCTCAGTGCCTGGTGAGACCCTGGCTGTGGGCCATGCCTCGGGCACACCTGCAAGGTGGTATTGGTGCAGCATCCTCTCTTCTTTATAGAACCATCAATTCTGTGGGTTTCACAGGCAGGGCAGTGTGTGTGAGCTGTACAGCAATTGTTATCTTGAGCCTTAAGGCACAGATTCTTGCTAAATGTTCTGTGAAGACCAATATGGAACTATTAATTCTTTAAGGCCATTACTAGGATGCTGTTGATAGTGGTGTGACGCTGTGACACATGTAACATGGTTAGGGATGGGAGATGTATTAGTCCTGGCAAACTGATGCATTTCTAGAGAGCTTTAATGCTTGGGTGGGGATGGTGGGGAAAGTGAGTGGATACAGCTGAAAAACATTGTCCGGTTCTTATTTACAGCACAAACATACACGCTTGTGTTTTCAGTAAGTGTAGGCAAAGCAGCATACCTAGCAGGGAATGCAAACAGCTATTACAGTTGCATCCACAGAACTTAGCAAGCCAAATACAAAATTATAAGATCAGATAAGAAATACACAAACAAAAAAGCTGGAATGACATTTGAGACTTAAAAACTGAATATTCTCGAAGCATTAGATTTTGTCGCAATCTGTATGTTTATCAAATGCTTTGCTTTTGAGAAAACTACAATTTTTTCATGAAACTGTCGAAGTGAAAAACTTCTGATCAGTTTTGATCCAGATAGATGCAGTTAGTTAATGTTTGAATAAATCAGTGTATGTACTAATTTACTGAAAGTTTTCAGGTTAGCGTAGTAAAAGTGTTTTTTCAGTTGGCCACATTTTTCATTGGATTGTCACACAGAAGCAGTCTGTACAATCTGCTACTATTTCTTTCTTTCTTTAGCCTTGAAAAGCTCCATTTATCCAGTTTTCTATGATTTCCTGTGTTACAAGTGATGTCATTTTGTTGTTTGTAGTATCCTAGTATCCAATAATCATATTAATGTGACAGAAACTATTGAAAGGTGGGAGAGAAGTTGTTTCACTGCAAAACATATTGCAGCAGCTCCAGCCCATACAAGCTGCTTGCCTCTGCTGTCTCTTGTTTTCTGTTGTTAAGCAGGAGTGCAACATTTCTGCTGATGTTTTCCCCTGCAAGTCCACAGGTCAAACTTAAAAGCAACTGTTGTTTTCTCTGTACAGCTCTGGGCATTGCAGAGCATGACCTGCTACTCCATTAAGAAATCTGCAAAAGCTGAGCTGATTCTCTCCTTGCATTGAACAATTTCTTTGTTGGGTTTTAAGAATACACTCAGTTGCTTTGTTTTTTCACGCTTTCTCCATCTCTTGAGAGATCCTAGGCTGCTCTTGTTTTCCTTTGTAATATACCACATGTAAATTTTTAAACTGAAATGCAAACCCTGAATTTAGCACTGCACATCTTGCTGGGCGATGGAGGCAGTGGGCTTCGGGCTCTGATGACCCAGGCTGTAATGCCATGGGATATCTGCATGGCAGCAGCATATTCAGTAACATGTTATTTGGCATCTTCCTCTAGGTTGTCTTTATTGTGTGTTCTCCCACATTTTGATTGCTTTATATTAACTATAGAGGAAAAATGGGTTGATAGAATGCCTTTTTATGTTTTACAGTTTATCCCAGATACCTAGAAAGGCCAGTAGTCAATAGTATGGTATCACAGGCTGGCAAAGTTCTGGCTGCCTCTTCCCACCACCACCACAGCCTAGATTCCTGTCTGGACATTGCCAAAAGGCAGACTCAGTCATGGCCAGCTCTTCCCAATGGCTTTGCCATTGACACTGAGATTTTTACAATGCTTGAGACCCTGGTAGCAATAGGATATCACAGTTCACTGTTAAATGGCTGATTTGGTATGGGTACCCTCCGATATCCTCCCTTCCTAGAGACATTCCCCTCCAGCCTTTCTTTTGCAATAGATGGTGAGAATGTAGGAAGCTTAGAACACTATAGGAAGGCAGATAGGAAGCAAACTGGAGTTGCCTTTAATGCAGTCAATGAATGATATGAAGTGTAGCGTAGCTGCAAAAGCAAATTAAAACTTCTGGTACCAAAAGCTTAAGAGTTTGCCTCCCCCAAAAAGACACATAGGGTCTCCTACCTGGCTCCAGCTGCTGTACTCGAAAGAAAAGGCTCTCCAGTCATTGCTGTGTCATATCTGCCAGCCTACTGTAGGCATCTTTACTGTCTTAAATGGTGAGAGGTGTAATCTTTTAGGCAACTGAATCATGCCCAGGTAAATTTAAAATCTCCCCTTAATCTACCTTATGGGTACTTAAGAGATATGTGCAGTTCTAGTCTAAGAATTAAGCACCGTGGTTTGTACAAGACCTTTGTTAACAATCTTTTTTGTATCTTGGCTCCAGCGAAGCCTGTGTTGTAACTGTGTGATACTGGGAAATACTCCTTATCATCTAAGGCTAGAAACCCTGTATCCATTAATGTGTTTTGGATTTAATGTCTAGGTTCGTCATGCTGCTGAAGATGGTCTAACTATGTTGATACTGAAAGTGATCCAGGACTGTACCGCGTGCCTGGTCGGGAGTCCTTTGAAGGCATATCATAAACCACATCTTCTAGTGGCAACTCCACAGCAGGGATGGTCCTCGCAACTGCTTCCAAACCTACTGATTTCCATGCAGAAAGGTAAGGGCTGGGAAAAGGAGCATATGTTGTTTAAATTTTCTGTTTAAATTCTAGATGAGCATATGACATACCTAACAGGTAATTTTAGATGTTTTGAAAAGTCACCCTAAATATTTTTCTTACGTATATTTGTCTGTGTGGAAGGGGAATAAGACACCATGTGTTCATCTTGTTGAATATATGCTTTAAAAAGTCAAAATAATTATGGAACCTGTTGAATTGTATGATTTTAGCTTTTATTTAGCAGCATGTTTGTTGAATTGTCCTCCAGTTCCTCCATTGTAAACAGAGATAATAAAAGAAAAATATTGACCAAATTATTTTGACATAGTACAAAGCTGAGAAACTAAATGTATATGAACTAGGGCAAGCCAAGAAAATGGTAGAAGTCCTTGTAGCTTTCTAATAGGCACGTTTTGTCCTCCTGTTAGTGGAGAAATTTTTATGACTGGGTTTTACTGGTTAAAAAAATGTGGAATCTGCATGTCCAATGTATTTGAAATAATATGGTTCTAAGTATTTTGGATTATAAACCCAGGATACTATGCATGGACATCCTATGCTTAGTCTCCTTCTTCCATGTTTTTATAAAGAAAGAAGGAAGGAGGAGAGATGCAAAACTGTTGTAAATAAATAAAAATAGAGATATATATAGCTGTTCCTACTTGAATATTTTCAGAATAGGTTGTTTTTCAAAATATGCAATTTCAAACCAGTGATGAGCATCATAGCTTTAGCAGTGACACGAAAATGAATTGGGGACCTCTGCACTCAAAGCTGCGCTGTGTGCTGCTGTGCTAATAGCGCAGAAGGCCTATAATAAGAAAGAGTCACTGCATTAAAAAAATCCATCTAAGCCCTGCTTAGTTTTTAATGTTCATTAAACTGGGCAAACCTGTGTTGAAGTGGATCTCTGCTGCAAACTTCTGTAACTGTACCAGAGGATGTGCTGTCTAGTGGTGAAACCAGTAGAGTGTGATCTCAGTTTGGGTCTATGGATGGCCTCAGGTTTGCTGTTTGACCTTGGAGTGTCTGTGGTGTTGGACCAAGAAGAAATGTGATGTTGGAACAGGCCTCATATACACTGTATGTCCTATCTTACATTTCCATGCAAGGAGAACTTGGATGTGTGGACTAGAAGAGAGCTGGAGCATGATCTAGCACGTCTCCTGGTCCATAGGTGCAAAGGTGGAAGAGTTCTGGTGTCTGCTGTGCAACCTGGACAGGTTTCTTCCTTTTTCAGAACTATCACAAAATTGAAAGGGATTGCATTTACCTAAGATGAGCTGGGATGAACTCTGCAGCACCTGAATATTTCACTAGTGCATGTTGTTAAAATATTAGAGACAAGGTTGCATATATAAATGACATAGATATAGGACATATCTATAAAAATCCAGCTTGAAAATATCAGAGATGAGTATTTTGCTATTAATTTCTGGCTCAATCACCAGCATTCAGATGTTTTCATCTCCCTGAGGGAAAGGTGATAGAGGTCCAAAGTTCAGTCATGAATGCCTGCTGGCAGCAGCAGTATTGCACACATGTTACTAGAGAAGATGTGATGATTTCTCGGGCTTTCTTTCCATTAGCTATGAAAGAATGAGCTGTGCTATATCTAATTCAGAATTAGCAGCACTGCTGATATGCTTGATGTTTTTAATGCCCTGCTGTGGCTTGGTATAATTGGCTTTTTTGGTGGTGGTGGGGGGTGTGTGTGAGGAGGCTTGCAGGCTGCACAGAACACAGCCTGTGTGGCATCGGCTCCCCTGTTGATTTAGTTTCATTTTCTGTTTTTCTGCCTTGCTCAACTGCCTGTAACGGCATTAAAGTATTCTTCTGATCTTTGTTTCCATGTGTTCACAAAATGCAGTTTTTGAAAGCCTTTATGCCAAAGGGATATTCAGAGCTCTCGGATTTGTTTCAAAAGCCACTGGCAAATTACATACTTGATTGAACCTTGTTTATAATAACTTCTACAGAGAGAGCCTTCACATTGGTACTAGATTAGATTAAACAGGGAAGGGTCAAATTAAAGCTCCCAGAAATAATTTGCTTGTGGTATTGATGTGCTGCCTTGAAGCAGGAAGTAATGAAAGTTTCATGAGAAAGTCTGTAGTCCCAAGAAGTGTGGCTAGATTTTTCCCTCTTCCACCATCTATACTGCTTTAGAAGAGCCTTAATTCAGTGGTTTGAAGTAAGACACATAATAAATCGGTAGCTCGTAATGAAAATATGATATTCCATAGAAGCTTTTATCACTGTCCAACTTCTTCACCGAACTTCAGGGCTCCTGACCAACCTTCCCTTGCTCACCCGCAATGCACCTAACTTCACTAGTAGTATTCTGTCTGTTAGGTTTTGCCTCCTGCTATTGGTGGGCTGCATGATCAGACACCTGGGGAACTGTGGATCCACTTATGTGCTGGTGCTCAGCAATGTCATTGATACTTTCTGGGAACTTAATGCAGAAACTCTGGTCAGGGAAGTCCATTCAGTAGTACAGGAGTCCTACCTTGGCCTGCAAATACAGACAAGCACCTGTTGTCACCATCTGTACCATGCCATCAGAGTCCAAGCTCTTTTCTGAGTACTTCCTGCCCAGAATTGTGTTCAGGGGTACAAACAGGGACAACTTGGTATACCCTGCACGGGAGTTGTGGGGAATCACAGACCCTGGCAACTAGTGGAGTACGTGGCTGTGCTCCCCTTAGGTACTGAAGGACTAAATTGCAGGAAGAGGCATTAGGCTGGAACAGGTTGATGTCTGTACAGGAACAGTCTCAAAAACTTAAGGTTAATACATCCTCTGGCCTCCTACTCATCCACTGTCAAACTCCATGTCCATGCCAATATCTTGCCTACCAAACTAAACCCATCTCTTTACCTCCACAGCTTGTCACATTGTCCCCTGCCATCTGCCAAAACATACTTGCCAAAACAGACTTCCTTTCCCACAGCTCAGGAAAATGGACTTTCCCATCCCCTGTCCATCTCCTACGTTCATAAACCTTACCAAAACTATATCATAATTTTCCAGATCGGAAGTAATCTTACTGCTTCAATTGCTTTCACTTAATTCCTCCTCTCGTTTCCTTACCATTCTTATTGCTGTTTCCAATCTGTATGCATGTTTTTGTGGCTCTAGCTGTGTAAGAGTGAGTGTTCATATGTTCAGACTTTTATACGTGGAAGTGAGTGGAGAAGTGGAAAAGATGATCTGGAATAAGATGCCAGCTCAAAGAATTTGTTTTTTTTCTGTAGTCTTGTGACTGAAGAAGAGTTACAACTCACCAAGTTAGAGGACAGTACTTTGTCATTGAGGAAAAAAAATCAGTACTAGTGACAAGTAGCAGAAGTGTATTTGCTGCCCTCAGAGTGCCAACAAGTTGCATCAGCAGAGAGATAACTTCCAGAGCGTGTGATTTTGGGGGAGAAGAAATCAATTAAATTACATTTCATCAGGCTGGATTGGGTAGTGAGGATTTGCCATGTGTACTGACTGCTGTCCTCCGGATGTGCCGACTGCTACTTAATTCAAGCTACAAATTTAAATGAACTGTGGATATTGCAAGCTTCCAGGTGTTTGGGGTTGAGTGCCGCTTACTGAATGATGCTGTCTTGGGCACCTGAAGTGTAGCTGCTGACCAGCTTTTTGGCAACTCGTTTGAGAGGGGGATTCAGCTCCTTTCCCACCCCCTTGTTGTCCCATTCTCCTGTCCAGATAAGTTTGTAAGAGTTTAACTGATATAAATTGTCATTGAACCATTCATTTATCTCCAGAAGCGATGTTCTGTATGCCTACCACCAATGACAAAGTAAAGATATAAAGCATTGACCTTTCATATATCAGTAAACCCATATTCTTTCCAAAGTCATCAAAAGCTGTTGAAGCAAGAAACGCATGTGGTGGTCTTGTAAACAGAACACAAACTGAAGATGAATGGCTTACAGCGCAGGCAGACTTTTAAGCGTAGTACTGGCAAACATGCTGTACAAAGCAGTGAGCAGAATGATGGGCTTAATCCTCAAGAAAGTAGCTTTCCATAGTCTTCTCTTTCTTCCACTGAGTCAGAAACGAGCATCATACAGACTGCTTCGTTATTTCAGCCTCTCTTACAGAAACCGGAGGGACTTAATGAAATTTTGCTGTCTCTCAGCCTGAAGCCAGACAGCCGTTTAGGTCATTTGAATTCTTTGTGTTTGGCTTAATGATTTTCTAGAAAGCAACCATTTACTATGTTAAGCGTGGCTGGTTTGTATTTAAGGGAATTGCCAGACAACATGGCTGCTGTAGGGTTTGTCCTTCCCCTCTCAGTTCTTTTTTTCCTTTTATTATAAGAATATATTCCCATATACTATATGAAGAAATTAAAGAAGCGTGCAATGAACAGCATCTATGGCAGGTACTGCTACTTCCCAGCAGCCTAAAAGGCAGGAAAAGCTTTGGATTTTGGAGATAAGAAGACCAAAGTGAATCTGTCTTATGCTGTGAACCACGTCAGTGACTAATTTCTTTCAGGATCAGGAGGCCAAAAAACGTAGCTTGAAGTTATTTTTGGCCCTCATTTCTAGCCATTGGTGAAACAGCTCAGAGATGGCAACCGCTTGGTTCTAACCTTGTGAGATTCATCTTCCTCTGGTCCCCAGCCAATCCATAGTGCCTACATGAAAAGAAAAAGCTAGCGATCGACAGAAGCTGTCGTATACAAGCTAGAAGGCACTTTTTAAAAAAAAACTCCTTACAAATTGCCTCAGATTTCCTGAGGGAAGAGAACCAGGAAGGGTAGTTCCACATCTGTCATCACTGTTTTACTCACAGATCCTCTGGCTTGACAGCATCTTGGAAAAAATTTCCCTGCATTTGCCGTGCAAGTTGCAAAATGTTCGTAAAAACACCTCGCCTTGGTAATATAGCTGGAAGACAATCTCCTGCCTCCAGTGAGTATTCACCTTTGAAATGCTTTTGCTTTTATTTTCTGTTCAGGGAAAATCTCTAAGAAGGAATGTGTCTAATTGTCACTTAGTGACTCCAAGGGACCTGTTACTATCGTGCAACTTCAATGCCATGCTGAATTTGTGGATTCAGTTTTTCCATCAGCCCTGTAAAAGTTGTGACTCTTCTCCATTATCAATGCATTGTTGATAGATAGTCCTGCACCTCCGAAAACACCTCAGCTGAAATGATGTCTTTCAGAGCCAGCAGTGTATTCCTTGCCTGTTTAGCAGTTTTTGCGGCACTTGGACCAAATTCTTTCAAATCAATAGTGTTGTGCTGTGGTGTAGAATTGCAGACACTCTATTTAGCAGGCGCACACACAGTCACTTGATCTTAGCTCTTTCGGTGGCAATGAATCTCTCACTTTCTTCATAAATTGAATTCAATTATCACTTCTTTCCTCTGTCTTCACAAGCAAGTTTAGACATCTCACTTTTTATCTTGCATTTTAAGTAGAAGAAACAATAGTAGCAATCACTTCTGCATTTTTATGGCATAAGAGATGGCCTAATGAATTAACAAAATCTCCAGCTGTAAACTGCAAAGGAATTTTTGTTAAATTTGGAAAAGTGTGTTAGACAAACTACGCTTAAGCCTTGTGAGATCCCCTAAATTCAGCCTGGTGTTATTTGTCTTAGACTGACAAATGAGTTACATAAAGGCTATGAGACCTGTTGTAAGTGGCATAAGTCAGCATTAGGAAGAGGACATCGGTGTACTAGGCTAAGTATTCCTCATGCTGCTACAAAAGCATGTAGCCTGTGCACTAGGTATTTCAGCTGACAGTGAACAGTTAAAGTACCAGGTTTAATCAAAGGGAGATTCTGCAGCTAATGAAAAGCTGGTTAATCTTTTGCCTTTGTTACTGTGAATATAATAAAAACTCCTTTCCTTCCATTGAGAAAATCTGAGCAGTTTGAGCCCATACATTATTTCACCTTGATAGCAGCATAACTGTCCCGGAGATTGCACAAGCTTCCTTTACACTTGCATCATAAACTGCTACATTTACTTCATCAAGCCTAAGTGTTAACTACTTCCCATTAACTCAAATGTTCCCAGGTTCAGGATCAAGAGAACCTGCTTAAGCAAAGCATCTGTCTGAGTTCCTCTCAAGTTAATGTTCCGTACAGTATGCTCCTGAAAGGCTGGCAAGGGGAGAGGGGAAAGCCTTGGCAATTCTGGTTTTTCTGCTGTCTAGGAGGGTGGGAAAAAAAGACAGACAGGCAGACAGACCCAAAACTTACTATGTGCCTTCTCCTTATACTTCTGTAAGTTTGGGTCTTTGTGATGAGCTCTGATACTTGGAAGGGTGGGAGAAGGAGAGATTTGTAGTCCAGTCACAGAGTTAACAGGAATTTGTGAGCTCGAGGCCCTTGACCCCAGCATGTGAATGCACCAAGTGCAGGGCAGAACTAGAAGGTGTAAGGTGGCTCTTGTCCAAAGGCACAATGCTAATGCGGTATAGGTTATGCGATATTTCAGATGTCCATTTCACAATATGCACAAGAGGAGGGGGAAAATCGAAATGACCTCTCTGTCTGGGAACAGGGTTAAGTGGAGCTAGATGCAGAGACCCATTTCAGTCACAAATGAATATGCACGGTGAGCTCACCTTTTACTGACCACAGGATGTTTGAATCAGAGGAACACATTAGTTCGTCCAAACCTAATGTCTTCATCTCGTTAGAGCTGGCTTCTTCTCTAGAAATGTGAATGATGTGTAGTTTTCCTTAGTCAACTCTGCTATGGAGGGCAGCCTTGTTTCACTCATTTTTGTGTGTATCTAAAGATATGTCACGAGCCAGCGGGGAATTCAAGCTGGAAAACCATAACCATATGCCACAAACAGGCACCTGAGAAGAGTTAAAATAGATAAAAGGGGCAAGCACAGGTGTGATAGCACCCTTCAATAGTCTCTCATCCTTTGCTCAGTAAAGAGATTTCACAAACCCCCTCTTGTTTGCCTATTGACTAACCCCCAGTAAATACTTCTTAGCTGACTATCTGGCATCTTATGCAGAGTTCTTACATCCACATTGGCCTTTGCCCAGGAGTTCCTCATGTTTCCAACTTATTGTATGGAGAGCCATTTCTGTCTGATTTGAACTTGACTCCTACGGTCATTTTTCAGTCTTAAGTTCTTGTATTGGAAGAAATAGTTGATTCCTATACACCTTCTCCAGACTGCTTTCTCATGTTTGTCAGCTTTGTCAGATGCCTCAGTCATCTCTCTTCCAGGCTGAAGAGTTCCATCTGTTCAGTTCTTTACTGTGCATTTGCTCTCTAGGTTCCACAGATGTAACTCCTTTGACCAATGCCATTACCTTGAACACCAGCATGAAAATCATTAAGGTAAACAAAAAGAAAAACCATGTCAAGTGGTGGAAGATCTCCACTTTAGAGCCATGATACCAGGAGGGATACGCAAGTGCAGCTGATGTGGCAGTGCCAGTATCTAAAGTGTAAGGACAACACACAAAGAAGTCATCTTTTTTCAGGGTTTTCTGGGAGCCTTAGGAATTTTAAAGGATTTGTTCCTAAAACATGGCAAAAATGTCCTTAGCCGTGGGAAGAAACTGAAGAACTTGGAGTAGTTAAAACCAACCAGACAAAATGAGACCCCACCTGCAGTACTTCCTCCAGCTCTGGGGTCCTCAGTACAGGAAAGAGATGGGCCTGCTGGAGTGGGTCCAGAGGAGGGCCACAAAAAACGATCGGGGGATGGAACACCTTTCCCCTGAGGGCAGGCTGAGAGAGTTGGGGTTCTCAGCCTGGAGAAGAGAAGGCTCTGGGGAGACCTTGTTGCAGTCTTTCAATACTTAAAATGGGCTTATAAAGGGGGGCAGACTTTTTAGTAGGGCTTGTAGCAATAGGACAAGGGGTAATGGTTTTAAACTAAAAGAGGGTAGATTCAGAGTAGATGCAAGGAAGAAATTTTTTTACAATGAGGGTGGTGAAATACTGGAACAGGTTGCCCAGAGGTGTGGTAGGTGCCTTATCCTGGAAACATTCAAGATCAGGTTGGACAGTGCTGTTGGAGCAGCCTGATCTAATTACAAATGTCCCTGCTCATTACAGGGGTTTGGACTAGATGACCTTAAAAAGTCCATTCCAACCCAAACCATTCAATGATTCTATGAAAAAGTAGTACTATCACAGAATAGATTGTCATTACCAATACAACGTCATTGTACTTAAGGGGGTTTTCCAGTTCGTGCCAATTCGCTGAGCACACGCGCTCTCACTGATAAGGGCACTTGACTCCTCAGTGTTTCCCTTTTGTACACTCCCTCCTATGTACCCATCACACATTTTCAAAAAAACCCAAGCCCTCAAGCGTGATGCAGTTACATCCTTGTCTCTATGTCCTATTGCTGCAATTCCCTTCTCGTGTCACCTGGTGGCTGCTGAGCCCTTCTGCAGCTCAGAAGGTGCGCTTGCTCCTGGGAGTACCAGTAAGCTCGGCAGCAGTCCCAGGAGATTTGTGATAAGGATGCGTCGGTCACAGTGTTTTTATTCCTCGTTATGGAATCCGACACCATAAGCTTTCTGTGAGAAAGAACAGGCATAAATACTCTAATTTTAAGTTAATTTCTGCCGTTTACACGTAATTCCTCTTGACAGTTTAAAGTGAGAATCAGGCCTCTGGTGTGGGAAAAGACTTGATTCTTTATTAACATCCTCTTCTTCACAGTTGCATCCATAAGTAAATTGGCTGGGTCCAGGATGAGCAAGGTAATTATTTTTAACAGTGTTCATCCTTGTCTTCACCCCAGACCGGGAACAGCTCAAAGCAGAATACTGAGCAAAAAATACTAAGCAATAAAGCTAATGTTGGTAATTGCTGAGTTTTTTTTCAGTGTCAAGTGGGATCACTCTCCTGTATGCATAACTGAGGGAACCATTTTCTACCTGTGACAAAGAGGGATTTTGTTTGCCAGTGTGGGTTGAATTTGTTGGAGAAGTGTGAGTAATCATTTTTATTAATCTTGGAGATTCTAGGGTGGTGGGTTTTCTTTGTGTTTAGGCTTTGGTCTGTTTCTTTATTCCAATAAATACACCATAAGGTCCTTATTTCCTATTTGCCCAGCAGGGTTGTTTGAAGGGGGTGTTGTGGTGATGTATCTTGTTGAATAAGAGCAGGTGGTTTTCACAGTTGTCTGTCATCAGCCTGAGTTGCTGCCTGGTTTACAATGAGAGGTGTGAAAAAGGCACACTTTTCCCACAGGGCAAACACAACACACATTTGGGTGAAGGCTTGTGTTTAAAGAGCAGATAATTAATAGCTGCAAAAAGTCTGTTTCTCTAAACATAGCAAGGTGGTGATTTTCACTCAAACAAGTACTACTAAAAAAAAAAAAATCTTCTCAGGAATCTAAGGTCAGGAGTCCTGTTCAGAGCCAGTAAGATTTGTCCTCTCACTGCTTTCAGGTATTTCTATCAAGCTGTTTTTGAGTATCTCTAGAGGGTTGTCTGGGATGTCTTATCTGGGGAGGGTGGAAGATGTGAGTGAGGTGTGCAAGCACTCAGCCCCTCCTGATGAAAGTCTAGCAGAATCACAGCTGGCACAAGAAGGGTTCTAGCTGTGTTTTCCTGGGACAAAAGGCCCTGCATAAGTGGTAGCCAGGCCATGACCCTGTAGACTTAGGGAAAGGGCAGGACAGCTGGCCACTAGAACCAGTGGAGGACCACGTAACCCCCTCTCGATGGACATGGTTCATCAGGACCCTCGAGACCTGCAGAAGCAGAGCCCGCATAGGGCAGATTGACTTTGTTATAGCTCTTTCTGCAGGCTACCTCTGACCAGAAGCCTTGGCACGGGAATCCCAGCAGAGAGCATGGAGGTCTGTGGGGAGGAAGGGTTAGTCCTTGTGAAACATGGCTCATTGCCAAAAAAAGTACAGAAGAAAAAGGGGGTAGAAATAACAACCTGGCCAATTTTAATGATCCTCCTGAATCTGTGTGGGAGCCATACCCTCCCTGCGCAGCCTGCCTCCTGACAGCAGGGCCAGATGAGACCCCTCTTATTTCAGATAAACAAAAGGTTGTTGCGTTCCCATTGCTCAGGAGAGAATATCTCCTTTCTAGCTGCCCTTCAAGATCCTGTCAGATCTGAGGACTTGCTGTCAGTCCCCCTGTCTTTCCAGTACTGAAAAATGGGAGCAGTTCTCCTGCTGTTACAAGTGCTCATGCAACGAGCTATGGTACGAGAGTGCACTTCTCTTTCTGGTCTGCTAAAACAGCTCAGTGCTCCCCAGAAACCTGCCAGGGCTGAGATGCTGCCATCAGTGCTTCTCCTTGGTCCTGACTCCTCTTCCACAGCGAACCCATGAGCAGTAAGAGCTTGGGTTTCTCTTTCAGACAGCTTTCTGCAGTGCTGGGGAGTGAAGGGGAAGAGGTGAGCTGCCCTGGCCTGCCGGCTGGCAGGGCTGGCTCAGTGGGGACAGGGCTGGTGTCTGTGGCTCCTCTGGGGGACCACCAAGAGGACCTCTGGTTTTCTGTGTGTTCCCAGTTCTGCTAAGACCTCCTGTGACCTGCCTCTTAAGTCCACTGCTTCTGTTTCATTTATGGTACTTGGCTTTCACACAGGCTTCGGAGCAGTCAAGGCTTGTTCTGTGATGGTGAGGATGGTGTTCTTCTTCCTTAAATCTTTCTTTTACATCTGTGTAATTTTCTAACTAGCATTTATACTGCCTTCCACCCCCTTCACTCCTTCCCAAAATTACACTTCATTTTCTGTGCTGCTGGCAGCTGCGGAGCCGGCCGACCGCTCTGCCTGAGGTGCAACGGTGGGAATGGAGAAAAAAGAAGGCGAGACCTGAATGAATGGATCAAGATGTGCATGTGGGAGGGAGGCGGTGTAGGGGGACAGGGAGTATTCATGGAGCCCTGCGTGGAGAGACCTGCAGCCTGTGTGGCACAAAAACATTTTAAACTCACAACAGGCGAACTCTCTGTGGATTGAATGCTTCAAAGGGAGAGCCTGCCAGCTACAAAAAACAAATCTTTAAATAACATGGAGAGCAATGAGAAAAAGTCTGAGCTGCTTGCTCGCGGGAAGAGAGCCGGCTTTGCTCAGCCTGGGTGTAAAGCAGTGTAATCCCATTGGCTTTGGGAAAGCTGCAAGGGCTTACGCCACGGAAGAATTTAGCCTACTGGGTCCAGCAGTCTTACTTAGGCTGAATAATTCTTTTGTCCCTTCTCTGTATCGTGATTGCAGCAATAGGCACCAAAATGTGTGTTGGTTTTGGTTCCAGTGAGGCAAGTTTTACCGCGCTTGTGTGAGGGACCGTTGTTAAAACTGCACTGCTGAACTGAAGGGAAAGTTCCTTTAGCTTTCCAAAAAATTTCTGTTTTGGGCAGACTTCAAGCTTGGAAAATGTCAGTCTGAGAGGTGAAACTTAAGGAAAATGACAAGCAGTTATAATGGAAATCCTTTGCCAGGGTTGAAAGTAGCCTGCCAGCTATATTACACAGTTTAAAGGAAATTATCTTTTAAAAGAATTACAAAATTTACTTTGCAATTAATTGAAGGAACTTATTGCTCTAGAATGTTAGGGAAAACCCTGCCTTACAAAATGTACATTAATTAAACACAAGGTAGCCCTTATCCCTATGTTCATATGACTATGAATACTTGTTGGCTTTAGAAGAAATGTTTAACATTCATGTTTGCACTACCACTTACCTGGTAGATCCATGGCTGAGTGTGAGGGGGCTTGAAATTATTAATTTATGAGGGGAGAGCAGGTGATGGGGAAGGCCTGCCCAAGGGGCTTTGCTGCATGAGGGGCTCAGCAGCATTGGGCGCTGCTGCTGGTGGGGACCAAGCGCCCCTGGGATAAGCATCTGCCTGAACCGCAGTGCTTCAGAGGGGTCAGACTCCTCACAAGGAGCCCTTTGCTTTGGGGGCAAGATCTTTCGTCAGTCCTTGCCACTTCTACGGTGGGTACTGTGTGCTTCTGCTTCTCCAGCTGCCCTTTAAAATTGTGTCCCTTCAGCCTCTCATATAACACAGATAGTGAGAAAAATACACCAGTGTTGCAAAGCCCAGTGTCTCTGTAAGGACCAAGATTTGCCTGGTCTCTGGTGTTTTGTTGGGTTTTTTTCCAGTAAGATTTATAATGTCTCCTTCCAGTAAGACATTACTTGGGTTTTGTTTTTCACCTTCAGTGCATGCATATGATTTCAAATACCTTCCTCGGACTCCAATACGTAGTTCTTCAGAAATGTAATGGGCAGGTAGGCATGGGAAGGAATTTGATTATACTTGAAAAGAAAGACAAAATAGATCTGAAAGCTATCCAGCATGTTTTTGGTTTCTCTCTGTAGTTTAGGTAGAAAGGATTGTTCTTTTGCCAGTGTAAATATATAAGTTTTAAAAGAGATGTCAAGGACTGCTTAACATACAGACAAAAAAAAGTTTCACACATCTGCCCTTATAATGGCCCTATGTGTTTGCATTCTGCTTATTTATGCATTCGCATTTGGTTTATTTATGAGATCTTTGCCCAGAAACATTCCCCTATTAGCTCTATATGGTTCTATATGGTAATTAATATATCACTGTGATATTCCATCTGTTATTATTTCTCTAGCATTTGTACCTATGAGCCCCAACCAAGATCAGAGTCTCATTTGGATCAGAGGATCAAAGCCTCTTTTGTAGTAGGAGCGCCACATATGAATAGAGAGTATCTGAGGCTTTTAGTCTAAACACAGAAACTGGGCAAGTGTCAGTGAATGGACAGATGCTGGCCCTCGGCATCACACTGACCAACCCGCCAAGTATTATTAAGGAAAACTTAGTAGTTGTGGAAGTCAGGCTCACATCCCCTGCTTTAGCGTCCTGCCTCACCTCAGTCCTGTGGCACCTCCATGGTATTTTCTTTCCAAAACGAAAGGCATGAATATGATTGTGATTTACTTGCTGTATTTGGGCTGTATATATCACCTACCCAAGGCTACAGAGGTGCAATAAATGCACCCAAGGCTGTAGTCTTTTTGCTCATAAAGTGGAATAACAGAGCAATATTTAACAGGGTTAACTACAAGGATACTGAGACTTGAGTCATGTTTCTGTGAGATTTCACGCACCAGCAAGTGCCTGCTGGGAGCAATGAGAGCTGAAATCTATAGTCGCCTCTGTAGCAGGCTGGCAAACGCAGGAGATGGCTGCTCACCTGCCCTATAGCAGTGATAGCACAAAAGATGCTTAAAGCCTAGCTGTGGTTAGGGTGGGAAGCTAGTAATCAAGGTTCACGCATGCCGAGGTGTGAGGAGGAGGGAGGAAAGGAAGGGACGGTGTCATTGTGGTTACTGTTTATGAACCCAAAGCTACGTTAAACATAAATAACCTGTAAAGTATGTGGGAATAGAAGGAACATTTCAATTCAGCTTTGCAGATTGTGAGCAAGTGATTCTGGCAGGCCAGGGTAATGTTCTAACTACTATGGTGATGGTGTTATTGCTGGGTACTCTTAAAGTAGAAGAAAGACTTATCTTTTGTTGGAATGCTAATGCATTAATAATTATAAAATATGTTGCTCCAAACTGCCTTCCAATGAAAGCAGTCTTCATAAGCAGCGTGGCCTTCATGCTGCCAGGCATTCATTATTTCTGTTCAGTGGTGGCAGGAAGGCAGCAGCTTAACTGTAAATATTGAAAGTAAGCTGAAAGTCTTCTGTTGGGGGGGGGGGAAGTAAACACCAACGGTTGAGAACCTAACTTCACAGTTTCCTGATAGCAGAAACAGAGATGATGACATTTGTGACATCCCAAAAAATGCTAAAGAAAATGTGAGATGAAACATCCAGACTTGATAGCAGTGCTGGGAACTAAATCTTGCTAGCTGAAGCTATAGTAAAACATTTCCCTTCTTATCGTCCTCCTTGGAGAAAGAGACTTTTTTTTATGGATGAGGATGGGGGAGGGGAAATAATAATTTTAAACATTTAAGATATGAAGATCAAAATATGTTTATTTCTCTGAAATGTCACAGTAGCCTCCCATGGCAACTGTACTCTAAGGGTTTCCTCATTTTCCAATTTGGGGCTTGGAACATCTTTCTACGTCTTTCCATCTGAACTTAAGAGCCGTCTTTCTGCATGAGGGGAATGATGTAAGATGCCACGTTGTGCTCTACAATGTAATTTGTTTGGATGATGTATCAATTACAAAGAACCCTGTAAACCCAGGTGTGTTGATATCCAAAGGATGCCCTGAGGGGAATGCGCTCCCAAAGCCATGGTGAAGGACAGCTTTTGCAAACAGAATGGGAATGACAATTTCATAAAGCTTTCCTGTGGATCACATGAATAATCTAAAACAACAGAAAAATTCAGAACTGGATTCAAGCAGTTACCTCAGAGGCCATTCATCTGCCTCTTTTAGTCCCAAAGAACCCCAAACACACCTTATTTCCAAAAGAAACATGCAAAGGAGTAAACCTCCAACTTATCTGCATGTATTTGTGTTGCTGGGAGTTTTTTGGCTGTAGCTACACCCCACGCCGTGCAGGGATCCAGCCCCAGGGGTGCGTACTGCCGGTACTTTGGGTACTGAAGCAAGTTTGCTTTCCTTGCATTACAGCCTGGCTTGGAGCGAGCCAACACCTGTGGCTGTCCTAGGTGGCTGTTAATTTTTACTTTTCTACTTTTTCTTTTGGTGAACTTACATGTGGCTGTAATCTGGTGCCTGGACATCCTACTTGCATGGCAATTTAAAGGTCGAACACAAGTGCAATGTGCCAGGTCTGGGAGCAGAGGTTTTGTTTGAAGTTACTCAAGTTATCCTAAAAGACATTTTCTGTTAGACTCTACTTTTTTTTTTTTTTTAGTAGGTTTTTGAAAATTACAGCTTCAAATATGTTCAGAAAAAAATTTCTAATTTAATAAGAAGTTTTAAAATTATCATTACGGAAATAGGGGAAAAGGCACTTCTATTGACAGATGTATCTTGCTTTATTTTTCAGCTTGCTGCTATCTTTAAACATTTAGAGTAATTCCTCAGACTTCTAGCTGGGGATTTCTTATGTTCATGTGTAAATAAACCACAAAGCCACAAATAAGCACTTGCCACTTTGAATGGTTTTTTTGAAAGCTAACTGCAGTGACACAGTTAAACTTCAGAAAGCATACTTACAAGCAAGGATTTGCTAAGACATACTGATGTACTGCAAGTTAAACTCCAACAGGCTTGGTAAAGCAGGACTGTAACTTTAGCCAAAGTTGTTATAAAGGGCTTTTATGCTAATGCCTCAAACATATCACTTTATTACTGCTTGTATCCTGCAGTTTGAGAACTGCTATTCAAAGAAAATTGCAGGACTTAGAGGACATGATTAGTAATAAAAAACATTCCACTTCAGTATTCAATCAGTTTCATCATAGTTCTTTGTGGTGACCCAGTCAAGAGCTAGATTGAAGATGGTTTCTTCCTCAACATCTCCAACTCTGCCAGGATAAGGGACATAAATAGTAAGAATATGATGCTACCTTATAACAGCAATGTGGAAAGGTTAGCTTACAGAGGGGCACTGCAGGTTTGTGTCACTTCTACAGTTGGTGTAAATGTTAAACTTCCTAAGCTACATAAAGCTGGCTTGATATTGTCCTCATCTTCCTAGTTTTTTTATCTTTCTACCGGCAGTGTCAGCTGACTGAAGTCAAATAACTTAAATATGTAATGAGGTTAGCTACCTGACAGTATCTGTGCTAATCTCTTCCCAGAAAGTGCTCATATCTATCTAGGAATGAGACCCACAGAACAAACCAGCAACAGGCAGCTGTGAATTGACATTGAAATGATGACAAGACTACTGGAAAGCACCATATTTCAAAAGAAGAGAAAACAAGAAACAGAGGCTGAAGAGGGGCAAATTAGAGGTAAATATCATTTGCTGTACCAAAAGGTAACACATCTCTTTTATGAGAAGCAGGGATCCCCAGGAGGGAATGGCAGCGTGCATGTTAGTGAGAGAGTACCATCTGCTTTTGCATAGCGTCAACAGTGGGCTCAGTATGCCACACAGCAGCTCCCCCAAAGAACCCAGACTCTAAGTGATACGATGAGAAGAAATAGGCTGTTCTAGCTTGGGACAGACCTTAGCACTAGTAGAAATAGACTGCATGCAGTATAAGAGCTAAATCTATTCTTTTTTTTTGAGAAGTATATTTGATTTGAGGATGGGCAGGTCATGTACAGTGCTAAGTAATAATGGCAGGGCACTGAGGCAGGGAGATGTCGTGGGAGGATCAACCCTGTCAGAAATACGGAGTAAATCCAGAGTGCTAGCTCCAGCGTACTTACAATGATGTAAACCAAGTGTCGGTCAGACCTGGATCTTTCCAGAGATTTCATGCTGTGATCAGTGATGAGTGTTAGAACCATGTTGTTCCAGTCCTGGGCCCCTTCTCTAACTACCCTACACTGATATGTATTTTTACCAGCCAGCTAAACTTCACCCTGTGATATTTAAAAATTAGTATTGTGTTTGTGGATATGGTTTGTCCCTAGCTGTGTCTAGTGGGGTTGGGGAGAAGGCAGAGTCTTAGGAAAGACAGTGGATATCCATACATATATGAAGCTATGACATACAGTAATGGACTAGGATGTACATTTCAATAAGCCTAGGCGTTACGGGCATCACTCCATGAGGGTGCTTGTGTTTTGCGCTATAGAGAGGGGCAGAAGAGGAGGAAAGCAGAAATACTTCTGCCAAAATGGTTCTTGTCTTGCAAAAAGAATCTGGACCTAATTCTTCTTATTCATTCTATGCAAATACTCAGGATAAATATTGTGCTTAAACTTCCCTGGCGGTTCCACCAGGCAAGATATAATCATCTCTGTTACTACTTAGAATGGTCTTTCAGTCCAGATGCAACTTTATTTCTTTATCACTGTGATGAAGTATGTTTTACTAAACTTTATTTTATTGCAGCTTCCCAGAAATGCATGTTTTAATATACCAGACAAGCATAAGCAATGAGCTCATATGCAGAAAAGGGTCTGGTTTATAGTTATTGAATATACATGCTCTGTGTTTGCTATGAGTTTAATATGTATGTCATGCATTCTACTAAACAATTCAAGCATAAATGGAAAAGTTGGGTAGTAATGGAAAGAATCTAAAGCCTTTGAATGCAAAAGGGCTTGACTGAAAGGCAGGTAGGAAGTAAGAGCTTTGATTATGCTGTTTACACTTGGTTTTAATGGCAGATTCCCCAACAGCTGTGATGATGAAAGGACAGTTTTGAAGCTCATTGATAACAGTACAAGTATGTCAATTAGCTGGTACAGCTGACACAAGAAAAGATGTTGGCTTTATTGAAGCTGAATACAGAAAAGCTATAGATTTTGTAACTCTAATACACAGGCAGAAAAGCAAAATCCTGTGGTTTTAGCTGTGCAGTTCTGGCTCCAAAAAGCAACTTTAAAAATAGTACTGTGGCATTTTGTGGCTGCCCTCTTCCAGCAATTTCTTATCAGAGGTGCTTAGGTACAAGCAACCCAATGGTTTTCCTAACTGTCAGTAGTGCACAGTCTCCCTGGAAGCTGAAAGTCAAACCGCGTTGCTTTTGGCTCACACATCAGCAACAATAAAGATTGGATTGTTAGAAGCTACAGCATGATCTATTAGTCTGTCCATGGGCTTCAGAGGGTATTGCTTCAATCCCCTCGTGTTTAAGAACTTGGCCTTTTTTTGGTAGCTGTTGTTAGCATTGTTGTTTAGTGTGTTTCGTCTTTGGACCTGTTGGTATCGTTTTGAGCTTGGGTATCTCGAGCCCGTTTCTCTAGGGTGAGTAAAGGCAGAGGACACAGCAGGCCCCAGCTGAAGGAAAGCAAAGCAGGTAATCTGGCTGTTGTCAGCATTGAAACCCAACGGTGGCATGAGGTTCCCAGAACTGCATAATCCCTCCTAAGGGCTATCTGGAATACCTTGTGTCATCCAAATGGAAATGTCCAAAAATTATTCAAATAAAATATTTTAGTGATAAATACTAAAGGGTAAAGATAAAAAGGGTTTGCAGTCAGGCCTTGTTTGGACATATTTTCCCCTTTCCTACAATGCTCTGTTGATGACACGGACAGGCTTTTGGATGCTTGGATTCAGGCACAGCACTAGTGTGGTGGGAAAGCGCAAAGGCCTTGTCACTGCTGCGCTAACCAGTGGGGTGTACCCGCTCCTCCTCACTGATGGGGGGGCAGAGCAAAATCTGAACATGCAAGAGGCAAATAGTTCCCCTCAGGCTGGAGTACTCTCGACACATCAGCTGTGCAGCTGCAGGAAAGCTCTGGTGCCAGGTGACGAGCTGGCATAGCTCAATAGCCTGCACCTCACCCTCTTGATTAAAGGCAGGCATTTGCCCATGTTCTCTAAATTACCTGGGATCATTTACAGTTGTAAAAATACACCATTACAAAGGCTTTGTCATTCACCTTTAGGGATGAACATGTTCAGCTCTGACAATGTTATCTAGAGAGAACAGCAGCTCCAATCATCTCAAACATGCTTGCAATATAACATGGCTTCAGGCAGAGCTCGCTGACACCAATGCTGCAAAAGAAAGGAATGAAAATTAAGTGACCATTACAATGAGAAATGTGAGGCAGATGACACACAATTTTGCTTGAACAACCAAATTTAAATAACAGGAAAATGCACCGCCTGGCCTTTCTTTCTTTTCTAGTTCTCCAGAGGTCGTCTTTCTATAGCAGTGAATTATTCCTGGGCTTTAACATAAAACAGCATGTATCCCCAAAAGCTGTAGCGGGGTCTGTCCAGACAGAGCAAAAGCCTTCTGAAACACTGCCGTCTCGCGGCAGTCTCCTCGCCCCACGGCAGCTGCTGGAGCACCTACAGCCTTGCCAGAGGTCACAGGCAGATGTCACAGGCGTTTAAGCAGTAGGCAGGATACACAGCGGAAACTTCCTCAAATCTCACAGATGAAGATAGAGAGCTGGTTTTGTGTGTGTGTGTGTGGGGGGGGGGGGGGGGGGGGGGGAAGAAAATGAATCAGATGAGACAGGTGCCCAGTCAGATGATGAGAAAGTAACTGAACTGCTGCCAAGTGAAAAGCAGCCCTGGATTCCCTTGATGAGTTCCTGTGCTTTCATGAGCCTTACAGCAGCCCTGAACTCAGTCACCTTGCTGAAGCAGTTCAGCGTCTACATCGACAGTCAGGAAGGTTTACAGCTTGGGAAGGGAGATGACCCAGGATGGCTTTCTCAGAAAGGGAGCTCTCTTCTTTTCCAAGCCAAACTTGCTGTACTGCCTCCAGCACATCCTGTTACACACATTCAGTACAAAGCGTTACAGTAATTTTACAGTAAATACCAGATGAAGGTATCCTAAATAATATGAATAATATTTTCCTTTTTTTTTTTTTTTTTTTTTTTTTTTCCCATCACCAGCATTAAGTCAGGGAGGTTTTCTGCCATGGCTTGCTTTAGCACTCATCACTTAAAAAAAAACATTATCTCTGTGTATGAATTACTGCCATTTAAAGTATTTTAGCATGTATTCTACAACGTGCTTTTAAAAGAAAATCGGCGTCTTTCTTAATTTTTGATGTATGAATTATTTCCTAGGAATACAGCCTATAACATTAGGTGGATCAGAGTCAGCTTTTCCAGTCTGTGGCTTTTAAACACTGCAGGTTTTTTCAGAAGAGTTATTTTGTGCAGGGTGGAAAACCTGCTTAGATGCAAGTCTGACCTGTACATCTGGCAGTCTACATGGGGCCTTATCCAGAGCCCATTAAAGTCACTAGGTGAATTTCCACTGACCTGTGATGAAGAATCTTTTTATTCTGTGCCAAACGTGTTGACCTCCTGTCCTGTAGTATACGCCAGAGTTTGTATGAATCTTCTGTATATTGCAGCCTGCCCAGAGGTATCATTAAAAAGAAACCCTTGCCAGACTGTGAGCACCGGGTGTAGGGAGGGTATGTGTTTAATAGCGTAGCGCCTTAAATAATGTCTGGTTTTTAATAAAGGCTATGGAGACTTTGCTGTGCCTCACCCAAATGATCTGAGCCTAAGCACATGGACTCCATGTCGCTGTCTACTTGTATAAATGGAGATGTCCATACAAAAAGACAGGTAGCTATAGAATCTCACAGTATTATATTCAGTATATGCAGTATATATTTACTAACTTATTTCCATGTAAATTTTACTAATTCATTTCATAAAAAGCAGACTTGAGTACAGCTTTGAGCAATTTTGATACTTTCAGTAATATTGTCTTCCCCTCCTCTGCCCCTTCCCCCAAAGGAAGATTTAGTGATTAGACCTGTTCCCATTAAACCTCATCTTTTTTAATTGGAACGAGGTCAGACTTTGGAGCTTTACTGGCTCAATTTCAGGACACTTCAGGAATAACTTTCTTAAAGGCATAGCACATGTTTCACCAATGGGTGCCTAAGGGACAGGTACCTCTGCTTTTAAAAATCTTCTGAGCCAGCAAAAGCCATTACTACTGAAGTTAGCAGCAGTGCAGGAGTTTTGACATTCTGCTTCGTCATGTATAACACATTTATGCTGTAAAGGCATGTTCTCTAGCCCTGGTCCAGACTGGCTCTGGAATATGTATTCAATAGGAATATCTACATCTATGCCAATGCCCAAAGCATAGGCAACAAACAGGAGGAGCTGGAGCCCATCATGCAGCAGGAAAACTAAGACACAGTCACCATCACAGGAACATGGTGGGATGATGTCGCATGACTGGAGTGCTACAATGGGTGGCTATAAACTTCTCAGAAGGGACAGGCAAGGAAGGAGAGGTGGTGGGGTAGCCCTATGGGTTAGGGAGAGTTTTGACTGTCTAGAGCTTAATGATGGTAACAAAAAAGTCGAATGTTTATGGGTAAGGATCAGGGAGAAGACAAGGCAGATATCTGGGTGGGAGTCTGTTACAGACCACCTGACCAGGATAAAGAGGTAGACAAAACACTGCACAAGCAGCTGGGAGAAGTCTCATGATCGCTAGCTCTTGTTTTTATGAGAGACTTCAACTTCTCAGATATCTGCTGGAAATACAACACAGCAGAGAGGAAGCAGTCTGGGAGGTTCCTGGAGTGTGTGGATGATAACTCCTGGCACAGCCGGTCAGGGAGCCAGCCTGGGGAGATGCCCCGTTGGAGCTGCTGTTCATGAGCAGAGAAGGATGTGGTGATTGGAGAGCGATCATGAGATGATAGAGTTTTCACTTCTGGAAGAAGTAAGGAGTGGAGTCAGAAAAACTGCTACCTTGGACTTCCAGAGGGCTAACTTTAGCCTGTTAAGGATCTTGGTGGACAGAGTCCCTTGGCAGGCAGTCCTGAAGGGCCCAGGGGTCCAGGCAGGCTGGGCATCCTTCAAGACAGCAGCCTACAGGCACAGGAGCTGGCCGTGCCTGCATGCTAAAAGACAAGCTGGTGGGGGAGAAGATCGGCCTGGTTGAACAGAGAAGTTTGGCTGGGACTCGGGGCGAAAAGAAACAAAATTTGTCACCTTTGGAAGAAGGGGCAGGCAACTCTGGAGGACTATAAGGATGTTGTGTGGTTATGAAGGGAGAAAATTAAAAAGGTGAAAGCCCAGCTAGAACTTAAGCTGGCCACTGCTGTAAAACATAATAAAAATGTTTTCACATATACATTAGCAACAAAAGGAGGGCCAAAGATAATCTGCATCCCTTATTGGATGTGGGAGGTGAGCACTGCCACAGAGGGTGAGGGAAAGGCTGAGGTACTTCGTGCCGCCTTTGCCTCAGTCTTTAACAGCCAGACCAGTTACCCTCAGGGTGCTGGGTCCCCTGAGCTGGAAGACAGGGATGAAGAGGACAACGCAGTCCACACAGTCCAGGAGGAAACTGGTGTCCATGACCTGGTGCTCCATTTGGACATGCACAAGTCTGCAGTGCAGGATAGGATCCTCCCGAGGGTACGGAGGGAGCTGGCAGAGGATCTCACCAAGCTGCTCTCCATCATTTATCAACAGTCCTGGCTCACCGGGGAGATTCCAGAAGAGTGGAGGTTGGCCAGTGTGACACCCATCTACAGGAAGGGCCGGAAGGAAGATCTGGGGAACTACAGGCCTGTCAGCCTGACCTCAGTGCCAGGGATGATTATAGAGAAAATCATCCTCAGCGCCATCACACAGCATGTGGAGGGCCACCAAGTGATCAGGCCCAGCCAGCAGGGTTTTATGAAAGGCAGGTCCTGCTTGATGAACCTGATCTTCTACAGCAAGTGACCCACTCAGGGGATGAGGGAAAGGCTGTGGGTGCTGTCTACCTGGACTTCAGTAAAGCCTTTGACACCGTGTCCCACAGCATCTCCTGGGGAAACCGGCTGCTCGCGGCCTGTAGGTGTGCGCTCCGGGCTGGGTAAAAGGCTGGCTGGCTGGCCGAGCCCAAAGGGGGGTGGGGAATGGAGCCACATCCAGCTGGCGGCCGGGCACACGTGGTGTTCCCCAGGGCTCAGCGCTGGGGCCGGTCCCGGTTCGTGTCTCTGTCTGTGATCTGGGCGAGGGGATCGAGTGCCCCCTCAGCCAGTCTGCAGCCAACACCCGGCTGGGCAGGGGTGCTGATCTGCTGGAGGGCAGGAGGCTCTGCAGAGGGGTCTGGGCAGGCTGGATCCGTGGGCCCAGGCCACTTGTATGAGGTTCCACAGGGCCGAGTGCCGGGTCCTGCCCTGGGGTCACACCGGCCCCACGCAGCGCTCCAGGCTGGGGCAGAGCGGCTGGGAAGTGCCTGGGGGGAAAGGGCCTGGGGGTGCCGGTGGGCAGCCGGCTGGGCAGGAGCCAGCACCGTGCCCAGGTGGCCAGGAGGGCCAGCAGCATCCCGGCTTGTGTCAGCAACAGCGTGGCCAGCGGGACCAGGGCAGTGACCGTCCCCCTGCACTGGGCACTGGTGAGGCCGCCCCTGGAATCCTGTGTTCAGGTTTGGGCCCCTCGCTGCAGGAGGGACACTGAGGGGCTGGAGCGTGTCCAGAGACGGGCAGCGGGGCTGGGGAAGGGGCTGGGGCACAAGTGTTGTGAGGGGCGGCTGAGGGAGCCGGGGTGTTCAGCCTGGAGACAAGGAGGCTCAGGGGGGGCTTATTGCTCTCTGCGACTGCCTGACAGGAGGCTGTAGGCGGGTGGGGATCGGCCTCTTCTCCCAAGTAACAAGCAGTAGGACAAGAGGGAACAGTCTCGAGTTGTAGCAGGAGAGGTTTATGTTAAATATTGGGAAAAGTTTCTTCATGGAAAGGGTGGTCAAGCATTGGAACAGGCTCCCCGGGGATGTGGCGGAATCACCATCCATGGAGGTATTCAAAAAATTATATAGTTGTGGTGCTCAGGGACTTGGTTTAGTGGCGGACTTGGCAGGCCTGGGTAACCATTGGACTTGATCTTAAAGGTCTTTTCCGTCTTAAATGGTTCTATGATTCTGTGATCTGCTGTGCCTTTTGGTAGCTGTGCAGGAGATACCAGGACTGGGAGCTTAAGCTAGTTGTGACTTGTTCTTACAGGGGTGGAGTGTGAACCAGACCAGCCAGATCCTGGATCCCCTTACAAACAAGGAGTCAGGTCATGCCAGGGAAGAACCAGTATCATGAGCAAGGCCTAGGCAATATGATTGACCAGGGAACTGAGATGCACACAGGCGTTCAAGCCCGGAGTTAACATGATAGCCTGACGTGCTGCTCACGTAAGAGGTGAGAATTTATGTGCTTAGTTACCTGCTCCTTCAGTAGCAGAGCAGTGCTGGGGCCAGCTTGCTGCCTTGTGAGACCGAGCACCTTGATACAAAATACTACCCTGAGGCATTTAACATTAGTGGCTTTCACAGTAACACTGGTACCACGTGGGTAGTCCCACTAGCCTGTGATAAAAATCCTGAAGAGGCAAAAAGTACCGAGTGCAAATACAGCTGTGATAATACTGCCTTTGTAATGGATTGATATAGCTACTGGCACCAGTACAGATTTGCAAGGCTAGGTAGTGTTGTAATTTGATGCCTTTCTTGCCTTATTCACTCCAATTTATATAATTTTATTTTATGTACCCACACCTTATAACCCTTGGCTTCACATGTCTGCTGCTGTAAAATACAAGCCTGTCATTTTCTCAGATTTCCAACCTTTTCCTCTTCTGTTTGTAACTGACTTTTATTTTTCCTCCATTAAATGCACCTAGTTTTCCCTAATGATGTGATGCAGTTGCAGGGATGTTTTATGTAAGGTAGGGGGGCCTGTTGTGTTTCTGTTGCAGAAAAATCTTGACTTCTCATGGCTCAGAGTTGCTGAATTTTTTTATCAGCTTTTGTTTTTCTCACTCCTCCCCCTGTTGTCTCTCCAGGTGAACCCAAGGACTATCTGTAAACCCTCTCTTTGATCTTGACGTAAGCTGCAGCTCGCTAAACTGCCCTTCATGTTTGTTTTTGATATTTAATCTGTTTGGACATCCCTAAAAGTGGAGTGACTTTGAGGCAGTGATAAGGTGCCAATCAGTTTATTAAGTCATCCTTGTACGGAAGTGACAAGCTTCATCTGTCTCAGAGCCTGACTAAATACAGCCAAGAAGAAACATGGAGAAAGCCATTCACCTGCTTTTTATTTTTCTTAAAACTCTGAGGTCAGCTGGTGTCTGCCCAAAACCACATATAAATCCGCTTCTGCATACACGCACACAGGGCAAAAAGGGAGGTTTGTTCTTTGAGAGCTGGGCCTTTGGCATCTATAAGCTGCAGTAGCTCCAGTACCCAAGTTCAGCCCCAGGTACTGTTTTTACCTGGTCACAGGACCCGCCAGAAATCAGATAGACGTTAGAGATGGAGACTTCATAGACTACAGTAACAAGACAGCCCGATTATAGCTGTATGCTGGACTTGCCTGTTGTGGATGCAGAGGGAGGCTGGGGGGTCCATCAGCGAGGTGCTCAAATCTCCACTGACAAGGTAAATTGTGTGACAGGATGGTAACGGGCATTTTGTCTCTGTGAGTGATTTCTCTTAAACTGCTAAAAACACTATCAAATATCACTCTTATAACTGTCTACTCATAAAATAGCACTGGGAACAAAACAAGGGAGCACAGCTCTGCTCTGGAGGAAAAGAAGGTGCCAAAGCTGTTTCAGTTTATGGAGGTTATTGTAATTTCCAAGGGCTTCTTTTTTTGTGCCAGCATCCTCTGTTGCAGTGTAGTTGGGTCTCGGAGGATTTGTTTCTTGTATAGCCTCATGCCAGTGGGAGTCCTAGTAGGGCACTGCCATATCCACAGGGGATCCCAGCAATAGAGTGGCACCCACAATGACTTGTTCTGTAGATGAGCTTATCTGTTTGGATAAACCAACGTCCTGCTAGCATCTTTGCACATCTTTACATCTTAGTACCCCTGTATGGGAGCAGAAACTTGCGTAAACATGAAGACCCACTTCATTCAGCCTGGTAATTTCTGATGAAGGACAAACAAATGGCTACTGATGGTCTCCTTGTTGCTTGTCCTTGCTCCTTTTCCTGGGAAAGGTTTGTCACCTCTCGCATTCAGAGTTTGTCTAGCCAGTCCCTAACTCTGAGCTCTAAAAGCATACTGAAAAAAGTGGCTAAGCCAGAGCTGCTAGCTGTGATGACAAAACAATTTGTGTAACTGTGACCTCTCCCTCTTTCACGCTCTCACTCAGTATCCCCTGGAGCTTGGAGGCACAAGAGCTCAGTTTGGTTCCCATCTCTGCCATTGACTTGATGAATTTTAAAGAACTGCTTCATTCCTTTGGGCCTCAGTTTCCCCATATCTGAAAGAATATAGTCTTTTGTAACATACTGCAAGATCTTTGGCTGGAAAATCTTCTTGCAGTATCTAAGTACTGCTGTGTATTACAGCAAATCAGTATATGTTGAACTCTGTGAGGTTTTTTTAATTCTTTTTGATTTAGGGCTTCCTTATACGGCTCTCCATATTTGTCTGGATGTATGCATATATGCCTGGTACTTGTCTGTCTCCCTAGCTGATTACTTAATCTCGAGTTGAATTGGCTTGATTTTATTTTATGTCAATTAAGTACATCGCAGAGGTGGAAAACCAAGGTAAAGCAGTGCTGACAGCCCTATTTTAAAGCTGGCTTTTCTTTCTCTTCCAATATTGTATATAATAACATATAAAAGTATAAAACGCTTAAAGAACAAGAAAAGAGAGAGTCTGTTTGCTGCTGCCAAGACAATGAAAATGAAGTGCAAATGATATAATAGTGGATGACTGTTGCTGCAGATCAACTGTGTTAAATCCTTCTGGTAATGAAAATAACAATTTGATAGAGCAGAGTGAATGCTGCACAAGAATTAACAAATGGTCATTCAGAGCCATCCAATTCATGTACTTATAATGGCTTCCCTGTGAACAAACATGTAACCTTTCAGGCTCCACTGCTATGAAAATGCTAGCAAAAGGGTTTATAGACAGGGATACTCAAAAAACTTATTTTGTATTTGTTGTATGTTTTGCATGGGCAGCCCAGTTCTGGTTCTGCTTCACAGAAGCACAAGTGCTCATTTTAAGCCTACGTTTAAGTCACATCAACTGTTGCTCCATGTCAAGAAAATGAAAGTTTTGCCACTTGTTTTGATGACAGCAGGTATGAGCATATCACCCATGCAATCCAGATGGTATTTCCATCCCTAATTTATCAGCTTCTGAATGTAAATAAAATGCTGTGTGCCACAGGAGCCACCAGCAAGCGATGGGAGTCTCCAAGGGAGTGTGTTTGGCCCATCAGTGCTCCTAAGCTCACCAGACAACAGCACTGGGAAGATAAAAAGCACATTTCTCAGGCAGGAGTTTACCTTGTTCCTCCTCCGGTGCATTGCTCAGAGGGTGGGCCCTGGCAGTGAAATCTTGTTGCTGGGCATGATCGTGTAGCCCAGCTTTATGAAGGTCACAAGGGTCGGAGGAAGGATATAGGCTGACTTCAGTCAATGTGCCATGAAAGCAGCTACTTTGCCAGCCAGCATACAGCTCGCTCTCCTCTTCGGGCTTTTGCCGCTGCCATCTTCTGAGCATTTATCTTCATCACACTGTTAGCGCTTTCTTCTTCCAGTGATCACGTCCGCTTTGCAGTCACACACAAGTGCCCCTTTTACTAGAGGACTGAGCACGTTTTTCTGCCTGCGCTGGGCTGGGTGAGCAGGCGCTTGGGCAGTGGTTTGTGTGGCAGTGCCTCCTTGGGGAGCTGCTGGCATGAGGGCAAAGGGCTGCAGTGCTGCGCAGCAAGGCTAGCGAGTCAATGAGCCTGCAAAGAGATCCTGGAGGCTTATTGAAAAGTGCGTTGTTAATGCTATTAAATATTACTTAGGCCTACAGCAAGCTGCATGTTCAACAGTTTAAGCTGTAATTGGTAGCTGATGCAGAAATAAGACTGAATGTATGTAAATCCTGTTGAAAGCTAATATCATTTTAGCTTCTCAGACGGATTAGCAGCCTCTACAATTAGCGGTGTGTGCAGCTGATGATGTTAATGGAGAATCTGTCATAGAGTGCTGCAGGATGTGTTCAGATTTGAATACAGTAATGAGCCACATTTTTCAACCTTAGGAGTATTGCCGAACAACCAGATAACACAGAGCCCATGTTGTGTCCCTTGTGCAGGAAGGAGGCTAGAAGCCACCGGAATGTGTGACTGAATTCCAGTAACCTTGACTCTTTCTCCCTTTTCTCATTACATTCATGGTTCCAGCTGAGAAACCAATGCCTCATCCATTTTTCGCCTGCCCTGCTCTTTTCCTGTGACATGGCAATGTTTGGGAGTGGGGAGGGGAAGAGGGATGAGGAGAAACCTTCCTCCTGTGGCCAAAGCAGTTATCCCCAGCTCATACCATCTACAGTTCTTTTATCAGTACATGTCTTGGTGGACTTTTTTTGCATGTGCATACCACACTGTGTTTATGTATCTATTTAGGGCAAGAGTTACACGCACATAAAGCCTAACAGATGTCTTTCCAATCATCCATAAAGTCTAATTTTTGCAGCAGCATTTGAAGAGTGGGTAAATTGGATCCTAGGACCCATGCTGGATGAAAGAGAAAGTGCAGGTGCACTGCAAGTGCCTAAAATGTGATCAGTCTCATTTTTATTTTTATTTTTTTAATGCATTTGGGAACAAAGGTGCAAATGTTCCACCTCCCTGTTGTTTTGAAGTTCTAAGATTTGGCTTTTTACCCTGTCATTCAACAAATGACCAGTCAGTTCACAGTTTTCCATGGCTCAGCACATACGGTTTCTAGCACCTAAGGACCTCTGACAGTCACGTCATACCTAGCTGTGGATTCCATACATGCCATGGCAGGCCTCTTGTTTTGAAAATTTTCATGAAGGATTTTCAGAGAGAAATGCACTGATAGTGATTTTCCCTTCAAATTTGGAAGCATTAAAAAAGAACATTTCCTAGTGGTGCTTTGTGTAAGTAAATTTTCTTTGCATCTACAAATCTGAAAACCTCAGATTCTGTGTAAGAAGCTATTAGTGTGTGATGGCTTCTGGGCTTAAATTATTGTTAGCTCTATTCCACCATGAGCTGTTTGGCAGGGAAGGTTTTTCTGCTCTGTATTTGTAACGTAACTGTGACAGTGGGTGCTGGGCACTAGGCAATACAAAAAATAAATAACAGAGGTATTCCTGGAGACCTCAAAAGCCTCTGAGAAGTCTTGGTTACAATGCAGTTACTTTAGATGGAGCCATCCCTGCAGGCAGTGGTAGAGGGTTCACTTATTACAGGATCCTCCAGGTATTGTATGGGGGCGGAGTTGGTACCATTCAGCCCTCTTTTTGCCTGCACCCTGTCCAGATAAGCTCTTACCTTCTTTTTCTTTCATTTACATGATTTTTCACGGGAGGAGGGTGAGACTGTAATAGCAATATTATCTGTATGTTTCCTAAGGCCATGCCACATCACCTCAAGCTTCCCTTCTTCCTTTCCGCTGCTTCCGTTCTTTTCAGAACTTCAGGCGATGCGTTGTCATTGACAGAGCCAGGGTGGCCTGGGGTGGGCTGCCATGGGCATTTGCCAGGAGCCTAGATACAAACCTCATTGCGGTGAAGCCAGCAAGATCTTTGTCACTGTCATTAGCCAAGACTTCCTCTGTTTCTAAATGGTGCTGAGGAAAAGGACAAGTGAGTTGGATACAATGAAAAGAACCTGATTGCTTGATAGAGGAGGAAAAAAACCCCTCTTTTCTGCAATTTCTGCTAAAGTAAAATGGTTATTCCCCACTATAGTCCGCCACTGCTCTCAATCAAGCCTTGAACATTGAATATGTGATTTGCAAAAAGAAGTCTCTGCCTGCAGCACCATTTTTATTTGTGGGGTTTTTTCCCCACTAGCTGCTCTGAGAAGGCCAGTTTTCAGAACAGCTTGTAGAAATAGGCAGGTGAATGCTCACTGTTTTGAAAATGCTGAAAAAGATTTAAATCCACATACAGCATTGTGTACACAGAGTTTTCAAAAGTAACCCTCCGTGCAGGGCTGTGCCAGCAGCTTGGTCTCAGATGACACAGCGGCATGGCTGTGTGTGGCCCCCTACACAAATGGGACAAACAGTGGGAAGATGAATCAAGTTCTGGAGATGCATCCTTGGAAAGGAGAGTTTCTATTCTTTCCTGGTGGAAAGACAATTTTAGACTCACTGTGGGGGATATTGCTGCCCGGTTGTTTTAAAGTTTTTTTAAAGGACTTATCTTGTTCCGCTCACGAACACACTCTTCAGAAATGTTAATCTCACTATTGTTCTTAATTGTTTTGGGAAAGTGGGAGGTGCTGTTCCCTAAAGGATTTGAAGTTACTAAGAAGTGTTTGCTAAGAAATTCGATGATGTACTTTTTTTTTTTTTTTTCCTGCAGCTGAGAGTGTTCGCCAAAAGTGAAGTAAAGAGGGAGGGCTTTATTGTAAAAGTTCTTTAAATAATGTTACTATGCTTCTTGGCTATCCTCTTTACAGCCTTTTTAATAGCAAGCCCACTCAAGCAGTCTGACAGCTCACATCATTGCATATGTGGCTACAACACAAATGTGCAGGGGCGGTGGGGGAAGAATTTCACTTGTTGGATCTGGCTGTGCCTGAGTTGGGATCCCTGCAGGCAGATGCCTTCTTGCCTTTAGGGAAGGGAATTACCTGGGTCAGCCTTGTATGAGCTGACAGAGATTCTCTGGGGTTGGAAGGCCACTTCAGGAGTCTTTCCTGCTTCTCTGGGACCTGCCCAGCAATGCCACCATGTAAACTTCTCTGGACTGAGTTGCTTTTTCGGTGGTTTGTGTTACAAAACTCTGTTCCATGTTTGGCTGGCTGAAATGTGGTTGAACCAAATGTAAAGGAACTTCTAGATGGTGGTGGCGGCAGCTGCTGCTATTTTTGTAATCTTGGTTTGTTTATGCTCAACTTCTAAAGCAAACCTCCTCTCCAAGAACAAAGAGCCTCAGCAAACCCCAGTGACTCAAGTCTCTCCAGCACATTGCCAAAAGATCCAGAGGCAGAATTTAGCTCAGCATATCTTACCTGCCCAGATTCCACGTGTACAATGACAAGCCACCCTGTCTTGTTTCAAAGAAGAGGCAGAGGTTGCTGTGTGTATGTCATGCACATGTGCAATGTTGGTTCAACCATGGGAACTAGACAACAGCCTTTTCCAGAACCAAACAGCTCAGCAGAGTAAGCAGCCCCGATCTGCACGAGTACTTTTGAAGAATGGCATGCACTTCAGTCTGCTCCCTCACGGTCCCATGTGCTTGCTGTCATGTCCACCTTCACTTGTGGTCAGAAGAAGGGCTGTAACCTCCATAAAAGAAGAGGATTGCTCAAAGAAGTTACTCTTCAAGCCATAGCCATCTGTCTCTCTTTCCTTCTCCTTTCTAGAAGGCAAGTAACTGCTGTCACCAAGACGATGATATATTCTCTAGCTTCCCTAGATGTTTTAAACCATTCAGCATCCTGATTTAGGCTAGGAAGCCAGCCATATGTTCTTTCCTGGCTGCTTCTTCAAATTGACTCTTCAGGATTTGATACCAATATTGTGGTACTGGTATCAGTGATGCAGATAAAAGTGAGAGGACTTTTTATCATTCCTTGTGAGTGAAGAAGGCCTCGTGGCTGAGAATGTGGAAAAGAAAATGAATGCTGTCTGAAAGGGTCCTGTGACTGCCCTGAAGAGCAGTATGAGTCTGAGCTACATGCAGGTGCCAGCCTGGGAGGTTTTCTACACATTTCAAGTTCAAGCAAGTTCAAGGAGTATTAAGAGGCAAAAGGGAAACATTTCAACACTTCTTAGAGATGTGAATTAATTAGCGGAAGCCTGATGAGAGACACAAAATGATCATCTTAGCAAAGGGGAGAGCTAAGGCACGTAGGGGTTGTGTGCTAAACCAGCCTCACCAAGTGCTCACAGCAGCACCTGGAATGGGAGAGTCCTGCCATGTGGCAGCTCTGTGCTATATGTATCTAAGTGGTAGAGACAGAAGGACATGCACTGAGATAAATACTATGCCTGGCAATGCACAGAAAGTAGGGTCAACAGAACATGCCTGCAGAGGACTGTCTCCTTGCACCTAAGTACGGGGAGACATGGTACTTTCTGCCCTCTGGGTGGTAGTTATTGTGTGTCAGGAGGCTGCACATTTGTGTTCACCTCTCTGTTCCTGGGCTGTGAGAGCAGGCTGGCTGCATCCCTAAGGTTTATGCAATGTTTGTATGCAACAGCTACAGCCATCCTGCAGGAGGAGGCACTTGCCCTCATCTGATTTCCAGTTGTTTATCCCCACCGTCCTCCCAGTGGGTAGTGCATCCTCTAGTCCACAACTCCATCATGTAAAAGCCCACTAATTGTTTTCAACCTAAATAACAAAGAACTGTTCTTTAAAATCCTCCACAGTAGCCAGCACAGGGCACAGAGCTGTTGTGGCAGCTCAGTAGCAAGTGGCAGAGGACCAGTATCTTCTTTGGCCAGCACAACCACAACTGAGAGAGGATCTGCAGCCAACACTGCCGCGGTCCTTATGATCTCACCTGCTTTGCTGTGGCATCCCCAAATCCAGGCTGGACTAGGGCAGGGCTTTAGAGTTAATGGGAATGACTGGCCTGTGCTTGTGTTGGTCTGTGCCATGGGTCTTTTGCAAGCACTGCTGGTTAGTGACCATGTAAGTCCAGGGCTTATGTGACCTGTTACTACACCTGGAGTTTGGACAAAGAGAGCACCATTGCTGAGACCAAGCTGCTAATCTTCCACCCATATGTGACACCTGGAAAAACACCAGAGCAGCAAAGAAACACAGGTCTTAGCAACCTCAGAGGTGTCACCTGTGGTTTTTAATTAATTTCTTTGTACATAACTCAGACAATAACATATCTTGGTTGTTTTGTTGCAGATGATGATGTAGATTGTACATCAATTGTACGTGTAGATGTTGTAGGTGATGTTGATGGTCTTTTAATGAGCTAATACATTCATTACTCACTATTCCAGCATGTAAGGCAATTACTTCTGTTCATTCAGAAACTAAAAGGGTGGGCTTTTTTCAGAACAGGTTGGCAAACATCCCTTAGCCAAGGATCCAAGGGCATCATCCTCTCTCAGCTGCACAGCTTCTTATTAATATTTGAAAGGGTTTACTGCAAAATTTAGGGTTGGAGTGTAGTATTTTATGCAGTTATTTCAAAATTCATAGATTCCTAGATTTTTCAGGCCAGAAGGGACTATTATGCACACCTCCTCTGACCCCCTGTATAATGTAGGCTACATTTGTTTAAAGTTTCAATTTGTTTTCCTGAGAAAACTTGTATTTATTATATGTAGTTTGGTACAGAAGAGTAGCTAGTGATAAGGTTGGAACCCATAAATATTATATCAGACCACCTGGTGCTCTGAAGCTTGCTTCTGAATGATAGCCACTCAAAACAAAGAGCAGCTTGAAAGATAGGGACGTATTGCAAAGAGCAGATGAATGGCTCCATGTTAGGGAAAGTTGTTGCTGGAAGTCTGGTTTCAGTTCAAGCATTGTTTTTTTCCTTTGACAAACAAATGCTCTTTCAGTTAGCAAAATATTTATTTTAGAAATAGAGAAGCAAGAAGGGAGAGGAACGTTTCTGAAGGAGATCACACTATATCTGAATAACTCAGTAATGAAAAGCCATCTCAAATTGACAAGGGAATGCCCCTTACCAATGAGACAAATTTACACTTAAAGGTACAGCATGCAGAAAATAGCCTAATACCTACATAACTATAGTCAGTATAGTGTAATGATTCATCGGAATAGTGGGGAAATATGTTTTGTGTTTACTGATATCTCACTGTGTGAATGAAGATGTGTTGAATGGCTCAAGAGAGATGTTTCTGTCTTAGCATCTCTGTTTTAAACAAAGATGAAAAGGAAGGGCCATAGGAGTCTCGGACTGAGCAGCCATCCCTGTGACACTAGCCTGGGCTTTGATAATGTTGCTTTCACTCAGCCTATTGCTCATGCTAGAAGCCTGCAGAAGTGCTTCACAGCTCAGCACAGACCCACCATGTAAAAACTGTAGGTTCTGTCTTGATGATTAATGTTAGCTGTTTGAAATAATCCAAATGCTGCTCTCTGATCTGATAAAAAGAATAAATACATTGGGTGTGAATGATGAGAGCTCGAGGGAGGAACTGGGAGGGGATAAGGACAGCCTTTTTGCCAGGCTCCGTTTTCTGAGAATGAAACAGCTTTCAGGGACAGGGGGGAATATTTTTTTTTGTATTTTTTTTATTTCTTCTCTACCATATGTTGCTGTGCTGGAGGCTTGCCCCTCATCTAGAGACTATGTTTAACTGGAATGCTCTGTGACTGCCTGAGACAGCAGAGCAAAGAGATTCTCCCAGCAAAAGGTAGCACAAATGCTTTGGAGGCACAGAAGGAGTTCCACTCACGGTAAATCCACAAGTGAGTTAAAAGAGGAAGTATTTCAGATCCCCACAGGTACAAAATACAGCAGTAGAGTACAGCAAATTATGAAGTACTGGCTGCTAGCTTTTCTTAAATCTTGCCCAGCTCACGTAGCCTTCTGTACATCTTACTAGGCTGTAGTTGGTCTCTGCACACCCCATTTTACTCCAGTGAAGACCAAATATCTACAGATGAGAGTAAGAGTGGTGTGAACACATACTTGCTTGTGCGCAAAGACACTACTGCCTCTGTAGAAGCAGATCAGCTCCCAGAAAATGAATGAACCATTCTGCATCAAACAGTATCTAATAAACACAAGAAGTTAGAAAAAGACATGATATGCAGTAATAAGAGAAAATAAATTAATTGCTTCTCTACAGTGTGCAAAGATATTCTACACAAAGTTAGAGATCATTTGATTCATCGTTTCACTGGTTCACTTTATGGTGATGTAAACTTAGGTTTTTGTCAATACAAGTCTTTTGCTACTCCTCCTGTTAAAGCACCAATCATTAGGCTCTTTTTCTATTGATATTTTAGGAGATATTATAATCATCATGCGATTATGTTCTAATTATTATTTCTGATTACATCAGCTGCTTTCATCTGGCCTTAAGGTCCTACCCTTTTTCTTCATGCTTTTTAATATACTTTAACAATCTTTGTTACAACTGCTGTTTCCTAGATGTCACACCAGTATATTAGACCTATATGTTGTTATTATGTTTGTTGGTTTTAATTATTTATTGAAGAAGAGGGAAACTGATGGCTCTGCAGAAGAGATTTGGTCGCACAAGGACTGTTTCAAGTAAAACATTGTTAATACCACAGCCAAACTGTATGGGAGAATGGAAGAAAAATATCATAACAATGTTTTGCCATTTTCTGCACATGCTTGTTTGACAGACTACAGTTATGTGAGTGTGAAGGAGTGGCGAGTGCTGTAAGTTCTTGTTTTTCTATGAACTCCTTCGAGAATCTGTTCTGGATGTAATGAAAGATCTTTGTACACTAAGTCATGAGAAATTTAAAGGTCTGCTCCTGAGCTTCTTGACTAGTAAGTTTTGGGTTGGTTTATTTTTTATTTTCCAGAAAGGTTTTGCAGCATGGTAATCTACTGACACATAAGTCGGTGGCAGGTAAATAGGCTAAAAAAGCACAGTGTCAGGCATGGTGCTTAGCCTGGGAACCAGAGCAGGGGCGTGGGGTGTTGGGTGTGGGTTGGACTAAGCACAGTGCTCCTTTTCTCATCCTGGGGGATGTGTGCACGTAAAAGAAAAGTGCTGGTGGGAAGAACTGCGTTGCATGACCATATGGTTGGGTAGCCTTCTAACACCTGCCATGGAGGTGTTTGCACCTGAGGTGGCTGTTTTGGTCCTGTTTGTAGGCAGTGCACAGAATGAGTTGGCCTTTCCCAAGGTAAAATTCATCTGATCTGTTTTCAGTGTCCTATTTTGTGATGAAATAAGCATACTTCCTAGAAACTCCTGTACTGAATAGAAAGGCAACCTACTGTGAGTAGGTCTTGTTTGGACATCAAACCTTTAGTCATCTTAAATTGGAGTGAGAGAATTCAACCTTACTTTTCATTGCAGATCTCTAGTTTCTTAAGGAACTGCTGCTCAGGTTTATAAAATAATTTAAATCTCTAATTTTGAAATAAATTAATTCATGCTTTTGTCTGTTTACACATACAGATCATGCGTTACATCAATAGTTGCTTACAGCATGTGAGGAGTTTGTGTGTCAGGTTCTGACACAGCAGCATTCGTTTTTAGTAGTGCTGTAACTCAGATTGATCAGTGAAGAAGAAAATACAACAACCGGCAGAAAAAAGGTTGGATACCAACTGCTAAGAAGGAGCTGCATCTACTCTTCGGCTCTGTCATTTCCTTTTTAAACAGTTCTTTGCTCTCCAGGCAAGAGATTTTCACACCCATATACGAAGAGGGCCTCTATTCAGGCACAGCCAGGATGTAATAGCCCTAAGCTTGGCAACATTCAGTCTTTGGACATGCTTAGTCCTTTTATTATTATTTTTTTTCTTTCTATTTCCCTGCCCCCAGGAGAGACTTAGATTTAGGGTCTGAGCAAAGCCCACCCATGCAGCTCAGCCAGCAACGGGAGTAACTTGTCATCGCTTCCAGGTGCAAACTTTTGACCAGTGATGTGGGACTGAATGACAAGCTGGTGTCAGCCATCCAGGGGCTCACAGCCTCTGTCTCCAACATTACAGGGTGCCTGTGTTCTCCTTATTCATGCAAGGGTAACTTTCAGACAGTAAAAACACCTCATGAGCACCTTTAGGAACCTCACAAGGATATGGAGCCAGTATGGTTCACACTACTAAATTACTCAGAGCCTTGATGATCATTCTTGTTATCATTCTCATTATATATACATATATATATATGTATATATAATGTCAAGTAGTTGGACCATGTAAAGGAATAAGACTTCTCTCTGGAATTACTTGCTTCCAGACCTGGATATAACAAAACAGGAAGGAACAGCACTTCGCTAAATTATACTATTGTGAGCCTTATCAAACAGCTATCAATATACCCAAACCTACATCTCCCACATGCTGTGATCTGTCTCTTGGTGTACTGCTCCGGCCAGAGCTGTACAGACTTTTCTGTAAATTCCTTGCACAAAGACACTTAAGAGCACATGTACAAAAGCCAGGCACATGTACAAGGCTCTCAGGCCTGTTCAGTTCTGCAGTATGGATGCTTTCAAGGCAGGTTTTAGGGAGAAGTTTTGCATGGATGTGGACCAGACACAGTGAGTTTTGGTACATAGAAACATAGATTCACCATTTTTGAAACAGCGGGGGAGGGCACAAAAGAAGGGGCAGCTTCTCCACGCACTCCTATTTTGAACTCTGTGTTTGCCTTAACAGAAGAACTTTGAATGTCAGATGAACTTGCCCCCTCCTCAGCCCACAGCAGTCTCTGTTGTGTTGGGTGCACTAGCAATACCCAGGTAGCACTTGTCAGCCATCTGGGATTCTGCTTTTCCTTCCTTTTCAAATCACTTTACCTCAGAGAGCTGAATTTGTGTTGGTTTGTTGTGGGGTTTTTTCCTTCTGGTCTTTTCTCCCACCTGACTTAAGCCACTGGTCTATCTATTAATTTGTTACTGTTTGCCTGATGGAGTAGCTTGCAATGATAATTTGTTACTGTGAAGCCCGTAATGACTTTTAATTGTGGCTCCTAATGCCACAGGCTGTCATTTAAATCTCAATGGCTGTCACTTCCTCGTTCTCTCCCAGAGAAAATACTGCTCTTTCCCCCTTCAAACATCTGCATTAGCGCAGTTTATGCCTGCCTCGGTTGGACTAAGTGAGTCACAAAATGCCAGCTCCTGGAATTATTAGCTTCTCTGACTTAGCCCTGGTGGAAAAAAACCCCAATAATCTATTTGTTACTTTCAGTGGTCACCCTGGATACAAAAAAACATCACCGATTCAGGCAGACACGTCCTTGCAGGCATGCTGGTGTGGCTTTGCTTGTTTGGAAAAGCCCAGCCTAGTGGTTCTTGCTGTCTTTTCCAGAAAGAAAACCAGCCAATCAATTATCTCTGGAGTGCTTTCCCAAGCAGCCTGAGGTGGTCTGCTGCACTGAAGTCATTGGAGTTCTTCCTCCTCGTTTCAGTGGCATTGAATTTCGTCCCCAGATCTTAGCACTAAGCAGGTTTTACCACCCTGTATGGATGGGACGGAGAGGAGGAGGAGAGGCTTCTGGGCAAATCCCAGCAGCAGTGCAGTATATAATTGCAGTAAAGTTCTCACTGAAGTAATGTGCAGCATTCAAAATTGAATAAATTTGATTGTGTTTTTAAAGAACTGGTAGGACGGTGTCTGCAGTGCATAGGTGAGCCGTATCTGGAGGTAGCCACACAGTTTCCCTTGATAAGAAGCCTGCCAGCAAGGTGTGAGGGTGGGTGGGAGGAGAGGGGCTCCTGTTACAAGGCGATAGCTATGGAGGTTGTGCAGACACAGCAGAAACACTGAGGTTTTATCTTTCCATTAGGACCCAGCACAGAAGGAACTATTCTTGCTGAGTGCTGACTCTTTCACCTGCCTGCATGCCCAAAGGCTGATTGGTATACCGCCAGTTGGGACCATCATGTAGTTTCATAAGTTTGGTCATCCTTGGGAAATAACTCTGGAACTTCTGCCTTGAGAAACATTAAGTATTCCAGCTTGAGCTACCCCGTTGCTTCTCTTAGCTTGTCAACAGCTGTAGACTTGTAAACTCCATACATGAACCAGACAGAAAGGAACAAAGCCATAAAAAAAATAATAAATGACATAGTTATATGTGGTCAGTCATCCCTGCTGCACAAATGCCCCCAGAGGAGACTGTGCTAGCAGAAGGTACTAAACTATTTGTTGAGTGTCCTGTGCTGAAAAGAGACAATATCATTCTCCATTTATTCTAGTCTTTTTTTCTAAAGCTTAGACTGAAACCTAAAACGTGATCTCATTAGTAACTGTGGTTAAACAGAACAATGACCCAGTACATGTCTAAATGGAAGCTGAGATTTTCAGAGAAGCCTGAGGGGGCTGAGCACTCATTTCTGAGCAGAAGGGAATTGCAATTAGCTCCCTGTGTTCTCCAGGTCTGACTCCCCATGTTTTCCTTCATGAGCTCATTCCTGTTGCATAGTGGAGATAATGTCTACACAAATATTAAAATATGTGGAAGTCTATGTTGATATTTGATTTTGTTTTCAGTTGTTTCTACATCTTGACTGATTTCATCCTTCCTAAGTTGCAGTTATTATTAGCCAGCAACATCAGCCAGAGAACAGTGTCAGGGCAGCAGTTTGTACAAGCCGCTGTCTGCTGTCAGATTTTTCTTATGTCCTTATTACAGAAGAAGGAAACCATTTTCTTCACTGAGCTATCAAAGACATGCTGTCTCTGTGTGTGTCATGGAATAAAGTGACAAAGTAATCCTCCTCATCTCATGGCTTAAAAAGCTGTTTAATATAGAGGGACCTCATCAGGCTGCGTACTCCTTGTATTTCCAGTGCAAGCTCAGTGATACTTTCTGATACTAGGTATTGGCTCTCACTTTCAGTGGGCTACTTGCACTCTGGTTTAGTTGAAAACACCTTTGCTTTTATTGATAGGAATGAGGGTAGGAGTGCCGTATCGTACACGGTGAGAAACTTTTACTAAAGAATGTGATGGCTTCCAGCTTTGATGATGATACATTCTGCTTTTACAGGGAAGTAGGTACTCTCTGTAGGAGCTACGAGGGATATGAGCTGACTGTTCTGTAGCCAGCAGCCTTCATCCTTCCTTCTTCAGTTGTGTTTCCCCTGGTACTAACAAGCTGAGAGAATCTTCTGACAGCAATTGCTCCTTGCCAGCACAAGTGCAGGTCCATTCTGAGCCAGGGAGAGAGCTGGTATGAAATGTGGTGAGACTCGGGGCCATGGCCTGCCTTGGCCAACACGGAAAGCTGGTGGCTCTTCCCTACCAGTGAAATGGCATGGGAAATGCTTTAGCTAATTCTTGGAATCTTGCTGATATGATGGGTAGAGGGGTGTGGGACTGGCAGTGAGTACAAGCCTTGCAGTTGTAGCTCATTAATTTAGAGGGTTGTGACACCTCGTGATTCTCCTGTACTCTGCACGTAGAATTAACTGATAAACTCAGCGTAGTCCAAGTGAGGTACATGGCTTAGTAGCAGCAGCTTCATTTGAGAGGCTGAGGGCTAAAGGAATGTCCTTAGCTCTGGAGGTGGGGATGCTGGGGTGATGGCTCTGGTAGGCTGTTGGGATAGAGCTGTGCTTCCAGAGCCCGCTGCACAGATAGACGGGAAGCCACAGCGATGGGCCCTGCCAGCACAGCCGGCTCCTTAAGCTCAAGCTGTTCAGTCTTGCAGCAGGGGAGAGCTGTGTTTTTGAGAGGAGGAGGGGATGCTTAAATTGGCAGCTGGAAAAGATGCTGTAGGTTAGCTTCTGTGATCTAAGATGCCCCAGCAGAGATCAGCACAACATCTGCTTTGCTTGTCTTATGCGTACCTACATATTCATGCACAGCTTTCTGAACCCTCAAGAGACAACTGAGCATATAGGAAGAAGATTTCTAGTGAGCTGTAAACCTCCTGCTTTAGCTGATGGGAGCTGAAACATCTTTCCTCTGTTGTATTTTCATCTCCAAAGAGTTTTTCAGGCTTACGGGAAAAGACAGATTTTTTGGAGGAGGGTGGCTGCCTCCTCACCTGTTTCCTGATAAATACAAAAAGCAAGAGGAAATTACTAAAAATAAGCACGTCCTAAGAACCAGGCTCTCTGGGGAATAATGCATCTTTGTGCAGGCCCCATAAGCTAATGCCATGTGAGTAAACTAAGCACAAGGGAATGAGGTGCAGCCCTGGCAGGACATGGGCGGCCCCGTAGTGAAGAAAGGTTCCCGACACATCCAGCGAGGAGTGTGGAATGTTCTCTTCACTGAGCCAGGCCCTTCTCTCTAACGCCAGCCAAATGAAAGAAAATCATTGGATGGTATGTTAGAATGGCTAAAGAAGTGGATCCCATGCCACTACCAACGTCCCAGAGCGAGGATAAAGCACAGCTCCTCAGACCTGCCGGGGTGGTTCCTGGAGTTCATGACTTTCAAGCCGCACGTTACAAAAAGCCTGAGTTTGAGGTGTACTGCGCAACATGCTGCAGAGCTTGTTCTTGTGGAGCAGAAGGGGATGAGGGAAGCTCTTTACAGTGATCACTGCACATCCCTTCCTCCAGGCTTGTTTTAACTAAGCCGTGCCTGGATAGGAGGATCTTGCTCAAATTTGCTCGTTATTTTGAGTGCACCAACATTACAGACATCTGGGCTATTCTTAGTTAAATCCATCTTAAAAGAGCTTGTTGTTTTGATGTTGAAGATCATACCTCTTTATTCCCATCCTCAAGAAAAATCACAAAAGTACATGGCGAGTCTCTCCCTTGGGGTACATCCCAGATATACTCTGAACCTGGGAAAGGACAAATTTTTCCTCTGTTTTCCCCCCTCCCTTCCTTCCTTCCTTCCTTCCAACAGGTGGCTTAAAATAATCATCCACATTTGCTGTCTTGTTCATTTTTTGATCACCAATTTCTGTCTTACTGGCAGTGTTAGTGTGGTGAGCATGTGCTGCTCTTAGGTGGTCCTTGACTTTCTTAAATCTCATCTTGCCCCATGTATGCAGCCATGCTAAGACAGAACACACTGGAAAGATGCTTTTATGTTTGACACACATGCTGCTGGGAGGAAATTGTGTCTTTCTGTGTTCCCTGCCACCCTGCTTCTCTAAAGAGAATCAGCATGTTTTTTCAAACCAGTGTTCAGCTGACTGCACCCTCAGCTCTGAAATCTCCCAGATACAGCAGTCATTCTGAGTTTTGGCATCTGTGTTCTGGTAAAATAGAGCAGAATGATTTAAAGACTGAGCACTGAATAAGTTGAAAAAAAGTAAAGGGACAGTCTTCAGTTGTAACAACCTGGCAGGATAGAATTTGGTGGTCTTCTCTTTTTCACTGCTCACTTCCACACAACCTGGTGTACATACTGTGTTACAGCAGCACCGAGACACTCTAATGCACAGCAGATGCAGGCTGGAGCAAGCCGTTGCTTGAAAAAGCTGCTCTTAAAGTGATCCAAAAGTTGTGAACAGATATAAACAGATATAAAAGAGCTTGTTTGTTAACTGAAACACATGTTTTTCCAGATTCCTTTGTTTGGATTGAAAGGGTTGTTTCTTTTTGCTTCGTGTTTCTTCATGGCTTAAACTTTTCATGACGTTGTCATCCCTGCTTGATAAGGTCACTCTCACTTACTCTTAACTTGTTTGCGTTTCGGTGCTTTGTGTGATGTGTTTGGTGCTAGGGCAGCTCTGCACAGAAAAATGACCTTTATTCCTTAAGAGTCTCTTCAGAGCAAAGCAATCATCAGTTCTCAAATTGAAGGATGCACAGCAACATTTTAGAGCAAACTTCTGGCCGCCGCCGCTCAGGGTAAATCACATACCAACCAAGTAGGCAGGGCAAATCTCCAGTGCAATAACCAGCTAAGCACTGCACTCAGAAAGAACAAGCAGATGAACAAACCACCCAATCCAGGCCTGTAACTGAAATAACGACAACCCAGGAATCTGTGTCAGTTTATGTCACCCTGCCTGTAATCCAGGCACAGTGCATGTGTCGCTGCTTTGCTTCGTTTCTATCGATGGCCGTATTTGGGGTCATCTCAGGCTCCATCTAATCTCTCCTTGGCTTCTGCCGGTTCTTCACTGTTGAGGAAACTAGGACTTTGATGCTAACAAGAGGGTAGCTGGGTACTCAGCAAAGAGAGCCATGGAGAAAAAAGGCATTTCTTCTTTAGGGATGGGAACAGCTCCGTACTCAACGGGAGCGCTGCAGTGTAGGGGAGCCTGTAAACGCTGCTGGGAGAGCTGCCACGGGACCTGTGCTGCTGCACTCGGGCCTCCCGGTGACCCTTTGCCCTGCAGGAAATTTCACTCTGAGGGAGAGCTTTGCAAGAACTGAACACTCGTTTAATCACCAAATTAAGGTCTTGATCCATTTCCAGTTGAAATCAAAAGCATAACTCGCACCAGTTTCCGTAGTGCTGGACGGAGTCCTGAGGAACTCAACACGTCTGGGGGCTGCCCCGCTTGGAAACTTCAATAACAAATACATGGGAACTGCAAAAGAGTGAGAACCCAGAGCTGTGTTTGCAAGGACTAATATTTAACACTGGGAACATAAATACTTTTTAAAATATTTAACGCAAATGATTGTTGCCATAAAGCTGGAATGGTGCAGAGGCTTCATGCATCTTAGAAATGTTTTGACATAACAGCCTAAACTAGGATTTAATAAAATTCTTGTGCTCTAAAAAGTACTCATAATTTTTGCTTAATTTCTACATGTTTTCTCCCCTTTTAATTGTAGTTCAACAAAGCAGAGGGACTAATCTCAGATAAAAGTAGAAACACCAAGATTAAAGTGCACTTCTGTTTATTTTTAAGGGCAGTGGGTTAATATGAGCACTCTATTGTTGATGTCAGCATCACAAGCCAAAGATAAACACTACTTTTCTGCACTTACATCACATTTTCAGGGCATTATTCTTCATTAACAAGTATTTTCTTCTGCAACGGAGAAGAATGACTTTGTCATAAGCTTATTGGCTACCAATCATGATGATTTTGAGGCTGTTCTGTAAAACATGCTCCTTTTTATCGTGATCTTTGCATTTATTTCAGCATTGTTTTAATATTTATTTCCTTAAGTTCTAACTTTTTTTTACAATGGAGTTATTCCTTTTTTCAACAAAAGAATTTTATTCTTTAAATGCATCTGGTTTCTCTTATTGTACCTTTGTTATCATTACCCCAAGCAAGGTATTAGAAACTTGATGGTCTTGCTATCTTAAAGGTTCCAAATGTCCTGTGGGGAAGAGTTATTAATGTGTATTTACAGGACTGTTCCCTGGTTGTGTTTCTTTCTCTTGCCCAATTTAGTGCTGGAGACTTTAGTTGTTCTACAAGTAAAGTCCATGTAGTAATTTGCTTTAAAAAGACTGGGAGATAATATCTACCTAAGTAGTTACAAAGACACTAATCATTGCAATCTTTCTTCTTGTCCATCTTTTAAAGTGCCCCTTTAAGAAATCTGTCACCTGTATCCAGTACTTGGGTCCTCCCGTAAAAAAAAAAAATCTCACGATGTGATCAGTGAATATTCTAAAAGAGATGGAGATGTTTCCAAGCCGTGGAGAGGCATCTTTGATGGTCATTTGAAAGGCCTTTCTGCAGACCACCATCCTACAGCTGCCAGCAGCTACATGCTTCTGATGCTGGCGTGTAGAAAGCCATGCAACACAAAGCTCTGCCATGTGAAATAACATGGGCAGCTTGTAATTTAAAATCATTTATCGCTGTCATCTCATTTTGACCTGTACTTCTTGCAGGACAGTCTCTGAAATGTATCTGCCCTTGCACATCTATGTGAAAATCATCTCTCCTGCATCTTACTCATCTTCAAGAGCTCATGCAGGTTATAGCAAATATCCTTCCTCTTTTACTCCTATTGAGCTTCAGATGAGGAGAAGTCAGGATGACATTTTAGTTTTTTCACACTTGGGAGGTAAATTTAGGTAGGATGAATTACTGAAGACAAACTCTCATTAGACAGCCCTAAACTAATTCTCAGTTACTGTTTTCCTATGTGGAAATTTACAAATATTTTGACTTTTTTTTTCCAGTTCAGAACAAAACAAATTTCAAAAATCTTGAAAACCTGAAATACTTTCCTTTCTTCATGTGTCTCTGACTCACAGAAGAACCTACCTCAAAGAGCTACAGTGGTTCAGAAAGAGACTAGAAACAAGATGTGATTTAAAGGACCAACTGTATTTTACCAGTGCTGCTTGCATACCATGTTATAGTCACTGACGTTCAAGAAATAATTTCATCAACTAATTTTGAACAATGGGAAAAACTCAACATGCAATCACAAGAAGAAAAAAAGACAAGTTGTTAAAAGAGACTATTTATTGTGAAATAATTGTTGTCATTTAAGCATCATCTAGTATATTCTTCCTGGCACAAATATGGTTACGGTGAAAGAAGCTGAAGACAGCCGACTGCTGCACTGTTAAATGATAGGGTATCTCATGAAGCAACCAGTATTGAATGATTCCTGGTTGGTGGGATAAGAGATACTGATAATACCAACATACGATCCTAAGATAATTTCCTCTGACTACATTTGAAATTGAAATACTTAGCCACGTATGTTATATTTTTGTGAACACCACGTAGGAAATAAAGGCATTAGAAATCAGCTTGCTATAATTAACTGTGCTAAACTACACACTGTTATAGAGTCGGGTTTATATACTCATGTAACCATCTTTATACATGCAAATCCTATATTTGCATGCAAATAAATGGCTTGCAGACTAGGATACAAAAAGAGGCTATTGTGACTGTATAGTCCAGCCTTCAGCCGGAAAAGCTTGTTTGCATTAAGTATTTGTACTCATCAGTCTATTTGTATGTCCATCTCTCCAGTCATGCCTCAGTTGTTAAATTTTCTGAGCAAAAGTTCACGCTTCCTCAAATTTTTCTATCCACCCACTTAACTTTGAACTTTTCCCTTTTCCTGGGAAAAACTGATCTGAATTCTTTGATCTTCCAAATTCTTCTTGCAGGACAGCAGGCATCCAACTTGATCCATGCGTGTCTGTATTTGCATGAGAATAACTTTCCTTCTTCCTACGTATGTTTGGGAAGGAAAGCAGTGGAATTACACAGTTCTCAGGAATGTTTTCCTACTGCACAGATGCTGCAGTAACAAAGGTTCAAAAAGTATTTTACCATAATTTCTACAAACTGATCTCTGAGATACTCTCAGGATTTCTGGTGTCGGAGGTAGGAGAACTTGCAGCCTGAGAAAACTTACACTATTAGTCTGCACTGGTTTGTCTGTTTTAATGTGTGCGTGTCATGAAAGTGCATTTAAGAATCTCTTAATTCAAGACCAACTAATGGGGTAATTTCTAAATCATCTCACAGTGTTGAGCCATTAAGCCACACCTATCTCTTTTTAAAGCATTATTAATAATTTTGTCATAAGTCTAAGAGCCCTCATATGCCATTGCATCCCAGTTACGGCTGTTATGCATTCATATGCATCCAAAATGCATCCAACAGTCCTAGTCACACCTGCATCAAGCTCTCATGTAAAACAAATTGGTAAATTAGCTGCCAGCCTGCCTGAAGGAAGGTTGCTCCAGAACCATGCTGTTCTGATAGCTAGATTCTTGCTTCTGTGTTTCCAACCTGAATGACAGCCTGTGCTGAACATACATACAGGCACTACTGTGCCAAATGCCAGCTCCAATGGAAACATTGCTTCACTCTTCCTGTAATTGTACCTGTTCCCCACTGTCACAGTGCTGGGCTATGCAAAAAGTGAGCACCTTTTTTCTCCTCTCCAAAATCCTCCTCTCTCTCATCTCTGGGCAATCACCTTCTCTACAGCTGACCGAGTCAGCAGAGAGGTCCAAAGAGTGGAGCTACTTTTTAGCATCAACAACAGTGCATGTTAGGAAAAATATTTACAGCTTTGATAAGGTAAGAGAAAGATGTCTCAGCCTTAAACAGGTTGGGACACTAGGCATCAAAATTAATTAAAGGGTGTTTTTCTTGCCTTGTTGCTGCTTATTGAGAAAGCTGATCTGGTAGGTGTATGTTCTAGACTAATCAGATTAAAGTATAATTCAATTGAGTAGCTCATCTTCAGCACCAATCTCACATTTATAAAGAGCAAAGCTTAAACTTGAGCAAAGTCATATTGCTTTTCTCTGGCATAATTTGCAATTACTCAAATAGCAATACTACAGATAATGAATTCCAAGTTAATCAAATTGGTATACCGATGAGCTTGGTAGTTCATCTTCAATTTCAAGTTCATAAGATCATTTATGGTCAGCTGCTTAAAAAAGAAAGCTTTATCTTTATCAGTATTGCATTCTAGTTAGTTTTTGTGATTTGTGTCAAGATGAGGTTTAGAGGAGAGAAACTCACAGAAATTAAAGTTGAATGATAGAATTCATGTTCAGTGAAGAAACAGACCCATCTAAAAAAGCCTGTGTGCTTTCTGATATCTTTAAGAAGAAATATATGAAACTTTTTGCTTTAATGGAATATAATTTTACTGTTACATTTTCCAGACTTGATGTATTAACCACTTGTTTCACCAACAGGTGAAACAGATAACATGATCATACATGCTCTGAGTTGTTGTGGGAATGTGTAAAGCATGATATGAAATCGTCTGCTTAACTGGAAGAGGAGGAAAATAACTTAAAACGTTTTTGCAAAATTATAGACAGTCTTTACAGAAGGTCAGATCGTTTTCTTTTCATTTACAGTGCAGGAGCCTGCTAAGGCTCAATGAGAGCTTTGTCTGTTCCTGACCCTTTCCTCTAGGTACTTTGAGTTTAAATATCTGCTTCCCATCAAGGTGGCTGCAGGCTTGGAAGGATTTCAGTGAAGCCCCCACCGTGAAATATTTCTAGCCAGTAGAAAGTTTGCTACCAAACATTGTGTAGGAGAGCAAAATCAGGTTGATTGACAGATTTGATTTAAGTAGCTTGAAATCTGAAAGACACCATAGACTGATGAAGGTCCAGGACGTGGTCTCCTCCACAGTGCCCATGTGAGGGACAGGATCCAGTCACCCACTTCAGTTAATGGAAAAATTTTCCTCTGCTTTGATGGACACAGGATTGTCCCCAGTGGGACTGACGTCCATAGCAAATGACAGCATTGTAACGTGCCTACATGCTAGGGGAAAGTACTGGGTGCCACACCAGGAACACAGACTTATGGACTGGAACAGAAAAGGTCATTTTTGCCATCAGCTTTTCTAGTGCCTGAACAAGAGCTTGTACCCGCCACATCAGATCATTCACTGGGGTGGAGAAGGGGGGTAGAAAATTGACTTGGGTGATGGATCTATGGCCTGCTGGTGTGTACGCTTATGTGCTGGAACCATCTGAGTGTTAACACATGGTCTCCCTATCAAAGGTCTGTATATGAAACTCAGCTGCTGGAGTGACAGAAGATTTTGTGTTGTTAGCGCACACTTCATTAAAATACCAGCTGAAATCCAAGTCTGAAATCCCACAGTTTGTGTTAGTTGATAAAACTCAATTGCCTCTAATTACTGTTAGTATGCTTTAAAATAATATTTTGTAGTAGTAAAGGTCCCACTGTGATGAGGAATAGCTGGTATTCACAACTGGAAATTTGGGAAAGAGTGTAAATGCATGTCAGGGTGGGGAATTTGATCAAGACTGCTTTTAGCACTGTACTGTACATCTTCCAGCAACAGCACTGTAAAAAAAAAAAAAAATTAGGGATGCAATACTGAACAAGGGAAAGATTTAATGTTTTTGCCTCCAATAGTTAAATGAACTCGCTATGAAATAAAGCAAACAATTGCAAGTCCTCCTTGAACCCAAGAGGCAGTTTCACGATCTGGAGAGGAGAACCTGTCACTGCTTTATATCATTTGAGTAGACCTTAATCCTGCAAAGCACTTGCATGAAGATGAGACTTTTTCTCGCTTTAATCCCTAGGTCTCACTCATGTGCTCAGCATTCAGCTCATGTTCAAGAGTTTTGCAGGAGCGGGACCTTGATAGCTGTGCTAAAACGTCTGCTGTTGGACACTGCTGTAGAGACTTCCTTTGCCCGCATGCAGGTGTGTTCTCAGTTAAAATGAGCTCACTGTCTCAAGGCACAATTCTGGATGAGACAGGCACAGCTGGGGTTTTTTTCAGAGCAGCTTCACTGTTCAGCAGGCAACCTCGTGCCTGGGATTGACCTTCATACAAGAGTAAAAACCTTGTTGCCTGTAGGTTTTTAGAGGAGGATAAGCATGTTGACTTTCCGGTGCAAAATGTACAGTTCTGGTTTTATTCTAAGACAGAAAGAAGAAACGTGATCAGGTTCCTCAAACTTGTGTTTCTAAGCCACATAGTAGTATTGTTACAAATATTCATATAAGGTGTTCGCAAAAAATCACATCAATGCATTTGTATATTGCTTTAGCTACAGGCTTCCATTCATGACAAACCATTTTAAAAACATCATTGGATACCTTATGAAAGTTTAATAAGACTTTTTATTGACACAGTAGGAAATCTTTTCAGAAGATTTTGTTTTAAATCGAAACTCTTTGGACTTCTTGCTGAGAAGTGCAAGTGACCCCACGGTCCTAGCTGATCCCCACTAGCTGTGGATGCAATTGCAGAGAAAAATTGAAAAATCCAGTGATGGACAAAAATCTATTTGAACAGGAGGCACAGAAACAGTCAGTAAGTGCTTAGGCATTCATAATTTTATTTGTATCCTGTTGATTCTGGTCAGAGCTTTAGACTTGAGCAGGGCCAAGACTGCACGCAAGAGCATGAAAATGCCAGCAACCACCAGAATTATTCACTCCTAAATAATGGCCTTATTATGGTCCCTGCTGAATTTGGGAAAGGTACTGAACTGCCTTTTGCCTTTTGGTACCTAAAGCCCTCCACAAAGCACTTTCTTTTTGGCCACAATGCCTGGGAAGGTGATGAACATGAGAATAGGTCCCATAAAAGACAGCAGGCTGAGCAGGCACCGACAGGCTAACCAGGAGGAGATGCCAAGGTGAGTTGGTGCTTTTGTGCCCCTTGCTTTTCTGGGGGTGACTCTGAGTGGGAAAATAATGTTTCTTTCCATTTATGTTTCACTAGCACTCAATTCAAACGACACAAGTGGTGGGATTTTGGCTTGCTCCACACTCTCCCCAGCAAACACAAGTGGAAGGCTTTTTGCTGTTTGCAAAAACACTAAAGGTTTGCGTTTTGCTTGTAGGTCAGCTATGGAAATCTCAGACTGGTTTATATTTTTGTCTGATTTAATACAGAGACCTGAATCAAGGGAATTAATGAGAATGGAAAGTGCTCTGCATCAGATATATGGGACATTCTAAATAATCTTAGGTGCTCACGAGTCTGTTAAAAATGTCTCCCAGGACTTTGAGATTTTCTGATTCTCTTGAGCTGGAAACATTACAGGCACCGTCTTTGTTGCAGTATTTCACTGTTTCCCCCTGCTGAACCCAGACCTGCACAGCAACAAAAAACAAAAGGAACTTTTCACACCTCAAAATAGATTTAATTTGGGTTCAGTCAGAGTTTGGGGCAAAGGTTTGTGATCTTTCTCATTTTAATCAAAGAAGTTGGCTCATGCCCTCAAAACTTTCATTGTCAGAGTAAGATCAGCAGAATTCACTTGCAGGTCCATTAAGCAAACAAAACCACATTCCCTGCTGTCACCTCAGTTCATGCTTTGGCAATTTTTAGAAGCTCTTTTTAAAAATAACTTTCTCTGGGTTTCAGGACCACTATTACTGCAGCCTGAGTGGTTATACGTGTTTATATAAACACAAACCACAACATAGTGAAGTGCATATGTCTGTCTTTTACCACTACAATCCTTACTCTGAAACAACAACAACAACAACAAAAAAAAAAGATAAAACTGCATTTTTATATCCTTTAAATCAGTATTGAAACCCTTCCAGAATGTGAAAGTTATTCTGGCATCTTGCTGAAGGTTAACTTTAGCATTCTGGAAGGATTTCAATAGTAATGAAAAGGACAGTAAAGAGAGTAAAGCTATTTCAGAAGCATTCCTGAAGGATAATGCTGGCATGCTAGAAAGATTTCAACAGTAGGCTAGAGGGCAGCAAAATTATTTCTGAAGCATTCCTGAAGGAGAACTTCAATAATCTAGTAGTATTTAAAATAGTTCTTCTGTGGTGGTAAAACTATATGGCAAATGCCCCCGACAGGTAATTTCATTCTTTGAAATAACAAGGCAAAGCCTCGAAAGTATGAAGCCTGCTGCTCAGAAACTATATCTGCAATAAATGGAGAGGCGAAGCAGTCACTCTGGAAGTGTCCCTGACAGAAGTCACAGGGGTTGAAAGATGACATTCGGCCGCAGGCAGAGGTCTTCATGCAAGAGCTGTGCACAACATCAGTTGGAAGAGGGCTCACATGGGATGGTGAGGCAAACACAGGGGCCAAGCTGTCCCCTTCGTGCAGGGACATTCAGTCCCATCGGGGACCCAGACCTGCAGCATCCCCGGCAGGTTCCTGCCCTGACGTCTCTTGTCTGAGGAAGCAGACATGTAGTGTGGGGTCACCTCCGCTGGCTCCCTTTTGGTCAGTGAACTTTATGCTCGGGTGTCAAGTTCTCATTTTCCTTTCACCTAAGGATCTATGAATCTAGAACCTCCACAGTCTGGATGGAAAGTGAGTGGATTTTTCTGAAGGTTTATATGCTACTTACTTTTGACTCAGCTGGAAATACCACAAGAGCAAGCTTTCTTATAACGTCTCACTTCTTAGTCCAGCTGACTCAGAGAAACACAGAGACATGTGCAAATTAAATACAGACATAATTTAGCCGACCAAATATGCAACCCAGCATTAAATCTGTTTGGGTTGGAACAAATTTTGGCCAGTAGTCCTAGCTCCTTCTTATATATCGTATCCTAACTGGTATGCTGCATTAAGCTGCATTACATATTAGAGGTAACCACGACCCAGTCAATGAGGAGCATTTGACTTGTGCCCCCATCTTTTCCACCATTCCCCTTGTTCTTTGTTGAAAGACAGAAAGGCAAAAGGCATTTTATGCCCTGTCTGCACAAGGAGCTGTCTCATCCACAAGTAAGGCACGATTTGTGACAGGGAGACTATCTTTACGTTTTATTCTTTCCTAAGAACAACTGACACATTTGGAAAAACAATGACAAATTTCAGTCATACTTGGAAAAGATACTACCTTTTGCTGCCTTCACCTTGTTTATATGCTTGGACCACCGCAGTGACCACAGTACTGCTACTTAGTCTTCAGCACATGCTTCTGTTTACCAGAGATGACCAAGTTTATCTAGTCTGTCTGCTTTTTGCAGATCTGAATTCCTTCACTTGAAAAAGCCTTCCCAACACAAAATGGTAGCACACTGCAGCTGCATTTTTGGCTTAAGCACAGCCATGGGGACCTGTATAGAAAACAAGAATTAAATTAATACAAGCTTCTTAAAATACAATCCCATGAACTAATTGAGAACAGAATTGTGACTTTGCCAAATGGATATTTTATAAAGATCTAGGTTCTTTTGCAGCCAGTATTGATTTTGCAGAAAGCGTGTTCAGAGTCTGGAGCAGAGGGTGCCAATAAAGGTAGACGGTATCCCAAGGGAAACCTCAGACATGCTCTCCACAAATGTTTACATGAGATACTATGAGGTCTAGCTTTAACCAAGCTTCTAAGAAACTCTGTAGAGACTGGGGGTTGTTCACAGGAGCTGCATGGTGAATCGTTCTGATGGATGAATACTGTCCCAGAAAATCATAATCTGCTTGAGAATTGGTGGGGGGGGGCAGGAAATGGGGAAGACCGCCTCATTTGTTCAACACAAAATCTAGATCTTGCAAGTAACAGCTATTAAATATGGCAGTACTGCCTATGTAAAACATGGGTTTGCTGCTGTTCCCAGAAACGCTCGCCAGGTCATCCTCATCTTAAAGACAATGTCCTGAAACTTCAAGGTTCCTGCTGGTGTTCCAGTTCTCCATCAGATGATCTGTACTGTGCCTTATCATTCTTCAAAGGTGTAGTGTTTTACATCACTACTGTTGGCTGTAGGAGCCTTTTTTTCCTTTTCTTCTTATAAGGGTTATTGCTATGTCCACTGGAGTCTCTAAGTCTCTTCCAGCAGCTTTTTGCACTTATGAAGTAGGTGTTCACAGGTTCCAGTAGAGTCATCATTTGCATAGCCTGACGAGGAGAGATTAGATTTATCAGCGTTTTCTTTAAATGAATGTCCTTCAAGGACAGCCCCCAGAAAGCAGAGGTCAATGCAGTAAAGGTAGCGGCATTAATCATCTTCACCATTTGAAATAAGGAAGAATAAATAAATAAACAGCTTAGCATCATGATCATGTATCAGGGGGTTACTTCAGGTCACATACACATTAAATGTAATCCCAAGGATGTCAGGACCAATGTTACGAATGCTTTTGTTAACGCAGTTTCACGAATGGCGAGGTAGAGCTTTGCATTAGGCTATGTAATAATGTTATCAATAATAACAGGGTGTATATTGTGGCAGCGCAATGCATTTGTCCGGTGTGTGAACCTTTCTGTAACTACAAGTGTTAGGGCTTTCGCGTTTGGGTTTGGAGCGAGTGATGGGGAATGCTGACACAGCGATGGCCATGGGTTGGCTGTCTCATCCTGTGGGCAGTTCATACGGAGTGAAAAAAGTACTGGCATCAACACAAGAAGGATTATCATTAGGAGGGCGTGCCGAGGGAGGTATTATAAGTTAACTAAATACTAGAGAGGTAAAAGCTACCTCCCACTAAAGAGGATGAGGTGGTGGGACATGGGGCTGAGGAAGAAGGAGGCTGCATGATTAGCCAGTCATACCTGGAGTCAACGAGCTGGCATCCCCAGAAGCAACTAGATTATCAGGGTCATACTACCCACATAATTCTACTATTTTAAAATCTGAGCCCTCTGCACCTGGGTTAGCTAGAGTGCTGCTGTTGTGTGGGTGTGGAAAATACATATGTGGTTCTGGCAAAGATCCTTCTGTACCCTGACACTTAGCAATTTCAGTACTTAGGACCTGTAGCTGTTGCTTACAGAAAAGGGAGTCGACAAAAAATTTTCAAAAACCTGTTCAAGTGTGTAACTTTGCACACCAGAGTAGCCTCAGTTTAGTTAGTCTGAAAGTGTGGATGCACAACATATTGCTGAGTAGAAGCATACAGCTATTTTTTATAGTGACTGAAAATTATTATTTCCTAAATATTTGGGAGACTGTCAATATCTTTCAAATGAAACAGTACTTTATAATAATTGAGAAAAGGCTTTTTAATCATATTAGTCAAAATCCTTATCAAGATATTCAGTTCACTGAAGTTCTATAACGGGGAAAGCAACCTTTAATTAAAAAAATGGTGAAAAATATAGAAATTACCTGAAATGCAAAATAAGAGTCCATTTCTGTCCTTACATAGGAAAACAACTCCAAAGTGATAAAATTGTCCATGAAATAACTCCAATTTTGTCTTTATTCTGATACGTACTAAGAAAAAAAAATAACTGCTTCTCAATTGACATTTTATATATTTATCAGTATGAAAGCATCCTGAAGGCTTGCTGGTACAGTTTGTTACTAGAGCCTCTTTGTTCTTTTCAACATCTTTTTAAATAGAATTTTTAAAAGCAATTTAACTTCATAAAAAGCTAATTTGATTTATTGGGGTTATTTTTATTTATTAACCAATTTGCTTCTGGGTTGATTTTCTTAAGTGCTAAGCTTCATAATGGAAATGCTGACACAACTTTAAGTATAAGAGTAAATGCTGTTCTAATAATTCAGCTGAATAAATACTACCCAGCATTTAGTTATTTTCCCAGGAACTGGATAAACAGCCACTTCCTTTTTAGTATTTCTTTGTAAAGTAAAAGTTCCACAGCCTACTAATCATCACTATGAATTTTTCTATTAAAAAACCTCCAACCTTTCTTTTGTTTATTCTGCAAGATCTTTGCGGTTCCATATTAGTCATGTTAAAAAAAGAAAAAAAAAACCAACAACAACAAAAAACCACACACACAAAAAATCAAAACAAATACACTGACTTGGCAATGAACCACATTTTGACCTATTTCAAAAAGCACCGTTTCTGAACACTGTGGCTTTTATAGATGAGAACAAGAGAATGAGCTCAGCCGAATAATTCAGGTGCTGACCCATGTTTCGTATGTTCAGGACTGTTCTGGTATGAAGATTTCATTTCAACCGTTGTTTTGGAATTTGCAGGGAAGTTGACCATGAGTTTGCATTACAGCAGCTGTTCACCTGCGTTTGGGTGCTCTCCAAGTGTTCCCTCCGGCTTCGGCAGGGTGATCTGTTGTTTCAAGCTGGTTGTGGTCTCAGAACTGCCGTGGGTTTGGTTTGTAAACCGAACAGGTGGACTAAATTAACGTGGCACTCAGATGAAATTAATACAGCGCCATCTGGTTTCATGAACTAAAATCTTTCACAAGGGGTAACAGATAACGTGCTGCTAGTATGATGTGGTGTAAGTCTGACTGTACAATTTTATCTGATATATCAAGCTATCACAGTGGTGTAGTTATTGCATTATGTCATGACAGGGTAGGATTCGTAGGAACAGGTTTACTCTATAAGTCCCCATTATGCTCATGAAAAACAAAAAGTAATTTTGCACTGAAAAACCAGGAACAGTTTGAGTTTAGGGATATTTTTTTCTTTTTTGGCAGGGTGGAAGGGAATTGCTTTCCCTGCAAGTTCTGCTAGTTTCTCATGGAAAGCTTCAGCTCTGGATTTTTTAGGAGAGCTGATGGCTGTTCCCGAGATAAGCACCAGCACTCCTGGATAGATCTTTACCCACAGATTGCTGACAGGTGCTTTGAATTCAGTTTTGTCTGGAAATAGGCTGGTTGAGAAAAAGATGTTATTCTTCTAAATCTTCACTGACATCAAGCTTAAACCTCAAGCAGCATCATTTGCCCAAGGTCCGTTAGTGCCAGCGTAGCAGACAGTTCCCCTGCCGGTGCCTCTGGATTGCCCCAGTGGCAGCTGTGTGGAGTGAAACCTGGTGTAAAACTGTAGTGGAAAAGCAGACACAAGGCCAGGTCCCTTGCCTGTGGGAGTACCCGCCAGGCCCTGCTGTTTGCCACTGCTCACAAAAGTTGTATTATTCAGATCACGCAGCCCCTCTTTTGCATGCCAGGCCTTCCCTGTTTCCATTTCACTAATAGCTACCCCACTGGGTGGATGGTGTGACAGCTCCTGGGTTTATACATCCTTAAACTGTACTAATTGCTGCCTTTTAAGTAACTAAGAGTTTTTATGGTGTCTTCATTAGTGTAATAGTAAGTGGGTGGATACGTGTGTCAATCAAGTGAAATGGTAGATAGATTGCACATGGTGTTTCGGTTAATTTGTCCTGTTAATTTCCTTGTGATATTTGCAGCTGTTGAAAAAGGCAGCCTCCTTTGTGGGAATGAAACCAGGTCGACTTTGCCCTGCTTCTCTCCAGCCTGAGCTTTTGCAGTGCTTTTTGTAGGTTATGTGGAGCTGTTGGAGAAATATACCCTGAACGCTGGTGTCTGGGTGTGAGAAGGGGACGTGCTGTGGGAAAGGGGTGACTGATGAGGACTGGAGAGCTGGCCAGATGCCTTATTGCTTCCCTAGCTAAGGCACCAATATTTTGAAATCAAAAATTATGTAGTCTTCGAGCTCGCAAGTAGGGGCTTCTTAATGTGTGCCAAGGAGATAAACCTCCGAGGCGGCCACGCTGTAAAGGGGCAGCTACTGACTGACTGTCAGAGGTGTCTGATCTGATCGCGATGTATGTGCTAGCAGTTTAAGCAGCAGCTTCAGCTTCTTTCTGAAGCATTTTGACCTGATGAGGTGGGCTCTGAGTTGGAATAAGGGAAAATCATGCAAAGCAGTCAAGTCTTGCCTTGGTGTGCTTCCAGGAGCTTTTTAAAAGTGGATGTAGTGACCCATTCGGGACCTTAAAATAATAGAGGGAAAAAATGTGAACAGTTAAAAATGGGGCAAAAGATGTGCCACCCTGACCTGCTGCCTGTATTTTCTTGCCTTACTCTCCTGATGACAACTCAGAAGTAAGAAAGAGGGGCAGCCCCTGGGAAAGGCTGGGCTGGGTGGGCTGGCTGGGGCTCTGACAGCCTCCTGCAAAAAGAGGTTGTGAAAGCCTTGTAGCAGGAGGAGAAGAGGAGGAATGATCTCTGGGAATGGACACGGGCCCAAGATAAAAATAGTGAGCTGAAAGAATTTATTTATTCAGCTGAGCAATTGTAATGTTCGTTGAGGAGGGAAGGCTGCATTCTGTGGAGCAGCCTATGTCACGCAAGGAACATTGCCCAGGTGACAGAGCAAAGGCATTAGGAAGCATTTGCTTGGCTTGGAGGGTTTGTTTGATTTGACGTGTGTATTTTATTGCCATGGATATTCATGCAAGCACTTTTTTAAAACAAGTGGAAAAAGTATGAACTTCTAAACTTGCTGAAGCCAGCAGGACTGTTGCTGTCTAAAAAAGCAGTAACAAAACCTGCAATTTCCAGGTTGTCCCAGCCTATCCTTCAAAACGTGTGAGTTTATTGGACAGTTCAGCTGCTCTAAAGGAAAACAACATTTGTAATGCCCTGTAAAACAAGAGAGTTTCTGTCAGTAAAGTTGCACTGAATTGTGTCTGCCTTCCTACTGCCTGGTTCGCCAGCTCGTGCTCAGCAATTTGGTGCTGCAGGATACCCCTGCATCTGCCCTCCTGGGCATCTCCCGGCATGTGGGGTGCACCCAAGGCTTCAGAGATGCACATCTCTACTTGCCTGGGGAGAACCAGGCTGGCAAATGCCCAGCTCCAGTGCCTTTAACAACAAACCTTCCGGTGCCTCAAACTGATGGGGTGAAGAGTAAATAGTAAGTCCTATTAGCAAAAAGATATATTTTTTTTTTTTAAGCGGCATGTGTGTTACTGAGGTTTGCTGTCATGCTCGCATCAATGGTGGGTATGATTTGTACTTTTAAGAGACCTGGTTATATCAGCAAGACAAGCAAACAGAGCACAAATCTAATTAATTATGATCCTTCTCAGCTCTCCTGTGACGTGGAGATCATAGAAGGTTTGTTGATAATGCTAAGAAAACTATAAGAAGAGCATCTTGCCATTCCTGTGAGCATTTTATCACAGTGTCAGTAATGTTATATACTCTGTTTTTATGGACTGTGTCTTAAAGTTATATTTCTCACAAAAATGTGTCATTTTGATTACCCTTGACAAGAAATTTTACAATGCAACCAGATAAGTCTCTTCTGATTAAAATGGAAAATTTGGGTTTGAAAACTTTTAACAGATCAGGTTTTGGTTTTTCCCATTTGCCTCCCTTTTTAACACTTCATGCAGTGGAATGGAAAAAGGCTTCTCCACACAACATTGGTTTTTTGACAATTTAACCCGTAACATATATAATCTTCATAACTGCTTCAACTTTCAAAAGTTAATCACAGAATAATTACAATGTATTTTCTTTTTTTGTCCACACTGACTCTTTAAATGTCAAAATAGTTTTGACAAACAAAAAGAAGTTGAGAGAGAGAGGAAAAAAGAAATAAAAATAGAAGAGGGAGGTGGGGAGAGACTCAGGACAACCTTTATCCTTTCAAGTCAGCAGAAGCAAATGTTCAGGAAAAATTTACAGATTTTTTTTTTTAAAAAAAAAAGTGAAGCCCCCCAGAACAAAGCAAATGCAGAATTTTAACATTATTGAGACAGTTGGATATCCACTGTCTAGAAGGATATGTTGCAGGTACACTGCATAAATGTTCATACTTGGCTCTCTAGGGCATTGACATTTTTTGAAGGTATCAAGAGATGTTTGTTGGAAATGGGAAATGCAAGAAAATCCCACAAACCCCTGGTTAGGTGGTAGGATTCTTTTACACTTGGTCCAAGTGGCCAGTGCATCCCATCAAATTTATTAAGCTAAAATTCTTTAATCTGAGAATCCAAAAGCAGCAATCGGCTTTTTTTGAGCAGAAGAACAGCATCCAGTTCTAAAAGTACAGGCCAGGGAGCCAGATGACCTAGATCCTATCATTGACATGGAGCAGAGGCGTGAGCCCCGCTCCCCGTGCCTCGGAGACTGCAGCCACTCCGGTAGACAGCGTGGCATCTGTTTAGTGGTGCAGAGAGGTGCTGCCCAGCAAGTTCCTCAAATCTTTCTGCTTTGCAAACAAGACAGGGAAATTTAGGTAGGCCAAATGCAATTTTCCAAATCATTTTGGAGGTGAAAAGCTACTGTCCTCATTTTTTATTTAAAACCAGTCTCTTTAAAGCAGAGGGGACAAAACCCACTGCGTAAGTGTGATTCCATTCCAGCTTTATATTGCAGTCTCCTCTGCGCTCTGGTTACTGCTTTGATATTATAATGGTGTTATTTCTTGTAACACGGGGCTACTATGGGACTCATTAGCCGTAAACCTTACCCTTGGAAAATGTAAAAGTCAACACCAACCGTCACTAATAATGTATTTCACCTACTGTTATTGTAAGTATGTGAACACAGTCAGAATCTGCTCGGTGCCTGCTCATGTTGTCCTTTGGAAATATCCTTTTGCAGAGTCTCTTCCTCTGCTAAGCGCAGGCTTCATTGAACATATTTATTTCAGGTTTTCAAATATTTTTCTACTTATAAAATGAAGCAATTGATCTAGGAGATTGCTGTAAGGGTTTTTTTCCTTAGGAGGAAATAAAATCTGGGTGTGGACCTGAGGGGAGATACCCACACTACATTTCATCTCAACCCTCCCCACCATTCCTTCTTGTGAATTTAAAAAATCCTTGTGTTTCAAAGTGCAGGATCTGTTAAATGGAACATATTCTTTTCAGAGATCTGTATATTTAATAGATTCGCTGGAAAGTAGCCTTAACGCCGTATCAGTGCTCTCTGTGGTGTGTAGCTCATCGGCTTGTTTGGAAAAAATCAGCTTTCACCTCATCAGAAATGTTGTCTGATTCAACTGCAGATGATGCCTTCCCTTCTTCCCCACCTGTAATCCATCTCATTAAAACCAATTACAGCATTACACTGAATGACCAGGTAAAGCGGCAATGAGAGCCCTTATGCTTCTGTATGGGTGGCTTATAGATGTTAAAAAAGATTTAAGGGAAAAATAGAAGAATACCGTGTTATACCTCTGAGTTTACCCAGAAGCAGAACCTGACAGGAACAAAAAAAAACTCCCAACCATATCCAGTCCTGTTAGCAGAAGTACTCAAAACGTGGATTAGCACCATCTGCAGGTTTGCTGTGCTTGTAATCCCATGTGTGATGAAGCAGCTGGCATCTACTTCTCACAAGGAGCAAGGCAGAAGGCTAGATCTGGCCACCATTTGGGTGGCCATGAGAAGAGAAGATGACAAAATCCAGGGATCCTTGTGTCCAGTTGCTTGCATTCACCTTACATTTTCTTTTAGCTAGTGCAGTATCCACTGTTGCTAGAGTCAGCCAAACATTTTCACCATGTTGTTGGTGTAATTAAGTAACACAAAAAACATCAGCCATTGAGTTTCTGTGCTAAATCCAATGAATGTGAAAATATTCTATAGCTCTTACATGCTGCATCACATCAGGAGGGAAATACATCTTTCAATCACATGTCCCTTTGTTACTGGTCGTTTAAATTTGGTTTTCTATGTATAGATATATATTTTTAAATCTTCTAGATTGAAATAGTTGTGGATAGATTGATTGTGAACTGATTTATGATCCATATTGCACCAGAGAAGTAATTTTATGCATATAACTTCTTTTACAATTACTTCCACAATGATTTCAAAGGATTTCACTGCTTGTGGGAGGCCGTCAATAAGTGGCACTTGCATATTCATCCATTTCAATCTGAGATTTTTAAAGACCTGGGGGAATAGAACAGAGCCACTGGAAATTAATTTTTTCAGCAAGTTTTCTTTTTCATTTTTTTAGGGATAACCATGCTTCAGTGAAAGCTTTTTTAAAATGAAAGTATTCCTAAATTCACAAATGCTGAAAGCTAAAGATTTCCACCAAAATGTAGCAATTCCTTTCAGTATCTTTTGTCATTCAGTTGAATGTAAATCTTGCATCTGGGCTTTTGTAGATATTTCTTTTCTATTAAACGTGCACTATTCCCAAGTGAATGAAACTACTCAGAAATGAGTTTGTTCTTTGACTAGAAAATCAGCTTTCCCAATTTCTTAGATTATTTAATAGAACTATGCTTTTAAAATTGCCAGCTTAAAGCTCTCACTCCTGCAACACTAGAATATCTGGGGGTTGGTTTCCCACCAACTTTATTTCTCTCCTTTGCGTTCAAAAGGCCAGATTCTGTTCCCACCTGACAAGAAGTGAGCAGAGAAACAAATCTGCTCTTGTTCCTGGGTTAAATGATAACACCCAGTGCCTGCTGTTAGACTGGCAGATTAGTACCACCAAGCTGCAAGGAAACAAGCAGATTTCCAGCAAGTTGTTGTAGGAAACAAATGTCCTGGGAGCATCACACAAGGGATGTCTATGCCATGCAGTCACGTGCACTGTTGAGCTCCCCAAAGAGCTTGGCACAGCACTTTGTGGAGGTACTTGCTCAGGTCTCATTAGGAGTGCAATTGCATTAATGTTCATGGTGTTCAGGCTAGTAATTCCTGTCTTTAAGCCAACTGTACTAGCTTAGGCATCACACGCATTTGGTAGTGCTGGGTTAACAGTTGGACTGGATGGTCTTAAAGGTGTTTTCCAACCTAAAGGATTCTCTGATGCTGTGCTGCTTCCAGCTCTGCGGTCATTTTGGCTAGTGGCAAATCGGGTATCTACTCACTGCAGTACATTGCATGATGGCACCTTAGCTGTGGGCAGTGATAGCAAGTGTAGAACATGCTGGTATCTCACCCAGTCACTGCTGAAATAGGAACCAGCTGAGATAAACCACCAGTTTTTTTGAATTGTTAAAATGGGTCCTGCTAACCTCATCCATAGGTACCTCTGTTCCACACTCAGACACAGCAAATGCTGTCCAGACATTAATTATCCATGCCATTTGTTTTAACGTGAGAAGAACACAGTCGTTGAGAAGCTATGATATCCATTCCTCTGTGCTGACACCAACACCCCAGCCCTTAGGGTTAATCACTAGAAGTGGAGTAAGACTTGGGGGGGGGACGGGACAACCTTTTTTCAAATATTGACTGCGCATCACCACAGTTTTGCAATCTCAAGCTATATGTAAACACTAGAATGAGCTGAAAAAAACTGTACTTCCAAAATTCCTTTTTAATTTGTAATAAATCCATTTTGGAATTTACTAAGGCCAGCACCAGATGGCCTGGAGCATGTTCTCATTCATATTTCAAAACAGAAAAACCTTTCTCAGAATCTGCAAGCTATGTCTTTTTCATGGGGATGATTTCTGTTGAGCAAGGAAAACTCAGGTTAATTAGGCCAAATAAGCTGATGCAGTCAGAGGCAGAGCGCAGAGGTTGCAAGATTGAAATCCATCAAGACACCGTGTCGACAAATGCCCTCTTAACTTGTTTGTTATTTGCTAGGGGGGTTGGACACATAATTATATAGAAATATATTGCTTTTTTGTTACAATAAATGCGCCGATGTAAAAGGTCTTCATTCAGTAGAGTTACGAGGTGCAACCAAGTAAAACTGCACCTTGCGAAGACGGCTGCACTAAGGCGGTGGGGATATTGAAAAGTTTCATCTCAGTAGCGTAGACTGCTGTAAAAATGCCCTTGTCTATATAGAAATGAACATTGTAAGTGGTTTTGGGGGAACTAGAAGGGAAGTCCGGAGCAGAGGTGCCCCCAGGGTTCCTTGCCACCTACCCTCATGCCTATAATTTGGTGATTTGAACCCTGAGAGTCAGGGAGAGCTGGACACCAAATTGGGGAGAAGTACTTTGGGAGGTGAATGAGGCAATATTCTGTACCAAGAGGTGGGGCCTTAGGCTGAGACTTTGACCGTCTGAGGGAAAGAAGTGGTGAACACTGGTATGCAGTACTCCTATGGGTGTGTTTAAACGGTGGGTTTGGCTGTGCTCCCCATAGGCACAGTGGAGATGTATCTGATGCCAACCAAATCCCTGGGGCAGGTGGTAGGTGTCATGGAGCAGCTCAGATGTGACTCTCATGAGCAGGGTCTTTGGGGACATCTCTGATATGCTGAGAACCAGTGCTAGTCTGGTGATCATCTCTTTCAGGGCAATTAGGCAGATTAAGGATCAATTTCCAAAATGTTTTTCCAGTACTGGACATGTAAAGTGTTCTCTCCTTTCCTAAAGGATTGGAAACTATTTTTCTTTTTTCTTTTCTTTCAACCTGACATCCTTTCTGAACTTTTACTTCTTTCAAATAGACAGCCTTCTTAGGAAGTACCTAAAATAAACAAAATCCCCCAAACTGATTGTGGCACCTGAATTTCACCCCTATGTGATTTGTACCCACAGTTTGAAAGGAGCAGAAAAGCGCAGCTGGAAAGAGACAGACACACTTATCTTGTGCACGCTGCCCTTGCCTATGTGCCGCAGAGCTGGTGTCTACCCCTAATATGAGCATCTTGGGGAGGAAAAGAGAGAATTCTGTAGCCTGCTATCTCCAGATTCAGGGTGTTTAACTGCTAATGGAGAGCAAATATTCACCCAAAGAATAGGCAGATTCTAGTATCTGCAGAGAAAGAGAGAGAAAGATTCAAACCTAAAATCTCCAGCTGGGTCCAGCTGCTTGGGACTTAAGTCACTTCTCACTGCCTGCATCTCCAGGAGCCTTCAGCTCCAGGGATGTCTTCCTTGAACCCTGGGTGTTTTATAACCTCTGAAAGTAAATGGAGAGATAGACATCTGGAAAGATTTAGAATTACCTTAAATCTGACCAGCAATTCATCTTTTCCAGTGTTAGAAGCGGGCAGCACCAGATATTCTTAAGGAAGAAGCAAGGCTTTCAGCAAGCTCTACAGAGCACCATTGTATTGCAGATAGGATTTTGCCCCTAATTTTTGTAACTTTTGGAAAATGGCCACCTGCGTGATTCACAGCTATCATCAGGGGTGAAGTTCAGACAGCAAATTTCTCTAAATGTCGTCTTATACAGGCTGGAGGCAGAAGGAGAAATCTTCTTTGTCCAGGTTGTTTCTGTCATTTTGGGACACAGCGCTGTGGCGTTGTTTCACTGCCCGCAAGCAGTTTGTCCGTGATGGTGTCCATGCAGGTAATTCTGGGCTCCACACCCACCCCAGGCCTTTTCGGAAGCGTTTGTCAGGAGGATTTGGCTGTAGTCAGAGCAAGGATGGATGTCTGCCTCCCATGGCTCTCTGGGCCCTCGCTGCCACCCTCGGTCACTCTAAGAATGTGTCGGCTCCATCGACAAATTCCATCACTGACAACATGCATGTCAGACGCAGATCTTCCCTGATTCTGATTGAGTTATCGATCTGCCTTCAGAGAGCGCGACCTGGATTTATCCCTACGCACTGTGCAGGTCTCTGGGCCAGTGAAAATGAAAGTTAATCAGACAAGGATCCTAGCCAGTTTCAAGAAATAAACACCATCTAACTTGGGCTTAACACAAGGTTGGGTAGTTCTTTGAAAAAAAATCTCCCACCATGGTGCTCTTGAACTAGCTTAAGTGCAGTAGCTCCGTGTCTGCCTTCGCTCAGAGCTGAGGCATATCCAAAATCCAGCACTGGCTGGCTGGTTGCTCCTTGCTTCTGCCTGTGGAAGGCAATGAGAAGCAGGAGGGCGCTGAGCTGAAAGCATTGGGATGGGACTCTTTCCTGACTCTGGCCACGGGCTGCCTTTGTGACTTTGGATAAGTCACCAAGTTCTTTGTGCCTCTGTTTACATGCATGTGGACCCGTCTCAATATTTCTACACATCTGGATCTTCCTTTTCCCGATGCTCAGCCTTCCTTCACTGTTTGGAAGGGACATGCCTGTGTGCTGCCAAGCACAGGACACCCAGCCTGTGGGGAATGCTGCTGTTCGCGAAGCTAGGTAGTCATATTGTACAAAATGTGAACAGCTTCTCTGTCTCACCCAGTCTTTTAGCAAGCAGAAGCTTAGCTTTGTTAGAAAGTACCTAACAGAACCTGATTTGTTCTTAGACTATCTTGATGTGTCTGTGCAGAAAGTAGTTTTGGGTCCCAACAAAAATGTCTTTGCTTTCTTACATTTAGTGTTTCAGAGGGATTGTGGCCAGGACCCTGGAAATCCTAGGTTTTATATGCAGCCTGACCACAGGCTTGCCAAGTGAAGAGGTGGCTTCATCAGGGTGCACTGCTTTCATGTACTTCTTTTTCCCCCCTTGTGTTTGATTAGGGTGGTGGCTCCTTGGGGCAGCGACAGATGCCAGAGCACCAGGCACACTCAGCTCTCCCACCAGGGTGGCCTGGGGCTGCATTTGCTGCTACAAAAATAATAGAAGTAAAAAGTGAAGGATACTCCTCCACTCCAGGCTCACTGCTAGACCTCCCTCCCATAGGCAGTGGTACACTGACAAGGGGACACTCATGGACAGTGTGGTGCACACACGTGCATGCCCACATGCTCATGTGCATGTGCTGGCTCTCTTTTCATGTTTAATGTCTGCTCGGTGCCGATAGAGTCTCTTTTGAAGAAGTGCTCATACTGTGCTCTTGTAATGGAGCAGAAAGTCTAGAATGTGAGAGGGACTGATCTTTGTTTATTTTTCTTTGGCAATTTTGTGGTGAGAGCTGTGATTAGCATGGAGACTAAGATGTTACAGAGTGGGAGAAGTTTAAATATAATTACAAGTTGCTGCTCTCTGCAGCCAGCTCTGTAACTTACATGAGGGATGGAGAGAGCATTTTTCCCATGGTGATAGGGGAGCACAGAGGATGCCCCGCTTGCTGAAGATCTGAGAGGCAGGGAGTTCTGTTTGGGAATGGGAAATAGCCTTTGGGGACCAGGAAGAAAGAAAACAAGACAAGCTGCAGAGCTCCTCATGCATTAACAAAGCTAACAGGGAATTACTGTCATCTGCAAGAGAGGATGTTGGGAAAAGGCCACTCAAACTTCGTAATCCGGAGTCCATCTATTTTCAGTAGACCTGGGGTGGATACACTTTAATTTTGGAAGTGGAAACACTATGTAAGTCTTTTTCCTGTTCCTAGTAACATCTTCTCCAATTTGTTTAAGACCATTGGTCTCTGTAGTGTGATCTGCCTTCCCAGTTGGGGTAGCAGGGAGGTGTTCAGAGGCATGAACCTCCTTTCTGGCTGCTCCGCTCTGTGTTGGCAGTTTCTTTACAGCCTTTGATGCACATTACAGCACCTTGTGGATGTTTCCATCTCAACCTCACTGTGAAGAAGACTACTCCTGGTGCCCACAGATCTTGCAGAATTATTTAATATTTTTTTAAAACAAATAGGTAGCTTTTGGTGGCAACGTGAGTGCACAAAGAGCAGAGGTGAAAGCATTATTTGTAATGAAGGTCCAGGATGCATTGGAAAGGAAGGCAGAAAGTGCACAGTAAAGCAGGGACTAAGAAATTCCAGTACTTGAAAGAAAATGCTTGAATTTGGTAGTAGTTTGGTAACGTTGGCCTGCTTGGTGTGTACAGTCTTACAGGCTTGTAAGCCTCTTCTCAGGAAGTCTGTTACATTTCGGAAAAAGCAGACAAACTTTCAGGCACAAAAGTCCTTCTTCAGCTTATCCTTTAACCTCTTGTGAGCAAAGGCTTTTTTTCTGTTTTATTTGTTTCCTGCAAGTACCTGTTTGGGTTCCTACAAACCTTTCCTTATGTGTATTCAAGTAAGACAGCGCCATGTCCTAAGATACTCTTTATGACTACCTTGTTATTTACTTAGTGGTCTTACATACATATGAGGAGAAGATATTCTTTCCCTGCACGTGATATTGTGTTAAAAATGTGTTACGGTCAACATTTTTTTAAATTCTGGCTATGAAAAATTTGGTTCCTGAAGCACAGGGTTGCAAACACTTGAGTGTTAGATAGTTAGTTCCAGTCGTGAGTGAGTATATATCACCACAGTTGCATTCATGTTTTTTTTAAATAACCACAAAAACACATCCAGGTACTAAATAAAGAAGCTGGTTTTCCACTGAGCTGAATTCTTGAAACTCCTGACGACCAACAGTTATTTAGTTTAAATTATAGTAAATGGGGATGCTTTCCTCTAGAGGCTTGAACCTACTTGGAATCTCATTTTGGTTATTTGTGGAAGGAAATGCTGGCCCAGGGTTTCATTTCTGCTCAGGCTTCTCTGTTTCACAGGGGAAAAATGAAGATAAATTAGATGGGGTCAAAACTCACTTCTCACGTATGCCAGGTAAATCTGAAATAATTTCACACTACTTTCAGTTCAACTGAGGTAAATCTGGGATCACAACAGCGAAACCAGCAGGCTGGCTGTATTCATACAGCTGCAACAAGGTGCTGAGATACTACGGGGCTAAGTGCTACAGAAAAAAGCTTCGGGTTAATTTTTTTTAAAACACTGAAAACAGCGAGCATGTCCTGTGATTTAAAACTCTGATAGATTCCAGTGCATGTCTAGAAACAGAGGGAGAGAGAAGCTGTACTTCCAGATGGGAAGCTGCATTAGAAGTGTGGAGTGTCTATCTGAAAAGAGACACCTGGGTAAGTGAAGATACTAATAAATAAGCATCCTGGGCTTTAAGCCTTGTGAGTGCTTGTAAGAAAACAGTTGGAAAGCCTTAAGTGAGGGTGTCTTTCTCGTGTGCAGCTGACCAAGTGTCTTGCTTACAGTTACCATGTGTCAAGATGTTTCTTGCTCATTAGTTTTACACTGATGGAAAGCAACTTTAAATCACTCTTTAGAGGAATCCACCGTGAGGCATGCCAGCTGTGTGCCAGATGAAGGAGTTGTAAAGTCATGTTGGACAGGAAAGAATATACCAGAGAGAGAGATTTAAAGTCATGAGAAAGATAATTACTTTGCACTCAGACATTAGCCATAGGAAAGGAAAGGGAAGAATTATACTCTGCATTTGTTAGAAGGTTTCCTGCTATCTCTCCATCCCACTCACACATGCACACACATGCACACAGCTGAATTTACTGTCGCAGTGTCAGGTTAACCAGGACTGCCAGCATGGGAGAAATCCTTATGGGAAGATTTCTCAGGAAGCACAGACTCACTCCTTTCTTGTCACATTTGCTTTTGCACTACAGACTGCAGAAGAAGTTGCCCCAGACAGGATGGATGCAGATTCTCTGCTTGCTAAGAGGCTTTGAAAACATCACACACACACACCCATGACTATTTCTAAAGGGTAGGACTGGAGCTGAGGAAGGCAGTAGGTGGCATGTCTCTGGAGGTGGTGAGGAAGGTGATGATGCAGAGATCTGCTCAGGGCAGAAGAAAGCGTGACTGAGCAACCAAAAATGGACCAGATCATCCCAGCCATGTGCCTAGGGCAAGTTCAGCGCATACACAACAGCTCTTTGCATTTCTGCACCAGCCTACCTTACCAGTTCTGGCAAGGTAGAGGTACTAAGCCATCCTCTTCTTTAGGAGCTTCTTGAAATATCTTATGGCTATTGTCAGCAATGCTCTGCCCCCTTCAGACCAGAGTCCAGTGCTCTCTCCCTTCACAATTTCCTTCCCAGTCCTTCCAGCTTCTCTGAGTTCTCCTTATCCTCCTATTTTGGTGCTATTATTCTTTCTTTCAGACTGAATAACTGGTCATGGAAGGCACTAGTATTGTGCTTGCAGGGGTTTCGGGGCATGTTGGCTGTGTGGGAAGTTATGAGCTGGGGAGGTTCTCTGGCTCCCAGCACAGACCTGATGTGCTGCAAGCCCCAGTCTTGCTGAGCACTTCCCCCAGCTTGCACAGCTGGAAATTTTGTAATTGATCAGATGTTGCCCAGTAAACAGAAAGCTGACTTGGAGGGTTCTCAACCTTGGTCACTCAGTCACTGTTTTTATTACAGTAGTACCTTTGGGCAGTCTCTCAGGTGTCAGTTACTGTTTTTATTACAGTAGTACCTTTGGGCACTCTCTCAGGTGAAAGCCTGGTACAAATGCTGTCAAAATTAAAAAGAAGCAAAAAGAAACAAAATTAGTGTCCAAAAGATCTGTTTTACATATCGTCTAATTTTCTCTTAGGTGACAAAGGCACCCCAAGTATGTTCACTAGATTCATCAGGAAAATGCTATCAATTACATGTTTCTGCTTAAAATAGTAGGGAATTTTTTTTCTAATGGAAATCTTTTGAACCCCTTTTAAAAGGCCACCAGAGATGCCCCACTGTTGACACCTAGCTCCCATAAGGGCAGCAGATGAGATGTAGGATTTGCACTGCCTGTAATCACCCTTAGTGTAATGAAACTCTCCTTTTTGTCATTGATTTTGTTTTGGGTTTTTTTAAGTCCTTCATTTAGATACTAAATGAAAGTATCTTTACAGGAAATTTCTTTCTGCCCATTTGTCAGGGCCTTAACCACTGCAGCTGCAAACATCGCTGCTGCCTGCGGATGGGAATTACAGCCTTATGAAGTCTCTACAACATGACCCTATTACCTGCCCCCCTTCCTCCCTTCCGTATAGCTTTGTGCATGGATAGACCTTTTGGAAAGTTATCATTTGGATGTAAAACAATTATCCTAAAACAGCCAGAGCAAAGTGAACACACAAATTTATCTTCTCTCTCTTTCTTTTGGTGAAGAACATCTATCTTCCATGACCTCTTGATTACTGAAGCCTTCAAAATATATTCTTTGGTCTGTGACACTGTGCTCCGTGCAGGGCTGAGCATTAAATATCACCCTCTGTGATTAATTGGAAGTTAATTAAATCTATCACTGAAACAATGAGAAGGCAATGATCTATGTAATCATTGAAATAGTAAATGAAATGATGTAAGGGCCCTCCATTTCACTTATTGACAGTGATGGAGGGGTGCCTAAGCCCTGCTGCTCAGCTGTGCTTTCTGCCTGACCACACAGGCCTGCTCAGGCAGACACAAACTTTCCAATGAACCAAGTGGTGAAGCAGAGCTAATGGCGGGTCTACTAGATGCTGCTTTTCCTTTTTGTTTGTCATCTTTGGATGCTGCTCAAAAGGCTTGTAAGGTACCTCTGGTATTTTGGGTGTATGGTACAAGTGGTGCACCTAAAATGGCAATCCCAAGGGACAAAGCCTTTCAGTACTGCGCATGGATCATTTTTGTGTTTTCAGCGTGAATGAAAATGTGGCTGCTCTGATTGTGTGGTAAGCAATGACATGACATTTATTATTTTACATTTAAAAAGTAAATTCACATCTTACTTGAATTTATATGAATCTATAGTTTTTCGACAGCTCTGAAGCTGATGCTGTTCATCCCGTCTTGGCAAGAGATGTTGAGCACGTGACCATTTATTTCCTTCTTGTTTCTCACTGATTGTTAAAATAGTCTAAGCAGTGAACAATCCTAGATTCCATGAAAGTACAGCTGGAAAGGATGCCATATGTTGTAGCCAGTACCCAACCATTTTCTCTAGGTGTATTTCTGGGGGGAGAATAGAGATATTATTTGCTTCCCTCTTAAATGACGTTGTGACAGATTTTCCTTTTGAATGCTATTCCACAAATAGGACCTGTTTTTTAATATAAATGGAAATGTTTTGTAGTATTAATTTCATATTTCAGATGCATGTTGATAACACCAGATATACCCTCAGACACCATTCTCAATAAATCCTCTCTCACTCTGGAAACAAAAGAATGGCAACCTTGAAGGAAAGGTCAGGAACTTGTCCATTCCCTTTCCTTCCTCCCACCTTGGTTTTTCTCCTGAAGCTATCCCTGGGCACATGTGCACCCTGGAAGGACACAAGTCTGTGCATTCCCTTTGACAGGATGAGCTCAGTTCTTTGCCTTGGCTCCACAAGCTCTCAAAGTGCACCCGAAAGTTCAAAAGGCTCATATAATTAAAGTGGGTTCCCTTCAGTTCAGCTGTAATACATGCTTTAACCAGGAGACATCACTTCTCGGTGTACTACTTACTCTCTTCAGTGCCTGCCTTTCTGCTCCGGATCTCTAATTCTTCCACTCGTCCTGTAGCAGACGTGGTTCTCATCTTGTCTGGGCTGGCTCTGAGGGCAGTGGAGTAACTCTTGGCTTTACCATGGCAGGCTTTAGTCTTTCTCGAAACAGAAAGCATTTCCCTGCAGAGGCCCAGCTCCATTAAGCCATGTACTGTAAAACACAGCACAGAGAAACCATCTGATGTCCAAACAGTTTGTGAGCAAAGGTAGTGTAAGTTTCTTATCTCCTCAGGAGCAGTTTAAGACTGTGTGTCACACTCTGATCCCCAGTCCTCGTCTCTTTCATGGGTAAAATGTTTTATTCCCTCTGGCAATGTTTTCCACAGCAAAAAACAGTGGCACTGCATGCAATGAGGGGTGAAAAGGCCTTTCTGAAGACCCGTGACTCCTTTGGGAAGGAAAACATACCACAATTTTCTTTCCTCGCCCTCCTGACCCTGCATCTTCAGTGTTCTATTCTTACAGATAACCAGAGGTGGTGTCCAATTTGTTTAATTAAATGAAAACTAAACCCACCACTAAGCAATAGTTACTGACTAAGCAAGAGGGAACCATTATTTATCATGAGAGCTGTAAGAGAGCCCTTTCTATGTGGCCTCCTCGCTAACAGCAATAAATTAGTAACCTCACAGTGTCCTGATAACTAAATGAGGTTCGAGGAACCCACTCAAACCACTGTGGTCAGGAGATAGTACTTCTGTGTTTTATCTCTGTCTTTCTTTAACCGATACAGGAATTATTTCTGAGATGATCAAAGGAAAATCATCTCTGCTCCAGGAATATTTGAAATACTTGGTCCTCGCTTCAGAAAACCACAGCCTTTCTTCTTTGTAGCTGATGAAGGGGTGTGAGATCTGGATTTTACACTGCAAATCAGCTTTACTAATTTTATTTGTATCCAGAACCTGTCAGATTGGTTTGACCTTGGGATCTGAAAGCCATCTTGTGAGAAGCTGTGTTTCTTGCCCTGGGTGAGCTCATGCGTGAGGCACCTGCTGTCCAGAAAGGTAGCTGGGAACTCTGTGGGTGAGGTGGGCAGCGGGGGGCCCTCTGAGCTGGGATGCCCTGCCAGCCACCAGGACAGGCAGTGCTGTCTGCCTGCTTCTGTCAGCAAAGAAAACAGCTGGGGCTCAAAATCAGACCCAGCCCAGCCACAAAACAGTGCTAGCTTCACTTCTCTGTCACAGCTGCACCTCGGTCCCCAGCATAAAGCTTCTGGGGAAAACGAACCCGAATTCCTGGGTGAAGAATCGTTCAGATGGTGTTTAATATTCAAGGTCAAGTTCCTACCATTTATTATTTATTGAGCTCTCTGAGCTTGCTCAGCACCGCACAATACATAAAGACACAGACTCTCTCATAATGGATTTGCAATCTAAATTTCACAGTGTAAGATAGATATTGGTACATATTATACCTGGTGGCTAGGTCACAGTCCGGTCTCAGAACAATGCAGAGATTTTTTTAAAAGCTTCTTCCATTAGTAGTCCATTAGAGTGGCATAAACTTTTTAGATTTGAACAATTAATCCCCCTAAAAATATTCAAATAGATACATTGAGTATTTTAAATACATTTAGTACATGTGGAAAGTGCTGACCTGACATAACTACCTATCTATGTCCTCCTAGCCACAGAACAGCAACAGCAGGGAGTCCAAAGAAGTGGTTTCACATTTTCTGTAGTGGTGCAATCAGTTTAAAACCATCGCCGTACACCATTCCCAGTGCCTGCTTCAGGATGGTGTCAGAGCCACAGGTTAGGATAAGAGGTTGGTGCCACTGGCACAGGGCAAATAGGCTTTAGGGGGCTCTCGGTGAGGCCAGCTTTGCACATGCCTCACAGGCATGTGTTTCCAGAAGAAACATGTGATGTGGCAGGTTAAGCACCGCTCTCATGAGGGGACCCCAAAGGTAATACACACACCCCCACCCCCGCCCCAGCCTCTGAATCTGACTGTCTCCATGGAAAGCAACAGAAATGCAGCGATGTAGGGTGGTAAAGGGAGCTGAGCTGGTAGTTCTCTGAATCTGCTGTCTTGGTAGGATGAGGAAGCCAAGAGGAGCTCAGTTTAGCAAAGCAGCTGCCATGAGTTAGTCTTAAAAGGCGTGAACGGCAAAAAGTCCTGGAGAGCTGAATTGCAGCCCTCACAGGAGAAACCTGCCGTAAGACTTGAAGAGTGAAATGGAACAACCCAGGCAGGCATGGAAAAGAAAGAATCATCTGCAAAACAAGAAAACAGGGAGAGAATGCCTCTGGATTTGCGCTAAAATGGATAATGCCACCAGATGTGGTTTATCTGTGCGGGAAGCAGTCGGAACAGCACCTGTCACCTGCAAGGGGCTTTTCCTAATGCTATGCAGTGCATGTGCAGCCTCAGGGAGCTCCCTCGTGGATCCTCTCACAGGATGGCAGACGCAAATGCTTTATTGTACTGTTATTTCTCTGGGTAAATAGACTGTTATTTGATTTTTGGTTCCAAGAGCAAGCTTTTGGTTTCCTCTTCTGCCATTTGTGTCTGTAGGAGCTGTATGCTTGCAAGGGCTGTGTTTTTGCACTCACTTCTGTGCAAGCTTGTGTCTGAGGGACAGGTGTGTGCCTCTGTGCTAGGGAAGCTGTGGTCTGCTTTCCCTTTTTCATCCCTTACAGAACCCTGAAGGTTGCCTCTGGAAGGTGTTCCAACTGAAATCACAGTGGAGAAACTTGGCATTTTCTAATCTGTGTCTTGCACTTTTTGGGTAGCAGATTACTTCTTCATTTCCCCCCATTTTCCATTTCTTTCTGCTTGCAAGGGCTCCCTCTGTGCTGTTTCAAAGAAGCCAGTGCAATTAGGGACATTGCTAATAAGCTCACAAAATAGACACATGGAGGCTGGGGACAGAATGAGAGCTGAATTAGCTTCCTAATGGCTTTATATTGGAACACTGAGTGTCTACCCTTCGTACTTACCTTGAGTTGAGGTATGGGTTCGGTAGGAGCTATGTTTTCTTTTTCACTCAGAGCCATGTTCTAGTCTCCACGCTGAGCTCTGCTCAGCTGCACTTCTGGTCCCAGGCAAAGGCAGAGGGGTTGTAGTGGGGTTTATGGCTAACAAGTCTCTCTGAGGCTTTTGTAACTATGAGTGACATTTGGAGAATCCTGTGAGTGTCCCTTGGGATACTGCCAGGATGTCACATGGAAGTTTGGAACTTTTCTACTAAAACTAGGGGAGAGCTGATTACTTCAACACAGCAGTAAATGCAGGCAGCTATTTCTTAATACATACGATAAATAGGCAAAAACACTGAAACCCAGCTATGCATTCGGTGGTATTTCTGTTCAAAGTTACATACCCTCAGCTTAGCTTCTCAGTTATATACTGCATGAGAGAAAGGCTTTCTATCCTCTAGGATTTTCTGTGCATTTGAAGGGCTTTTTGCGTAGAAAGCAACTCCGTGGGGATGTTTCCCACCTTGCTCGCAGTGGGAGCTACCACAACTGCTAAGGAACATCTTAACAGCAGTACCGTTCCCTTGACAACAAAACTCTACAGCGAGAATTTAGTACAATTAAGCTGCTTGGGTAGAAGAAACTTGAAACATTTACGGAAGAGACAAGAAAGCAGAGTACAATTTTGCCTTTTGTGCCTCCCCCACTGCCTGGAAATGTTTTGCCAATTTTTCTGAAGATATATCCATCACCAGCCCTACAGATCTGCTGAATACTTAGTGGGCTTTAAAAAAAAAAGACCTCATGATTCCCATAGGCCCTCCAACCCTTTCTTGTTTCTAATTTCAAAGGCCCTTTTGAGTGGGAAACAAAAGGTTAATTTTCTCCAGCTTGCCCAGGCTGACTTAATGTAACAGAAGGCAGCAAATTGTATTGATTTAGTGACATGCAACTGTCCAGAAAGAGCTATTTATACATTATTCAGGACAAACACTGTCATAATGGACAAACAGCAGCAGCATCTGGGATGTTAATGTCTACAAATAAGATTATTCTTTGAAAGGATTAGGACGAAGCATTTTGTGTAATTAGATTTCTCAGTTTCAGGAATGAATTGCCTTTTAGCAGTAAAAGCTGTCACTGAGGGAGCCATTAGCTCCTTATAACTGAATTAAATGCATAATTAGTGACATGATCGCATTAGGATTTGTTTCATTTTTAACTAATCCGGGGCGCGGGGAGGGATGGTCTTTCCAGGTCGCAGCGGCCCACCTCGGCGGGGACCGGCCTCAGCTGGCGTGCTGGAGTCGGGAAAAGTCAGGCGCGTGTGAACGGGAGCCGGGGCCTCGCCATGGCGCTCGCGGGGCTATTCATCACTGGGTGGTGGGTGACAGTGACTGATGGGCTCGGCCCAGGCCTGGCACTTTACCAGTGCAAGAATCATACGAGCCAGGGAGCAGAATGACAGCTGGAGCGCCGTGTCAAGTGGTGTAGAGACCAGAGCTATTAATAATCTGTGCCACATGATCTGTGCCGCCAGAAAACAATGATTTAGACATTGGTTAGAATAAAGATTTCACATTTAGTATGGGGGGACTAGCCTAGCACCAGAGGAATAAATCGCTATTCAATCAGCATGTATGAAAATAAGGCAATGAATACATTAAGGGTTAGCAAAAAGGAGGGGACTGCCTAAGCCCCAGTCCAGGATGAATACTGTTAATCAGTATTTCCTCAGGCTTCAGTGAAGCCGGCAAGTGATGGCATTAAGTGGTGCTGGAAGAGCCACTCTTAAAGCTCTCTGGCTATTACAAGTAGAAACAGCAAGGAACTCGTGCAGGTCCCAGCACTTAGTGCTCTGCCCTGGTCCTGATAAGCCCCTACACATGCTGCAGCTCTGTCAGATGATACCGGTCCTGTCTCAAAAAGCACAGCACACACCTTTCGCCAAGGAAGCCCTCCCTGCACCCATTCTCCTGGAGAAGCCGGCTGCTCGCGGCCTGTAGGTGTGCGCTCCGGGCTGGGTAAAAGGCTGGCTGGCTGGCCGAGCCCAAAGGGGGGTGGGGAATGGAGCCACATCCAGCTGGCGGCCGGGCACACGTGGTGTTCCCCAGGGCTCAGCGCTGGGGCCGGTCCCGGTTCGTGTCTCTGTCTGTGATCTGGGCGAGGGGATCGAGTGCCCCCTCAGCCAGTCTGCAGCCAACACCCGGCTGGGCAGGGGTGCTGATCTGCTGGAGGGCAGGAGGCTCTGCAGAGGGGTCTGGGCAGGCTGGATCCGTGGGCCCAGGCCACTTGTATGAGGTTCCACAGGGCCGAGTGCCGGGTCCTGCCCTGGGGTCACACCGGCCCCACGCAGCGCTCCAGGCTGGGGCAGAGCGGCTGGGAAGTGCCTGGGGGGAAAGGGCCTGGGGGTGCCGGTGGGCAGCCGGCTGGGCAGAAGCCAGCACCGTGCCCAGGTGGCCAGGAGGGCCAGCAGCATCCCGGCTTGTGTCAGCAACAGCGTGGCCAGCGGGACCAGGGCAGTGACCGTCCCCCTGCACTGGGCACTGGTGAGGCCGCCCCTGGAATCCTGTGTTCAGGTTGGGGCCCCTCGCTGCAGGAGGGACACTGAGGGGCTGGAGCGTGTCCAGAGACGGGCAGCGGGGCTGGGGAAGGGGCTGGGGCACAAGTGTTGTGAGGGGCGGCTGGGGGAGCCGGGGTGTTCAGCCTGGAGACAAGGAGGCTCAGGGGGGGCTTATCGCTCTCTGCCACTGCCTGACAGGAGGCTGTAGGCAGGTAGGAGTAAGTCATCCCAAGTAACAAGCAGTAGGACAAGAAGAAACAGCCTCAAGTTGCGCCAGGGGAGGTTCAGACTGGAGATTAGGAAGAATTTCTTCATGGAAAGGGTGGTCAAGCATGGGAACAGGTTGCTCAGGGAAGTGTTTGAGTCTCCATCCCTGGAGGTATTTAAAAGACGTGTAGATGTGGTGCTCAGGGACATGGTTTAGTGGTGGACTTGGCAGTGCTGGGTTAATGGCTGACTTGATGATCATAAAGGCCTTTTCCAACCTGATTCTATGATTGTATGACCTTCCTGGTACAACTACATCTTTTCCAGCCTCTACTATGTCAAGAGAGGGAAAAAAAAATGTGTGCACCAGCACTTGCCAGCCCCAACGAGACCATGTGGACCCAGGAGGGTCTGTGACTCGCTCTCCAGAAAACATGCGCAGGGCAAATTCATCCTTGGCCTCTACCCAGCACGTAGCGTAAGGATCAGCCATGAAAGTGGGGATCCTTGGTGAAAGGTTTGTGGCCACAAGATTTTTGTTTCTCTAGTTCTGCTTCAGTAGCATTTGTAATAGTTCAAACTGTGGTATAAAGCAGAGTTTCTGAATGGCATTTGTGGTGGGTTTATTCTCAGTTCTGGCTCTTCCCTGTCACTTCAATACCATAGTAAGTCTGTTTCACCCATTGCACATTTTAGTTGTGCTCTTTGACATTCACGTACTTCCCCCAAACACTAGGTTTTGCCAGGATGGTCACATTATGGGTAGCTCTATATTGACAGAATGGAGATCAGAGCTCAGATTCCTGGAGAACTTCTGGTGCCGGTACCAGCTGAAACACTGCCACTACTTTGAGAGAGATGTGCTTTCACAATTTAACTTTACTTCTTCTATGGGGAGTCATTCTGATTTGGCTCAGCTAGTGATCGGAATTCCTATGTCACATTGTGTTCTGAGTTGTGTTATCACTGGTATCTGACAAGGTCTTAGTGAGGACCCGCTGAAAACGACAGTCCCTGCTGCAAAGAATACAGTGTCTTACTCCCTTGTATACCTTATAGTTTGTCAGGAAGCATAATTTTAGGGGTGTCATGCACACATAAAAATTGTGAGGTAACCAAGAATCAGTCCTACAGTATGAAGATGGGAAGTCAGAGTAAGTAAGCCTCAGGGTACAAAGTAGTTAGAGCAGCTTGGGAAGGCCAGCATGTGCAAGAACACCTCAGATGCTCCTGCTTCCCATGTTTGGCTGTCACCAAGGGCCTTTCAGTGTCCCATATGCTTTGGCTTCCTTTTTTTTTGTTGTTTCTTTGGTTTGGTTTGGTGTGGTTTTTGTTTTCTTGCAACTGCTTTCACCAGCCCTGAATCAAACGCTTAAGTGAGTGATAATAACTCATCTTTTGTGGGGTAGTTTTTTTTCTGTTTGTGTTTTGTACAATTATAAATTGTATAATCTGAGCTCTCACAGCCAGAGCCTAATATATTTGACTTTATTGCTTTTCATTTTATGGAAATAAATTACTGCTCACACTCTGACATTTAAATTAAAGGATCTGCACTAAATCTTGTGTGCCACAATAAGAAATTAAGAGAGTGTTCCTTGCTAAACAAGCAGAGCTGGAAGCCCTAGTCCATGAGCACTGTGTCCATTTAAACCAGTTTATAAAGGGGACGACACGTTTGGTCCATTCTGTGCTTCAGCACCAGTGAGCAAACATTGCTAACCCAGGCAGACTGGACCATGGATGTCTAAGCAGATGAGCTTTCCCAGCCCAGAGGAGCTCAGCCAGGGAAGGCTTGCTGCGTACTCTAGGATGTGCCACACCAGCTTCTGGGGGCTTAAGTTCCTGCTCCTTGTGAACAGGTTCATGAACAGAAATATTTGTATAATTCATATGCAAAGTGACATGACAGGTTGTCCCTGCTTGGATCTGCAGCTCCAAGCCTTGCACAAGCAGAGACCAAAGCGATATGAAGCTGGGTTAGAAATGGCAAGCTTTTTAGAACTCACAAGTTGGGAAGTGGAGAAAGGGCCTTTTGGTTTCGAAGCTGTTCCTGTGCATGGGGGCAGTGACTTCAGGCTTCTCTGTGCTGCATGAAGAACTGAGAGATTCTGGTTTGTTCTTCCATGGAAAACCTGAGACATTTGTGCAGTCCAGCCTCTGCTGGAGTATTTCATTAACTAGAGTATTTTGTGAAAATCACAGTAAAACTGGCAGGACCGCAGTTCCAGTGACATTACATGGCGATTTTTTTTTTCTTACACATTTTAAACTTCTGTATGCTTTATTTCACACCATCCAGGGCCTTTTTTACCTAAACAAGAGCAGCAATGTTAGCCAGTTTGTTCCTGGAAGTGGGTTTCACCAGCTACAGGCAAATCCCAGCTGTTGAAGAGAAATCCTGGAAGCAGCAGGGCCATTGTGAAGGCTGTCAGGACGAGCTCTTTCTCTGTACCTGCCTGCCCTAAAGCAGTTTTTCTGTGTTAGGTGCTTGAACACTATGTGAAGTTTCAACCTAAGCAGATTGTACGTTTCTAAGGGAAAGATGAGTGAAAACTGTATTTTATGCAGTTAATAGAAAATCAGATTTCATTATGGTGTCTGTCCTTCCTAGGCTTGAGTTCAAGAATAAATGTGAACAAAACAAAGAGCAAAGATTTCACTTTGCTTCCTATTCCTATCTGGGCACAGCAACCTGGAGCAGATAATGTACATCCCCTATACATTTCGTGCATTCAGAACCCTGTGACCTGTGTGAGGAAGGGACAAGAGAAGCAGCAGGTAGAAACAAGAAGCTGGAATTGAAGAAACTGAGACTGCAAGAAGGAGCGAGAGGAAGAGGCCAGTAGCAGGGCCATGCATGAGCTGCCCAAGCAAGGCAGTGAGCAGGAACTGGGGGCAGGAAGGTGGACAGTGAGTTCCTGGGAGCAGCCAAGAAAAAGAAAAAGAGCGAAGGGAATCGGGGTCTGAGGTGGTATGCAATGCATCGGATAGAATGGCCCTATAGTAAGTTCAATAGCTAAAGTCCACAAGGAACTGTACTTTGAATGTATACAGGGCTACAACAGGACAGTTTTAATACCTGGAAAAAGCAAGCAGAGATGTTTCAAACTGATTAAAAAAACGAAAGGGTGAGTATTCTTCACCTGAATCTCCCAGTGTCTGTTTCCCATGTGTGAAATGAGTGCACTAAAAATACTGCTTTTCAGGAGGACTTTACAGAAGTGGATTCAGTAGTGCTTGTGGAGGGCTCAGGTAGTGATGGTGGTTAAAGGTTGTACCAGAATTCCTCTGTGCAGCTTTAAAACCAAAATTTTCTCTCTCAGAAATGATGCACTTTGCAGCCCCTACTTTTGTGTGTGTTATGTAACAAATTATATTGCAACTTGGCATAAAACAAGCAGTGCAATGTCCTTAAAGTTTGATGCCAAGCAACAGCTATAATTTCAGAGTCCCAGGGGAAAGTGGACCTTTGGGTTACACGAGATGACACAATTAAACATGCCCTGGAGGTTTCCCAGGCTCAGAGGCCAGTGAGGAACAGCTCGCAGCTTTGCTTGTAAATCCTCTTAGCTTCCAGGGCAGGATGAAGTACACATATTGCTTATTGTGAGCAATCTTAGGTACGGGCATGCACCCTCTGGAATTGTGCCTGGGCATCTTTTAAGAAGGTGCTGGTTGGCACAGGCCAAAATGGTGTCAGGGAAAGTCATAGCTGTTTGTTGGGGCAGACAACTGCATTCTCATGCCCACGACTGTGTCCCCTCACTGCTTAATGTACTCAGCTGGATATAATCTTGATGCCTAACTGACCCAGGTCCTGGCGGTCTGACCAGGCTGTCATCCTTTAGCTCCAGTGAAGATGTTACATTTCTTTGGTTGGCTTAGTTAGTATAAAGGTATTGTCTGGAAGGTCCTTTCTGTGTGTTTATGTGGCTTCTATTGATGCAAATTAGTAGCACAGTTAGAGCAAAATATAAAACAGCCATTAGAAGTCATATTGGACCTGAGATATGGTGTCAGGTAATTAGCACCACCAAATGGCTTTGACATACTTTCATAAGCCTACGGGTAGTTTATGTTTATGCATTTCAAGTCATGGCATGGAGCTACAGGTACTCAGCTGACCTCCTTGGTTTCACTCCGCAGCGAATTCTCACCTCTTGAGATAGTTTGATCTCCTCCTTCCTAAGTTGGAAAGAAAAACCCAGTATGCCTTAATAGCAAATAGCTGTGCCTAGAAAAGAAAAAAAAAGCCCGTGTCTGGAATGAAACCTTACCCTCCCTAGCCATCCCCGTGCAGCAGCCTGGCGGAGACCTTGCAGAACTGCCCGCCCGTCCTGCCCCAGGCGCTTTAAGCGGTGCCTTGGGGTCAGCTGCAGCCCACAGCCCTGGCAGCAGTGCTACCGCTGGAGGGCATCAGGAAGAAATGATGGACCACAACTGGTCCGGGAGTGGAGAGCTCTGGCCTGCCTGTTAGTGCGGGGCAAGGCAGGCTCGGGGGGCTGGCGGGGGGCTGCGGGAGGGCAGGGTCCCGACCGCCCCGCGGCTGCCCGAGGGGGAAACGGGGCGTTTGCTCATACCACTCTAATTGCATTCATGTCTCATGGAGGATTATGTATTCCAAATCAAATTCAGAACATAAATGGATTTTAGGGAGGTAATTCTCTTGTTTCCAAACAGAAAATACAGGGAAAAGTGATGAAAATTTGGGTTTACTTTCAAATGTTAATATACTTAACAGTAATATTGTTTAAAATCTGAGTTATAGAGTGAAAACAGAATCAAAAAGGCAGTGTGTTTCCTTTCCAACCACATCCTTTTGAACACTTAGATAAAGCTTTCCCTACAAGTTTCTCCTTCAGCCGCATTTGTAGACTGCAGCACCTTTCTGTGGCTGTGAAACCCGGGGCAAGGGACATGCTGACCTTCCAGCGCTCCCCTCCCCAGGGGTGATGCCTCTGGCTGCGGCAGACAGACCCACACCACTGCCTTCCCTCCAGCTGCCACAGCGAGCCATCGACAGCCGGAACGCAGCCCTCGGGGCTGGCATCTCGGTGGTCACCAGCCAGCGTGCCATCGCCAGCTGCAGCCAGGCCCACGCTGAGGGCTTGGAGCGCACCCGGGGCCTCCGCAGAGCAAAGCCAAGGAACAGAGCGTGGCATTAGGGATCAGTGGTGCTAATCCCTCATCCCTTCGGAGAAAGGAGGAGGGCAGAGGGAGGGGTGGAGGACTTTGTGATTTTTTCTCATCGCAGGATACAATATTTTTTCTCTTTCCAAGACTGCAGCAGATACGTTTGGTGATTTTTTTAGGAGTAAGAAGTCTAGTTTTAGTAATTGATGCTGTGTTGAAAAAATAGAAAGTTGAGGCATGCTACAACTTTCCTTCAGAGCAAGTGGTCTAGATCTAATCCCCTCTGTTTCATCTGAAAAAACCCACACGTATCTGAACATAAGAGTAAATTAGCATGTGCCTATGAATACTAATGCCGCATAAACTCTACTTTAAGCCTCTAAAAATGAATAGTACCAAGATAACTAAATGGGAAGAGGCAAATTCTGAAAGAGCATTAGCAATGTCCTTAGGTGCTTTGAAGAAAAATGTTTAACTTTCTATCAAATATATTAAAATAAGAGGCTTTGCAAACTGGAAAGTAACTAGAGAAACCTTTGTGTCGAGGTTGCTAGTACAAGACCCAAGGCTTTTTGCAGAAAATAAATACCAACGATGCAATTGCATGTGCGACTGTGCGTGGAGGTTAATATTTTATGCTGTTTAACTCAATCCAGCCAGAAAAAGGTTTGGCTTTTTTTTTTAAAGAAAAGTAGAAAAGGGAAGGGGAAGGCTCCAGTATAGCAAGTACTACTTTCACATTTTTTGCACATCTCTTGTGGGTGGGCTCAGTAGCTACGCAGCATATATATACATATATATATATATATAACCTCGTCCATAGAAGAAACAGGCTTTCACCTCCCTCTTTTCAAAACAGATCTGGAGGTAGAAGAGAGGCTGTGAGAGGGGCCTAGGGCAGAAAGGCACTGATTTAGTTGTAGAACCATGGCGCTGCCTCCAACCCCTAAAAATAATGATCCCCATTTAGCCTCTGGAGGGCTGCTTAGGTAGAATTAGAGCAATGTTTTTGTTGCCAACGTGAATCATGACTACAGAGAAATTTCAGAGCAAATCAGGAGGTAAAACAGCATGGGAAATGCCACTGTCTCACACTCCTCAGAGGAAGAATAGCTAGAAATACCTGGATCAGGATGGAAGTCTTGTTGGGTATATAGAATCCATACTCTTGGGAAGACTGACTACCCTTGCTTTTAAGTAGAGAAAGGATATGGAGGACCAGAGGGGAATGGGAGCACAGGGAATGGTGTCCCTTGTCTGAAGTCACTTAGCAAGTCAGTAGCACAGGTAGGAATTAAAAGTGGACACCTCATTTGATGGCTGCGTGCTTGCCTTGCATGGCACTGCGACCCCACTGGTACATATGGCACTGCAGCCGCACTGGGTACAGCACAGCACAGGCCAGGAGCTGGGTCTATCCAGAACATCGCTGCACTGCTTTAAGACTGAGTGAGACTACGTCCAACCCCCGAGGGTGTCTCTTCATCCTTTCCTTGAGTTGTTTGCGATTCAGGGCTATTATGATTGTCATGATCTAGCGTGAGGGGAGGTGACACTCCCATTGCCACTCAGGAATGATGCTGGGTGTATTTTCCTTCCCTTCCCTTCTCCCCATGCTTTGTGTTCCTTGCACAATCCATGGTGTTACAAGTTTGCCATTTTGAGTAGAGTCATGCAAGAAAATTCTCTCATCGTGGGCGCTGGCCAGTGTACCACCAAACACTGCGGTTTGACAGAGAGGGCCGTTTCTTCTGCAACAGCCTATGGGGCTGGCATTATAGAGGCTGCTTACAGGCAGGGAAAAAGGTACGCTGGCTGTGCAAGCAGCTGGCTTGCTGTGCTGCCTGCCCACAACAGGCACAGGTCAGGATTCTGCAATCAGTGCTGTTCCTCACAGTGCGAGGAGAAGCTGTGCCCGCTGCTGCTCGCTGGCTTGCTCAGGGCTGTAACCCTGCTGGAGACACCCTCAGAGCAGCACCCTCTGGCACTGGCCTTCCCACAATGTTCACTTTCTTACCCAGTCCGGGAACGAGTATCTGGGAAGTGAGTGAGGCTTTCACCTCCTCCGGGCTTGTCCCACACACCCCACCATGCTTACATGCTGGGGTCTCCCGATCTTTTACGTGGCGTTTGGCGCTTGTGTACTTATGTGACTGAGGAAAAATCAGCCCCACCAGCCCTTTTAGCTGGATGCCGCCGTTAACTGAAGAGAATGGCAGCATCTCTTACTGCAGAGGAGAACTGCACATCACTGAGGTCAGGAGCCGTGTGAGTCGCATTTCAATGATCTCTAGCAAATGCCAAAATAGATGAAGAAGCCCATTCAGAAAACTGTAGTGTAAACAGCTGGGGTTTCAAATGTATTGGAGGAAAGGAGGAAAAGAACGAATGTGTGTAGGAGCAGAGAGCTGTGACATTGCAAGCTGCAACGTCTCGTGCTCTGTCGGTACCTGTGACATGAAGCAGCCTTACTGGCAGGGATTATTACTGGGGCCTGATTGCCCAGACCGAGAAAATCTGTCCTTAGAAGGAAAGGAGAAAAGAGGTCTCTTTTTTCCCTCTCCTTCCTGAGGGCTTCACAAACAAGTCTAACAAGGTCAGTCCCCTGCCAATAAACCCAGTCCTGGTTGATACGCCGGCTAGCCTGTCTTGAAACCGCCCTGGAGACACTTAACCTGCTGGACTGCCTTTCTGCAGACACCTGCCTGAGCAGCAGACTAAACAAACAGGGATTCGCAACTGCACAAAACTTGGCCCCTTTCAGCAGGGCTCCCATCTGTTAAAAAGCCATTGTCTGAGCAAGTGTTCAGCTAGCTGGGGAGGCAACGCTCTTGCATATTGAGCTGCCCCCGTCCCCCATAAAAGTCCTCTTTAGCATTTTCTTTTCTCCCCTGTTTCCATCGCCTGATTTATTCATTGGTTTCACCTCTTCTCCCCTCCCCCTGTGGTTCATAAGGAGGGCCTCGTTGTCTTCTGTACCTCGGGGGTCATGTCTTTTCAGTCACTGGGACAATACCCGCTGCTGGCATCTGCTTCCAGATCCAATCAGCCATATTGTGATCACATCCTGCCAGAGAATTGTTCCTTCTTTTGCTCGGCTTTGTTGCCAATTTCATGCCATGTATTGCTCCATGTTTTGTGCTTCATGAAGCTGTCACTGGCATAAAAGTGGTCTGACCAGGGTCGTAGTAAAAGGGGTGGGAATGAAACATCCACCAAAATGTTGAGCAGGCCACCCACCGGCCACACGCACGCACGCACTCACACGCAGGCAGGCATGCAGGCATGCAGACACACAGAAACACACACGGCGTCCCGCGGCGCTTAATTGCTGTCCCGCCGAGTTGCTTTATGCTGTGCTGGAGGAGCAAAAACTTTGATGGGGAGCTGTGGCATTTGTTTCCCCTAGTAAAGATCAAAAGCACATCGTTTTCTTGACATTGCTGGAGGGTCTTGACTGCCTTATATCAGATAATCTTTACTCAGCCCTGAGCACGGAAGATGGGACTGGTTACTCAGACAATTGAAAAGAAGTCTGAGTTCCTAGTGGGTGTCAGAGGGTGGAAAAATACCCGTTAAAAAGAAATCCCATGGGCAAATTGCATCAGTGACACCTGTCATTCCAGCCTCTTGGTTCCCATTCTGAAATCCCTTCTAGAAGTCACACCAAAGTCTGCTGTGAATCGTGACCATCCTCTTTGGTCTGGCCTTGGGTGCAGTTTACTGGAGACTGAGCTTTATGCTGTTTTTAATGTCCATAAGGCAGGGGCACAAGCCCAAATCACTGAGCCGAAGCAGCTGGGACACCTCTGTGAGAACAGAAGTATGCCTGCCTGATGGCAGAGAATTTGGACCAGTATTCCCTATAGCAGAATTACTGCTTTTCTTGTAAAGTACCTTGAAGTTAAACAGGTGTGAATTACATGTTTGTTTAGGCCTAAGAAAATGGAGAGCAGAAACCTCTCTGTTTTGTTCTTGGGTTTGGGGTGGGTTTTTTGCATGTTCATTTGTTGTGGGTGTTTTTTGTGATGTGACAGACTCATCTGATGCTCTCCTGTGTCACCCCGTCATCCATTTGCCAATGCACTGGGAAGGTTTCTCATGGTTTATTTCCTGCCTGTCAGAGCAGCCAGTAAACCTTGGGGAAAGGACTCGTCCCTTCCAGAATACAAAGTAAGTCCAAGCAGGGTCAGGGGACTTCTCGCCTCTCCTTCTAAGGGGAGCCGATTCCCTGTTTCCTTTCTTTTGGCTCGCTGCTGTCACTTGCATTCACACTGGGTACCACCTTCCCATGCTAATAACCCAATGGCAATCAATAGAGCTGTTCATGGAAGGCAGAGAAAGGAGAGGGATACACTCACCCCCCCTCCTCGCTTTATGCTATGGTGCTTGACAAGCAGGTTGGGGAGCAGGGATGGACCCATGCTTCCCAGGAGGGGACATCAGGCACCGGGCAGCTCTCTGCATGGAGCTGGCATGAACTCCTCTCTGCATGCCCAAAACATGGTCCTTCTCGTACAGTCTGGCTCTCTTGGCCCGCTTTCTACAGGCAGTAATTCCACTGAGGGCTCCCCTCACTGTCCTCAGAGGTGGAACACCTTGTGTGAAGATTTTGTAGACCCTGTCTTCCTAATCCCCTGCCACGGGAGCCAAGGGACATTAGGTACGAGGTACAATGGCGGGAAGATTACCCTGTGAGTCTCCTCTAGCAGGGTTCCTGGCAGTTTTGAAAACCCAAAGAGAACTTCAACATCTTGGGGTCCTCACCCCCAGCTTCCCATCTGCAGGAGAGCTGCAAGGAGGGAATCTGTGGGAGAGAAGAGGGAAAGGAGAGGACCCATCCCCCTCTCAACACACTCAGAGGAGCTGGCTTCATGATTGTCACAACCTCTGGCAGAGCACATGATTCCTGCAGCAACCTGTGGTCCTCACCGTGCGTTCATCACGTCTTCTGCAGCACCCACGGTTTATTTATACTTAAAACTGACAGCGACCGCGCAGTGAGAGACGCACGAGAGAGTAGGAGGGCAAGAGACAGCTTTGTGAGAGAGTGTGTGTGTGGTGTGTGCATGCGTGCGTGTGTTAAACAATTTCATGGACATCTGTCATGCACAGTTAACTTTGCATTGCTGCATTTTAAGTTGTAGGCCTAGGCTTGGCCGTCAGTGATAAAGTAGCTGGCAGTTTTCAAAAAGCCGCTGGATAACAGAGCATGAATCATAAAACACACTACTGTGTAGCAATATCCAAGTTCATTCAATGCAATGAAACCATGCAGAGGACCTTTATTCCCAGCTAATTATGTGGAAACGCCTAAGACAATAAAGCATCTGGTGGTCTTTCTTCCCCATTTCAATTTTTCTCAATATTGTGACAGGGGAAAGCATTGTGCCTTTCCCAGGGTAGTTGCTGTGAAGAGGAGTAAAAGCAAGGGTCAGGGAAGAGCAAATAGATGAATTTATAACTTTCTTTTTATTTATTCCTTTCCCATTGTTTCTCTGGAGACTCTTCCTTCACGGCTGTATTTTCAAACCACTATTCTCACTACACTCTGCCTGAATACTTTTTTTTAATACCACCCAAACTGCCAGGCCCCTCTGTGTTCTCCGCTTTTTTCTCTTCTCTTCCCCAAATGCATCCAAGAGCTGAAATCCAAGTCTGTGATCTCCACTGAAAGCCTAGATATTTAAAAAAAAAAAAAAAAAAATTAGAAGCCTAGAAATAAGTGTTTTGCTGAACAGTGTGAGAAGGGGTTTGGCTTGGAGAGTATTTCCAGTTGGTTTGGGGGTGGATCTTGTAACAGAGGCTCCACAATTCCGTCAGGCTCATTTTCTGTATATGAAATTTGCTAATTCAACAGTGAACACTCAGCAAACTTAAATTAACCTCATAGCAAATGATTTCTGCATCACAGATTATTTCAAGGCCACTGAATGACAACACCCTTTAAACTATTTCTCCCTTGGCACTCAGTCTGTGGTTCTCATAAGTTAGTACTTTAAAAACCTCTCCTAATTCTTTATTTCAGAACAGAGCACGCAAACTTGATTTTTGCTAGAACACCCTCCTTGATCAGACTGTAGAATATTTTTTTGCCTTTTTGGCCTAAGGCTGTGAGGACAAAAGGGAGCAAATGAACCAGGTTCAGAGCATGCTAAGCAGGAAAGGGCAGGGCTGTGGTACAGATTTGGGGAAAAGTATAAAAGAACTATTTCCCTAGTTGTTAATGAGGTATCTGACTAAACGTAATACCTTGTAAGTGTTAAAATAGGTTTTGTTTTGTCCTCCTGTGACAAAAGCTGCAAGAAGAGTCTGATTTGGATCTTTGCTCTGCTAAGACTTCACCTGCCTTGGCCAGACATGGTGAGACTACATGGAGCTCCCTGCATACAGAGTGACTGGTCTAAAATGCTTAGTAAATGCTAACGAGCAGATGAGTGAAGAAGCCTGAAAACTCAACTTAGACTCACCTTTTTTTTTTTTTTTTTTTTAATTGCAGTAGCATAGAGAAACAGCAACTCACTGTAAAACAAGTGTAAATGAAAGAAATAATGAAATCAGAAAGAGAGGAAGGTAAAGTGTTTCTCAGATTGGTTAATACTTGCAATCTTTCCTCAAGAGTAAATATTTCACAAGTTTGTAGACTCCACCCTATGTTTTGGGCATCCTCAGCTGCCACTGTGGTATTTGAGGACTGTGCAGCAGTCAGCAGTTTAGCCTCAAATTACACACAGAAGTATTTGTCATCCTCATGCTTTCAGTAGCTGCAAGTTGTACAGCACAGAATGAGGCTCAGCTTCACTGCGAGGAAATCAACACTAGGGAAGGAGTTGTGCTAGAAGAGACCAAAGATACCACGAGATGCAGAGGTGAGAATATTTGGACTAGAAAGATTTGTACATACCATGGATTTGGGGGAAGTAGAGGTGGAAGTGTCCAGGAGGAACTCCTGATAGACAAAGCACATGGCAATGTGTGGAGTAAGTAGGAGGAAGCGGGAGTGAGTACGAGGATGGGTGCAGCCTGAGGTTGAATTTCAGCTGCTGCCACCGTAAGGAAAAATCCCCATGGTGGTGTGTATTCTTAACTCCTGAAAGGACCTGACTACATCAAAACTCCTACCTCTGGGAAATATTTTAATATTAAGTATCTAAATTTTAAATAGGAACCTTGGGTCAGGGAAGGGCTGCAGTGTAGCTAAAATTGCCAATTAACTGAGCACTGCACTCAAATTTCTACCACTTCATCCTCTGCATTAGGTGGAGGTCACATCACTCTGTCCTTTCCTACTTTTTTGGTTTCCAGTAAATGAAATAATAATTATGGCCCCAACTTTGACATCTAACTGTGAATGCTATCATTAATTTGCTTCTAATATTTCAGTTGCTTTGTTCAGTGAAAGAGTTTGTGATTGACAAATACACAGTCCTGTTATTAGCCTGGCTCTCCTTCACACATAGCACCCAACCCAAACAAGACTTGAAACATGAAGCAGAGAGAAACATAAAAAGTAAAAAGGGGCAAGAGAAACAAAAAGCAGAAGCAGGAGGAAGTATGCAGAAATAACCAGGTGAAATCCAGCTCTGCAGGCACATCAGGCTTCTTTTCTTCCTCTCAGGAATCCATGTAAACATCAACCATTTCATCCGCTCCCCTTAGCTCTTCAGAGTGACACTAGTGGACTTCTGATGAGGCCACGGGTTCACATGACATCTGTCTTTTATTTGTTGGTGAGGGCAAGCGCTTGTACAGAAATAAAGTTCTGTAGTTTACCAAAAGGCAAAAGTCGAATATGCTGTGTTCAAGAAAATATTCAGTGTTGCCTTTCACCAGAAGGTTTACAAGCATCTGAAGGTGTGCTGAATGTTTTACAACCTTGCGTGCATGTAAAGCTGAACAAATCGTAATCTAGAATTGTCTGGGAACAGAACGTTGGAAAAAGCAAAAAAAAAAAAAAATTTCTTGAGAGCTGAGCATATGCAGATACAAATAGAAAAGAAGGGAAAGGAAAATAGCTACCTACACAAATATTCAATTTTAAATTGGTATGGTAATATCTGGAACTGCTAGAATTTCTCAGCTGGCTGCAGCATGGTGGAATGTATACATCTGAAAAAGTCACAATTCCCAGCTGTGTTGTGGAAAAATATTCGCTAGTATCTATGTTACATTACAGGATTTTCAGCATTTCAAGAGTGTGCAACAGATGCATGCTCAAAAATGCCAATGTGTGCTCAGAAATGTTTTTCTGACATGCTAGAAGTAGGAATAGCATATCAGGAGGCTGTGGCTGCCAGAGACAGTTGTGCACTGCAAGATGCAGGTGCACCAGGTTTGGTGTGGTTTCAGCAGCGTGCCGAGTGGGAGTGCCGTTCTGCTAACAAACCCGTTACAGCCTCCCTTGAGAACTGAATCCTAAATGTGTTTCTGTTTCTGCTCTTGTCCTCCCACTCTGAACGGTTAAAGGATTCAATTCATTCGTCCTCTCCCTTTGTCTCCCAATCCACATCCTTCCCAGTGAGCAATTACTATTCGTTACTATATAATTTTTTGTCGCATGGATTGTTATCCTAATTACAGTCCCTGCCTGGGAGATTCGGATGTAAGAATTGGTTTGTTTGCTGGAGTTATCCTCAGGTGATTGTTTCAGCGCAATGTATTTATAAGGCTTTTCGAAGCTACACCAAAGGGAAATGAAAATTCCCCAAACCTGAGCCAAATGGCGTTATCTTCTTTCAGTCGACTGAAGAAGGCAGGTTAGTCTTAATTATTTATGACTGAATGTGTAGAATACCTCTCTGGTGATTATACATGTCTCATTTCCACAGGCAACCCAGTGACAGGCAGTATCATATGGAGCCTCATTTATGGTTACATGGCACTATATTCACTGACACCATGGTAAGTGGCAAAGATTCACATGGGAGTAGACTCCTCCATAACACTGGGCAAATAAATGGCAAAAGAGGGGTGGGAAACCTTACAAATATCTGCACCGTTTGACATCAAACAGGCTGAGATTTGCTGCAGATGTGCTGTTCCCGCTCTCACTAGCACTTGCTTTCTCTTGTGCCATTGCGCTGGAGCAATATTCAGGACAGCTGATATACTGAGTGTCTGCTTCAAAGCTTGTTGCAGCCCCTGGAAAGCCTCCAGACTGAAACCACCTTGCCTTCCCTTTTGTTGGTTACATTTTTGAATGCTGCGTAGCATTGAAAGGTAACTGACCCCATATCTTTCATGGAAGTGAAAAGGGCCGTACAACAAAACTATTAATCAGTGAAACGTACAACATGAACCACCATGGAACCATGGAGAAGGTACGCTAAAAATGTACGTGCCTCTTTGTGATCCAGAGGTCCTGCCTGGGTGGTGGAGGTGCCACAAGTGGCTGTAGAAGCAGTGCAGAGTGCACAGCACAGCAGACCCAGCTGGAGTCATAGCCCCTGCCTAGGCTGCTCGGGGCAGTACAGTGTGGGGAGCTGATCTGCTCTCAAAGTGAGGTCTTCAGCCATTGGTTTTAAAGAACCAATTCAGAAGACAGTAAGTCTTTTGTAAATTCAGCGGGGGGAGAAAGGGGACCTTCCAGGGACAACTGAGAACCCAAGAATTTAGGTATTGACCATCGCTCCCAAGTATGCAGCATTGTTACTGAAAAGACGGGTTACTTAGCATATGCCAAGCTTTGACCTTTTTCACGATTTCGCTTCCAGTCTCCAAGCTAGAGCTCTTTATAGAGTTGATTTGGGTGTCGGTAAAATGTGGTAAATGCTATCAGTGCACTTTCCATCTACCCCCTGATTGGGAAATGCTTGAATTATGCCTGACGCTATGAAGTCTACAGACATTCAGTTGTATTGATGACTTTGATTTTGGCACCGTGCACAGCCTGAGTCCCTTCTGGTAATCTGCAGAAACCCACCCAGTTCTGGAGGCCACTAAAACAGGATTGTCAGATTACTGAAATCGTGTATTCCAAGTATTTTGTTAACCTTAGGTCACAAGCTAAATTTATAGAAGGGGTTTCAGATCTGCAAAGTTTCTAATGGCACTACAGAGGTCAGCTTCTCCTGCAGTCCTACAGACAATGGGCAGTGGGCATTTTTAAAAGCAAAGTATTTTTCAAGTAAATTTCTCTAATTGATTATTTTGGATAACTTATATTCTTGGTCCTTCAAGAAGTTTGCCAAAAGGAAACTAAGGCATCGGAGATTTCTTGTTCGTGGTCCCCTCATACACAAGCATATTTTGGTAGAAAATAAGGTTAAACTGATATAAAGCTCGTAGTGTTTTTGAGACAGAGAATTTAGAACTATGAAAGGGTCCTTTGCCTTTCAGAAAGCTTCCTGCTGGTATGCTGGAAGGGCACCCTTAAGTTAGTATAACATCCAGATGCTTCATAAATGCACTGCAGAAAATAGCACCATGAATTATTAGTTGTTTTAAGTTATTTGATGGAGATTTCTGTTGACTCTTTTTTAAGGCTACACAGCTCTGGTAGTTCTTTCACCCTTTTGGGGACTTCTGTTGAAGTTCCTATGCAAAACCAGTACAGCTGTAGGAGTTTTGAAGGAGGCTTGCTATCATTTCAGCAGACAGGCAGCTGGCATGGATGAATTAGCCCAGCTGCCGTCTACAATGCGATCTAGTTTACATGGCAGTCAAAAAACACGTTTCAGTCCGTTAACATATTATATGAACAAGTGACTAAAAAGGCATAATGGTGTTTTAACAGTGAACAGTTTCCCAGATTCTGACTTTTTATAAGCAATTCATTATTTTCATTATTGCTTTTTTTTATTCTTGCCCTGTGTTTACTTGTTTGATTCCACCTTAATGGTTTGGTTTTATCTAGGCTTCAACAACTCTGCTGGATGCTACTCTTCTGTTTAGAAATGGGATTCCATACTACATCAACCCTGTGATCCTGCTGCTCATGTGCTACTTGTGAGCGGAGACACAAATATGCTTTCAATCCAGCATTTTATTTACAAGGAAATTGGGCCAAATTCCTCTGCTGTGAACTGAAAAAATCCTTCTAAACTGTGGAAGAGTGAAACAAAGCTCCATGGTTTTTACATCGTTGTACCTTTTCCTCACAGTTTTGGAAAAAATCAATCCCTGTGCCGTGAGATCAAAGCAAGGGGGAAAAAAGAAGCCGGTCTAGTATTGTTGCTTTCTGGGAATGAGAAATCTCCATCCTCACCCACAGGCAGCAGCACATTGTATGCACAGATGGATGGCGGCATGGCCCAGTAGCATGGTCCTTTGTAAAGCAAAAACTCTGCCAACTCCCAGGCCAAAAATCCCCCACAGGGTACCCAACAAGGCAAATTTCCAACAGCAAGCAATAAGAATGCAGGCAACAAAAGGCCTTGGCAGGGCCAGGTACTAGCTGCTCCTCATGGCTCTTCCAGGGCTGCTCAGTTTGCCAGTGCGGTATCAGCAGGGGCAACCGATGCCACACAGATCTGTGCTGGTGGATGCTGGCAGGCTCTAAGCACCCACCCATGCCATGCAGACAGCAGTCTGCCTGTGGGTCACAGAATAGCAGTGACAGTGACACTCAATGGCAGTGATGTTTAGCCCTGCTTTTCATCCCAGCTGTGAGAAACAAGGAGCTGAAGCAAGTATGCCTGCTGCTGCCCACAGCTCTGGCTGCTCCAGAGGTCAGGCAGGAGCATTTTTATGGCGTGACTGAGGAGGGCTCGTTTGCAATGCTGTCGGGCAATCCAAACCTAGATACTCCCTTCTAGTACCCACAGAGGGACAACGGCTGGCGATAGCAAAACAGAACCATCCTAAGAAAGAAGGTAACAGCAACACCAGGTCTTGGTTTCATTTAGATTACCCACATCCACTGTGTCCGTGTCACACGTCCTCTAGTTTGTATAACAGCTCGGCAAGCAGCGGAATTAGAATTTAGCCAAGTACTTCTGCTTTATCTTATTACCTGGTGTGAACCCACTTGGATTAGTAATGCAGCAGAAACAACGCCAGTGTCAACAAACCAGGGGAGGGTTCGAATGACCCTCGCTCTAGAACTGTGCTTATAATAAACTGCTGGAAACAAGAACATATTTCTCCATTCTGATTTATAAAAGCAGCACCAGAAGCACACAAATCCAATCCTGATCTGCTGAGGAAGCATTTAAACATAGGGTCTTGTCTGCAGCGGTAGACCTGTGTCACCCAAGCCTGGAAACACTGATATCCCCAGCCAGTGTGAGCAAGATGCTGCTGTGCTGCCGCACACCCTTGAAGCAGGCTCATAGCGGCACTGGGCTTTGCCTGTTCTCCTAGAAATTCCTCCTGCCCTTCTGTGTGCAGTCTCTTCCACAAAAGTGCTACTTTGACCTGCAAGTGAAATTTCGGACATCCAAAACAGCATGGGCACCCATCAGAGAAGAGCAGGCAGACCCCCCACCTGGGCTGGCTTGCCCCACTTCGTGGTCAGCAGTGCCCAGCCAATGCTGCTGCACTAGGGGATGAGGGCATGAGCTGCAGCTGTGCCTTGTGCTGGGGGGGGGGCCTGTCCCCTGTCACAGCTGAGCATCATTGCTGCCTCACAGCAGGTGCCTGGCCCACCTGGCACACCCTGAAGGAGGGCATTTGGCTGGAGCGGTTTCTGGAAGTTATTTAACCAGTGGCCCAGGAGCAGGAGTGGTTTGGGTGATAAGGTGTTTGAGCTGCCTGAAGAAGGCTTGTGCTTCTGGCAAGCTGATGGGGTCTCCTGGGTGAGATGAAGCTCCCCCAGCAAGAAATGCATCTGTGGTCAAGCTTCCTGGTTTTTTTTCTCCAGCAAGACAACAAACTGTAAGTAGGGGTGGTGAGGGTAGATGATGGAGATACCTGAAAGCCATGTGTATGTGAGCGTGGTTTGCTTAAGTGTGTGCTGTGCTGCTCCTGCACCCTTTTGAACACCGTTGGGATTGCTTTGTACTTTTGGGCTGGCTTGTCAGGCAGCACAGCTTCATCTCTGGCATTTCTGGGTGGCAGCCAGAGCCACTGCTGATTCAGAGTTTGGGGAGAAAGGGGGGTGGAAGAGGCCCCAGATGTGTAACCCTAACCCTGTACCCTGGCAAACAGGGCCTGGTGCAGGGGTTGACCAGGGTCCCCTGTAGGGTCTCTGGTGCTGTAGAGATGCCTGGCTCACCTGGCCCTGCTTTCCCGCTGGAGAGCCACGGGCCTGGGGCTGTCCTGTGCTTTGCAGTGGTGTCTGTATCACTTCTGCCTTCAGTCAATGGGATAATCCAAAGTGAAACATCACAACACTGCAGTTGGAGGGGAGACAACTGTATGTTGCGGAGAAAAGCGTTGGGGAGAGGGTATGTAATTTGGTGGGAAAGCTTTTGGAGGTAGTCTGTAATGTTAATATATTTGTTTGTATTGCTATTGCTGCTAAAATGTAGCTCCTCAAAGTATCTCAGCTGACATAACAATCTTTGTGTAATTGTGAGGCATTGCTCTCGCGTTTCTCTCATGTCTTCATTCTCTGCTGCTTAACCTCTTCACCCTCGCCCTCATCCTCGCCTTCTTCAGGCTTGTCTCCTGCTGTGTTGCTGCTAGGAATCACTCTGCTCTCACTCTGTCAGCTACTTACTTATTTCTAAATCACTTCCTTTATTTTACTTCTCAGATTCCTCCACTTGTACAGGAATATATCTATCCATGTGTGCTCTATTGTTAAATTTTCCCTCCTGCTGGTTCTTTGACAATATTTCTGTCAGAGTCTCAGGGATTATTTTATGGCAGGTTCTGTGTTGCCTCCTATAACAGATTTTACACAATCCTTTTTCTGCTGTATAGCTGTTGTCTTTGCTGCCATTCTCCATCACAATTTTCAGTCTTGGTATAAGGGTTTTAAAGAACAGCCCTTAATTTGAAGAAAAATTTCAATAAGCCTGTTCTATGAAACTTTTATATTAAAGTGCTTCAAGCATTCTGTTAAGGAGGTATTTAAGTATTTAGTTCTTGCTGACCTGCAGCCTAGCACAAAGGCTGCTCCCAACTCCCGTTTTCTTGGTGGCGGTTTCATCGTTGCTAGCCCTGTGCCTGCACTGACACTGAGAGCAAGGGTGGTGAGGACACCAGACGTGCTAGGAGAGATGAAGCTAGCTGACGTGGCACTGTTCTGAAAACACTTGCTGCTAGCCTTGTGACATCTAGGAGGATCATATCTGTACTGTGCTGTCTATTAGAAATGTAAAAAAAAGCCATGTGGCTTGCCAAGCCTTCCTCTAGAGTTATTTTCTCTGTTCAGTGTAATGACAGAGGTGCAAGTTTGGAGCCTGTGTGTCCTGTTCATGCCTCACTGGGGGAGGTGCTTCAGCATGAGCTGGCTTGCCTGCAGCAGAAGTGAGGGAGATGTTCCCAAAGCAGGGGCTTGAACCTCAGGGAAGTCCCTGTGCCACTGGATTGAGCACATGGGGTTCAGGTGAGGCATGGGAAGTTGCCTGTTCCCTCAAATGAGGCTGGTTTGAAAAGGTACCCAATGAGCTGCTCAGCAGAGGGATGCCCCACTAGCATCTCACAGTCAACTCCCTGGTTTCAGGGTCAGAGAACTCAGGAGATTTGTGTTCTCTGCTGCTCAAAGGTATGCAGGACAAGAATGTAGCAGAAGACCGCAGATACAAGCGTACTGAGTTGATCTTTAAACACTGGAACCTGTCCTCATTTCCCTTTTCTGAGTCGTGTCTGGATGGCCAGTGCTTTGGTAGCACACAGAGCCTCAGTTCTGGTGGGAATCTGGTTGTTAAACGATAGGAAAACCTTCAGTGAGAGGTGGTCTCTGCCCCCAGAAACTGGCGTCTGGGTCTGGAAGCCCTTGAGGCAAATACTCAGCCAGCGAGGGCTGTTTGCAGGGTGTGGATCTACGGCTTTGAATGTGTCAAAGTGCAGGGTCGGCTGGACACGGATTCCATGCGGGTTTGTGCAGGATGAGGCCTGAAACGCCGCTGACCCCTGAGACGGGGGCTTCCCATCTGGGGGAGGTACGAACCCACCGACCCTCCGGGCCCGGGGGGTGCTGCGCCCCCCCCCCTCGCCTGCCCGACCCTGTCCCCCTGGGCTCGGTGTCAGCCCTTGGGGGCTGGAAGGGGGGCGGCCGGGCTGGGAGGGATGCTGAGAAATGAAACGAGGCACGAAGCCTGCACTGAGAGTCTTTTATCAGGTACATCTTCGTTTTTCGAGTGCCTATCATATCACGCAAACTGCTCTTGAAGAGCCCTCCATTTACCCTCTCCCCTAATTAAATGTGCACTTCATTAATGTAAATTGGGGGTTTAATGCTCTTGTTGAAATTCTGAAGAAAGTGCTATGGCCTTGCGAAATGCTTAAGCATCATTGCAAATTAGATTAGGGACCAAGAAAGGCAGTAAAATTAGAATGATAATGGTTGATGTGGCTTCCTGACAGGCGTGACTATTCAGGGATCAATGGGATGGAGAACAGTTTCCCCCAGCCTAAAGCGAAAGGCAGGGACAGACGTCAGCCTACAGATGTGGCTTTTGGAAGCTCTTTCAATTAGTTTAATTTGGTAAATGGTGGGGATTTAGAGGCTCTTAGCCAGTCATACAAGACAAGAATACATTGAAATGTTTTTCGCTTTTTAACATAAAATAGGATTGGCCACATTTGCATTTCTTAACGCCGGGGTGGGGAGGCGGAGGGGGAGGAGGGGGGTGGCGGGGTGGTGGTGTTTGGTGGTGGTGTTTAACCAGCTTGGGGCTTTAACATGGAAATGCTGCCGCTGGAGCTCGGCCGGCAGCGGGGCCGCCCGCAGCCGCGCATGGCCCGCTACCCTGGGTGCGCATCGCCCGCAACCGGGCGCGGCCCGGAGACCTCGGTGGCACAGCCTGGGGGGAGCAAAACAGGCCCCTAAACACGAGAGGCGACGGGGGTCTGCTCCGGGGCCCGCTGAATGCAGTCGAGTGACCCCCACCCCTGTCCGAGGGCTCCGAACGCAACACCCCCGCACCCACCCTGCCTCCCGCTGCGGCGCTTTCCCCCGCCGTGCGCCTGCAGTCGGTCACCGACTTTGCGGAGCCAAAGTGCGCGATTGCTGCAAACAGCGCTCCTTTCTGCGCCTCTGCCGGAGCCAGAACTTGGAGCTTGTTTTTAATCTCCTTGCTGGATAGGTAATTGCAGTTAATGATGTGGAAAACAAGTCCAACAGATAGCAAGCGGTGCTGAGACTTGGCTGGGTTTGTGCGGGGAGGAGGAAAGAGGAGGTCAGGCAATCCTGCCCGAGGATTTCTTGACTGTAAATGTGCAAATCAAAAACTGGGGACGTAAGCTTTTACGGAAAGCTGATGCCTCAGAAACAAATCAAATGGTGCAAAGATGTGCAGCGGTGCGCGGGGGGGCTCCGGGCATGCCGAGGGCCCAGCACTGCCTGCACCCAATAGCCCTCTCGAAGCAAGGGACCCCTAACCCACCGAGCCGAGCTCTCGCTGGCAGTCTGGCCGGTTAACTGGCCTCAAACAATATCGCCTAATCCCCTCTTGACAGAAAATAGTTCACATGCTAGGTCGGTGTTTGCTGGAGGGAAAGGCTTGGCTTGCCGGGAGAGCGGTTTGCGATCGGCTGGGTCTGGCTCGGAGGTGCTGCCTGCTGAGGTCGGGCAAGTCCTGGGGGGGCTTTGCCTTGCACAGGGCCATAAGAGGAGTAGAGCAGCACCGTAGATGGGATGGCTTCCTTGTGGCTTCAGAAGCAAGTGCTCAGCTTCAGGAAAGCATCCCTGATGAACCTAAACAGTTCATAAACTATTTTTTGGCTGTTGACTGAACCTTTGCTGACAGACTCGTCTCCATCCCTTTTTGGATAGTATTGCAGAAAGGCACGCTGGGTGGCAAGAGCTCTAGGTGTCAAACACCCAAACACCAGGTTAAAGTATGGGTTATGTTTGGTAACTACTTTACTGTGACTCCAAATAGTGTAATGTGTAACTTTGCTCAGTGCTGGGCAGCTTGCCTTAAGTAGCCTGGTAAATAACTGGGTTTCCCTTGCTGTGTGTTCAAAACCCAGTCCCAGCTGACTGCCCTAGAGGGGGTGAAGCCTGAGACCTGAGCAACCAGTTTTATACAGCTCAGAATCTAGATGCCCAGCCAGCAGCAGGAGGGAAGCTCCTGCAGAGCTCTTTGCACGAGCTATTGCTACTGGTCTTTCAATTTCATTAGCACTAAATTCACCTTTACAAAAATTTAATTTTTAAAAACTGCTCGACTTGGCAAGGGCACCAGCTGAAAGATCAAGTTACTGTTTGTAAATGCCAGACATGAATTAATTTAGCAGTGCACTTGTCCTGACTTTATGAAAACATATCCCAAATATTGACTTTTCCTTTTTTCAGTAAAACCTCTTTTTCTTTGATGGGCGAGGCCTCTGTCTGGTACAGGGAGCTGACACTGAGTCACTCTGAAGCTTTTTCAGTGTGCTGGTCATTTGGAAATGTGGAAATGAAGTTGTAAGGTCTCTGCTGCTGCCTGGAGAGTTGTGTAAAAGAATTTAATACCAGCTTTTGGGAGCTGGGCACTACCAGTATGCTTAGGGCAAGCCTGCAAAAGCGAGAGCTGTGTTACTTTTTTAAACAGAGAGAAGGTAGCGTCATCAACTTTGAAACAAAACTGGGAATCAGGTCTCACTGCCAGTTAGTGCACAACTTTTTGCTGGGGAAGAGGAGAATGGACAGTTGTGCCTTGTTAACCTTAAATGGGGGGGGGGGGGAAAGGTGGTTACAGAGGTGTGTCATTTTTACAAAACAAGTCAACTTCCCACACGTTAGAGGCAGGAAGTATCTGAGGGTGCTTTTTCTGTGTACCATTTTGTGTCCTGAGAGTCACAGCTACAGAGCCAGAAAGAAGCCTGACAAGCCAAATGGGCACAAAATAGGTGAAGGTAAAAGAATGACCAGCAGGCAGAGCAGATGGAAGAGTAACAGGGAAGGGGCTAGTTAACCTCGAGTCTTCTTTAGGCAATCAGTAAGTAATTTGCTCTTGTAGGTCTCCCTGTGCCCCCATGGACACCCAGCTCTTGGAAGCAGAGGTCTTGCCTGCTGTAAGGGCATGATTAGGTGTGGCCCTGTGGATCACACTCACTTATTCAGCTGTTAAAGCAGCTTAAATCCTTATAAGAACATTACCATTTGGGTGCCAATACCAGCTTGACCTTTATTCATAAAGTGCGAAGAGCTGGAAGTAGAACAGATTGGTTGTCAGCGATTGCCTTTTATGTGCAGTTTAGAGGCTTTGATTTCTCTCCCCTTTCTTCCTTTAATCTGACATCGCTGGCTTGAATATGTTTGTGCTCTAAGTAAACAGGGCCAGTGCAGGCCTCCCTTTTTGAAGAACAGTGTACATGTGAGAGTGAGGTGGGGGGTGAGGTGACCTTAAAAAAAAAAGTTTGCTTTTAGAATTAGAGGACTTAAGAAAAGATGGAGGCATTAGGGCTGAATGCACAGATCTCCAAGCTGAACTCCACACCAGTCCTTAGGAACCCCAGCTATTAATTCTGAATAGCCATGTACATGGAGAATGAGAATGTAAGGATTTATATTAACTCTCCTGGACTTTTGACTTCATGACATACACAAGTGAGAAACTGAGCGAGGCCCAAGTGAAGTGTCTGAAATAGTCACACTGCTGTGCCTGCTGGCCTTCTGGGACCACCCTGTGTTCTTGCATTAATGCTGATGTAGAAGAGATGCCCAAGGCTAGGTGTGGGTTTCATTCTTCTGGTGGTATATTTATGCTTGTGATCTGCAATTTTCTGTTTTTACCTGTTCTCTGTAGTGGTAGATTCAAATCATGGCTGTCAGACACTTTTCCAGAAGTATGGAGAGGAACCCAAGAGGAGAGAGGAAAATTGTCTAATGTGTCCCCACAACTAACCAATGGCATTACTGCCTGACACAGTCAAAGCCATCATATAATTGGGACACCCTGGCCCTGATTTCTCAGAGGTAGCTTCCTAATAGCTTTGGTAAAGGTAGACCTCAGTGTCTACAGGTTTCAGTTGTATGGACACTTGGCTCTGTCTGTGGCACTCCTTTTAAGCCTTTAAATACAGATTAAAATAGCTTTTTGGTGGTTTTGTTTATAGGACACTTGTCTTCCACAGATCCTGCAGCCCTTTGTTAAAGTATGCTTTGTCAGGACAGCAGTTCTCTAACCACTTTGTGGGCTATACCGTTTATTATGCATAAACAGAACTGCACAAAAAAAAGAAACCATGCTGGCCATTAAAGGTCATCCAGCTACATCTGCAACAAGCATGATAACTTGTCTTTGGAAACATCTTCTAAATCCAGGTTGTCCTTCCATCTTGGTGTGAAAGCACGAAGAGCTGGAGACTGCCTCTGCTCACTGCTTAGATGGATGCTGCAGCAAAGCAATCTTTCCTGCTTCCCCCAGCAATGGGGTTAGTCTTGATTTCTCCAGATACTTGTCTTGGTTACTGTGTAACTGTCACCAGACTTTACTCATAATTTAAACCAAGAGTCCTGCCCAGTCCCCTTGTCCTGCACATCAGCCTACCCCCGCAGGTTTTCAACGAAAGCATTCATTTCACTAAAAGTGCTTTTTCGTGCTAACAAAATATATCTGTATAGCAGAGGGAAGGCTTGAATGAACATTTCAAGCCTTACCTGTCACAAGCCATTAGCTGAATTGCTTAAAGAAATCCCCTGACAAGCATAATTGCTGGTTTTGTGTTACAGTGCTTCATGATATTGCCCACAAGAAGAAATTCTTTTACAAAAGCCCCTTCTGTTTAATAAAGTAATTTGTTCCAGTAACAGTGATAATAAAATTGCTGAAATGAAACAGGATTGTTCAATGAGGACCTGAATCCAATTTGCTGTACTAGTACGATTACACTTTTATCTCTGTGTTTACTCATTTGTAGAATTGCTACCAGACTTTTTATGTGCAATTAATAGGATTATTGGTTCCCAGGACAGGCAAGACAGCACCCAGGAGCACAGCACCTTATTTTGTGTGTCGATGACTATCAGCCTCATGTGGGTTGTTGCCTCGGTGTGCAATGGAGAGTAGCAGGCTGGTTTCCTCTGTTCTTCGCAACAGGTCAGGGGATCTCATGGTATTTGGGTTGGCCCACAGCAAGGTTAACTACTACATCTGTACTGCTGTAAGGTCAGAAGATTTCCTTGTGGTTTCTCTGCAAAGAACAGAAGTTTATGCATGTTTCTTGGGGTGGGGGGAACCCCTGTCCTTTGCATTGAAGACAACTATGAAATAATTATTAATGCATTTTTTCCTCTTAGCGCATCTGGAAATTACTTATGCAAGATTTGTGAGCCACAGAAAAGCATAACCTTTACTTTATGGTCGCTGAGGGAGTGTCCATACAGGCAGATCTATACTAAGCTTTGTCTGTTAGAAATCCACAGAGGAAGATGAAGTGCCATAGTGTGCTGATGTGACTCAGGGCTTCTAACCCTAGTGCGTCTCAACCTGATGTTGCACGATCTCTCTGACTTCAGCTGGGAAGGATCAAACCTCCCTGGTCTGAGGCTTGTAGGCTAGTTAGCTTCACAGCTCATAAATGCAAATAACATGCCAGCTTATGTTCTTCTGTTTTCTGGCACGCTAGCAATTCTGGGGCTGTAGGGCTGATATTCGAGCTTCTAAAACTGGCAATGTTTGGGGCTTGAGTAGAGAAAGTGACCAATGATAGAGTAAGTGAGCAGAGAAGTGGTAGTTTACTTGCTTCTTAACACTTGCTGTGAGATGACATTAGGTACAAGACTCAAATGCTCCATCAGTCACTTCACTTCAAGCACAAACGTGTGTAGCTCCTAATGAGGGAATGCAGACGTACTCTGTGTAGTTATTAATATTTGCTTGCGTCCGAATGGCACCAGGGCTGTGCCTGCTGCTGCCCACACACAGAGCCAGAACAAGCACTGCTCCAAAGAGCTGGCAGTGTAAGCAAAAGCATATGTAGTCTAAGGATTTGCAATCCTGGAGACAAACTGAAAGCCCCTCTGATGTATTATTAACTCAGGGATATAAGCGTATTTCACTAAAAGCCTGATAGATTAACTTGCTAGCTTTAATTATATGCCTAGACTGGGGGAGGAACTCACCAGCTTCCCTTTGCGCACTGCAGTCAGGGCAGGATTTTTTGAGGGCCAGCAGGCAGCTCCCAGCGCTGGGGCTGTGAGGCTGGTTTCTGTGCTCAGAGTTCACATGGTAGCCGAGCAAGTTCGGTGCATGTGTTGGGTCATTTGGAAGAGCCTGCTTTTCAGAAGATAGGTGCACCTTGCTCTGGTTAGATGCTTCTGCACTTAGTAACGGAGCCAGACCTCAGAGTCAAACACTGGCATGTATTTTATGCTGATTTAAAAAATGCAGTTATAATGTAGAAATGGTCTGATGATGCAGTATACTAGAGAATAAAGAAATACCAGAGAAGCAGGGAAATAATTTACATGGTGCTTACTTTATTGCAGATGTAACCAGATGAATTTTTAGAGTCTAAGTTGCTGACATTTTCATTTGATGGAGATTTGAGGTCACTTAAAACTGGCAGGAGCCTATAGCTACAGGGGCTGCCTGGAATACCTGCTGATGCTGGACTTGTATTACAAGGGTGTGCTACAGGAGAAAGATGTTTATCTGGTTCAAGGGTGAATAAAAAAAATCAGAAGCAATATTAACCAAATGAGGCTGGGAAAAATTCAGCAAGTCATTAGAGGGCAGACAGAGGATAAAAGAGGGAGGGAAAGAAACAAAATAATTCTTTCTATTCCAGCTCATAAGTATTGTGTTCTCAAAGATGTTCCCTTCCTCCCTTCCAGCTGCAGGTTGAACACTCTGGCTGTACTGATAAAACCAGAATTTTATCATTTGGTCAACCAGTAAATTGTAAACATTTTATTTACATGAAAGCTAAAACCAGAAAAAGACATTCTGAGGTGGCTGGCATAATATTCTGAAACGGCCAAAAAATAATTTGTGCTGGTAAACAAAATATGTAAAATGTTACTTTACCACTGAGGAAAAAAAAATTCCTCCATGCATTTTCATTTTAAATATAAGAGGAGAAAATGCATAGGCTTGTGAATTTAAGTGTATGTCTGGAGGTGTAAGGTACTTATGTCTTGCTTAGTAATTGTTGTTCTTAATGTGAAGGTACATACACGTGATGGAGAGTGAAACTATAACACATGGAACTGCTACTCAGAATACCTGTATTAAGTTTTTATGCATATCTTGCGTTCCTGTGTGACACTGGGCAATAGTCTTGACCTCAGTCCTCTGTAAAAATGAAAATCCTTCAATGCCAGATGGATTTTTCCCTCTACTTTTCATCTGCGAAGACCCTTACTCAGTCTCCTGTGGGGTCTGTGTGTGTTGCCAGTGCCAAGCGATCAGAGTTCAGGTGGGGAGCATTATCCTGCCAGGACAGTAACCCAGTTTCTAATCTGCTGGTGATGGCTCTGTGCTTGGAACTGTTCCAGTGAGCTTTCAGTTGGAGCATTACCAGTATTTACTGGGGTAAAAGAGGAACCTCAGCCTGAAGCTTTGGGTGGCAGAAGAGCTTTGTACGTTGTTTTTTATGGCAGAGACTTTGACCTGTGAGTAGGGAACCTGAAGCAGAGATGCCGAGTTTTCTTGTTGCTTCCGTTATATATCCAGTGGAGTTCAGAGCTGGCTTGTGGCAGGCAATCACTGTCCACTGGAGGGGACAGCTGTGCCTGCCGGGTCAGGGAGCCTAAGGGGAGGGGTCTGTAGGTGGCTTGAGTAACATCTGTCTCAGCCCCACAGTTTTCTCCTATGCAGTGATTAAATGTGCTGTGTTATGCCAGGGAAAGTCCTGGGATGCTCGGGAGTGGACTGCCTGGAGATGTTTGTCAGTCACCAGATTTCTCACTGTGCTGCTCTAAACATTTGGCATCAGTTATCAAATACACCACCCCACCCTGCTATCAAGGACACTTTCAGCATCTTATAAAACTTGTTATGTGGGGAAAAAACAATCTACTTTCTTTTTCTAAAACCTCAAGCTGCTTTTCCCTCTTGGGGACAAGCTGAGGAGGCTGTGCCACGACAGCAACTGACTGTGGCTTCTGCTCTCTGCCACCTCCTGTACCCTGAGGATGCTCTGCCAATGTGTGGAACAGTTTTCCAATGCAGAGTGTAGGTGCTTCTTCTGAACCCCCAGGAATTTCCAGTTTCCACAGTATTGTGCTGTTATGCTCTTTATGTGAGAGTTCTCTATGCCCTGAAAAGTCCTTACTGTCTTGCAGAGAGCTTTGGGAACTGATTAAGTAGGCCGATAATAGAATAATAATAATAAATGCTAGCCTAGTTCTCAGCTGCCAGCCTTCTTGACAGTCTTTGTTGGACTGCAGTCAACTTACAAACCCTACAGCAATAGATTATTCACTGTAATTATAAACTATGTCTTCTGTACCTTGGAACTTCGTAAGGACTCTTACACAGCCTGTCTCGATCACGTCCAGTGTCCCAGTCAAAGGTTTCTAACTTACTGGAGCTAACTACCAATACGTTTTCCTTTAGTGCTGTAGCAGCATCAGCTTTGAGTGTTGATACCATGCTGGTCTGTTTGCCAATGTGCTTGTATATCATGCAGCTTCACCATTGAAATAAGGAGAATTTAATCTTAACGGGGCTGTTGAATTTTATGTACGGCCTAATCCAGGGCACACTGATGTTTTAGAGAAGGAGAGACTTTGTGGACTTCTGCCCTGTGAATTCAGCTGTCTAAAAGGTCGGGCTTGTTAGTGATACTGCTGATAATTCTCCTGCAGTTCCCAGCTGTCTGTGCCCTACACCAACAGCTCAAAACACCCCATGAAAAACAGACATTTCTGGCAGTGGAGAAAGACCCAGCAGCAAGCAGGCTGGTAGGAGACAGCCACCACCTCCAGGAGGACCACATAAGGCTTGGGGTTTAACCTAGTCTTTTTTTTTTTTTTTTTAATCTTGGTTTCCATAGATATCACCTTCAGCAGGAGCCTGTGTACTTTTGCAGGCAACACGGGCATGTAAGAGGTGCTGGCTTCCCCTCAGCCATGATGTGGATACCTTTATGCTTCATATAGCTTTCTACCTATAGTTTCTGTGCTTACAGAAAGGACTACTTGTTAAGTCTCCCCAAAGGGAGTGAACTGGGTTTGGGCCCAGTACTGGACAAGGGTGCCAGGGCTGGGAAAGGGTTGCACACTGAAAAGCTTCTGTAAAGGGATATTGTGCTTCATCTTGGGAGAAGAGTGTGGCTAGGGTGCAGGGCACAAGGCCGGGCCCTGGCTAACCAGTTTAAATCTCTCCACGGCCACAATAAAATAAGGTTATGCTGTACCTATTTCTGTTTGTGTCAAGTGTCCAGAGGCTCTAACAGGTAGCAGGGCTCCACTGTGCTCAGAGCTCTGTGGAAATGAAGTAATACAGGTTTGGAGTTTCTTGAGAAAATTTATGCCCTATTTAAATAAGATCAGACAATTGGCGAGATGGGAAACAGAGCTGAGGAGAAAACATCCCCTGTCAGGCAGCAGCTCGATGGCAGAAATGCATACAGCTATGAGCTCTTTGGACCCCAGCCCTAGTTTTACACACACTACATCACGCCTCCTTCACGGTGTATGGGATAAATGGGCACAACGCCCCTTTTCAATGATATTTCTTCTTCAGTGGTGTATTCACACTGTCAAAATTACATTGAGGTTAAGAAGAGATGGAAGACAGAAGTGACTGAACCTTTGTATGTCAAATCAGGAGGGCTTTGCCTCTGTTAGGCAAGCAAGCCCTGGTTATACACTGAGCTTCAACATGTGCGTGTGTTGCTCAAGGCCAAAAGCGCAGTGTCAGGAGTTCCTCCTGCTGCACCCAAACTTTGGATGCAAAATCCTTTGTCACCCTTGGGCACTTTAAAGAGCAAGGCACAGTGGTGCACCCAAAGCCCAGGTACACGAGAGCCACGATCAGGCTGTAGTGCTGAGCTATGCTAGGGAGCTGGAGCCTGTTGCTGAGAATTAAGAGCGTTTACTTTGAATATTTTGTTGCCTTGCTTGTTCCGCTCCCCCTCCCCCCAAACTGCTGGTGACTCTCCTCAGCCCCTTTAAGACCCCCCTTGCTGTGCAGCTCCTGGTCCCTTTGGCCAGACGTGGCAGGAATGGATGGGCTGTGCGTGGCGGGATCAATTGTAAAAAGTGGAATTAGTCATTCTAAATCATGCAGCTGTGGTCGAAGGGAGCTCTTCTAAAAATCATTAAACAATCATGTATTCCTATTGATTTATTCAAAATACCTTGAGGGAAAGCAGATTAAACACAAGGTAAAAGTAAACTAATGCAGATTAAATGGATGAAGGATGGGCCGATAGTTCCCTAGGTAGTTTTTGTACTAATGAGAGGAAAATTATATGTACACTATTACCAGTATAAAAGGGTCTATTAGAGGTCTTTTGCTTGACATATTTATGTATTTCAAATACTAAGTAGCACAGTGAATTAGGTTTACTCTGGACATTTGTTATTTTTATTGCATCTCCAAGTGATAAACAGGGCTTTCTGTTGAGGGCAGCATGCTGCCTTGCTCAGAAGGCACAACCCTATCTGCATAGCAAAATGCTGAGATGACGACTGCCTCCTGGATGCCATTTATTAGGTGCAGTTTTATGCCCACTTCTGAGAATCGCAGCCAGTGCTCAAAATGAGAGGTGCAGGTACATGTTAGTATTTGTAGCCACTGCCACCACCACATGCTCATTCCACGTTATCTTCCAGTGTTCCTCATCTCAAGTGGCATTCATTCAAAAGCCATGGGATGACTGGGGTGAGATGTTCACTCTGCCATTCCTGCTGCTCCCTGTCTGTCATGCACTTGCAGCAGTGCCTCGAACACAGCGCACTGCAAGGAAAATGACACTGTTAAAATACAATTGAGTTGTCATCTCAGATGTGTTTGCTCTAACTGCTGCTTGTGTTCGAGACGGGCGGGTTCAGACCTTGGAGACAGCTGTATCAAGCACAATTGCAAACAGGGCAATCGTATTTGATGCAATCAAATTCCAGCTTTAATTTAGGCAAGTATCCTCACTTTTGGTTTATAAAAGTGTCTGAACATGCTAAAATCAACCACATGGGTAAGTGGCAAGGATATTGAATGCCAGGAGTTACTCTGTAATTTTGCAGGAACTTTGGGATGGAAGCCATAAGACTGCTTCCTCCTGTGGATACGGATGCGGCTGCTGACTACAGCCTCTTCGCGTTGCACAGATTGCTTCTGGGGTTTCTGCAAAGACTCCAGTGAAGTACTGCTGCAACACTTTTTAAAAGAGGTATCTCAGAGGAAATTAATATTGTATAGGAAACAATGTTGCCATGCTGAGATATTAGACTGCAAAGCCAAATTAACATTACTGGGGGAGAAAAATGAAAATACTTGACCTTTGTTAAAGTGTATAGCAGATCAAGTATTTGCCTATATATATGCAGAATGGTATATGAAGCAATCATAATTTTAAAGTGGATTAGCTGTACACCTCGTCTACTCTTGTAATTATTGCTTTTGTTGAATAATGTATCTAAACTAACCTACAAAACCTTGTCATGACAGCTGAATGAAAAGTTCAAAACCCACACTGACGAGTGATTTCATTTTAAGTTGCACTTGATTAAAATATAGCTAATAAGATGCAGATATTAATTACAGAGCTTAAGGTTTGATATGTAATTTGTAACATGTGCATAAACTACAAATTATGGGCACTGTTATGGTCTGGTCAGTCAATATAGAAATATTTGCCCAACAGTTACTGAAGGAAGAGTACAACACAAGAAGACCTGAAGACAAGACACACAAAGGTCGACTCACTCAAGGACTGGAAAAGTTTTAGACAAAGATTTCATTAGGTACTAATAGCTCACCAATTTGCCAGCACTACGCAGACAATGTGGTGGTAGAGATGGTGGCACTCATGTGCTTGGGAAGGGTCTCTGCCTTGGCTGAGCTGTCTAGCCTGGGTATGGGGTGCAGGAAAATCCTGGGCTATGAAAGTTGGTGAGGATCCTCTAAGTACGTCTCTGCCCTTTTGCTGGTGTTGTCCAATGTAGTTGGACAAGTGGTCTTGTGAGAAAGGGGTTGGTGAAGTTCAGTGAGAGATCCTGTGGAAAGTTTTCTAGTTTGAACAACGTTTGCACATGTTGTTTCTAGGATTTGATTTTGTGTTGAAAAGTGATTAGATTTTGTAAGCTAGACTTCAAAGCAAAGACCTTTGGCTTTGAACACAAAGTATCTGCTTCATAGTAAATACTCTTTTCCCTAGATCAAATAGAAATCAGTTAAGCATTGCTAAGGATATATAATAAATGGATGGGTTCCTAGGAGGGAATGGCAATGGAGAAACAAGATGACACTGATGTTCAACCCAGCAGCAAGAAAGGAGTTGTGTCTACATAGCCATGCTGCAGGATGCTGCTTCTGTCACCAAGTACCTGTGCACACACAGCAGTGCAGTGACAGCAGGGTACAGCAGCTCTTGCTGGTCTCCTTGCTGCTGCAGCTTGCATTCTTCCTGCATCCAAATGAATACATCCACAGGTATTTTGAGGACTGCTGCCATGTCCCCGTTCCAGAGATGGGAGTGCTGGGAGGTCTAGCCTGTGCTTAGCCATGTCAGCCAAGGTACTGGTGCCTCAGTGATCAAGTGATATGGGGATGAAACCCAGGCATGTGAGCAGAGGAGGGCTCCTTGCCAGTTCTAACTGGTTGCACCAGCTGGGTTTAGCTCTGCAGCTGAGCTGTGGCTTCCTTGTGCCTTTGTGGACAAGAGGGTCTCTGCATGAATCTGAATTTTTTTTTTTTTTTGGCTGCACAGAGGAACAGGAGAAGGCTTCCCATCCTCCTCCCTGGACCTTCTCAGAGTTCTCTGAGCTGGGCCTGGAGGAGAAGTGCTGGCCATTTTTCTGTTGGTCCCTTGGGACAAGAGGGGAGGAGGCGCTGGCATCATTATTGGGGGTTGGTGAAGCAGATCCCCAGCTTGGACTTACGATTGCTTCACGATATGGTCTTGGGCATAACCCATTCCCCAGAGGCATAACACCACCTCTTCTGGTTGCAGAGCAGAAGGGAGAAAAGGACAGCATGTATTTTAGAGCTCTCAGGTGCCTATGATCCTGGATTAAACGAGTGATTCCAGTACTGCTCTCCACAGGGGAAGGGAGAGGTTGCCACCACATGGCAGGGGTCTGACCCATTGGAGAAGTGGCTTCTGAGCTGTTGCGTGCTGCTTGTGCCATGCCAAAGCCATGCTGACCCCTTCAAACCTGAAGCTGAAACCAGACATTAGGGCTGTTTCAGGAGTGTTCAGTCATTTGTTGCACAGGGTGATGCTTTGTCAGACAGTCTGACACCCGCTTTAGTCAACTAATTTTAATCTGTGCATGTGGTTTATTTGCTCCTTGCTTGCTTCCTGGGGCAGCATAGCCAACTCCTGTCCTTTAGTCAGGACAGACTGAAGGGTGAACCTAGGTGTTTCTCATTACTTATTTCACCCTGAAAATGAGTTTCTTCAGAATCATGCTGTCCATAAGGAGATCTGTACCTGACTAACAACATGGAGGCTTCGTTTCTGTTAGTTTCCAAGTATAAGGCTTGTCTAGTAGCAGTACCTAAAGGCACCTATTGAAAACCAGTTGTTTATGGGTGCAAATGGTTGGTGTTTCTGGGCATTTAATGGACTGCAAAACAGAACGAGTCGTTCGTTCTTTCCTTGTGCCTGCAGCAGAACTCTGTACTGGAGGGGGAGCAGTGGCAGCAGTGAGATGTAATGCCACGGTACCTCAGGGTTTAAAATGAACTTTGAAATAGCTACGGGTATTACCAGATGACAATGACGTGAACAGAAGCGCAACAGCAATAGTGTGCAACTGCAAGCAGTGAGCTGGCTGATAGGGTCTAGGTATGCCCTGGCTTGAAGGAACCCCCCCCCAGCTGTGCGCCTGGGTGCAGCTGTGGTCCAGGTTTTCAGTTGGATGCAGCACACCCTGCTGGCCCACAGAGAATCAGCCCCATTCACCACCGTTCCTTTTCAGAGAGCTGCTTTTCACCTCCCTGTGGAAGATCTCAGAGTTGAAGAATGAATTCTTTCAAATATCTTTTCTTAAAGCTGATGCAACATTACCTTGAAAAAAAAACACCAAAACCAACCCACATTAAATATCTAGGCCCCCATGTTCAGAACAGCAGAATTTAGTTGAAAACATTTTCAGGTTTCACTAGCTATCACTCTCGAGTCCTGTCAGTAGGATCCTGGCCTCTTAAACTTAATAGATATCACTTGATGTATTATTTTTTTTAGTTAAGAGCTATGCACAGGGAAATTGAGTGTGGACTGCAGAAACTTGCTCAGCTACAAGATGCAGCTCCCTGAAGAAAGCAGGACAAGCCTTGGTGAGAATGGGTGCCACAGTCATCCGTAGTAGAGCTCCTGAGTCTGGTTCAAGTTGTCCTCAGCCCAGCAAGAAGGAAAAGGAGTGGCCTTTCAGAGACATCGACAGCAAGTAAAGTATAGTGGCAGGCAGAAAGAGAAAGGAGTTCAGTGAAAAACCTCATCAAACATGTGAACAACCTAGCTTTTGCAATAAAATGGGAGGGGGTTCCTTGCCTTGTAACTCACTGCCAGACAAAAAGCAGTTGCACCTGGCATGGGAAAGTCTGCTTGTGAGCCAAAGGAAATAGCAGAATGTTTTAAACTATTGACTTAATTACCTCTTGAAAAATATTAATATAGTCTGATTTTTTAAAAAGAATTTATTGGTGCATCAATAACTGGAGATTTGTTTCCCTTGGCTGTTTCAGGGAGCTGTCTTGACTGCCAGCATCAGTTCAGCCTGAGTTTTTCTTCTGCAGGAAGATAAAACTGTAGAAATTGTCAGACTTGATCAGAGCAGGCAGTCCATCTGATCAACTACCCTGTCACCAGCTTACTTGAAAAATAAAGGGATATTTTTCTCTTGCTTTTCTTTAGCACCTTCAAAGCCCTTCAGCTCTACATCTCTTACCTTGCTGTTCTGTTCAGGCTGCCTCTAGCCAGAGCAGAGGGAGTGAAGTGTCTTCAGAAAACCGGTTCCTCCAGCGTTTCTCAGATACCTGTTCTTGGGTGGGGATTCAGTCACTAAACCTGGCTTCAGAAGCATAACTTCAAATGATGATAGTTGCATTAGAGGAAGCCAGGAATAAATGCCAATGAGAGCTTGCAAGTAATGCTAAACAGAAAATAAATACCAGTTTGATGGAGAGGAGGGAGAAAAGATTCTGCAGTCAGAGCTTTATCTTATACAGTGGTCTGTCTTGGATAACTTCTGTGCAGGTATTGTATAGATATGATGAAATATGACCTGTCACCATGTCTGACCCACAAACTATCTTTCCATTCACCCATCCATTTGGGGGAAAGACCTGCATGTTTTTTCTCTCTCCCCATGTATGTAGCGCACCATTTCTGTTCTTTGTTGGCACTGTGGTAATGCAGCCTGGTAACCAAAGCCATCTATCAGCCTGTGAAGAGAAGGAAATCCCGTCTGTAAATAAAGCTGTTGCAAAGCAGTTCTCTGCAGGTATGTACTGAAAGCAGAGAGGAGCCTGAGGAATCATAAGCAGTACAAACCTTTCCCTAGTGAACTTCACAACTGAGGAAGATGGAACAGGAGGATGGCTTTTCTAATGAGTCAGTCCACTGGGTTTACATGATGTGCAAATTTTCACAATGCACCATGAGAAGCATCAATAAAAAACTGAACCCAGCAAACACACCTGCTGCCTGGAGACCAACTCCTGTCAGTTCTGTGCTCGCTACATGTGCCCAGAGCATCTTTTTGAACTTCAGAAGGCTCAGAGCCCTGCATATTTATTTTTTTTTTTAGGTATAAGATAGCATCTTTTACATTGTAACAAGTTGCAGTGCCCCACTGCATTGGGCTGAAGTTCTCAGCTCTTGGCTCAGCGGTAGGAAAATAAAAGGCAGAGTTGGAGACTGACTGTCCAAGTGCCCCTTTGGACCATTCTTTGATTGCAAGGCCTGCTATGAATCAAGATCTTAACAACTGCTGGGTATCCACATAAAGAAAATAAACATTTGATATGATCAGTATCAGATGTGATTTTATGCCAAGCACTTCCAAGTGCTGCTGCTGGCTTCTCTGGCTTACATACAACTGCTGGAAGGTTGCTACGTCATGAATTATTAGGGTACCTGGAAAGTGAGGCTTGATTTGTGAGGGCTTATGTTATTCAACGTTGGGGAAGCAATAATTCTGTATGGCCATAAGTTGTCAGCCCTGGTGCTTCTCTGGAAAAGTGTCAAGCAAAGCTCAGATTCATGTTTTGATTACATGAAATGTTTTGTGCTTTTTTTGCCTGAGGCATGATGTTTGTCATGGCTGAGACAGGAGTGACAAAAACCACGAGGCATGGGATTTTCATAAAGAGTGGTGGTATTTGTCAGTCCCTTGGATCCAGGATATTGTTAATGGATTTAACCCTGCCCGGTTGATCCACTAGAGCAGGTTAGTTTGATGCTTTTAAACTATTAAACATAGATGAATGATTTCAAGTGTTTTCTTGCAAAATATGATAGGCTTATCTGACTCGGTTTTTCAAGTCAGGCATCTTGATATTAAGCAGAGACACGTATATTTGTTTTCCCTATTGAATAAAACTAGAATTATTACCTCTTTAAATTTTGTTATGGCCAAGCCATGACTTTTTATTTTTTATGAGAAACAGACTTATGTAAAATAGCCGTTGTCAGTGGACTACATTATCTGGCAACACTGAACATACTCAATGGTTCAAAACTGAAAGGCTGTCACGTTCTGTGTGACTGTGACAATGTCTCATTCCTTCTCTTGACTCCTGTCAATACACAAGAAATCTTAGTGCTACTGCTGGATCGTTCTTTCAGCTGGGAAACTGTCCCACAACATCAGTGCCTAAGAGCGGTGTCTGGCAGACACTGTTCAACACTCCACCTTCCTTAGGGGCAAAAAGAGATGAAGCATAACGCAAGATCTGTTTAGCTGCAGAATTTGTAAAATAAGACTCATTGACACAAATCTTGACCCAGAACCTTGTATGTGTGAAGATGTTTCCAGCTGATTTCAATGAGTTTGGGATAAGGCAATCATGAGCTGTATGACTTTTAACTGTGCTGCCAGTTATTATTTGTATTTGTGTTTAAGGAAGAGTCTTCCCTTCTGCAGAGTGTCTCTTTCCATCCTGCCTTGACTTGGTAGTCTCTCTTTCAGTATCAGCTTCTGAGGTTCCTGCTCATTTTATACTTTAAGGATGATGCCACATGCGTACAGTTCAGGGTCTCACCTGAGCTGTAAGCCACAAACCTGCGTGAAGAACAAGACCCTTACTCAGACACAAACACATTCAACAATGACAAAGAAAATACTGAAAAGTTACTGGTGAAGCAAATTCCTTCTTGAATGAAGTGCTCTTACTTGAGAATTTGTCCTTACACAAAAATCTTTTTCCAAATTAATCTCATGTCTGAAGCAAGGCTAAGCATGGAAGAGGTCTTCCCATTTGACAGACTAAATTCTTCATGCTCACCTTCAGTTCTCATAATATCTTTCATTTTCTGCCTTTCACATTAACTCAGTTTTTGAAATTTGTCATGCAGATGCAATATAAATGTAATTTTGCAGATGCAAAAGCTCCAGGCAGAGCAAAGTTACATTCCTGGTACTGAGTAGCAAAACTACAGAAAACCCCTGTACAGCCACTCTGGCTCTGCTAGGGGATCTGTGACAGGTCTGATTTCACCAGCTGAAGCTGTTACTGCCCTTTCACCAGGAGCATCTGCCCCAGCTGAATTGCTGGGTGCAGACTTGACCACCAGCCCATCCCTTTGGCTGACAGGACTTGCATGGAGGGTGAAGATGAGTTGTGCTAAATGCCTGACTGGAGCTGCAGTCCCTTCCAGAAAGTAACAATGAGCAGCTGTAAGGGTAGCCAGAAGCTGCAGCTGTTTGCTCTGTGGGCAGAGCAATATTCTGCAAGGCTGGATGTTTCCTGGGTGCAAGCAGATGGTACCAGTTTATTTTATCGTGTACATTCAGAAAGTTACAGCAAGTTTCTCCTGTGAAAAAGAGTATTACATAGGTTTGTTTCCTTTTGCAGTGAGGCTTTTGGAAGTAATAAAAGTTCCTGTCCTTATTTAAACTACTGGTAGCTGATAAGACAAGGGAGCTAGGCGGTTTTGTGCAACCTCAGTGTGCAGTCTGTATGTCACACAGGCCTTGGCCCACCTCTCACTGATCTGGGCACAGAAACTTCATGTAGTGGTCCTGATTGAGCAGGCAACCTGGCTGGTCATATTCATAGAATCATGGAATATCTGAAGTTGGAAGGGACCTGTAAGGATCATCAAGTCCAGCTCCCTACTCCTCACAGGACTACCTAAAACTAAACCATATGACTAAGAGAGTCATCCAGATGCTTGTAGGCCTGACAGGATTATTGCTGTGACCACTTCCCCAGGGGAGCCTGTTCCAGTGGCTGACCTCTCAGTGAGGAGACTTTTCCCAATGTCCAGTATGAACTCCCCCTGATGCAGCTTCATCCATTTCCTCACGTCCTGTAGCTGGTCACCAGAGAGATCAGCACCTGCCCCTCTGCTGCCCACCTTGAGGAAGCTGTAGGCTGTGGTGAGGCCCCCCCTCAGCCTTGTCTTCTCCAGACTGAAGAAACCAAGTGACCTCAGCTGCTCCTCCTAAGTTGTGCCCTGGAGACCTTTCACTATCTTGGTCACCTTCCTCTGGACACACTCTAATAGTTTAATGTCCTTCCCATGCTGAGGCACCCAAAGCGGCAGATGATACTTGAGGTGGGGGTTGCACCAGTGCTTTGTAGAGTGGGACAGTCACCTCCCTTGGCTGGCTTTGCTACGCTTAAAGCATCCCAGGACACAGTTGGTCCTTTTGGCTGCCAGGCCACGCTGCTGACTTATATTCAACTTCCCATCAAACCAACCCCCCAATTCTCTTTCTGCGGGGCTCCTCTCCAGACTCTTGTCCCCCAGTTTGTACATATAAGCAGGATTGCCCTATCCCTGGTGGAGAATCCGTATATCGCTTGGTAAAATACAGGTTGTTGCAGCAGTTGCTTCTGCAGGTCCAAATGATGGCTTTGCCTGGTGCTTTGAAGGGCAATAGGCATACAGAGATGTTTAGAGACTCGGTGCCTTTCCCAGGTTCTCTCTCCTTACAGTGGAAGAATATACCAATTTGGCCTATAGTAAGAACAGGCTCACTTATTCCCCCTGCTATACTTATTAGGACAGGTTTCCTGGTTCATACAGCGGAGCTAGTGAAGATAAAGCTCTGCTCGTTCCCCCTTTCCTCTGCCCATATGCAAGCTGTTCCCCTGAGTGCAGACAAGGGATATTTGTAGGTCATTTGAAGAGAGGGGTGCCTCACATCCCTTTGTCCTCCTCTGTTGCTTTGCTGGCTGACTCTTTTCCTTAAAAGTCAAGACGAGTAATTGCTATGAGCTGTCACAGGCTGTTGTTCTTATTTACATCGTATTCAAACAAGGGAGCAACTTTCATCATCTTTCCAGCACAGGAAAAATAATATGGATGTTTCCAAGTGACTAAAAATCAGAAGAACGAATGCTGAGGACTGTAGCCAGCTCAAGAAAATTCAGCTCTATTTAAGCAAGGCTGTATGTTTTTATGTTCATTAAGTTTTAACACCTTCTAGTCTCACCTCAGCAGATTTCTATTTTCTTGGAATAAATTGTTAGCGTTTGTATAACTTTGACATGATTATTTCGGAGGCTCTTTGAGAGGGGCTTTTGCTTCAGAGCTCAGACAAGAGTGTTTGAGTGAATTTTTGGCTCCAAGCATGGATTTTTTTTTTATAATTGAATGTGCCTGTCAAGACCTCTGGATTCCTGTACAAAAAGAAAATGATGAGACAGACTAGCTTTCCAAATCTGCAGTATCCTCACCATCATCCAGCTGACACTGCTGAGAAGGAGCATGTGATAATTGTGTATTCACATGTAGGAAAACGGTCTGAAGAAGAAAACTGGACAAAGTTCAGGTAGTTCTCACTACAAAAATGTTGCTGTCTTAGTGTTTTTCTCTGCCTCTTGCCTTTACTAGCCCTTCCTTCTTAGTTGGTTGGGACATTAGCTTGAATGCTTCATCTGAATGCCCTTCCAGCAATAGCATGTGGAAAGTGCTTGGCTTTGGAAAAGCCCCCATGCTACATCAGTTAGAGCTTTTTTCAAGTAAAATCCACTATCACTATCATTTGGCCACAGAAATGGTGTGAGAGACAGGGTATGGAGTGCAAGGATGATTTTTTTGCTCTGAGAGAGAAGCCATGTTCTTTGCTACTTGTAAATGTAGTTCCTTCAGTCACTAAAAAAAAAAGTGGCTCTTTGAATCTGTACAGTGTTCTATCAAAACATATGGCTCTGTGGGATGTTATAGGGAACAAAACAGCACTTGCCTGTTAGAAAGGGACCAACAGGATTTCTCCTAGGTGATCACGCTAAAGAGGTCAAAAATGGGAAGAAAGCACCAAAATTCACTCCAGACTGATACCTACATGTTGTCCATATGAAAAAAAAAGATGAGACAGTATGATTAAACTCTCATGCCTGTTATGCCTGTACATAAATGGTGACAAACTGAAAACACAGTGAAAATTAGTTGGATCTGGCTGAAAATGCAGCAGTACTGGTGCTGAGCAAGGACCTCTGGAACGAGAGTGTCCTGAAATGTCTTGTTGAGCAGTGTTGCCTGAAGCCAGTGCAATAGGTAATGCCTTTTTTTTTTGTGTGTGTGTGTCTTTGTTCTTTTCTGCTTATTCTGATTACTCACCCATGCTTTTCCTTATTCTGGTAGTCATGTTCCCAGCCTTTCTGTGCTGAGAAACACTTTCAGACTGCTCTCTCCCAGCCAGCAGACAAGCCCTTTCCCTGCCTTCGCTCCCCAGCTCAGCTCCCTGCAGGGTCTGGGCCAGACTGTTTGCAGTCCAAGGTAGTACAGTATTCCTGTTACAAAGGAACCTCAAAGCTACACACTTGGCTCTCTTCCTTGCCTTTCATTTTTCCCTCTGTTTTATGTGTCTATAAAAAGCTAGTCTCTTAGCTCTTTGTGACAAGGATTAGGTATAATAATACCTCCTAAGTGTTTAAGAGTATGCTAGAAGAACGAGGCACGGTGTTGGGGTCCTTCAACTACATGAAGAGGATGCTGATTAATAGGAGGGACCTAACTGACTTAATTTGGGTTTGTGTTTCCTGACACTGGTATGTTAAAAATCATTCAGTGGCACTGCGGCGGTTTTATTAGTGGCATTATTTTTATTACACGGCACTAGACCGCTCCCTAGGATTTCTAGCTATCTAGCCAAAATCTAGCTGTGCTCTCGATGGGATCAAGAGTTCCCCAGCACTTACGATGAAGTCAGGTTTTGGTGCGGTGCTCCCAGCAGGGACATTAACCATTCAATATTTTAAGTCAGTGGCAGGTCAAAGTTGGACTTGTCATGAGCTGGTAGTCCTAACCCTTCACGTGTGTGTGACTGTTTGATGGCCTCAGCCATGTGTGGTCAGTAACTCAGTGTGCCTTACCGGCTGAAACGGCAGCAATTCTGAATTCAGGAGTAGCAAAAGTACCATGAAGTAGCAGAGCGTGCTTTTGGGTGTCATCTCATGGCTTTTCTGCACAATGGCTCTGTTGTCCTTGTCTCTGTGTCTAGCCGAAACTGTATTGCTACCAGATGGATGCGGTGCGATGTGAGACAAGTTTCTGTGCGCTCTGACTGCGTACATATAAGTGGAAAAGCTGCGTGGCAAGAAGCTGAGTTACTAATACAGTCATAATTTCCTAATGGAAAACATATTCTTAAAGCTATTTTCACAGAGAAAGATTGAAGATATTATGCAGCTATCCACAGGAGTTAGAAATGTGAATGCTTATTGGAGTAAAAGGAGCTTGACAAGCTACGAAGTTCTTGCTTATGCATTCAGTATAGTTACGGTCCTAGCACACACACTCGCATAACTGCAACAGAAAAGATGCGATACATCAGAGAAGCTCTTGCTGTTTGCCAGAGGTCTTAAGAGGATCTTCTATTTCATTCGGTAGTAATGCCCTTTTTGTTGACAAAAGTAAATTGATGACAGGCAAGAGGGAAGCATTTGGTGGAAAAATTCTGTTGACCCTTCTCAGATTGAATTTGACCACAGAACAGGATACCAGCAGTTGCAGAAATGATAGATTATTGTAATGACCGGCAGAATGGCCTTTTGGCATGTTTAAATGGCAATAAATTTCACTAGGAAGAGGGCAATTTAACTACTTTAGGGCAGTGAGGATACTCTTTGTTTGAGGTGTAAATAAATTGCGGTTCATTAACAGTGCACATATTACATTCACAGTGCAACTCTAAAGCAGGGGATGTTAATATTTAATTTAATTTAAACAGGTATGCTTTGCTTGTTTGAGGTTTAGGTTTGGGTTTTGTTGGTTTGGTTTTTTTTAACTCCAGCCTTCAGTAACTTTGGGTGATAATTTTTCAGGGGCTCTTTAACCTCCTAAGGCCCATGCGTGCGCATCTCCAGTAATCCCAAATAAACCAGGCTGAACAACAGAGGATAACTGCTTGGGTTGACTTTTCTAGTCAGTATAAATAACTGTGCTAGTTGATATCACTGTACACCAGCAAAGCCTCCAGCTCGTGGTACACAGTGTTAGGTACTAATTGAGTAGTCATGCCGAATGCATGGAGCCAAAGCCTTATCAGTTGTGCCAGCATAAAACCAAAGGAAAAGCACTGAATTAAGCAGATGGCAGCAGAACCACAGCGATGTTACTGCTGGCAGAATTTATTTATCATATTTTACCTTGACTCTGAAATGTCCCTTGTCCCTGGCTTGTTATTTTGGCATGGTTCCTTGCTGAACTCTGCCGTTCAGGGAAGAAAAGAGGGCCAGAGAGGAGACGTACCCAATGCAGTTTGACATTTCCTCAAAAAGATTGTATTAAAATCCACTTACATTTAGAGCACACTTTCATTTTGGAATGCTAATAAGGCATCGTTTCATCAAGGTAAAGGGAGCAAAATCTAATCAAGCCAAAGACCAGCTCGCCTTGCTGTTGACTGTGTTCCTGAAACATCATTTTAAAAGGTTGCTTTTAAGTTTAGCTAAAAATGACAGACTTAACAAAAGTTTATAAATAACCATATCACTTGGCTACTTACCTCTGTCTGTAATAAGTGAGCCTTATTTCTTTATTAAAGGGTTTGGGGCTGGCTGTGAGCTCATATCCATGCTGCTGTTTACACCAGTGGGCAACTGTTCCCCCAGGATCACATTCAAGTGACGGGTAGGCAAGATTTCTCCAACTCTTGGCTGCTATCTCCAGCAATAGGAGCTTGGCCATGACTCCTCTTCTGGCTTTGAAAAACCAAACCTCGATGGAGGAGTCATTCAAAAATCTAATTGTTGTAAAGCCAAACAAATGAAGTAGAAGTGGTCCCTAAAAAAATGTCATTCCAGAGCCAGGTTTATAAAGAAATGATTAAGGATTTGTTTATGGGGAAAAAAGTCTTGAGGTACTGTGGACAGTCTTGTCAACAACACATGAAAAATAAAAACTACTTCCAAAACCAAATAATAAAAGTATCTCTGGGCAGCTCAGGGATCACCATAGAAGAAGTCGGGGGGGTGACAGCAGGTGGAACAGACACGCTGGCATCTTGAGATGGCAACTTAGTGGGGAAATAAGGCAGGGATATGCACAGGACTTGGAAAGAGGAGCTAAGCGCTTTAACCCCAACATAACAAAAAAGTGATGCAAGAAGGGAAGTGCCAAAAAAGATGTGGAGGACTCATACAGCTGGTTGAAGTTGGTGTGACTGGGTTTCTTGTTCTGCAGAGAGTATTTTCATTTTTTTTTAACATGGCACCTGAGTGCCTTGTAGTGCTGCATGAAATAGTGTGACTTATGCTGCTGGCTGCTTTACCTGCCCGTGGCATGGGAAAGCCTGCTAGCAGGGAGGGACAGGGGTGGCGTAACAGAATTTGCTCCTAAGCAGGGCAGTTCTCATCCAAATTCAGTCATGGCTCTGATTAATAGGCCTTGAGCAGCTACTTTAGGCAAGGCATCTCCCTGAGAAAGCCTCCACCTGCACTGCAGCCTCTCAACAGCCATCTACTGTTCACAAGTATGTTTGGGGCACCAGAAGATTGGCCAAGATAACAAATGGGTTCAAAGAGCCAGGCGTAATGGGGTAATTAAGGTATGGCCTTTAGGTGTGACACAGCAGGTTACTTAGATAAGATAAATCCAGAAGGCTAAGGCATCACGTAAACAGGCAGCAAATGTGAATGCCTTGATGGAAGTATTCCATGTTTTCCTACATGCAGGCACCTGAGCAGTCCGTCTTACGGCAATCATTCAAACTCTTCAACTTGTTGTGAGTTTCCACCGGTGGCCTGCCAAGTTGCTTGTCTGGATGGCCAGTTAATACTGAGCACCTCCAGAAAGTTTCCCAAGGGTGATGCAGGTTTCTGCGTGCATTAGGGCTGGGAGAGCTTTCTGGGGGAGGGTGTTAGATCAGTTCCATCAGGTTACAGCAGCGAAGCTGATTTTGGCCGCTGTGATCCAGTGTTGTGCAGTCACTGCTGTGCACAACATTTCTGCTGGGGTTTGCAGTCTTCATTGATGCTAAATCATTTCTCATTAAAGCTTGTAACAGAGATGCAAGACAGGCATCAGGAGTTTTCTGTTCCTATTATACTGCTGGGAAAAGAGGTTTAGAGAGTTGGTTGACTTGCCCCCTCTCTTGCACCTCTTATGTCCCCATCCAGCTCAGGCTTTTAGCCACAGGAATGTTTTTATCTCATTTTCTTTGTTTCTCTTCTCTTTGGAAGATTTCTTACCCTCATCTCTGCATTTAATGTCTTCTTTGTACAACCAGTAAAATTATTGTAGCGGGTTTTTTTCCCAATGATTCGAGTCTGAGGCTGAAGGTTCCATTTAAGAGAACCGTGATTGCAGATGGCTCACACAAGTTCCTTCTTTTCAGTTCCAGGGAAGAAAATAACATGGTTGATAATACGTTCTTCTGGTCCGTTCCTTTTTTGCCCATGGCTTATTTAAGGTTTGTACCCTCTAGAAGGTCGAGATTGTGAGTTTTTATTACAACAGCATATTGCTGAAATGCTATCAGTGCATGTTGAAAGAGGCAGAACTGCGGCATACTGCGTTGTTCTGGGTTTGGTAGCAGAGAATAACGATATTGGCTCTGAAAGCTCTTTGAGAGAGCAAGGAGCAGGAGGGAAAACGGTTTGGTAGTTGATGCCTGTACTGATTCTATCACGTCACCCTCTTGAGCTTATATTTTATTATTTATATTTGTATTAATGATTATTTATATTCACTATCATTTATACTTATTGTTTATTTATGGTTATAACACACTCATCATACAATATTAACCAACCTATAACACTGTCATTGATGGCTGTTTTTTCATTACCCTTCATGAATATTTCAGTGCAGCCTGCCCAATTCTTCTATTTTAGAAAAGCGTTTGGAAGTGCTGTGTTGTGAAGCCCAGTGAATACTAAGCTACATGTCCAAATGTTGTTCATTACATCTCCTCCAGCTGATTTAGATTTCTGTTATGACAAATGTGTACTGATAGGAAGAATCAGCCATACATATATAATGACGGTGTTATTGAGTAGCCTATGGTATAATTACCTCCTACTTGGGAAATTAAAATCTCATAGTTGAAATTTGCCTTTTAATTTTAGAAAAAGAATGAAGAAAAAAATTTTTAGGAAAAAAAAATCAACTTCCTAGACAGTTCCATGTCTTATCTGGTGTTCACTATTGCACTTCCTTCACCCTCGGAAGCAGAAGAAGGGCTTTGCTGGATCAAACTTACTGGGTGTAGTATTTTGACAATACAGGAAGACAGGAAAAAAACCTATGCATCAGGCAGCTTAGAGATGTGCTAATTCCTTTCTGTTAGAAGCTGGATAGCACCTGAGGTAGGAGAGCTTGTCTCTTCTAGAACTGAACTCTTATCCAGCGTCAGGTGCAGACTAATTTGTGTCCCCTTGCACTGCACCATGGTGAAATGACTGCAGCGGCTGCAGGTACCTGTAGTGCAATCCTGCTTGATCAAGCCACAGGTTACCAAAATAGCTCATTAACCAAATGGCTGTTAGTCTAGTCAATAGTTGGAAGAGGAGGAGTAAGGCTGCTTAAAAGTTTCTTCTCCCTCCTCAAAACCGCTTCTGTGCCTGCTGCAACATAAAGAAACCTCTAAATTACCCAAACTTCTCCTTGCTGGAAATCCTTTTTCCTGCTGCTCTCACACGGAGCTGTCACCCCACAAGGTGTGAGGTTTTTGAGCAGGGACCATGGTGAAGGCAAGCTTAATTCCTCCTTGGGGGACTTCCAGCCCTAAACCTCGGGTATCCTTTTCTGATGCTACTTATCCTGCATGAGAATTTTCCCTTCTTCCTCTCCTCTGAGGATGCCTACCGAGAGCTGCAGCAGCCCTTGTAGCAATTAAGCCTCTCTCTCCAGTAAAATACTGTGCTTCCATTATCATGGCACCATAAGCTAACCACTGGGGATGGGATCCTGTGGGGAGCCGGGGCTCCGTCCTCCTGCTGTCAATGCTCAGATGGACTTTGCTGGGAGGGGGCTTTTGGCTGCTGCAGGAACGAGGGGGAGGAGCACAGCACCATTCTCAAGGCCCTTTGAAAACATGCCATGGTCGAAGCGTGCCAGGCAGATCGGCACGATAGACCAGATGTGTGTTTTGCAAATTAATGAAATGCCTTTTGAAATGCTTTTAAGTAAATGAGAGTTAAATTCACCCTAATTGCATTAGCCTCTATGGAGAGCAGTATCTATATCAGGGTCACGTTGGTCTGATTTTCAGATGCATTCAGCACCTTGCAAACTGGACTCCTCTGTACGGAGAGGAGGAAAGATGGGCACAGGAGTGCCCAAGCAGAGCCCTGAATCCCACAGGGTGCAGGGTGACAGTGCCAGGCACCCACTGGAATAAAAAGGAGGTCACCTTTTGTCTGCCGGGAGGTTTGAGTCATGTGGGAGTCGAGCAGGAGCCAGAGCCAGCCCCATGGGATGCTCAATGTGCTGCTGGGGACCTGGCAGGGCTCCCCAGCAGGGGGCTGGGGACAGGAGGTGGGGGCACTGGCTGAGCATCCTCCAGGACCCGCTGCCTTCAGATCTTGTGGGGACAGAGGCAGGCAGGGAGATGGGGAGAGTGAAGGCGAAGTGCTAGACAGCTTCTCCATCACCAGGGCTCCCGCCTTCATCTTCATCGAGGTCCGCTCTCTTTTTTCAGATGGCACTTTGACAGAAGATTAATTCAAGTCAGCTGCTGAAAATAATTATTGCATTATGGGAGCAGTAATCATTATTTAGAACATGATTAAATATGTCTGCGTCTATTGACTCTGCCTATGATTTATGTATTTGTTTAGTCAATAGTCTAATGTAAATGATGTAATTAATTATAGATGGTGGTGTCAGGTCATTGGTAAAAACAATCTGATGAGAACAAGGGCTCTGTTTTTTCCTGACAGATGCAGAGGGAGGGCGGGAGGGACGGGCAGAGTTGAGGGAATTCCAGGGGAACTTTTTCATGTGTGAATGGCGGCTGGGATCTCAATTTGCATGTTGTCTTTCTCTTGTTCAGCATTCGTTTAGAAATTGAAATAACTTGTTAAGCAAAGGGGAAGGGAACACATGATTGCAAAGAGGACACCTGGGACTAGTGACGGCAAACAGCTAAAGAGCCAGCTGCTCCCTAACACGAGAGAGCGTGCCACTATCATTTACCGCTTCATAAAATTAAATGTTTTCCAAATTAAATCAGTAGGCAGCATGCAGGAAGACCTACTATCTCTAATAACAATTTTTCAATCAATATCGGGGGCCCGGCTGATCTGGAATCGGAGCGGAGGAGTCTGGGATTGGCTGGGGGGGAATGGGGAGGGGGGATGCTTGAGTACCGCAGCTTTCAATCAAAGCAAAAGTTAAAAAAAATATATATGCATGGTGGATTCTCCATCACTGTGAGTCTATTCCCCATAGATTTTTCTCTTAACTGATAATTCGGTCAGTCACATTCCTCAGAGGGAGGTCATGGGTCACCCCAGCCCCTGTCAGGCCTCAGAGAAACCATTTCCATTTTAATGCCACAGCTATAATCTATCAAAGATGTGATGTACAAGATACAATGAATTTAAGTGGTCTTCATATATCACTGAGCTTTCATGCCTTCACCTGGGTAATAGTCTGAATTACTCTCCCTACCTCACAATCTGTCACCCCCAGTAAAATAACTGCCACGCGGGTGTTAATGGCAGGTTTGTCCAAATTGGGGCCGTGGTAGCCGAAGGCATTACACATCATAAACTTTAGCATTCAGTGCTTAGCCTGGCCGTGTCAGCAATTGAAAATTATTCTGTAAATACTTCTGCCCCGTGGTTCTGCTCATGTTTTTATTTATGGCAGCTAAAACAAGCGTGGCGGGATGGCACAGAGCACGGCTGCTGGTGCAATTGCACACCTCCCCGCACAGCTTGCCCTGCTGCACGCATACAGCCTGTGGCCAAACTGCACCTTCCCAGCGCTGCTGGAATTCTGCAGCTGCACCCACTAGGCACTGATGGACCCACACACGGGCAGGCTTGTAGCTTCCATAGCAGTTAGACTGCAAGTGCCTCTGCTAACAGCAAAATCAGGCTGTTTGTGGGTGCCCAGTGGCAGAGTTGTCTGTGTCTGTATTGGCTAATGCCTACGGGTTAGATGGGACATACATACCCGATTGCCCTTCCATAAGCAAATGCTTCAAGTGCAATCCTGGAGCTCCTGGGTTGCCCAGCCTCCTCCATGACCATACGCAAAGTCACAAGCCCCAAATTCATTCTTGTGTTTCCAAGTCTTGGGGAGGTCTCTCGAGCCACAACTGTGGCACTGATTGTAATTGCTGGTGTAATTATGCCTGTAGGAATATGGATTTCTTGCTTTGCTTTAAATGAGCTCCTGTGCCAAAGCTGGTTCTGGCTTAGCAAGCTTATTTCACCACCCCGGGCTGCCTGTGCACTGTTTGGTTGAACAGTGGGAGACACCTACTCACTGACAATGAACGAAATGAAAAAAATCCATCCTATTAAATCATATGAGGCCACACTAGGCATGTAAATCAGAGCAGTCGTGAGGGAAGAAGTGGGAGAGGAGGCCTGAAGAAGCACAGAGTCCTAGAAAGGTCTCCCAAAGTTGTTCAGCTGCTAAAGCCATCCTGTGGTGAAGGCTTTGGTGGTGCTTCATGGTGGGGGGAACAGAGGAAGAGACCTGCTGAGCACCTGGGGCTGGACAGGAGGTGGTGCAGGTTCCCAACAGCTGGGGAGATGCCTCTGCTATGTACCTGCACAGACATCTTCATTGATTCATCTCTCTAGCAAAGCTGGGGCCAGACACAAGTCCCATCACATGAAAAGGTGCAGTAGGAGGGTTTTTTAATTTGTTTTGTAGCTCTGTCTCCTATAAAGCTCATAAACTAGCGTAGGGAAGATATTTGCATGTCAGATATGTGCATGTCAGTGGTGCTCTCAGCTGCTCTGTGCCGTGAATATGGGCTGTCCTCTATCGTGCTGCAGGCAAAGATGCACTCACATGGGATCCTTCCTCGCCAATCTAAGCCTGGTGTAGATATTCCTTCTCCCATCCTGTTCAGCTCCGTGGCTGTCAGGCAGTGGTAAAGGGCGAGGGGTATATTACTTGGAGGAGATCCTGCTGTGACAGGGAAATAGTAGCTAACAGCTGTATGTTACTTAAAAATTGAGTGAGCACCCTTTGCTGCTGCCACAGAGGTGGTGAAAAGATTTGTAAATTTTTTATTTTATTTTATTTTGGGTTTTTATGCTGTGGGAAGCTGCTGTCAGTCAGTCATGTCCATTCTTTTTCATCTATTCAGCTTCATCTACTGATCACGTCCTCCTGGAAAACACGACCTCACAGCTCAGAGTCTTGCCTGACAAGAGAAGGCTGCCCATGACGTGTTTTGTTTCTTGAAATCTGATGTCAAATTATGTTCTCCATCCTAGGCTTGGGTGCTATGTAGAGCTAGAAAATTTTTGTCCTGTTTCACTCATCCTCTTATTGTAAATTCAAATAATGTTGCCATTTGCTGATAAGCTGTTATGAATTCCCCATCCTGACGCAGTTCTTTCAAATCCCATTTATTTCTATGGCAGATGTAGCTGCTTTGGTATTTGCAGTTAGTAACAGACTCCCTTTAAATTACAGCTGCTCTCCATAGGCTTACCACTGTATTTGTTTACAAATAGCAGGTCAAAAGTTACTGTGTGCTCTCAGTAGCTGTTGTCTTTAGTTGGAGACTTTCCCCAGAGCCCAGCTTAAGTCCCCCCAGCAGATACAAAAAACAGCTGAAGTGATACAACACAGGGTTTGAGAAGATCGTGCTCTGTGCTTTCCACCGTAAATACCCAGGTTGACAAAGACTACGTGTGTAGTGATGAAGGGTGAAACTTCCAGGCAAATTTTTTCCTGTGGGAAAAAACCCTTACCTTGTAAAAACGAACACAATGACCACAGTTCTTCCATGACCCCGGTGTTTGCTCACTTCAGAAGGCACAAAGCTCTCCTGAACCTTTCAGGGTCAAATCGGGCAATAAAAACCTGACTACACGCTGGGGTTTCAGCCCTGCTCCTTGTGCATATTGCAACCCTACAACTCCTCTCCTACTATCCCGCTGTTAATGCAGCCCAGAAAATATTTATGGAGTTGCATTTTGTCCTAGATGTTTCCAGAATATTTTACAAGAGGGGTAAAATTCCACACAGTCTCCATTAATGTAATGTGCATAACGATAATTGCAACACCAAAGAAATGTCTAAACAAAAGATTTTTTTGGGTAATCTTTTTAATGGAAGAAAAAAACCTGTATCTTTTAGCTTCAGTAGAACTTAAGTATATGCTTGGTTTTTTAGCAGGTGTTGGAGTACTTTCCTAAATCAGGATCTTGATTTCTAGCACTGTGCTTTTTTCTAGCTCTGATATTATTTACAATAAATCGAACTCTTTTCTCTTTTGACATATTATGCTGATCTATGGCTTGGCTTTCGTTTTGTCCTGTTAACTAGAAACCCACTTCATCATGAAATATGTCCCTCATACTTGCTTCTACATAGTGAGAGAAAAATATTGATAAACATCAAGTGCCAGCCATTTCTCAAAAGCTTCCCACGGATCTCAGAGAAGAAGGAAAATGAATACTAAGCAAGTGCTACTTGTTAAATCATAAACTGGCTACAGGAAGGAGTAGATAGAAGTGGACATGGGAGGGGACACACTATGGCAAGCTGTGGCTCTGCCTGTTTGACATCCAGCATATTAGGAAGCTGTGGAAAAAATCATTTTACTTTGTTTTTGGTGGAGATGGTATAAAGCACTGATGTCTGTCACGTCTAACCATATTATGTTGTTTAAAGTGGGGGGCTTCAGAGGAAATGCTACAAGCAGTAGTAGCAACCCTTCCCCAGCACCCCTCCTGAGGGTAAGCAATAGTCTCTTGTTGCACTGATGTCAAACTTAAAATTTCCCCCAGTTTTTTAGGGAAAACTTGTTTCCTTGGAGGGTTTTAGGAAACAGCTAAGACAGCTTTAGTCAAATTATAAGGCAGCACCTGGTAGCATGGGCTAAGTTATAGTGCAGCAAACCCGACCTGCTTGCCTAACCTCCGAACCTGCTGCAGTTGGCCCCTGCTTGATCCTTATGCATCCCCAGCGCTGGGTCCAGAGACACTGAAATTTGTTGCTCGTTGCACAAGGGAGAAGGGCTGTTCGAGCTAAAGAACAATATTGGCAGAGGAGCAAATGGCTTTGGACTGACCATGAATAAATTTAAGCCGTTACGTTCTTTCTAAACAGTGGAGGAAGGAGACTCTGGAAGAGCTTTCTAATAGAAAAAAGAAAAACTGAGCCCTGGCCAGGTTTATGAAGACAGTTATATGACAGAGCCCTCCGTAGCCCTCTCGAGAACTGTAGGCTGGGTTCATGGGCCCGGCTGCCTCTCCCAGCCCAAAGCGTGCCCACAGGGAAAGCTGGCTTTGAGGGGGGGGTCTGTAGGTGAGGTGTGAAATTCCTATTGGTACACCCAGTGGATCTCCCAGGAGGGCTGCAGGAAAGCTTCGCGTGTGTCCCCATTTCTCCCAGCCCTGCTTTCCTTTTCCCCTTTCTTGCTCAGGAGATGAACCTCTTAAATTCCTTGGAGACATTTTGCACTTAGCCACAGGGATCAGTGGAGAAACACAGGGACAGCCGTGGCTTGTGGACATGGCCCTGTTAACCCAGGACCCTTGCCCCTGTCATCTTCAGCAGATGGGGAGACGCCTACCACTCTGGCCATGCATGGTGACTCTAACCAAAGAGGGCAAAAGCCTCTGGGATCCCTTCTTGTGGCAATTAGAAACTCCTGCTGCTGGAGGTCCCTGCCCAGGCTCCTGCTCCAGGCAGGGCCAGTCGAGGCCCATCCAGGTGGGTTTGTACCACTGGGAGAAACATGGTTTGCCACTCTGGCACTCTAACTTTTAGCCAAGGTAGCATTACTCCCCTCTGTTTATCTTCATCCCAGCCTTTTTGGGGGGAAAGTAGGGTCACTTGTGCTTTCTGAAAGAATGACAGCCAGCCATGCTGGAAGCAGGGGTTTGTGGTTTGGGCTTGCACTTGCAATTACATGCCTGGAGGCTGACAAGCCCCTGCTGCCATCACTGACAGCAATTGTGAGGGATCGGACCGTGTCTTCATCTTATCCCTAGTTATAGGAGGTTTGGTGACTTGGGAGAGATCCCTGAGACAGCATCACTACAGGGACTGAATAGGGGATAGCAGCACTGTGACTTGCCCTGAGGTGTCGAGCACCCCACGTTCCAGGTTCCAGCACTGAATCTGTGCCAGGAAGGATGCTGCAGGCTTATTTACCTTGCCGGTGCTACAATTCCTGCTCCTCATCACAACACGTGTTTTACAGGGGTGCGCAGAACTGTGGGGCTCCGAGGCCCCATGCCTTGCAGAAGCTCAGCACGTGCTGCAAGCAGCAGAAGTCACCCTTGCCTTTCTCCTAACCTGGTTCTGCTGAAATGCATGTCAGCATTGCAGAGGAAGCCTGGGAGGCAGCAAAATGATGAGGCAGCAAAAATATAAGTACGGAAAAATTAGACCGAGCTACTGATAAAGAAACAAATTTAGTTTTTCCCAAGTCAAAGACATTTTTATTAGGAGTTTAGTACTTTGGTATGGTGCAGATATACAGCATATATGCTCTTTCCCAGAATTTCACCCTTGGTTCAGATTGAAAATTTGCCCATAAAGATTCAGTAATGTTTTTCTTTTAGTAGTGACACTTAGCAAAATAATTAGGCAATTAATTGCCTAACTCCATAAGGAGAAGCAATTATTTCTTTTACTTAAAACATGTAAAAAGCTGTGTCATTTATTGATAGAGAGTCGCATAATATTCCATGGTAGAACAGCCCTCTGGAGACATTACTCTATATGCTGCGAATGCATTTTGAGAATAATAAACAAAACTCAGCTAAATCTTAAATGGGCTCATTCCTGTATTTAAAAAATACTGCCATTCATTACAATTGTTTATTGTTTATCAGTGCACAGAGGACTGCAGCCCAGCAAGAATGACCCAGCCTGTACCCCCAGGAATTTACAGCCGCAAACTCGGTTCTCATACCAATACCTGAGCAGCTGCGCTCGCACGAGCTGATTCAGTAAAGGTGGTGACAACACGCCTGGCTTTCGGCAGGGCAGCACATTCCCAGCAGCCCAGGCTTGGAGCAGGCACACGTTTCAAGAAGCTTGCTCTGTCCAAGCCTTGAACACTGCTTGGCCAGGTATGAGTGAGAGAATACCTGGACAGCAGTCCTGCCAGCCGATAAGAGTGGTCACAGGGACCCGGCTGTTTTAATACAGGGCTTCAATTATGGCATTAATGCTCATATTCAGATCAGGAGTTTGGCAAAGGTGGAAGTGAAGGTGGTGCCAGTACCGTTTGCTTGTCTCCAAGTGTTACCTCTGACTGGTAGGTAGAGTCAGGTGTGATGTCTCCATTCATACAGCAGGTGCTGTCCTGGGTTTGTTGTTGCAAGTAGGTGGACATAAATTCCTTGTAAGCTACATATACCAATTTAAAGCCCCTGTAAGACTTAATGCTGTATTTCAATGATGCGTCCTCTGGGTTTTGCTGCTTAGTTTAGTCTATATGGTCTTCACCTTAGCAGTAGCCAAGCACCAAACCTTTTGGATTAAGGTAGTAACGTTATCGATACAGTCAAGGTACCGTATTGATGGGCAAACTCCTCCAAAATCAAATGAAACCAGTCCGCAGTCTGAAAGAGACTTGGACTTGGCACCTCCCAGAAAGGGAGAGGTGCCATCGCTGTGGATCTGCCTGTGTTCATCAGGTGCCAGAGGCACATGTAAGAGAGAGAAAAAATCCCAAACTCCTGGCTGGTGGCAAATCTGAAAACTGGAGCTGGGTGGCAGAGGCGCTGCAGTGGAAGTGTTGTTGCTGAGCTGTGCAGCTAGCAGGCTTGGGAGCAATTTAATTATCGTCTGACTTTTGCTTTGCAAGAAAGCCACCAGAAAGCCCAGCGTTGTCATAATGTACCGCTGTGATGTTCTTCGCATGCTGAATTTTCATATTTCATTTTGAAATTAAACCCTTGGGGTTTTTTATTTTATTTTAACATGCTTTATAATATGATACTGAGCTTTTAAAATGCAAGTTGGAACGTTATTCAGCATGCTGATCGAAATGTCAGTTTGTCAGAAATCAAACGTTTTGATTAGATCGTCCTTAAAATAATTATTCTGGAGCTTTGTATTTGCAAAGAATTTGGCAGCAGTTCCTCCTATGTGAAGCAAAACCAAATATTGAAACCCCAGAGCCTTTGCAGACTGTACATCTGTCTCCCTACAACTCCGACAGATACACAGCTATTCTTTTTCCTTTCTCCCCAGATAAAGAGGAATTTTATTTTAAATGCAGGTTTTTTAATGCCTGAGAAAATAGGGCAGTCACAGAGCCATGGCTTTAAACAAACTTTATTTGGGCGCTTGACTGACTGGCAATTGTGGGCAATCATTTTAGCTGTCACAAGGCCCAGAGAAATGTGGGAGAGCTCTTCCATGAAATGTTTATATTTCATAAACAAAATGATGTGCTTAACAGTCAGAGTGATGGGAGGGTTCCGGCTAATGCATTTTCCAATGTGTGAGGCAGATTATTAATGCGCTCCAGTAGCTGTTAATTTCAGTTTGCCGGAATGATTTATGGGGAGGTAAAGGAGAGAGACATAATCTAATTGAGATCAGAATCGCTGTTCTAGTAGAGAAGCACCAGTGTGGACCCCGGCCGCAGCAGAATGATTAATATCTAATAAGTAAATAATCCGTTAAATTATTATAAACATTACTTTTGACAACTCTTTTGTGGCGGGGGGGAGAAAGCAAAACAAGCAAACCAGATTAACAAAACCCCGGGTAAATTGTTCAGGTATTTCTCTTCTGTTACACAAAGATAAAGGTTGGATGCCAAGGAGAAAGAAAACACCAGGTTAGGAGGGAGCGTACGCCCCGATCAATTGTAAGTCAGCAAGGGAAGCATTGATGCTGTAATATGAACAACAATTGAACGATCAGAAGAAAATCAATCTTGAAAAGGAAGAGAGAGACAGGGAAAACTCCCGCGCTGTCGGCATGATCCACGGCTCGGTTTGCAGCCAGCAGCTCACTGGTCATTACTGCCCTCGTTAGTATGTCCCGCCTGTGCCCTTGCCTGCTCTGCCCTTTGTCTTAGCGATAGGGGATGTGAGCACTTGGCGTCTCTTTATGGCACGCTCCCAAAAGGGGCTGGTGGCCACGCTGATCTCACTTCTCTCCGATGCCCTGCCATAATTTTTGACTTTGTCAGGTTGTTTGCATGTAGTTTTCTTTACCCAGCAGGTGACTTGGATTTAGTCCTTTACCAGCCACGCACAGGGAGCCAGCGTCAATTGTTTGGCTGTGTGAAGGGTGTTGCTGGTGTGCATGTGGGTATGTACAGGTACACCTGCAAGCGGTTCAAACTCATTTTAAAAAATAATTCAAGGAAGCCAAAGGAATCTGACATAGTGCAACACAAAACTTTGGCCAAAATACTTCTCTCTTCAGTTCCTCTTCCAGAAGGGCTGTTTGCAGAAGTCAATATTGTAGGTGAAGTGTGCACCTTCAGTTCCCCCGCACCCTGGTTCAGTTCAGTAGAGTATTAAAAATGTATTTTGGATTAGTCAAAAACAAAGGTACTCTGGTTTTCAGCAGATCAGAAAACGTCAGTCAAAAGTCTTGTGGAATTGAACAGAATGTTTTCCTTGACCAAAAATTAAATATTTCATTCGTTATTGGTCTTTTTGTAATAAAAAAAAAAATGTTTTAAAGAAATATTTCCAATTAGAAAAAATGTGAGCATGTTGAAAAATATTAACTAAATGTTAACCAGAATTCTTCTGTGAGCTTGACACGGATTCAGGAAAACTTTGGCTAGAACCAGGGAACAATCTAGCCAAAGGGATCTTTGGGGGTCACCCAGTTCTCAGAGCGGGCTGCCATCAATGTCAGGCTGAGCTGCTTGGGGCCTCATCCTGTCTACTAGTCTCGCCGTGGGTGGAGGTTCTGCAGCCTCTCCATGCCTCTCTTCCTGCGCTTGACCTCAGCTGCCATGAAACATTTTCTCCTTATACCTAACAGGGATTACTCTTGCTGCTGCTTGTGTCTGTCGCCTCTCACCTGTTCGTGGGGGCTCCCCAAAACCTGCTTTAGTCTAGTGAAGGAAATTCCAATTATCTGTCTGGCACCAGTTTAGGAAGTGCCTTGTCTGTGGGAGCCCTTGCTGGGTCAGCTCTGCTCCTCCCTCTGCCTGGGGTCAGGTTCCCAGTCCCTGTTCTAGACCAGGCCCCCAGTCCTTGTCCCAGACTGGGTTCCCCACCAACGTGGTGTCAGTGTGTCTCAGCTGCACTCCCCAACACCACACCACCTTGCCTTAGGGAAGGGTCCAGCTCTCCATTTTCTCACTTACAGAATTCTTCCGATTCCCCTAATTCAGGATGTGCATTGTTTTCAGTAGGATTTGGCATTATTTGGATATCTTTCCTTTTCTGCTTCGTCTCGCCTTGCTTTCCCATGGCACAGAGAGCATAGGTCTGGAGAGCACGTGAAAGCAGTTAGCAAGCCTGAGGTCAGGGTTGTGGGCTCTGCTCTCTGACACATGAAGCAAGCCCTGGGAGGAGCGGAGGAGGATGCAGCATGTGGGTAGTTGAAATCTGTGTTTTCCCCTCCACCGTATCATGGAGCAGTTTTGAAAAACCATATCCCGTTCTGCTGAGTGCTTTCTGCGGAGTCCTTTAAAATCGCTGTGCAATGCTGCTAGTTGCATCCAGATGAAGTTACACAGGGCTTTCCATGAGGGTTAGCAAACCCAATATAGAAGAAAACACTGTTTGTGTCTAATATGGTCAGGAAGGCTATTTAAGAACACTTTAGTCTGTTGAAAGTATGGTCCTTGCAACGCTGCCAAGATCAGGAAAGTGCTAGGAGGTGATTGCCCAACTAAGTGATGGCTGCAGAAATTAAAATTTCTTTTAGACAGGTAAAACTTATCCACTGGAATCCAGTAACCACTGGTGGAGCAGAGGTGTACCTCTCCTCAGTATAGGTAAGGAGCAATTTTACCTTACACCCTAAGGTTGTGCACCTGGGAGACTGTCAGCGATGAGCCTCGTGTTGCTGTGAATTGTCATTGCTTCTCTACAAAAAAAAAGGCAATTTAACCATCACAGGACTTGTCCAACAGTGCTGTGCATCTTACCGTACCCTGAACCTCTCAGAGGAAGCAGTCTTATATCACTTGTTAGTTTGTTTGTTTAAATCATGCAAAAGCCCCAAAAGAGGATCTGGAGTAGGACCAGTAAAGAACTTAAAACAATCAGCAAAAGAGCAAGTAGCATGATTCCAGCACCAAAAAAAAAAAACTAATTCCCAAATAAAGGATAACAACATAAGCACCAAAACTTTGACTTTGGGCTCATACTTTCCTAAACAAAAGTCTGCTTTACATCAGCCAGATGAATACCTCCAAAGAATGTATGACAAGCTTTGAACTAGAGTGCAGGAATTCTTGTTTTGAGTTGACATTATCAATCTCGTTTGCAAAGAACTTCCCTTTGCTAATCCCCCCATTCTCACTTTTAATGATCATAAAATAATCATTATTATAATGATTATTAATGATCATAAATTTATCATTATGATTATAAATTCCATGCAAAGTCTTTCAGATGGCTTAGAGAGATGAAATCACAGCATCTCATTTTCTTGTTCTAAGGGAAGCTTCTCTGAGATGAACCCGCAAACACAAGTTGGTTCAGCATCCATCGGACACAGCAAGAAATCTCCTGCTGACACAGCACCTCTGCTGTCTCTTCCCTGCGCCCTGAATCAAGACATCTGAAGAGGCTGACAGAAGGATTGAAAAGGGTCTTTCTAGACCTGGTTGTTTTTCTGTCCAGCTTCCTCTTCTTGACAGAAACCTTTCGTGGCAATGAAAGAGAATTTCGTCTCGTGTTCTTATTATCTGGCAAGCAGAACTAGGGCTGAATTTTTTAGGGCTGTAGGTCAAAGCAGAAGGGTAATGATCCAGCTGCATCCCTCCCTGTTCTCCAGCCAGACCCTGCAGCCTAACAGGTAACCCTGTAACGGTGCCCTTCCTGGATGCTGACTCTGTAAGCACGGGGCTAGTGGGAATGTAGCACCCTTTTGTCATCAAACTGGGCTGATACAAAGTCCACCAAAGTCAATGGAGAGTCTGGCTCTCCCTGTTGCCTCAAGGTTTAAACTTTTTAATGAGAAACACTGTTAAACGTGCAAAAATAACGACATGAATAGCAAGAACATACATACTTTCCCCTGAATAGCAGGGACATTCAGCTGTAGTCAGGCGCTGGAAAAGTTATTTTAAATCCTACCCCATTCTTTCTGGGTTAATTCAGCCTGTGACCCAGTGTGCTGCTCATCCTAATATAAACTCTGAGAAACTTTTCTTTTTGTCATGTGGAATCTCTGTTTGTTATTCTGACTGTTGCACTTGGCTCTGTTGGCTGTCCCAGAGCCTCGCGGGATCTTGGCGGTTAGCAGCAGAGAGCACCCATGTAAACACCCAGGCACCCCTCCCCAGAGCCACAGGAGCTTTGCAGGGTTCATTCTGCTTCAGTTTTTAAACTCCTGTCTGAGCTGTGCTGCAGGCTAAGGGCAACGAAGGGATTTCTCAGCCTGCTACAGGAAGTAGTAAACACGTTGGAGAGAAGTCATTCCCGCGAAGTGTTTTCCTCTGCTGTTAGTCACTGGTGTGGTTTCAGCTGCTGCCAAAGCTCAGCACCGCCTGATGACGTGTGGTACCCCATGGCAATGGAGTTGGATGGGGTGGGTGCTGTGTGACGGGTGATCTGTCTTTGTAAAAAAAACAGAACAGGCAAACCAAAAGAAGCACCACTGCGACTAGTTTCGTATTTTCTAGTGCATGAATCGTGAGGCTGGGTTACCCTCCCTGCCCTGCGCTCGTCACCGCAAGGCTCAGCGGCTCCGTCTGTTCAGAGCCCCAGCCGGCTTGTGGATGAGCCTCACTGAAGGCAAGGGAACTGTAGTAATCTGTTATTTGAATCTGGCCCTAAAGGTTTGGGTGCCATGAATTTTGGCACCACCTGCCATAAAGCCCATAGAAGTGATGCTGAGCTGGAATTTTCTCTAGTGAGATCATAATTCTTTTATGCAAAGCAGGGACGTTAGTGAATGTTCTGATTGCATCCCTATGCGCCTGGCCAGAACTGTCCAAACTGATGGAAAACGCTGGAGTCAGTACTGGAAACAGCTGATCGTAAGCGCAGACAAAAGTGAGCAGACATTTCCCCTGGTGCTGCTAACCAGTGCTGCCCTTGGAGGCAGCCTGCCCGTGGACAAGCCGGACAACGTCCCCTGGGTTCTAACCTAACTGGGGCAAGCCACGAAGTGCAAACACTGATCCCAACCTGCCTGCAAGAGTGCCAGCACTTTTAGGTCTACCCCATAAGGCTAAAAATCTGCAGGTGCTCCTCAGTCCTCCCTGGCAGGACTTCACCTTCTTCCCAAGCCCCCTCTAGAAACAGCCACAACAGAGAAGTTGTTTGAAACCGGCTGCTCCCAGGAACGCCAAAGCCTGGCCTCGATCCACTGCAGCGTGTGACAGGTCCTTCAGGAGGATGCAGGCATCCTACCTTTCACGTTAAAAATCCTGGAATGAAAGGTTGCATAGGAGCAGGCCTGTGTGTTAGGTAACTTGGGACCATGGGGTTTTCTTTGCCAACCCCTGACACTCTCCCAGGTTTCATTTCCTAGGTGTAGGGCATTGGCCTTCAGTCCTGTGAAAGTTGCATTCTTCTCTTATCTTCTTAGCAATATTCCCTGCGGTGTACATGACACCAAGAAAAAGAATGTGTGAAATAATGGCACCCTGTAGGTTATCAGACCTGGGAACGGGGCCGGTTTATTTGCAGTGCGGACCATTTAACTCTCTAATGCTTACATTTACAGAGGCTGAGGAAAGCATGTTCGAAACATACACAAAGTATTAGCGTGTGACCCTGGTATGACCACACGTGGAAATAATGTTTGAGCTTCAAGGGCATCAGCGAATTAAATGCTGTTTAATATTTGACCGAATATATTGAGGAAGGCTCTGTCAATAAATTAATCTGTCGGTTGTGAAGCTAAGCTGTGTTGCATGGATTTATTTCGGCACATACATGCAATATTCAGACGGAAACAATATAAAGTATGCATTGTTTTAGCTTCGTAGCCTGGAAATGAACCACTCAACGCAGCTTGGTTTAACAGTTGGGAAATGAGTATTTGTTTACGTTGTGCAGACAGCAGAGGAATACACAATATTCCCAGCAAGACCTCTGACTCGCCTCCTTCTGTAAGCAGGGTTTGAAAAGAGGGTTTGAAGAGCATACTTGCACACGCACAACTTTGAAACCATTGCGTTTAACCTTATTTCATATACGTGCATCTACCTCAGCCATAACATGATACCCATCACCTATTGCAGGAGGTATTTTTACAGTTAACAGCTGATATTTGCAAAGTGCTTTGGGGTCTGAGTTGGACCTGGTGTCTTGGTTTGGGATGAGTACGGCAACCTTGCACATGGCACTAACCTGTGTTCAACCAGCTATTTCTACTGCGCTTGCTAATTATTTCCTGATTTTTTTTCGCCTTTGTTTCTTGTGCATATATGTATGTAGGTATGTATATGTGAATGTAAATCTCTTTGTTAGCATACAAATGCACATGTGCATAAGCACACACATATAGTTTCTGTTGTACATAAGATACATTTCATTATTTCTGTGCATATATGGGAAAATACATGTAAGAATAATGAAATGCACTAATTAGTACTTATGTTTCTTCACAAAAGTACAGCACCTATATTATATCCGGGTGGCATTTCAGCTATACCCAAGGATAGGTAACCCTTAACTGGCAGGTCTCTGAAAAATCATTATGCTGCTTTTACTAGGGGCACCTGAGCGGTGCTGGGCCACAAAGCTACTGTGCTGGGTCCAGCTGCACTGCCCACGAGCACCTCTCTGGTCCATGTGTCCAGGTCGTTCCTGGGGAAAAGGTGGTGCAGGGAGCAATGCTGCATCCCAGAGCCTCACACCCTGGCCTGGACTCCGGAGTTGGGCAGAGGGTTTCCAGCAGCACTGAAGAACTGGGGAGGCTGTGGTTTGCATCAAGACCCAGACGTTCTTAAAAATATTTCCCTTAGCTCCTTAGATCCTGTAAAAGTTAGAAGGAGAATCTTTGCTTGTTTGCAGTCACTCGTTGTCGCTGAGCAGGGGGGTGGTTGTTTAAGTCTGCGAGTTTGTTCTCATGGAAGGTCACATGTTGGAAGCTCGGGCTGGCTGGAGACTGGCACCGCCAAATTTCCCGATACCATCCCTCCAGTGTGCCCCTCAGTGTCCTCCTTGTAGGAAAGCAGAAGCAGCTAAGCAGATGCCAAACTCCAGTAGGCATCGGTGTTTTTCTGAAAGAAAACTTTGTTGGATGGGTGCCACGGGAATTCAGACCTATTTCAGGAGCAAAGCTGGAGGCAGATGTGCTGATTTAACGCATCTGCCTCCATTTCTGATTTGGCTTGAGGAAAACACCTGTTCCTGTGCTAAGGATCACGTGTCCCATAAAAGTCACTCTTGCAGCAAGACATGCAAATCGTGGTTGTATGCATCAGCACATAGCATCATTTTCAGACAGTTAGGGTCTCTAAGAACCCTGGTCGAAGCTGGATTTGACCTTTAAAACCCAGAAATACAGTTTCCACGAGTATAATTCTTCTTATTCTTAAACTGTTCCCATTGTAAATTATAGGGCTAACAGCTGGCTTCCAATGAAGTCAACTATTAATTGTATGTTCACTACCCTGCCTTGTGTAAATCAATATGAGAAATGAGCAGTCTCCTACTATACAGCACAGACAGACACTCTACACAGGGAAGTAATTTAAGGGTTGATGTCAGCTTGCTTGGAAAGGCTTCTTTACTGCAAACAAGACAATGGAAAAACCTTATTCTAGGGAAAGCTCCCCTTAGTCCTTGTAGGTGCCAACAGAAAAATCCTGTGGCTCTGGCAGTGAAACACAACTGGTGCCATCATTCTGGCAAAAATATTGGTACCGAGATAAATTATTGTCTAAATGAGCTGATTTTGCCAGCTGTAGATGATGTGCTATATAACCAGATTATACCCGTGAATTGAGGGTAGAAGTTTTTGAGGATTTTACAGCTTGGTGGTTGTTTTTTTTTCCCTCATTTCCTTACTTCACTATTCACATTGAACTAGTGAAGTTAGTGGATTATTTCAGTTCTCACCCCATGTGCCTCAAATCAGGATGTGACACACTTTGTGCCTGAATATGTGTTAGAAAAATGAAAGAATTGCCTTGATTGTCTGGTAGAGCTTGAAAGTGGCAATCGCTAGCCCTGCTGCCAGCTGTCTTACTGAAGAGCTGAGCATCCCTTCCTGGGCTGCTACTGCGGCATAGTTATTTCCCATGTGCAATGGCAATGAAAGAACTAACTGTTAATTGAATGGCAAAAAAGTCTATTTCAGGCTTTTTTCCTGAATGAGCAGAAACCGTAAGTCACGATTCTGGTTGTGTTCGTTTGGCTGTTTGGTGGGAGCAAGCAGACCCTGGCTGTCAGAGCCCTGAGCTGTTCCAGTCCTGCTCCAGGGCCCCGCAGGGAGACTTGCTGCCCTGCCCTCAGGGACGTGTGGTGGTCTCACAAGCTGACCTCCTGTTTTCCCTAAATTTAATTTGCAGCCCCCATGTAAAATCTCAGAGAGCTAATGCTCAGGAGTCAACAGTTATTTCTATCAGCTAGGACCTGCCCAATCCACTTTGTCAGTTCAAGGAGAAAGAAAATATAAGAAAACTATCAAGTTTTAAGTGAAGCATTGTGAAGTAGCAGAGCATAACTGCACAAACCTTGTTTTCAGCAGTAGATTGGATTATCTGTATATTGTACCATAAATGGGTTAGGAGTACAAGCAGGAGATGCCCTAATCTTTTTTTTATCTTTCTTTCTCTGCCTTTTTTTTTTTTCCTGTGGAACTCATGTGTCAGGAAATCTTTGACAAACATTATTTCCATACTTAAATTGAGCAATGAATTGAAACTGGCAAAGGAAAGGGGAAGAGAATATATTCTATAGCTGTGTCTTTTAAATTGCTTTAGCTATTGATAGTTTTGTCCCATGCTAAATGCAATTTCAACAATATAGGAAGCACAGACTGAAAAACTGAGCTCTAATTAAATCAGTAACGTTTCATTATTTCATGTGAACAATGCAAGTCTAAAGTGATCTTTCCACAGAAAAATTAAATCAAGTTCCATGTGAAAGTCTGTCATTTCAAATGTATTTCACGTCCAGTGTTCATAACAAGTTTGGGTTGCACAGAAGAGGACTGTTAGCTGTGACAAGTCCCCCAGAAACAGCATTCCCACCTCTCCTTCCCACCAGCACCCACCGTGGAGCTCAAGACCTCCTTGGGCTTTCCAAACACAGCACCAGAATAGTATCTTATGGATACAAGGGTGATTTCCCTGTAAGAGACGTAATTACAGCCTCTGCTACATTAAAGAATAGGTCTCTTTGGATGTTTAGTTAGAATGGAACATATTTAAAAGCTGCTGGCTTATTGTGAAATTCAGCCTACAGCATCCAAACCTACCGTCGAGCCACAGGAAGACCCACACCTCAAGCTTCTGTTGCAGTTTGTGAAGACAAACTGTCCCATGAGCTGTGACATGCAGGTGTCCCCCTTCAGTGTCAGACACCTTGCTGGTGGGTCAGTGATGACCCTTCAGGAGTGTGTCCCAGCTGCTGAGCACCGGTAGCCCCCAGCTGGTGCCAGGCTCTTGGGATGCTGGTGCACAGTGCTGGGGGCAGAAGGGGTGTCCAACACTCTTGCGTGGCTCTCAAGCTCTCGGTCCAGTTGTGTTATCCTGTGTCATTAACATCATGCTGCGTGTAGGAGGTCATACTCATCCTCATCTGATGCAACCTCTGTGTGCTCCTGCAGTATGGTTTTGTCATTAATATTTTATATAATCCTAGAGCGAAGAGGAATAATGTTTCCCATTGCTTCAGGTAACTTTCATTTCAAATCACGTCCCCCACATGGCATCCTACCACCTCTGTGGTGATGGTGGCATCTACACCTGCCCAGACCACACGGTGGCTGTGCCCAGTAATCCCTACAAGGACTCCAGTGATGGCCCTGTGGAGGCTGCCACCTCTTCCACGACAGCCCCGACCAGCCTGTACACGCCTGCCTTTCAGCCTTGAAGGGGAGAATTTCCCCCAGTAAGCTGATGCCATTTTTGACAGCAGCTTCAGAGATTTGTAGTAGCTGGCCGGGGAGGGAGCCCTGGCTGTCGGGGGGGGGGGTCTGCCAGTCCTGCTGCGCTCTTATGCGGGACACATTTGTTTTTAAACTGGCTAAGAACAATTTGTATTCTTTAGCGCCTTTCATCTGAAAATTGGAACCGCCTGTGCCCATTGTATTTATTCTCTTTGCAAGTAACACAGTTATCACTGTTACTGGTGCAGGAACAGAGCTGTGGTAGCAAGGCAGGCTGGCCAGGACAGCAGAGCCAGCAACCCCACGGCTGCCCTGCTCCTCACTCTTCCATCAACAGAGCGCATGCACACAAATGGGGGAAGGCGGGGGGAAATACAGTGAAACTACAGGGGGAAAACTGCAGTGAAAACCATAAAGGTACATTAAGAAACTTCAGTGGTCGGATCCCAAAGTCACCCAAGCACACTTGCCTTGTTAATCCGCAATTTGTGATTCTGAAGAAAAAAGGCGACAGCAACGATAAAGAAGGGGGAGTTCACAATTCACAAACCAATTTGTGTTGTTTCTGCAACACTGCAAAAGTGCAACTCATGAATATGCTGATGAAATTGCAATGAGAGTTTTGGCACCGTTTCATCACCTCAACTAGATTAGGAAGCAATCACACTATGGGTTTACACATCTTTGGGAACTGCTGGGGGCAGGGGGGAGGGAAAAATAGATCTGCAATATTTATAATTCGACAAAAATTGCACTGGCTCGACCATAAAATAACAATAATGATTGTGAATGGGTACGAAATGGCTTCTGGGTTAGCCAAAAGGCTCACTGTTAAGACCACTCACCATGATGCTATATTGGTACGGAAGTCTCCTCCCGCAGGGGAAAAGTCTGTGCCTAGAGGTGCGTGGTGCTGTGTGCCTGGGTTGAGTCCCATCCTAGAGCAAGGGAGCTAGAAGAGCATATGCAAGAGAGCAGGGAGAGCAGGACCACGGAACAGTCCCACTCTGCTCATCTTTCCCTTGGATAAGGGAGCAGCAAAACAGCGATGGAGGGAGGGTCTGTATCCCCCTCAGCTGGGGCAGGAGAGCAGCAGCCAGGCAGGGGTGGGATTAAGATGCAGTGGAGTGTTTTGGACATTGCTTCTTCGAAGAAGTTTTTAGGTTAGACTTCTACTGTCACTGATTTGCGTGGGGCAGTACGAGGTATCTGGATTGGGAGAGATCTGGGGAGTTGGCCACCGTACTTGTTTCAGGAAACAAACTGTAGTGATAAAAAAAAATTACTAATCTCACAGTCCGGTTTTGTACATGGCATGTCCCAAAAGGGAAGTACATACATGTTTTAAGCCCTTTCAGGAGGTAAAAGCTATGAGTTTCAGGAAAAGTCATCTCTTGATAAACGGTCTACATGGAAGAGTACAATTTCTGCCCTGTTATTACTCAGCCTCTTTCAGATCTGGTATGATGCATTCATGTAAAAAAAAAATGTAGACCAAGAGACAAAGATTAGAGTTGTATTTGGGTTGCACAATTAAACCCAGAAATAAACACTGCAGATATTGTAATAAAGCTCTGACACATTGCACCCACATGTAATGTCTGTTTAGCAACTGAAGTAGGAATAGTCTTTAAGGTAACCTTGGTAGAAGCAAGTGGAGTCTCAGAAGGAAGCATGGATATAGAAATAAGCCCACAGATCAGATCCTCCTCGTTTGCTCCCATGAATAGTCCCGCTGTGCTAAAATTTTTCCTTGTACCATTTCAGGTGAAAAGGGAAATGCAAAAGTCGCATTTCCCACCGCAACCTTCTGGAGTTTTATGCTAGCCTCTCCTCAGCCTCTCTTCTTGCTTTTTTATGGGCAGTCATAAACTCTCAGTGGAGTTGATCCCATAATTACCCTAACTCTTTTATTGCTGTAGCATGCATGAGCCAGGTAAGAAAGACACAGATTTTGGGCCACTTTTTTTAAGTCTTACTGCCTGCAGCTGTCACCGTGATTAGAGAACATGCAGAATGGGATGGCACTGATTTATATGGAACGAGGATTTTTCCCCAGAAACTTCTACAGTGGCATTTTCAGAAGTGATGGCTAGTTTAAAAGAAACTTGAGAAACTGGGAGGCACAGAACCCAGGGCCACTCATGGAAACGTGCATCTGGTTTTTAAGGTTATCTGTGCTCCGATTTGTTCAGGGTTTTACACATACAGCCCAGTGCTATAAAACCAAATGGCATTGCCTCAAACACACTGATGTCACGCGGGAAGAGGGGAAAGAAATTCCTCAAAACTGATAGAGGAGAAGCTAACAATGGATGCAAAAGGGTGTAAGGTAGCATAATTCATTCTGAGAGCCATCTACCCATTTGATACCTGGTAGGTATCTGGGATATCTAATAGTATCACCCTTACTGGTTTATTTACTAACCATCATAGTTATTCTTTTCATTACCTCCACAGTGTAATGGTTATTTTATGAAGGCTCATTAAATTTAATGAGACACCACCAAATTTTATGGCCTTCTAATAAAATGGGTAGGGGGAGCTGTTTTCTTTCTGATTCATGCAGCTCAAGAGTAGCTTAAATAGTCAGGTATTCAGCTGGGTTACGAGCAGGGCCCCTGACATTCTTTCTGGTGGTCTCCTTGGGGAATGTCCGCGATTAACAGCAATTCAAATAAAGATGCGTACAGGGATATGCCTAGATAGGTAAAGGTTTATTTTACATACATGTCTATTTTAAATATATATTTAATATACATGCATATATTAGACCTGGGAATTTTCTTTTTTCCAATGGAAGACACAGTTCAGCCAGAACTAGAAAGATATTGTGGGAGTATCTGGTTAGGAACTTGTCAGGCCCAGACAGAACACACTCCAAGGTCCTCAGCAGGTGACCCAACAAAGCCAGGGTAGTTTCTCCTAGCAGAGAATCAGGTTAATGATTGCTCAGCTAATTCATTCATTTATTGCACAATTTTACATTACAGGTATTAATTTCATCAATTTTTTTTAAGGGTGGGGGGGTCATCAGGGAGATTTTGGAGAACCTTGTACTGTGAAATAAATGCTTAAAACCAATAGAGAAACCAAGCGACAGCCTTCTATATGTGTCTCCTCGGGACATGAGCAAACAGGTGGTCCATAGAGCTCCTCTTCCAAGGGTCCACTGCCTAGGAACTTCATATTGCTTAAAAAAAAAAATGAATACCAAAGTGAGCTTCTTGATAAGCTATGGCAACTGGGGAGGGAAAATCCAGTGAAGGTGCAATCTGTGTCTTGTGTCTGGATCACCTGCACTATAGGGAAAGTAGAAAGTGGGGCAAGTGCTTGTTGGAGTTACTCCGGTGGAAGTGTTAGGGAAGAAGGTGGCTGGCCCGTTCAGGAGCTAACCCTGCTGCGCAAAGGGGCTGCACACAGGCAGTGTGAGGCTGTGTGGGGAGTCTCGGGGTAAGATCCATTGCAGGGTCATGGGAGAAAAGTGCAAGGAAACAGTGATGTAGCATGCATAAGCCAGCAGCCTGCACCTAGAATAATACTGTTTTAATAAAGCAATACATTAAAAGTAGCAGGCAAAACCAAAAAATGCTACAAGAGCAAATCTCTCTCCTATTGGTGTTTTATGCTGTGGTCTGGAAGTTGTGTCTGAAATCACTGTATTGAGAAAACAAGAAAAAGAAGAGAGATAAATAGATTTGAACTTGGTGATTGTGTTGTAACTTCAGTAGCGGAACAACCCAATTTAGGAAGTGAAGGCTCTCTGAAAAACGTGTGGTGATGCAGCGTCACTGAATCCCAAGTGAATAGCCCAAGCAAACCAAACTCTCCCACGTAAAACTGATTGAATTATAAATAAATTATCCAAAAAATGAAGCCCTTTCATTGATCACAAGTAGCCTACAACCCAATCCTGATTTCAGTAGATGTCTTTGGCACCCAAAAGTATGTGGAGAAGGGGGTCTACTCAGGCTGTTCCCTTTGTGGGTGCCTCACCAGGTATTACTGCGCCATTCACGCTCCCTGCTGTTAAGATGAAGGTAACCTTAGTGACCAGGTGCTGCGAACCAAGAATCCACATTTCCCGTTGTTCTGTCTGGCACATAAGTTCTCCAGCTCCCTCTCCTTCACTTCTTTCCCTCCGATGACTTGCCTGGCGTGCCGACACCTTGCTGTGTGTCCGTATCTTTCAGCCCCGGGATGGCTTCCTTTTCCAGTGACTCCAGTCACACTCCCACGGCAAGTTAGAGTGGGAGGTTTAGGGCATGTCCAGCACTAGCAGTCTTGGGCAGTTGTTCTGACCAGGCTGATAGTACTGGTTAGATGGCTAAGGCAGACCGCTGTCCCTGTGTACCAGTGATTCATGCAATACCTGTAGCCTAATAATGAACACAAACCTTGATTTCTTGCCTGGTGTTATGGTGTGATTTTAAATGTTGAACTGGTCAGGAATTTTTATTACAAAACAGATTTTTGCTGGGAAAATATCTGTCAAGCCACATCTTTCCTCTAGAAACCATAATTTGGATTAAGCTCTCCCCTAGAAAATTTCTCCGGAGGAGATTGGAATTACACATCCAATTCCAGGAGACATGAGGGATAAGAGTTATGTTTAGCTAGAGGCCCAGCAGCATGGGTATTTACCTAAAAGGAAGGGATGTCTGGCCTCTGCTCAGCTCTGGTGTAGTCACTGACTCAAAGCTGAACAGCTCCATCCAGAGAGAAGTCCACACCAGAGCAACCTGCAGCCCAGCAGCGGGGGGCTTGCTTGGGAGGAAGGAGACACAGGTAGAGGTCCTGGTTTTTCCTAAGAAGAGATCATCAGGCTTGAACTGGAGTCTCTCATCTCCACGGTCTTTTCTACACGGACTTTTTTTTTTTTTTTTTCGTAAATAAAGTCTTAAAAAAAAAAATGGATTTGCCCTGGTGCGAAGTATTGTGAAAGCTCAGTAACACTTGCCAGATTGGAAACTCCTTACCCATTTGGTTCAGCACTCGTAAGTACAATCCCGTGATATTTTTCAAACGAGGCTTGTTGGCTTTGTGAGTTGGAATCATCCCCAGGCAATCCCCAGTATCATTCCCAGGCAAGCACTTCACTGTCCACGAGTTCTGGTGGCTCCAATGATGCCGCCTCCGCCGCGCACCTTGGGACACTGAGGTCAGTGTTCCTCAAAGCGGAGCAGAGCAATCCCGGGCGCTCTGAGAGGAACACCCAGATGCCCAACCCCACAAACGAAAAAAGAATTAAAACGGACCAAGGGCTGCATTTATGCCTCACCGGTGTAAAGCCAGAGGAGCTCCAGTAACTCGATTTGTGGAAGTGACAGCAAGATATCTTCCCTGATATATACCCTATAGCCTTATCATAAAGGGAGCAGTTAAGAGGTATATAAAAAAACCTGTCCGTCCTCGTTAGAGTAAAGTCGAGTGTAGTCTATTCTTGCTTTAATGCAGTGATCTAATTAACCTTTAGCCAGAATTAAAATGACCTTGAATTGGCCTCGTGACCTCCAATGCTTAATGTTGTTAACTTTAAACAAGCTTTTTGGGGTGGTCAGGAGCAGCATCTGTTAAAATGGGCAAAAGGTCGAATCTATTTACTTAAATACACCCCCTGCATGCACTGCTGCTGCATGTGCTGCCTACGGTTTTAAGTGGGATAGGGGATGGAGCCGTGAGGATAAAGGGCAGCCGATCTGTGAGAAACGGTGCGGGGAGGATGAAACATTGCTCTGAAGATGCGCTTTCACCGTCTCGTTCTCCTTCCCCGGCAGTGAGCCTCTTCGGGTTTTCCTTTGGAGTTCCGCTACGCGCAAAATGCCGCGGTGCGCGCAATGATGCGGCTCGGCGGGCTCCGCACCCGCCGTTGCAGCTTTCGCTCCCGCTGCCCCTCCGGGGGCAGGAGGTGCCCAGAGTGTCACCTTTGGGGCTAAGCCGTGTTTTTCCACAGGGATCCGGAAAATACTTGCTCGTGTGTAAAAAGTAGATGCCCTGTTGAATTCCCGGATCACACGGCGACTGGTGGAAATGACTTTAAAAAAAAATACACCGCCGAGGCAAAGAATTTCGAAGGCAATATATAATAATCAGATGGAAACACCCTGCTCAGACGTGCCCTGGGGCCGGCGTGCAGGCGCTGGGGCGCTCTGTGCGGGAGTCGTTTTTGCGCTCGCCGGCCGCAGCCCTGCCGGGGCGCGCAGCCCGCAGCCGCAGCTCTGGCGGGGGACCCCGCACCGCAATCCCGGCAGCGCAGCGCGCCCTTGGGTGCCCCGCCGGCTGCGGGCACCGGCCGCGGTGCCGGTGTCGCTAGCGCTGTGACCGCCGCTAGCGCCGTCTGCGTTGCTGCTGCCGTCCCGGCTCCAGGCGCGTTTTTCCAGGCTGCTCCTTCCTTTTCCTGCGCGAAGCCGGACCTCCAACGCCGGCTGTTTGTAGTACATTAACATCTGCAATGTGGCGATTATTTTGCATAATCGATACCATCAAGTTCCTTTTCTGGGGGACCCTCGTGTTTATTTACATTTATTCCGCACACGTCAGTTTCCATCAGGAGCAAAACCGATTTTCTTGTCCTGCATCTCCTCCCGGGATAACCTTAACTCACCGTAAATCTACCGGCGCTGCCGCCGCCGGGAGCCCGAGCTGCCGGTGCCGCCGTGGCGGGGCAGCGCCCGGCTCCGCCGCTGTAGAACCGGCCTCGAGGGCAGCGGGGCTGGGAGGGAGCAGGGCACCTCTGCTATTAATTGTTGTTATTGTTGTTATTATTATTTATTTTTATTTATTTTGCCGGCAGTTTCTGTTTATGGCGTGATGCATTTGAGCCCAAACACATTAGGTGCATTATTCATTGGGTACATTTGTCAGAACATGCATGTGTATAAAGAACTAATGATCCATATTAAATTAATGACGCTATAAAAAAGAAAAATACCCCATACATGCAGTTTATGACGGCAACTCCCGACTTTGATAAACCATAGAAAAGACCTAATCAGATGAAGCATTGGACTGTTCCGTCTCCAAAATTACATTTCTCGAAATGTGCTTGTACACAATGTTGGTTTTATTAAAACAAATTAATTCAGTCATTAAGGAATCATACGGCAAGTGTCTCATAAGTCAGGACCTCCAGTGTAACAAATTGATTAAATGACTGTGTAATAGTCTCTTTAAACAAATCTAGTGTAACAAGTTAATAGATCTGCTCAATTACCATGCTGGGGTGATGAGGATGTGGGCAACTCTCTCATTAAATCCGGGATAGCGGGGGGGGGGGGGGGGGGGGGAAGGGGGGAGGGGCGCGGGTTGTGCGGCGCGGAGGTGCGTGTCGGTGGGGCCGGGCTGCGCTCCCGCAGCTCCCGCGGGGAAGGGGCCGGGGCCGGGCGGGGATGGCTCCGGGATCCAGGATCCGGGCAGGGCCACCCCGCCATCGCCCCAGGGCTCCTCCTGACACCCCAGAGCCGGGGGCGCCGGAGAAAAATCTATTACCCCGCTGCCATTTTGTTAAGTGTTTGCTCCCCGTTGTGACCCTGCCACTTTATCTGTTGATTTTTATTTTCTGAGTGCATGTTGCCCATATGTTACTCTAATAGTTGCTATAATTCTTGAGCAATAGGGCTCGTATTTTACTGAGCTGAATTAAAAAGAATGCACTTTAATAAAAAACCCGAGCAATACACTAATGGCTTGACATTGATGTATTTGCATAAAGATGAATTATATGGGCTCGCTTGACACGACTTTTAATAAATGATCGAGGACGTTATTACAGGGATGCACTTGGGTGTGCGGCAGCGGGTGATTGCCGCAGGGCCAGCGCCAGGCGCTGCCCGCAGCCCGCCGGCCCCGCAAAGCAGCGCCAGGAGCCACCCGCAGCCCCGGGCCGCTGGGCAGCGGTGAAACCCGCAGGGGATGCGGAGCGGTGCGGCAGCCCTCGCCGCTGTGGTATAGATAACGTTGTTCCTATAGATGGTGTTTGCCGGGGCGCGTAGCCGCGGGTGCGGGTGCGGTGCGGGGTGCCCGTCGCTCCCTGCGGCAGTGCCGCCTCCAGCTCCCCGGCAGATGTTTGCGTCCCTCCCGGAGACTTGTAACCGCTGTTCGAGACAGCTGGTAAACGCTGCTAGAAACATGTATCTGGAAAATACCTATCGGTGCAGAAGGTAAAGGCGGAGCCGCAATTAGGAGGGAGCAGTTCATCTTGCTTCGTAATTTGCGTGCAGCGACGCCGGCTCTGAACGCGGGATAACTCTGCCGGCGCCGGTGTCTCGCTCTCGGCGGCCTCCATACGGGAAGGGAACCGGGGGGCCGGGGGGCGGGGAGGGGCGGGCCGGGGTTGAAAGCCCACCACCCGCATTTGAACCCCTCGTTTCTCTAGGATGCGGGACGACTCGTGTCCCGAGGGAGGGGGTGTAGGAAAGCAAAGCCCAGGGGCGGCTGGCACGGATAGAACGAAAAGTCCAGCAGCAAACGGCATCCCGGCGGCAAACGGCGGGAGAGCGGGGGCGAAACCGGCGCGTGCTCGCTGTGGGAAGCGTTGCCAATTAACAGCACTGAGAAGTGATGAATGATAACGGCATTTCAGGAGCTCGGAACAGGCGAACAGGCGTGAGGGGCAGGGTGCGAGAGGTCAACACTCGCTGAACCGGCCGGGCTGCCCCGACGGGGCTGGCGGTGTGGGCATCCCCTTGGCAGGGGGCAGGCATTGCCTCGCCTGCTGCCTGCGCCGGGGGGGAGTTGCTGCCGGGATTAAAGAGTCCGGAGGCCTGGGAGTTGTGACGGCGCTGGCGTAGGGCCTGTCAGGGGCCGGGTGCCGGTGGCACACAGACCACGACACCCACACCACCCCCACGCACGTGCCCCGAGGCCAGCGGCCACTTCGTTACCCCGCGAGGGGAGAGCCCGGGCTTCCCTTGCAACCCGCCTGCCCCGGCGGGCTGCCGGCCTCGGGGCCCTGCGGCACGGCGGTGCGGATCCCGCTCGCTCACGTCCGTATGTCCCGCATCCATATGCATGTCTCCCGCGGGCAGCAGCTGCCGGCCGGGAGCGGGGTACGGGTGGCGGGGCTGGCCCCCGGCCCCCTTTTCCCTCCCCGTGCCTTCCCCGCCCCCCTCCCCCCCCGAAGCCCCTCGGTGCCGGCGGCTGTTGCGGAGCGGGGACCTGCTCCCGGTGTCTTTCCGCGGGCAAAAAAGTTTCCTCCGCCCGCAGCGGTGCTCGGTGGGGCTGGGGAGGGACCGCAGCGGGTCCCCGTCGCGAAGTGCCGCGGCAAAGCAGGGGCGGTGGGAAAGCAGGGAGGATGGATGCGTTCGGCACGCTGGGATTGCGGGGCCGGGAATTGCTCCCTGCGCGCTACAGAAGGCACGTGGCAGGGAGCGCAGCAGGGTAAAGCCAGGAACAGCCGCCTGTATTTCCCCCGGGGCGGGGAATCCGCACCCGTGCGCGGAAAGGAGCGGGGTTTAACCCCAAGGGCTCTATTACAGAAAGAAAGGAAAACGAAAAGCTGTTGTCGGGGGCCGGGGGGGGCGGAAATATCTGAAAGGAGTTGCGGGGATCAGCCCGCGGTGGCCGCTCAGCGCTCAGCCCGGGACCGCCCGCCTCGCTGCGCGTCCGCGCAGCCGCCGCCCGCCGCTGCCCACCGCGTGTGCGCGGCCGCCCGCTCCCCGCGGGGGTGCCGGGCCCCGGCGCAGGGCGACACGGCGGCGCGGTGCTGTGGTAGTGTCGCTGTCCCTGAGTTTGTACCGTCACGCCGCGAACCCCCGCGTGTGCGGAGGGTCGACCCGACCCCGCGGCTGATCTGGGCCGGGCCCCGCGCCCGGGGGAGCTCCGCGCCCCGTCCATCTCGCTGACAGTTTGCGTCCTAATTGCCCGCTGCGATGTCCGTGGCAGCGATCCCGCGGTCAGTTGTTGGATCTCCTCCTAAAAAGTTCTCTCCTTGGAGGAAAGGCAGGCTGCGCCGAGCCGTGGTTGGTTTTCAAAACCTGCCCCGCAAAGGGGGGGGCCGCTGAGATCATGTGAATAACCTGCTCTTTTCTCCAGCGCCCCGGACAAAACCGGCCTAACCGAGCGATCAGAGCCGGGCTTTCTTCCCTGCGATTCCACTTGGACCGTGCCAACTTCAACCGGTGGCCAGCTGGGTCTCTGTGCAGAAGTAAATTAACTGGAAAACCTCAGGCGGTGCTGCAGTCAACTGGAAAAGGGGACGGGGGGCGCCGGGGCGGGCGGCGCTCACGGCAGCCCGGGAGCGCACGGGTGGGCGCCGGGACCCGCCGGGCGGCGGATCGGCCGCCGGTGAAAGGCGCTGCGGGGGTGCTGGCGGCCACAGCCCGGCGGGGACCCCCGGCCGGGCGCTGCCACCGGGCCGGGTTCCGCCGCCACCGGGCCGGGCTCAAGCCGGCAGCGGGCGGTCCCTGCCCAGGCGGTCCGGGCCTCGCCATGTTTTCATTTCTTTCCCATGGCCCCGCCAAACCCACGGGGAAATCGTAACGGCGAGAGCCGGCAGGGTCGAGACGGCAACTCTGCAAACCGCCCGGCCTTTCCCGTCCTGCCGTCACAACGCGCCGGGACAGATGTGGGGGGCCGGTGGGCGATGGGCAGCCCCGGCATCCCGGCCCGGGGGAGCCCCGGCAGCCGCAGCCGCAGCAGCCGCGCCGGGGCTCGCTCCCTCCTCCCGGCCCCGGCATTGTCATTGAAAGCGGAATAAAACCCTGCTCTACTCTTTTTTTTTTTTTCTTTTTTTCCGCCCCCCCCCCCCCGCCCCGTGTAGAAAATGATCCACAAATTTACGAAAGAATACGAATTTATTTATTTTTTCCTCCAGAATAGCTGGCCCTTTTCTCCCTCATGTCAGCGCTTCTGTTTGCTCTGCTGCAGCCTTGAAAAAAAAGCCGATTGTTTCTGGTCTGTTTAGATATGGAAATGATCGCGTCTAGATAATGAGTTTTAATTTAAACCAGTTGTTTCGGTATTGGGTCTAACTATTTACTCTAGACCCTTAGGAGGGCTCTTATTTTATTCGCTGTTTTCTCCTCGGAAAGCAGTTTCTTTCCCATAATAATGGTAACACTCTGCCCTCGATAACAGCTTGCGTTGCCCGCCGCTTAAAAAAAAAAAAAAAAAAAAAAAAAAAAAGAAGAAGTTAATACAGCCTAATTTAGGCTGAGACAAACCGCTCCGGGGGCCGGGTAGAAACTTTGCCTTGCCCGCTCACGGACAGGAGCCGCCAGCCCTGTTCCCAAACAAGCCGCCGCTTATTTTATGTGTATCCTTCTTCAACCCCCACAACAAAGTGGACAACTTCCATCGTTAAAAAAACCAACCAACCAAAAAAACCCGAAAACCCAAACACCCCCAACAAAAGCCAAACAACCAAAAACCAAAAAAACCCCAACCCTAACACAATCACAAAAAAACCCCAATCCACACCCAAAAAACCCTACTACTGAGATTGAACAAAAGATCCTGAAAATTATCTCCTTTTTTTTTTTTCCTCTCCTCCTGCACCGTGGTTTCATTATTTAATCTCTGATGAGATCAGATTATCTGTACCCTTTAGTGAAGGCAGCAGACATCTTTAAACTGGTTTAATTGATTTATCTTTTTTTTTTTTTTTTAAACAGAAAGTGCATTACATTTAACTGGTCTTGTAAAGGGCTTTTCTTCTCTTTACAAACCGAATTCTTTTTAATATAAATTAATAAATGTTAAGATGCTATATCACGATATATCATCGTTATTAGCTTAAAAAAAAAAAAACAATTTACATTCTATAGTATTCCGTATGATACAAAAGAAAACACACTTTAAATTCAATTACAGCAACTAAATGAATTTTTTTATATTTTGACTGAAAGTGGTCGTGACAATTCCCACCAGCTACTTTTTCCAACACGCGGTTGATTGGAAACGGTGTAAGTGAAAGCAAACTCTGTCCCTTCGCCCTCCCCCCCCCGCCTCCCCCCCCCCCCCGCCCCACGACCGCAACAGAAAGTGTTTCAAAAATACTAATAAATAGCACGCGAGGCCGCTGCAGTTTGGGCCGGAGGGGGGGGGGGGCAGTGGCGGCCACGGCGGCTTTAGCCTCGGCGGCCCCGGTGCCACCCGTCCCGGGGCTTCGGGGTGCCCCCGGTGTGCCGCCGGTGCCGGGAGCGCGGGACGGTGCGGGCCGGGCGGGGGGCGACGCCCCCGGCCCCCGCTGTACAAAAAAAGAAGGTATTTTACATTTTAAATATTCACATTAAGGAACGCCTACGGTCGCGGTGACTCACGGTTTATTTACAAAGAGCCGGCAACAGGCGGCCGCCGCCCCGCCGGTAGCGGGACCCGGCACCGGGGCAGCCCCGCCGCTCCCCACCCTACAACACGCGGGGCGGGGGTCCGCTCCGCCGGCAGTCCTCTCTGCCCCCCCCCCTCCGGCTTCTACTCCTCCTCTTCCTCCTCCTGCCGGGCGCGTAGAGTCTAGAAAAATAGATCTGTACATCTCCGAACGCGGCGACGGGCGGGGCGGGCTAGGCGGAGGCCTCCCCCTCGGGGGGGTGCAGCAGCAGCCCGCCGCCCCCCGGCTTGTGTTTCTTCAGCAGCTGCGTGATCTTCTCGTCGTCCGAGTTGGGGTCCAGGGGCTTGTTGTAGTCGTCGTCCTCCTCCTCGTTCTCCGAGGCGCCCTTCAGCCGCTCCGTCTCCGAGTCCTGCTTCTTCTTCGCCGTCGCCATCTCGGCCGCGTGCTTCTTCCGCCACTTGGTCCGTCGGTTCTGGAACCAGACCTGCCCCCGCCGCCACCGTCATCATCACCGGCACCACCGGCACCCGCGGCCGCTCGCCCCCCGCCGGCGCGGCCGAGCCCACCGGGCCGCCCCCGCCCCGCTGCCCGGCGCTTCCCCGTCCCCAGCGGGCGGCAGCGGCTCCCGCTCCACCAGCCGCCGGGCCGTTCCCCCGTCAACCGAAAGCAGCCGGAGCCCCCCGTCCCGGCACGGGTCCCCCACCTCCCCCGACCGGCCAACAGCCGCCCCCAGCCCCGCGGCGGGGGGTGGGGGGGGGCACGACACGCATTTCGTGCTCAGCCCTTCCCCAGCCGCCCCTGCCCCGCCAGATGCATTCATTCGCTGGCAGGGCGCTGCCAGGGGAGGGGGTCATTTTCATTGTAGAGGCTGCAATAATTTATTCGCAGCCATTGGACATATTTGCAGTGACAAAGGAGGGTCTCTAGATGGGTCTGAAAGCCTGAGCACCGCCGGGAGGCCCCTCTGGCCCAGCCCGCCTCGTGTCCCCGCGCCCGCGGAGCAAACGCCTCCCCCCGGCATGTCCCCGGGGGGCACAGCCCTGGCTCCCACCCCCTCGCCTCCCCGCTTTGCCCGCAGCTCGGAGTTTAACTACAACGGGGAGTTGGGGCGGGACAGCCCGAGCGGGGTGCGCAACCCCAGCCCGCTTTGGGTGGGCTGCGGGCAGAAGCGCTATGCCCTGACACCCCCTCCCCCCCTTCCCACCCACCCCAGCACGGCGGCCACCCCCGTGGCGTTCAGCCTGAACGCACCGGGCTTCTCGGTCCTGCCTGGGTTTGTTTGGTTCGGGTTTTAAAACAAAATACGCTTTGAAGCATCCTTTTCAGCCCCGCCGGTAAGGCAACTGAGCGCGGGTTGCCGGTAGCTGCCGGGGGAGCCCTCGCCGTCCCGGCCCGCAGCACCCCCGGCCGCGCGAGCGAGCCCCGCTTTGCCGCGGCGGGGCCGGTCCGAGCCGGGCGCTTTGCGCTGCGCCAGCCCCGCACCGCTCTGTGCGGGAGCCGCTCCGCTCACCTTGACCTGGCTCTCCGTCATCCCCAGCGAATAGGCCAGCCGGGCTCGTTCCGGGCCGGCCAGATATTTCGTTTGCTCGAAAGTCTTTTCCAGGGCGAAAATCTGCTGGCCAGAAAAAGTGGGTCTGGTATGTTTTCTCTTTCCGTCCTTATCCAGCAAAATTGAGCCTTGATCTGGCGGGGGGCGAGAGAAAGGGAAGGCACGGACAGACACGTTAATCTACGTATTTGGGAAAGCGCTTCGCTCTCAAGCGGCCCTGGGGGATGGGGAGGGGTGTCACTCCGGGGGGGTGGGTGGGGGGCTGTAACAAAACTGCTGCCCGGACAACGCCAGCCTCCCGGCTTCCCCTGGTTATTTTTCCTTTGAGGATTGAAAATCTGAGCGGGCAAACGATATCGTTTTCTAGAAAAGCTGCAGCCACTGCAAGCGGGCGGCAACGCAAAGTCCCGCTCTGGGAAAGTTTGTTCGCGCCCCTAAAACCAGCCCCGGCTCCGAGAGACCCGGGCGGGGACGGGGAGAGCAGGCGCCCCCCCCACCCCGGGAGGCTCCCCTCTGCGCCGGCGAGAACCCGCATTTTACAGGGCTTCGCGCCGACCGAGGGGGAGGGAGAAGGCAGAGCAAACTTAGGAAACAAAAACAAAAGAAAGCGAGGCAAAGACGGCCCTGGTTGGGGGGCCGGGAGAGTCTCGCCGCGATGCCGGGGCTGCCCGGCGCCCGGAGAGGACTCCGGCGGGGCTCTACGGGCCCGCTCCCCTCCGCTGCTCCGCCACGCTGGGTACTCACGGGGGGCGCAGGCGAGGCGGGCGTCCCTCCAGGGCGGGCTCTGCATCACCCCCGGCCAGAAGATGGGCGTCCGGCCGGGCAGCTCGGCCAGCGGCTTGGGGTAGCGCCCGGCGGCCACGGCGGCGGCGGCGGCGGCGGCACCGGGGCTGAAGTAGAGGGCGGGCGGCGGCGGCGGCGGCGGGCTGAGGCTGCCGAAGCGGGGTAGCCCGGCCAGCAGCCCGGCGGGCGCCGCCGAGGAGGCGGAGGGCGAGGCGGAGGCGAGCGCGGCGCCCGGCAGGGGCATGGAGGGCCGGCTGAGGATGTCGTTGATGCCGTGCGGGGTGGCGGCCGAGAGCTGCGGCGGGGCCGAGCCCAGCGCCGAGAGCCCGCCCGCGGCGGCGGCGGCGGCGGCAGCGGCAGCGGGCGCCTTGAGGCCGGGGGAGCCGAGCGGCGGCGAGGGCGAGGCAGAGGCGGGCGAGGCGGAGGCGGAGGAGGAGGAGGCGGGCCCGGCGGGCAGGGGGTACGCGGGGTACAGCGGCGCCTTCATCTCGGCCATGCTGTGCAGGGCGGCCAGCGGCGGGCTGCCCAGCAGGAAGGCGCCCTGCCGGGGCGCGCCGTCCATCTGCCCCAGCGCCAGCATCCCCGCGCCGCCGCCGCCAGGCCGGGGCGGGAGGCCCGCCCGGCCCCTAGCGCCGCGGGGCCCCGGCGGCCGGCCCGGGGGTGCCGCCCGCACCGGGGCCGCGCATCCGGCCCGCGGGGGCCGCCGCCTCTAGCGGGGAGCTGCGCGCCCGAGCGGCGGCCCCGCCGCCCCGCCGGGCATCAGGGCTGCGCCTCGGCGGCCGCTGGCGGGGAGGAAAGCGGCGCTGCTCTCGGCGGGTGCCTATGTACGTGTATATGCGCAGTGTCCGTGCGTATACACGTATATGCCTCCTCTCCCCGTGCCTGCGAGGAGTTGGGGGCTCACAACGGCGCGGGGGCCGCGCTCGCCGCCCCTGCCGCCTCCCCGGCGCCCCGCATCCCTCCCGGCGCGGTTCCCGCTGGCTGGCTGCCGGCGCGGCTGTCGGGGCTGCGGGCGCGGCTCGGGGCGCACTGCCGCGCCGCCCCGCTCCCTGCCTCCTTTAGCGGGGGCACGGCCGGCAGCGGGCGCGGCGGCGGCGGCGGCGGGCGGGGGCGGGGCGGCGGCCGGCCCTGCCCACCGCGCCGCGCCCGCCTCGCCAACTTCGGTCTCGCCTCGCTCTCCTCTCTTTTCATTTTCCCCTCCACTCTCTCTTCCCCTCTCCTTTCCTTTTTTCTCTTTCCTTTCCCTCTTTCCTCTCCTTTCCCTTTCCCTCTCTTTGCTCTTCTTTGTCCTTTCCCTTTGCGTATCCTTTTTCTTTTTCTTTCCTCTTTCCTTCCAAGCTTTCTTTTTCTTTTTGTTTTTTTTTTTTTCTCCCTCGTTTCCTTTTACTTCTTTACTTGTTTTCTTTTTCCTCTCTCGTTTCTTTTTCCTTTTTTAATCTCTCGTTTCCTTTTCCTTCTTTTATCTTTTTCCTTTTTCTCTCGTTTCCTGTTCCTTTTTTCCCGTTTTCCTTTTATTCTCTCATTTCCTTTTACTCTCTCGTTTTCTTTTCCTTCTTTTCCCGTTTTCCCTTTCCTCTCTCGCTTCCTTTCCCTTCTTTTTCCTTTTTTCTCATTTTCTTTTCTCTCTCATTTAATTTTGCGCTCTCTTTTCCTCTCACTTTCCTCTCCTCTCTCCTCATTCTCATCTCCCTCTCTTTACGTTTCTTCTTTCCTTTCCTCCTTTCCTTCCTCCTTTGCTTGCTTCCTTCCTTCCCTCTTTCTTTCCCTCTTTCCTTCCCTCTTTCCTTCCCTCTTTCCTTCCCTCTTTCCTTCCCTCTTTCCTTCCCTCTTTCCTTCCCTCTTTCCTTCCCTCTTTCCTTCCCTCTTTCCTTCCCTCTTTCCTTCCCTCTTTCCTTCCCTCTTTCCTTCCCTCTTTCCTTCCCTCTTTCCTTCCCTCTTTCCTTCCCTCTTTCCTTCCCTCTTTCCTTCCCTCTTTCCTTCCCTCTTTCCTTCCCTCTTTCCTTCCCTCTTTCCTTCCCTCTTTCCTTCCCTCTTTCCTTCCTTCTTTTCCCCTTTTCCCTTCCTTTCCCTCGCTCCCTCTGTCCCTGTGCCCGGTAAGCACTGCGGGGAGCGGAGCCGCCGCCGCCCCGGCGGCCCTGCCCCGGTGCCCCCCCCGCGTTCTCCTGCGCACCGGAGCGGCGCGTTGGTCCCGCCCGGGCACCGGCCGGTGCTGCGCACCCCAGGCCCGCGGTAACCAGCCCCCTCGACACTTGTCCCCAGCGCCCCCGGCTGCTCTCGGCTCTTCCTGACGCCTGGGGCTGGAAGGGAAAAAATCCCATGTGGCCCCTGACGAGCGTCCCGCGGAGGGGAGAGACGTGCAAACCCACCGTAAATAACTGTTACCCGGTGCTGGCTGCGCCCGAGCGCGTGTGCCTGGGTGAGCTGCATTTCCTCGGGTGGAATTTCGAGTCTTTTTTTTTTTTTTTTTTCCTTTTCTTTTGAGGACGGTAATTACGGATCTTAGATAAAGCCAAAGCAAGTCGATTCTCGACCTGCGATGGTGTTTCCTTCTATCCCTAATATCCCAGTTGCTTGGAATTGGTTTAGTTTAATTTACAAAGCCGCGAAAAACACTTGGAGAACGCTTAGGGCACGGTCTTGCCTGGCCGTAACTTTTGGCCGGCCCCCCGAACCGAGCCTCCGAGAAGCTCGCCTTTAAGTCCCTGGCTTTGATTTTTATTTTTTTTTCCTTGGGTCACTTCTCAGATATTCTAAAACGAAAACAACAACAACAAAAAAGTCTTTTCTGGTGGGTTTCAGCGGAGCCGGCGAGCGCTCGGCCGCGGCAGCCCCGCACCGCCGGCCCCGCAGCTTCGGGCGCGCCAGGGCTCGGCTCGGGCAGCGGGCGGGGGCGGGGGGAGGGCGACCTGCATTTTAACTGGAAGGAGAAAAATGAAACTGGGTTTGGAGGCGTAGAGGCCGGTGCCCTGCGGGCCGGCACCCAACGGAGCTGCTTTTCCTCCCGCCTGCAGAGGAGATGGTGCGGGGGCCGGGGTCTGCATCGGTGCGGCTGGGGTTGGAGAGGCCAGAGGCTCCCTGCCCGGAGCGCCCCGAGGGAACTTTTCCGGGGCGGCCACCGGCAGCGGCGGCAGCTCCAGCCGCCGCTCCGCGCTGACGGCGGGGGGACCCCGGGGCCCCGAGCCCGCAGGGAGGGACCCGGCCGCCCTGGCCTGCTCCTGCGGTGGGTCCCTGCGGGGCCGCTCGGGGCTGCTGCGGGCAGGCGGCAGTGCGGATGCGGGGCTCAGCCTGCCCGGCCGGCGGCTCGCAGGCAGCAGCACCGCCCGCTCCGCTCGCCCCTTGCTCCCTCCCCGGCCGCAGCGGCAGCCCAGCGCCTCGGGGTTTGTGTTCTAGCGAAAGCATCCCGCACAAACCGCTTCTCCTTCCTTCCTTCCTTCCTTCCTTCTGGAATGAACGGATAGCGTCTCGAAAAAGAGCTTTTATTTGGGGGCCGCCTCGCGCAACTTCTTTCCTGAAAATAGCATCGCAGGTGAGATGGCGCCAATATGACTGACCCGTGCTTGAGAAATAGTTCGGATTCAAAAGCAGCCGTCAGCATTACCTCCTTTCTGTGTCTTTGATAACTCTCACGCAGAAAGACTTGGAAATGGTGATATTTAATTCCTTTTCCAGGCTCAGTTTTTGGTTCGCTTGAGCCCAGCCGTAGGCAGGCGAAGTTGCTCCGACGGCAGCCGGGGGCCGAGCTGAGCAGCGGGTGGGGGGCTCCGTTGGCAGCCCAGCCCAGGCAGCGGGTGGGGGGCTCCGTCGGCACCCCAGGCAGCGGGTAGGGGTAAAACCGCCCCAACAACAAACTTAACGGGGACAACAAACCGCAGCGGGAAAACGCCGCCGCCAAACTGCTCCTTGAGCACCCGCGGGTACCGAACGGGCCCGCTGCGGCCGGGGGCTGCTCGTTAATACCCGGTTGCACCGTTTTCACATGGTCTCATCGTCCTTGTCGCACATAAAGCAACCACCAAGTTAAACCACAAAAGAGAACAGCCGCCGGGCGAGCGGGGGGTGCGGGCGGAGAGGAGAAACCGGGAAGGGAGAGCAGCTCCCTCGGGAACGCCGCGGGGCCTCGGGGAGGGACCCGGGGGGCGGCAGGGGCAGCGGGTGCCGAGGGGTCCCGGGGGCGGCGGCAGGGAGGGGCTCAAGTTGCGACGGAGACCCCGGTCACACAGAGGGGAGGCGAGAAGGAGAGGTGAATTAAGAAGAACACAGCAGGAGCGTTGTCAGAAAAAGCTGTAGTTATTTGCTTGCTCGTTCGAAGCGGAGGGACGAGTGCCCCAGCAGCTGCGCCTCTGAAAATCACCTTGGCTGGAATCGTCCCAGCATCTGAAAGGAAAAAAAAAAAAATCATGAGAACACCTACAATTAAAAGGTCCAAAGTGCGTTGGCATAGCCGGGCCAGGTATTCTTCAAGCTGACGACCCGAACTGCAGCTGGCTGCACCGTGCCACTTACGGTGTCCAGCTGTGCCAGGAGCTGTGCTGCCAAGGGCAGGCTGGCCCGGCCCTGTCCAGAGCTTTCAGCCCTCCAGCAGCGGAGGCAGATGCCAGGGACCCCACCTTGCCCAGCTTTTGCCCCACGAAGTCATCATGACTGGGAAAAGGGTCTGTCTGAACTAAGTCAAGTAATAGTTTTATTTAGCAAATAAAATGCTTTGCCATTACCATAAGTTCTTGGTTGCAATTGAGCGGTCGGTTACTTTCTTGAAGTGATGGATAGGTATTTAGACACCTTGTTATTGTAGCAGCACTGTGAAGCCACTGAATCATTTGTTGCCTGCTCTACATGGTGGAAAGGAACGGAGCCAGGAAAGCCTAATGTTCTTCTGGGTGCTAATTCCAACTCTTAATCAAGATCTGATTACCAAAAAGGAAGACAGAGCATAAAAATGCTATAAAGATTTAAAATTTTTCTATCTTGCCCATAATTCATGCCACAAATGTGTCCATTATGGCATTCACTCTAGCAGGAAAATTGTGATGTTGTTGCAAGATTCCCTACAGCAGAGCTCCTGCCAATGATGATGAATAATCTCAGTCCATATGCTAGCCCTATACAGCTCTATAGTACCAGCGTGCTCTCATTCTCTTTCTGCTTCCTCAAAAACATGCAATATCTGAAGAACAGTAAAAGCTAATTAAAAATAGTTAATAGGTTAATCAGACTCAGTTTTATATTTATCTAATGCAGAGCACTGATTCTTTAGTGATGTAGCTTTGAGGTATTACCACAAGCCAAGAAAATGAATCAGATATTTAATGGAGATGTGGAAACGGAAATTTCTTGTAAGAGTACAAAATCGGAAGCCAATAATACACTAAAATATAATAAAGTTATCGTTAAAATTCCACAAATGAAATGCGATCCTCTGACTCCTCTCACTAGGTGACAAACTGAGGCAAAGCTGGCCAGGAAATTTTTCAGGAGCCAGGCCTTTGGATACATCTCACTTGCTTTTTAGCATTCTTGTCCCAGAGTGTCTGCCTGCAGACCTCTGGTGACAGCCAAAGGCAGAGCTGTCACTTTGCAGGCGACCCCACTGTGGACCCCCTGGTTTGCTCTTCAGAGTGCCAAGGGCTGTGGGATGCTGCCAGCTCGAGCTGGCCAGCGTACTGGGGATGTCAACCCAGAACTGATACCGCTTTGTGTTACTGATGTGTTTGTGTGGTAGGTTACTGGTTTGTGTGGGTAGCAGCTTCCCCTTCCCAGCCGGTGGTGGGTACTGTGAACTCTCCCTCCCCCGGGGGCTTCCAGTCGTTTCTGAGGACACGCTCGCGTCACTTTGCTGCTCTGATGCTGCGGTCCCCATATCCTGGCCGAATTTCTGTTTCCATTTGCACCGAGGTGAATGGAGAATAACTGGGAACGGAGGCCGAGACTGTAATGAGACCGAGTGGAGACAGGACCTTTTTAAAACAGCTGCAGGGACAAGGAGGACGTTGCAGACTGTCACCTCTGTTGCCACTTCAATATTTCTTTTGGTTGTCTTAAATGAGATGTCCAAGTATTTTCCATACCCTCAGCAAGGCAAAATATTTTTCTCCTTTCTGGAACATTGAAAGTATTTGATGCTGGAGCAGAGCCGCTGCTTCTACTTTTTTGATTTGTGATCGTTGGACCAGCCTGACCCCTGCTGGGGGAAAGCCAGGAGGAGAGGACTGACTACAAGTGCAGTGTCCCTCTCTCGGGGCTCCGCAGAGACCATTCCTGGTGCAGTCCTGTTCTGAACCCCTGTCCCACCCCCAGGCCCCTGCCCTGCTTAGACTATGCCTGGGAAGTTTGTCCAGCTTACACCTCCAAAGACTGCCCACCACCTCTGTTGTCAACGCTGCGGTGTGGATGTGTCATATAATTATTTAATGTGGCCACAGGGCTCCGCTACGGGTGCACCCAGTGCTCCGCTGCCAGCCTGGCTCTGAAGCCCTGCTAGCAAAGCTGTGCGGCATTACTGATTACCGGGTCTTAATTTATCCTAACTAATTAGTGCACAACAGGTTTCTCAACATCACCATGTTTGTCTGTTCCTGGTGCAGCCGGGGCAGATGTGCCCATGATGGGACGTGGCATTCAGACAAGGTATTTCCCTCTAGCCACTGCTTGCGAAGGACTGCAGCCCCTGCGGTAGGGCTGCCCTTCTTTCCACTGGGAACAGGAGTAGCAGCACCTAGCAGGGGACTGCTGCTGCCTCTGCCCACCTCATTCTGCACTGTGATTGCTTTTGAGTGGCCTCCTCCATTTCCAGCTGGGCTTTGGGGAACCATGTGAGGACTGGACACGTGGCTGATCAGACAGGGGCAAGGAAACTATTTTAGAAGGCCGCTATTAGCAGTCATGCTGGAATGTATGCATCATAGGCCAGATGTGTAACAGCAGGGATAAAGAGCACTGGTGCTCCATCTCCCTTACTTTGCCTAAGGGCTGTGAAGGTGCCACCCTTCCAAAGTTGCATTCCTTTTCCTTTCCATTGCATGCTGTTGCACAGGGATTTCCCACTGTCTGGTGTATGTGTACATGAGGTGTAGATAAAGATACCAGTTTAGACCCAACAGAAGTTCACCCGCTATCCCCTAGCCCCCATGGGCCAGCTGAGCCACTCAAGCAGGTGCCGGGCAGTGGGTGTCCCCACGGCTGCAGTTGTTGGCTATGGGTCCAGGTACTACCCATGTCCTTTTTGATGTGGATAACCAGGTATGTTGTAAGGCTAAACCTAACATCTGGCTTTACTTTGGTTTCACACAAACAGCAAAAATGTATGGAAATTTAACTGGCATAGCTGGAGCTTTTATATAGTTTCTTTCACTCTGTGAGACAAATATATGTACGGCAGGCCACCGCCAGCAATCGATCTTTGAGCAGCCCCCCTGGAAATCAGCAGAGAGAGCTTTGCTTAGAAATTGTTGGCACAGGGTGGGCCAGTGTCAGGGAACTGGAAATCGTTAAATTGATGATCTAAATGGGGGTGGGAGGGAGAAAGCGGTGGCAGCAGCGATCATTATGTGCATATTTTTATGATTTTTAGAAAATAGTATTTCAGCATTTTCCGTCTCATCGAAAGCTGACAGGGCTGCATTGATTAGCAGGCAAAGAGAGAATTCCTGAGAGCGGTATGCTTCGTACCGCGACTTTGCTGAAGCAAAGACCTCGCTTGGTTTCGGTTTCAGCGCAGCAGCACGCCGGGGCGCGGGCGGCCGAGCGGCTCCCGGCGGCCGGCGGGTTCCCGGGGCCGCGGCCGGGCCCGCTCCGGCAGCGCCCCCTGGCGAGCGCCCCCTGGCGAGCGCCCCCTGGCGAACAGCGCTCCCGGCCGGCGGCTCCGGCTCCCGCCGGCTTCCCGGCCGCTGGAAACCGCAGCGCTGCGCCCGCGGGGCGAGGCAGGTCATCCCTGGCTTCTCCATCGTCCCCAGTGCTGGTGCCACCAGCCCAGGCCAGGGTTGCGGCGGTGGCAAGCTCTTCCCCAGCCCCGCAGCGGCAAGGACCACCTCAGATGCCTGGCTCTCCTGGCTGAGCCGCCCGAGGAGCAAGGCTGGAAGAGAGAAGCCCTTCCCAGGGAAGGGCATGAGGAGCAAGGTGGAAGCTCGATGCTTTCAGCTTCTCTCTTACAGCTTGCTAAAAAACCACCTCAGCTCATCTGTAGGAGGAGTTTTATCTCAATAACGAAGCTCATCTGAACTGCCACCACCAAGCATCACCCTAACGTGTCCAGGTTGCGCCAAGCTTCCCTTGCTTCGAGCCCCTGGCCTTACTTCTTTCCTGAAGCCAGGCTGGCCAAAGGCCCTGCTGTCTTGGCCATGCTGGGCCTGGCCTGGCGCAAGCCAGTGACAAGGGGACGCCCAGCTGGACAGTGCACAGGCAGATACTGAGGGGAGTCACTACGTGCTGCCTGGGCCAATTCCCCTGCCCCAGCAGAGCAGCCGAGCAGCTCCCCTTCCCACCACCATAAAACCTTTCCACGTCATATCCTGCACAGAGGCCAGCTTCTTGGTTTGTAACTTTATTAGAATATAATAAGGGAAGATACAAACCTATTTGTAGAGTCATGAAGAACACAACACTCCTGCCTGCCCGGTGCCAGCAGAGGCTGCTGTGCCATGACGGAAGGGGCAAGAGCATCTCTTCGTGGATGGGCCAGGGCTGCAGGCTGCACCATTGCTTTCCTTGGGACTTGCTGGAGCACAGCAGCCTGGCAGCAGCGTGAGCAGCAGGGAGTTACTTCCCTCCCTCCTGTCAATGTACGGCACCATTCAGCCCTGCAAACTCCAGGTCACCTTACTGGCCCCGACAACTATGTGGGGTTTTGTTACAGGGGCTGTGAGTGCTATGGCATCTTCAGAGGCCGCAGGGGATGTGGTGGCTTCTGCCAGGCTCAACCCCATTCTCCAGGGGAGCAGGTAAAGTGCCTGGCATGACGGAGGCAGCAGGCCTGCAGCTGCTCGGGGCTGCTGTGCTGGCCCTGTGGCCATAGAGAAGCATGGGGTGGCTGGACCTGCTCTCCAGAGGTGTGATGGAGAAGGCAGGGAGAATGCTGTGCAGCCTGGGAGCTGCAGAGGGAAGCCAGAACACTGATGGCCAGATTTTTCTGTAATAAGCTGAATCCTTAGGAGAGGTGAGTTGTTCCAAGTTACAGGAGATGCAGACTGCTAAAAGCCTGTAGCCAGAAAGGGGCAATTTTACCTACTGTGAGAGTCTGATTCCAACTTCCCACCTCAGTTTGCAGTGGCATTGTCAAGGACTCTTGGGATAAAGCATGCTGCCATTTCTTGCCTCACAGAGGAAAGTTTTTCTTCATTTTTCTACAGGTTTCTCAGTCATCTCTACCTTCTCTCACTCCGCATTCACACTGTCCTTCGCATCTGTCATAACCAGTGGTGTCAGTAGGAGTCATGTTCTGCAGCTTGCATGAAATTCCAGTAGAACTGGGGGCAGGGCGGCAGGGAATGCTTGGCTGCAGTAAGATATCCAGGGGTTCTGTCTCTTCTACCTCTTGACGCTTTGCTATTTTGAAATAATTTCTTCCAGTACTACCTTTGGTGAACTGTCATGCTGGCACGAAGCACGCTGTTCAGAAAGCACTTTCTGAGCCCGTTGGTACAGCAGCTGGATGAAAGTGTCTTTTCTTGCATTGGCAAACAGGGAATTTGTTTAGTTTGCAATTGCACCAAAAAATCCTGGATCAAAGAGTGAGTGAGCCTGAAGATATGGTTCTGGACTTTTCTCTTGTTTTGGCTCTGCGCTGCAAGCTTCAGGCGAGCCGTCAGAAGTCTGGCACAACGGTAGAAGCAACAAAAAGCCATTTGCTGTGGTCGCTCTCCATTCCCTTTTCAGCTCTTGCTTTTCCAGCCGGACCTGACTGAGGACCAGCCCGTTTGGTAAGAGCCCCAGAGGGAGCTAAAAATGCTAAGAAGCAGAACTGGTCCCTCTTTTTGGCAACCAGTACCTGGTCCTTCTGGTGCTGCAGATCTCTCCTTCACCATGGTCTCAGCATGAGATGGGCAGCCAGCTGCGGCGTTTGGAGGACAGGTAACAGGCTGACTGACCCCAGCTTCCTTGGCCCATTTAGCACACAGAGAATGTCCCTAGAAGCAGCTGTGTGTTCAGGATCAAGTGCTTTTCCAATAAATCTGACACCTCCAGGTAAGAAAAAGGCATAAGAACTTGCTGACAGCTGCCCCTGTGTGTGCTGGTGACTTAGGCAGAAATGAGATGAGGAACAGCAGTGCTGTGGCATACATCCAGAAGTCACTAGTCAAGTTTTCCTGAGGGTCTTTCAGCCACAAATCTGAAAGCTTAAAAAAAAGAAGAGGCCTTGAGTCTCTGTCTTTAGTAGCTCACGTTTTGCTGGCTCTTTTTGGGTGACAGGAAGACACTTCTCTCAACCTGTATCCCCCTAGTAGAGAGCTCAAGGTCTCGCGTAACACAGTTCCAGTCCACAGCATTTGGAGAAAGATGGCAAAGTTGCCAAAGTTACAAACAGTTAGAAATTTCTAGTGTATTTTTATGACCATACCTCTGGAAGATGACCCTCAGAGTATTCACCTAAGTGAATACATAGGAGCTCCTTTGTGAAGCACAAGATGTACATCAACCTGAAGACTACCACAACAAAATGGCATCAAACCAGGACTTCACAGGGCAACCTTTCCAGATTGTGACTGTAATGCTTGGCTTAATTGTATCCTGCTGAGTGTTCGCCACTTATAAAATACACTCTGAGCATGCCATAATGCTCTGCCTGTCCCTTGAGATAAGATAGTAAGATGGTATTGCTGGCAAAAGAATGATATTTCATAAACTGCTAAAAATCAATGGTGATGTGCCTGCTTATACCTTAGATGAACTTTTCTTATGAACTGGAAAGTAACAGGGTGGGTAATACTAGAGTCTGATTAAATGAAATGGCATAAAACTTCTTGAAAGCATTATAAAAAGGAGGGGAGCAAATCCAGTGACAGAAAGCAGAGATGAGCACAAGCTGTGCTCTGTGCACTACAAATCAAGTAAACAGTAAATACTTCAGGTGGAAGGGTTGCTCTGACCTGAGAATGGGAGAAGATGTTGCTGAAACTGCAGAACCGCTTTGCCTTGGCGTAAGAAGATGGCAAAATACCCACTGATGGGACTGGTACATGGGGGAGCACGTGTCTGTTGCAACAGGGTGAAATGGGGATTGTTTGTAGCGCAGTAGGAATTCCAGAAAGCCCAGTTATCAGAGGGCTTTGTGGTCTGCTTGGTTGCATAGGAAGAACCAGAACAACCAAGACTTAAGAGGGAAGATAAAGTCTGGGCACAAGCACAGTCTCCTTGAGATTGTGCAGAAGGGATTACCGCTTGCAGATGAAGACAGCTGGCTGTTAGATGCAGACACTTGTGGTATTAAGGCTGCTGCCAGCCATGCATATGTTGACATAAATGGTCTCCACTTCCAGTGAAACCACTGGGAAGTACGCTGGGCACAGCGAGTTTGCTTGATCAAGTCTTTCCTGCCAGGGAGGTTTTGCTGAACAGAGTGGTGGGTGCTGTGGAGGAGGCAATAGGTCTCTTCCTCCCTCCTGCCCTGCCCGCTGCAGGCTGTGGGTTAGGGTCCCCGACCTTGTCCTAGGAGGGATCAGGTGTCCCCAGCAGCCCCTGAGTCTCCACCAGGCTGGTGCCACTCTGAAGGTGCTGGTGAGCTGCCATACAGCAGCCCCAGCTGTGGGGTCACCCGAAGGAACCATTGTACATCTAGTGAGGCCTTTTTAAAAGCATCTTATAAAACTTTGTGGAGAGTGGTTTGCTCTGCAGTCCTGCCCAAAACACCCGGAGAGCAAGCTGATTTCTCCAAAGACTTTAGACTGAATTTGGTGGGGAACAGATGATTCTGTCAGTGCTACGTTTCACGACACTTGTCTAGAATGGAACCAGGCCCTCTTTTCTCTCTGGCAGTCACTTGTGTTTTGCCAGTGATGCTATCAGTCCCTTTAAACAATCCAGGGATCACTGCTTCAGCCTTACCCGCTGGAGTTGCAACGGTATAGCTTCTACCTGTGGTATCAGCCAGTCTGTTTCCTCACCAGGCTTGTCCCCTCCTTTCTCATGCCCACACACTCCTTGCAAAAGGTACCCCTGCCAGCAGTGAAGAGTTGCAAGTCAATAAATTATGGTATTCCAAACAGAGGCTTGTATTAAAAGAAATGATCTGCATGGGTAATGTAACATCCAGCATGTGAAATAGCAGGGTGTGTTGCAGATCCATGGCGTGTTCAGACAGCCACAACAAGTAAGTTCAAGAATTAATTTCACATCCTATATGAAAAGAGCAGCAGCTCGCCAAACACCCACCACGTATGAACTATTTTTTGGGAAGAAGCAAGAGCATCCCAGGTATTACAGTAGGAAGGAAGAATCAAGAATAACTCAGTAGCTCTGCAGTACTCAGCCACTTGGATCAAACAAAAGGTGACAGCTGCCTGGGGCAAAGGTTTCTGCAGCCAGACCTTTCACAGTGGTCACTAGATTATGTTCCTCAGACTTTGGTGCTTAATTTGGAAATAATGAGGTCGGTTTGTTTTGTTGTATTGTTTTTTTTCTGGCATACAAGTGGCCTGCTTTATAAAGTTCAAATGTGCAAGTAATAAGCAAATAATTCTCAACCACCAATACCACGGACTATGATTTTTTATGCCAGACTAGCAAATGTAAACAGATTACATGACATGTTACTTAAACACAAAAGAATAATTCAGTGCTGCCAGTAGATTTAAATTACTAGAATATAGGTATGTATCATCTATTCAGAATGCCTTGGCAAAGCATCGTTGGCTTTCGACCTATGTTAAACTCGTGTTAGAGCCCATGCTGTATTCATTCAGAGAGGGAAAAGCAGCCTCTTTATTGACTATACAATCCCATATTCCAGCGTGGGCTTTCCTTTTTTTCAGAGTCTGGTGCTTTTAGCTGGAGGAGGATTCATCTCAGAGTGTACAGGTTGTGTAATAACAAGCTTCTGACCTGGAATTTCAGCTCTGAGTGTATCCCAACCACCTGGGCTCCAGCTCCCTGCTCCCACGCGCTGTCTCAAGGCGGCACCAGGCAGTGTTTTGCAGCTCTCGGTTTTGTCAGGGGAGCACAGGGTATTAATAGCTTGCCTTGTGCTTTGGAGAACAAACAGTGTGATCTGAGGCTGCCGTATCGCTGTTCTCTCTGCTTCTTTCTGGCTTGGGAGTTATCCTCTTTATAATGATCTAGGGATGCAAAAAGATTATAAATCAGTTAAATGCAGTACATTACAATGTCAGTCATAATTAATATTATCCGAGGGGATACTGAGCCGTTGTTGACATTGTTTGACATTGCTGTCTATGCTGACCAGTCGGTATCCACATGTTCCACTTGCCTTGTTTCTTCTGCGCCTTAGTAGGAATCCATTTGAAATAAAACTGCAAACAACTTCTGTTTCCAAGGCTGCCAGCCGTAGGGCTCCTCAGTGTTATGTCTGCAGATGTGCTGTTTTTCCCAGCAGGCATTCAGAGCTGGTACTTTCCATTCCTCAGCCTCCGAGCGGACAGGGGACCAGTTCCTTCCATTTGCTCCTGCAGCAGTGGCAAGGAAAGAGCCCAGCTCTGCTTCCCTCTTGCACAAGGGGCTTTCTGTTGGGCAGCAGAGACAACAGCAGCCTCCAGCCGGTTGCATTTCTGTCGAGAGGCTTATGTAAGTGCTTTAACACAAGGCTTATATAACTGTTTTAATGTCAAGGCTTTAGTTTTGCGTCTGCCTGCAGAGAACTCCCCCTTCTGTGCATGGGTCGAGGCACACAGCGGAGAGGCAGCTTAAGGCAGCTAGATCTGCCTGCTGTGGATAACTGGAGTGCAGGGCAGGGGGGAGCGTGGCCATGGCAGGTGATGGGTCTTAGCTTTGGGGACCTGGGGGAAGTGCAGGGATGTGCTTGTCAGGGGCTTTCCCATGCTGCAGAAAATGTTGGGCCAGGTCGCCAAGGTTTAAGTTGTTTGCTGGCAGCTTTGAGACACTAAATTCATGCGGGGATACGAGGAGAAGGCAAAGGCAAGGCAGAGCAACAAAAACCTCTGAGGCCTCACACATCAGGATACTGAACTTCTATATGAGAGAGGTGATAATATTTGCATATCAGAAAATCGGTGGCTGACACGCTAATACCTTTGTGCGCAGAGAATGGGGAGATTTCTGCCACACATTTTGAAACCACGCAGGGTCACAATGTTTGAAGAAGTGATGTTGCATTGCAGCCAGCCTAGCTACTTGCCCCAAAGGAACCTGAGTAACAGGGTGTCGACTTGGAAAATTCCTATCCGACCAGTCTAACCAGATGCGACTCCAGAGACACACTGAGCTCCCCCCCCCCGACTGCAAGGGGCTGCGACCCAGGAGCAGGACAATCCTGCCCCCATACTCTGCTTGCTCCCTAAGCCCCCTGCCCTGCAGCTCTTTTGGGAGCCCCTTGCCACTTTCCTCTAAGCTGGAGAGGCTTTAAATGCTTTGCTGCCATACAGATGCTTTGCTGGCCCTCCTTGTGTTTCTGAGCACTCCGTGGGTGATAAGATGTGTGGCAGCAGCGGGAGCATCTGGCTGGGAGGGAGAAGGAGCAGAGTGGGGCTGGATTCTCGCCTGATCCTGCCAGAGCCTGGTCCTTGTTTTTAATTCTCTCTCCTGGTGGCCCTGCCCAGCATTCCCTCACCCCACTGTCACCAGTTGTTCATTGGTTGCTCTCTTTCTTATTCCCAAAATGCAGTGACTCATCTTGCACTCGCCTTGCCTCTGCTCATTAATGTTTCAAGTACCTCACCTTTTCTTCCTTCGCAATTATTGTTACTTTCTTCCATCACACCATTTGCTAAACAAGTTTTGTGGTTTTTTTCCTCCAAGCTTTTCTAGGTGCATTCTTTTCCCCTTTCCTGCTTAGGTTAAGGTTGGAGCAAAGATGTAGGAGAAATGGAGGCTCTTACTCCACTCCTGAATGGGAGGTAAAGATGTGCTTAATGATTTTTATGCAGGTATTGAAGCTTCGTCTGTCATGTCAACCACAGAAGGGCATTTTCTGTGGCCAAAACACAGCATCTAGCCATTCTCAGCCCTGTATATGTTAGCCCAGGTTTACCAGGAAGGTCTATAACAAGGCATGTACTTCTTCAGCTAGACCCAGCTGCTCCGTGGTGGCTGCAGGGCAGTCTGCGTCCACCCCACCCCAGGCTACTGACCCATGTGTGGGATCTGCTGGAGAAACAGCCTGGATGTCTGCTCCATGTGCGGCAGCCACCACAGGTGGCAAAGCTCTGAAGACCAGACAAACCACTTCTTATTTTCTTTGCACAGAGGAAATAATTTTTTGTGCTTTTCCCTAGATGACTAGTCCTATTCCAGGGCCAACAGAGTAAATGCATGTCCTGTGCTTGAAGTAAGGGAAGACATGTTTTCTTCTGAAAACTTTGCTGGAGAAACACTTACAAGGGAAAACTCAATGGTAGAAACATACTGGGAGAGGAGAAAGTGGAAAGGATGCCTTGTTAGGCATTGGGATCCACTCTGTGCCCAGCTTACCCTGTATGGTTTGGGTTTCTTCCTTGCTGGGGAACAGTTTCCCACCCTTGCATATTCTGAGGCAGGACAGCTGAATTTTGACTCTGTTTCCCCCCATAATATTTCACTTACGGAGAAATAAATTTTAAATTTAACTTTGTAAGAGTGAAAAGTTGGAGGATCCAGGAGGTATGGCCATATCACTGATCTGCAGTGGGCTGCCGCGGTCACCTTTGCCTGTGAAGGACCTGATGGCAGAAGCTGTGCCTCCGTGGCCTGCCTGGCCTGCCTTCTGCTGGAGCAGCCCTTCTCTGCTAAAGGTTTTTGTACGTGTTTGGGGATGCTGCATGCAGGTGTGCAACCTCCCGGCAGCAGTGCGTGGGTAAAACATGTCACAGGAACGACTGCTCTTCTTGAACACTGCAGGGTCCACTGCTTCATGGCAGTGAGGTCAGAGCTGGTTTATCACTGCCATAATCTGTGTCTGCTCACAGCAGCTTGCTCTAACTTCCTGAACCGTGGTGTTGTAATTAAAAACGTGGGGAGCGTACCTTTGGACATACTACTACTACTAATAATGTTGTTTACATAATAAAACTAGAGCATGAAATAAAACCAATCGAGCTTGGTGAAACCAGTCACCAGAGGGATAACGCAAACGACAGCAGCCGTGACTGGACACTACCTTGCAAGAGGTGCTGGCCTGGTTTTTGCAGGCACCGTAAGCCAGCATGTGGGCACGAGGGGGACATCTGGGATGGGTGCCGTCATGGGAATGCTCTGGGGCATCCGGCTGTTCCCACAGCCAGACTGTCAGTAGCCATACAAGGATGATGGAGCGGAACAGGCTCGGTAACAGGGCAGCTGGAGGAATTCAGCAGGCTTTTCGAGGAGAAGCTGGTCTTTGCTCTCCTGACCACCCGGCAGCGGTGTGCTGGAGTGGAGAGGTGCTCCAACACGGGCATCTGAACAGGGCCAGAGGGCTGGGATGGCACCGTTGCTGTAGCAAGTCTCAGCAGACCGGGATGATTTTCAGACAGCTCATCGGGTCACCCGTCCAACAGGGTCTGGCTTCTCCCCCGACTTTGCTGCCCCCGCAGGCCTGCCCCCCACGCCTCCCACACTACAGCCCTGGTGGAGAGCATCCATGCACCCCACGCCTTTCAGCCCCCCCCTGCACCCTGTCCTGGGGCAGCCTCTGTAGCAAGCAGCAAGCAGCGGCTCTTTGGTGAGGATGATGGAGCTGGCAGGCAGATGTAACTGCCTGTGCAGAGCCTTTTTCTGGGCTGCAACACCCAGGCAGGTGCTTTGCATTCCTGCACAGGCTGGAGGCACTTTTTAAATGGACAGAGGGCAAGTGGACGTAAGTACCCCAGAGGGAAGCAAAGCGCTCCACAGCCAGGCATGCCCCTGCGGCTGCAGCACCCGTGTCCGCGGGTGCCCACGCAGAGCTGGTGCCGGGGCGGTGTGGGGATGCCTGCCCTGGCTCCCCGGGGATGTCACCACGCTAACACCCAGGAGAAAGCGCCCTGGGGGCACGGCGGTGCAGGGGTTGGGGGGAGGGGGCACGGTGTGTGTGCGGGGGGGTGGCCCTGGCGTGCGCCGCGGTAGCGGCGGCCCAGCGTACCGGCCACCCGGCCCCTGGCTGCAGGGGGCGGGGACAGGGCCGGGCCGAGCCGAGGCGAGCCGGGCCGGATCGGGCCGGGCCGAGCCGAGCCAGTCACCCCCCCTCGCCGCGCCACCAGCCTCCTGGCGCGGCCCCGCCCCGCCCCCTGCGCCGGCCGGCGGCGGGGCCCAGTGCGGGGGCGGAGCGTCGGGCTCACCTGGGCCCGCGGCCCCGCCCCTGCCCTGCCGCCGCCGCCGCCGCCGCGGGGACGCGGGCGTTTCTCCGCTGCCGGGGCGGTGGGGTCCGGCTGCGGCCCCGAGCCGTGGCGGCGGCGTCCGCCGTGAGAGCGCCCCCTCCCCGGGGAGGGGGTACAGCGCCAGCCGCTTCAGGCGGGAAGGAGGAGGCGGAGGCGGCGGCGGCCGGGCTCGGCGGTGCGGCCTCCGCGCCCTGCCCGTCCCGATCAGCCCGGCCCCGCCTGCTCCCGGTCGCCGCCGGGTGGGCGCTGAGCTCCCGCGGCGCGATGTCGGCGCGGCGGCGGCGGCGGGCGGCCGCCGAGGAGGAGGAGGAGGAGGCGGCGGAGGCGGGGAGCGACAAGGTGAGGGCGGGCGGGCGGGGGCCGTTGGCGGCCGCTGGGGCAGGTGTGCGGGCGGGGGGCGGCGCTGCCCCCGCTGGCGGCTCGGCGGGCCCAGCTTAGGCGCCGTGACTCCGCCGGTGGCGCCCGCGGCGGGAGCGGGACGTGCCGAGCGCTCGGTGCGCGGGGGCGAGGGGCCCACGCGTGTCCTGCCCCGCCGCGGGCCGGGCCGGGGCACCCCGCTGGGCTGCGGGCGGCGCGCTGCGGTGGGCCCGGCCGGGGCGGGCGGGGGGCGCGGTCCCGCGTGTGGAGGGGGCGCCGGGTACAGGCCGTGCCAGCGCCGCCCGCCGTGCGCCTGCTTCACGGCCGGTAGGCGACAGGCACCCGGCCCGGCCCCGCAGGCCGTACCGTGCGGCGTTTCTGCTCAGGCAGGAGGTTTTCCATTGCCAAGTCTGTGCATCGGGTTCATTATAGCGGCAAAACAGCCACCGCGCTGTTCTTTTGTTTGCCGCGGCGTTAAGGCTTATCCCCACAAAAGCAAAGCGCGTCCCGCTTGCTAATTGTCTGAATAAAATGAAAGCGACGTTCTCATGTTGGTAACTGGAATAATAATAATTAAAAAAAAGCAGCATTCTGATTGCTAAATTAAGTGTGCAGTACGCGGTGGAGGGTGCTGGGGTTGGTGCCTGTTTAATCCTAGGTGGATGTGGAAGTTGGGGAGCGTGGCGTCTGCCCCGGGCGCCGTGGCAAGGGAAACGCGCCCTGAAACTGAAACTCAACAGTTGCTTTTGATTCTGCACTTTGGTTGCGTGAACCCGAAGCCAGTGAACTTGAAAATGTGTAGTGCTGAGCTGCGCTGAGAGCTGTCATCAAACAAGGTACATTTAGACCACAGCTGCGCAGAGTGTGTTTCGCTGTAGATGAGAATTAACCTTTAAACCCAATTGCTTGTGCACTTAAAAAGCAGTTTTTCTGTGGAGTTGTTCAGGTTTGCTTTATTTTGTAGGCTAAGCTCATCTCTGAGGTGTGCAGGGAGTTGCCTTCAGAGAGTTCTTCCCGTTCAAAGCCTCTGCTCTCCAGACCTCAGAAGGGTGCAGCTAAAACTCAGTAATATTATTCTTGGTTTACTTGCATGATTTCCAGAGAGGAAAATGCTGTTCTTGCCTATAGGTCTACTTTAGGTTTTTACTTTATCTGCTTGACAGCCTAGTGTTTCGTCCAGTTGCAGATGATGTTGAGCAGAAAGGACTCTGCCGTTGTGTATACAGCTAGGGTGTTGGTTACAGGAGATAAATTTCAAAATGCACACATTTGCAATGATGGCTTGAACTGTTAGGTATGGAAAGCCTTTTCCACCACACAGAAGACTTTTTGATGGCTTATTTAGGGGACCCTCCTTGTTCCCAATAGAGTTGTTCATCCTGTCTGCCACGTGCATGCTCTGCCCCGATGTCGTGGCTCACAAGCAACATTAAGGATTGATTTTACATGTAAAGCTGTCTTTAGTGCTTTATATAACTGTAAGGTAACTGTAAGGATATACCAGCATTTTGTACTGGCTTTTCTATCAGTAGGTCATAGCCTGGGTCTCTGTTTTAGAGCAGACATCGTCTGCTGTAGGTGATTCGATGGGAAGCATCTGGTCATCTGGATTCACAGATACCATGTTATATGCCTTCTTAGATGGTTATCTTTCTGCTCTACCTCTTGCCTGACCTTTACAACAAATGGATAGCTTGTTGTTCTTTGGTTATTTTGAGATGACATATTATGAGTGTATTAATTGCCTACTTGGACCCAAAGCTTGTTCTTTTGTTCACAACCACTCAGGATGGCCGTGATGTGGTGGGTTTCCACTGCTTCCTAGTATGCAGCTCAGAGACATCACCCTCTTCCTCACTTGTAATGAAGGAGAGAACTTGGTTGTCTCCTTTTGTATGGTAACTGCTTTGTGCTGCTTCTGCTCTTGTTGATGTGTTGACCCAATTAATTCAGACCTCCAGATTCGTGCCAAAGTGGAGAAGCGCTCTGTGTTTTCTGAAGAGCTCCTGAGACACTAAATACACCTGGACAGTTTTATCTTTTGTACTTTGAGTCTTGTTTTCAGTATGTAATCTGATACTTTTCATGTTATGCTTACTATGTCTATAGATGCTAATTTCCCACTGAATTTAAGTGAAGCTCTTCCCCCCTGCCCCCCATTTGCATGTTTTTTTTACCGCTAACTGGAAACAACTGGTAGCTATTTTTATGCCCATATAATTTCAAATAAAAGTTCACTTCTTTGGGTTTGTATGAAGGAATATGGTATGCCCTTTGTGAAGCTTCTTCCTGAAGTTCTCAAGCACTGCAGGTTTCGGTGTCTTATGTTGCTCACTAGCTTGTTGAGCTGATGACTTTTTGAAAAATTTCTATGAACATGCCTTTGCCCTGTAGGGCTCTGCGATTTCACAAGTTTATTGTTTCTTTGCATTGCCCTGTGACATGCAGGAGTGACTTTTTTGTTGTTGTTGTCCCTTTTGTATTTGCTGCTGCTTGCCCTGGATGCTCTTTACCTAAGAATGTCTTGTCAGAGCGCCTTCATAAATACTCTGCGGCCTTTGGGAGCAAGAGAAACTATTGGCATTCAAATACTTAGTATGTATAGGTCCATTAAAGTTTTACAGTTGGACCTGCGTGTGTTCATGCTTCTTTTAAAATCCTTGTTGTCTGCATTCTTTACTAAAAAGCAAGCCACACTGCTTTAAAATGCTTCCAAAAAATTCAGCGTACCCTGGAAGTAATCACACAGTTATTCCTCTTTGTACTGTGCAGAGTTCTTGGAGTAAGGCAGGGAAAGGGTGGTGGAATCGTGTTGCATTGCTGGCCCTGGGAACAAGTGCCTGTTCACCTAGGGTTGTTGTTTATTATTTGTTACTAAAACAAGATAAATAACTGATGGCAGTAGGAGTTATGGTGGAAGTCTGTCAGGGATCACTTAGTTAGTTCATTTGACTTAGGTCTTTTGGAATACCCAGAAAATGGATCTGTTAAATTTTTGCAGTGAAATCTGACCTCTATGCTGTCTGCTGTAGGCATGATAATAATAATAAGGGCTGACTATTTCCAAACCTCTATTTTCTTGGAAGTGATGGTGAAGTAGTACTAATGCAGATAGTAAAGGTTCTGTAGGTTTCAGTGTTCAATTCAGTGTGTGCGCTTTTCTCACTTGTGTTTCTGCATATGTCAGGCTTTAACAGTTTGGAAAAAAAGGTTTCATTATTCAGGATCTTCTGACACTTTGCTATCTGGACTGCAGAGGAAGGTATCAAGGTACAGTAATTAAATATGCTACAATGTGATCCAACTGAACTATTGACTTCATTGTAAAACTTGTGAGAGAGACTGCAGAAAGGTCAAAGCTGGAGGAGGAAACTTCCTTTAAGTAATGCTTATACGAGTACAATGACAATAATTAAATTTTTTTGCTTGCTAACTTTTTTTCACGTAAGCTGTTGGAAAATGTCTTTGTCTTCCCAGTTGCTCTTCATATAGATGCTGCATCTTCCAAGAAAAACATGGCTGCTGCCTACTTGGGAGTTCCTTATTGTGTCTTTAAAAAAATGCTGTACAAGCAAAACATTGCAAGTGCCTTTGTAACTAGAATAATTCTTGTGTGTGGTTCACTCAGCACGTGTTAATTGTAGTGGAGGACATGTGGTACAAAACAGCAATTCCGATGCATATGTCCTTTTAGATGCTGCAAGGTTGACTTGTCTGTTTTTTTCAGCATGACACACAGCTGTATCCTGGTAGGTGTTGTCAAGCAGAAATCCGTGTGGATTGACTGTTGATGAACAGTCCATCCATGTGAATCTTGACTGTTGGAGTTCCTCCTTTGTATAGCCAAGTGTTCGTGGTCCTGTACAGAAGATTTAGCTTAAGGATGAAAGTCTTGTCTTTAAGAACACCAAAATCAAACCCAAACCCTACAAATAAATAAACAAAGCTTTGTCTTGGGGTACTGTGGAAATGACGAAAACCAGTGAGTGTTGTAGTGGTCGGATAGGCGTGCTTATTATGTGCTGAGGTATTTGTAGCACGTGAGTAACTGCCAGGTTTGCCTTCTTCCCCGTACTTGTTAGGCCTGCATCATCTCAGCCTTGTTGGACTTCTATTCTATGATCTGATCAGATAGGTTCTGTTCAAAGAACATGTGCTGTCAAATGAAGAGTAACACAGCAGTGACCTCATAGCAACATCTATCTGTTACAGACACTTGGGATGTGCATCAGGGAGATGGGAGTGGCACACAGTCTGCATGTAAAAGGCTCTGTCACCTGCAGTTTGAAAACTCCAGAAAGAAATTAAAACACCTCAGATCAAACATTTAATTTGGCGTTGGGGTTGAAAGGTGTCTTAGTTGCTTAGGACAGTACAACTTCTGCTGTTTTCAATTAACTTTGGAAAACCTAGTGAATACCTGCTCATGGTGTAAACCCCACGGTATTTCAATTAATGCCCCTCGCAGGTCCTTGTTACTGTGTGTTCAGCTTGGCCAAATCCCAGACCTGAAGAGCAGCAGAAGGAAGGGCTGCGTAGTTTTATACTGAACTCCAAAACTGCTTCTAGAAGGTCAAGCTGAAGTAGCAAGTCTCTTGATTTGTTTTGGTTTTTTTCTTTTGAGCACTTTTATAGTGATTAACTTAGTGCTGCCTTCCATAGTGATTGCTGTTTTTCATGGCTATAAACTGGAATGTTTATAATCAATCATGTAAAATAATTAAGAAAACAATTAGCAAGAAAGACTTGTCCCCCAGTGATGGGGTTCTTTGAGCATTTCATGATGCAGAAGACAATTATGAACAACTTCCTCTTTGGCTTCTGACTTAGCCCATTAAATGCCTTACCCAGGAAATGGTTGTGGCCATTTTAGCAATTAACTGGAAAATAAGGTATTTAAGGTATTTTTTGAGGTATGTTACAAAGAGAAGTTGAAAATGGTTGGGGTTTGTCTCCCACTGGTTATTGTAGCAGTCTAAAGTTAAAAAATGCACCAGGTTCTATGCAACTTGCAGGTTGCACCAGCCAAGCTTCCAGTAGGGGCAGCGTGAACCATGAGCTACTGAAAACCCATCAGAGAAGCACAGACTCCTCCAAGGTGTTCAGATACTCTGAAAAATGCCATGCACCTGTGAATTCAGGTGTTTCAAATAGCAACTCTAAAACATTGCTTCTAATGAGGTGCATGAGTGACAGTTATATGTTAAATATCAGAGGGGTAAAACTAAGTATGATTTTATATTTTTTGTTTTAATCTTTAAACACTGTTTGAATATGGAAACATTTTCTGTGATACCAAAAGCCAAAAAAACCCAAAAAGTTTGGGCGTTTTCTGAGTTCTGAGTGCTAAAAAGAGAGAATATCTCAGCCATGTGCAAGCAGGGATTAATATTAAAGACACTAAGTCATGGTCTTGGGGCCAGGGTTACTGCCCCTACCCATCATATACACAGTGAGCAGCATCTTCTGGAGCCGTACAGAGAGCTTGCTGCGCCTCAGTTGGAACATGGCTTTGGGAGAGACCTGTGATCCCCGGCAATCACATCTGTGGTTGATTTCCGAAGCTGTGGTACAGCACTATGAGAAACAACTACGAGAAACAGAGGTTGCAAGCACAGTATTTATTTATTTATGTGCTTTTCCAGTTGTTCTACAGACTTTCTGAAGTCTGGTCTGCAGTTAGTGTATTTGCTCTTTTCCTATTAATTGTAGACAATATCTGTCTAATAGTTATTCAGCTGTGGGTTTTCAAGGAACAGGGAAAACATTCACCATGTTTTTCCCAAGATGTGAATGATGTAAAATCCATTCAAGAAATGGATCTCGGGCGCGTGCGTGGTACACAAAGCGAATGAGCGAAACGCAGGGCTGACGTGTGAAAGAAGAGAATGACTTTCCCTGTGGTTACCTGTTTCCCATGCGCGTGTGTATAGTGCCAGCTGCCGGTCTCTGCTTCTAAAAAGCATTTTAAAGGGAAAAGGCTGGTGCTTGGCCTGGGCCCGCTGCCCCTGGAGCGGGGTGGGGGCGGCGGGGGGCGCCCTGCAGCACCATGGCCAGCTCCCGGCCGCCCGCGGCGCGACCCCCGGCGGGACCCCGGCGGCGCTGGGCAGGGCTCAGCCCTCGGTTACCGTGTGGGAAAGGCTCACCCTTCCCACCTGTGCTGCTCACAGAGGTGTCGCTGAGGCAGGGGTTTGCACTGAAGGGTGGCTTCCTGAAAAGGCCCACGGATGGCGAGGGAAAGGCGGTATGAAGGGGCTAACGTGGGATGGGGGGGTTGTGAGCTGCCCCGGTTCTGTGGTGGCTCACGGAGGGGTGAGAGGGAATAGGCGCACCTCCTGGCTGCCAAAATGCCACAAATACTTAGAACAAGGGAAGAAAGCAGTATTATTAAGGAAAGGTAGGAAAGAAAACAGTCATGTTCATGCAGATGAAGGAGAAAGAGCCATGGCCAGTGATGAGGGAGTTTGGAACAGAGGGAGGCAGAAAGAGCAGTATAGCGGTGGTGAACAAGGTTTTCAAGCACAGTTGCTACACAGTCCCCAGAACTGTTAAGAACCGATGAACCTGAGGTGGCAGGGCAGGCTGGAAGCTGTTCGGAATTGTAAGGAGGTCAGGCAAGCTGGGGGGTCAGGAAGAAGTTTAGGCCTCAGGAGAGCCAGACACTGCACCAGAGACAGCACCCAGCCTTACTGCTGCACCGTGGCCGAGCGAAGCCACCTGGCTCCGCAGGGTTGTGGTGTCTGTAACACTGGAACGAGTGAAGTCAGTCATCAGCACCCTTAGTGCCAGCTTTAACTGAGGGAAAAATAGTCTTGACAGTCTACTCTGACCGTTGGTGACAATTTGTCTGTTGTCACCAAAATATACACTGCTTATTTTGCGTTTGGGTTAGACACAGTGTCTAGGTGATGTCTTCCTGAGTGGTCGTTAGTGAATACTGAAGAAACAACTGCAGTGTTGGAGTCATACAAAAAATTATTCTGAGTAATACTGTGTCCATAGGACACTTGGTCACATCACAGTTTGGTTTTGGATTGTTCTTTTCAAGCTGAAGGGTTCAAGTCCTAGTGGATCTATGTATGAGACTGTGCCAGCAACCTCTCTTCATTGTGCAAAGGGACTGGGTTTTTTCATGCATTCAGTTTCCTCTTTTATTCTTAATGTGACATTACAACTCTAGAAGACCCTTCTCCTTATTCCATAAAGGGTTAGTTTGAGATGTAGGTGAAGGAATGTGTTAGAAGGTTAGAGCTTTCTGTTAAACTCCTGTGTTCTGTGTCAGCTGCAGTATTTCTAGAAGCATATAAATACACGCTTATGCACGTGGGTTGAAAAAGTGCCTAGAATATGAAGTTTCTTGAGTACAGCAGGTAACATCACAACATCTGAGTACTGGCCTGCGTATAAACATTTATTGGCATACATTTGTCTCCTACAGCATCTACGGTGTCACTAGTACACCGTTGTCTTTTTAGAAGGTAATGTAGATATTATTGGGTCCTAAATACAGGTTTATGGCTCTGAATGCTGTTTTATGACATAACTAATAATCTTGCATGTTGTGTTGGTTTTTTTTTGGTCATAGGAAGTGGATTTGGAAGAAAGACTTGGCGAGTTGGATCTTAGAATTGATTCAGATGTTCCCGATGTTCCTCCACCGACAGACAGCACTCCAGAAATCCTCAAAAGGGCTTTGTCGGGCTTATCTGCCAGGTATAGTAAAAAAAAAGCTCTCAAATTTAATAGCTGCTGGCTAAAATTCTTACAAATTATGTTGCAGTTTTAATTTTTATAGATTATACTGCAGTTTCAAATTTTATATGATACACATGAAAACTGAAGGAAAAATTTTTAGTGGATGTCATTAATTTATTTGTGCTTTGATAGTCCCTTCAGTGTGGTATTTTTTGCATATACCTGAAGGTTGCCCGTGGCATGCATTTCTAAGTAAACCACTGCGATGTTTAGCTACAATTTGCTTAAATATTTGCTTAAATATTTGCTCAGTCTGAGCATTGCAATAGAAGCGGCTAAAGAATAGTCAGAATAGCTGTTTCTGACGGTTATAAGAAACTAATTTCCTATGTCCAGGGTTAGGAGGTATTTGTGTATAAATGAAAAGGGAAGAAGTGTCAATTCTCTGGGTGAACTTTGCTAGCTTTTTGTGACAGTATTTCCACTTCTAAATATTTTTTACTGACAGTTAAATACAATATAGCTTGTATTTCCATACCTTTTAAAGCAACATTTAATTTTTTCCTGCTGTCTCTTTTCAAACCTAGGTTTCTGTTTCCAACCCCTGTTCACAGGAGCTTAATGGTTAGCAAATGTGTGAGGGTGTTTGTGTATGTGTATAAATAGACAGATAATGGTGGGGACCTGCATATTCATGGAGGCTAATGAATGAAGTCCCTACTATAATTTTTTATGCAGTCCCTTTACAACACTTGGTCAGTCACACCCTTTTGGAGGTGGCAATTCACATTACCTTTTTTTCACTAGTGCAATGAAAGAACACTTAGGAGTGTGATAGATCACATACCAAAAAACTACCTGGTAAAATGAATGTGTGTATCGTGCCTACCTTACGCTCAACGTAACAAACCAAGCAACATACAATGTATATTTTAGATGCAACTTAGGTCTTGCAGGAGTCCAAAGAAGGACCTCCAATCTGGGCTACAATTAAAAATTTTGAAGTCTTTGTAAAAAAATTGATCTCCAGCAGACATCTTCCAATAGCAGCGTGAAAGTACATTTTTTTTGACTTGATGCTCTTCTAAGGTGTTGTTTGTTTCTGTTGTGACGTCTGGGAGCTATATACAAACGTATTTTTCCCAGGTGTCAAAAATCATGTTTCTAAACGGCACCAGCTGTGAGCAGCATGTGATGTTTACTGCTGCCACACCACTACTGAAAGGAGAATCTAGTTCCTATCGCATTCAAAGTTCTCCTACCGTGTTGAATGTTGTGGAATCTTCAGGCTTGTTTCAAAGGGCACTTGCACAGTGATACCTCATAAGGGGCACAGGCAAAACCTTTCCTGTTTCACATGATTGAAATTCTTTATTGGAGTATTTGCACAAAGGTGCACAAGGGTGCTTTGAGTGCAAAATTAAATTCATGGTGTTTTATGAATAATAGTCTTAAATCACCTGTTAGTTTAGTAACTGGCAGGCCCACCAAAGCTGGTGTCACAATACCCTATGTGAGTGCGTTGCACTGGAAGTCTGAGAAATATTGTTTCTCTTTGTGTTTAGACTTCAGAGGCAATAGTATCCATAACTTTCCAGTGGAGAGTTAAGATAAAATAAACTTGTCAGGTGGCTTCCTAGATTATGGAGCTTGTTGCCTGTCTTACTGAAGCTGCCTTTCCAGTGCTGTGCTTGTCAACACCCTCAAGATACTCTGTGGTATTTTAACATTATTCTTAAGGGACGTTGAGTTCTTGTAAAGGAGTCTTGCTCATCATAGATATGCCACTAGGAGTGAGCTGCTACTCTATAACCCACATCACAGAGGAATGTAAAGCATCTGTTGTGATAAAGCCTGTTGTGCCTTTGTTCTGATACTTAAGGCAAATCCAATTAGTGGGTTTAGCTTTATTAACTTGCTGATGAATAACATCCTTGAAAATCAAATTAATAATAGTTGAAGTTTACAGTAAAAGTGGAGTATGACACAAAACTAAGTGTCCTCTAAATCAGATGTATATCCTGATGCAGCAGTGAAACACAAGACCAATACAAAGCAAAACATCAGAAAGAATTTCTTTAAGCTATGGTAGGGATTCTTGTGTTTAGCAGTAACTTGTGATTAGTTGACTTGGTGTACTTTTAGAGGCAAAATTCTTGAAAGGAAAAATACAGGCAAAAAAGGAGAAAACTTACTGAGAAGTAATATGAACAATAAAATACAGACTATTGATAACTAGAAACACTTCCATGGCAGAGTGAAGCATATGATGAGAGTTTTTAACATTCTTTTTTAAAATGAGCTAGGCTCTTGATTTTTCCCGATACTGGCCATTGGGGGCAGGGGGTTGGGGGTGTAGGGAGGGTGAGAAACAACATTTTGATTACTCTAGAAACTACTAAAATTTCCCCAAAAACCCCCAACCATCCAGCAAAGACTTCCTAGTTGGAGAAGACTTCCCCAAGCGTGCACCTCAAATATTGTGCTCAGTTTTGGGCCCCTCATTACAAGAAAGACACTGAAGTGCTGGAGTGTGTCCAGAGACAGGCAACAAAGCTGATAAAGAGTCTAAAGAACAAGCATTACGAGGAGCAGCTGAGGGAACTGGGGCTGTTTATCCTGGAGAGGAGGCTCAGCGGAGACCTTTTTTTTTCTCTGCAACTACCTGAAAGGAGGTTGTAGGCAGGTGGGGGTTGGTCTCTTTTCCCAAGTAATAAGCAATAGGACAAGTGGAAATGTCCTCAAGTTGCACCGAGGGAGGTTTAGGTTGGGTATTAGAAAAAGTTTCTTCACCAAAAGTGTTGTCAAGCATTGGACCAGGCTTCCCAAGGAAGTGGTTGAGTCACCGCCCCTGGAGGTATTTGAAAGATGTGTAGATGTGGTGCTTAGGGACATGGTTTAGTGGTGGACTTGGCAGTGCTGGGTTAACGGTTGGACCTGATGATCTTAAAGGTCTTTTCCAACCAAAATGATTTTATGGTATCAGGAATTTCTATTCTGCTTTCCTTAGTCTATTCTGCTTTCCTTAGGTAGCCACAAACAGCTGCAAAGGTCTACGAGGGGAAAATAGTAGAACTAGTTTGACCCATCACCCCTCATTGTCACATGTTTTCCTGTCCTCATTCCAGTGCTCACGAGAACACAGGACTGCTGTCAGCAGATAACCATCTATCTGGCAAAAATAGCTACTTTGCTGTTACAGAAAGCTGGTGATCACCTGGTTTTTTTTGTGGTTTTTTTTTTTTTTATTATTTTGGTCTCTTACTCCTCAAAGATTTGTATGCTTTTTACTTGGCAGCCTTTCTTTCATATGTAAGCCTTGACATGGCTGGGCCCTTGTCAGTCTTGCTGATTATGTGATGCTTTTTGAGCGTCCTGATGTATTTTCACAGCATCTTCAATATGGGGTTGATCGGTTGAATTGCAAGTGATGTTTGGGGGGGGCGTGGAGCATGGGGGTATAAGACAAGTGACTAACTTTTATTTCTTTTACTGTATATCCTGTTTAGTTAGATAGTTGGTTGAATCTGTGGTTCTTGCTGTGTGTTTTATTAAATGTGAAAATTTATGGAAATCCCACTGTTTCTGATACACTTTAATCTCTAGTTAGTAAAGGAAGTGGCTTTTATTTTCTTTTATAACTGCTTGGGGTTTTTTCTCTCTTTTTTTTTTTTTTTTTTTTTATTAGATGGAAAAATTGGTGGATTCGTGGAATTCTCACTCTAGCTATGATTTCTGTGTTTTTTCTGATCATATACCTGGGATCATTTATGCTGATGCTTCTGGTAAGTTTGTTTAAATGCATTCTACTGTGCAAGAATTACTTGATTTCTTTGTTCATTGTGCCTAAGACAGCTGGAAGCAAACCGAACAGACAGCTAAGAGCAATTTGTCTCTTATTTGTCTAAATGTAAATGCCTTTGAAAAACACTGGACAGATTCACAACTGGGCCTTGTGGATTAAGGACTTCTTCTATGCTATAATTAATTTTTTTTAAAAGTAGGAATGAAGGTAACTAAGAAGTTGAACAATTGTTGGCTTGAAGTTAACTAAACTACTGTCATCTGTTTCCTTGTCTGGTTCCCATCACCTACTGTTATGTTCTTTGAGGTTTGTTCAAAAAACCCCAACAAATGAACAACACCAACCTTCCCCCCTCCCGGCCCCCCCCCCCCCCCCGAAAAAACAACCCCAAAACAAAAAACCATGAAGACACAAGAGAGTCATGTTCGAGGCTGAGGAAAGCAGGCAGCTCTGGTTTGCTCTCTGTGACTGGCACTTAAAGGCTTTCCTCAAGCATGCTCCATTAATTCTCTGCTTCTCTATGGGGCTGCCTTGCAGCCTTGGGCTTATTTGTAGAATGGGGCTAGGTCCCATCCCATACAGAGATAAAGTGCGTTTTTATGTCATGAAGTGAAATAATAATAATATGCCCTACATACCCGGCCAGCCTTTATTGCTTCTTTCCATCATTTTTATTGCTGGTATTTTTACTGAACAATGTTTCAAGTGTCATAACCACTTGTGGCAAGTAACAGGCAGGGATGTGGCTTCTGAAACACTGAAATTGGTACTTCTGGGTAACTGCTTTGATATTTCACTCTTAAGTTCATTTAATTGTCAAAATGTGCTTTTTCTACTGTTTTGTGAAACACCTTTTCAGTTGTATTTATAGAATCATTTTGGTTGGAAAAGACCTTTAATATCATCAGGTCCAATCATTAATCCAGCACTGCTAAGTCCATTACTCAACCATGTCCCCAAACACCACATCTACACATCTGTTAAATACCTCCAGAGATGGAGACTTGACCACTTCCCTGAGCAGCCTTTTCGCATGCTTGACAGCCCTTTTGATGAAGAAATTTTTTCTTAGTACCCAATCTAAACCTCCCCTGGCACAACTTGAGGCTGTTTCCCCTTGTCCTGTCACTTGTTACTTGGGATGAGAGGCCGACCCCCACCCGCCTACAGCCTCCTGTCAGGCAGTGGCAGAGAGCGATAAGCCCCCCCTGAGCCTCCTTGTCTCCAGGCTGAACACCCCGGCTCCCTCAGCCGCCCCTCACAACACTTGTGCCCCAGCCCCTTCCCCAGCCCCGCTGCCCGTCTCTGGACACGCTCCAGCCCCTCAGTGTCCCTCCTGCAGCGAGGGGCCCAAACCTGAACACAGGATTCCAGGGGCGGCCTCACCAGTGCCCAGTGCAGGGGGACGGTCACTGCCCTGGTCCCGCTGGCCACGCTGTTGCTGACACAAGCCGGGATGCTGCTGGCCCTCCTGGCCACCTGGGCACGGTGCTGGCTCCTGCCCAGCCGGCTGCCCACCGGCACCCCCAGGCCCTTTCCCCCCAGGCACTTCCCAGCCGCTCTGCCCCAGCCTGGAGCGCTGCGTGGGGCCGGTGTGACCCCAGGGCAGGACCCGGCACTCGGCCCTGTGGAACCTCATACAAGTGGCCTGGGCCCACGGATCCAGCCTGCCCAGACCCCTCTGCAGAGCCTCCTGCCCTCCAGCAGATCAGCACCCCTGCCCAGCCGGGTGTTGGCTGCAGACTCGCTGAGGGGGCACTCGATCCCCTCGCCCAGATCACAGACAGAGACACGAACCGGGACCGGCCCCAGCGCTGAGCCCTGGGGAACACCACGTGTGCCCGGCCGCCAGCTGGATGTGGCTCCATTCCCCACCCCCCTTTGGGCTCGGCCAGCCAGCCAGCCTTTTACCCAGCCCGGAGCGCACACCTACAGGCCGCGAGCAGCCGGTTTCCCCAGGAGATGCTGTGGGACACGGTGTCAAAGGCTTTACTGAAGTCCAGCTAGACAGCACCCACAGCCTTTCCCTCATCCACGAAGTGGGTCACTTGCTGTAGAAGATCAGGTTCATCAAGCAGGACCTGCCTTTCATAAAACCCTGCTCTCTGGGCCTGATCACCTGGTTGCCCTGTACATGCTGTGTGATGGCGCTGAGGATGATTTTCTCTATAATCATCCCTGGCACTGAGGTCAGGCTGACAGGCCTGTAGTTCTCCATATCCTCCGTCTGGCCCTTCCTGTAAATGGACATCACATTTGGTAACCTCTGCTCTGCTGGGACCTCCCTGTTTCACCAGGTCTGCTGGTAAATGATGGCAAGTGGCTGAGTGAGCGGTTCCCCAGCTCCCTCTGTACCTTCGGTGGTCCCATCCTGCCCCATAGACTTGTGTGTGCGTTGAAGTGGTGTAGCAGGTCACTGACCATTTCCCCTTGGATTATGGGGGCTTCATTCTGCTCCCCCTCCCTGTCTTCCAGCTCAGGGGGCTGGGTGCCTGGAGAACAACTGGTCTTACTATTAAAGGCTGAGGCAAAGAAGGCAGTAATTACCCCAGCCTTTTCTTCATCCTTTGTCGATATGTTTCTCCCCACGTCCAGTAAAGGATGGGGATTTTCCTTAGTCCTCTTTTTGTTGCTGATGTATGTATAGAAACATTTTAATTATGTTGTATGGCAGTAGCCAGTCTAAGTTCTAGCTGGGCTTTGGCCCTTCTAATTGTCTCCCAGCATAACCTCATGACATCTTTGTCGTCCTCCAGAGTTGCCTGCCCCTTCTTCCGCAGGTCATAATCTCCCCTTTTCCCCCTGTATTTTCTTCAGGACTGGAATGCTGTTTCACCAGTATTATGGTCTGCACTGCAGCCTTTACATCTGAATTAGTCTGATTTTTATTTCCTATTTTCAGGTGAATGACATAACAAAGTAGTAATTTATTGTTTCATTGGAAAACATATATATAAATGAAACATAGAAATGGAATAGTGTTCTTCCTCTGTTGTACTGCAAAGCAATAACTCTGTCTTCTAATATGATAAACAGGTCGTACAGTTGACATTTGAGACTTTGTAAAAAAGAATGGAGGGAAAGACCAGATTTGTTCATGAATTATTACTTTTTACTGGAATCGAATACTTTACATTTAAACAAGAGTTATGTTGAAACCAAATCTTAATACTGAGCCTGAAAATGCCCAGAGTATTTTCTTTTAAGAAGGGTAATCTAGTGAAGTTTGGAAGACAAAACCTGAGACTGCTCTAAAAAGTGTGGAGGCATGTTTGATGTTTGCCTGCTACTAAGGTAACAGGTACTTCCATGCCTTTGGACCCCAGTGTCCTTTTCCACTGTGAGGTGCAATCCTTTAACGTTGCTCTTGCACGTAGCATTTCAGTTTTATAATGTAGGCCAAGCATAAGAGCACGAGAAAGGGGAGCTTCAAAATTAACTCACCGAGGTGGTGTAAGACTGTTTTAAACTGCATTCACCTGTTGAGCAAGACAAAATTTATTCATGGGTGCAGGTGGTGAGAGAATACTGCAAAGCCTGGCACCTGGCGTGTGCAGCTGGTGTGGGCAGGTTCTCACCCCTGCCTCTGCACAGGGTTACTTGTGACCTGTGTTTGGCAATACTTGATAGCTGGGCAGGGCCACCTGCTTGGTGACGGTGGGTTAGCCAAAACTGGTGGAGAGTCCTTTGGAGCCCAAAGATTGACAGGACGTACTACCAGACTTGCACGGGCAAGCATGGGAGTAGTGAGATCAGCAAAACAAAATTAAACGGTGGAGGGTGTTGTGTTCAGGCCTGGGTTAGGTAAGCTTTGCTTCTAATCATCAGTGCTAATTGCCCTTAATGAGATGCTTGCAAGTGGAAGACCTGGGTGTCCAAGTTGTGTTGCACAGTTAGTTTTTTCCATTGGATCTTAGAAAATATTTCTTAAGCTAAATTTAAGGATGAAGCTTAGCCAAAAGGAATGGAAGAGCCTTCTGTAGAGGAAGGGCTTTCGACCTGTTGCTGCCAAACCGTAAAAGTCAGCAGCTTTCCTTTGTTTCACGAGTGTATTCTTGTAGGTAGCCCCATGTATTTTTTTCTCAGCATGCCTAGTGATTTTAAGGGTTTTGGGGGAGGTTTAAAGCAGAGCTTTATTTTTCTTTGGACTTTGCTTTGAACCTGTCTGTCTGCTGTGCGGAATTTGAATTCATAATAATTTCTCCCCTTAGTGCAGGTTGCAGTACTGCTTACTGCCTTTAAGAAACAACTGCAGCATCTTTACATAGTTTTTTATTTCTTATTTTAGGTCTTAAGCATCCAAGTGAAGTGTTACCACGAAATCATTACTATAGGTTACAGAGTCTACCACTCGTATGATTTACCATGGTTTAGATCCCTCAGCTGGTGAGTAGCAAGCAAGAACATCAATAAGCAGGGATGGGAAACTTAAATATTCATGTTCCTCATGTCCTCTCGTGGCAGAATGATGGCTTTGTATGTCATGTGCACACACAAAACTTGACATCTGTCTCTAATACAGGATTCTGTAGTTGTCTTCCACCTCTGAACTTGGACAAGTTAGTTGGCCTTTTACTACCACAATTTTTCCCTTGATAGAAATACGTATATATGTATGCATGTGTATATGCTTTAAGTCAGAACTGAGCATGTGTAAGCTATCTAAAAATGTGCATAGCCAAATAATCACCTGATATGTATTACCTGAACTGCTTTGCTTTTTTTTTTTTTTTTTACATTGGCTGTTAACCTTGCACAAGTAATAAATAGAACCGGTACCTTAAAAGCTCCTCTACACGCATGCAGAGAATTGAAATAATAGAATACAAGCTTTAAATCCTTTCCAATCATGCATTTAATCACAGGACAGCATACATGTAGTGTTGGGGGATCTTCTGAAAGGCAAAATATAAGATTAATTTTTCTGGCAAATCCCAGATACTTGTGACAATGTCCAGCTTACATAGGGCTGGATAGAACTGGGGAAATCAACTCTTCTGAGTTCTGGGAGGAAAAAGAAAAGCTTTTGATTAGCATTAGTGTTATGGGAAGGTGTTGGGCGCATGTAGTCTCTAAGGTGCTTAAGGACATAATTCTTTGACATGGCCTGTGTTGTGTTGTTTCAGATTTGTGTTGGGTTTGTCGTCTTTAAGGAATTGAAATATCTGTGTTATTCCCTGTCTCTTATCACATCGCTTCTTCACTTCTAGAAGCAACTTTACTGTGTAATGTTGTCGATTCCTGCTGTTGGCTTTTCTGTAAGTGCTAATCGGTTCCCCTCTGGTCACACCTGGATTATCCAGGGGAATGATCTACCGTCTGCTTTGTTCCATAGCTTCTGGATCTACAGCTACGGCGCTCAGGCATGAATGATTCTACAGCCTTACCAAAATGTTTAGAGGACAATATAGGCACTCTACCACTTAGTCTACTTTGGCAGTTGGGCACTGTCACCTTCATATGTGGAGCTCAATCAACTCCCCTGTATTGCCACACTAGTTAACATCAGAGTTCCTTTCAGTCCAACATCTGGCCACTGAGACATTTCAATGAGATGAGAGAGTCCTGTCAGTAGTCTGAAGATCAACTGTTTGGCTCAGAGATGTGAAGTCTTGCAAAATGAGTGTCAACATCTATTAGGGGGAAGAGGATGAGTACCAATTGCTTGAAGACTAGCTGGAGATCCAGTTTATCACAAGTTTTTATCTTCTGTGGCTGACTTTGGTAGTAAGCTGAGGAGTATGTTGCCCAGAGAGGTGCATCTCTTAGTGATTTCAGATTTGCTATTTATTGGTTTTTACTGAGTGCTGCCTTGGCATTTGAGGATCCCGTTGTGACTTTAGAAAGCCAAGTAATTGAACTTGCATGAAAACCTGTGACAGCGTTAACTGCATACTGACTGCTTTGGCTGAAGGGAATTTCTTTGAAGATCTTGCAAAAAGAGATGGCTGAAGGTGACGTTTCACCTCAGTTGAACTTTGGGTATGAACATAGTCCCACAAAATTGTTCTGGAAGAGTTGTAGTAATACCTGCATTTACTAGTTAGTTGATGGATTTAACCCGGTCAGATTAACGCTCGGTCAAGAAAGCTAAAAGGCAAAGTGCGTGGTGGAATACAGCAGGAGATGCAGCAGTAACTCTTTCAGATGAGAATCTTCAGGCCAGATGGCAAAAGTATAGTTACATTCAGATCCTTCAGCTCTGTCACATGCACTGTGTTACAACCTCAGCGGTTTCGTTATGCAAGTACCTTTTTTCTTGTTTGTAAGGCAGAAATTACAAACCATCCTTATTAGGATACAGGAGAAGCATATGCAGAATTTCTTGTGTTGGTATCGATGATAGCAGGTACTTGTTCTTTGCTTTTAGGATATCTGAAAAGGACTTGCATAGGTGTGGAGTATTCAATACTGTACTTAAGGGTGAAATTAATTTTCCAACTGTATCCTGCTGTGTTTGTTTTTCTAGTGCAGTTGCTTTAGAAAAAATTAATTACAAAGATTGGCTTGTCAGAGGAGACACCAACCCAGAAGTATAAGACTGGGTTTATACTTGTATTTTATTTATATCACATCTTTTCTCCCCTTCTGGTTTTCCTTTTGTGTGGTGTGTTTTATTGTGGTTTTTTGTTTGTTTTCTTTTTAAGAATGACACTTAAATACATACTATCTTGTTAAAATAACTTCTAGCTGTTGTGTGTTGTAGGTACTTTTTGCTCTGCGTGAACTACTTCTTTTACGGAGAGACTGTAGCTGATTACTTCGCTACGTTTGTTCAGAGAAGAGAACAGCTTCAATTCCTAATTCGTTACCACAGGTTTATATCTTTTGCACTCTATTTAACGGGTAAGTGTAGGAAATTTCAAAAATGAAAGAACTTTGTGCTGCATTTGTTTCTTTGCTTATTTCTTTAAAAAAAAAATCATTGCTCCCCAGCTTTATGCACTTTCAATTTCTTTTTCCTCTTGATGTTTGAGGAAATGAGGTGTTTGTGGTTCCATTTTTCCTGTGAAAAGATGAATATAAATTTTGTGTTCACCGAGAGTAAGAAAGCAGCCTAAACAAGTAGATTATCTGGAGGAAGTTGAGCTAATAGTGCTCAAGAGAAGTTGGCATGAAGTAATTTTGATTGCTGAGGAAGTGGGGCTCTAGTACTGGAATACATGAACACTATTTTGGCAGTCTGTGGAGATGACTTATATGTGTAATTGCTGTGCTGGGCCGATGCTTTATTTTGCAAGTGTTCTAGTAGGTCTACAGCAATAAGATTTACCAATGTATTTTAAACTGATTATTCAAAATGCCTGAAGGTTTATTTTGAATGCAAGATACTCAGATGCTTTCCTCATGGATAGATTTTCCTCACTATCCAAAGAATATTTAAAAGCCTCTTCTCTAGGAAGACAAGATGTAAGCTGGCAGTCTTGTGGGTATTGCTTTGTGATACACATGTCCATGGTATTTTCAGCGATGCAGTTAGTATTACTTTAGCATAAAATTAAATCAATTGAAGACTCAGATTGTCCTAAGGGACAGGAGACTGCTATGCTACAAGTACTTGTAAAATATATTAAGAAACCTGATCTTCACGATGAACTGTCAGTCTGTCTACTCTTAATTTATTTTTTTTTAAACCAGATAAAAATTCTACTCTGTGCTTAGACTGCAAACTTGAAACTGACTTTGCAAGACTTGACCTTTTTCAGTTGGCTTTGGCTTGAGGAAACTAACTGAGCTAATGCCTCGTGCCAGCTGAAGGATGGTGAGGGGAGAGATGAGACAAGCCAGTCACAAGCAAAAGCAGGTGACAGAAGGTAGCAGAACCCCGTGGTGGCTGTCACATTGGGATTGTGGGGTCACTGAGGGGCTGTCCCGAGGGTTAAGGGTCTTTTAAGGACCTCTGATCCCTGCTGGTGCAGGACATTGCCCTAGTGGAGAAGAGATGCTGTCTTAGCCACCCAGAATGTTTCTTTTAGTCAGTTGAATTCTCCCATACCTGCACTTCATGCTTGTGTTGTGTGCAGCTGTAAGGCTGTCTGGGGGAAAGGGGCAAGATGGTCTTTTCCTTTTGGTTATTTCTGCTAATTTTTCAAAACCCACTTGTTGACTTGGTTTTTGTGTGTTTTTTAAAGATGATGGTCTTCTCCCCTAAAAATTGATGTCTACAATGGGACCTTGTAAATAATGAAATGGGTGCTCTTTACTGATGTTAACTAAATCTTGTGCTCCGATGAGAATAATTCCATATGCACACTTAACTGAATACAAGCAAACACTCCTAGCAGCAGAGGGATTAAAAACTGCTTCAAGGGAAGAGAATTACTGGTATATCATAGTTCAGTGTAATGAAATACAAGATGGTACAAACTACACTTGCTTTGTTTTACAGGCTTCTGCATGTTTGTTTTGAGTTTAGTGAAGAAACATTATCGTCTGCAGTTTTACATGGTGTGTATTACCCACTTTGCTGTGGTCACTCATGTTATGAATGTCACTAGAAGCAGTCGTGTCCCTATGCTTGTAAAATAGCTTGGAAGAGGGGTGTGGAAAATGCACTTAAACAGACAGTAATGTGAAATCACATCATGTTGGCCTGTTCAGTATCTGTTCACTTTGCAGCTTGTTGTTATATTATGGGATGTGGCCTTTCAGTCAGTGCAGGCTGTCACTGGAGAGGCCTTGTGCATGTACAGCCTGATATGTTTCCCTTGGTGAGAGGCTGGTGTGAAAGAGATTCCTGGAGAAAGGGGTGTGCGTCTCCCCGGTCTGAAGCCAAACAGTTCAGCATAGGTGGGAAGTGGTTCTTGTGACTCAAGTGTTACTTAGTACGTACTTACTTAGAGGGCCCACTGAAGTACTGTGATGGGAACTTGATCTTAACCCCTATGTGGAAGGTTTATTCTGTGACATTTAAAAGCAGTTCTGGTCTTCTGCTCTGCTGTGCCTCCATAGATCATTAATCCATTAAAAGAGACCAGTGTTCTCATCTCCTGTTATTTGTCCACCTAATAAACATCATAGTAGCTAATCAAAGAGTGTGAACCTTCTTCTTATAGGCGAAACCCTAATTTTGTAACATCGGTAAAAAAAACAAAACCAAAAAAACACCTAAAAAGAAACCCCCAAAACCCCACAGACACCCCCTCCTCCCCTCCTTTAATATAGGAATGATAAGAAGCAACACAAAACAGTAATGCAGCTTCTGTCTTTAAAGAACTTGAGCAGTCAGGGCACTGCACAACCTTAAAGATTTCCTAAAGCTCTGGGGATGCAGTTAACCCCTCTGTGTATACAGTGCTTTAGGTAGCACTTCACCATTGAGGAACGCTAATTCTAGACTCATACTTAGCTGAGCCCTGTATGAGCATGTAAAAAACCACTTTTACTCAAAAAAAAATTACTCTGTGTGTGGGAGAACTTGTCTGACAGGGAGATGCAGCTTTTCTAGGAGAGGTGGTCTTTATCTTCTAATCTGCAGTAAAAATCCTTATCATCAGATTGGCACAAGGTAAATATATTAATTTTCCATGATTTTTTTCCCCCTGCTGGAAAGAAGGCAGAAAAACTTGGTGCCTGCCCAGAAAACATTAAGGTGTGACCACTTAAGAATTGCAGTAAAACAGATGGAAGCCACACAACACAGTGTTTGGGCAGACAAGATTAGCCATTTGGTTTTAGGTGGTGTTCCAGTATCACTGTACACATACTAAAAATTTTGCTCCAAAGACGCTTTAATTAACCAGCAGGTAATATTTTCAGAAACCTTAGTCAGTTCTTGCACCCCCTTTCAGCCTTCTTGAGTTGTCTTAACTGGAAGGAGATGCTGGCTGCCATAGGAAAACATGTGTGATAACAGATCGAAAGAAGTAGGACATTTAGAGTGCTTAAAGTTGGTGTTTCATGGAAAAACTACCAGTTCTTGATTTAAAACTTTTTGGAAAATAAAACTTATTGTAGAATCTTTACTGGTAAACTGTTTGGAAACCACTTTGTTTTGCACTGGTGCTACAGAATAAACACCAAGTACATACAGTAACACTGAGGAGAACAACTGTCGGAATGACCATGTGTGTAAAAATTAACACTGTGTTTTCACTAATCCTGAGAATATTCATGTTTCATAAGAGGACTGGTATTCTGTTATGAGAGACATCTACATCTGTGTAACATAACTCTTCCATAAGTAGTTCATTGCCATTTTATCGTTACAGTTCTAACATGTCTGTTACATGTATATACAGAATATCACGTTGCTTACATTTCTTTGCTGCTTTCACGCTGAAGGTGTATGTTTTATTAAATCAGATGTTAAACTGCATGTTAAAACTTTCTGGGTGGAGGTAAGTGATGGGGAAACCTGTTAAAGTTTCAGTACTTGCTTCAGAAAGGCAGCTAACTTGTGATATACTGTATGCACACATCTCTTGCATTATCACTAGAACTGGTCTTCCCTGTGAACTCCTAACTATCTCCTTTAGCCAGTATTTGCCAGGTGTACGGGTCAGTGTTTTCACTAACTGTTGTGTTGTTGCATTGTTAACAGTTCGCATGGACTCATGTCACTTTGCTGATCACTGTAACTCAATCTCATCTTGTCATCCAAAATCTCTTTGAAGGCATGATCTGGTAAGGGGACAGTAATAAACTGGTTTGTAACTGTTGCATTGAAAGGTTGGTTCTTTTACATAGAACTGGTTAAGGAACAATTGTGGAAACAGTTCAAAGAGCACAAATTGAAGGAGCATTAATGTCTAGTTGGAAGGGGAATCAGAGGAATTGGGAGCAATGAGGTAAAGGATACAGGAGAGGAAGCAGAAACCTCTAACTAGGTTGGCAGCCACAAGTGTGATAGTTTTGAACAACCACTTAATTTACTTGAAAGGAGGATTGTTTGCATGCTTGGTGAAATAGTTTCCATAGCATTTTGTTGAATGGATGACTATCCAGCAATTCTTTTTCAATTACTTGGGAGCTTAAGGTTGCTCAGAGCTATAGAAGTTGGACTATTTAATTTGAAATCCCCAGTCTGGTCACCTTCCCTGTTCAGATAAATTCAGATTACTTAAAGTATTTTAAGAGTTTAAATATTGGATATTGGTGGATCATCTTAATGCCCCATTTCCAGCGATATATTAAATTATGATGATGCAGTTAAACTCAATTACTTAGAACCGCTCCTCAAAGAGAGGGTGTGTTTTCCCACCCCGCACTACTTTAGGGACAAGGTAAATTACAAGTTGAGAAAGAAGGAAGAAGCACATGGAAGATAATCTGTGTCCTTTTAAGGACATAAAACTGCATGTTGTCCTGTTACTTTTCCTAATATATTTACAGTGGGGGAGATTACCGCAGAAAAGATGCGCTCATAGAAAAAAAAACCCCAAAGCCTTTGACAAAGTTTGTGCAAACAAATTTTTTTCATAGTGATGATGATCATGTGCGAAAATCTGAACCTAATTGCCTTGCTAGCCTACTGTTTTATATTTCCACTGGTGCTAGGCAATTTTTCAGATGGTTGCAAAATCTGACTTTTAGCTTATTAATACATCTCTGCTTTGAAAAGGGTAAAAAATAGAGGTTAACAGGCTTGAGTAACAAATACAGATGCTGTCTGCATGCAGAGAGCACTTAGAAAGCTAAACCAGACTGCTCCAAGCTGACAAGAGGGGAAAAAAAAAGGAAACTTTTTTTTTTTAATTTAGGTATCATTACACTTTACAAGGAATTTGCTTGCTTTGATGTTACCAGAAACATTAACACGTTTATATTTGTTGATTTCTTCTTAACTGTGGTACCAGTCTTCAAGCCTGATAGGAAAAAACCAGCCCGTTCACATTTTAATCTCATGCACCAAAATCATATTTTAACTTGAACTAACATGGATCTGTAATGGTCTGGATTGGCTGAAGACTAAAACCAGTATAGCTAAATATGCTGCTCATGCAGGAACTAGCTGAACACATTATGAAACATAATTCCTTCTAAATACTACAGAAAAATTTCCCAGAAACAAATGCTGCTGTTTCAGTTTCTGTCCTATGTTTAGGTTGAGCAGCTTTTCTTTTTCTCCGTGAAACTTTTAATGTCTTTCTGTAGGTTTCTGGTTCCAATTTCAAGTGTTATCTGCAACGATATTACTGCTTACATTTTTGGATTTTTCTTTGGCAGAACACCATTAATTAAGGTAGGTACTTAGGCACTTCCTCACTAACAAGCTTTTACAATTTATAGCATTTTTGATACTTGTTCAGAAACACGTTCATGGAAAAAATACTTTCCGCTGTGCTGCGTGATGCACATCTTTGCTAGAAAAAACGATTGACTATCCTATGTCTGAAGATTTGTACGTGGAAACTGGGATTAATGTTAATGTGATATTGACATTACAGTATAATACAGTTCAAGCCTATTACATCATAATTGCTTCCTTTTTGGATGGTATATGCTGGTTTAACTGCATGCTTACTGTACAAAAACTGTAATTTGAAATAAGCTGCTAGGTCATATATACCTATGCCTCGTTTGGTCTCGTGGATGTAGCACCAGGGTCTCAAGCAGTAATCTTCCTATTCTGCTAAAATATACCAGACTCCACAAAAAGCCACAAATTATTATTTTCATGATGTTGCAATATTAACTTTTGGGTATTTGGTTGGTTCTGATATTAAACTGCTCCTAAATTGAAAACATGATAGAATTTGATGAAGAAAATAGCTTGCTACACTGGCCTTTCCAGGCCTGCAGTTATTTACTGTATTGTTTTGCCAGTCTGTATGTAGGAAGCTAGTGTCTCCCGAGGAGCATCCCCAGCAGCAGTGATCTAACACCCAGGCTTCCGTTGCTATCTAAGTGTGCAGTTGCTAGCAGAGGTCCCCTGCAGAGCCATCACGCACTTGTGCAGGTTTCCGAGCCTTCTGCTTGGAGGAGCTCAGCGCGTTACCCAGGGGCAGGCAGCAGCCTCAGGACAGCAGCAGCAGAGGATGGAAAGGGAGCCCTCCATTCCCTCAAGCTGCCCAGTGGCACTAACCAAGCTGTGGCACTTTCCCTCCTTGCCTGGGACAGGCCCTAGCCATACTCCCCTGTGTATCTTGCTCAGTGGCTGCAGCTGCTGACACTCGGTATTTCACACATCTGAAAAACCCAAGTAGAAAGTTCATTTTCACAAATGAGTTCCGGTAAAAAGGGTTCAATGATGCAATGATGAGGCTAATGCTATCTGTTTTGTGCCTAGCTGTCTCCCAAGAAGACCTGGGAAGGGTTCATTGGAGGCTTCTTTTCCACAGTTGTATTTGGATTTATTGTAAGTAACCACAGGACTTTCCTTGTATAGGTTCAGTCTTCAACTTCTTGTTTTCACTTGAAATTACTGACAAATTTGCTCATCTCAAACTGCTGAAAGTCTAAGAGTTAGGGTTTTGGTTAGAGAATTCTGCTGGACAGGTCAGGCACGGCTCGCACCTCTCCTGAGTAGGTCATATTGACTATTTTTGTCATTACTGTTACTATCTCTGGAATTGTTTTATCTATTAGTTGCATCTCTGTTTGGAAATTGAAGTTTATTGATAGCATTATTTATGCTTTTTATAGTAATACTTTTGTATTACATACTGTATAATGACATTTCTCCTGAGAAGCAGTTTATACTGATGATATGCATGGATGGTAATACCAGCATACAGTAACTGGTCTGATAAGTAATAGATCACCAAGGTCAGCAGAACTTGTAACTGCCAAACTTGGTAGAAGCAATAGTTCAAGTTTCAGTGGAGAAGTGAACTGCAAAGAAACGATGAGTGGCTAACATTTTGAGGATTTTTTAATGCAAAAATGTCCGGTAGATGTGAACCTGAGAGAGATGAAAAGGAAAACAAATTGGGAAATCATCACTAAGTCCATTGAATGTCCCCATTTGTCTGTCTTGTTGAGGCGTTCTCCAACTTGGCCAACAGGCCAATTTTACTCCATTCTGGGTCTCTTTGTTACTAAAAACATCTTCATTATCCTCAGTGTGCAATGACAAAGCCATCCATTACTGTATGATTTTTGACTTTAACAACAAGTGCCTATTTCAGGAGTCCTTGTTTTGCTTTTCAGTTTTCCTATTTTTTGGCTCAACATCAATACTTTGTCTGCCCCGTGGAATATAACAGTGAAACCAACAGATTTGTGACAGAGTGTGAACCTTCAGAGCTCTTTCAGATGACAAAGTACTCTGTGCCACCGTTGCTTCAGGCTGTGTTGGGATGGGTAAGGAAAAAAACAAGGCTTTGTATAAAGTAGAAAGTGTGCTTCTCAGACCGAATGGTTTTCTAAACCTTTTAGAAAGGTGTATGAATGCTGGTAAGGCTTGAAGGGGGTAAGAACCAAATGGATGCTGTGAGCTCCTTCGTTGCTCAGACAGGGGAGGTGGTCGCCCAAGCAGAACTGAAATGCTTTGCTGGAGTCACCCAAGGACAGCCACCTGTGTTCTTGTGGCCTCTGCTCTCTTTGTGCTGGAAGTGGATGTCACATCAACATTTTGCAGACAAATGGTTGTTGAAGAACAACCTTTACATTTTTGTGGAAAGTGAACAAAGGCTTGTTATGGCCCCAATTAGTAGCAAACTTAAGTAGTCTTGTAGAACTTCATTCCATTTTCAGCTGGGGTGTAACTGTTGTTAGGATTGGATGCCTACTTTCTTCACCACATAACATCTTGCATATTAGTGCCATTACTTCCATGCTGAGTGAAAAAGGAGTACCAGTAATAGTTCCATGCAATGTAGTCACTGACCCTTTTCCTCACGCCCAGCCTGGAAATTTGTTTAAGTGAGCTGTTGTATCTTCACCTGTCAGGAAATAGGTCATCAGTTATTCTACTGTATAAAACAGTGCTCCGAAGTCACCAGGCTCCAGGGGCACTCCAACAGGGAGAGAATACTGGATAGAAACAAAGCAGTCATTGTCTTTCCTTTAGGGCAAAGAGGAGGTGATGGGGATAAATGCAGAAGCAGCGAGTTCCGCAGTGCTGCTCTCACCTGTGCTGTGGCTCAGCGCAGAGGGTGACTGCACAGCGTGAGGGAAGGCAGCAGGCTTTTCCTATGTTTACATGGGTGTAAGGGGAAGGAGAAGAGTTGATGTGGTTACCAGAAGGAAGCACAAACTGAAAACTGTAGCAACCAAACCTAAGACTAAAAGTAATTAATGGCTACGGTTGGTACTCAGAAAAGCGAGATCGCATCTAGAAGGAGCTCTGATATTTTTCGTACCAAATGAATGTACTGTTGCTTTAGGGACTGTGGGGTTGATTGCAAATTTAATAAGGATTTTTCTGTGCAAAAACACAATGTGGAATGAGCAGGGACAAATCTTACTGTGTCCAGCTATATTGTGTATTTTAGTAAAGGGCAAGGAGATGGGAATGCCCAGCTCTGTGCCAGTCTGATAGAGAGCTATCAGTTAACCCTGAAAAGAGGTAGTAGTTCCATGGGCTCTTCTGGAGTGTTTTTGCCAGGCTCTAACAAGCCTTTTGAAGAGAGAATTAGCTTTAGGGCTCGTTGTAGAAAGTCAAATTGAATCTACTTGTTCAGGCAACAGCCTCTTTTGGATTTTCTTTCTGTTAGTCAATTCCTGATGTTCTCTCTCAGAAATATGACCAGGTGTTATGTTTGGAAGACATTTGCTGGATGTCAAAAGATATGGAGCCTTGTGTTCTCCCAGCAAAAATTGACTTAATTCCAACTCATAAACTTTTCTGTTTGACAAATTGAATAGTTTATCCTAAAAGAAAGGTGTCTTCAGAAACTGCACAAAGTAGTCAAGATTGGTGTTGGCCAGCTGTGATGCCATTCAGAAACACAAGGTACAGGATTTTTCAGCTACAGATGGTGTTGATCAAGACTTGCCAGGGGAGGTATGCTCTTCTCGCAGGGGCGAGGCCAGCATAGCATTCCCTCAGAGGCTGCAGCTTATACCATTGACTTGAAAGTGCTCAAAGCTAAGTTACAGAAAACCCCTACCAACAAACCACAACACCAAAAACCATTTCCCCCCCAAAAAAAACAATCAAAAAGACGCAACAAACCCCAAACACCCCAACCAACCAACCCCCCCCCCCCCCCCCCTTTTTTCTAGTCTGTGTTAAGAAGGAAAACAGGTACCTGTTGCCAGCAAAGTCTCTCTTATCTGTAAGAACTTGAACGGCTCAAAAAAATGTCTGTGGACAGGCTGAAGGGACCCATATCTGTTTAGATGCAAACCGAAAAGTTTAATCTCTAATCTCCTATTATTGCCACATGCACACAAAGGTGACAGTATGACAGATTAGTGCAAATTTCATAGCTGTCTTGTGAGAGCACTTGAAAGAAGTGACAGTGAATTGCATGAAGGTGGAGAGCATTGGGCCACTTACTGGGGCGATACTAGGAATTTGTGGAAAGCTCCTTTTTTTCTGGAAATGGAGCTGGAAAAGCAGAGCCAGGAAAGATGAAAGAGTACCATGGTACATTATGGAATTAGTAGTTACATTCCTTACGATCAACTAAGCGATTGGCTGAAAACCACATAATTTGTTAATGTTAACTGCTCTAGCAACCCCTGATACTTCATCCTGTTCACGTGGCCAGACCTTTCAGCAGCTTTCTACAGTGTGTCTACTTTTCCTTTCTTTACAGTATTTGTGTAAGGAAAACTGGAGCTTTGTTGATATTTGCTAACACCCCCATTTTAAAATAGTAAAGCTTAAAATGCCTACCATCAAACATATTGAAATTGCTAATTATTTTTCTTGTAGGAAACTGTGAATATGTACCCATTTCAGATGCACAGCATTGCATTGTCAACGTTTGCCTCATTAATTGGGCCATTTGGAGGATTCTTCGCCAGTGGATTTAAAAGAGCTTTCAAAATCAAGGTGTGTGATGGCTACCAGAAGCCAGTTTTGTTTTGGTTTTCTCTTTGTGTTAGATAAATTGGTGGATTTCGTTTGGTTTGGTTATTTTTTTTAATCGTTTGTTGTAGTACCTAGTGTTTCTACTAACGTGCTATGATGTTTGAGAATCAGCAGCGTACTTAGTTTTATCAGATATATGTATGTGTTATTCTTAAAACTTTGTGTAATCAATGTGACTTCAGTGTTGGAAGTCGAAGAATAATTTGGTTTTATATTTTGGTTGGTAATTACTTTTTCAAGTCACATTGCAGAAATGGGTTAGACAAGCAAGATAGGAGATATTATACTTGATATTGAAGGCAATCTGTAGATGCCTGGGAAGCACTGACGGTGGTATACGCTTCAGAGTGCGGCTGGCTCCATTTTACCTGTAGTATTTGTGTCGTACACAGATGCTGACATGTCAGGTTCACCAAAGCATGAGATGTTTGGCTGCCTTTGCCCATACGGTGCCACCTGACAATACAGACGCTGTGATGTGCTAACCTCTGTTTATTGCAAGGTGTGCGCTGTCGCTTGTGGCAGTGTTGTCCCTGGCTGGTATTAAGCGGCAGCAGGAGTACGGGCAGAGGGCAGCCCCAGATTTTCACCTGACCTTCTTTATGTCTTGGTAGGACTGTTGTAATTCTTACCCTGTGCTGCTTGTTGTTCCCTGTTTTGGCGTGGGCGTTGCACAGAAGCATACGGACCTGTTTGTGCTGATCTCCTGTATGTGTGCTTGGACTTACCCCTCCTCATGCCAGCCCGAGCAGCTTGTTCAGCACTTAGCTAGTGACAGCCTCGTGCGCTGTCGTACCTGTACATCCACGTAGCAAAAGACTCTGTGAAGAAAAGCTTTTGGGAGAAAAATGCTTCTAAAAAGCAGCACTTCCTCTTAAAGTAGAGCGTGAAAAAGTAGCTGGTTTTGGGTTTTTTTGTGTTGTTTTTTTTAAATGCTTCTGGGCCCCAAGGTGGTGGCCAAAGGGTTGTCGGGAAGACAGCACAGGTTAGGTGATACACTCCATGCCTACCCAGGGCTGGAGTGGCACTGGCACGGGGCTGGTTTAACTTGCTGGCAGTTGCCCCACATGTCTAAGGTCAGGGTTTTCACCCAGCGAGTACACAAGTGAGTGTGGCTGACAGAAAGGATATATGAAGATAGTTTGACTGATAAAGCTGTTCTATTGGGTAGACAAGGTCAGGTAATACAAAGGTAGTGTATAGAGTTTTGTTTGCATCAGAAATTTTTTTTTGAAGTAATGATAATTTTTTTCACTACAGGTTTTTTTTGATTAAATAAATAAAAATAAATTTATTTTTATCAATAAAATATAACTTAATAAATAAATTTGTATGGTATGCAGACATTATGGTTTTTAACTGTGGTTACCAAGAACCCGATGAGAAAAAACAGCAGGTAAATGGGCAGTCTGACTGGCAAAGCCGGTGTTAGGCAATGGAAAGAGTCCTCAGGTTACTGCTTCTCTTGCAGCAAATATATATCCCCTGGTTACAAATGTTTCAGCAGCAGCTGTAGAGCAATGAAAGAATTAAAGAGGAGAATTATATTCTGCAGAGGCAAGAAATGACAGCCATTAGCTGAAGAGGCTGGCTACAAAATGAAGTATGTATAGGCATGCAAGTGTACTCAGTACTGGCAAACCAGCACCTGACTTACTGCTGTCCTCTTGTGTGATACTGTGGATGAGTTGCTTCATGTCTTATTCTCATCCCTTGGCTCACCTTTGCAGTTAAAAACTCCTTTAGCAAAGGAGGCTCTGGCTAACTTTTGGCTCAGTGCAGTGAAACCGTAGCTTAATTGCAGCCTTAATGTGCTGCTCTCAAGTGATAGATGCGTCATTAGTGTGTGTGGTTGGAATCACTGACCATGACTTTTTGTTGGTTGTTTGTTTTGGTTTTTTTCTCCCCTTTCCATCCTTCACACCAAAAGGATTTCGCAGACACAATCCCTGGGCATGGTGGGATAATGGATCGCTTTGATTGTCAGTACCTGATGGCCACTTTTGTTCATGTCTATATCACCAGTTTTATAAGGTATGGGCTTTTTACAATATTAACTACTTAAGGAGCTGTTCCGTAGTGACTTGTTATGAGTTATGTTCTGCACTGTTAGCACAGTGGAGATTGCAGGTTTCTGTTTTCTGATCTATGCAATGTTTTCAAATACAGAACTACTAAGAAAATGTATGCCTGCCTAGGATTTGTGTCAGATTCAAGCTACGCCTTAATGTTTCTGTGACTGCTGTTAAAATAACCTGTGTGGCCTAAATGCCAGCAAGTTTTGTGTAGCAACCTCTTAGAAGTTTTACTAGAATTTACTGGTGACACAGAGGTGTGAGGACGGGGTTTGGGGCAGGAGGGTTGCAGCAGCATCTGCTTTCCCTGTGTGGTTCCTGGAGAGCCCGTAGGCTGCAGGACTGCAGTTCTTCCTGTACGTTTCAATATTTCTTGGGATTTTCTGTTTGAGATGAAAACACTGTAGTTAGAGAGGAGACAACTTCTTAAAAATAATAAATTTTCCCTCAACCACACTAGCTTTCAAGAAGAAATCCTGGAAATGACAATTGTCTTATGTTCATTTCAGTTCCTGAGGCAGGGAGGGATCAAGAGGCTGTAGGTGTCCAAACTGATACATGCCTTTAGTTTTGTAAATGCTTATGGATAAATAGTTATTAGATACCTCATCAGCAACAGATTCTTTGCCTTTTATTCAGTCCATCTCAGAAGCAGACTATAAATAAGTGACAAGCTAAAAATGAGGCTGTTGTTTAAAAAAGCGTGGTTTAATTTACGGTTTTCTTTACCAACATGGCCAACTTTCCGTTTAGTTCAGTAGTACACAACTTATCTGGCAACAGAGACTAAATTAAAAAAAATATCTGCTGATGAAAAATGCTGATTACAGTGATTAAGTATGAATCAGTGAATTTTATTTGTCATAAGCCTTCTTAATATCCACATTTGACAGCAAATACAAGAAATGCATTTTAGTTTCTGTTCAGATTGAGCTGAGGGGTATGCTTTGCCAGTAATGCTTGCCCATGCATCCTGAGGAGATAGACTGGGAGAAATCCATAACCTGGTGTCCCCCCAAAATGGAAGGGTTTTTTAGTGCAGCAAGAGGAAAATGGAAAGCTGTCAAAGTTTCTTTAGAGCTGCTGCTCACAAAAAAATTTCTTTTTTCATTGACAGGGGTCCAAATCCCAGCAAATTACTGAAACAGCTGTTGATACTTCAGCCTGAGCAACAATTAAGTGTGTATAAAACCCTGAAATCTCACCTTATTGAAAAAGGGATCCTGCAGCCATCTCTGAGAGTGTAGTTTGTCAAAATGGAGGACTAGAAGAGACCTCCATTTACAGGAAGCCTGTGGAAAAGCATTGCTGATGTGCACATAGGTAACAGCTAAAGGAAGAGTAATTTGTGGTTTAGCAGAGGTGAATGTTTCCTGAAATGAATGTGAATGCTCTGACTTCCTATTAGGACACAGAAGATCTCTTACTCATAAAATAATTGAAGTGCTTGCAAAGTAACAGCACATGTGCTGTATATTTTAGTTCCTGAAGTGGATGGCAGCAGTCTGCAGCACCCAGCCTGACAGGTTTGGTATTTAAAAAACCCTTCCAAAATAAAGTTTACCATTAGTTTTTAATGATTATTTAATGTTGTATATCTTAACAAAAATTTTTTGGCCTGCAGTGGTTACTGAAGCGTAAACAGATGAGGCAGGCGGTCACTTTTATGTAGCCCTGTGCAGAAATTATGATTGGCCAGAAAATACTTGTTAGCCCCGTCAAAGAGGTACTCACAGCCTGCTGTATCAGACGACCTGTATTTACTAACTCACTGTGAAGGTTAAACTTAGCTCTGTTTTTAATTAAACAGCTTTCTTATGAAACTATTTCATGCTTTCAAGAGAAAAGTACCTTTACTGAAGTATAGCTGGGCTTGTTTGGGCTGTGGAGCTGCTGTTTTTTTAGTTCATGTTACAGATTATAAACAAGCGTCTACATCCAAGAGTAGAGATTACCTGAAAAAATGGGATTCTGCAATCCAGTAAACAGATTGGGGAGAATCTGGAGTTTAAGCCCTTGGTTTCCACGGCCTGGTCAGTGTCTGAAGACAGTAATTCAAGCCTTATTCCTTGTGCCTCTTAACCACCGTGTAGAATGGGGGTACTTCCTTCTTTTTAAAAGCACTTTGAAGTCCGGAGTAAAAAGTGAAGATTAAGTGCTGTTTTAATAACCTGTTACTCAGTGAAAGCAGAAACTTATCTTGTGAATGTGCATAGTGCAAGACAGGATGCATGGTTCTGCTGTGTGTTATTTATTAAGAAGATACTCAGGCAAGCTTGGGTAACCACATAGGTGTTTGAATGGAGAATTTTTATAGAAAGCAGTTTTCTGTAGACTTACTGGGGCATATGAGGAAAATTGATGCTCTGTAATTCTCAATCCTAGCTGTTTTCTAACATTTTTCATCATATGACATATCTTGATGCAAATAAAAAATATACACTTTTTTTGAAATTACAAAAATGACTCCTGTACTAACAGAAAGCACAAATGCCAATTTCGTTTTGGTATACTGTAACTCGATAAAATTTAATTTTTCCAACTAATTGTAAATAAGTTTCTCTTGTGGTGAACGTACTGATGCCACATATATGTGTGTATATATAGAAAAATATTAAAAGGTGTGTGTGTATGTATATATGAAAGATGAAAATTTTAAATGGTTGGTGCTACTTGAGGATAAAACCATGGAGAAAATCACAAGGGTGGGTGATAGGCTATATCTGTAAAATTCAGGTTATTTTTGTTGCACACTATGTAGCTGAGAGCACTGGGCACTCTGTTTTGGACTTAGGCCATGGTAGCGTGTGTACAGCTTGTGTATGGAAAACCACACCTGTACGTGGCTATGAAACAAAATCCAGGTCTAAAGTAATTCCTGTTTATGTCAGGTATTTGACAGAATTAAATTGTCTAACCTGGGGATTGCAGTACTGTATTGAAGGAACACTCCAAGGGGTGACAAATGTCACCAGCTGTTTGTCTGTCAGTGGCTGTGCAACTTGGCTTATTAATTGAAGGGGACTGAATTTCAGCCGCATAGCCCGAGGTTAAAAGGCTAGCACAGACAGCCAGGGAACAGATGTTTGGAAAGGTGCTTTAAAAAGAGGGGAAGGGAAAATGAGAGGGCAACCAAAGTAGCATACCTGGAAAACTAACTTTTCAATGAGGCTTTGGTTATGTACAGGACTTTGGTAGATGCTTATGAAAAAAACACAGCTGTACTGGAGCATCCTGGATATTAAAAAAAAAAGAATAATTAAAAATTTTAAAATTATATATAGAATATATATAGAGAAAAGTAATTGTTACTTTGGAAACTTGAACTTTTTAGTGTAATTTTATAGCATGTATAATAATGAATTTAAAATATATTTTGGCATTTATTACAGCAGAGCATTTCAAATTAATTGCTATCTATTTGCACAACAGAAAGTTTAACTGCAGTTCTGCTGTTCAATGTTAAGATGAAGAAGGGATCACTTGTGAGCTCACTCATCAATTTTCTGGCTAGAGTAATAGCTTCCTAATGGCTTAGGCTTGGTGTAAAAGCTCAGCAGGACCTGTCACTCTTAAGTGACCACTATGCTTGCTTACTATGAAGTGCATTTACCCCACTTGTTACTTCTGTTAGCTCAAGCAGTGCAACATAATCGACAGGAAAGTTTAACTTTTTACACCATTGATTCTTTTCACTTGCACTTTTTTCCCAAGTTGCTATAACTACCTGTTGAGCAAAAAAAAATGTATATTATGTAAATATTGTAAATGGTATGAGCATATAATTTCTGGTTTGGTTCAACTGTTTCGATCTTTCATTGAAGCAGGCATTGTAAAAAGAATAAAAATAAAACTAGGACAGAAATCCTCCTCCTGTCTTGTATTTCCTATAGCATGCACAGTGGGTGGAGATTTCTTGACAAGAATTTATATTCCTTTATGGCAATGCCTACTGTTAATTTCCTACCTTTTGCCTCCCAAGATTTCAGGCCATCCTTGACTATTGCTGCAAGTAACTTGTGTGATGTGCCTCATCTCCAAAGACATACAGACTTGTAATCTTTTCCAAAAGGTGCTCTCTTCAACATCACATGCTGTTGCCCCCGAGTGGATGGCGCACAGCGTGTGATGCAGCGTGGCTACTGCAGTTACCTGGAGCTGACAGCATGGAAAAGCAACGCTTTCATTGACTTCTGCGATGACTTCCTTCCATGTAGGAAATACTGCTGCCTGCAGCCTCTGCAGCACACTGGTGAGAGGCTGGAAGAGGCTGCCACAGGCATCAAGGTCTGATCCTGGCCCTCCTGGTTCTCCCGGTGGCTTGCAACTGGTAAGAGTGGTCACTCACCTGGGCTAGGCTGAGAAACCAGAAGTGCTGCAGTGAGTGGCACCGAGCTCCATTCATAGGGGATGCTTCCTGAGACCGCCGGGTGGGACTTTCTCCGGTGTCTGAGCCCCTGCTGTGTTACAAGGGTGGCACTGCTGCTCCTGGCCACCACCGGTCCCTCTTGCTTCCACTCCAGGTATCTGTGAAGTAACGGCAGGGAGGGGAGGGTGCGGCAACACCAAGACTAAAGCTCCTGATCAGGGAAGACTCGGTAACTCCTCTTCCCACCCTGCCACGTTCTGCCTCTGGAACACCAGTAATATTTCAGTTTTCTTGGTGTCAGGGGTTGTGACATTTCCTTATTTGGAACCCCACCTCCTGTTCATTATTCCTGGCACTGCTGGCACCGGCCCGTCCGGATTCACGGTGCGTGGGGATGAATGGGCAGCAGCTGGCAGCTGCCTCTCCCGGCTTTCCTGTTCCTTCCCTTTTAAGTCTTGGATCGGAGGCGCTTCACCTCCTGCAGCCTCCAACAAGCTGGGTAACAAACTCATTTCTAAATTAGAGACAACTGTAACATCTGTTAAACACTCACCAGCAGCAAATTATGTCTGCGCTGTGCACCTCCTTGGATGTTAGACGACACTGCAGAAGCGCAGGGGGAGCTTCCCCATGGCCTGCATCTGCCTCCTGATGCTCTTCTGAGGAAAGGAAGGAGAAAGCTAGTGGTGAGTTTTCTCCCGCTGGACAGGTAATGTTTTGGACTGTTACTTGCACAAAACCAGAAAATTTTTATCTTCAACAGACAAAACCCCCTTTCGAGTCATGCTTGCTGAGGCAGTTGGAAGGAGCGGCTTTCAGGGATGCTAGTGTAGCAGCGGCCTGGCCTGACAGCCAAAGTAATCCTTGTTTGTGCACTTGCAGCAGAGGGAATTAGTGATTTAAAAAAAATAAAAATTGACTTAAGTTATTCTACATAACATTTAAGCCACACTGTGCCGCAGGGGTCCTCAAACTACGGCCCGTGAGCCGGATACTGCCCCCCAGGGTCCTCAATCCGACCCCCGGTATTTACAGACACCCCCGCCCCCGCCGGGGGTTGGGAGGGAAACCAAGCAGCCGCAGATGGCTGCCTGCCACTTCATCTGCGTGCCAGCCCTCTGTTTAAAAAGTTTGAGGACCCCTGCTGTGCAGAGTGCCTTTGTCCAGCTTGTACTAGAACCTGCACCTAGCTAAGGTGCAATTGCTCTTTCTCTTGCAAGTAGTTTCTCAAGTATAAAATAGTTATCCAGTTCCATGGTTTAGAATTTCAAATTGCCTAAGCTCAGCTGCAAGTCCTGTATCTGACAGGATTCTAGAAGCAGGCAGTAATATGTGCCACTTGTAAACATAGAATCTTTTAGGGTGGAGAAGACCCTTGAGAGCATTGAATCCGACCGTTACCCTAACACTGCCAACTCCACTATTAAAGTACCGCTGAATACTGCAGACACTGTGATTTGTTTGTTGCACACATGTCATACCCTGCCTTCCCAGTACTGATGCTTGTTCTGCAAATTACAGGGCCATGTTTTGATCTTTAAAGGAACAGGTGAGAACAACTGGTATTGTTATGATTTCGTTAGCACAGAGGTACCCTTTGCAACTGAGTCTGAAAAGGCAACATATTCTCATAGGGAAGTAAAGGGCTAAAGCTTCAGCCCCATGTAATTGCCACCAGTTCGCTTGCCCTTGTCTAAGATGAGGTGCAATAGCAGCAGTTTGCTTCTTGAAGTGGTCGCTGCTCCCATGCAACGTGCCCAGGCCAGCTGCCCCCAGCTCAGCAGCGACTGAAACCCACGGAGTCACTGGAGTTAACCATAGTTTTGAGCTAACCATCTTACATGCAGCTTTCAGATGAAGAGGACAGGTTAAGAGGACAGGTTTTTTGCTTCTGCTGTTAGGACCCTGCTCTTTGATCACAGGAAATTAAATACCTGTGCTATCTGGCAGGAATCGTGCACGCCTCTAAAGAAAACAGCAAGAGCTCCAATTGCCCAATAGTGGCTTATATTAGCTACTAAACTGTGGCTAATCGTTGGGGTTTGTGTGTACTTGAAGGGTGGGTGTAGCTGTGTGTACTTTGAGCTTGTTTCTGTGTGGCAAACTCTCATACCCACAAAGTGCAGGCTGTCCTGCAACAGTGAGAAGCAGGCTCGGTGCTGGGCCATGTCCAGCTGCACCAAACAAGCCTCTGACTTCACATGAAAGCTCTGTAAAACTACAGGCCAGGTCCTTTCTTCCTGCAGCAACTAAGATGCGTGCAAGCCTCTGGACAGCTGACTCATACTTGTTTTGAATCATGGAATGGTTTGGGTTGGAAGGGACCTTAAAGATCATCTAGCTCCAACCCCCCTGTCACGTGCAGGGACATCTTCCACCTGTCCAGGCTGCTCCCAGCCCCATCCAGCCTGGCCATGAGCCCTGCCAGGGATGGGGCACCCACAGCTGCTCTGGGCAGCCTGGGGCAGTGTCTCACCACCTGCACAGTAAAGAATTTCTTCCCAATATCTCATCTAAATCTACCCTCTTTCAGTTTAAAGCCATTCCCCCTTGTCCTGTCCCTGCATGCCCTTGTAAAAAGTCTCTCTCCAGCTTTCTTGCCCTTTAGGTACTGGAAGGCTGCTGTAAGGTCTCCCCCAGAGCCTGTCTTCATAGGAGAGGTGCTTCATCCCTCTGATCATCTTCACGGCCCTCCTCTGGACTCATTCCAACAGGTCCATGTCCTTGTGTTGGGGGCCACAGAGCTGAACGTGGGACTCCAGGTGGGGTCTCACGAGAACAGAGCAGAGGGGTAGAATCCCCTCCCTCAACCTGCTGGCCGCACTTCTGTTGATACGGCCCAGGATACAGTTGCTTTCTGGGCTGCAAGTGCACACTGCCAGGTCACGTTGAGCTTCTTGTTAACCAGCACCCCAAGTCCTCAGAGCTGCTCTCAATCCATTCTCAGCCCAGCCTGTATTTGTGCTTGGGATTGCCCCAACCCACACGCAGGCCCTTGCACTTGGCCTTGTTGAACTTCATGGGATTTGCATGGCCCCACCTCTCCAGCCATTCAAGGCCCCTCTGGATGGTGTCCCTGCCCTCCAGCGTGTCATGCAGCTTGGTGTTGTCAGCAAACTCGCTGAGGGTGCACTCGATCCTGCTGTCCATGTTGCTGAGAAAGATGTTTGTCCTGGTTTCAGCTGGAATAGAGTTAATTCTTTTTTTTAGTAGCTGGTACAGTACTGTATTTCAGATTTAGTGTGAGAGTAATGTTGACAATACATTGATGTATTTAGTGGTTGCTAAGTGATGTTTGTACTAAGTCAAGGACCTTTTAGTTTCTTAGGCCCTGCCAGCAAAACCAAATTAACTGCATGCTACTTAATATTTGGAGGATATGGAAATTTTAGAGCTTACAGCCATATTCACTGGGTCTGGTAATTACCTGGAAGGACTGATGAAAAAAACTGTCTGTGTTCCAGAGTCCCTTACCACCACCCCCAGGGCTCTGTAATCCTTCTTGTTGCCCCTCAGACTGCTCCTGGCTGTATCACTGGTGCCGCATGGAACAGCAGCAGCAGAAAACAGTCAGTGGACTATATAAGGCCTGGTAGACTCTCAGTGACACCCCTGATGTGAGACCCCGGTAAGCAGCACACCTCTCTAGAAAGCACATCAGGTCAGCACAGGTGCCTCCACACCTCTCAGAAGAGAGTCACCTACTGCTATCGTCCATCGCTTTTCCTCAGTTATGCCGGCTGCCACACGAGGAGCAGACCAGGCTGCCTTACTCAGCTCCTGCGTCTCTCCCGATGTGACTGTTGTCTCCTCTTCGGTTGGCAGAGCAACGAAGCGGTTCTGCAAGGGTGCCTCAGGCTCCAAGGGAAGTCCCTTCCTCCTGCAGGTCCTTCTGTTAGTCTTCCATTCTTCTGCATTATTGGCTGTCCTCCCTCCTGTGTGTGCCGGTGGGGGAGGTTTTGGCTGTTTGGCCGTGGGCTCTGGGTCCACTGTAGGCTGTCCTTGGAACCAGCTATCTAGCTCCTTCTCAGCCTCACCGATGCTACACAGCCTTCTCACTGCCTCCTGCAGCTCAGACTCCTGCTGCAGTAGGTCCTTCATCTGGGCACACCTTTTGCAGGCAGGTCCGCTGCCTGTCCCTGCCCCAGGAGAAAGATCTGAGCACATCCTGTGGTCTGAGATCTGCACTGTGGCCTCTCCCATCAGCAGCTCCATCTGGATGGAGACATCGGCCACAGCTAGGGTAGATGGCACAGACTCCCCAGCCAGAGCTGCAGCCTTGCCTCTCGGAAGAGTGCCTGCTGTTCTGCCATGAGGTAGGATGAGCATCCTTGACCTGTGCAGATGGTCATGGAGAGGCACCTGGTTGCTGGGTTATGTGGGCTTCCAGTCTCTCTGCTCAGCCAGGGGAATGTCCCTCAGCCCAGCATCTTCGCTGTGCGCTCTCCCAGGCGGGCCCTGGGGCTGCCCTCTGTGCATGTGTGGAAGGGTGGGGTGCCCGTACCTCACCAGCTGCTCTTATGCAACTGTTGTGTGAGCTGCCAGGTCCCAGTGGGTTTCTCAGCTCCCCCGGGGTTCCCCCGGCTCAGGACCCCTGTTCGCTGCCATCCCTGCCCCGCTGCAGAATGCACCTGCACTGCAGCTGAGTGACATTCCCCGGTTCCTGAGTTTTGGGGAAGAAAATCAATGTGAAAACCAACATGTCTGTGTTTCCTCTAATTGTGTCTATTGCACGCAACCTTTTCTTCGTACAGCATCCTTCAGGCTAACATTCGACCCCTGCACAACCTGCACTAGTGATGCTTCAGGGCAGCTCATCTACCACACTGCAATTCACCTCAAGCAGCGTCCCACCTGCGCCTGGTTTTCCCAGGCACCTGCCCCAGCTCATTTAAGGCCTGGAAGGGGGGGCTGACCCCTCTCACTGCCTGTCTTGCAGAAGCCTCTTGTTGGTGTGGGTCTGGTTGTGAGCTGCCTGCTTGTGCTGGATCACCGGAGAAGTTGGGGCTTTCCATCAGTTCGTGTGTTCCTAAGCCCCTACCTCAGTAAGTGACTGGGCTCTAAACCTGGCTGGTTCTCAGGCTTCTAGTCAAGGAGCATAAAACAACTGTTTGTTTGTTTGTTTGTTTTCTGAAACGTTGCACCTGGGGAGTTCGTAGCATACACCAGAGCAATTTAATTGGTTTTCATGTGCTGGAGGAGAAATACATGTTGATCTAGAATGCAGCCAGAGAAATCACTTTAAAAGATATATAAGATAGAGCGGGGAGTGCTGCCATTCCAGAGCAAGTCCTTGCCAGGACTGGGGTGCAACCCTGAACACCGAGTTCATTTAGTGCATGGGTGGCAAGACAAGGTGGCCAGCAGGCAGACCCCGTCCCCTTGTGCCTTCTGCCCCTCTGTGCAAGACAGCGTGCTGTGGTGGGGAGGAGAGGCTGAGCCCCATGATGTAGGGAGGCTCCTGGGTGGCACAGAGGACACATGAGAGGGGATGGCTTGGGCTGGGTGGGCACGAACCAGGCTCCTCATGCTGCGTGGCCGGGCAGCGAGCCTCTGCAGGCACAACGGCTCTCGAGGCAGTAGCTTCTCAGCCAGCTGACAGCAAACCTCCGGGACCTCTTGGCAGAGGATCTTCTGGATGCATAATATTTACATGGGTTTGAGGCAGGACTGAGGTTTGTTAAATAGATAACACTGGTATGTGGGCTAGAATGAACTGGAAAATATGGGAGGCCAGAGGAGTACTTGGAGTGTCCTGAATACCTGCTCTGGCCTTAATGCTTTTGCTGCCATGTGCTTATGGTCAGTGTCGGACAAGGGACAGGCAGGGGGACTTTTGGTCGGACCAAGCACAGTGCTTCATTTCCATGACTTTTCTTTCCCTGTCTAACCCTTGGTCTCCCCTTCTAGGCTCAATCTGTAAGACTCAAACACCCTTAATCAGCTCGGGCTAAATAACAAGCATGTGCCACCCACAAGCAGCCTGGCTTTGTGGGCCCAGCCGCACAGGTTTGTGTCCCCCTGCCGCAGTACATGGCTATCGCTCCCACCGAACCTGGGTTTCCCCATCCTCTTTTAACCAAAGCACACCAACTGGGCCAAAGAAACGTGACTTTTCCCACAAAACACTTCCCCATGCAGCTCTGTGGAGCAGCGGGCCCACGAGGGACAGCAGGGCCAGCTGTGCCGCCAGGGTCCCCGCACCCTGCCACCCCCTGGCACGCTGGCGCATGGTGGGGGCACAGCACGGCCGCACCTGCGGGTGCCACAAGCACGGCAGGGTGGCCCGTACACGGGCACCGTGCGGGAGTTACTGGGGGCAGCTCAGTCAGGAGAAGGAGCTGGACTGGAACGGGGCTCAGGTGGCATGTGGCTGCACCGCCTGCCCTTTCTCAAAGGGCTGCTGGGGTCAGGGGCCACTGTGCTGTGCTGTGTGTGTTTTGTCCTGGCCACCCAGCCGGAGCAGGCTGCCTGGATCCTGGGAGCAGGGAGGAATGCACAAAATAACCATTCTGCTCTGCTCAGCTCCTTTGGGGTGGCCCAAGCAGGCTGAAGCATGGTACTACAAGAAACACACTGACCTGATTGAGTGGGGGTTTTGAGGGAACAAAATGATCAGAGGAAGATTTAGACGTGCAGACTCTGGAAGGGATGCCTGGATCACCCCAACAGTCAGTCTGCGGAGGGGATGACTTGAAGGGAGGAAGGGAGAAAAGAAATTAGTGAAAGGCTGTTACAAACAGGAAGGTGCTAGAGGAAATTAGGGGATGAGGGAAAGGCTGTGGGTGCTGTCTACCTGGACTTCAGTAAAGCCTTTGACACCGTGTCCCACAGCATCTCCTGGGGAAACCGGCTGCTCGCGGCCTGTAGGTGTGCGCTCCGGGCTGGGTAAAAGGCTGGCTGGCTGGCCGAGCCCAAAGGGGGGTGGGGAATGGAGCCACATCCAGCTGGCGGCCGGGCACACGTGGTGTTCCCCAGGGCTCAGCGCTGGGGCCGGTCCCGGTTCGTGTCTCTGTCTGTGATCTGGGCGAGGGGATCGAGTGCCCCCTCAGCCAGTCTGCAGCCAACACCCGGCTGGGCAGGGGTGCTGATCTGCTGGAGGGCAGGAGGCTCTGCAGAGGGGTCTGGGCAGGCTGGATCCGTGGGCCCAGGCCGCTTGTATGAGGTTCCACAGGGCCGAGTGCCGGGTCCTGCCCTGGGGTCACACCGGCCCCACGCAGCGCTCCAGGCTGGGGCAGAGCGGCTGGGAAGTGCCTGGGGGGAAAGGGCCTGGGGGTGCCGGTGGGCAGCCGGCTGGGCAGGAGCCAGCACCGTGCCCAGGTGGCCAGGAGGGCCAGCAGCATCCCGGCTTGTGTCAGCAACAGCGTGGCCAGCGGGACCAGGGCAGTGACCGTCCCCCTGCACTGGGCACTGGTGAGGCCGCCCCTGGAATCCTGTGTTCAGGTTGGGGCCCCTCGCTGCAGGAGGGACACTGAGGGGCTGGAGCGTGTCCAGAGACGGGCAGCGGGGCTGGGGAAGGGGCTGGGGCACAAGTGTTGTGAGGGGCGGCTGAGGGAGCCGGGGTGTTCAGCCTGGAGACAAGGAGGCTCAGGGGGGGCTTATCGCTCTCTGCCACTGCCTGACAGGAGGCTGTAGGCGGGTGGGGGTCGGCCTCTTCTCCCAGATAACTAGCGACAGAACAAGAAGAAATGGCCTCAAGTTGCACCAGGGAAGGTTTAGATTGGAGATTAGGAAAAGTTTTTTCACTGAAAGGGCTGTCAAGCATGGGAACAGCTTGCCCAGGGAGATGGTCGAGTCTCCATCCCTGGAGGTATTTAAAAGATACGTAGATGTGGTGCTCAGGGACATGGTTTAGTGGCGGACTTGGCAGTGCTGGGTTAATAGTTGGACTTGATGATCTTAAAAGTCTTTTCCACCCTAAACAATTCAATAATTCTATGAAAATGGGCCATGCTGAAGTTCAGCATCTCTACCCACGTCGCTTCTCTGGTGCTCACTTCCCCAGACAACCAGCCTTCCCTAAGAGAGAAGGCTGCGCTGTCCTTGGCAAGTACAGCAAGGGATGGCCATCCACGGTACGGGTCACAGGCAGAAAGGACAGCTTGTCCTGGGTAAAGCTGTCTCAGCAGACTTCCAGTTTCACCAGGGGTACACAAGTTTGAAGCTAGAAGGAAGGCTGGATGTTCAGATGTGTTCAGGGACTTCAGAATAACCTTGAGGCTTTTGTAAGAATAGCTGTTTCAGAACAGGGGGCTGGCAAAGCTAGCTGCAGAAAACTTTCTTTACATCCTAGACACCCTTAAATTTCTGGTCAGAATACAGTGTGTTTTGCTACTGTGATTCATAGTGAGGTACCTGCTGCTGAAGAGAAGGAACCAATCCCTCCCTCTCTAAGCGCCAAGCAAGGACTATCATTCCCCACACCTAGGAGAGGGGCAGGAGTGCAGCCACCACCCCTCCATGTCTACTCCAGTACTCCAGCAGTGGAAAAGTAGTTGCCCAGCTCAGGGTTCAGTCTCCTTGCTGTCTTTGAGAGCACTTTTGTGCTACATCAAGAATGAGACCCTCCTTGTCTCCCACAGTGGCTGTTTTAACAGAAATATTTGATGTGGAGATTGTCTGAGAAGGAAAATGCGTGCTTAGTTATCCTAAAGGATAAGGTGTTCACCTCCAAAGCTGGAGGTTGCAGTCCCATCTCCCAGTGCCTTCCTGTGCGGGGAAGCAAACACTTTTTCCCACTCCTTTCTGGGAAAAGTTGGCATCGGCAGATGCTGCATGCCAAGAACCTCCAGAGGAGAGGACATGCAAGGCTGTGTCTGCAGGCCTGGTGTGCTTGGGATGAGTGTGGATCTGCAGGATGATCCTCAGGCTGAAGGAGACGCATGGGTTGAGTAGTCTCAGAAGCAGAAGCTAGTGAACCTGCGGAGCTTTAATTTGAAATTGCATAGGCATTTCCATTTTCAAAAACCCTCAGGGTTAGTTAGCATCTGAGCAGGAATCCTGCAGAGCACAAATCCAGATTTGGGTATTTAAATTCCCCATAACCTTTCTGTTTGTTTGAGCAAAAGTAACTTCAAATGTATTTTGAGAATGCAGCTTCCCAAACATGCCGAAAGGCTGCCAACTCTAGCTTCCACATTAACTGGAATAGGCTTAACCAAAATGCATCATGTTGAGCTAAAAGCCTTTGGTTTACCTCGATGGATCTTCTCCTAAGGGCTTTTATGCCCAGACACCTGAGCAAAGTGACCAAATTGCTCCCATGCAATCAGTAGTACTTCAAGGCTAAATACACTTTGTAAATAGAAGGGAAAGACCTAGGTTTTCAACTTGGGCTCAAAGTGATCTGACACCTTGTTATTAAACAGCTTTTCCCATGCTTGCATGACCCTCCTCTCTCCAAACCAGTCCCAATTTCAGCCTCAAACAAAAACTAGGAGGCCACTCAGAGAAATGACTGGAGACAAGGGGAAGCTTTTCCTTCAGCTTGCAGCATTCTCCCCTCTTCTAATGCCAGGTGTACTTTCAAAGCCAGAATGTAAATTTGACCTTAGCCTGCTCTGTTGTAAACTGACAAATTATAGTCATTACACAACCAAAGTAATTTTACATTGCAAACTACATGTTTACAAACACTTCCTATCCAAAGAGAAGCAGAAGGCATAGCTATAAAAGAAGCCCAGAGACTGACGTTCATAGCAGTTCTTAAGGTCAAGAATGTCACCGAGTTGGGATCACAAGCCTCCACTGCACTAACCATTAAACAAAAAGATTTTTGTGAATCCAATAGATCACTGTAAGACATGGTAGATAACCCTGCTTCTGCTAGGGTGACATCAAAAAGTGTTAGTCTGTAGGCTTGGTGTATTTGACCTCACTTCAAGTAGAGGACAACGTCCTCTGAAGCTTTGTCTAGAAAACAACATTTAGAAGAATGTAGAAGACCAATACTATAATTTGTCAGCACCGAGGTTATCATATTTATCTCATCTGGTATACAGCAAATGTAATACCATGCCTTTTGAACAGAGACTGTAAATTAGAAAAAAGAAACAGCTTGTAAGACTTCTGCTTACAAGCTTTTATCCACAAAGACCTGCATACAGCAGGACAACAGAATGGCCTGTCTGCTGCAGGTGGCATTGTCGGTAGCCACCAGATCACAAACTGTAAATCTCTAGGAGAATGCTTTGAATGCTTTTTTAAAAAAAATATTTATTTACAGTCTGTAGAAACTCTCATACCACAAAAGTTCAAAGAGAGCATTTGTCAGAATGAGACAAAGTCCCTTTGTGTGCTTCATGGTTGCTTTTTTATTTGTGCAGAGACTTGGCATATCTTTAACACAAGGATGATTTATCCACAGTAGCTCAACAATAGTAACTTCAGACAAATTTTTGGTTTTGTGGTTGGAGTATCTGTATACTCCCAGTATGTAAAAAAGATCCAAATTGCCTGATAATTTGAATGCTCCTAGGCTAAAAACTTTGAAAACTTCCTTGCAAAACAGATTTAATTGGGAGCAATTTTGTCCAGTCTCTTCCACTCCTGCTCCTTCCCTTTTTGAAGGGCTCATTTGAAAGCAAACAAACAAAAAAAAGAATGCTCCGAAGAAATGCAGGGGTTTATCTTAATTGTCTCACTTGGAAGCTACCTGTCTTTAACTGTGTTATAGCCAGAAATTGCTTCCAATTTACACAGTTACTCCTGTGCTTGAAAACGTCCACAGGCAAACTTCTATGCTTAGTTGTAGTTGTGATGCCCAAGTATGACTGCTCACAGAAGAACCAGTCTGCACTTACATCCATCAAGGCAGTCAGGAAAATCAGCTGACCCTCTTTTCTACTGCCTCTAAGCTTGCTGCTGTCACACTAGCAAGCAGTGACTGCAAATCACCAACATGGTGGCAAAAACTAGCTAATGTTTTTTTACACGTAAAACTTAAAGACTTGCAGTGGCTTGTGTTCAGCACGATGAGCCATGAGCGAAAGTATAAAGGAAGGTGGCAGTGATGTTTGTTTTCATGCCATTGCCAGACAAAGGCGTTTGGAAGATGAGGACTTTGAAAACCTCCCTAGAAGAATTCTAAGAGGTAGGAAGCCAAGTAGCATAACTAAGCAATGATTTTTTTTTTCTAATGATGTAGTCCTTCAGTGTTAAAATTTGAGGCAGGCAAACCCCACCACGAGGGTGCAATGGTAAGGCATGCTTCACTGTAAGTGGCAGAAAACTTTAATTCATGCTCTTGTTCTATAGCTTGAGATGTTGATCTTTGCATCAGTACAATGAAGGAAATAATTTAAACATAATTAACTTGAGCTAACACTGAAACTCTTGGGAACATGATAGTGTTCAATGCAAGGGTTTTTTTAACTTGCTGTTTATCAGGGATGCAATATTACTGTTTGAATTAAGACAAAACTTAACTAAACTTGATCTAAGCAAGAATACAGTTGGGTTTATAATATTATGTTTGCTCAGACTGTAGCTCTAGAATACTTTTAGAGTGGAGAAGGACTAAACTATTGTTTTACTGAAGATTAATATAGCAACTTATTTTTATAAATGCTGTGCAACTTCTCCATTGCTTATGCCTGGTTCTCATGTTCTTGTTTCACTAATTTGTTTTTTGGGAAAAATGCATTATAAATCAATCTTATTGGCATTAGGCTTTGTTCTCTATCTTACAATTAGTAAATGTGTTATTTTATACTTGTATGCCTTTTCAGATAGGCTGTAAAGATAGCTGTTGGGTGCAGGGTGGGGTGGGTGGTAGTGTTTTTTTGAACACACAAAGCACTAAAGCAAAAATCCCTACAGCAAGACTTTTGAGAGACAAGTTAAGGAGAAACTTAGAAATGAAGTGTATTCACATGGATCCTGGGAGAGTGACAGCTGAATGCAGTATTTTGAAAAACAGTACTTTTGTCTTGGACTAACGAATTAGAATATATTTTGGTAGTTCACATGAAACCTATTTCCTTTTGACTGACTAAAAAGACCAAGCTAGATGCCATACCTCTTCCCAATGTCTTCAGAGTACAGCCTTTCATTCCACAAAACCCAGGCTAGTTTTTTTGAACACCACCTGAAGTTTCAAGTACAAGAGGAGAGGAGAGGAGGGAGTTTGGTTGTGTACCTGCCTCCAGCAGAAGATACTCCCGAGAGCAACTTCGCTTTGGGATTCACACAGATGTTCAAGAGTTCAGGGCCAGGCCTGTCCCCACATTAACTCTTAACACCTTTGTAGGAAGAGATCTCACTGTAAACTGCTAGGAAAACTAAATGAACAGTAACAATATTTTTGGCTGGAAGGCTTCAGATCAGGTACCGATTCCCTCCTCCTATGTGCAGTCAGCTTCCCCCTTGCAAACTGTCTGCAACCTGCAGCCCTGCTACAGGATCCACCTGTTTGGTTGTGAAACACAGGCCATGCAAGGCATCTCCCCTGAAAGGCTTTGTGAAAACAACCCCAAACTTCAAGGTGGAGCCAGTAGCTCGAAAACAGCTTTATCTTTTTTTTTAGGGTGTTAGGTGCTGGAGGTGCCACTCTCAGGTTCCAGCCACCCTGAAGACAAGCCTGCAGCCCATGGCACAGAGGATGGCCTTGCAGAGTGCACTCACCTAGTGGTCCCTCAGAGCCCTGAACACCTGATCCAACACCAACCCAGTCAAGAGACTGAAGTGTAATACCTAAATTAGTTGTATGCATGTACCAAAACCCCAAACATGAGGAAAATTTGGTACTTTCCCAGAATTAGGCATTAAAAACACTAAGTAAAAGTCTAACTTTTGACTCACCTAGGTTCAACAACTTGAAAATCAAGTAATCTATCGAAGTGCCACATATTTTGGGAAGGGGGTGAGGGAAGAAGCAGGTGAAGGGTTTTCTATATGGATTGAGGTGACCCAAAATGAAAGGAGTTGTGCAAAATAGCCAGCTCAGAGACCTGTTTCCCTGGTCTATGCTGTTCATGTGCATCAGCACACACTCTCTGGCCCTGGGAAGGAGCACACAGCATTTCTCCATTGAGGCTGGCTAGCCTAGTTGGACCTATTCAAGCATGCAGATTATATTCCGCAGGCTACCTCCATTTTTTTCGCAAGTTCTAAAAAAAAAAAAAAAAAAAAAAAAGCTCTGTGCCCTTCCCTGCACCTAGCTCTTTCAATCAGTTCTCTCCCCTTGCAACCTACCTCCAAAAAAATCCCCTTGGCAGCCTGTTAGACACAATTCCTCTTGCTCTGAATCACCACTCCTGTGCAGAAACCCCCATAAGTGGGACTGTATGTGCAGCAGCCAGCAATCCCACCCCTATAGCCCCTGCAGGAGGGCAATCTCCAGGTGTCTGTGTGTGATTGCCTGCTGCTACGGGGGGGGTGGGGGTGGGAGGCAGGGCGCACCCAGCTCTGAAAATCCTGGTAGGGTACCAGGAAAGGCTGAATTTGCCAAACGGGCTAGCAGAAGGCAGAAAAGCAGGATGTGACTGTAAATCAGAAACCAAGCAGCTTTGTGCAATTAAAGCAAGATGGGTCTGGCCTGAGTTTAGCCTTTTGGCTGGGGATGAGAAGGTGCTGAGATGCTGCCTAGGCTGGGCATGGTGTTTTGGTATGCTGAGGCTATGATGTGGCCACATTGGCATTGCCCTGGAAACAGTGAGAAAGCCCTGCTCTGGAGGCTGCTTTACAAATGGCTGCTGGTGGCAATTGGACATCTGGAAACCACGTGAAAGCTGCAGATGGTGGAAATGTGGTACGTGGGAAGCATGTGAATTGCTCAGTAAGCCTCTAGGAACAGTGATGGAAACTCCTACGTGGTAGAGATCTTCCTTGGGTATCTCAGGAAGGATTTCTCACTCATCACAGTGCAAGCTAGAGCTTACACTCATGCAAAAAATATCAATGTTATTTCTGGATAGGGAGATTGAGTCACCTTTCAATTTTAGGTAAATCTGATGGGCAGTCTGTGCAACAGAGAAATAGGAGTAGAATGGCATTTATAGGTCACATAATACAATCCCCAACAGCAGGTACAACCATACCATCAAGTCCTGTTGACAAAGCAATCTCACCTTGACTTTAGAAGCTATTTTACTACTGAAAAATTGTCACAGGAGCATGATTCCTTTCTCAGAGTATTAGGAGGTATGTGAGAACGTAATTTGAGTTGTCTTGTCTTCCCACAGTCTTTAGACAGTTATGGGGGAAAAGACAAATCCTGTAACTTAAAATTATATTGATTTTTTTCCCCAATTAATATTTCCTGTTTAAGATTGCATCATTTATAAAGGTTAAATTAATCCAATACTGCCAGTTTACCACAAATTTTGTTCTTGGTATTAATTGTGCTGTGAACTCAGGATGTTCTATGCTTTAGTCCTGGTATTTGTTTAAATTTCCTTCATTTTTCCTTTGTACTGGTTGTTCTAGCAGACTCTGGCCAGAAGACTACTTCCCTGGGAGTCTTGTCCTCAAATTTGTAACAAGTATGTTTAAGAACCAGCTGTGATTCCCAGGTGAGGGGAATAAGAAGCACCTGCAAGTCTGTGTCACAGAGCCTGAAGCCCAGCATATTTTGCCCTGCAGTCCTTACCTCTGATCAAAAGTGGGTCATTTTGGTAATAATTCAATATTGTGTCACAAATCATAGAAAAGGCTAGATTGAAGACCTCTTTATGAGGGATAATTGAGGCTTTGGGTGGCCAAAAGATTGGCATCTTTTGAGGATGCTGGAGAATGGAATTACTGCAGCAACCGTTTCTGCAAGCATTCCCTCTTACCTCTTTGGCTTTGACGAGAAGAGCTAGGCAGGGCAGTCCTCCTAAAAAGGTGGTTTGTGGCTTTCCTTCAGACAGGGAGGAAAAATCTCCTTGCATGATCTCTCATTAGGTGACGTGGAGAAAGGACAGCTGAAGTGCTGTCTGCACAGGTCCATCTCTGTAAATTTAAAGCAATTGAATATGGTGTTCATTATTTTCCTTACAGATATCGCTCCTTTACATTGATTTACTTTCTGTAGCATCTGCTAGAAAATGTAATGGTTTAGACACCTGTAGTGAATGTTCCTATTAACCAGCTAAGAGAGGTTTTGCAAGCTCTGTTGGCCAATTCCCAGTTCCCACAACACAGATTTTGCAGGCACTGGCCTCTTTGCTCAGTTGCGATAGTCAGCATGTTGAATTGATTTTTATGTTAGTTGATATTATTGCTGATGACTTGACCAGAGTATATCCCCACACCTTTCTGATCCCCACCTGAAAGCAGAAATAAAATCGGCTGCAGGGTTTGTGGTTTATCTTTTCAGAGCGGACAAGAGGAAATGATGGGGAGAGAAAGCTGGTCTGTGGAGAGGAAAGATTTGCACTCCAAATGAGGGAACAGCAGCAGGAGGAGTTTGTGGGAAGGGACTGTTTTCCAGAAGCCTTCATAGGGTGTTTTGAGAGGGGAGGGTGGCTCATGCAGTGACCATGAGTGCCTAATAACAGGCAGGAGGACTGTCTTCTGTCAGAGGCCTATCACATTCCAGAGTCCTGTGCTTGGTTTCTTAGTGCTGATGATGTACAAAACTATCTGGTGTTTTGAGGAAGAAAGGATCACGTGATGGAGGAGGAGGAAGCAGGGGGAATAGATGAGAGGATTAAATTGAATATGCAAGCTAGTTTGTGTGCTTTTTGATCAGTTGATTTAAGGAAAAAACAAAAAGAAGTGTTTTTAAAATCATGCAGGGAAACTGCTGCCTTTCATACCCAAGTCTTATTTTCAGACATGTTATCCATTACCAATAAAATAAATCTGCATGTTAGCTACAGACATCACTGGGGTGAACACACATCTGGCAAGGTAGTGTTCAAATTCTGTCCTGCCTGACGTTCAAATCCCATGCCATGTGGCTGGCTTGAACTTCAGAAGTGGATTACATCAAGCCACAACCACTTCTGCCTCAGGAGGTACAGTTGTAGACTCAGTGACTGGGGCTCCATTTCCTTTTCAGAAGCCTACATTTCAGATCTCATAGAGGTAATTGGGTGTTGAGAGAAGAAGCCATTCTTTTAGGCGGTATTATGTATGAAAAACTTAAATAAAGAGCACAAGGAAGCTGACACTCAGGTACTGAGCTGGTGGTAGTTTTGCCATGACTTCTTCCAGGACTTTTGGTTAAGCATTCATTTTTGCCTATGAAAAAAAACTTTTTGCAGAAGCTGGTTGACCAAAATGATGAAACCATGCAAAGCCAGAAGTCACTTCTTTCCTTTTGAGACTCAAGGTAAAGTGTCATTTTTACGTGTTTAAAATAGCATATGCTAATTACAGATGGACAGTGTTGCTGACAGATACTTATCAGTACCAGTCTGCATAAATCAGTGAAAAGCTGAGACACATTAAATCTGTGTCTTAACCCTGCAGTAGAGGTTTTACAATGCATGAGTGTGCTGAGCGAGGACCAGGTAACTTCTGATTATAGATAACAAAACACAGTTCATGCTATCCTTGAGACCACATAAATACATCAAGGCTGTAGCTTATGTCTGCTACAGTTTCATCTGTGTGGACACTGGATGTCATGTTTATTTTAACCGGGTGTTTTCCCACTTTTCTTAGTAAGTAGTCTCCTAAAGAATGATCCAGTGGAGATGTTGAGCCTGTGTACTAGGTTTAAGCCTACTGAGAAGGCATGGGCTCTTCCCAGCCGTGTTTCACATGGCTTGCTCAGAAGTAGCCCTTAGCCACGTAGCAATCTACTACAAAAAATTCTCATGATCTACTTTTGAAATAGTCAGAAGTTTGGCTAATAAGAAATCTCTTTGGACTACCTAGCCAATGTGCTACAATTACTTTACTTGGAGATGGAGGACACACAAAAAATGCTTTTATGTTTGAAATGAAATGCCCTTCCTAGACTGTAACTTGAAGGGAGACTGATGATGTAAGTTGCTGTTAACAAGGCTGCCGCAGGCACTGACAAGATTTTTTTGTTGTTTCTTAAAACTAGTTTTATATGACATGGCTAATAAGATTAGAAGGGCTTCAAGTTGCCTGATCTGTTCATGGGCAAAGGACTGTCATAGAAATTACTCCTTCTCTACAGTAAGCTACGTACATATCTAAAAGCTCCAGACTCCCTCCAGGTACCCACGAGTAATTCTAATGATGCTGAAGAGGAAGGGACTTCAAGTTCTTCCAGTGTAATGTTAGTCATAGGAGGATATAGCTCTGTTTTGAGTGAAAATGTGGGGGTTTTAAGGAACAAATGTGTATAAAGTGGCTGTAAATACATTAAGGCTAGGAATTAAATGGAAAAAGTATCTTGCCATGGAAACAGTAAGTTTTTGGAACAGCCTTTCTAAGAAGTGACATCAAGCTTCATACAGATCATCCAGTAACTCTTCCTTTTTTTCCACAGAACTTTAGTAATTTAGCCAAAGGGTTAACCTAGCTTGTCATTTTCAAAGGGCATGGTAAATAATAATAGTAAGTAGTAATAAATATTTTTAACTAACGTGTTTCTTGTTAATTACCTGTCCACTCTTTGAAAGCTGGAATAAAAGCAGTTCCCTAGTGATTTAGGAAATTAAGAGTGTTCTAAATTTATTTAGTCTCACAGTTTTCTGTACTTACTGAAGTCTGTGCCATGACAGACGCAGGTTATCTGCAGGTATACATAACAGAAACCTGTGATGGCAAAAGTTTTGTTTGGTTGCTTTGGTTGCTCACTGGAAGAGAGAACATTAGCACCGAATTTGCATCTTGATAAATCAGATGCTTTAGCTGATGTGGAAACTACTTGTTAAGAAAGCTACAAGAAAGCCCTTTTAGTTGTAGCTTTATAAATCCCTTTTCTTTGCTTGTAAACGCATTCTTTCTCTTTGCTCTGCAGAATTGTAAGAGAAACCCTTTGGAAGACTCTCTGGCCCTTAGACTATTCCATGAGCTTGAAGCTGTTCTTGGATTAGATTATCTTCCTGGGAAATCGATGGCGGTGTGGGAGTTCGTTTATCTGCAAGAGTGGATTGCATGCCTGAGGTTTCATGGCTGCTTTGTTCCAAAAATGATGTGTTTAAAAATAAATAAGGTACATAACCCACTTCACTCAGTTTTCTTCCAGTGGGAAGCTGACCTCCAGGCCTCGGATTTTTCCTATGCCTTGGTCAAGCGACAAACAAATTTAAGTTCACAGGAAGAACTAATTATATTACTGCTACATCTAAAATAGAGCAATGTATGGGGTTTTATTTGATCAGTCATTTCAATCTTTCCAAGCTACCATTATGGCTTTCTGTGAAAGCCTGTAAAAATAAAAATATCTTAGACAAAAATAACACTCCCTCATTCTAACACTGTGGAGTGTCTCAGTACATATTTGGCACATCCTCTGAGGCTGTATCAACAACAATCCAAAATAGGCTGCTGTAAAAGACGAATCATAAAAATAAGCAGTGTTTAGTGTCTCGTCCTGTATCCTCTGAGGCTTCTGACACGTACTAAGTATAATCTACAATGCTCACAGGATAAAAGAGTGGACATTAGAGGTTGTGCGGTGACTGTCAAGGTCAAAGTCAGTTCTGCAAAAGAAACTCACTGAATCCTTGTATGTTATTTTCAGAGCTAAGGGACCTTGTTTAAAACAGTCTTTCCTAAAATCACCTGCCTTAAAGACTGCATTAATACTTAAAGATATTTCTCTTCTGGGCAAAACACCATAAAATTCACTTTTTCAGCCTGCTTGTTTTGAAATTTGATGTACACCTTTAAAGGCTTGTCTTTTATATGCCATGCAAAATGGTAAGACACCTTGGAACAACAAAAACACAACTGGAGGTCTGTAGAACTGAACTGGCATCACTGACGCCATTGCAGGTGAAGCATACCGCATAACCTTTTTTTTTTTTTTTAATTTCTCCAGAGGCACCAGATGGCAGCATTTTCCCCTCACTCTGAGTGTGATCTCATCCTCTCGGATTCACTCCTGGGATCATCAGGCTTTGAGGCTGCATAAGCCACAACGACCTCAACTGAACTGCGCCTCCTCTGTGGCCACCTGCTCGTTTTCCCACTTTCATCGGACATGTGGAGCCACATTCAGGTGGCCTGAATGCAATCCAGCCCTTGAAACTGTGGTTTGCCTTTTGCCAGTGCAAGTTTGAGAGGCCATGAGAATCATTAACGTACAGGCACGTAAAAATTTAGACCTAGTGAATATGGCTCCAAGCTCTAAAATTTCCATATCCTCTAAATATTAAGTAGCATGCAGTTAATTTGATTTTTTTAACTACCTGCTCTTTCCCATGTATGTGCATGCACAATGTAATTTTTGTTTACAAGCAAGTTTTGTGTGTGCTCCTTTCTATCAATGCTTTACCTTTGAATCTTGTAATACTATTTAATTGTACATCAATTATTTATGAATACTTATGCGGGACTACACTTGTAACCTCTTGTCCTGGTTTCAGCTGGGATAGAGTTAATTTTTTTCTTAGTAGCTGGTGCAATGCTGTGTTTTGGATTTGGTGGTTGATAACAGCACTGATGATTTTGGTTGTTGCTGGGTGATGTTCATACTAAGTCAAGGACTTTTCAGTTTCTTAGACCCTGCCAGCAAAAAGCCTGGTGGGGCACAAGAAATTGGGAGGGGGCACAGCCAGGACAGCTGGCCCAAACTATCTAAAGGGGTATTCCATACCATGGGACATCATGCTGAGTATATGGGGGGGAGAGCTGGCTGTGGCCTGTTCATCTCTGCTTGGGAACTGGCTGGGCATTGGTCAGTGGGTGGTAAACAATTGTATTGTGCATCACTTGTTTTTTCTTCTTTCCCTTTGGATTTTATTCCTCTCCCTTTCTCCCCCCTTTTCATTATAACTGTTGTTATTATTATTATTATTGGTTTGGGGGGTTTTCCCTCCTATTTTATTTCAATTATTAAATTGTTCTCATCTCAGCCCTCAAGTTTTACATCCCTTTTCCAATTCTTCTCCCCATCCCTGTGAGGGGAGGGGAAGTGAATGAGCAGTTGCTTGGTACTTAGTTTTTGACTGGGGTTCAACCGTGACACCTCTGCAGCAAGAGTTCTCTATCTGCACAAATAATCTGAGGCAGGGCAGGGATTTTGAGAACTTAACTTTGCAAGCTATGGTTTCTTTGCAGTTAGAGATGTGGCCTAAAACTTTGTGGCCTGGGAATTCTGTTGTTGCACCGTCCCCTGTCCTGCTGCTTCCCCTCATCCTCATGTTCCTGCTTATAAATCCAGTGCTCCATTATCAATGGTTTTGTCACAGAAGAAAAAAACCCCACATTATGTTCAGCTGTAACAAACTATTAATGAATCACCCACTTTTGAACTCTGAACCTGCAGCACTGGGATGCAAATGTTTATTTACTTGAACTATGTGACTAACATTAACAGACAGCAGAAAAGGGCTATTTATCCAAAATGGGGCTGGGTTGCTGGGCCCCAGAGGGTGAAGGAAGAACAACCTTGGCTGCTGCTTTCTTTCACTGTTACTCCACTGGGTTGCTGGTGTTTCTGCTGTGATGACTCTGTTGAAGCTTTACAAATGCTATGAGCTCAGCAGCAGACTATTTGTGGATTGTTTATTAACTTCTGACAAGTGGCCCGTTATTTTTCTGAAGCACATATGTGACAAAGGATTTTTTTTCCCCCCAAATTTCAGCCAAATTCAACATGAGTGTCACAGGACAGGAACACTAGACCCTCCACAACTCCACCCTTCCTCTTAGTTAATACCAAAAGTTATCTATAAACAAGAAGGAAGGAGGGAGGGAAGCATACGTCTCAAAGGAAGTCATAAGAATCTTGTATCGTGAAAATGTTAGGCTGCGTAAATTTGGAAAACAGTGCAATTTTCTTCTGTTGAAAATATTCTAATGAAAAAAAAAGTTAAAATGCTCTCAATTTTCTTTCACTTTCTTGTAGCAATTTCTTTCCAGTTTTGGATTTGCCTGTACTTTGGTGTTAGCTAATATATGCAAACGGACAGATGTAGCTTTACTGCCCAAAATGTATGAAATAAATGCAATGGAAGTATGCAAGTATCTCGTCTAAAAGCTGAGTGGCATTGCACCATTGAAAGACAACTGTGTTAGCTTTGCTTTACCTTCTAATAAGAGAGACAAATAATTCTAAATGTATCTCCATGGTTTTAATGATTGATGCAATCCTTGATCGACACACAGTTGCTTTGTAAAGTGGAAGAGAAATTAATTGTAAATACTTTCTTTTGTCTAACTATAGCACTGCAACTACCAACTAGCACCTTCTCTGACAAAGATAAGCAGGTAACCATGATGAGCTTTGCAAGAGGAAAGATGTTGAGAAGGTAAAAAGTGTCTGGTGTCACTCAGTACGGATCGTTACAGCTTGCCATTATTTATTATGGAACTGTGACTACTGACCGAAACACGGGGACTATAAATAGGAATGTGATGAGCGTTAACTGCGCAAGAAGAAAAAAGCGATGTAACTTGGCACACAGCAAAACTTGTATCTGGCGTACAGCTGTCTGTGCAACTCCCACTGCCATCCTGGAGTATTTTTGTGATTTCCCACTAAGTTTACCTCTACTGATAATGAATTAGGAACAGCACCATCTCTGTAAGCTTTGATTCTTACTTAGTAGAGCTGGCTAAGATAATCTTGTTAATCCTTTACATATGAAAGATGCAAGTATCCTCCCACACATAAATTACAGAGAGAAGATTTGTTTGTTTTGTGAAGTGTAACTGCTATGTACCATTCACAGACTGCACAGAATCATAGATTATCTCAAGCTGGAAGGGACCTATAAGGATCACTGAGTCCAACTCCCTGCTCCTTGCAAGGCTACCTAAAACTAAATCACATGACTAAAAGCGTCATCCAGAATACTTTCTGGAAAACTGCAGAGATGCCTTTTTGTAACTCCTCTCTTTTCACAACTAAATCCTTGCTCTATAGGACTGTTGGGGTGTCTGTGAGATCAGAGAAGGCTGTCTCCTGGCCCCTCAGGCCCATAGTGGTGGTGTTAGCCCTTCCAAGATTACAGATGTAGGAACAAAGATGCATTTGAGAGGCATCTTGCACAGTAAGTGACATAACTGTAGGAACAAGATGATGAAAGCACAGCTTCCCCTTGCTGCAGACCAGAATGAAAATATACCAAACAGGGCCAAATTCTGCATGCGTTGCATGGTTGCTTCTACACCGACATGGGTTACTAAGCAAGAATGCACCTGTAAAAATTTAGGCATGCAAAAAGCCATGTGTGTTTGCTTTAAATGGGCTGAGCTACAGATCTTGGTTGTTTTGTAGCATAAACATACCTCCACCAACTTCAAGCTTAGCCTTCACTCCAGGGACAAATTATTACAGTCTGTTATGTGATAGAATGTAACTCAACACACATGCTTTTACCTCTGTGTATACATCACTCCATGATGAATACAAAACATGGGGAGTGACCTCAAAAGGCACCCCGTGAAAGCAAATCTATAGTTTCATGTTTTGGTCCTCCTCATTTTCCCTTCTTGATCTTGTAACATTTCTCATACAGCCTTAGCTGTAGACAACTGCAATTTTTTTTCCATAGCAGACAGTGACAATTACTTCTGCTAGAGTATGATGTGGGAAGAGGAGGCTGCGAAGAGCAATTAGGTAGAGAGAAAGTGGTTGGGGATGAGGTTGTTAAAATGCTCTGTGTCTAAAAAGTCAGGAAAAAGAGGCATTTAGTTAGGAGGGACAAAACAAGATCCACATGGCAAAAATTTTAAGTTTTTTCCAGGGACGTGAGAATACCGATTGTCTAAGAGCTTCTGCCACCGGTGATATTACAGTTGCTGTGATAGGAGTATGGTTGGCATACCGTGCATGATTTCTGTCTCAGTGCCTATACTTCCTTGACTATTCTGCACAGAAAAAGTACAGTTATTGCAAAGTTGGTCCCATTCCAACCCAAACTATAGCCTGTGCTGTTGTTCTGAGTTGGGCTAAATCTTGCTCCTGTTAATACAGTGAATTAGGGATGTCTGAAGATGCCTCTAACAAATAAAGGCAGCGTTGTATTGTGTAGGCAAGGAAGTTATAAGCTTCACCTTGCTTATTTTGTTTTTCAGTTGGGAGGAGTAGGGTTTGTTTGGAGTTATACTTTTGCCTTCAATCAGTGCTCCTTAGCAGCTGAATTAGAGTTAGCTTCACTCCAGACATCCATGAGTCTTAAGCAGAGGCCTCCTCCACCTAAAAGGCAACAGGATGGTTTCCACTGCCAGCTGAAGAGCAGTATATTAACCAGTAAAAACATTAAGTGGATTTACATGTTCGATGCTAACAGCCAGAGAAGGAAGACTGGATAAATGGCCTACTACATTTGCCCTCAAGTACAACAGTACACAGCTTCGTTTAGTAAGACCCCTTAGCAAAGGGAAGTGGCAATGGTCCTGGTTCCTGGTGCTTGTGATAATTTGCCAGCGAAACGCAAGGTCTCGGATGGTTTGTGTATTGTTTATTGCAGCTTTTACCCCTGTAGCCAGATTCTCTGAACTGCTGCTTAGTCTTTTCAGTGAAGACTTCAGAAGGGATTTTCATTGATGAAAAAATTTTCATTTTCCAAACAAAACTTCTAGGGGGTGAAGAGCTGTTAGCAGCCGATTGCTCAAAGGAGGCAAGTTTATAAGTGACTGGAAAAAGGCAGAAGTGTATCTGGTCACGTATGTGTGGACAGACACACCTTTGCACCGTTCCTCAGGAGCATCCAAGCAGATGAAGCTTGTCCCAAGGTTGCAGTGACCGCTTGCACCACGTGCGGCTAAACCTGCATTTTGCCCTGCTGAAAAAAAGTCCTTTTGCTGTTGGGAATTTAATGAACTTCTGGCTTAATTAGGAAAAGAGTAACAGATGAGATGTGTGGGTAAGCACAGATGTACAATCCTCTTTGTGGTTGATAGCAGGGATATCCAGAGGACTTTCCCTGGATGTACGCTTGAGGAAAACTTAAGGGAAACCACACTAACCCCAACCTGCAGGTGGCTGCTTTGGCCCTGCGTTGACCTCCTGGCATTTCCATCCTTGTCCCACAGCAGGCTCCTGGCTGGGATGGATGGCTTGCCTGCTCGGCGGGCTGGGCAGCGTGTCAGCTGCTCGGGCCTGCGGTGTCAGGGCTGGTGGCGGGCACAGAGGGGAGAGGGCAGGGCCCTTCAGTGCCAGAGAAGCGGGATTTCTCTCAGAGAACAGGGAGAAAACAAACCAACCAAGCGTCTGCCCGGGAAACCCACCGCTCTGAAAAGTAATATAATTCTAAAAAGCCCCAGAACCAAGAAGGGGGCCTGTATGTCTGTCGAGCTGACCTGGTCTGGGTGAGGAGAGGAGCCCCTCGGCGCGCTGCCTTCCCGCTGAGGAGAGGGGGCGGCGGGCCGCTACCTGAGGGGCTGCTCCCGCGGCCCGCCATTACGGACCGGCTCTCCTCAGGCGGCCTCGCCGAGCCGCGGGAGCGGCGGTGACCGCAGCCAGCCGGGAGGAGGAGGAGGAGCGGAGGGAGGAGGCAGCGCCGGCAGCCGGGCGGGGAGGGGGCACTCGGCGCCGCGGAGGAGGAGGAGGACTAAGATGGCCACCAGCCGCCGCGGGGAGCGGCCCCGCTCCCTCCGCCCCGCCTCGCGCGGTCCCCTCGGCCCGGCCCGGCCTTGATGGGGCCGGAACGACTCCAGCGCCCGGACGCTGCAGCGGCGGTGGCGCCTCCCGCCGGAGCCCGCCCGGGCCGCAGCGGGGGAGCCGCCCTCCCGGCCTGGCCCGCACCGCCCGGCCGCGGACACTCCGTCGCGTAACTCCCCCCCCCGCCTCCCGCCGAGCCGTGCCCGTGGAAAGGAGCGGAGAGAATTTTGACGAGAGGAGAGACCGCCCGCTGCCCCCTCCGCGGCCCGGCGGGCCGGGCCGGGCACGGCGGCACCGACAGAGACCCCCGCCGCCTCCCGGTGAGTGCCTGGCGGCCCTGCCCGCTCCCCGCGCCCCGCCGCTTTGTTGCACCGCCGCCGGCCCTGGCCCCGCTGCGGGGAGACCCGCCGCCGCCCCGCGGGCCCGGCGCGGCGGGCTGCGGCCCCCATCCCTGCCGGGGTACCGGCCCCGCTTGGCTCGGCCCGGCCGCAGGCCGCGGCGGCCGCCCCGCTCCCCGGGGATGCCGTGCGGGCGGCCGCCTCCCTCCGCCGCCGGCTTGGAGGAGGGGGCGGCGGTGCAGGTGCCTCGGGTGATGGATCACTGTCACTGCGCGGGCAACCCCCCACCCCCCGTTGGTTTTTTAATGCTTTATTTCAGCGGCCGTTCTCTGGCCCTGGCCCCCGGGGCAGGGCAGCCTGCGGGGCGGGGGGCTCGCCTCCGCCGGGCTGAGGCGGGCGGGCAGGGGGGGCTGTGCCGGGGCCCCGGCCTGGTGGGGGGGACCGAGGGAAGCCCCGGCGGAGCACCGCGGGCGCTGCGGCGGCGCTGGGCCGCTCGGGCGGCCTTTGTTGTGGCCGGGGAGGGCGGATTTCCCGCGGGGGTCCCGGCCCCGGCGGAGGTGCGGGAGGGGGCCCGCCCGCCCCAGCCCTTGGGTGCGTGGGGGTGGCGGGCAGCCGGGCCGCGGGGTTGCCCGCCCGCCGCCGCGGGAGTAAGCCCGGCTCGCAGGCGGAGAGGTGGGTAGCTTGTCCCCCTTAATTTCATTTTTTAAAAATGTAATTAGTTATTTTGGCGGCAGTTCTCGACCCTGTGGTGCGTTAGGGGCGCTCGGGTTAACGCACCCGGCGAGTTTCTCCCCGGGGACGGGGAGGTTGTGGCTCCCGGGGTGCCCGGAGCACGGTGCGGGGGAGGGGGGGGGGTGGGTTTGCAGAGGTGCTGAGGTACCTGCTGCTTGTCTTCAGCATGGTGTTTGCCCTGCAGTTCTGGCAGGTGATTCGCATAGGCGAAGAGGTTTGCATAGGGGCCGGTCAGTGGTGCTGGGCACTGAGACCTTGTGTGATGTTCATTTTGAAAGATTGAGACCGTAGTTTCTAGCTGTGCTTATGTATGCCTGCACAGAGAGGGTCTTATAGACGGAACAACACAGAGGACTAAATGTATGTATTTTGACTTGTAGTTTCATGAATAATCTAACTGAAATTTCTTGGCTGACTAGAGTAACTCCCAAGGTTTCAGTATAGACCTGTGAGTTCTGGCTTTATTTTAATGATTGGATTTTGATTACTTGGCAGTGTAGGTTTGTGACGAGATCTGTGCATGTCCATGTATTGGACCGTGAGATTTTGCTATGGAAAACAAATCGTACATTTCCTGTTAAGAAAAGTAAACATTGAATGTTGTAGCAAACAGAAATAATTAGCTAAATCATAAACTGCACCAGAGCTGTGTTGCTGCCTGGTACCTGTGCCTCTTTGACCAGTATATGGCTGTATGATGTTCCTGAGCTCACAGGCTCCCATGGATCCAGGCTGGTTTTGCAGAGAGCCAGGTTGATTGCATCCTTGGCCCATTTTGGTGACAAGTTAGTGGTGTATTGAAGTAGGCTGTGTGAACAAACTGGACAGTTTGCGTGAACTGGCATTTCTGCAGTGTTTCTCTCATCCGTAATGCTGGTAGACTTGCAGCATTTGCAGATACAAAACTTACTGATGTGCTAATCAACCAAATCCTTTTCTGTGCTTTTAGGTTATGGGCAGGCATGTTTACGAAGCAGAATGCATTGGGTGCTGGAAACATGCATCCATGTTAATCCATGGCATCGTGCCTTTGCTCCATGATCCTGGTCAAGAAGTGCTGGTGATCTTAACTTGGGGTGCATATTTGGACTATGAGTCGGTGTCTATGCACTAAGCGGTGTGGGTCTGTCGAGGTCAATTTGAGCCATCTCTGGAATACTCAACACCTTTGATAGCAATGTGTTTTGGGTAGAAGAGTGCCTCAAATATCAGTGGTGGTAGGCTACAGATCAGATAGTGGTATTCTTCAGTTTGGTATTCTAGAAAGAAGCTAGGAACTGGACGTGTTTGTTCACTCTTCCAATTTGCTGGGCAGTTTTAGGCTGCTAGACTTGGATAAAAATGTAGTATGTTTTGGTTATATAGTAACAACTATGTTGCAGCTCTTAGCCAGCTGATTATCTATTTGTTCAAGTTAAAGCAGGTTAAGGACAGTGCTGCTGTCTTTTTTTTTTTTTTTTTTTTTTTTTTTTAGTATCTTCAGCACGTGTTTAAAAATGTATTACAACATGTTTATGTCAAAGTTTTAAGTAAGGATTAGTATGTCCAGTGGATTGATTGTTTGTCATTTGGTGCATCAAGATCAGCTACTTGGTAGTATTGTGTGGTATCAGTACTATGGGAGAGGAGATCTCATTTCTTTCTTTCAAAACAGTAACAGAAGCATGCTAAATAACAAAACTATAATAATATTCTTAATATACTCAACCTGGAAATAACAAGGTTAGTTCAGAAGGCTGCATTATGTTGTTGCATCTTGCTATGTGAGTTGGCTGAGAAGGTATGCTGCCATCTGGGTGGGTATGAAAACCTTGGTATTTAGCTCTGGTTTGCTGGAGCTAGACTGCCAGAAGTAGTATACAAGGTGAGCAGGTCTTCAGAATGTACCAATGTGGGCTACTTTTGGAGGAATTCAGCAATGCGTTTCACTTCTGCCCATCTAAATATTTTGTAGTTTTCTATAAGTGTTCAGCTGGATTTTTGTAGCGTAGGGAAAACTTCGTGGATGCTCTATGTGCAGAGTATGGGATGAGTGTGGGCAGATGTTCTGCTTGCCCTTTGAAATGCTCAGGACTGTCATGAGATTGTTTGGAAATTTTGGTGTTGGAACATGATGTTTCACTTCCCAAATGTTGATGTTAACTGTTTTGTAGCGTTGAGTTGTGGTGTTTTACTTGGGTTTCTGAGGATGTGCTAAGCTGAGGAATGTAAAGAAAAGCCAGTAGTTCCCTCTCTGACAGTGAAATTGCTGAAGGACAAATCTGCTGATGTTGATAAGCAGTTTCATTTGTGTTTGTAAGTGATTTTAAGTTCCTATTGCAAAATAGTGGAAATACTGTTTCAGCAGTGGCCTTTGACTTGCAGGACTTCCTGCTATAAGGAAGTCTTGTATCATTTGCCAAAAATAAACAGATTTTGGAGAGGGCGGATATGGTATGCTGTGAAAAACCTTAGAGTCTTAGTCACAATTTACCCCCTAGTGCTTGCCTTTCTGATAATTAGAATTGTGGAAGTCTGTTACTGGATATGTTACTGGAATGAAACTTGCATTTTGAAATGGGAAATAGAATCTTTCGTTGGTCCATAGTACAATTTTTGGGTACGCGTGAAGGGGGAAAACTTCATGCCTTTCATACTGAAGCTTTTAACTTCACTGGTTTCCTCCTTGATTCTTCTTTGTTGTTGTTACTGCAAATTGCAATAGTACAGCATTTAAAATGCCCAAGTTGTGACAAATACTTACGTTATTAGTTTCTTTGAGTTATTGGCAATGCTGATTGCTTTTTAAAATACTTTTTTTGTTACGTATGTGTCTTGAGGGAGCTATAACTTGAGTTATAACTGTAAGCCTTCTCGCACCCTTCAGTGTCAAAGGGACTGAGGCGTGCTGATGTAAGATTGTCACGTCTCCTGGAACAGCTTGCAGTTTTAACTTTGTAATTTGGTTAACAGTTTTAATCTTGTAATAAACAGTTTCATTCTTGTATAGCTCCTGTTATCTTCTACTGGAGATTTTATATCCTTTTACTGGGCTGTTTGCACCTTGTCCAGGCTGAGTAGGAGAAGACAGGACGTAATTATAAGGCCCCTATGCACATTTGTTTTAACCAGCTGTTCCACAGCCAGTATAGAAAGTGTTGCCATATCCTATATTCCTGTTTGTACTCTCATGTGCCCGAGCTTCTCATGTTATGTACAAAATTCTGCTAGCGGCTTGTAACGTTTTAACTGAAGTCATTGGAGTCATTGGTGTGGATGTGAGAGCAGCATCTTGGCTCAGGTGATAGCACTGCAAACTTTGCAAGACTGAATATGCATTATTGGTGATCCAGCCTTGAGAGCATCTGTTTGGCAAGCGAGCCACGTTTCGTGGTGCAGTAGTGCAAGCTTTTGCTTGTTGGTTGCGTCCCCTGTTCTTCTGTGATATTACAGGCAAGTGTGTACAGCGCCTTTTTTTTTTGACAGTGAAAAATAACACAGTACCTACAGACTTTTTTGTTTGGCTCACTTATCGGATGGTGGGGGTGATTATTTCAGTTAGATGATCTGTAGCACAGTTGCTGCGTATCTTGCTTGATTTTTATCCTAACACTGTATCAGACCTTAATGGGCAAAGGAGGAAGAAGAAATACTGTATAAAATTGTTGGGTTAGTATTGCGTAGCATCTTCTTTCTCGAAGTGGCTTGTTTAAACTTTCTATGTTGATTTGATACTCATGTGTAATTAAAGGAATTTTTGTATGAATGGTGAAGAGGGAACAATCTTTAGCTAACTGGATTGTAGCATACATGCCTGTAAAGCATTTAAATATGAGTGGGAACTCAGCTTTTCTACTTGGTCTTTAAGGTAGCTGAAGGGTATTGGGGTGTTGTTGGTTACTGCCCATGCCCCTTGTCATGCTCAACATACTTCTTTTAATGAGTATTAGTCAGAAGGTACACCAAACATGACTGGTTAGTCAACTGAAATAAGGTTTTACACATTGGAGACCTTAGTCTTCCTTTCTTTCTGTCTAGAAGCTGCTAGAAAAAGCGATGTGATAACTGCCAGGAGGACTATAGGTAGCAACCGCCTGGTAAGGAGGCTGTGACTTTGGTCTCAGGTGCTGCTGTCACTGCTGGGGGAATGGGCTCACCCTTGCTAGGAGCTGTTTGCTGGTGCTGTGGCTTTCAAAACAGGTGCAAAGTGCAGCTTTGGTAGCTGCAGAGAAGGAAGAATGGGTCTTGTGCCTTTTCTGATTTGGTTTGCTCTAAATGTGCAGGAGTTATTTTTTTCTTTCCTTTGAGTCTTTTGTGAATGAAGATGATGTATATCTTTAGTTTTATTCCCGTGAACAGCTCTGGGGCAAAGTTTTCAAATTTCTGTTCTGTGTGTAAATGTGCAATTGACATAATTTTTGACAATTGTGCTGATGTTTTTGGAATTTTGAATAACAGCAGGGAATCTTTTTGGTTTTGGGTTTTTTTTTTTTTTATTATGTGGGGGTTTTCCTTTTTATTTTTTCTTTCCTCACCTGTTGAACAAAGCTATGAGTGTAGAACTGTCTGTATTGAGATTTTTGGAAAAAAATTGTTAGATGTTTCTTTGGAATTGGATTATTTCATTGAGAGCTACATGTCATCTTTTTGGATCTTTTCCTTTTTTTTTTTTTTTTTTGGTTTTCATTTTGATTGCTTTGCTGGTTGTGGTGTTTTGTCCGTGTCCTGTGATAGATTTCTGCATGTAACTTAAGCATGTAACTTCTAATGGTTGTGTCATATCGCAGAATAGGAACAGATTTGCAAAACTTACTGTAGCACATGTAAAAAGTATCTTCTAAAACGCTAGGAGGGAGTGAATTGTTTGGAATAAATGAACAATAAGGGATACTGGATGGTATGAGGGCACATAGCTTGTAGTTTTGTGTAAAGATTAAGAAATATAGGAGAAAGATAAGATGGATGCATTTGAATTATAACACACAGATATGCATTAAAAGAATGTTTAGTTCTTACACCTTCACAAATATTGTTATGTCCATGTAGTGCATTTTATTACAATACAAGGAGGAAAAATCTTTGAGCACGTTGGCTAATTTAGGGTACAGAAAATAATAAATTTGAAAACACATGGAAGAAGTGGGTTTTCCAGATGGCTTATTTCATCCCTTTCTCTCTTGCTCTAGAGAAATTGCATATTACACTGGAAGTATGTAAGAGTTAAACTTGTACTTTTTTGGGTTGGGTGGGTATTCATCAGTTACATCCCTAACTTAAGCTTCTTATTCCAACTCTAAGGCGCCTATCTTAGAGAAGTCAGACCCTTTATAGTTGGCTTTTGCGTACTTTTTCCCAGCAACTTATTCTATGAACTTCTTAGTTGGTGAAAGAAGTTACTCATTCTCTTGAATCATCCATTTTATTTCTAACAGTCATGCCAGTTTTGATTTTGGGTGTGCATTTGAGGGTTTCTAGTGAAGGGTTTCAGAGTAGAGAGAAATTACTAAAACTGATGCTTAACTTAAAGCAGCAGTGTCAAATAAGCGAATGGAGAAAAACAAAACCTTCAGAGCTGACAATTTGGTAGTAGTGAGATAGATCCATGGCTAGAAAGGGAAGATACTCCTGCATGTTATTTAGATGTTTTTTAGGGTCCTTCATATTTAGAATGGTGTGACTTCAGTGAGAATGTGGATCCAGGAACTCTTGAGAGAAATTTTCATCTGGCTTTCTATTTCGCTGGCTTTGTCAGAGGTATCACCATGCATTGGGTATCTGAGGGTAGCTCTACCTGGATTGTTTGGCTGGTATTTTTCTCAGTATCATTCTGCCAGGTGGAGCGTGGGTGCAAGTGAACCATATTTTATGTTCTCACATTACCAGATGATTTATTGTTTTCAAATGAAGATATGGTAAAAATCTCAGTATAATTCGAAGCAGGGTGGTTTGGTTTGTGTAGACTAATAACTGATGGGATATTGCTTCAGAAAGTGGACTGTATTTGAATGCAATGGTGATAAGTAGTGCTACTTGCTGCCCTTAGTTTTTGCTGAGAACCAAGATCTTAAATCACAGATTAGCTGTAATAGAAAGAGGGGGTTTGTACACTAGGTGTTTCCTGAATTGTGTATTTGGTTACTTGGCCCTCTAAATATGTCCTTTTTTATATAACTGGAGATTAGGGGAATAGAAGGAGTAATCGTAGGGGTAGGAGGATGCTTAGGGTGTTCAGAAGGTATGCTGTTTAAAAAAAATCATTACAAAAATGACAAAATATAATTTATTTATTAAAAGAGTTTGCAAGTACTTGGATGATGGACAATCCCAAAAGGGAGAAAGTTTGTTCAGAATGCCTTAGGGAGAGTAAAGTTCGTTAAGAAGGTTAATCAGATAGAAGTGCGCTTGGCATAATCAGCCTCAGGTTTTGTTGAGGTTTATTAGACTGGCGTGAAGTATTGGCCTTTGAGTTGTTCATAGTAGGTGGACTGTGTGGAGCAGGGGCAAGTGTTATATGGAATTACTGCAGCAAGCTTAGAAATTATCCTTAATTTTGGGAAAAAAAGAAACAAAGCAGTTGTCTGAGGGCAACCAGAGGAGTAAATGGAACCAAGAGCTGGGAATTCCTAGCTCCCTCAGGTTTAATGCTATTAAGCCCACATATCTGTCAAAGTTCTCTTGTGGAACCAGGCAGTGTCTTACTGTTCTGACAGTGGAAGACATTTACAGAACTTTGGGTTTCCCTGTGCGTGTTTCTTTTAATGCTAGAAGCTTTTGAATCCCCACTGAATGGGAGAGGGTGGACTTTAGTGCTCTGACTTTGGAACGGGAGAGAAGAGTGCTTTCACTGCAGGCTGATGATAATAGGACTGCTGTCTACTGGTTTTGCACTAGGATTCACCACCTCCATAGCATTCAGAGTGCCATTAATGGTCTTAGGACTTGTCTCTGCTGTTGCATTCTTGCCAAGAGTTATTTACTTCCAGTGGGGTTTTATGGAGGTCCTTGGGTCTCCATGTGAGAGCCAGGGATGAGATCAAGGCCTTGCTTTGTATTTGCGTGAGTGCACAGAGTACAGAATGTATCGCACGGTAGAATGACAGACAAAGCAGATACGGAGTGTGTTTCTTAATGTAAAAGTTGAACCTTTTGATATTCTCAGGGTTGCCAACCTATGAGTTGAAATGTCATGGTGCAGGCCCTCAGCTGTGAGATTGACTCAAGTTATGGCTTTTAAAGCATTAAAAGCATGAGATAAATGGATTTCCTTTTTCAGTTTTGGTCTTTGAATATGCAGTTGTCAGTTTTTTCCCATAACTGTGAGGGCTCCAGCATTTTTGGAATCTTCACATGGCAAAATGCTTGGAGTTGGGATGCCATGAATATGATGAGATTGAGAAGGATGTGGTCAGACCTGGGCTTGTCATCACTGGTTTCCTGCCTGATAAAGCGACTGAAGAGGAGTGAAATTAATTTTATTTGGGAGTTCCTATATTGCTTCTTTTGCAGAAGAAAGGATGCATCTCTGAACAGACAGAAGTAAACATTCTTTATAAACAGTGAAGTGAAACAGGCATAGAAACAGTTTCGGTATTTTATCACAAATCAAATGCTAATACTTGAGCCAGTAGCAGTTGAGCAGTGAGCCACAACAGAAATGTAAAAACAAAGTCTCTGTGGATATGATCTAAGAAGATGCTAATTTGCTTGTTAATTAGGTTTGCAAAAGTTTCTTTTTCACAGTTCTGAGCGGTGAGGATAAGCTAGTGAAGAATATTTAATTTAGGTTTTGAGTGGGTCATGAAGTAACCAGGGAGTAGCTCTTCAAGATTTTCGTTTAGAGAGTGTAAAGACACTGTAGCAACATTTCTTACGTTGACTGTAGTAACTTCTGGAGACAGAAATATTTTGCTTTCAGTTAATTACTGGGAAGATAAGCATGTTCCTAGCAGTGTTGGATCAAGAGGGGAAAAAGAAAATGGTTCCTTGCTCTCTGTTTGAAATCCCTTGCAATTTCACTGGTGGTCTCCCCTGTATTTAGGGAGGCAGCAATTCGGATATGCTGTATTTGTAGCTGAATTTTTTTGTTCAGTTGTTTGTGTTTTTTTTAATTTTCCCTAGTTACTTGTACGGTTTCTTGGTGTGAACTGGAATAGGCTACTGATCAGTTAAACTACCTAAAACTAACCTATTTTTATTTCAGTAAAGCACATAATGTGTGTATGTGTGTGTATATATATATGCATCAAATACACATGATGATCTGAATGTTTGGTTTTTGGCTTGTTTGTGTATTTTTTTTTTAAAAATGGAAGCAGACAAGGTGTCTGTATTGCAAATAGTGTACTTGGAAAAATGTTTTTAATCTAGCTATAATTGTCTTTAAATCATGATTTTTTTTTTGTTTGGCTCGTGTTTTGATCTTCTTTTATTAAAAAAAAATAAAGTTGATGTTTTTCTGAAGTAGCTCAGATTGAGTAGAGAATGTACCAAGGTGAGGATTTAGCCTCCTGTGGCACAGGCGGAATAATTTTGAAAGATAGAGATTCTCCTCCTATTCCCTGCCCATCCTCTTTTCCATCATCCTTTGAGGAATGAAGTTGAACTTGCAGCCTGAGTAAGGACAAGCATTTCAAATGAAAACATAATAGCACAACATGTGAAAATAAGCTTATCTAAATTGTTTAAGAATAAAAAAAGGACACCATTGTTAGTAGGTGTCTATGTTGTGTGGAGTTCAGGTCTGTCTTGTGGTGTTAAGCTGAGGGTTGTGGTGGTGGAGAACCTTATAAGAGCGGTTTGTCTGCCTTCTGTAGTATTCTTCTCAACGGGGCCTTTGAGTAGGAAAGTGGAGCATCTCAAGCACTGCAGGGTCATGGTCAATTGACATACATTTCTTGATTTTTGGTTAAATTCCCTGTACCTCCACATTAAGTTCCCAGGGAAGTTAACCAGCCTGTGAATCTGTTGATGGAGGATCAAATGTTTGTGTCTAGAAACCAGTCGTCTCTTTTGCTCTATATCAGGGGTCCTCAAACTTTTTAAACAGGGGGCCGGCACGCGGATGAAGCGGCAGGCAGTCATCTGCGGCTGCTTGGTTCCCCCCCAACCCCGGCAGGGGGGTATGTGTGTCTGTAAATACCGGGAGTCGGATTGAGGACCCTGGGGGGCTGTATCTGGCTCATGGGCCGTAGTTTGAGGACCCCTGCTCAATGTCATTTATAAGAGGATGAAGGTTACTTCTAGGAGCTTTCTTGAAATATAGTGTCTTTATAACTATTCTCAGGAACAGTTGTACGAAGTTACACACAATTCAGCTAAGGTTGAAACTGTTCTGATGTGTGTGTGGAGAGAGGGAGGGAGGGATGGGTGTATGTCAGGTTTTTTTACTTTCATAGCCTGCCTCTGCAAACTTATCCTGAAAAGTGTGCTTAAAGAGGTATGGTGAACTTCTTGCCACTTCAAAAAATGTATTTAAAATTTAATTTCTGTCTTGGACCTTGTCCAAAATACCCAACAAAACCACATGTTTTTAGCAGTCCTATTTTTTCATATATTCTAAAATTCATTTCTCTGATGCTTGAAGAAAGGCTCTCCAGTATTTATGGGTATCGGAACCATGTTGAAGGGTTTATTCTGGCATTAATGATGGGGCAAGACTCGGGTTTAACAGACTAATTGCTGCAGTCTTTGAATACTGATCTTTATTATGTATTGAGAGGAAGGAGTTGTCTTAAAATTTAAGTTCACCTGGGAGAGTTTGAATGTGTCAGAGAAATTTTGGTTGGAAGGGATATCTAGTCCTCCTTGAAGCAGGATATTTGCTAGGATGTTTTAGTTGGGGGCATGGGGTTTGGAGGCCTGACTTTTTACAGAGATAAGAGGCGGTGGGTGTGTGGTGAGCTTTTGATGCCCTTTTAAGCAACAAATGAAGACATGAATCTTTCAGGTGCACTATGAAGCACTATGGCAGTTAGGCAGTGGGTGACTTTTTTTTTTTTATGTGCTACTGAACATAGTAAGATCATTTGTTATTTCGTGGGATATGGAAGTACTGAATATTTTATTCTAACTGTTTTTTGCCATTAATCTTGTAATTGGTCTATTGCTTAGACTTCTGTGTTTGCATTTAGAGTGGTGGGCAGCAGTGACTGGTGTCAGTGGCTGTGAGGTCCTGGCAGTGGCTAACATAAACCTTGTTGGAAGGTTAGCACAGCATGTGGAAGGCTCTTACCTCTGCTAAGGAGAAAGGGGGCTGCTTTTGTGAATTTAAGCAAATCAATTATAAACAATATGTGCCCTTTCATCTTTTTACTTTGATGAGGGTGCATGTTCAAGGAAACAAGTCCATAGCTAATCAGGGGGAGGGGGCCAGGAGTTCGATCAGGAACACCTTGACTTGACTGAAAGTTTAGTATTAACTTGAAACATAGAAAGACCATTGATCAGAAGTCGTGCTTTGTTGTTAAAACATTAAATAATGTTTTGGAGAAAAAAAGGTGTATGAATAACAGGTTTTTAGAAGAACTGCATTGCTTGGGATTAATAGATGTCTTGCTATTTAAAGAAAAAACACCTCATAGTAGATGTGCAGTCGTGTGTTTTCTTGTTAATGTGTGAGAACTCTACTTGAGGAGGTTTTGGTATAATTGTTTCAGGAGGATAGCTTTGTCTATATGAATGGAAAATGGAGGCCTGATGAAGACTTCTATTATTTGACTGTTATTTTCTTATTAATATGAGTATTGCTGCTATGTCTTTAGACTGGGCAAAAGGTATTTACAGATAATTTGAAGAATTGTGTAGAATTGTTTTGCCAAGAATGCTTGACCTTTTTCTTTTCTGCTTCTTGTTAATGATTACTTATATATCCATGGCCAGTTTGCCAGTTAACAAGTAGAATCTACCAACAAAAAGTAAACCCAGCAAAACAGATCCCCTTTCCTCCTCCCCTAGTTTCTTTGGTAAAAATAGTTAAATGGGAAAATGACAAGAAACCAGTCTGGCAGACAAGTCATGAGGGTTTTGTTTTGACCAGTTCACTGTGACTGTGAATGTAAAAAAAAGTTTTCTCTTGCCTTCCAGCTCTCTTATCAGATACTGTTAGACTAATGCTTAGGCTGAACTGTGTCGAGAGAGAATGACACTTGATTGCTTTAATGCTCAGAAATACATGTTTCTAGGTTTTGCATATTAGGGCAGTTATATAGGGTGGTATATGGAGCACGGGTCTTGCTGTCAATTGTGATCTGTTGGGTAGCTGTGAGTCTGATGTGGCCAGTCCTGGAAGATTCACAGACTGGAGGAAGGACAGTTTTTGTGGCTGATAGGTGAAATCACTTGTCCATAGGGGAAACCACTGCCTAAGTGACTGGTCTCCTCAACACAGTGGGCGTTTATAGTTGTGTTTGTAAGACACCATTTATTGGAAGTATGACAGTGTTCATTGTGTCCAAAGAAGGAATAATGCTTTTCCTTAATTATAGGTGAACCTGGTAAAACCAGTAGTGAGTTTTGTTACATGAGTTTCTTCTAATTTATCCTTGCAACTTTCTGCTTCCCATTTTCAGTGTCTTCCTCTTTTACTTATGAACTGACAATAAATGGTGGGGCATGTCCATATGTGCTTACATGTGTTGCATTAATTCAGTTCCTCGTTTCTCTCTTACAGAGTTTTCTTGCCCTCCCTTTCTTTTTTATTGAGTATTTTGATTTTATAAAGAAGAGCGAGAAGCTTGCTTACTACCATTTGTAATGAGCATTCCTGAGATGGGATTCCATTCCTAAGACCTAACAGAGTATTTTGAACAGGGCTGGGAAGAAGATGGCAAAAGTTGATTGTGAGCTGGAGGCTTGTACTAAAAAGTACAGTACTGTCTCACAATTTATGCCTCTTAATAGGTTATTATTTTCTGCTTTTTATTGTGCAAGGTGTTGTTGATTCATCTTGAAAACTAGCTAGTCCAGTCTAAATCAAATGTTTTCCAATAAAAAGGCATGGAGAAGGAGGAGGAGAGAAAGGGACCGAGAACATGGGCATTTCAGAGCAGGATCTGAAAAATGTGTGTACTGGAGCAATATAATTACAATGGCTGACAACTTTTCTCTCTCTGTGGTGTCCTTTCTTAGTTGAAAGCAACTGTCTTTTGAAGAATCTGGTACTTCAGTGGTGATCTTTGGATGACTGTAATGGTTTTTACAGTAAGAAATGGCTGTCCTTCCACGCAGGGAGTGACACGTCACTGCATGGGTTGCAACATCTTTTAGGTGAATGAAGTGTCTCTTTTAGAAAGATGTCCCATGTAATGAATGGTTCTGGGTTAGGGGAAAATCTTACATGGTAATAATCTGTTCTGGTCAATTACAACTCTCCTAAGAGGTTTTTATTTCCAGACCAAAAGTGAATTTGTTTTTCTTCCAGTGCATGCTGCATCCAGTATCTGCTAGGTCAAAGAGCCCTGTGCTATGTAAATACGATCTGTATGCCGAGAAGATGACCCAGTCTCTTTTTTAACTTTCTCTTGACCTTCAGTGATAAATACAATATATTTAAGTGATTGATAGTAATTAATTGTATTCTAGTTGCCTTCTTGAGGTTAAGATCCTTTAAGAAGAGTGACTTTTATATGTCTCAGGGTAGTCTGTTAGCATTTGCATACTTGGAGTAGTTTTTCTTGCCTGCTTTGAAACCCTCCCCTCTTTCCCCACTGATCTTCCCCAACTCAGGGGTGCCTCCCACTGCATCCAAGAATCATATTACTCATGTTGCTGTGGGCTTGTTGGTTGTCCTTTTGGAATTTGTGTTTTCTGTACTCTGATCTCTTCTTCCCTCTCTGGTTCCTAGCATCTAACTGTACATTTGATTGTACTAAAATGGACGATGCTAAAAGGTCATAGATGTCTTTTAGGACAAGAGGAAATGGTCTCAAGTTATGACAGGGGAGGTTTACATTGGATATTAGGAAAAACTTCTTTACAGAAAAGTTGGTCAAGCATTGGAACAGGCTGCCCGGGGAAGTTGGTGGAATCACTATCCCTGGAGGCTTTTAAAAAACATGTAGATGTGGTGCTTAGTGACATGATTTAGTGGCAGACTTGGCAGTGCTGGGTTAACAGTTGGACTTGATGATCTTAAAGGTGTTTTCCAACTTAAATGATTCTATGATTCTGTGATTTTAAGGTGCCTTGTTTACAAGGAGATCCAAATAATAGTGTCAGTCTGCAGTTACCACATATACCCACTGTGTGCTCATCTAAGTGCATGAATTATTGGCTTCTGTTAATATATGGGTTGTATTAGCTGGTGTACCTTTAATGTGATTAAAGCAAAGTTGCTGAGCTGAAGATATCAGTTTAATGATGCTGAACAGCACATGCCAGCTTTGGTATTGAATGAGTATATTCATGTGAGGAGACCACGTTTATCTCAAAACAATCAATTTAATAATGTGGGTGAGATAGCAAATATAAATGTCTTTGAGAAGGATGTCTGGAAAATCTGAACTAATTTAGCTTGTCTAAACAACATTATTGCAGTCCTTACAATTAAGTCTTGAAATGATAGAAATTTCATTACCCAGTAGGCAAGGGCTTGGAGGGAGTTTTGTGGGGTTTTTTTCCCCCCTTTGTTTTGTGGGTTTTTTTGTGTTGTTTTGATGTGGGGTTTTTTTGTGGTGGTGTATTTTGTGGTGTTGTTGTTGTGTGTTTTCTTGTGTGTCCGGTAAACACCTCCCACCCCCCTCTCGAATACTTTAAGCATGTCAGATGGTTTCAGAATATGAGATCCTCCCAATACAAAACAGTTTTTCTTTTTGGCTTCCACTGTGCTGATTGTGTTGTCACCAGAGCAGGGAGTGGAGGCAAAGCAGTGTCACTTGTGTTGTGATAGTTCTTGGAAGACCATTTCTCTGCTGAGCTTTGTAGGGCAACTGTCTCAGTGGATCTGCAAGCCTAAGAAAACTGTTGCAGTCATCATGCAATGCTGCTCTTTCCCTTCATCCCACCTCGCCACCCTCCATCCTCTTTCAGTTTAGGAAATAGCAGTAGTCAGTCTCGCTTGGACGTAGACAGTGCTTTTGTCCCTGATCTTCAATTGGAGGAAAAAATGTGGGGATTTCAGGAGGGAATATTTGTTTTCCATCTCTGACTCTATTTGCTTTTCAGTCACCCAGAGTTTTTATTTCTACTCTGTTTCCTTTCTTCCTTCATCTCACTGGTTAGTGATGCCCAGCCCCCTTGTTGCCAGTCCCTTTTGGGCACCTGTTGCTGGACGGTAGAGTAATTGTTCTTCCTTTGGGTGTCACTGCTGGTTGACAGAGGAGGAGGTGCTGTCTGAATGTACACTCTACATTATCAACACCATTATAAGTTTTTCAGCCACTTCCGAGCGGTATGCTGACAAGTCTGGACAGGCAGAGGGAAGGAATGTGTCAGCTTGTCGAAAGTAAGAGAACCCAGTGACCCAGCTCAGTTTCACAGTTAGTGTTTCCCTTGTAGTGTCTGTCCCTTTAAGTGTGGCATATGTGCTACTGTTGCTCCTGGGAGTGCTTTCAGTGAAACAACTGTATTATTTCACTTTCCTTTTGTGGTTTGTTCTGGTAGTCTGCTCTTGCAAAAAGCTCTGTTCATGACAGCTAGCAAGGGAGTGTGTGTGTGTGCTCACTTGCCAGAGCGTTCGTTTATCCTTTCTGTTGGGTTTTATTGGGAGTCTTTTTGGGTATCATAATCTCAATTGTGTGTCATTTCTGATCTGCCTTTGAAAGAAAACTCTTCTTTCGGAAATCTTTTGTGGACTTTTTACAGGTCCATCGCTAATACAGTGTGCTGAGCTTCACTTTTAAAACAAATACTTTGGATTTATGCCAAAATATTGCTTGAAAAAAAGATTGCTACAGAGAATACTCCAGTGTCCTCCTGGAAATGCCTGAAGCAGGGGAGAAACTGCAGACAGCAGCATGGGCCTGATACACTTCAACCCTTCTCAAAACTGCGCCCCCCCCCCCCCTTTTTTTTTTTTTTTAATATGGAGATCTTGTTAATTATCACTAAAAATAGAAGGAGAATATACTGAAGACTAAATAGGTTGTTTTGATGGATTTTTTTACTTAATTGCTTCTGATCATTTCAGTTAATCTAAATCCAGGGTATCACTGACATTTCAAATATTACTGCTTTTTTTAGTGTATATGTGCACAGGTAATTTGGGATCAGCATAATTGTTTCTGATTCAGAGAATCTGGATTGACTCCCCTTTTATTGATAGGACTGGTGACCACTGAGTTAAAGAATTTCAGTTTTATATAAGATATGTAAATCCTAGTTTTGTTTCTTTGTGTTAATTTTTTAAATCATCTTGAGTGGGATGATGTAAGGATGAAAGTTTTATGTTTGTTTCAGTAGGCAGGTGAGTAGCTGTTGAGACTTGACAAGTTTAGGAAAAGGTATGTTTGTGTTTGTGTTCTTTATAGGCCAAAACACAGTAAGCTTTGGGATTTCCTAGAGTATGCTACTGACAAAGCAGGCAAAAGCCTTTGAATGGCTTAAAGGGCAAAAACAAATGACAACTATTGCTTTATGCTATTGCTGCTTAAATTTTTTTGACCTCTTCTCAAACTAAGCTTTAGGGTTTCAAAGCAGGAATAATCAGATTTGAACACGTGCATTTGAGTTCCTAGTGATTTAAGTAAATAGGTTTTCAGGACTTGTGTCCACAAAACTGTAGTTTGTCTTCCATTTTGCATCTCCTTCCTGTCTTCTGCATGCACCTGTTGTGTTTTTTTTTTCACCTGCCCAGAACTTCCCTGCTCAATTTTGTTGTTTTTTCCATGTCACTGATAATTACTTTGCTTATTGTTGCTCTGCCTTCCCCCCTCCCCCCTTTTTTTTCCTTTTCCTTCTCGTTTTTTCCTTTCTCTCTTCCCCCTTTGAAAAGAGATATTTTTAATTTAATTGGGAAGATATTTCAAGACCAGAATAAGTCTGAAAGATTTTTGCAAAGCCTAAACACAAATTACCTGGATGTAAAAAGCTTAGTGGCTTCGGAGGGGTTTTGCAGTGAGTCTAATTAGTTGTCTGTCCATTTTTCATTGAAAAAAATGTTCTTGCAGACTTGAAGTATTTGATACTGGGTGATGGGGTTAAAAGAATACGCTCATCAACTGGGCCACACAGAGGGCAGAGTTCATCTCTCCTAAGTGTGTGGACCCAGCTGTCCAAAATCAAGATAGATGTGTAGGATGCCTTGGGATGAAATAATTGCCTTTTGCAGGTACTTGATTTCCATCACCTTAGATGTTGGTTTGAAGATCATACTTCCAGAGAGCTGTTTAATTGGAAATCAACTATAGAGCAAGACTAGACACCTAGAAAGTGAGTCATTTAAGGTGAACATCTTTTAGATGTTTATATTTACTAACAAAACACATATTATGTAAACCATTTCCCTGTGCATTAGAAAGTGGGTAGCACAGTTAGTAGCATTGGAAGCTTAGCTGTGAGCTTTCCAAGTTGGTTAGTTTTGAGCATTTAGGTATCTGTCTTGTAAGTACATATATGAACAGTGCCAGATTTTCATGTTGGAGTACTGGACCACTTTATGGCTTTCGTCCTTCTCCTTCTTCCTTAGCACCAAAACAAAAAAGAAGGGGGGTTGGGTGGGGTGGTTAGGTGGGATTGTCAGATCTTCTTGTCTTCTTCACAAGGAAGGGCATCACACTCTTGATCCTCAACAGCTGTTCCGGTTGTGCTCCTATTAGTGTACAGTAGTGTCTTAAGAGTGGGCTGCAGTTGCTTTACTCTTTGAACCAGTAAAGTGATTCTCCTGACTCCTGCCTGAGTCCTGAACATGAGAATAGTTTGCAGCATTTGTCAGAGAGCCAGGAGGGGAGTGATGGGACTGCTGCTAATGTTGGTAGAAGGGGCACTCGGTGCACAGCAGGTCATTAATCAAAATTCTGAGCTGTTGCAGAAGCATTAGGAAAGGTAAGTGGCTTATTTAATTCTGAGCTGAGACATTATGGATGAAGATAGGCTGCTTTGTAGCATATTCACAATAAGGGGCTTTAAAGATTGAATTATTGCCATCTGCAGCAATCCCTAATATGGGGGGGAAAAAAAAAAGTAATGTTTGAAATATGCTGCTCTCCTGTTACAGTGGCTGCTAGTGGAATGCTGCTGTGACCTGGCCACTGCTTCTGAAGTTGTAACTGGTCAAGACAGTCTGCGGTGGGTGTAGTGACAGGAAGAGGCTAGTTTGGCAGAATAGCATCTGTATCATTTTCCTGAGACAAGTTCAGGGCTTGTGAGTGAAGTAGAGAATAGTGCACCTTTCTGTAATTGTTGGTCCCTGAATATCTTGGATATTCAGAATCAATGTGTGTTGTGGCCAGCATGGTCGTTTGCGCAGGCTTTCAGGTGAGCAGCTTCTCGCTTTCACTTGACTAGAGATGGTTCTGTTCCCATCTGTCTAGTTGCGCAGGAGCTGACAGACTGGACAGGTGGCTTATGGGGAATGTAAGTTAGGTGTCTCCCTTACTTCTTAAATTAATCTGTGCTTCCACTGCAATACAAGTCCAGTATTTCCACTTCTCTTCAAGGGGAGCTGCTGATTCCTGCAATTATTGCTGGAAGTGGTCTGTGTTGAGCGCAGGGGGTAATGCTTGAAGTTGTAGGGATGCTCAGTGAATGTTCTGTCTGTGCAGAGTCAGTGAATTTTGCGATACTCTGGATGCTAGCTAGAATATGACAACAGGCCATAAACTGGCCAAGACTGCCATCTTAGCATCATTGTTGTGTGTTTTTTTAATTTTTCTGAAGTGCCATGGGGCCTCTTGAGTTTTATCTGGATGGCTTTCAGGGTTTGGTTTCAATGACATGTACTTCCACATTCAAAGAAATTCAGGAATATTGCTGCATCATGTCTTTGCTGAGTCTGCAATGCAGCAGCATTGGGCTGTGAGCCCAAATCATGGTGGGAAGATACAAACCTTCTGACCCAGAGGTAAGAAGAACCAAATGGACGAGACTTAGAGCAGAAAAGAGATAATCACAGAGAAAGCAAATTTTAGATGAGGAGGTTAAACTTTTGTTCTTTTGGTCCGAGTCCTTAACGAGAGGGCTATAATTAGTCTAGAATTATCTTTATGGATTCAGTGTTGGCAAGCTAAAATTCAGCTGCATCTTAATCAGCATGCAGTATCTTCGCGGTCTGTCACACTTGAGTCAAACCTCACTTTCACTCTTTGTGTGATGCCACAGCATACAGGTCTGCACAATACATAACCACTCAGGAAAACCTCTTTCCTGCTCCTTCTTCAGTGATGTGTTATGCCTCGTAGGTCGATTTAATTTCTCTCAATAATATTTTGCCAGTTTTGCTGTAAGTATATGCAAAATACCCAGGTACAGAATTAGAATTGTGTTAGTGTTTAGGATTTTTTGGTAGTATGTGATTCCTGTTCAAATGTTGTCATAGCCACAGAATTCACAAAGTTCTGCAGCAACAGGAGAGGTCATGTTTCATTGTTTAGACTTAGAGACAGCTTTCTCCAACAGAAACCAGGTGGTAAATTCTTGTGGCTTGGCACTGGTGTTAGGACATGTTGCTTTTAGGGGAAATAAGATTTTTTTGGTAAGGGTTAACATAGAATTCAATGCTTTATGTTCCAGTAAGCTAAAAAGTAATGTTTGAAACTACAGAGGGCCTTCTCTTTGGTAGGATTTTACACATAGTATTTAATTTATTAGCTGCTGTGGACTAAAAGGCCTTGTTTGTTGCTTATTTGTTTTCCTAATGAGGAGAAGGCCAGACATTGTATAACTTCTCAGGCAGCAGCAATTATGCAACTGATCCTGTTATTGTGGAGCCAAAGTCCTTCCTAGTCCCCGAGCGCCAGCTGCTTGTGTTCCGGTTGCTGCTTTTTTTCTTGTTTTCTTTCTTCCCCCCTGCCTCCCCACTTTGTTTGTGAACAAATTATTTTCTTTCCTGTGTTGCGGTTTCCTTCTCTCTCCAGTGCAAGGAAGACAGTGGCTCATTTGGGTTTATTCTTCAATTCAGTATGCTGCAAAATCAAACTGCCCTTGTAATATCACGCAAAGTATGAGATGTGTAGACAAATTAATTTTTTCATGAGAAGTAGAATTGCTTGATACTTCATTGGTATATAAGGAGAGACATTTTCTTGGATCTAAATGAAATATTGCAGATGGCCTTTGTTGAAGCTAAGGTCAAAAGTTACGAGTTCACGTTCTCATGATATTAGGAGCATGTAAAAAGCTGGTGTTTTGCTTTGTGTAGGTTTTTTTTTTTTTCCTTCCTTCAGAAGGTGCACCTGAGAGAAATTTTAATATCCCTCCAATCACCACATAAAATACAGCATTTATATTATATATATACATATGATATTAATATATACATTTATTGATGTGGTAGTTGTAAATCTCATGCTTTTACAGCCAAGTGATCTCACTGCAGTGTAATAAAAGCAGTCAGTGTACTGTGAAAATGCTGTACATCTTACCGTGTTCACACTTCATTTTCAGTTCACAGTTTTATGTCGTGCTCTTTCCATTTCAGGTTACATGGCTTCCTGTGAGCTTAAGTGACTGTAGACAGGCTGTTTTGATCCATGATAAACATTTGGAAACTTGCCTGGGCGATACTGGGTGATGGGGTAAGAGATGGCAGACTTTTTAGACTGCAATGCTGTTCTCTGCTTACAGATGAACTGAGTATACCATGTACAAGTCCGAGTAGAAGAGAAATAATAGTTGGTGATACCACACTATTTGCTACACAGCTTGTGTTTCCACATCAAATGTGATCTGTATGAGTCATAAATAGGCTCTAGTACCTAGTGTCCTGTATCAGGAAATAAATTTGGGATAAGGGTTTAAGGTCCTTGTTTAGTTTGTAAGTCTTACGCTAAACAAGTTATAGGGAATGCAAAGGATGCCTTTTCTTGCTCACATTGTACTGTGGATCAGGTATTTGGGGGAAATGGCAAGTTATCTTAGGATTTGTAAAAGTGCTGTCATTTGTAAGGAATTGTGGTCCTTTTGGTCTAAGCTCTTTTTGTTGGAATTTCTTTTCCTTCAGTGACAATATGCCTCAGTCCGCTTTAGATAGACCAGGCATACGGAAGACTTTCTCTTTTGTGACTGCAAAGACTGGCTGCGTAATGTGTATACTTCAGTCCTGTCCACTCATACCTCTACCCCCTCAATTTCTCATGTTGGGAACGTCAAGTTCTGCCTTAGAAGATACTGTGTTTCTCAAGCATAGCTTTGCTCAGCTATGCATATTCAGTCCATTTTTGATAGCCACATTTGTCACAGAGTTATTTGATTATTTCTCTTGTTGGTGAAGGCTCTACTAGAGTTCATACCTCAGCCTCACGGTTCTGGCACTATGAACGCAGTTGTACTTTATCAGAGCTCCTGATACTGGGGAAGTCCAGAAGGTAATGATGAAGAGGGAAGGATTGCTAAGATTTTTCTGGGGAAATATCCCCAAAGCAACAACACTGCTAGGTATTGTGGCTAGCTCCTTGTTACCATAGTGGTGGGGATGCCCTGGTCCAATGTAGAGTTGCCAAAAGTAATGCTTGTGTTAAGTGGATAACTTCATTGAGAATTTTGAAATTGCACTTCAGACCTTTTTGGCTGAGGTGTTCTGTTGTCCTAATCCCAGAATTCTTCTTGGGGAGGGATTGAAAATCAGTCTGTAATTTACTAGTTAACTCGTAACGGTCGGAGAAGACCTGCCTCAAAACAGTTTCTTTGGAAGACATCAGGTTTGGCCCTGCATAAAGCATCTTTTTGTCAGATTTCTGTATGTGGCATTTTCAGGTACCAAAACAAACACTCGAAGGACAGTGAAATGGAAGTCAGTACACATGGTTTAAAACCTGGACTTGAGAAGTATGTCAGATGCTTTTTGAAATACAAACTGATTATTTCAGGAATTTGTCCAAGAACTTACTTGAATTCCAAAATAATAGTGATTTTTTTAAAACATGCAGTGGAGAGATTTGTAAGGAATCTGTCTGTCCTGTCTGCTGCAGGAAAAAAAAAGGTGATTATTTGTATCAGTGCGTTCCTGAAGTGTTTATTGTTTGCCTCCATGTCTTTGCTTTGTGCATGTGTTTCTTGCAGTTGATTCATGTATTGTTGAGTGATAGGATCCTCGAGAAGGATTTAACCACTTCTTAGCAGTTTCAGTGAATACGTGCATAACTTAATGTGTGGTGCTGTGGTTGCTATGGATTAGTAACTTAAAAGGCTTCTTTTTTCTTAATACTGGTTTCTAAAATAGTCAGAAATTTTAGAAATTGAACCATTTAGGACGAAGATGCTTCTTTGCTGCTTTGGCGAAAAGTTTGGGTTTTTTTTTTTCCCCCTCCCCTTTTTAAATCTGGTGATTTCCAAGTTGCAGTTGCCGGTGTCTCCCCTTTATCTTTTTGAGCCTTAGTATAATGTTGAGTTTGGTTATTGGAGAGTTTATTTTCTGTTGAAAGCAATGAAAAATAATAATTTTACATGTGCTTCTATCAAGTTGCAGGTGAGGGTTGATACCAATTTACAGTAATGCTAGGAACACACTGGAAATGAACAGCAGCTCAAGTTCAGTAATATTCTTGAAAAATTTCTTGATCAGTAAGCGCTGTTTGGATTTTCTGTATAACTACTAAGGGCATATCCATGAAAGGTTAATTCTCTTCAAAGAGAGTTCAAACTAATCTGTCCATTGCAGCTTCACTCTTACAAGAGTAAATCTCAATTGTGTTAACTGGTAGGGAGAGAATTTTATTCGAGTGGTACTTGATCACGCTGTTTAAAGGCTGTTTACGCTTAAAATCTTGATCAGGAGGATAACCAGGGTGGTGACGTTTCATTGCAAAGGCAGCAAAATATTGCTGAAATAGATCTCTTTAAAAAAACCTAATTCTAACTTGAGATCTGGCAAACCTGGGTTACAATATGAAGACCTGTGGTGTTTGGAAATTGAAAAGCATGCAGGTCTAGAGGTCTAGTATCTGGGTTAAGTGTTTTTAACAAAAAAAAAAAAAAAAATGAAGTCCTGCTAAACTAGGAAGGTGGTGACATCAGTAAGCTTAATGACTTGTCTTGTATGGTGTTTCCTCATTCTGTGATACCTTTCTTGAGCTCTGCTTAAATAAATCTGAGATTGTGAATGTGATTATTGTGGTACTTTGCAGAGTTCAGCAGTGTTCCTCATTTCATCATAATGAACCTAAAGCCTTCTGACTGTGTTGTGAAAAGCCCAGTTCCTTCAAAGTAACACCATGCAAACTTCGTTTTATTACGATTATTCTAATGCCGTGGGCAACTAGCCAAAAGTGACGTTTCTTTACAGGATTGGTAGGAATCTACGGTCATCAAATTATGATTACCTGTTGTCTTTAATGATATTTTTCAAACTAACTGTAAGAACACTTTTTTTTTTCTGAATAATAAATCAGAACATAAATAACAGTTTAAATGGTGTTAACAGCCTTTGTAAGCTTTCCTTTTACTTCATATTCACTTATTTCTTATAAAGTAGAACGGTAATGAAATTCTATGGTGTTCAGTTGGGCGGAATTTTTTCCCACTATGGATATATTTTTTGTATGCTTTGGTTATGGCACAGATAATTTTAGCCAGAATCATGCCTTTTGTTTTACTCGATATTTCTAGTGCAGAATTTTCAAGTAATTTTAACTGTGCAATAGGAAAAACAATTGCAACCAACTTAGATTGCATTTAGTATAAGAGTAGTAGGATTTTTAAAATTTGGTAAATACTTCAGATGCATAGTAGAGGTAGAAATTGTAAAAGAATGATAACAATGGCTTACAGGCAGAGGAAGAAGAGATTCCTCAGAGCAAACAGAGTAAGAATGTGTTAAGGGGAAGGAAGGATCAAGCTGTATCAAGTAGTTGCTATATTCCTCTTTCTAAATGTTATCCTCTCTCCCTCAATCAGCAAGAAACCAAAACCAACAGCCCCCTCCCCCCACAAAAGAAGACAGAAGTCCAGCTGGAAACTTAAAATTCATGCTTGTGTAAATGCAGTAGCTAGGTATCTTTTAGAAATATTTACTAATAGATATGTGATTCTGTGCCCATGGTAACAGGGAAAACTGGATGACTGTGGAAAATGAGTTAAAACTATGATCTGTTGATAGTTTTCTCTTAAGATATTTTTTCATGGTTGGCCATACAGACCCCTAAAATTGTGAGGTTACTGAATCACTGAAGAGACATTGCAGTTTTGGCAAGTGGCATGTCATGGACTTAAGTTATTCAGTGTCTTTAATATTGGTTGGTGTTTTGTTTTTTTTTTCCTGTGTGTGTTATAACTTACCCATTTGAAATGATCCAGATCTGAAACTTGCTTCCTACTGATTTTTACAGATCTTGCACTTCGAAGGGAAAGGCTTTAATTCATCCATTTTTTTGTGTGTGAAGACTTCATGTCTGAAATCTTGGCAGGACAACTTCTGTTTGTGTGGAATACATGCTTGGACAGGAAGAAAACACTGAAAACTAAATCTGTTCTCTGCATTCTTTTGCTTTCAACTTTTTAGGATTGCTAGGCAATACATCAAGTTAGACTGTTAATTGGACAATAAAAGTGGGTATTATTTAGTGGTCTGAATTCAATTCAAGTTAATAATGATCAGGAATGTGTGTTATTAAATATCTTTGTTGGCCTGTGCACGCTCTCTTGGATCTAACATCTCAGAAGAAAGGAAGAAGAGATGAATCAGCTGAGGAATAGAGAGATTGCTGGGAAGACACTGAGGAAAGTCGGTTTGATTTTTGAATGGGAATTTGACAGCAGGAGATCCACTGTATGGAAATATTTTAAATATGCAGACAATGAAAATTTAGCTATGATGCTTTAACAAATTAAAGCCTGTGAGCTGAGCATTCCATTGAGCTCTCCTATTTGCAGAGTAAAGTCCTTTCGCAAAACTTGGACTAGCATTTTTGAAGTGCTGAGAGCTACTTCTGGAAAAGGAAAAGTATGTGGTCATAATTTTTGCAGATGACTTTAAGAGTGGCTCCATTTAGACACATTTCTTTTTAGGACTTGATCTGCAGTACCTTAGTTTCCCTTTGGTTCAAGAACAAAGAAAAATCAGTTAGCTTGATTTTGTCCAACCCCCCAAAATGGCTGTAAGAGCTAGTCTTCTGTTCAACTTAAGGGTTGCTAAATTAAAAGATGACATTTTACTTTGGACACTTAGATTTCACATTGCAGGTTGAAACAGTTACTGGGATATTCAGTATTGTTTTAGTCTGATGGTGTTTGTTAGGACTTTTGAAATTTTTTTTTCTAACACTTGTATTAAGCTGGTCAAGACAGGAAAAGTTTGATTTAAAAATGAGATCCCTGGTAGCTGCCAAGAAAGGGGAACCCAAAGCTGTGAGGACTTTGCAGGCAGTCTGTAGAACAAGCTCTCCCAGGAATATACTAAATAATCTTGGACACTATTCGGAAGGTGTATCTCCTGTCAGGATGGTGGTAGTAGTTCAGTGATTTGCTTTGTTTCCAGGTAGCTACTGGAATAAGGCGCTGGTGAACTGTGCAGTAAAATAGACATTTGTGGAAATTGTTGACGTAATGCTCCTTTTCTAGCATGCCTTGTTACTTCAGTTAAGCTAGAAATGACTTGGACTTGGAGAGAGCTGAGGGTATGCTAGCCTTGCAAACTCACAGAGTACAAATGACTGGTTACAGATGGGAGTTTGAGGAGCTGGGTAAAAAGATTAATCTGTGACATGAGAATTGGAATTCTGTAGCACTTTTGAGAAGTGAAGGTTGGCAGATCACAGTGAGATGGCTAGCACTACAAGACCTACAGAAATGTTTTATAGCTGTACATGTGCCTTGGAAACAGGCTCTGTGAGCTGAAGATTCCTGGTGTAGTGTGTGATAGAACAAATAAATCCTAATAATAAAAGGTTGATTTAGGTATAGTCACCTTCGACTTGTTTGGTTGCAATGTTGAACAGAATCTTCAGGATATTCTTAAACATTTAAATACATACTGATCTGTACTTCTGATGCTCAGGCTGCTTATTGCCTTAACACTGTCTGAGCAGACAAAATTCTCTAGCCAAAAGAGATGTGACCCAGGGACCTTCTGAGAACAGTAACATTTAATGTAGCAGGGAGGAAACGTTTTTTTGGAATACATGCGCTTCAAGCCTTTGAGTCCAAGGTTGCTGACCAGAAAAGACTTCTTGTAGAACAGAAATATCTAGCTGGGAACCCAGAAATGAAACCACCTCTGTAGATCTGTTTCTTCTGGTTCCTGGGAACACTTGGACACTGGCTGTGCAGCTCATGGCCTGAAAGCAGTGTGCTTAGCCCAGGGCAGGAGGACTGGTGGGAAATGTGTGCAGCATAGCTGGCCAGTTACCTGGAGGGTGGCGGCTGCTTTGCCTGCTGCCCTAATTTTCTTTTCATGCAACACACGCTGAGCAAATGGCTTGGTGCTCTGCATATTGTGAAGCCTTTTTCTAGGCTTTTGGATGAGGACAGTGTTGAGGAGTTGCATGTAGGCAAGAGTTGCTGGCTAGGAAGCACATCTACCTCTCCATTATCTGTGGAGCGATCTCTCTGTGTCGCAGATGGACAAACCCCACAGATTCACAGATGCAAGGTCAGCTCTTGCCCTCGTGAAAATTTTACCTGAAGTACAGCATCACACAAATGTAAAAGGTGGGTCAGCAGGGCAGCTGCTTTTGGGCTGTACCATTGATTCAACTTGACTCTAGGTAGGACCACCAAAATGTTGCCCTGCCACGGTTCTCTGTGATCATTGTAAAGGAAGGGTTGTTAGTGTGGGTATTCTCCAGCATTGAGGGTGCTGGAGAAAAACTTGTCACAGAACTCGTGTGACAGGACATGGCAGCTGGAATGAGTCTTGAGGAACCTGCTTGCATCTTCTAGGGCTGGATGAGAGTCAAATACAAAATATTCTGCTAGTCAGAAGGTCTGTATGCTTGGGAGGGCCTGTCCTCTGCCCAACATGTCCTGTAGTATGTCTGCTTTCTGTTCTTTTTTTCCTGGTTTTTGTTTACTGCAGACTCAGTGACTTAATCTGGCTCCCAAGCAGATGCCTGGGGAGAAAATTATGTCTACTGGTGGAAAGGTTACTTTTGCTGTTTTAAGACAGCAGTTGTAAAGCAGTAGAACAGGCAGGAAGCTGAAGGCTGTTGAAGAGAGTTAAAAGAATCCATACTATTGAGAGACTGGGGAAAGCAGAACAGTAAGTCAACACCGGGATTAAGACTTGATATATATATGTGACAGTGGGGAAAAGAACCTCTCAAGGTCTTTCAGGTTGGAAGAAACCTCAGCAGGCCTATAGTCCAGTCTCCTGCTCACAGCTGGACCAGATGTGAGATGGCACCAAGTCGCACTGGGCTTGATCCTGTTGTGTCTTGAAAACCTCCAAGGCTGGAGACAGCATAGCCTCTCTGGGTCCTGTTCCAGTGCCTCTCTGCCCTCGGTGGGGGAAAAAGGCTCCTCTTTATATGCAGCCTGAACTGTATCAGTGTATGCCTCTTGTCTCTCATCTTCTGCCATGCAGTGCTGTGAAAAGCCTGGTTTTGTCTTTGGTTTGCCAGTGGCCTGTGGCACCTTTTAATATAGGTCAGCCTTCAGTCCTTGTTAGAAAGTTGTAACTTTGTGTTTAATTAAAGTAAATAAAAATGACTGAGCTTGGAATTAATGACAGGGATAGCATAGTGATATTTATTACATTACGAAATAGAAGATCAGTGAGTGCAGCTCTATTAAGCAAGCTGGTGTGTGGACTAATGACAAAAAAATCTTTCATTTACTTTTGGGTGTATTATTTAGAATAACCTTTATGCTTCTCTTCATAAAAGAAACAAGTAACTGTCCCACCGCCACCATGACAATTGCACATAGTGCTTAAAATTGTGTTGCAAGCATACAAATATCATCAAGGTAGCTGATCTGTTCTTACAGATGTGCCAGAGAATCTGTCCTCCAGTGAGGTATCTGACCTTTGGATTTCAGAATTTTAGATACCAGTAATTTAGATAATCAGGGTTTGTCACAGTATCCAGAGGGTTTTATTCATTCCTGTGGAGAGCTAAAGGACTAGCAAGGCCTTAGCTTCCTGAAATAAACAGAGAACCCCTCTCTGTTATTCTAGTTTCTGTTTCCTATTTGATGAAGGAAAATGATATGTGTGTTCATAAAGGTTTATTTTACTCTTTTATAAATAGAATAATAGCATGTGTAAACAATACAGACTTACTATTTGAATATGTATTTGTCTGATCTGATTAAGGGCCCTGTCTTTTGATATTTGATCAACTTAGAAAGTATGTACATGATCACTAATCTTTATTTTAGGGGAGATAACCTCTGTAGAAAGCTTGACTGTTCTTACCCTCTTGGAGATGCACAGGGATAAGATGAGAGGCACTGAACACAAGCAGCAACAAGGCAAGTTACGGCTAGGATAAAAATTTACACCATGAAGGTAGTCAGACAGTGGAGCTGGTTTCTCAAAGAGTTAATGGGCTTTCCACCCTTGGAGATGCTCAGAATTCATCTGGACCTCTGAGCAACCTCATGTAAGATGACCCTGTGCTGAGCAATCTTTGGGCCTGTAAACAACATCCAGTATTTGTATGAGAGGAATCATAGTGGTGTAACATCAAGACCCAATTACATAATTTAAAAATGTCTGTGTAAAAAGATAATGCACCTTATCAAGCAGTTTAATTAATGAAACATTGTCACAGGTGACCTGCAAGTCAGTTCAGCATATCTGTGTAGGAAGCATCTTGACTTTAGCACCGAACGGATTGCTATTTATTTCTGCAAGAGCAGCATTTCTTTGCTGTTAAGAGCATACGGCTGTTTATGGATGATTGTGGATTAATGCATTCTTGGCAAAGACTTGGAAATTGAGGATTGAGTACAGTAGATGAAAATATTCTGAAGACAACTTGAAATAAATTTTACTAATCTATTTAAATGTACATGGTTTTGACGGTTCATTTGGAGGGGGAATTACCATTTATTTCCATTTGGAGCATCAACTTATAATAGTAGATACTATCAAAGCATGCAAATTTAATTAGGAAGTAATTAAAGAGCGAAGTAACATCAAGCGTATACAGCAGTTTTCTTGTTCCTTTTTCAGTCTAATTTTGGCCTTGACTTAACGTAAATGCACAGTGTATGGAGCACTACTTCTTTGCAGTAGCATAGAAATCGGGTTGCATTAAGTCATCCTGACTCTTCCAAATGACTGCAGTAACACTGAAGCAAGACTTGGCCTCTCCAGCAGAGCTTGCTTGCAGTAAATGAGACTGGATTTATTTCCTTGACTTTCCTTGTCTTGCTTTAAAAAAGCTTGAGCTGTTGGTGTTAATTTTTCCTTGCTTTTAAATTATACCCAGTGCCAAATTGTTGAAGTTCTTTCTTGGTGTTCTGCCTCTCTGTGTATAGGATGCTTCTGGAGATGTAAGTGCAGCTTGAGCACTTTCTCTAGGGTGATGTCGTCTTTTGTTGTACCTGGTTGGCACTTCACATACATATGTTCTCAGCCCTTTGCTGTGTTGAAAACCATCGGCTGAAATGTGAACCATTAAAGACTAGAATTTTTCAGATAAGAAGGGACTATTGTCTGAAAGGCATAGGAGTGCATGGTGCCTGTGATACCATCTGTCAGGGGTGCTGTAGTTTGATTGCTTTTACCTCTTGGATGACTTCAGTGGAAAGGAGCAATGTTTAGGAGCTGTACCTAGTAAGGTAGCTGTAATGATCTGTCATAATGACTCCATCCGTGAAGACCTGCCTCTTTGCTGTTGGGTTGAGGGCATCTAAGTTTTGAAGATTGACATTGTCTCTCAGTGGGATATCTTCCTTTTGGTTTTTCTTTTTTTTTACCTTTTTTTTTTTTTTTTTTTTTTTTTTTTACTTTTTTTCCTCCTCTCTAAACATGATTAGTTGTTGGGAATACAAACTAAAGCATTCACATTGTTGTAGTGTGGTTGTAATTGGGATTGCATGCTTAAACAGTGTGTCTGTCATTATGTATGAGAAGTAGACATTTCATCTGCTTACGGTGCTTATCTGTTCTTATGTGCATTTCTGGAGCTTGGAGACAGGACATCATCTACGCAGAATTTTCTGTCCTGAATCATGCTTTCTTAGTGTCTGCATTTGTAATTTAGATGACCACATACAAGATCTTCCCCCTCCACCTCCAGAAAGTTGTGTGTAAGGTGTTGGCGGTGTTTCTTCCCTGCCCTTGACTTGTATTATCTTTCTAGTGTTGCTTGCTTACCAAGTTGTCTTGCATTTGCTCTTAGGGACAGCAAGAACACAGCGTTATGGATGAACATACTCTGTTCTAAGTTGAAGATGGATGGAGTAATAGTTTGGTTAAATAATTTTCATCATCTGTGGTGACAGGTGTAGGTAGACTCCTGTGTGTCATTTTTGCTGTCGTCTACTGTGAACCTCTGGAGATGATATATGAGAAGGTGGTGCATGTGCCTTAATGCATTTCTTCCTTCATCTTTCTTGAGCATGAGGAAGTTAAAGGAGTCTTCGCTTGGAAATGTGTTAATTTGGAAGTACGACAAGAATGGCAATGGTTGTATTTGAAAAACAAAAAGCAAAAGAATCCAGTGAAGCCTGTGATGAGAAGAAAGTACCCAGGTTGATGGACTTGCAAATTGTTATTGAAGAAAACAGATGTGGTAGCTTTCCTGCATTCAGGTTTACAATGCTAGAGCTTGATTTAGCAGAAGTAGTGAGTAAGAAACAGTAAAGGAGGAGGGCCTTGGCAGGAGCCAGAACCTGAAGCCTGTTCGGTGTGGGTTTTTTTGTGTGTGTGTTTGCTTGTTTGTTTGGGATTTCTTACAAATGAGGCTGACCCTTCTGTGGTCTTTAAAGGTGTTTTCTTTGTCAGAGGGAAACATCTGGCACTTTTAACCTGATCCTACTGTTAAAATAGCTGGAGGTGCTTAGACAAGGTATTGCCAGCATTTGTATTCCTTTCTCAGATTCTATGTATGGCAGAAATATATTGTTACCTAACTTACCGCTTGTTGTTGTAGCCAACGTGAATTCAGATATGTGCTCCTGTTGGTATATGGTCCTGACCTGTCACCTCATCTGGCTAAAGATGGGCTTTGGCTTCATATCCATTGTAGTGCATCTGCAAGTGCACCAGTGATCCAGAGAATGTGTGCTAAGCACACATCTCTACTAGAAAAGGCAGAAATCGGATTTGGGTCATGTAATGTTTATGATCCCTTTGATTTCTTTCAGTTGAAGGCAGGACATGGAGTAAGTATTAGCACTCAGTTACTGTAATTCCTAGCAACTACTGTTTTGGGCTTCAACATCAATGCCTTGTTTAGCTCCAACTGATGTGCATTTTATTTGTATGTAATGTCTTCCTCCACTTCTCTCTGATATAACATGTAATTTTGCAAAACATGGAAACAGATAGGAAAATGGCTGGTTAGGTCTGAACAGGTTTCTGTTGAATACCTGTGTGTGTATCACAGAAGAAACCTGATGCTATACATAGAATCATAGAATTCTTTAGGTCAGGAAAGACCTTTAAGATCATCAAGTCCAGCCATTAACACAGCACTGCCAAGTCCACCACTAAACCATGTCCCTAAGCACCACATCTACACATCTTTTAAATACCTCCAGGGATGGTGATCCCTGGGCAGCCTGTTCCAATGCTTGACAGCCCTTTCAGTGAAAAAACTTTTCCTAATCTCCAATCTAAACCTCCCCTGGCATAGGTTGAGGCCATTTCCTCTTGTCCCATCGCTAGTTATCTGGGAGAAGAGACCGACCCCCACCCGCCTACTGCCTCCTGTCAGGCAGTGGCAGAGAGCGATAAGCCCCCCCTGAGCCTCCTTGTCTCCAGGCTAAACACCCCGGCTCCCTCAGCCGCCCCTCACAACACTTGTGCCCCAGCCCCTTCCCCAGCCCCGCTGCCCGTCTCTGGACACGCTCCAGCCCCTCAGTGTCCCTCCTGCAGCGAGGGGCCCAAACCTGAACACAGGATTCCAGGGGCGGCCTCACCAGTGCCCAGTGCAGGGGGACGGTCACTGCCCTGGTCCCGCTGGCCACGCTGTTGCTGACACAAGCCGGGATGCTGCTGGCCCTCCTGGCCACCTGGGCACGGTGCCGGCTCCTGCCCAGCCGGCTGCCCACCGGCACCCCCAGGCCCTTTCCCCCCAGGCCCTTCCCAGCCGCTCTGCCCCAGCCTGGAGCGCTGCGTGGGGCCGGTGTGACCCCAGGGCAGGACCCGGCACTCGGCCCTGTGGAACCTCATACAAGTGGCCTGGGCCCACGGATCCAGCCTGCCCAGACCCCTCTGCAGAGCCTCCTGCCCTCCAGCAGATCAGCACCCCTGCCCAGCCGGGTGTTGGCTGCAGACTCGCTGAGGGGGCACTCGATCCCCTCGCCCAGATCACAGACAGAGACACGAACCGGGACCGGCCCCAGCGCTGAGCCCTGGGGAACACCACGTGTGCCCGGCCGCCAGCTGGATGTGGCTCCATTCCCCACCCCCCTTTGGGCTCGGCCAGCCAGCCAGCCTTTTACCCAGCCCGGAGCGCACACCTACAGGCCGCGAGCAGCCGGTTTCCCCAGGAGATGCTGTGGGACACGGTGTCAAAGGCTTTACTGAAGTCCGGTAAACACCCACAGCCTTTCCCTCATCCACGAAGTGGGTCACTTGCTGTAGAAGATCAGGTTCATCAAGCAGGACCTGCCTTTCATAAAACCCTGCTCTCTGGGCCTGATCACCTGGTTGCCCTGTACATGCTGTGTGATGGCGCTCAGGATGATTTTCTCTATAATCATCCCTGGCACTGAGGTCAGGCTGACAGGCCTGTAGTTCTCCATATCCTCCGTCTGGCCCTTCCTGTAAATGGACATCACATTTGGTAACCTCTGCTCTGCTGGAACCTCCCTGTTTCACCAGGTCTGCTGGTAAATGATGGCAAGTGGCTGAGTGAGCGGTTCCCCAGCTCCCTCAGTACCTTCGGTGGTCCCATCCTGCCCCATAGACTTGTGTGTGTGTTGAAGTGGTGTAGCAGGTCACTGACCATTTCCCCTTGGATTATGGGGGCTTCATTCTGCTCCCCCTCCCTGTCTTCCAGCTCAGGGGGCTGGGTGCCTGGAGAACAACTGGTCTTACTATTAAAGGCTGAGGCAAAGAAGGCAGTAATTACCCCAGCCTTTTCTTCATCCTTTGTCGATATGTTTCTCCCCACGTCCAGTAAAGGATGGGGATTTTCCTTAGTCCTCTTTTTGTTGCTGATGTATGTATAGAAACATTTTAATTATGTTGTATGGCAGTAGCCAGTCTAAGTTCTAGCTGGGCTTTGGCCCTTCTAATTGTCTCCCAGCATAACCTCATGACAGCCTTGTCGTCCTCCAGAGTTGCCTGCCCCTTCTTCTAAAGGTCATAAACTTCTTTGCTTTTTTCCCCCTGAGTTCCAGCAAAAGCTCTCTGTTCAGCCAGGCCTGTGTTCTTCCCCACCAGGTTGTCTTTTGACACATGGGGATGGCCTCTTCCTGCACCTTTAAGATTCCCTGCTTGAAGAATGCCCAGTCTTCCTGGACTCCTTTACCTTTCCAGGTCTTTCTCCCAAAGGACTCTGTTAACCAGTCTTCTAAACAGGCTGAAGTCTGCCCTCTGGAAGACCAGGGTAGCAGTTCTGCTGCCCCCCCCCCCCCGCTCCTTACTTCTCCGAAAATCAGTAACTATCATTTCACGATCACTGTGCCCAAGATGGCCTCCAGCCATCACACCACCCACAAGTCCTTCTCTGTTCCCAAGCCACAGGTCCAGCAGGGTGCCTTTCCTAGTTGGCTCACTCACCAGCTGTGTCAGGAAGTTGTCCCACACACTCCAGGAACCTCCTAGGCTGTCTCCTCTGTGCTGCACTGTATTTCCAGCAGACATCTGGTAAGCTGAAGTCCCCCGCAAGAACAAGGGCTAGCAATTCTGAGACTTCTCCCAGTTGCTTACAGAATATTTCATCTGCCTCTCCATCCTGGTTGGGTGGTCTATACCACACTCCCACCGTGATATCTACCTTGTTGGCCTTCCTTCTGATTTTTACCAATAAACACTCAACCCTATCATCACTATCATTAAGCTCTAGACAATCAAAACACTCCCTATTATAAAGAACCACCCTGCTACCTCTCCTTCCTTGCCTGTCCCTTCTGAAGAGTTTATAGCCATCTGTTGCAGCACCCTAGTTATGTGAGTCATCCTTCCATGTTTCCATGATGGCAACTATGTCATAGTTTTCCTGCTGCACAGTGGCTTCCAGTTCCTCCTGTTCATTGACCGTGCTTTGGGAGTTGGTGTAGATGCACTTTAGTTGGGCTATTGATCCACCACCCTTTTGCAGGGAGAAGCCCTAATTCTGATGTGCAGTGTTCTCAGGCACTTCTGTGGTTTCTAACACATTAATAATCTTTGCATCTTTGCTGCTGCATGGATCTCCATCCCCTACCTCCCCTGAAGTGGTAGACTGAAGGTCTTCACGTATTTTAGGGCTTTCATTTTCTTATATTATGATGGCACCCGTACAGTATGTGTAAACTTGATAAACGTAGTTTATCCATGGAGGAATACTTGCAAAATATCTTAAATGAGGGGGGTGCAGCTAAACTGGAAGTCTGCACAGCATTTGTATTTCTTTTTCAGAAATGAGAGGTACAAACCCCTGCATTTTATGATGTTATTTTATCAATTTGCTTCTTTGCAGGAACCAAGCTGTTTGTGATTGCTGAGATTTGTTATTCCGCACTTTTGTGGGATGTCTGGTGAGGGTAATGATCAAACTCTACTTGATTTGTTAAACTCTTGAAACAGTGCCTCGAAGTACTGAGATGTTCAGTCAGAATTAAAATACAGACCTAATTAAAGCTTCCTGGTGGAATACCTAGTGGGATGCAGGAGTGTAAATGTTTTATGTTACAGCAAGCACATTTTTTAAATGACAAAGGCAAAGTAGTAATGGCAGCTAAGAGAAATTATTGAAATCATACATACATATTATTAGAAATTGATTTAAACTTATCAGCGTCAATTCTGAAGAAGAATGTTTGGATAAGCAGTAGTTAAAGTTCAGTTGACTGTATCCTTTATCTTAACAGAAAGATGTTTATAATAAAAAAGTGCATTTGTTATAAAATATCTGATGACCCATTGTATTACATAGTTAAAAAACCCTCAAAACTTCTATTCATTTGATGGAAAAATATTTTTATGATCTTGTGTAATTATACAAATTACATACATGAACTCTTCAAGAAATGCCTATACATTGGGAGTTGTCTGAAAAAGAAAATGTCTGTTAAACTTGATGGTAACTGTTGTGAAGTGTCATTTGTGTTTTTATTGGTTATGCTTAAGCTGGCCACCCTAATATTATGTTTTGAAAAAATAGTGGTTAATGACATATTCTAACTCTATGAACCAAAGGAAGCCTGTCAGTACAACAGGGAGTTTTATGTAAGCCGTGGGTGGGAGTGTTCTTGGTGACTAAAACTTGTTTTCTGAATGACACTTGATTTCTGGAAAGTAATAGATGTGGCTACTGCCAGAGTTCAGTGGTGGGTCAAGAAAACTAAGTGACTCAGAGCTGGGAGCTGGCAGTGTGGCTTCTCAGTTGTGCTGGCATCTGCTGAATCACCTACTGCCTGTATGTACATCAGTGAAGGTGGATTCTGGTGGATGAGAAATCAGGAAAATGTACTTGTTTTGCACAGCAAGTGGAAACGTGGCAACTCTATTATATTTGTTACTTGTCATTTACTTTTCATGAGGTAATTTCCACTTGATATGCTTTTGAAATGTTCATGCGAAAACACCTAATATGAGATGGGTAGTTTGGTTCTTAGCTATGCTTCTCTTCCATTGTGGGTTTCAGCAGCCTTTGGATAGTGTAGGATCTGCAAATGGGAAAGCCATTAGCCAGAGAGCAAGGTGCCACATGTCTTCTCAGTGTGTGTCTGGAAAGGTGGTGGTTTAACTGCAGGTGGCAACTAAGCACCACACAGCCGCTCAGCTGCTCAACTGCTCTCCCCTGGTGGGATGGGGGAGAGAAAATCAGAAAGGTAAAAGTGAGAAAACCTGTGGGTTGAGATAAAGACGGTTTAATAAGTAAAGCAAAACCCACATGTGCAAGCAAAGCAAAACAAGGAATTCATTTACTGCTTCCCACCGGCAGACAGGTGTTCAGCCATCTCCAGGAAAACAGGGCTCCATGATACATTAACGGCTACTTGAGAAGACAGACAACATCACTCTGGATGTCCCCCCTTCCTCCTTCTTCCCCCATCTTTATATGCTGAGCATGATGTTGTATGGTATGGAATAGATCCCTTTGGTCACCTGGGATCTGCTGTCCCAACTGCATCTCCTCACAACTATTTGTGCACCCCCAGCCTACTCACCAGTGGGATGGTGTGAGGAGTAGAAAAGGCCTTGACTCTGTGTAAGCACTGCTCAACAATAATGAAAACATCCCGGATCATGAACAATATTTGCAGCACAAATCCAAAGCAGAGCCCCATACTGTGAGGAAAACTAACTCTTTCCCAGCCAAAACCAGCACAAAGGTGCAGTCTGATTCAGGGTGAACTTACGTTCCTTTCTGCACCCTTTCAGTGGACAGAGATATGTAAGGAAGCCTGTGGGCAGCATAGCCATGGAGTCCCTTTTGTGCCTGTGTGCCACCAGGAGATCCACTGTCCCTGTGGAGGGTCAGGCACCTAGTTCAGATGGAGAGAGGGTGAATGCTGTATGAAATCTTCTAAGAAAGGTAAATGTGATTTTTGAATTGTTTGGAAAACATAAATCCTTTCCTCAAGCATGAAGAGAAAGGATTTTGTTTTCAGCATTTAACGTACCAGTATATTTCCCAGCGGCGTTTCTTCTTTACAGCAGAGGCTCGATTAAGTAGGAGGTATTGAAGCTATGCTGCCCCTTGGCACTGACCAGAAAGAGTTCTTTCTCACAACTTGCAGCAGGGTTTATGTCTGAGTGTGGCATAGTTGAAGGACATAGACTAGCTGCAATTTCTGCTTGGCATGTTCCTGAGCCTTCACTAGGATGGGGGATGTGAGGAGACTGGTGTTGCTTGAATTCTCTTGGGTGTTTCCAGAGTTCTGCTTTTTGTGACCAGTGGGTTCAAAATGAAGCTATTTTGTTAATTAGTTATATTTCTTTGGAGGATGTTGGTATTTTGAGATATTCAAGGTTGAAAACTTCCATTTTCTCCTTGCTGTAGTATAAATGGAGCATGCTGTTGGCTTTGCAGCCACTTTTGGTAGCTCAGCTGATGACTATAGGGAAAATTTGAGCTTGGGCAATACTGTAGGTTGGCTGATTTAAGTAAAGTGGGAGTGGCTTATTTTTGGCACCAATGAAGGCATTTATTCAGTTTAAACAGCACCTCCTGTCTCCCATGTTAATTGGTTTTGAGACTAAATCAAAGCAATTCTGTGCAAATGCTTTTTATGAAGTATTTCTCAAGCCATTGTGACCCTAACAAACTTAAAATATGGAAGCAGGATAAATGTAAGGGAATCAAGACTTAAAGAGACAAGGCATTCCAAGTGTACTATGGGAATATAGATAAACTATAGATGGTTCAGATCCCAAAAGACCTGGTTGGAGGCATGGTTCCTTGGTTCTCCCTTCATTCATACTTTTTACTGCACCTAGTTTCTCTTAGACCAAGTAAATAAGGCGTATGAATGGGGATTGCAAGGTGTCTTCAGGGTTCCCAATGGTGTGTTTTACTATTTTAGCTGGAGAAGATGCTGGTACTAACCGTCAATTTCTGTTCAAGTAAGCTTGTGGGCTTTGAGTACTTGTAGTGTCACTGGTCATTTGAGTTTTGCAAATATAGTAAGCATTAATTAAGTTTGGCTTAATTGCAGTCTGATCTGATTTGGAGCCCATACCTGAGATTGGCATTGTCTGTATTTAAAAATAAAAATCTGTCATTTTGAACCTGAGAGGTTGTTCGTGATGTAATCAAGTTCTTAACAGAGTGAAACATTGTTGCTTTTGTAGAGGTAAAAATAAAAGTGCTCGCCCTACTTTTTGCTGGGTTTTCTGGTCCAATTTCTGGGTTTTGTGGTCCAATTTCTACTGTTCCACATCCTGTGCACGCATACAATATCTGGTACTGGCTGCTGGCTCCTTATGTTTCCCCACCAACAGTTGCATGTTGCTGAGATAAGTGAGGGGAGATGAGGTGGATAGAAGCAGAGGATAAAGGCTTTTCACGAGCACGTCATATTGAGTACGGAAAGGATGCCGTAAGGGTGGTTCTCTAGGCTGGGTGACTGTGTGGCAGTGTGGGCCTGCGGTATGTTGCCCAGGCCTCGTGTGAACCTGGATTTTCACACTGGCAAAGCAGCATCTAAGGTACCTCATAAATCATGGACATGGATGCAGTGAAACACATGAGACTGGATTCTAGGATATCTGCTTGTCTGAGTTTATATAGTTTTAGGGTGACCACTGCAGATATGTTGCTGGAGCTAATGTCCTGAGAAAATAATTGTAAGCGGATGCTGTGTGGGCTGTGTGTAGGAGAGGTAGGTGAGCTGAAGTAATGAAGATGCTGTTGAGAATGCTATTGGGGTGAGCACATGAAGTGCATTGAGTGGATGGGTCCCTCTGGAAATTGGACTCACTATCCTGTTGTCCTGTTTACCGGGGGCACGTTGGTGTATTTTTCTAGTTTGTTGCTCAGACGCCTTTACTAATTTCCTAGATTAAAATAGGTGTGTACTTTCTAAAAGCAGGCTTCACTCAAGTAAGGGCCCTTAGTTTTACAAAGAAATACATTCCCAGGTCTCAAATGGAGTGCTTTAATTGACTTCCCTGTCCCAGGAGTAGCAGAGGATTTTATGTTCAGGGAAAATGGAGTTAGAAGAGGACTTCTTGCTTTAGCTATTAATAGTGAACTCTTGCACTTGCCAGCAAGTTATCTAAGGTTTTAGTGCATACAATGTTGTAACAAAATGTTTTATTGTTACTAAGCCCTGCAACCTCTCTCTGAGCAAGTTTGTGAGATTAATGCCGTGTCTCCCACAAAGCCTTTCTAAGGTACCTGATGCTGTGGTGCTAGTTTTGACCTGTGTTGATTTCCCCCGCTAAAATATTTCTCGCTCTTTTTAATGTATGAAATAATTAAACAACAATGATGTGAATTGTATTGCAAAGTTTTCCCAGTTGCTTCAGATATGCCTGTGCTGTGCAGTGCACTGTAGCGCGGGAACATCTGAACTACTAGTGCCCAATGGGGCCGACTGGGAATAAGAGGTAAAATAATGGTCTGCCACCTCATGGCTAATTAACTGAGGTGCAGCATTTCACTGGGGTACCTAGTTTGCCAGGTCCAACAGTGGATAGTGGTGGTTTTGCTGCCTCTGCCACCTGCCTTAGATTAGCTTGGAGAATATTGTGATGGATTCATGGAGTCATGCTGAAGTGAGCTTAGACTCAGTGCCCCTTGTTGGCTTGTGTGTGTCCAATTGCACAATTGAAGGTAAGCATTTTAAAACTCTGAAAAAAGGAGCAGAAAAGCTAGGGGAGAGGCCAGGGTAAGCTAGATGCATTCAGTAGCTTCACAGTTGCTCAGCTGGGTTGGAGTCAATGCAGTTTAGTTCTTATTCCCCTGCTGCAATGATGAGAAATCATGTAGTTCGGTAGACGGGTGCTCTTGCTGATCACAGGCTGTCAGTTCATTAATTACTGGACTTGCACTTCATAGTAACTCTTCTAGCAGTTTATGTGCTCTCAGTGAGTATCATTTAATTGGGAAGATAATGCTTGTTTAAGCATAATGCTGTGTGTCGATTTCTAGTTTGCTATAGCTCATTTTTCAGGAGCTATTTAAAAGATTTCTATGGTTTGTGAAAGTCCAGTTGTCATAGGACTGACTACTCTTCCATTTCAAAATGGCAAAGCTTTGTGATTTTATTGTCACATTTATATTCTAACCTTTTTCCCTTTTACTTTACCTAGTGAAAGAACAGCTTTGGTGTTGAAGAGAGACCTCTGAAAGGAATGGGCCCTGGTCTTTTGAAGCTGTTTGCCCTGATCCCAGGAATGCTGTAGAGGTTAGTGACATGGATGCTTAAGAGCTTTTGTAGAAATTGCCTTTTGATTTGTAATTGGCACACTCTTCAACAAATTCTGTGTGAAGCAGTTCATTTGCCTGTCACAGAAAGAGAGTTAATTCAGGCACTGTCAGAACATGGTCAGTTTAAAATTGCTTTACCCAAACAAAATTTAGGGTTTTGTTTTTCTGTGTAGATGCTGTAAAAATATATAGTTGGGAGTCACAGAAAGTTGTGTGGTGTGAGGTGTGCTCAGAGTCAAGCTGCGTTAAACCTAGAGGTTTTAATTGATAGATTAAAAAAAAAAAAAGCAACAGAAGGTGAGAGTGAGTGATCATAATACATGAGATCATAATACGTGATTACTTTTTGAGTTTTTCATGCCTCTCATTTTTACTTTGAGAGAATACTCCTGCTCTTCTATAGAATGACAGGCTGTGAGAGATCATTCTCTAGCCACACAAAGGTAGTGTTATTTCTGCGTTTGCCTTGAGTGACTTGAATTTTGATTTTGTTTGTTTCTTTGAATTATGTACAAGCTGGGTAGACTGCTTGCTGCAATTGTTTTTCCTGATAGCTATATCGTTCTGCTACAACTGTTATGGCCTACAAGAGGCTTCCTCTTGCAGGTAGAATATTCAGTCTAGTTCACTTTCACATTTTTTGTAAAGCTAAAGAGGATCTACCACCCAGTGAATTTCTTCTTAATGGGTCAAAAAAGCTCGTATAAATATCAGATTCAGTAATGCTTTGTTTTGCTGATGAAAAATGAATGTAGCAAGTAAAATTTGATGACGCGGGTAGGGTGGAGGTAGGCATGTCGAAGTGCTCCTAAGCAAAGAAGTGAATTTCCATAAAAGCAGTTGAATTAAAATCTATTAAACCTGTCTGGTTACTGTAAAGGATTTCTAATCTTTGTTAGCTTACTTTATGAAGAGTAATGTCCAAGCTTTACTAGGATACCCTTGAACATATAGATCCTTTTGGAGCAAATAATAAAAAAACTGGAAAAAAATGCTGCAGCACATCAGACACAGAAAATGAAGAGATGACCCAGTGGAAAAAGACCTGTTCATACAAGGAAATGCTAGCTGGCATCACTCTTTGAGGCATGTAGAGTTTAACAACTGTTATTGTAAGTGGTGCCATTACTTACTGACAGCTTTAGTTATTCATATACTCTCACTGTCTGTATCTTACCTGGTATAAAACTGAAAGTTGTAAAATGTTCAAGGGGAGATATCACTTCTAATTTAACAAAATCACACAGAAAGACAAAAACCTCAAAACACATCCTTTTGTATGAAATCCTGCATTCCAACATCAGTGTTTTCATTCTAGCTCTGTGCTGCTTCTTCAGTCTCCAATGTTTTATTCATTAACAAAAAAAACCAATCTGTCCACAAGGGCATCTGACAGAAATACACTTTTTTTTTCTTTCATAGAAAATGCCTTGCTCCCTTCGACTTACTATGTTTAGATATTTTTTTAAAATACACTCTATGTTATGGAGAATAAAAAAAGATGAAAGGCTTATACTGTATTTTTTGAGAGTTTTGTGGACTAAGATACGAAATGTAGAAATAGTTGTCGTCTGGGATTGTGTTAGAGAAGTCTGACATACGGCTTTGTTTTAAGCTCCCTGTGATAGAAAGGGATGTTTGCGTGCTGTGCTTTCGCATACACAATGCGCTTCCCATAGTTGTCAGGTTATCATGAAAGATTAATTTGCTGTCTCCCTTAGACGTAAGCACCAGTATTTCACACTGGGTCAAAAATTTTTGCTAGTAATAGGTTAACGCCTGAAACTTCCTTTTACATGCTCCTGTCTATGGATGTGAAATGTACCGAGGGAAAAAATTATCTCTATTGAGGTTAATTAGGTGGAAATGCTGCTCTCTGGTTCTGTAATCACTACTGCTGTTTTCCTGACTTCTTGGAGTAGGCTCATCAGTATCCTAGCAAATGTTTTTTTCAGCAAAACCACAAATTTAGTTCATAATAAATAGATCTGACCAACAGAGACGAGGTGTACCAGTGGTGTAATTGGAATAGCAAGAATGCTGTTAATGTTTTGTCCCTGTCTTATGTCCAAGATAGAGGGTATTGGAAGAGCTACTCTACTGATAAGTGACAGCCTGTGAAAGGCAAGCCTTAGGCAATCCCTTGGAAAGACTCTAGGTCCCATGAATTGAAACAAACTGGAGGCACAGTAAACCTATTTTTATAGCTTTCTCTTGTTTGATTATAACTTCAAAGAGCTGCCTGGGAGAAGTCTCAAAGGCATGTTCCTGTAGATGGAGGGATAACTGTTCAAAGTGTTCAAGATGAAACTTGGATGTGCAGCAATTTTTGTAAATGAGGAAAAAACAATGGAGCAGTGGGCTGCCATCTGGCTTTATTGCAGCAGGAGTTTATTAGAAATACTGTTTATTCTTCAGTGCTGCTAAAAGGTCACTCTTTTTAAAAAAGAAGGGGGGGGGGGGGGAGATAAAAAAAATCACCCTTGTAATACCTGTGTGAGAGAAGTGCTAGTGAGAGGCTGCTGCTCTCTGCTTTGCTCCATGGTTCAGCATGATGAAATTTTTTCCTGTGGTAGAGAGATGGCTATCTTACTTAATCTTCTGTTGAGTCCTCTGATATGGAAGCTTGCACAAATACTTCTTTTGATAGGGAACATACAGCTACTGTGAAAAGCCCTGTACCTTACACCAAAGTGCATCTTTGCTAAGTTGACTTTGTTGTTTCTGTGCCATTTGTCAGAGTTGAACTGGTCACTCTTCAGTGATGCCATCTCTTGAACTTGGTCATAAGTAAAGTCAGCACTGTGGCTGTGCCGTTACATGGTTTCTTTTCAACATGCAGGACAACTCTTGTACCCAAGGCTGTGTTGTGGGAATGTGTGTGTCTGTATGCATTCTATGTAATGTGTAACAGTGCTTGAATAAATCACTTTACTTCAGGTACCTGAATATTTCTATCCCTCTGAGCTCTATGTAAATTACTCTGCTTTCAGGGCATCCTTTCTTTGTTCAAATGACAGCTATTATCAAACAAGTTGATGTAAAAAGCCCAAACACCTTCCTCCCTCTCTCACTCCTTGTTCCCAGACTGAGCAACCTGGGAATGTGTACTTGAGGGAACATCTGCAAATTCTGACAGAGAGATAAAATCAAATTGAAGAAAGGAATGTATGGTAAAAATGTAAAGGAATATATGGATGTATAAGAGAAGAAGCCTTTGCTGCAGCACTATTGTTGCAATTAAATCATAGCATTCAGCATTTAATTACCTATTTTTTAATGTGTTTTTGTTTGGCAACATATTGCTGGGTTTCACTCTGTTTGTTGTGTAGTGTTTGTTTTAAAAATGAACAAGAGTAGTTATCATTATTCTATGTGCTGGTTACCATCAAAGCTTGAAAAGAACACGAAACTAGAGAAAAGGGAAAGCGTTGAAAAAGTCATGTCCTTTCACTTCCAGAGAGTAAGTTCTGTCCCCAGGTTGTTTGCATCCAGAAATGGCCAAGCATGGTGCAGGATGTCCAAATGAGTCCATACAGTTTCACAGATGCACTGCAGAAGCCAGGACTTGCAATAACTAACTACTAAGTAATTTCAATAGCTGTAAATGATGGTGCAGTGCATTTTGTGTACAATTACTGTCAATAACCCTGCTTCAGTAATTGTGCTATTACTGTGTGAATATTCAGGCTCTTTTCTGCGATAAATTTAGTTATAAAGGAGTGACTGTTGTAGTCATTTGATCATCCTTCTGTGGCACTGGGAGAATTTTTTTCAGAGAGCTGTAGTGTCAATCCTGATTTGTTTTCTGTGCCTTTGGTTATTACTGGAGAAAGGGGTTAGTGTAGTGGCACGACATAACATGCAAGTAACTGTAGTTATTGATAATGGATTTCCCAGGGAAATCCTACCACTTCTGAATAGTTGTTGTTACTAAACCAGAACACCTGGCAGTTATGATCTGAACTAGCTATTCTAGATTGTGTGGTGTTGTGCATGAAAATAGCATTGCAAACTAGAATAGTAAACACTGTATAAAAAAACAGGCAGAGAATTTTAAGTTAACATTAGGAAAACCCACATTGCATCTGATACAGATTCTGGTAAGAAATGTCACTTGTACATCTTTTATTGTTTTGAGAATAATTAGTTCTATTGTTACAGAAATTGAACAGATTTATTTTTCTATGAGATGAGAAAAGTAGGAAAATTGTTTTACAAAATTCATGTATAAGCTGTTCTCATTTGCAGTGACTGTGTTGCAGAGCAGATGTCTTTTTACGTGAACATGCAGCTTTTTGTCTCATTCTGCTGCTGCTTGTGTGATTTTAATTTATTTTTGTGAAGCAGCTGTATCACTTACTGTGGCCTGGGCGTTGTAAGGCCAAAGGAGGAATCCCTTTTCCCCTTTAGCATCGCAGTTCCTCCTCCCCTTCCTGCATCCCTCTGCTCGCCGGGAGGGACAGGCTGTGCTCTGCAATCAAACCAGCCTGTGTGCTGGTACAGCCAGCGCTGGGGCTGGTGCTGTGAAGCCCAGGCGGACCGCCTGACTGCCAGAAGGATGTTTACTAATGATGGGCTGGCACCGGCTTGTAGGCAGAGGAACTTGCCGTCTCCTATTAGTAATATCTTACAAGGAGAGGATTTGAAAACTAAGATGCTTGCACTGAACTTCAAGAATTTGAGGTAGGATGAGACCTAAGTGAATACAAACTACTTGTATTTCTTTGCATGATACTTGCCCCACTCCTGCCCCCAGCCTAACATTTCATTAGTTTTTCTTGTCAGACTCTTCTGGAGTTGTACTTGCTGTTATAAAAATAAAAACCAAATTACAAGCTCAGATTTAGTAAAAATACAGTGATATTTTAAGTAATGTAAGTAATTGTGCATAATTTCCTGGTTTTAGGATGCTGGCTGTACAGAAATAAGTAAAAAATAGGTAGATTGCGTTTGTCATTTCACCTGAGGAAGAAAATACTTTATTTTAGTTCGTCTTGTGCATAGTTTTCAAAATACAGCTAATGTGAGCCTGTTCTCAAGTGTAATAGTTCCTGTGAAGCAAGCTTGCTATCAACTTGAAATGCAATGTTCTTGGAAATATAACAAAGTTGGAGAACCACCCATCATATTAAAATAGAAATTTGCCTGTGTCTGAGTGCCGTAGGCTTCATTTCTTCTCTTTCAGTAAGAGAAGCTATAGTGCGTTTGCATGACAAGGCTTTGGTAGTGAGGGGGGCTATAGAGGTGGCTTCTGTGAGAAGATGCCAGAAGCTTCCCCCATGTCCGACAGAGCCAATGCCAGCTGGCTCCAAGATGGACCCCACCGTTGGGCAAGGGCGAGCTAATCAATGATGGTGGTAGCACCTCTGTGGCAGTGTGATGGTAATTGCTGAGTGTCTCCCTGTCCTTATCTCAACTCACAGGCCTTTTGTTATATTTAGTCTCAGCCATCTGGTTGAGGAGGGGAGTGATAGATCAGCTTTGGTGGGCACCTGGCATTCAGCCAGGGCCAAAACACTACAGTCCTTTTTGATGCCCAATATGGTGCCCAAGAAATTTGAGATAAAGATAGTAAACAGGAGAGGTAATGAGCAAAACATGGACTGAACACAGCTAGAGAGTGAAGAGCAAAATGATCATGGAGAATTTCTGTTGTCCCTTCACCATGATGAGGGGTGGATTGTGTGTAAATTGTCCACTTTGATTCAGTGTTGTGATGACATTATTTTGATTTTTAGTGTGGAGAATTCTTTTCCTTGGTAGTGGGTGAAGTCTGTGAACTTGTATGATGAACTTTGTATGATGAGCATGGATTTTAAGGAAAACTCCTAAATACGTGATTTTCAGAGGTGGGGTGTGGAATGTAGTGGGTTTACATGGCAAGGTTTTGGCAGCAGGGGGGCTACAGGGGCAGCTTCTGTGAGAAGATGCCAGAATCTTCCCCCGTGCTCAGTGGAGCCAATGCCAGCCGGCTCCAAGGTGGACCTACTGCTGGCCAAGGCAAAGCTCATCAGCAACAGCGGTAGTGCCTTTAGGGTATCATAGTAAGAAGAGGAAAAAAAAAAAAAGTTGCGTCAGTGGGAGAGAGGGGTGAGACTATTGAAGAGCAACAACTCTGCAGACATCAAGGTCAGCAAAGGAGGAGCAGGAGGTGCTCCAAGTGCTGGAGCAGAGATTCCCCTGCAGCCTGTGGTGAAGCCCACTGTGAGGCAGGCTGTGCCCCTGCAGCCTGTGGAGGTCCATGGTGGAGCAGATATCCACCTGCAGCCCAGGGAGGCCCCCACGCTGGAGCAGGTGGATGCCTGAAGGAGGCTGTGACCCATGGGAAGCCCGCACTGGAGCGGGTTTGCTGGCAGGACTTGTGGACTTGCAGGGGACTCACGCTGGAGTAGTCCATCCCTGAAGGACTGCACCCTGTGGCAGGGACCCACACTGGAGCAGTGTGCGAAGAACTGCAGCCTGTGGGAAGGACTCATGTTCGAGAAGTTCGTGGAGAACGGTCTCCCAGGTGAGGGACTTCATGCTGGAGTGGAAGAAGAGTGTGAGGAAGGAGTGGCAGAAATGTGCCATGAACTAACCATAACCCTCATTCCCCTGCGCTGCTTTGAGGGGAGGAGGTAGAGAAATTGGGAATTAAATTAAACCCGGGAAGAAAGGAGGGATGGAGGAAAGGTGGGGTTTTTTTCCTGATTTGAATGGTAATAAATTTAATTAATTTCCCCAAGTCAAGTCTGCTTAGCCTGTGGTGGTAATTGCTGAGTGATCTCTCTCTGTCCTTATCTCGACCCACAAGCCTTTCCTTATATTTTGTCTCTGCTGTCTGGTTGAGGAGGGGAGTGATAGAGCAGCTTTGGTGGGCACCTGGCATTCAGCCAGGGTCAGACAACCACAGAAACTCACATTTTTTTTTAAGCTTTTTTTCTAGCTGATTCTAGCTTTTCTACTCAATCTTGCAGTGTACTGCATACATTTATTCACTGTGAAATATAACTTTCATTTTGGCATTATTGCCAAGCAGGACTAGAACATGGGTAATGGAGAGGAAAGCAAAAATAGTTTTGAAAGTAGTTATGGTAAATAATACATAAAGCAACCCTATTACTGGCAATAAAAAGCAAGCTAAATAAGCATGGATTTTTGAAAATGTTGCAGCTTTGTCCCTGTGTGAGGGACACCAACTTTAATATCCCAGAATATCTAGTGTCAGTGTAGGGGAACCCCATCCAAGAAAAAGTCAGTTCACGAGTAGTCCATTAAATGCTGTTGGCCATGGTGCCCAGGTTCACCGTTGTGTTTATAGGGGGCCTTTGCCTGGGGGTGTGTAGGGGAGGGACAAATTCAGCAGCTTCCTGTTGGGCACAAACACGCAGTGGAATAATGTGGTAATTGGAAGAGATTCCTTATTGTCTGAAAGGTACTGCTGATGGGTATGCAAGTATTTCTACTGCTTTTCCATACATCTCTGGTCCGAATTGCTAATTATAAGGTCTTGGGCTGTTTGGTTCCGTTTTGCAGTTAGGAATACTATGAATGCGCAACTTAAAGAGGTTGTGATCATCCACCCTTATTTAGTTCCTGTTGCTTCAGAAATAAGTATTTGTGCCCAGGGTTTAACGCTGATCCGCTGCTGTTTCTGCTGCACTCTTTCTTACTAGATGGAAGCAGAGAGAGGAATTTCATTACATCAGCCAAGCATGTACGGATATAATTATTTTGTTGTTTTTCTTACCCTGGTTGTTAGAAACAAGGGCACCTCTGTGGAGACAAATTTTACAGGTAATGGACTTCTATTTACTGATCTTTCCTATGTAAATTTCCTAAAGGCAGAAGAAGTGTTCTTCTTTGGGGTATATAAATGGCTGTTTTACATGGCTGGAGGAACTTCATGCTTTAGGTTGCTGTTGGTAAGAAAAAGCACTACCACCACCACAACAAACAAGGACCCATTCTGTGTAATACCATGATCCTTCTAAAAACTTTTTTTTTTTTCTTAGCTAAATATCAGGGCTGTGCTTAGACTCACTATTTTCCTTACTGAACATGTCGTTTGGGATTACACTGTTCAGTGCATGGCCTTACTGCTTCAATATAGCAGCCTGTCTGGTGTTCCAGGTTCACAGGTTTCCTTCTCCATCTTCCCTCCCACCCCTGTTACTTGGAAAGGCAAACAGACCAAAGCACTCTTCTGGGTTCCTAATAACAGCCCATTGTTTCATTGTTGATTCTAGTAGAGTAAGTTTTCTAGGAAGGCTTTTTTTATTCTCCTAATGCAAGAGCCACCCTCTGGAAGAGTGGGTTTTTTCCCCTATGCATTTGTTGATGTCTGTATACCAACCAAGCATATGCTTATCTATTCAGAATCCAGATTACTTTGCTTTTTTGTTTGTTATCTTGTGTCACCGTGCTCTCACCCCCCCACTCCCCTTTACTTTTTTTTTTTTTTCCCAGGGGCTTCTAAGCAGCGTTTCCTCTCCTGAATGGCATGGTTTAGTCATTGCCATGCAGTTCAGGTTGGCAAAGTAAAATTTCAGTTCTGCTTGATTCCCAACAGGCCGTAACTGGCATTCTGTTTGTCCAATTAATGCAAATCAGTTTATTCAGGCCTCTTAAAAACAAAAACCCCCAAGAAAAACAGTATTCAAAGAAGCTCAAGATATTTTACCAGGGAACATAGCAAGAACTCGTTAATTAGAATTTTCTGTCCAAAAGTATTGAGATAGCAAGTAGCCCATTCTGTTTCGATTTGGGTTTTTTAACCAGTTATTACCTGTCTTTATAGTATTCAGACTTTTCCTGACACTGCATAGATTACTTGTTTTATAAGCTTTCCGTGTAATGTTCTGGTTCAGAATAATCTTATTGATTCCTCCATTTCAGATGATTTTGCTGAGGTGCAGATGTTGAGAGGTTTCAATTCTTCCAATGTATGTTCAAAACCAGAATGATGTTTCAGTACCTGCTTTCCTCCAGTATGTTTTTCAGCTGTAGGTGTTAATAGAGTACTGAGGTTTGCAGACAATTTGAGTTTGCTTTTCTGTTGTTTTTGCTGGCTAGCAAGATAAATGAGCTAGCATGGGGGTCGTTCACACCTGCAAGACTGTCCAATTACAAAGTTCCAGATTAGCATTATAAATAACATAAATTTTAGTTTCCAGAAGTAATCTGCTGTGTTTGTAATCTATGAAAATGGAGAACATTGAAAACCAGAATTTTTATCCTATCAGTCTGAAACTTGTTAATTTACCAGGCACAATATTCCTGTAAATGAGTGTTCCAGAAATACATGTCAGAGGAGAAATTTCTCCTATTTTTGTTGTTACCTTTTGTGTCTGTGCTCAGCCAACTTGGCCTACCTTCAGCCTGTCAGGATTTTTATATTGTACACATTTTTGTCCCCTCAGTTACCACGTTTCTCTAGTAAATAGTGTCCTTTACGCTCCTTGAAGGAGAGGAGGAATTGTATGCCTAGAACTAGTTCAGACTTTGTTGCAGTCAGGACTGAATTGCCAGTTTGAGACCGCATTGGAACAGGTCAGAGTGTAAAAATGCCGTAGTGCTGTGATTGCACAAGCATGAGCAAATATTTTCTTGGAGCCAGAATGTCTATGAATGAACCACCTGAACGTGCTAACGCAGGTCTCTCATTTCTAACATAATACCTATATAGAGCCACTGCTTTGATCTTTCCTGTAACCAACGATTAGGGTTAGTGAAACATGGAAAGTTGTTCTGGTTTTGGTGGTGTTTCCCCCCCCACCCCCCGGAGCGACCATTCCTCATCTCCTAAAGTAGAAAGGCTTCTTTTACACACAAAGAGTTTTATTTCGTCCTCAGCTCTGCAATGGTAATATATTTTGTCTTTTACAAATGATTTTAAATTTTGTTCTGGCATAAATATTAACCTTTTTTCCTCCCAACCTAAGGAGATGCCATGAAGCACACAGTTTGAGGTATGGAATTTCAGACTCCCTTCACAGCTAGCAAATCTGAATTGCTTTTTGGAGGTCAGGTCTGTGTTTATATGCCAGTGAGGTGGTCATAGACTTTGTATTGAAATTCACAGATGAAGCTGTGTAGAACACAGCAGTTAAATGTGTATTTTGGGTAGCCTTAGGGATGGACTGAGTTTCTTGGTCTTGTTTTATGAAGAGATGAAGGACTGTTACAGGTACCTCAAAGATGAGCTTTTCTGCATCTCTTAGCTGGTCATTGGCGCAGTATTTGTTATGTGCTCTTTGGCTTCTGAAATGTGAAAATTACTCATGAAATTTCCCTGACCTTTTTCAAAAGCCAATTTTAAACAAGTGGTGGATGTATCTGTTCAAGTACTTACAAAAGCAGGTTTACCTTTTAGTTCTCTAGGCAGCGTGTGGTAGTTCAAGAAAAAATGAGAATTTGTCTTTCATTTTAGTTGAAAAGATGTAGAGTAAAAAATGCAAAGGCAGAAACCTTAAATGAGTATGTGTGGCCAGTCTAAATAGCCTATATTTGAGTTTTCTGGCAGTTTGCTTTGTGTGGGCCTTTGCAATTCTTTAGCTTGATTATCAGATTATTACTGAGCTGAAAAATAGGAGTCCTTAAGTCTTGAGAAGGGCTTCCTTAAAGAAAAGCAGCACTCAAAATTATGTTTGTGCTGGTGACAGATTCTAATGTGTGCTAAATAAAGATGTAGGAAGTAATTTTATCAGCATCCAGCCAAAAATCACATTCTAGATGTTATGTGGTCAGTTTTGTTCCTGCTAGGAAAAGGCAGCACACATGCTTCCTTCCTCTTGTGCTATCTCATCTTTGCTCTCTGTAAAATTCACTTGTAGCTCCTTCTTGTTTCATAAAGCTAGGAATTTCAAGCACCATCCCTAAAATATCTATGAACAGTGATTTTAATCACATCCTTTACCTCCACATGTGCATCAGTAGTCTTTCATGCTAGGTAACTGTTGTTATGTGCTATTGCACTAAAAAAATAAAGTTGAAGTAGAGTCTTCATTTGCGGGGCCATAAAAGATGGTGGTCTGCACTTGAGATCTTAAAGCTGTCTGTACTTTTTGTGTATGGAAATGGAAGCGAAGAAAATGGATGCAACTTGAACTGTGGTTTGGAGAAGTACTACGTACTGTTTTCTGCTGTGGTAGTATTTAATACTTGTTTTACGGGCTTTGTGTTTAGGAGTTGGTGAAAGAAATGTTTGTAGCTTAGAAATATTTTATTAAAGCACTGGAAGAAATTTTGGAAAATAAGATTTTGTAGTTATTAAAGAATTAGAAAATGCAAAGATAGGGTTATTGTCTAGACATAAGGTACACACTAGTAAGTCAGGAAAAAATAGACCATATGCAGAAGTAAAAAGCAGGACTTGATTTTCTTATTTGAACAAAATGAAGTGCAAAAACTTGATATAGCTGAAGTTCATTTTCATTTAAGTTAATAGTAAATAAGAAATACATGAATTATTAGCCTTTAGCAAGACAGCTTTCCTCCATCCCTTCAGCATAAGTCAAAAGTATCACTGTTATTTAATTGTTGCTCTTCTTTTTTCACTGAATATAAAACATTAACCTTCAAGAGGGTACAAACCACAGGAAATCTACTCTATCAGCACTTGCTATTATGTGTCATTATCATGAATAATTTGTGGGAAATGGACCTAGAAAGAAGACTGATAGTCTGGGGTTTATATCTGTATCTTTCTCACTAACCAGTTACTTAAGTTCTTCATATTTGTTGAAGTATTAAGAATTTTTATTTGCAGCTATGTCAAATCATTAAGGTCAGTCTGAGCATAAGAATAGCATTTCTAATATTGCAAGTAACAAAGGAATTGTATCTTTAAATACTCATCTGATCTGAGTTCAGAGAACAGGAAAAACCACGTCCTGAATTAGGATAGTAAGCTTTTTGCTTTCTCTTTTTTTTTTGTTGTGTCGTTTTTTTCTTTTTTATTTTTTTAAGAGATGTTAAAGCAAAAAATAACTGCATTGCATTCTCTGGTTTGGAGACTGCCTGTGAATTGGAAGAGACACCTCTGTAAGCATCTCTTCAACCTGTAGAAATAGTATTTCATTAGGTTGGCCTCTGCACTTACATTAATCTAAAAAAAGGAAGGTTAAGCCTTCAGGTGATAACATCAGGTTCCTTGAGATAAGTTTTAAAGTATTTCACTGCAAAGGAAAAAAATAACCCCACAACTCTGAAATAATAGGGCGAACTTCAAGTCCTTCCCTGCACACCTTCCTTAATTAATAATACTTTGCAGTACAAAAAGTGAAGTGGGAGTTGATGGTGTTTTTCTGTTGAGAGGATTTCTCAATGAAATAGTTCCTGTTTTAACCAGGTGACTAGCTGTTTAACAACAGAAAGGCTTAGTACAGGAATAGGCACTTTTATTACTGAGTCAGCATGCTGGCTTTGCTCCAGGCCCTGTCTTGTGGGGACTGGGCGATATTCCCCTAAGTGTGTGCGAGTTCAGTCCATCAGGGAGAGCTGATGCCTTCCTTTTCAGCAGCACAGCTTCCTTGTGCATGACTTTCTTTCTGGTTTTTTGTTTGGTGGGGGAGAGTGGGAGGAAGTGGGGTTCCTTACTCGCCCTCCTGCTGATGTTTTTGCCTACAAAGAGAATTTATTATTCCTGTTCAGTTCTAAGGGCAAATGGATATATCTAGCCTGTAACAGCTCTTTATTATTTCTTTTGAAGGCCAGAAAATGTCCTCTTTAATAGTGCATATTGATGATCATCTTTGGAACGTTAGTATTAACTTACAGAAGTAGGGAAACTTAAAATCAGGAAAGTAACAAATGTGTGTAGAGGGAAATAACAGGAGTGGAATTTACTAATGGACTTCTGTGATTCATTGTAGCAACAAGGTTTACCTTAAATTTCATTTTCCCTACATACTTGGAGCAGAGGTGTCTGCTGATGTCCTATTATAATCTGCAAAGAAAGAAGTCGATTCCTGTTTCACTGCTAAGCTGCTGATGTAATACCAACACAGTGCCTGGAGAAACACTTGCGACTGTAATTACAAAGCAGATAATTACCTAGCTGCTTATTTAAATAACACCCTTTTGGAACTAGATGCACAGCTTGGACCTATAATAGCTATTGTGAAATAAGTGTGTCTCATGCAGCTTCTGTCTGCTTGCTTTTTTTTTTTCTTCACAAATGTTTTGATAGCTCTAGTGGTATTACCCGTACATTATCATACCCTAACTTGTGTTAACGATTATGTGTATGTGTTATGTTTTTCTTGCAGTGTCTGAGCTTTGTGAGTTGTTGGTATTTTATGTAAAGTGGTTTGTGATCATTTGGCCAACAGCTTCCACTAACAGTAGAAAACACTTTAAAATACTATTTTAAAGGATGGAAGTTACCACTTGCACTAAGTCCACTGAGAATTCTTGAGAAACCTCATGTGTTCATCTTGTAGGGTTCCTGTATAAATTTAACAGAAGAGTGAAGAACTTGGTGAATAGGTTTCTATCAGAGCTGCTCAAATGGGTCAGCCTTGCTTATGCTTATGGGAAAATGTGCAGCCATCTGACAGCCAGTGAAGGAAAATGAAGGGGTTGTTTAAGTAAGGATGCTTATGCTGTGCCTTTACTGCTTGCTTCATTTCTCTTCACATGGAGACTTTTCTACTTCTGCCACTAGGAGAAAACACCAATGTGTTTTACGAGAGCAGTGTTTTTATTGTAGCTGTCTGTGCACATTTGAAATCTTCTCATCAAGTGTCTGCCTTTAGTTTAGGCCCATACAGATCATGATGATACACAACTGCCATTAATTCACCTTTATAGCTCAAGTAGCAGAAGATGGGTGCAGTGGGTTGAACTGCTTCAACGCTCCTGATAAACCGTGTACCTGTCACTGTGGGGCTGCATTGTAGAGCTTCTGCTTGCTTAGTTTGCTCTTTCAAAATAACTTCTAATTTCTTACTCAGCTAGAAAAAGCCAAAGACTCAACAGCTGGACCATCCAACTCAAAGGTTCTCAATGTGGAGTGTGCCTGCATGGACCTTCTGGGGGAAGTAACTCATCAGGGCTGTGTAGGAAAGAACATGTGCCTGCACTGGGCTGTATGTGCCAGAAGAGGGGATGCAAGGCACGGAAGAGCCTCCTCTCCTGAGAATCAGCTTCTGTCATTGCATCTTCCACAAAACCTCTGAGGTTTTTCGGATGGCTCTCTAATTGCACCCTTTGTGGGCTGGGTGTCTAACTTTGAGATCACAAGGAGAAGGATGTCAGCTAGTCTCTAAGGGATACAACGCAAGCAAGCAGAAGGATTCAAGCATCACAAGATGCCACTTAGCATTAGCTACCCTCCAAAGTTTCTTAAACTAGATATCCAGATTATTAGACACGACCAGTTTTAGTGTAAGGTGTGTGCATGTGTTTGTTCATTGTGTGTATATTGAGGCTGTCAACATGCCTGTGCTGTGAGGCAGATGTGAAAATAAGTTGGTTATTAGCTGTGAGGCATTCTGATCTGGCAGTAATCAGTGGGACAGAAGAACCCATGAGGAAGTGCATTGCTTTCGGTTTGGGTTGCAGTAACCAAGGTCTAGCATCACAGTTGGAGAGATGAAGTGGCAAAATACTGAGCAACTGCTTGTGAAGCAAGGGCTGTGTCCAGCCTGTCTGCTGAGAGAGGCAGGAGGCCCTTTGTGGGGGGACTATAGGAAGTAAGTGTGCAATTTAAGACTGTACTGTAATGAATGGTGTAAAGCCAGGCCAAATTCAAGCTCTACAAGCAATTACAAGACAGGTGTTCCCTAACTTGTGAGTTTGCTTCTCTTAAGGTGCTTTTGCTGTGCAGGGCACTTGCTTGTCACGTGGTATAAGCAAGCAGTTGTGAACTGGTGACTTGACTGTTACTGAAAATACTGGAATCCTTTCATTTTTGGCATTAAAGAGACTGCCAGGCCTTAATGCTGAATTCGAGTCATGTGGTGGTTACAGCTGACTGTAAAGACTGTGCAGATGCTTTCACTTAATAGAATGGGAAGGTCCTTTCTCCTAGGTAGTTTTTGTTTGTAGTAAAAGGTTTAGGTATACTGCTTTCTCTTTTCCAGATCTAAGCCTAAACAAAGAAAACCTCAGTCAAAATATTTACCCAGGACATAGTAGCAACATACTGCTGTCCTTTCACTCAGGGAACATGTGTAATATTCTAATGCAGTATTTCTAAGGTATTACTTTAGTGTTGTTTTTTGTTTGTTTGTTTGTTTGGTTTTTAAATGAGCTTAAACATCTCAATGTTTTCTTAGGGATAAGTAAGCTCTGTTACCGAGATTCACAATGAGGAGGCTTTTGCCTGCTGTAAACTATGAATAATCCTTCTCGTGTCTAAGATTTAGGCCTAATGCTGGAGCTCTCATAGCCCACAGCTGTCTTGTATTTCTAAATTTGTGCTGTGGTAATCAGAAAAACTATCACAGTATTCAGACTGGCAAAAGTAAATTGCAGAAATTCTTTCAGATTTGATGTAGAAGATACTGTGTATGATGTTGCATGGAGCCCATGCTAGCCTTATTTCTAACAGGGCAGAAACAGTGGGACTCAACTCTGGAATAATTCCACAAGTACTGTCTACTCTGGTTGAAATTAGTATATTGCATACATTCAAATTGATCTGCAGTGGAATTGAGGGTAGACTTTACATGATTCTGAGGGCTGAGAATAAGTGGAAAATACTGACAGAAAAAGCTGATCCGGAGGGCAGATAATATCATTGAAGAAAAGCAGCATATATTGCAAAGATCTCTATGTGTAAATGTCAGTGTTACTACCCCTGTCTTCACTTTATACAGTGCAACATGGACTTCAGCATCAAGGAAGTGAGTATTTTATAGTGAAGGATATTCCCAAAGCAGTATCTTCTAGGGAGATTTTCTTGAGTGTTGCAGGGGAGTCTTTGGGACAGAAGTCCGAAATTCTGTGGCATTGTGGTGTTCTGGTGTGGTCTTTGGGTTTTGGGTTGGCTTTTTTTGTTTTGTTTTGTTTGAATTGGAGTTCCAACTGAATTAAGTACACACATAGAATATATCAATTTTTGTAGTGTCTTTTGATTACTTCTGGAAAAAAAAGGAGTTAAATTCATTTGGATTTTACTTACACTATGTTACATCCATTCTTCCCTCTTCTCTGCCCCACCTCTTACATTGAGGTTGAATATCTGATTGTACTGGGGAACAGGCAGGAGGGACTGTGACTGTGCTGAGAAACTGAGGACTCCTTTAATTGTTCTCTGCATTTGTCATCCCTCTGGGTTAAAACTGCCTCAGTGGAGGTCATTGGATCACGTCTTGGAGAAGCTGTCCCAAGTAGGCTCCTGTTATGCTGGGAAAATTGTGTGTGACATGTATTTGGACTTCTCTGACTATAACAAAATTGTCAGAATTAGAATTACAACTGTGTGGCTGAACCAGTGCAAATTCCTGATCTAGTGTCTGCTTAGGATGAACAAAGCAATAGGATTTAAAAGAAGAATTGGCTGCGCTAGCAGAAGTCTACAGCAGTGGTGCATTCAATGGCAATATGTGTTTTAGGTGTTGGATTTAGAGTTCTCAGCATTTTATGACTCATAAAAAGAAATCTAAATTATTATCTTTAAAAGATTTATTGATTTAAAAAAGAATACTTTTTTCCCCTGCTGTTTTAGGCAGTGAGGTTTTGGCTCTTGGAGCTAAGATGTGGTATTCTGTTAGTTTACACATTATTACAGTGAGAGAAGAGTTCCCAAACTGAAGAGTTTGGGAAAAGGTGTGGGTTTCTGGAAGAAACACCTCCAGAAACTGTACTATCTCTTTTTTAACTGCGTGAATCATGCTGATTTGAAGTAGTTAGCTGTGTTATTTCTTAGGGATAATACGCTAAAAGATAACATCCAGTTCTGTCTCATTTTTCTTCAAATGTAAAAAGCCAGTGCAGATTTCCAGGATGGGCTGACAGTTGCTGGCTTGTACATTAGCTTAGTTTTTTTGATGAGTTCTCGTTTCATAAATGGATTTTTTGCATTGTACCAAAAAGTTTGTTAGCATCAGTTCCTAACTTTTCTTGCATGTTAGTTAAGTGGTGTTTTATGAACACGTTTGAGAAAGATATTTCATCCTTGGGTCAATTTTCATTGTTAATGTTTCTTATTAGTGGTTAATTATCTTTAGTTTTAAAAGTGTAGTCCTTGTTTGTAGCTGGTGTTTTCCTGGCTTTAGCATCCAGCTACTGTCTTTCCTCACAGCTTAATCTGTGGGTTTGAGTTCTTCAGTAGTGGGATGAAGTTCTTTAAGTTTCTTGCTGTGAGGCATTTTCTACCCTTGAATAATTTTTATGGCTGTTACTGACCTTTGTTCTTCCAAACACCTTTAAGCCAGGAGAGGTCGACTTCGGGGTTCTGAGGAGTATTTCATTGTTGATCTCCTTAATTTTGTATATGGAATTGAAACTGTTTCCCTTTATCCCCCTTACTACCTTCCTTTACTTGAACGTAGTTGTGAGAATAGTTCTTTTTGCCACAGTATCCAGTTGACTACATCTGTTGAGGGATTTATCTGCTCAGACCCTCTTGTGCAAGATCCTCAGTCCCATGTTCTGAGGATTTGGTCCATGTTGTTTTGAAGACTTAATACAGGACTAAATACAGACGCTATGTTGTATCCATGAGATGTTTTAAAACGTGGGCACCAGTGACATGGTAAAGCAGAACGTGGGCAAGATCAAGCAGGACTTTAGGAGCCCTGGGTGCATGAGTGAAGGGGACAGGGGCCCAAGTGATCTTCTACTTTTACCTTGCCCGTCAGAGATAGGGGTGCAGGCGGAGGTTGACACATTATGCAGATCGATGCCTGGCGTCATCACCACTGTTTTAGTTTCTGTGATCACAGGATGTTGTTCGAGGAATACAGATTACTGGGGAGAGATGGGATCTGCATACCTAGAAAAGGGAAGAGAATCTTTGCTGGCAGGTTGGCTGACTTAGTGAATCACACTTTCAACTAATGAGCTTGTGGGATGGAGTCCAAAGCCAGTACACTTGTATACTCACAAGCAGCAGGGTGGATGAGCGCATCTGCCACAGAAGAGATGAATGCACCCCAACCCTTCAAAAAGGTTCCGTGAGAAAGGTGAGAGAGTTGAGAGTCAGCCTGAAATGCTTCTATACCAATGCACGTGGCATGGCTAACAGCTGAAAGGAGCTGGAAAACTGTCATCTGACCACTGTCACTGAAACTTGGTGGGATGAATCGTGTGGTTGCATGATGCAATTGATGGCTAGAAACTGCTTAGGAGGGACAGGCAAGGGAGGAAGGGTCACAGTGTTGCCCTCTACATTAAAAAATGGATTGATTACACAGTGCTTTTTTTTGAGATGTCAATGTACAGGTCAGGAGCTTATGGGTGAAAATTAGAGACCAAGCCAATAAAGGAAACCTGATGGCTGGTGTTTACTACAGACTGTGTGTCAAGGGGAGGATGTAGGTGAAGCATTCTTACTGCAACTACAGGAAGTGTCACACTTGCAGGCCCTGATTCTGCTAGGGGACTTGAACCACCCTGACGTCCACTGGAAAAGATGATCTTTAAAGGTCCCTTCCAATCAAAAACATTCTGTGATTCTAAAACAAGTTTCTTGTGCCTCAAGAGGGAGAAGACAGAGGTGTTCTTCCGAGACCTGACAGCTGAAGTGTGAGATGAACGATAGCTCCATTGGGTAGCCTTGTCTATTTGCCATAGGGAAGTCAAGAAAAAATTAAAGCATGCCTCTGTATGACAAAGCCAATGTCTGAGAGAGTTTGAAGGTCTTGTTTGATTAGATTTTAAAGTACATAACTGGTACTGATCCTATTCTAGAATTATTTTGAGAATACTTTGCAATACGTAGATAACATTGCCGTAAACGCTGTGGAATGTGCACCAAGGAATCGTAAAAATCACTAATTGAAAGTGCTGAAGTTGTTTTGCGGTGTTTGAAGCCTGGTCAGTCATGCTTCGTGCTGAAGAGTATTGGATATTTTCCTGTTTCAAGTTGTTGGCTTTAAATCCTCCAGACATGTACTAATAAATGTCTAGCATATAAAATTAGCTAATGCTCTTAACTGCAGTGTGGTACTTACTGAGAGAGAGGGTGTTATATATTTAAAGGCTTTGATGGAATAATGCCTCAATCTGTTGTACTAAGTTCATTTTCCGTTCTGAACAGGATACAAGAGAGCTTCCAGAAGTCATTCAAGATGAATATGGTGAAGAGGATCATGGGCCGGCCACGGCAGGAGGAGTGTAGTCCTCAGGATAATGCGCTAGGCTTGATGCATCTGCGTCGCCTCTTCACAGAGCTCTGTCATCCTCCACGGCACATGACCCAGAAAGAACAAGAAGAAAAACTGTACATGATGTTGCCAGTGTTTAACAGGGTAAGCCGGAGAATCTGCAAGAGATGTTTTCTTTATTTGAATTGACTGCTCATATTTTGTATTCCCGAGGCCTGTGGTTCTAGCACAACAGAAGCTTTCTTTCTGTTGGCATCCCTTCAGTTTTCCCCTTCTCATCTCATAGTGTTGTGTTAGTGGATAAACCTGCCATTGGAGATTTCCTTCTGTTACCACTTTTTCTGAAATGCAATCCACAGTTGTCTTTAGACTGTCACAGAGCTTGCCTGTTATTAGTCATCTGATTTCCAACCTAAACTTACTTGTAGCAAGTTTATACCTGCTTGTTTGTGTGACAGTGTTGTCTTTGAGTCTAAATAGCTCTTCTCCCTTCTTTGTGTTTATTGTAGCGATGCATATTTAGAGATAACAATTACAATATCTCTTGTCAGACTTAGTTTTGCTAGGCTAGATAAGCTGAACAATTTTAATTTCCTCTTGTGATAAATTCTTAATATTTTCATCGCCCTTGTAGCCCCTTTCCTGTGTATTGAGTCTGAATCCCTTTTCTTGGACAAGGGGGATTTTGAACAAGCAATCTGTAGGGAAGATGTAGTAGCCACTTGTACAGTGCCATTCATATTTCACTGTTTCCTTGTGCTCAGGCACTGAGATTTTGTTTGGAGGCAGGACTGTGACAACTGTCAGTGGAATTAATAGGAGCGAAATCTCCTGACATCAGTCAGTTAATCTGCCACTTCAGTTTGAATAACAACTCTGGTGGTAGTTTCAGGATCTTGAAAGAGCAGTAGGTACAGATTTGACTTTCCTCTTTTTCCTGCTTTGACCTAAACCCTTGCTATTGAAGCTGCTTTTCAGTGATGGATTTGTGCTTGTATACCCTACTGTGGAGAACTGGAATCATCCAAAAACTAAAATGCAAAAACTTGATCATAAAATCAACTCAGCTTTCTCTTTCTTTAAATTGATGTTTTGCTGAAAGTGTGGCTTATGACAGTGTTAGATGTTGAATTGCTTAGATGCTTGTGCTGGTTTTGGCTGGGAAAGAGTTAGTTTTCTTCACAGTAGCTAGTATGGGGCTCTGCTTTGGATTTGTGCTGCAAATATTGTTCATGATCCGGGATGTTTTCATTATTGTTGAGCAGTGCTTACACAGAGTCAAGGCCTTTTCTACTCCTCACACCATCCCACTAGTGAGTAGGCTGGGGTTGCACAAGTAGTTGTGAGGAGATGCAGTTGGGACAGCAGATCCCAGGTGACCAAAGGGATCTATTCCATACCATACAACATCATGCTCAGCATATAAAGATGGGGGAAGAAGGAGGAAGGGGGGACATCCAGAGTGATGTTGTCTGTCTTCTCAAGTAGCCGTTAATGTATCATGGAGCCCTGTTTTCCTGGAGATGGCTGAACACCTGTCTGCCGGTGGGAAGCAGTAAATGAATTCCTTGTTTTGCTTTGCTTGCACATGTGGGTTTTGCTTTACTTATTAAACCGTCTTTATCTCAACCCACAAGTTTTCTCACTTTTACCTGATTTTCTCTCCCTCATCCCATGGGGAGGGGAGTGAGTGAGTGAACGAGCAGCTTTGTGGTGCTTAGTTGCCAGCTGGGGTTAAACCACGACAATGCTGTGTAGAAAAAATAATCCTAGTTAAGGTATAGCGTTAATAGGATTTTCAGTCTACTAGGTAGCATGCTTTAGTGGATAGATCCCCTAAATGTCATTCAGTTGCCTTAGATCTTATTCCTAGTTCTACTGCTAACCTGTTGTGTGAGTTTGAGAGAAGTAAGCTGAATTCCTCTGCTTTCTCTTTATCTGTTTGGTTTGTATGCCCTTTAGTTATGGACTTTCTTAATTTGTTTTTACAAATTAGCACAATGGAATCTTCATCTTGGCTTGAGCCTGTGAAGGTTATTTTGATGCAGTTATGCTTAAAATCTCCCCCTGGTGGTTACAGGTGGCTGATGCTTCTGAAAAAGGGACAGCTGCTTCAACACTTACTTAAGTGTAACCTATGGGTAGAGAAAATTTTTTTCCTAGCTATTGTGGTAGTTACTTGCAGCAGTATTGTATTTATGGAAATACCAATTGGTGATATAACTGGATTTAAGAAAACGTAGTTCAGCAATGCACTATTTCCATACAGTCTTTCCTTAAACTTTCATGAAGACTTCAGAGATAAAGAAGAACAGTTAAATTTTGTGTTGTTTCTCCTTTTTCACTTTTCCCTTTCTTTCTTGCTATGCTTTTTTTTTTCCTCTCCTTTACACTGCTTATTGACTTTGTCCTAATTCTCAGTCCTTCCACTTGATCCTGTTGAAGCCTAGTTGTGGTTGCCTTAGGTCTTTGCACCATTTGTGTCCTTTCACTGTCCTTCATTCAGCTGGTGTGTTGAAGCATTCCGAAAAATGAATCGGTGGCCCCAAATTTTCTTCTTGCTCCATCAAAATCAGCCCTCACCTAACTAGTCTCAGGTACCATTTATAATCCTTGAAAAGATGAGTGGTTTCTGTGATTTCCATCTGTATGAATACATCTTGGCTACTCTTTTCTCCTGGGTTCCAGCTTTTGCCTTGTTTGTTGTAGGTTTTTTGCTTCCCCAGGTTCCCCATGTCTCTCTTCTATTCTTTACAGAATCCATCTGATTTTGTGGATGGGCTTTTTTTCCCTTCTCTGAATCCTAGAGACTCTCTTGTTCCCTCCTTTACTGAGGTGAACTTGGTGCTGAAGACATGCGTTCTGTGTTTGTCAAATGTTTTGCTTTTATATCCTACCTGTGGTTATTTCTCTTCCTCTTCCCTCTTGTTTTGTTGTTTAATTTTAACATCATTGTCCTCAAACTGACTGTTTTTACTCTGTGACCTTCTTGGAGTTGTCCTTCTTGACAGTTGCTGGATTTTGTCACTTCAGTTTCCAGCCTCTAAAATCTGAGTTGTAGTTTGGCACATGGAGGGAAGGATGTATTGTCTGTGCTCTTTTACTTCCATTCTTGCAGTCCTTGATAATCATTATCAGTCATCAATAAACTGTTAGTGTAGCACAAACAGAAAGGATTTCTCTTGGTCAGCCAGATCTCATCTGTCCCAGTTACAGGGGAATTTTTTTCCTTGCATGTGTGTCTTCCCGTGTTCAAGAGGCTGAGCAGTTGTGATGTCATCTGTTTATTTATACTTTCACAGCTTACCTTTTTACATTCCTGGTTAATGCCACCTTCTTTTGAGGCTTACATATAGAGTAATATATAGTGTGACTTCTTTGGCTTATCTAGTTTTGTTTCTTCTAGACTGTCAGCTGTCTGTGGTACAGCTTGTTTTGGAACAATCCTGCTAGCTTAGTAACTGAGTCAGAGTAAGACAAACTCTGAAATTTATTGGAATAAAAAATAGAACAAGAGGAATATTTAGTCTTCTGAAGGGTCTTATATGACGTTTTCAGTGGGAGACATGGTAAATCTTGGTTCACTCTAAATTCTGAGGTTATTTTCCTCTGAGACTATACTTTTACTGACAGAAAACACTAAAACATTGCTAGAAGTTTTGTTTGAAAAATATTATTGTTTCTCAAAGATAGCCATTAGCTGCAAATGTTTTAAGCTATCAGTTAATAACTTCATTAAAATTCAGACTCTGAATTCCTCAGTTACTTTGCGTAGTTATCTCTCTCCTGTTGGACAGGTTTAAGTGAGTTTGAGTACTTGTGTTGACTGCCTTGAGTGAAGTCCATAATGGTGTACCATAGAAACATTATCTGTTACAAGATCGGGATGTCTGTTTTAGGAGGAGAAAACTCCAAATAAATTGTTGAGCTCAGATCAAGACTTCTGTACCGCACCTTAATATGTGCTTCAGAATTCTGTTGTACAGAGTAGTGAGCTGTTGGAAGTGGTAATTGTGTGTCTTTGGCTGGAAGTAGGGAGTGTGTGTGTGTGTGTGTGTGTAAAATCCAGGAAAAAGTTCTAGAAGAAGTGTGATTTTTACTGAATGCAGATATACAGAGTGAGGAAGGTAAGTGTGCTTCCCATAGGCATCCAAGTGGCCAGCAACAGGCAGCCAGTTAAATAACCTGTGTATCCACGAGCTTGAGGCTTTCTTGCTTAACCATGTAGGAGTTTGCGTGTATGTTTAGTTTTTTTCCTTCCTTCAGAAGTATCTGAAGTTTTGTGTGAAATGCAGTTCAGTTTTCTTCCTGACATTTTGAGGATTATTAACAGTAAATCCAGAGGAGCTAAAGCATTCTTAACTTTGGTTTATAGATACAGCATGTCTCAAACATGCTACAGTTTAAACCATCTTGCTATTTCTGGTAATGAATGGGTTTACAGACCATTTCTGTTTCCTCATTGTTCAGGGAGGCTTGTGAAATGATGAATCACATAGTAATGGAAAGCTAAATCAGTGCATAATTAACAAAAGATTAGCCCTCTGGAAGAGCACTCAAAAGGCTCCTTTCAGAGTTTGATGCATTTGTGGAAGCATTGCTCTACTGTCACAGTAGTAATGCTTTTGCAGTATATGAAAAAAGTGGATGGAATGATGAAGAGGCTGGTTTTGAGTAAATGGTTTACATTTTCTTGAAAGAACCTTGCTCTTCCTTATTAAAAAGATGATTTACTGGTAAAATGTTTCATATCCTATTCCTGGGTTTTACTACAGCCTTTAGTCAAATAATATATCAATATCCAATGCAGATGCTTGTTCTACATAGCACAGACTTGGTTATGGGGCAGCTAATTAAAATCCCATCACCTCAGTCAGCCTTTTACTGTAATTTTGATCTCTGCATTTCTTGGGATCTGCTGACGACTCTAGGCAAGCTTGGGACAGGTAACAGGGTTATTAGTTTTTCCTCTTTATTGGTCTGAGTGAAACCTTTAAACGGTTAATGATGGCGAGATGCTCTGCCAGTGTGTGTTCTGAAAGTCTAGATAATCTTGCTTAGGTTGTACCAGCTAATGTGCAAGCCTCGAGGCCCTCTTCACATCTTATAGCCTTGTGGAAGTTAGGCTCTCGGATGAACTGGGAGTTGATGCAGACGACTGCAGAAGGAGGTCTTGTGAAGAGTTTAGGGAGATCTAGGTTGTCTGTACTGGGAATGTTACAACCTTTGTAATCCAAACGAGGGGTGTTTTTCTTGGTCTGCTGAAAACAGTTCTGCCTATGATGTCTAGACTCCTGTTTGCTTGCTTTATTGATAATGGTGGTTGAAATTTCCTGTATGAGAAATGCTTATTTTTTTTGGTGAAAAATATTTTTATTGTGAAGAAACAGAGTGTTGAATTTCAGTGTTGTATTTCTAGCTCTATTTCATCATGACTTTGCAATGCGAGTAGGCAGGAAAAATATTTATGGCTCTCCTGTAATGTGCCAGAGCAACTGATATTAAGGGGAGTAAGGAGTCAAACTTAGACAAAGGTTATTCTGTCTTCTGCCTTTTAAGTTTTCTTCAGTGCGTTTGGGGTTCCAAGGTAAGTTGGTGCTACAGTTATCTTGGATCCCTGTTGGCTGTAATACTGTGGATTTCACTGGATGTCCCTTGACTTAAGTGACCTCAAGTATGTCAGCAGCTCAGTTGTAATAATATAACTGGGTCACCCAGGGAAAGGAAACAAGGGTGAAGCAGCTGCTGAGTCCAAATAATTTGTACTGCTGTAGATCACATCCTCTTTCTGAGAAGCAAATATAATATGTTGAACTAAAGTTTTATTAGAAAAATACTGGGTTTTTTTACACTGGCTCATTGTGACACTCCTGCAGGTTATGTACATAGCCTTGAGGGAGAAAATGTAAATGAGCAGAGAAGTGTTTTGACTGTTTAGGTATTTAGCAGGCTATTCTGTTTTTTTCAGCACCGACAATTCGGATTGCATGCTGTGTTTGATAATTAATATTGTGGTTTAACTGCGACCATTTTAGTCAAGTGTGGATGGAGACTTCTTTTTGTGTGCAGTCTTGAATAAACAGTAAATTACCTCAACAACTAGCTAATCCATTTTGAGCTAATGTCATGTTCCATAGCTTAGTGCCATGCCACAGAGTTAACAAATTTCTCCCTGTTTAATGTGATTCAATAAATGATTTAATAACCAAATTAATGTTTAATCGTGAATTAAGTGACGATTTATAAAAAAAGATAATCCCTAGTAACTACCGCTGTTATGTTCAGGAGGAGCTCAAGAGAGGACAGTAAGGCCTTGGGATGCCAGCAGTGTGGGAGGCTTCCTGTTGTTGTCAGTTTATTGAGGGAAGACTTAACAGGGCAGTTCTACTTCCTAGTCCTTTCTAGAAGATTTTACACACATCATTCTGTACCTGCAGTTCGCCCCTGTGAGACGTTTAGGCCCAGGAAATAGTAAAGGAGTTGCTCTTAAAAACAGAACTCCAGTAGGAGAATTTGCTCTGTTACCTAGTCTTTACCCACTTACGTGCAATCTCAGTCTTTTGAGGCTCTGGGGTTTTCATCTTGCAAGAAAACTTATGATTCCCTTTTCCCTCTTCGTTCATCAGATCTTACCTCCCTGAATGATGGCTTAATTCCAACTATGAATATATCTTACAGCATGCACTGTGAAAACCAGCACAGTGATGAATACCGCAGCAGGAAAACAAAAACTTGTTATCTCCATGGTAATACTCCTTCTTTGCAAAGGAAGGTGGTAGTTCATAGTGATCCTTGTAAAGTGAATGACTTTTTGATACATCCATTTTTCTCGTTTTAGGTGTTTGGAAATGCTCCTCCAAGTACAATGACAGAAAAATTTTCTGATCTTCTGCAGTTTACTACTCAAGTGTCACGATTGATGGTGACTGAAATTCGACGGAGAGCATCAAATAAGTCCACAGGTATTGCATGGGGCATAAGTTGGGGCTTTGAGATGTGCATCGCCAATTTCAGATCAGTCAGGATACTATGAGCTGCCATCCAAGCCAACTGTGCAGGCTCAGAAATGGAATTCTGCGCAGCGGAAACAAATTGTCTTCCATTTCTTTGGGCTGAGAGAGGAGGAGGCTAGAGTTTTCCTTCCTTGGTTACGGAGAAAGCAGAGTTCCACAAACTTGACAATGCATCAGAGGGAGAGGAGTGAGCTAAATTGCATTACCTTCTAGTAGAAGGAGACCAAGAACACGTTGCTATGTCTTGCCTAAGGTGCCTGTTTGCGGTGTGTTTTGCAACTTGCATATATTAGCATTCCAAAAACATGCTTCCAGGCCAACAGCTACCTTAAAATGCTAGTAAGATGTGAAAGTACTGCAAGTCCCACATCAGGACCAACACCACCAGCTCTAGAAAAATATTAGTGGACCTGTCTTTTGCTCTGTTTATTAAATGTCAGGATGAGATTTGGTTCTGTTGAACCCTGCATGTTTCAGAACCTGACTACATTTGGGCAATTGCGTAACAGAAGACAATGCACCAAGAAGGCATGTTTCATTAGCTTTCCTCTTTGATTTCCTCTTCTGAAGACAAGCACTTCTGGGAAGTATCAAACTTTTGTCTACTAGATAATTAAGATCTGTGCTGGCTTCTCAACTTGGATTTAGTGGTAAATAAGGAAATAGTGGGCTGGAAAAGGCTGTGCAAATTATTACGCATGAAATCAGGAGTCACAAACTGTGCCAATTACAATTTCTTTCCATTTTAAGTAAAGTGACTAACAGTGAAACAGTCCAGATGGCTAAACAGATATCATAGACAAAACCTGTTCTTTATGGGTAAACAGGCACAAAATGTCTTTCTCTTTAGGTATTTGGTGGAAATGAATGTCCAACAGCCGTGCTGGGAGAATGGTGGTGTTCATTTGACCTTTTTTTCTGGGGAACATCTGTTACGCCTGCTAGTCAGTTGGATTCTGCTAAGAATGGCCATTTTTGTGTTTATTACTTAAGCTATACCTCTGCTTGTTGCTTCAAGATAATCCAGTTGTTATCCTTGAAACCTCACAAGTCAGAGGTAGACCGTGGTGGTGGGTTTTGGGAGTTTTCTTGTTTTCTACTCACGTGGAAACTTAACCACAATGACTTAAAAGGCATTTAGTACTCTTCTAAACTATTATGTAGTGAGTGCCAAGGTTGATTTTAAAATGGAAGGCAGTAATTTTTCCTCTGTTATCAAGATTGTTATTAAGTCTGTCAGTAAACCCTTTTCAGAACTTACTTTAGAAGGCCTTATAGGTCCGTGTTCTGCGGTTGCTTTGTGACTCTTGGTGGGACCAGCAAGTTGCGGTTTGCTGTCCAGAAATGGCCAATTAACCAACTGTCAAAACTCATAGTTTGCAGACTTGCGTGTCAAAACTGTTTAGAGCTAGATACACCTTTCCTGCAAGACTGAAAAAAATAATAGAAATTATTGGCTTTTTAGAATACACTTTATGTTAAAGACACAATATTGTATCTATGGTTTGTGGAGGCACTTGGATTTTTTTTTTTTTTTACAACTTCCATTATTTTTGTGTACCAAACAAAAAGATACAGCATATCTTAATAGCTATTAACAGGTAATTATATCTCCTAGCACATTTTTAAAAGCGAAAAACTTCAGTAAAATCTATATGCAGGAAATGTCTCTGGTAATATCCAGGTGCAGATTCCTGGTGGTGTGAAGTGCTCTGTTTAAGTCAACAAAACTGCTGAGCTTGTTTTAAAGGCAAGCCTTCCATACAAATGTTATCAGAAGTCAGCTTTAGATAGTTAATGAAAGGGAAGAAATTTTACAAGAACTTGTTTTCTTACAAAGAGATGAATACAGTATTTTATAGTTGGGAATGTGGTATGGTAAAATCTTACCTGTTGCTGTGTTAGGGTTTGTGTGTTTGTTTTTTTTTTTCCCTCCCTCTCATAATGGAGCACAGGACAATTTTTTCATCAGGCCTTTGAATATTTATGTTAATAGCTATGTGAGTAATGCCATTATGGAAGCATATCTCAGTTATTCTTGGCAGACTGTAGTAGTTTTCTCAGAACAGCATTCCCTGATTCAGTAGTAACTATGTCAGGATCCTATCTTAAGTAGGATGTTCAAGTACAGTTTCAGCTGCCTGATTTTTCTAGTATGTATGTAACCTTGGAGTAAGAAAAATGAAGCAGCTAAAACTGAGTTGTGGTAATTTGCAGGTGACAGCAATAACCATATCTGTGCATAGTTTCCCTTGCCCTGGGGTACCTAGTCTGTTTTAGAAGATGGTGTGGTCATGGGTGAGATAGCTCTATATACTTGACATTTTTAGCTGTCAGATTTTCCACAAATAAATCCAATTTCATGTCTGAATTGATCAAAGAAGTTGTGGTAGTACCATGCTAAAATATATGTTCCAACTGCTATTCCTAATGTAGTCTCAGTTCAGAAATGAACATTTCTTCTGTAAGCAAGTGCATCTGGCTCAGGGATGAAAAAGATAGACTTCTTAAAAAAGGGACAAGGACAGCTGGAATCTTGGTAGAATAAATGTGTCTGCTAATGACTACTTTGGCTACTGATGCTGGAAGGGAAGCAACACTTATATTTCATATATTTTTCAAAGGACATAACCTGGATGCAATTGGTTCCTCTGTGATTTTGCAAATACCTCAACAGCATGTCCTAGAGTGTTTGGCACATCATCACAATTTAGACCCAATACAAAGATAAGCATGCAGCAGGGAAGGTTAGTTCGGGCAGTCCCTCTAGCATGGACAGTGGGACTTGTGTGCCATTTCAAGGTAACTAGCCAGGCTGGTTCACGGTGGAGTGTGGTCCCCGAAATCCTCTATGAGGGAGTGGCTGGTGTGCAGGTAGGTGCGAGAGCTTATCTCTCTGTGCCACAGGTGCCATGAGCTGAATAGCCTGGGATCTTTGGGTTTATCATTTCAGTGAGTACCTGTACTTTGTATATAGGAAATCCCAAGTAATGAATAGTTTCATATTGCAAACTTAAAGGTAAGTGCATAAAGCTGCCTTCCCCAGATGGAACTGTGAACCCATGTAACGGAGCGGTGAGTTCCCAACTGCAGTCACTAACAAACAGAAAATAAGAAACAGGGCAAGTACAGAGTAAATCTTTCTCTTTCACTCTTAACAATTTCTTGTATTTCAGCAGTTGAGGGTGTGTAAACCTGTGATTTGGTACCCTGTAGTGGTTATTCCATGTTTACTAAAATTTGTTTCCAACTCAGTCCTATGTCATCTGCATCTCAAGTGCACCAAAAGGCATACTGACAGCTCCCATTATTTAATGCATTAGGATGTATAAAAACTTGATATTACAGTGAGATTCAGAATGATTTCCAATGGGCAGTCCTGCAACCTGGGAGGTCCTTCCCGAGTCAGAATATGAGTAAGTGTTTGTGGGGACAATCTATGAAACGTGTGCAGAAGGGTAGGAAGTTGAAGAATGAGAAAGCAAAACAGTTCATCACAAGTCTGGGACATTTTAACCTCCTTTTGAGGTCCATGTCAAAAGTTGTTTGATATTTTTTTTTCTTATTTTTATTTCATGTGTGCTAGTCTGTGTAGTTAATTTTAGTTGTGTCTTGCTTCAGTAATTTCAGTCAACATTTCATCCAGTATTTGCAATATTCTCTGTATGTATTTGTCTCAGTGTTTGCTATTTAATGCTAATTTTACTTTTTACCATACCTCTGGACTGTTCAGCTAATCCCTCCTTCCTCCAGAAACAACATTTCCAGTTACTCTTTATACCCTCTGAATGTTGTGGTGGTTTGGGTTTTTGGGTTTGGCTGTTTTTTTGCTTTTTTTGTGTGTTCCCACTCCCCCCCCCCCCCCCCCCCCCCCCCCCCCCCCCCCCCTTCCTTCTTTCTTTTCATCTTAATGTCACTGATTTACTCAAACTGTTTCACCAGTGAAAATGCTTCTAACAGATCTGCTGGAAGACTGTCATTATCTCATCTTCAAACCACTTTGGGAGACCAAATTGAACATTTATCATCATGTTTAACCATGGCAGAAAACCACATCAGTGGTTTGTATTTGGCCTCTGACAATGCCTACCTTTATTCTTTACAAAATTCCATTGACCTGCAAACTCTGCTTGTATTATTAATTTCTATTTCTGTCGTATCAGCAGAACTAATTTTGTTTCTCTTAAATACACAAGAGTTAGTGTTATTTGTTCAAGTGTATCTTGTGTTTTGGGTAAGTTTTACCAATGGTAGTTAAGGACACTTCTTATCTTCTACTAGTAAGTAGCCTTTTGGGCTCCTCCCATGGTGGTCTGAAGTTTTCCTGATAATGTTACTTTCCCTGTCTGCTTCTCTTTGAAGAGTTGAGACTATTTCTTGCTAAAATAAGTGGACTCAGGGGCTGCTTTCAGACTTTTTTTGTACATTGGTTAACTTTTCTGCTGAGAAGAGATTATGCTGGAAATAATCTCACACGCTGTGACTACACGTCTCGTTTCATTATATGTTTTTCCTCCTGTGGGTGACTATGCTTTACAAGGTGATTCTGTCCTGAATTTATTGAAATTGCTTGAAAGGAAAGTAGTGTCTTATCAGCTATTCATAGCAGCCATTGATCAGAACTGACTCCTGATATCTGGTTACTTTTAGTTAACTTTCAATTTATTTTTGTTGCTGTTTACCAGATCTTATGCAAGGCGAGTGTAAGCAATATAGTGCCTTTCCAAGAGATCCTAGGAAGCTCGTTCTTTTATTGACTGGGTTGTTGAGGCTGTATGCTGACACATTTGAGTTTATCTTTGGATGAGCAGCCCTCTGTTTCTGCACACTGCAAAGGCACCAGCCGCTTAGTATCTGCAGCTTGCGATGACAGCACTGCACTGTTCCTGATGATTGAAGGAAGCCTTTCTGCTATTCCATTTTTGTTTGTGTTGATACTTCTGTCTTAGGACAGTTGGAATGATTTGTATTCTTTAACTCTAGGTGTCTGACTGTTGACAGGCATTCCCTGCAGGAAGTAGTAGAGACTTCTTGAAGGCTCAATTAGAAAAGGGGTCCCTGATTTCAGCTTGCTCCCCATCCACTCCCCTGACATACACCCATACATCCCACACCCCTTGCCCCCTTTGGCATATGCACAGGTATTTTTTCATTAGTATTCTACTCTGGGGTAAGAGTAAGCTATACAAAAGTCTGATGATGCTATTATATGCGATTTATGGTATTAGAACATCTAATGAAACACTTCATGTATGGAATTTGTCTTTAGTGCTATTGCTACAGGCGATATCTTTGCTTGTAACATAGTGCTGCTTTTTGCTAGCAATCTGAATGGGTGTAATCCCATTGCTTTCCATCTGCGGCTTTTCTGAAGTCCAGGACACAAAGCACCTGTGTCATCTTTTACATATGAAACAAATTCTGGTGTTTTTATTCGTCCAATCCTCTATCCCATATATACTGAATCCATGCTGAAAAATCTGAGTACTTTGTATTAACTATGTAAACCACATAATCATGGTGATACTTATGCATATATGCTTGCACAATTGTAAAGATATGTATGCTTAGGTATTATTTTATAGTTTTTTCTCTTTGCTCTTTTTTTTTTTGCTAGCTAGCATATCCCAATCCTAGATTTAGTGGTTTGTTCTGCAGATGTTGAAGGGCTAAGGACATTTGGGTGAGGCACATAGAGGATGTTATATTAAAAAGATGACTTGAGCACTTCAAAACCAGGGAAAAGGCACAAGAATTAAATTAAGATTAGTGCTGATGATAGAAATTAATCTTAAATGATAGTGCTATCAACTTTGCTCAGAGCAAATGACAAGACAACTTCTTCCTGAGCTTAAAATGCTGTCTGTGTTTTAGGTAGTGCTTAATTAAGACTGACAGTTTTGAAACTGCTATTTATAGTCTTCAACTGCTATGCCATTTAGGATGCCAGCAGCATGGTAACTTCTTCAGAAGCATATACTTAACCCCTGAGTCTCACTTTCAAAGATGACTAAAAGAGTTCCACTGGTGGCTTTTGGAGACTATGCCCAAAGGAGGCTGTGCACACCCTGGTTGGTACCAGTTGTACCATCTTACAGTTGGAGACTGACTGCCCACCTCTGCCAGTGCTCAGACAGTGCTGGTGGGGCACTGTCATTGTAGAAGCAGCATATGCTATAGATGCTTGGTGCTCAGAATTTGGGCAAGTGGCTTTTGCCAGGAAATCTAGTATTTTGTGTATGCTTCTAATGTAGGAACTATGGCTGTGGTATGACTGTTGTGCTTTCCAAGTAGGTCTGCTCTTACACCAAACCATCTGGCCAATGTTTTGCACCAGTGGTTTTGAAAAACAAAGTGCTCACCAGATACTTCAGGTCAGCATGCTGGGAAGTTGTTGCATGTCCATGTTTGTGTAAGTTTTAAAAATTGCCTTGCCTTTCACCTTGTTATTTCAAGCTTTGTTTTATCTTATTCAGTCTCATGCAAGGAATTAGTAGGTGCCTATCCTTGCTTCAGCCAGTGGTTTGTACAAAAACCTGTTATGGGAATAAGGCTGCAAAACAAAAACATGGGAAAATAGTCATTGAACAAATGAACCAAGTCTGGATTTTTACCTTAGATCTGGATTTTTACCTTAAATCTGTATGTCTTTTTTTCCCCTAGGATTATGAATATGAAAGGGTTTCTGGGCTTTAGGGAAAAATAAGTCCTCTTTGCAATTGAAGGGAATGCAACTGACACAGGCATGGGTGACATGAAATCTGTCTGAGACATCCATCAAATAGACCTTTTTCTGTATGAGAAAAAAAATTGTAGAATAAGAGAGGACTCTTGTCTGACCTGCTTACAGCTGGACTAGCTGTGAGATGGGACCAGGTTGCACTGGGCTTGATCCAGTTGTGTCTTGAAAACCTGCAAGGCTGGAAACAGTACAGCCTCTCTGGGCTCTGTTTCAGTGCAACTCTGTCTTCAGGGTTTGGGGAAATTTCTCCTTACATGCAGTCTAAAACTCTCTTGATTTAAGCCTGTTGTCTCTTGCCATCCAGCTATGCAGTGCTGTGAAGAGCCTGGCTGACCTCTTGATAGCTCCCCCCACCATGGGCACTGAGTCTGCTGCTTGGTGCCCCTGAGGCTGTCCCCTCTTCCTGCTGAGTAAACTCTGGTTCCTGAGCCTCTCCTCACAGGGCTGGTGCTCCAGCTCCCAAACATCTCTGTTCCTGTTGATTGTTGTCTTCCCTACACTGAGTTGGGTCTGAAACTGGATGCAGCATTCCACACATGATCTAAGAAGCGTTTTGTGGAGGGAAGAAATGACTTTACTTCATCTGTGGTCTGTCCTCCTGTTGATAAAAATGTTTCTTTACACCATGATTTTTATTATGTTGTTTTACCAGTGTCTGATGGCTTTGGCTTGGTATGGTGGTAGTCTTTTTTGGGAAAAGTTAATGTTAGGACTGTAAAGCAAACAACTGTAGAAGTCTTCTAGGATGACCTGATTTGTGGGTTTATAGTCCAGCTCATCTTATCAGCTCCAGAAAATTATCTTATCAGTGTAGTCCACGCTAGAAGTTTGATAAATGCTTTGCCATATAAAATGTATTTACTTTAGAACAAACACCTTCACAGGTGTGTACTGGGGAATCTTGACAGCAGATGAAGCAAAAAAGATTAAAATTGAATTTTTCTTCAGTTGCCAATATATTCCTCCATTAGTAATTCCTTTGTGTTTCCTTTTAAAGCAGTATTAGGGACCTTCCTCTTCTGTCCTAGTTGACACTAAAAGCACTGAAGATGATTGATATGCAGTTATTAATGAAAAATGGTTTTAGATTTCCCTTAAGGGTAATGGGCAGTCATTGTGACTGGCATTATAGATTTCTTAACATGTGTGTATTCAGACAACGGTGAGATAGGATTACATTTTCTCTTGATTTATTTATTGAGGCTCATAACTTGTTTACTAGGCTAAATATTTATCTTCAGCTCTGAATGATATGGAACAGCATCTGGTTCCAGAATGGCCACCAGATCTTTAGAATTAGCCATAAGTTGTTAGCGTTCTCATTTTCCAAAAAATGTAGGATGGGGATGTGGTAATTCCAGATCTTAGTCATAATTTTGTCATAGAATCATAGAACCATTTAGGTTGGAAAAGACACTTTAAGGTTGTTGAGTCCAGCTGTTAGCCTAGCACTGCCAAGTCCATCACTAAAGCATGTCCCTAAGCACCACATCTACACATCTTTTGAATACCTCCAGGGATGGTGACTCAAACACTTCACTGGGCAGCCTGTTCCCATGCTTGACAGCCCTTTCAGTGAAAAAACTTTTCCTAATCTCCAATCTAAACCTCCCCTGGCATAGGTTGAGGCCATTAACCCTTGTTCTGTCGCTAGTTATCTGGGAGAAGAGACCGACCCCCACCCGCCTACAGCCTCCTGTCAGGCAGTGGCAGAGAGCGATAAGCCCCCCCTGAGCCTCCTTGTCTCCAGGCTGAACACCCCGGCTCCCTCAGCCGCCCCTCACAACACTTGTGCCCCAGCCCCTTCCCCAGCCCCGCTGCCCGTCTCTGGACACGCTCCAGCCCCTCAGTGTCCCTCCTGCAGCGAGGGGCCCAAACCTGAACACAGGATTCCAGGGGCGGCCTCACCAGTGCCCAGTGCAGGGGGACGGTCACTGCCCTGGTCCCGCTGGCCACGCTGTTGCTGACACAAGCCGGGATGCTGCTGGCCCTCCTGGCCACCTGGGCACGGTGCTGGCTCCTGCCCAGCCGGCTGCCCACCGGCACCCCTAGGCCCTTTCCCCCCAGGCCCTTCCCAGCCGCTCTGCCCCAGCCTGGAGCGCTGCGTGGGGCCGGTGTGACCCCAGGGCAGGACCCGGCACTCGGCCCTGTGGAACCTCATACAAGTGGCCTGGGCCCACGGATCCAGCCTGCCCAGACCCCTCTGCAGAGCCTCCTGCCCTCCAGCAGATCAGCACCCCTGCCCAGCCGGGTGTTGGCTGCAGACTCGCTGAGGGGGCACTCGATCCCCTCGCCCAGATCACAGACAGAGACACGAACCGGGACCGGCCCCGGCGCTGAGCCCTGGGGAACACCACGTGTGCCCGGCCGCCAGCTGGATGTGGCTCCATTCCCCACCCCCCTTTGGGCTCGGCCAGCCAGCCAGCCTTTTACCCAGCCCGGAGCGCACACCTACAGGCCGCGAGCAGCCGGTTTCCCCAGGAGATGCTGTGGGACACGGTGTCAAAGGCTTTACTGAAGTCCAGGTAGACAGCACCCACAGCCTTTCCCTCATCCACTAGGCGAGTTCTCTTGTTGTAGGAGGAGATTAAGTTGGTGTCAGTCAGGACCTGCCTTTCATACACCCCTGCTGGCTGGGCCTGATCCCCAGGTTGCCCTGCTCATGCTGCGTGATGGTGCTCAGGATGACCTGCTCCGTAACCTTCCCCATCACCGAGGTCAGGCTGACAGGCCTGTAGCTCCCCAGATCCTCCTTCTGGTGCTTCTTGTAAATGGGCTAACCTCCAGTCAACTGGGACCTCCCCGGTTAGCCAGGGCTGTTGATAAATGACTGAAAGTGGCTGGGTCAGCAGTTCTGCCAGCTCCCTCAGTACCCTCGTGTGGATCCCATCCTGCCCCTTAACTTGTGCATGTCCAAGTGGAGCAGCAGGTCACTGACACCAGTTTCTTCCTGGACTGTGGGGACTTCATGGTGCTCCTCATCCCTGTCTTTCAGCTTGGGGGGACCCAACACCCCGAGAGTAACTGGTCTGGCTGTTAAAGACTGAGGTAAAGAAGGCACGAAGTACCTCAGCCTTTCCCTCACCCTCTGTGGCAGTGCTCACCTCTACGTCCAATGAAGGATGCAGATCCTTTTGTTGCTAATGTATTGGTAAAAACATTTTTATTATCTTTACAGCAGTGGCCAGCTTAAGTTCTAGCTGGGCTTTCACCTTTTTAATTTTCTCCCTTTGTAACCACACAACGTCCTTATAGTCCTCCAGAGTTGCCTGCCTCTTCTTCCAAAGGTGGTAAATTTGGGGTTTTCCCCTGAGTCCCAGCCAAAGCTTTCTGCTCAGCCAGGCTGGTCTCCCCCCCCCAGCTCATGTTTTGGCATGCGGGCACAGCCAGCCCCTGTGCCTGTAGGCTGCTGTCTTGAAGGATGCCCAGCCTGCCTGGACCCCTGGGCCCTTCAGGACTGCCTGCCAAGGGACTCTGTCCACCAGGATCCTAAACAGGCCAAAGCCGGCCCTCTGGAAGTCCAAGGTAGCTGTTCTTCCGACCCTCTCCTTCTCTGAGAATCAAAAACTCTATCATCTCATGATTACTATGCCCAAGATGTCCACCAACCTCGACATCACCTGCCCATCCTTCTCTGCTCATGAACAGCAGCTCCAGTGGGGCATCTCCCCAGGCTGGCTTCCTGACCGGCTGTGCCAGACAATTATCTTCCACACACTTCAGGCATCTTCTGGACTGTTTCCTCTCTGCTGTGTGGTATTTCCAACAGACATCCAGTATGTTGAAGTCCCCCATGAGAACAAAGGGCTGGCTTTATTTTTTTGTTCCTGTTTTTTTTTATTCTTTTTGCCTTTCTGCACCTCTTTTTCCCTCCAGTCTTTTCCCATTGTCCTCCATACTGTTGTTTCAGTGCAGTGCTTTTTTTTCAGAAATTGAATATCAGTTTTTCCCACTGGAACCACTAAGTGATGGTGACTTCATGTCTCTGGAAAAGAGTATGTTGTATTTGATAAAGCCAGAATACTCAAACAAAAGTTGCTGCATGTTACTGAAAACTGTCTGCTGCTTTAAAGGATGATGCATGACCTAAGAACGTACTTTTTGTGTCCTTGCTAGTGTCAAAACCAAGTGCGTGTGGAAGATTGGAATGTGTATCTGGAGAGTGTAGGCCTGTGCCTAATCCTTTTTTCAAGTAGTGCTGCAGAGGTGAATTCATGCTCAGGTCAGCTAAGAGGATGTGTTCCCTTCTGCAGACTGCCATACTGAATTCTTACTGCATATTTTTTTTTAACCCTACAGAGGCTGCAAGTCGTGCCATAGTCCAGTTTCTGGAGGTCAATCAAAGTGAAGAAGCAAGTAGAGGTTGGATGCTGCTCACCACAATCAATTTACTAGCTTCATCAGGACAGGTTAGTTTTAAACAGCAAGGCTAAAAATATATTGTGGGGTGGGAGAAACAAAAGCAATAAGGTAATGAACTGCATGAACACACACTAAAAGGTAACTATATTCTGCTTGCTCTGTAAAGATCCGTTTTCTATTGTACTGCCACAGGACTTCTGCTTTAGCTCCTTGTGGTTTCAGTTGCTTAGAAAAATAATAGTTTTGGAACTCTAATTTATAACGTTCTTTTGAATTATGCACACAACTTTTATTGTTCCCCAAAGGCTTCTCTTGCATGCTGCTGCTTAGTGCCCCATGAGGTGCGTGTCACAGCACCTAAATCACTCAGACTTTGAACTTGGGCTCCCCATTCAAGGAGGGCAGCTGCAAAAAGTGAAGCCAGCAGCACTGATGAGCTGGTGGTAGAGTGAATCTTTACTGCCTCTGCTTTTGATGCTGTTCTCCATCAGAGAGCCCATCTCTGGCAATGTACTGGACAGCTGTGTGGTTTGTTCTTCCTGCTCTGATCTGCCTTTATAACTGAGCACATCATCTTATCTGTGGTTGATATGTCACCAACCTCCACCCTGATTTGTCTGTTCTTCCCACTGATGCTCACATATTTTCTACTATCATGCTTCTTATGCCTGCTTATACATTCTTGCGGAGTGAGAGCATGAATAGTCTTCCTCCTACTCCCATTTCTGCTGCTACAAAGAATAGATATGTAATGAGGGCTTGGTTGAAGGTCTTCTAATTAACTTGTAAGCTTCTGTTGGCAGAGACTGTCTGTTTTTGTTTCTGTCCTGAGCAGGGACTGCTCCAAACTGTGGCTGTTAGATGCTCTTGTCACGTAAATAAAATATGATCCTGTTTTTACGGTTACTGTTTAGGTAGGCATTCAAAGATAGATGGTGAATCTGTACTGCCACGTGAACGTCACAAGCAGGGTGAGAAGGAAACACCAGCATTTGAGTCAACTGCATTGTAAAAATGTGGCTTTTTTAATATAGTAATATGCTGAACTGTTATTTTTGCTCTGTTTTCTTTTTCCCCAGAAAACTGTGGACTGCATGACTACAATGTCAGTGCCTTCCACACTTGTTAAATGTCTGTATCTGTTTTTTGATCTTCCACATGTGCCTGAGGTAGTTGGAGGAGCACAGAATGAACTACCTCTCGCAGAGCGCCGAGCGCTACTACAGAAAGTCTTTGTACAGGTAAGAACGGTAGATTAGGAAGTTGCAAGAGGAGTGGCAGTGCTTCATGTGAGAAAAGTCCAGAAACTTTTCACTTGAACCAGGTTTTCTCTTCCTTGATTCCTCACAAACTGATGACTGATTAAAATGGATTTACCTCCAAGTGTAGTTGAGGTTAAATTTCCACTTCCCCTGTGGTTTTTGTCCTTGGCAAATACCTCCTCCCCAAAAATGCATGCAACTCTTCTGTGCAGCTGCTTAAAAGGAGGAATGAGTTGACTGTTATTCTGTATTAATTTAACTGGTCTTTGGTATCTTTGGCTGTTACTGATTGAAATAGACATAGTTAAAACCGTTAGTATTGATAATAATCTAGGAGTTAGTTTAACATATGCTGTTTTCCCTTTAATTATGGAAATAAACCATGAACGAATAATTTAAATACGGGAAGCATCGGAGCTTGCAGTTACTATTACAGTTATCCCCCAGATTTCCCAGGGAGGCCAGAGCCACCATCTGATGAAACTTCTAGAAGGAGCTGACAGTTGCTGTTATAAAAGGGTCAGTGGTCATACTACCAGTTTCCATGTGCAAATTGCATGCATCTCTCTATAGCCACACGTGCAAAACCACAGAGTTTTATCAGCAATCACACCCTTCAGGGCTTTGAAGGCAGTGTGAAGATGTTTAGGTATAATATTAAAGAGTCATTTTAGTTTCTGCAATACAGAAATAAAAATGAGCATTATTCCCACAATTATTAGCCACAGTGTCTGCCCAGTAACAGTCACTATATGAGAACATACCCATTTACCCTTTTTTGGTTTTGGGTTTGGTTTTTTTGGTTGGTTGTTTTTTTTTTTTTTTAATTTTCTGTCTGTGTACTACAGGCTGTTTTCCAAAGCAGAAATCACGATGTGCTGTGAACTATCTTTCAGAAATTGCTTTGCTGTGTTTCAGTCACCAGAGTTAATAATAATCAATGTTACCCTATGGGGTCCCCCCAGTATACTACCACTCAGCTCTTTTCTGTCCCTCTTCAAGGGCCATAAGGTGGTGCTCTCAAATGAGCTGGGTGGAGTGGGTGAGGTTTCATACAGCTTCCAAACCTCTTCCAGACACAGCCAGCCTTACAAAGTCTTCCTCTAGTTTTCTGAGAGGGACCCTCAGAGTTTCCTGCACCAGACACAAGATGGATGTCAGATGTCCTCAAAGCATGCCGAAAAGGGAGCACAACATAGTAATTTTGATTGTGTGGCTGCATTTTGTCTTATATATGGTAACCTGGGAATTCAGATCCAGGTGCCAGTTATCCAGGTAGGTTTACAGTGTTGCTGTAGCCTTTCCTGCCACACTATTTTGGTTGTTTTCATTTTACTAAGGTGTTACAGATGCTACTCTGCCAACATATCTCTTCAGTAGCTGCCTTCCTGCATTCGGAAGGGATACAATAGTTTGCTTCACAGGCTTTCTGCCCTACTGCAGCATTTAGACCTATAAATTGGGTAACTAGCAGATTCTCCAAGAATGGAATAACTTTGTATCCATACAAGTATGCTGTGTCAGCCTAAGAGATATAAACTCTGCTGCTAATCTTTTGCTAGTCATTTTAAACTGAACCGGGACTTGAAATAACCATGTGTTCAATAACCTTGTCTTCAATTTAAATTACAGAAACAACACACAAAGGGGAAACAGTGTGTTACCTTTTTTAATGTGTATGCTAAATGGAAGGATGTTTAGCTTTTTTACTAAGTCCAGGCAAAAATAACAATGATCAGGGTATTAATGCTAGATGTTTAATGACTTATTATTTCAGATCCTAGTAAAATTGTGCAGTTTTGTGTCCCCGGCGGAAGAACTAGCTCAAAAGGATGATCTCCAGCTTCTGTTCAGTGCAATAACCTCATGGTGCCCTCCCTATAATCTGCCTTGGAGGAAGAGTGCAGGGGAAGTACTAATGACCATATCTCGTCACGGCCTTAGTGTCAATGTAGTGAAATACATTCATGGTATGTGTCTTTATTCAATATTATTTATTGGGGTTTTTTCCTATTCTTTTTCTTTCATAATTTTCTTAGTTAGGAAATAGGCATGAGAATAGTAGATCAAGGAAAAGCTTTGGGGCTCTTTGTTTGTACACATAAGTATTTGCATACAGGTAAAATTTCAGAGCACAGTGTAGTGAGAGAGGTGTTTGTAGCTGAATCTGCCTAATGCACATTTCAATTTAAAATTGAAAGATAGAGTTTCCCCTCATGTTTTGGTGTAGAGTTTACAATGACCAAAAGAAAAGGCCTTTGGTAACGTCAGTGACTGTCTGTATTGAAAAACATTCATGGGGAAGATGCAGAAGTTTGTTGTTATTGCTGCGAGCATTAGCTCTTAATGGGAGTTAGTTGTTTTCAGTCAAACTGAAAAAATTCAGTGTGAATTAGCAGCTGCAGTCCCTTGTAGATGTGTGAGGCAAGCTAGCCGTGCCCTGTTTACAGCTGCTTGTAGCTGGCCATAAAAGTGTAGAGATGTCTGAGGAAGATGCAGGAACCAGCTCCATGAAAGCTGATGTTCTGTAGTAAATACCGGTGTGTTATGCAGACTGGGGAGAGCTAATTTGGGTCTGTTGGGAGAAGATTCTTTCTCCCAGACACCTTGCTTTTATGGGAAGAGGCTGGGTGAGACTCTTACAGCCACCCTTGATTTGCAGTGTACTCTCCATTATCCGGGACATTGGGAGTGGCATACCCTGGTAACAGCAAACCCAGTGTAATACAGGTACTAGGAATTGCTTGAGGGAACATGGTGTTTGCGCACAGAAGCACTTGAGTGCAAACCTCCAAGTGCTGATTGATGGAACAGCCAACTGGCTTTCTCCCCTGTGGTCCAGTACGGCTTCCCTGTTGAGTCCCCAACCCAAGGATGTTGTCCCTAGGACTGACTGACTAGATTGCTGACCTTTCAGCCAGCCTGTGTTTCTTCTGCTGGGCCCTTGACTTCCCCACTTGGCCATACAGCTTACAGATTGTAGGCTTTGTGCATCCTGAAAGCCAAAATAAAATCATCTGATGGCCTTAATGCAGCCTGCGAGCCACCAAATGACTGAAGGAGCCAGAATCATGCCATTTTCTCTCTTGTACTTTTTTTAAGACAAATAGCATCCTGACACTTTCAGGCATAGAAAATATAGTGTATAGGGGTATTTCTGTAGCTGGTTACAGATTTTGGTAGCTAATGTAAAAATACATGATGAATCAAGTACTACTTATAAGGGACTGGTTATGGTCTGCTTAGCAAGGGCAGCTGCCAAACTGGTTCATGACAAAGAATTTGTGAGAGCAAACCAAGATGAAAACAAGTGTTGGAGAGGATGTTAGCTGCCCAGGAGCAGTTTTGCATACAAAATACTAGTGTTGCATTAATTTAAAACTACATGGGTGTTTAGCTTTGTAGGATTTGAGGTAGGAAATTTGATAGAGTGTGTTTCTAACACTATATTTAGGGGCTTTTAGACTCTAGGACCACATAGAAGCATTTGTAGTTTTTTAATTGGAATGACTGTTGGAAGTGAACTAACATCCTTATCATACATTTCAGCAGTGTACATCTACTGGAAAATAAACCTCACGGTTTCCTCACACACTGGGAAGCAAGTAGTTAACAAGACTCCACAAAACCATTTTGACAGTTTATGAAATACGTCACCCTGCTCCCACACCTTCACAGAAAATTTCAGTCTGTGTTTTTTCTTGAGCTATTTTTCCAATTCCAGCAATGTTTCCAATTCCAGTCAGAAAAATGTGAATGTACAAGTATCACTTGGAGGCATAGAACAGTCAGCAGTTAAGTATATTCAGATAGGACTTAAAAGGTGGTAGGTATTTTGCCTGCATCTGTAACAGCCTCCTGGTGGGTTTTGGTAAGTGTAGAAATTGTATGTGTATATGTGAAAGTATTATGAAGCACAACAAAGAAAGTAAGCAAGTTTTGACTGTGATGTTTGACATATTGCAGCTACTACATTTTCACTTCTCTATGGGTTTGATCCACAGAGGAGTGAGGCTGGCATATCAAAAGATATTCTAGTTTTTTTAAAAAGTGAAATAAAATCTTAAAAATAAAACCAGTTGGTATTCCCTCTCACTTGTTGATTAAAAAAAAAACAACCGAACATGACTTAAGAGATTACATCTGTCAAGAGGCTCATCTCATATTCAGAAAAAACGTTAAGATATTTTATCGTATGCAAAGGAGCATCCTTTCACTATCTCATGCTTTGATTTGATCCCTGGGAAGTTTTGTTATCAGTCTAGCTAGAAAGATTTGCACTTGTCTCGCACATGCTGTGAAGTTAAAATAGCAGATAATTGAAGCGAGCATCTTTAAAACAGGAGTGCAACCTAAAAATCTGAGAAGGAGCTTAGGGTTCAGATCCAAAACTGCTTGAGAATCCTACTTGTGTTGAAGTGCTCTTATGTTACGTGATAAAAGATAGTTAAATAACAGTTACCTTATTGCTGTGATTCTTGTACTAGTTATGCTTCTTGCTGTGATTAATGTCAGTAAAATTCCAAATTTCTTAATTGCAATTCTTTGCAGAAAAGGAATGTTTGTCCACGTGTGTTCAGAACATGCAGCAGTCTGATGACCTTTCTCCCCTAGAAATAGTTGAGATGTTTGCTGGACTTTCTTGTTTTCTCAAAGACTCCAGTGATGTATCCCAAACGCTGTTGGATGATTTTAGGATATGGCAAGGATACAACTTCCTCTGTGACCTCCTCCTCAGGTATGCAGAAAGTGGTTGAAGGAATGCAGACAAATCACTGAACTTTTTCTGAAGAGATTTCTTAGTAAAGAATAGGTTTGAACAAATAACTGATTATAGGTTATTATGAAATTAAGATATTAGAAACAAAACATGAAATGATGTGTTTCTCTCAATTTATGAAACTACATTGTTTACCTTTTATTCATCGGTACTGGTTTATTACTAAGTGTTTCTGTATATGCTAAGAAAGCAGATGCTTAATAATTGGTACTAAATGTTTAGAAAGAATTCAGAACATGAAATTTTGGTTGCAGCTGGTCATTTTTGGGTTTGGTTGGGGTTTGGTTTGTTTTAACATACTATTGTAACGAAAAATCATATACATAAGTGTGGTGCATGCTACTTAGTATTGAAGAGACATTTTTGTCCATAAGCTCTAATACCAGAGTGCTGGAGAGAACACTCATGTTACCAGGGATTCGGGGTGTGTGTGTATATATATATATATATATAGTCTTTTTATTTGTACTTTTTATTAAAGGTAATGCTAATGTGCTGATGCATCACAAACTATGGTAATGAAAATGCCTGCCCAGACAAGATTTGGATGTATGATCCATCCATGATTTTATTTCTTTCATGAAAGAAACTTCATTCTTTTCTTTCTCAATCAACAAATTAGCATCTGCTCCATTATTTGTGTAAAATCAATGGTTGGTCTGTGTTGCTCACTTTGAGTCTGAAGTTCTGAGGAAGCATGCTTAGCTGTTGAAATATATGTTTTACAAAACCAAGACAGAAACTGGGAAATGATGTCTATGAGTGTACACCTTATGAAGTGTACTCGGGTCAAAGATGCTTAGAAACAGTTCTGTAATGACCATTAATGAGAGGTGTTAATGTTGTTATTTCTCTTGTTCAAGCCATTCATTTTGTGTGCTAGGATGATAGGTTTTGGCACCCAAATAATTTGAACTAAATTTTCTACTACATAGTATGTTTTGGGTTTTTTTGTTTGTTAGTTTTAAATGGATATCAGACATAGACATGGCATTTTAAATTCTTAATCACAGTTAAAATTAGTCGTAAATTATCTTCCGTGTCATAAAAGCTAAAACACCTGTTAAGGAATCATTGTTCTTGTAATATAAATGGTGGTTTTGAGTATGTTATATTTATTCATGCATTCATTCAAAGCAATGTAATTCAAACTCAGCTGTTTTCCAGAAACTGTCAGCCAGAGTTTAGGTGGAATCTGAGGGGAACACACTGTCATTAGCAATTTCATTTTCAGGTACAAAAGCAATCCCCTGTAGATCAAGTGTTTTAAACATACTCTCTCCTGAGCTTTCTCATCCTTTAAATCGAAGAGTGGGGGATCCCTGACAGAGGTGTAGGAAGACTAGCATTTTGCATGTCTGATTGAAAGAAAGAAGAGCACCTGGCTGCTTCAGTTGACATCAGTAAAGGCTAAAAGCATAGGAATAAGTTATCCTCACTTCTTCCCAGGGTGGCTCTAGAAAACTTGCTAATACTCTTGCAGAAATGCCTGGGATAAGATGAACAGTGTGCACCAATGTGTGGTATATTTGTTAGTGGCTTGTGTGTTATAGAGGAGATGGAAGATAGTTCAAAATGGGAGTGCTGTTTTCATGGCCATATGTCTTGCCGTTTCTTGTAAGTTTTAGTTTATTTGGTCTTCAAATCAAAACACAGTTTGTTTCAAAAAAGCGTCATCTTGGGGAAGCCTATGTATTAGTCAGTGAGGAACAACAGTAATGTATACTCCCTGGACATGATTTGGCTCAAACCTACTGACAGAGATTTGTTCAGCTCTGTGGCACTGTTGTGAAGATGACTGTCATGTGGGGTAATGAAATCTGGACCATGAGCATCAAACTTCAAAGAAGAAAGGCTTTGGAGCTGGTAATGCAGAAGGACACGTGAAGAAGGTGACTTAATAAGAAATTAGAGGAGGCCTGTGAGGACCAAAGGAGCAAGTATGTAATTTCACCTCAAGGATGTGAAAGGGCAGGGCATATGGAGGATTAGTAGAGTGGCAATAAGTGACCTAAGTGCTTCTGTAATGGCTGCTTGAAGGAGATTCAGCTGCATGTCTGAGAAGATGATGGAGGATGCAGAATGAGATGTTTCTAAGGCCTCCCACGGTCACTTGTCAGCAAGAAATAAAATATAGCTCGCATTGTGTGAGCAAATAGAAGATTGTGATCCCCAGCTTTCTCTTGAGACCTGTAGATTAAACCACGTTTAATTACTTACTAACTCAATAATTTTTGGTGAAGTAGAAAGAAAATGAGGATTGTTCTGGGTTTTGGAGTCAGTTTTTAGGGTTTGGTCTGATGATGTGTTGCTGTCGGGGAACAATGGTTGGAATGAGACGTTAGCATTTCTATTGTCTTGCGTTCAAAGGTAGTCCTAATGATGTTTCATTGTGTGCTTTTAAGTGTTAGGCTTCTACCAAGGTACCATTTCATTAGCATAAAATAGTAGCTCTCAAAGTGGCAGATACAATCTAGCAGGATAATTATGAATTTATTAGATGACAGACTACCTAGGTGTTTCCCTATCCAATAGCTTCATGTTTGTAAGAGGGTTTTAAAAGTCTTCATGTCTGTACTGCTTTTTAGCAGACTATTGAGTTCAAGGAAAGATTTATGAGGTGAGTTTCTATGGCAAATAAATGTACGGTCTCATAAATCCAATAATGTTTTACTGAATGGTACGAAATATGAACAGAGAACTTGTGAAATACTGCAGGAACAGAGCGCTAAAAGTGTGGTCTCTAAAATAGAGTAAAATGGGAGAGAGATCTTATTGAAGTGATTTGAGTTGAAATAAACTGGTGCTGCTAACTTGATCTAATGTGTTTTCTTTAGATTAGAACAGGCAAAAGAGGCTGAATCTAAGGATGCTTTGAAAGACTTAGTTAATTTGATAACTTCCCTAACAACATACGGTGTCAATGAATTAAAGCCAGCTGGTGTTACCACTGGAGTACCTTTCCTACTACCTGGATTTGCAGTCCCACAGCCTGCAGGCAAAGGTGAGTCTGCTTTCTTTCTCCCTCTGCTTGTATTTTGGTTTTTAAAATGTAAACAACAAAATACAGAGCAGCTGCGTACTACACAAACCATTTTCAAGTGAGTCTATGTTATTTTACTAAGATTGCATATCAAATACTTTCTTCTGTTGGTCTCAAAGGTTCTATTTTGGGGTTGGTACCCAAAGAAGAAAGTGTAGGGCTTTCGTCTTCTGAGGATTAAAGGCTGAGTCAAATATCTCTCACTGCAAAGCTGACAGATTCTGTGTGGACATTGTAAGAGATCATCATAATGGAGAGATGCACTGATTTGATTTATGGTATTCTAAGCTGCTCTTACTAACCTGATGTGAAAGGCTGATGTGCTGGTTTGATTTCCGTCCCCCACCCTCATTTGCTTTCTGTTAGCTTAGGCAAGCATAACATGTGAGCTGAAATCTTGTTTCATCACCAGTGTTCAGAGTGGTGAAATCTGTGGTGTACTTACAACCACAGTCAATTATGATATGGAGATAAGGTTAAGGAAGTCTGAGGGGAGAAAGTGTTTTATAAAAGCAAACTTGTTTTTCACATCCTGTGTATAAACTCAAAATTCAGATAAGTCTTGTATGTAACTAAGGAGTTTAGAATTTAATAGTGACCGTGGAGCTAGTTTGTTACTCGAACTTTTTCTGGGATTTAGTAATACCAGGAACACAGGAAAAAATTTTGTGATAGGGTTACATTTATAGATTTTTTAGGCTAGTGGATTTACTTTCGCTGTTTCTCTTGGGTATCTAGGTTCCCTGGACAATGACTTCCTTTCTCTGGTATTGAGAGAGTTCATTGTTCATGGGAATTGTTTTTCCTTTGCAATAAATAGAGAAAGAAGGTGATAGTCACATTCAGAGCTTAATTTCTCCATGTTTTGATAATAACATACTAATTTTTGCTTGAGCTAATCAGCCTTTCTGATACAACAACATGAGAGAACCATAGCTATTGTGGGCTCCAAAGGAATTCTTAATAATTTTCTGGTATTTGTCATGACTTTTCTCAGTTCCTTTTACTTGCTTTTCATTACATTAGCAAGTTGTCTTTTTGTGCAGACAATATTAGCTCATTTTCTTAATTGCTTCCATTTAAATCCTTTTAGTTCTTGAAACCTGAAGAGCTGGTGAAGATCTGCTTTCTTCAGAGGTCCTTATAATAATCAAAGATAATTTATTAATCCACTTGATTGCCTGAAACAACTATTGATAGTAAATCAGAATAGAAAAAGTTGTACCTGTCCCTACTTATGTTCCTGTCACATTTAATAAGCCCTAAATCCCCCTTTCAGCATTTTTCATTGTAAAGAAAGCATGTAAAAAATGTCCTTCTAGAAACAAATGAGTGTGACTTATCATGTAATGTTAATATTCTTTTGGTATGTGAAATTGTTCCATATTAGTTTTCAAGGAAGTGTCCTGTTGCCTTCAGGAGAGATACTGGCAGGGAAGTTGGTGAGGCTAGACACAAAGATAATTGAATTTACTTTCAAATTGGACAACTTAGTTTATAAACAGTGAACAGAGTAGCATTCTACAGAGCATATGTAATAAACATTCTTTGTTTATGAAAGCATTTTTAAATCAGATTAACAGTTTACTTATAGCTTGTTTGAAAATAAGATTTTATTGTTAGAGCATCCTAAATGCTTTGTTTAGAATGTGTTTCAAGTTCTCACTCTTGATTGTTTGTTTTTTGTTTGTTTATTTTTTAAATTATTTTTGCCGTTACTTGTTTTCTGTATCATGGGATTTGTCCACCATGACTTGTAGTGTTCCTACAGAAGTTGAAAAAGTTGGCTTAGAGGCATCTTTTTAGTAGAATAAGAATAATACCTGCCCATAGAAAATTCTGAGGTCCACAGGGAACACTCATAAATGATGCATTCTTCAGCTAAATGAATGAAATTTTATTCAACTTGAAGGTACTTACGAGAAGTTTGACTGAGCTTTTAAACATGTGAGGTCTTTGTGTGCTACTATTATAGCTACCTTACACTTTACAGCTCTTTCCCTTTGTTTTAATTGCCTAATTATTAACAGTACTGGACCATGCCAAAGCTTTCTTATTCCCAGGCCTGATTCCCAAAGCCAACCCCATGCCACCTCCCGATACTGGTATGGTCATTCATGCCTGCTAATCCAGACCTGAGCAAAAGCAGCCTGTCTGCCTAAGGCAGGCAACTGCCAGCTTTGTGCCAGCCTGTGGCCTTTCCCTGCACGTAGCTCTCTTGTTCTTGCAGGCAACTGCCAAAGAGTGGAAGCAAGAGAATAATTTGGTGGCCATACATGTTATCTAGCTTTGAATCTGGCTGAGGAGTATTGCTTATTGCTCTGTTGAGTGAGGGGATACAGATGGCTGTTACTCTAAACTTAGCCTGCTGAATCCTTGTAGAGGACAGTTTCATTCTACGTTATGGAATACAGAACGTGTTACTGTTGCTGCAATGGGTCTTTTTGTGGCCTGAATAGATGACAGACAGGCTTTGTTTTGTCTCTAAAACTGTATCCCGTTGCATGTTTTAACAATAGGTCAGTTTGTTTGCCTATTTTAAAGAAATGATCTTTCATTTAGCTGCTTATGTAAACACCTTTAAAGATGAAGATGCCACCTTAACAAACAGGAGATTGTAGGTTTTGCAATGTAAGTGATTGTGCAAAGGCTTTTTTTAAGAATCAGTTTTAATATTTGTATTATATGTGACATACACTGTTATTCACACTTATTAAAATGCATGGATCATTATTAATAAGTGTACTCATTGTCTATGGCAATTAAGAACTTTCTCTTTCCTTTTTTCCTCCCGTCCCACTTTGTTTCCTGATTTAGGTCATAGCGTGAGGAATATTCAAGCATTTTCAGTCCTCCAGAATGCATTTTTGAGAGCAAAAACCAACTTTCTAGCACAAATCATCCTTGATGCCATCACGAATATTTATATGGCGGACAATGCCAACTACTTCATTTTGGAATCACAGCACACATTGTCTCAGTTTGCAGAGAAAATTCCTAAACTTCCAGAAGTGCAGACCAAATACTTTGAGATGCTGGAATTTGTTGTCTTCAGCTTGAATTACATACCCTGTAAAGAACTGATCAGTGTGAGCATCCTTTTAAAATCCAGCACTTCTTTTCAGTGTAGCATCATTGCCATGAAGACACTCCTTAAGTTCACCCGTCATGACTACATCTTTAAAGATGTCTTCAGGGAAGTGGGGCTTCTGGAGGTGATGGTAAATCTTCTTCATAAATATGCAGCCCTTCTGAAAGATCCCACTCAGGCACCAAATGATCAAGGTAGTGTGTGCTCTTCCTTTTTACTATTACATGTCTTTATTTGGCTGGGAATGGCAGAGGTGAGCACTGAAGAGGAGGAATGAGAGAGTCTGAATATGTATCTCAAGGGCTGACTTCTGGTGGGGGCTGCTGTGCCTTCTTAGAAGCTCAATTGCTTCTCTCAACGTCCTATGAAAAGCTCGAGGCAAGCTTTGATGAAAGATGCTGAATGAATGCAAAATAGTAGCAGTTCGTATTTTCCTTTTTAAATGTTTTTTTCATGTATTGGTTTAATACTTGTTACTTAACATGAAAAGAGCAAGTGAAGGAGCAATACGTAGTATCTAGACCAGGGGTCCTCAGACTATGGCCCGCAGGCCGGATACGGCCCCCCAGGGTCCTCAATCCGGCCCCTGGTATTTACAGAACACCCCCGCTTGGGGATTGGGGGGGGAAACCAAGCAGCCACAGATGGCTTCCTGCCACTTCATCCACGCGCCAGCCCCCTGTTTAAAAGGTTTGAGGACCCCTGATCTAGACTCTTCCTCACAAAAGGTACTTGTGCATTTGATTGTGTTTAGCCTCAACTTTGAAAATATACTATAAAGCATGTATCTGAGCTCTTAATAGGAGTATGTGTTCAAGTTTGCAGACTTTTTTTTAAAGTTGATTCTACATTTTTCTAATAGCATATTTAAAATAAAAAAGAAATGAGTTATCTCCAGAATTGGACATCTCTGAGATAAGCTGCATAGCTGCTTAGCCTGTGAAGCATGTGGGGCCAAGTTCCATATGTGCACGTACACACAGAGAATTTTTTTTTTTTTTACATTCTTTATTCAAACTGAAGTTGGGTTAGTTTGCATCAGTGACACATATTTTTTAGTCATAGTTGTTGGATGTTTCACCTGAGTTTGCTGTCTGAAGCTTCATTAGTGAGTGGCAGCAGTTGGTTAGTTAGAAAGCTTTGTTGTCAGCATCTCCATTGAAGAGCACAGTAATTCTCACATTCCTGTAAATGAATGGACCGAGCTGTCATCTGATTAGGATACTGCCTGGGTGCACATGCCCTTGTGTTGTGGCTTGCTTCTTATTAGAATAATTAAATAAATCTTTTTTTCTGGAGTGTTACCCTGTGTTTAAGATGCCACTTGCAGTGTTGGTTCATCTGTTACACCTGTTGAATCATCAACACATTTACTGTAATGATGTGAATGTAGTTTTATGCTTTTGTGTGGAACTTCTCTTTAAAGTACTGAATACTGAACAAGAACAGATCCTGTGAAATCTTCAGCCATGGTATGGTTTTGTGGCTTCAAGAAATAACAGTTGGGGATATGAAACTACACAGACAGCTGCAGTGTCAGCCACAGCTCACAGTACTCAGAAACTTCTGTTTTAAATTCTTGTCTTTATAAATACCTTTTCTAACAATTCTTAGTTAAGCTTTCCCAGGAATGCATGTGTAGACTAAATCTCAATTTGCTTTGGAATATGGTTAGACTGCAGTTCTCTGGGGAGGCAAAGAAAATAAAATTGTTGGTGGAAAGTATCAAGATCTATCTTAGAAAAGAGTGCCTTTTATGATGATTCTGGCTTCTGAAATTATTTTTAGGTGATTCAAGAAACAGTTCATTTGAGGACCAAAAGCAGCTGGCTTTATTGGTTATGGAGACCTTAACAGTACTACTGCAAGGATCAAACACAAATGCAGGTGAGTAGAGAAACTACTGTCAAAATATTTATAAGTAACTCACTCAGAAAATCATGCCTGAAAGCAGAGTAATCTTGACTTTCTATCTTCAGGCAAGTAATCAAACACACCAAAACGTACTTTATTTTCTGGAAAAAAATGGCAAGAGAGAGAACAAGCAGCATGAACTAGAGCTTTTCTAGTTTTTCTTTTTAACTTCAGCTTCTTTGCTGTTGTTTACCTGAAGGCAACCACAGTACTCCATCATTCTCCAACAATACTATAATAATTTATAGTAGGGCTTGTAACACAGGTTGTATATTGAAAATTTTAAGCATATAATTAGACTTGTAGTTTGCTGTTGACAGTGCCATGTCTACTTAAATGTCGTTATTATTGCTTGCATCTTTTGTGAAAGAAGGCTTTTCATTTTCAAAGGCATATTCCCAGTCACTGTGTATAAATAGGGCTCTGTTACGAGTGTCCTTTTGTAAATCAGGCAGGTTCATGTTATGTTTCATTAGCCAAGACTTAGTGGCATTGAAATAGACATACGTATGTGTATGTGATAGACATATGTATGTGAAATAGACACATAGTATGTGTATCTTGTATTAGTAAAAACTGTCTCTGAGAGCTTGAAATAACAGATTGGGAAAGGGTGATAATTGTTTTTAAACCCTTTTCATCTCTTCTATTCGATGAAGAAGAAAGTAAGCAGGTGGAGGGAAACAAACACCACGCTGAGGGACCAGGAAGTTTCTGGCCTTGGAGGCCATGAAACATCCTTATTTCAGCAGTTTGTGGGTTTTTTTTGGGTTTTTTTTTTTTCTCCCTCAATTCTGACTGGGGATTTCTCACTTCCGGTTTTGTTTTTGTTTTCATTTAAGTAGGAGAAAATACAATCTGTGACTAATGCTTAAGAATGAAGTGCTGAAAATTGTCCAGCTTGGATGACAGCTCACTGTTTAAATGTTAGCTCTTGGGCTAATGATGTAAAGCTTGTAACTTGTTTCTTTTCTACTTTTGCCTGGGCAAAATTTTATTTAAATTTAGGCTTAGTGTTGGAGTAATCTCCAGCACTGTCTGTCCCATTTCACTGTTGTGCTTGTTTTCAAGTTCTATTGTGTTTCAGCTTGTGGTTTCAAAGCATTTTCAAAGATGGCTTTTGACTTCTACCCACTGAGCATTTACAACATCTGCCAGCTTGGCTTTGTCTGTATACTTGATAAGTTAGTTCCTCATTCCATTGGGAAAGGAATTATTCATGGCACTCAAGATAACCCCCAGCTGGATGCCCTTAGTCAAAATGGAAAGGCATTGGAGCTAAGCAGAGGTTACTCCAAGCTATGTTTCAATTTGTTACACATTCAGTCTGTCATTATTGCACTTAGACCATTTTGTCGGATTGCTTATGAGAAAGCTGTGGATGACACTGCCAGAAGCTTTGCTGAATTGGAGATGCTTCTCCGTTGCCACTTCCCTTTTGTCCACCAAGCTACCTCTCCTGTCAATGGAAAGGAAAAAAAACATGATCTTTGATTTACCAGATGAATCTGTTCAATGATGAACCAAGCAGCAAGTGAATTAGGCTGAAATAGGAGGTTTTAGAGAGGAATTGGTATGGATTACAGATGAATTGCACGAATCAATTACACACGCGTGTATTTATTGCTCAGCTTTGGTTTTGCCATGTAAGAAAAGGCAGAGTCAGAAATGGGCGAGAAAGGAGTGACGCAAAGGCAGGGCTTCCATATGAGGAGAAAATGGGGGAGGAAAAAAAAACAACCCGAAACCCAAAAAAGCTCAGGATTGTTTGATTTCTACAGATGAATAGGAGGAGTTGGTGTTAAGTATGTGATGATAACATCTCTGAAGGACTAGAACTGCATTGTATTTTAGAAGCAGCAGCTGATGGTTCACAGGACTGGTCTATACGTACCTGTGTGGTGCCAGGATCTGTGGAACCTGAGCCTTGTTCCTGTGAGGTATGGATTATATTCTGACTGTGGTAGCATCCACCTGACTTGTGACAAATCCTTGGCTGCTGCTTAATGGTGTTCCATACTGCCTGAAGCAGCAGTACCTCATTGCTGCTTCTTGGTACTGAGTTAATCTCCAAGTATTTACCAGAGAAACAACATGTGGTAGTATAAAACACATCAGGACTGTGGGGTGATGCCACAGGTGTTTCTGAGGACTCTTGGAGAGTTTCAAGGGCCTCATTTCATCAGTAGCTCTCCAAGTTCAGGAGTATGATGGAGCTGTACAGGAGGAGTTAAACCATTTATCGAAGAAGTTGTGGTTGCTGTCTGTGCAGTGCGACTGGGATGTAAGCCCAGTGGCATTGTATCCAGAGGCCAGCAGAGGTTTTAGGTCATCACAGAGGCATAAATAGACATTATGCAGCCTTGCAGTGATTCATACCACACGCAAAGCTTGGTTTCTGATTTTCAACCAGTATCTCTGATAAGGTTTCCTGAATATCACATAACTGATAACCAAATCTCAAACAAGACGTTTTGGGTGTCCAGACCCAGACAGGCTCACTGGATAGTAGAGAACCTGGACTGAGAGTAGGAGAAGAATGAAACGTTACCTCAACCTCTCTGAAAACAAGAGACCTGACCACTGAGGAGATGCTCTTTGCCTGTAAAGGAATGCAACACACTTAACTGTCTCAGGGTCTGAGACCTCTCCTTTTGCCTTGTCCAAGTCCATACCTCATCCAAAGAACATCAGAGAAAGCAGGAGGCAGGAAATCGGCAGTGGATAGTGGGATGAAGGCTTGTATATGTACATTAGAGGGAATAAACATTGTCCTGACCAGCTTGTTATTCCTGAACTTGGTCATTTAAACTGCTCTTTTAGTTTATGGTCACAAGGAAAATGATTGCTTTTGGTGCAGTAATGCAGCATTGATCTATTTCCCTACTCTGTTTTCATCTTCAGTAATTAACATAGGGCAGTATTCTAGGTGCTGTCACTGTGCTAAACACACATTATATGTGCCATGTGTATTCCAGTTTGGGTTTTATGATGTTTTCAGAATCAATTTTGATTTAATTTTCAGTTAATGTTGCACATGTGTTCTTCTGAGTATCTAGTAAGCTTGAGAACCATTATTTGACTTAAGCTTTATCTCTACAGTGGTAGGTCTTGCCACAAGAAAACTTCTGTAGAATCTTACAAATTTTGTGAATAGACCAAGTAACTTCTCAACCACTGTTCCTAGTTTGCTTGTCTTGTCCAGAAGCAGCCTAGTTATATTTTTGGCAGTGAACTAAATCGGTATGAACACTATCCTTAACCAAAACGGCATATAGTCTTCACTAAAGATGGAGGATTTGCTGTATTTTTTGTTTCATTTTGTGACTCTGAGCTCTAACTCTGAAAGAGTGACTACTGTTGAGTAACAGAGTTATTGAGCAAATTCTTAGAACTGACCTGCATCCTTGTACTCAACACTTTTAGTGGAAAATACTGTCAGAAGAATGTGATTCAAGTTCCGCTGTTATTTGTGGTAGGAGTGGAAAAGTAGTAGTAAGTCACTAAACATCCGTAGGGCTAAACCTCTGCCATTCAATCTGTAGAAATGAAAACAAATACCTTTCATGTTTTGCTGTTGTCATTAATTGTTACTGATTGTATTTTTCATACTGCTTATGTGCTTATCCCCATGCGCCTCTTTTTGACTAGGTATTTTCAGGGAATTTGGTGGCGCAAGATGCGTGCACAACATAGTAAAGTATCCCCAGTGTCGACAGCATGCCCTGATGATCATCCAGCAGTTGGTGTTATCACCTAGTGGAGAAGATGATATGGGCACTTTGTTGGGACTGATGCACTCTGCTCCACCTACGGAACTGCAGCTGAAAACGGACATCTTAAGGGTAAATGAAGTATTGCTCAGGATTCTTGCTCCTAAACTTCTGTTTTAAAAAAGAAAACATTGAGAAGGGGATTGGATTGGATGGGTGGCATTTAGCTAATGAATGTAGATTGTCTCTAGAGTTGAAACGCATACATTTGATGCACGGTTTTTATTTTCTTCCATCTGTCCATGCCAGGTTTCAAATCAGAGATGAAGGCTAGTGAGTGAGTATGTGTTTTTAGCATCATCACTTGTTATCGGCTTCAGTGGGTAGGAAATGAGGTTCTACAGTTATGCTAATCTTCCCTAGCAGAGCATTATTCATTTAGAAATAGTGAGAGTACTTGGGGGGGAAAAAAGCAAGCATGTAACGTTTATTTTCAGTGCCTGCATTTTCCTGTGGCAGATTTACTTTATTTTACCATTTTTTTTTTTAGTTATAAATGTTGAACTAGTTAGTATAAATGTAAATCATAGTGACCATAGTAGAAGATAAAGCTGAAGAACTTGCTTGCTTAAGCAAAATAGTGGAAAGGTAGGAGGGTAAGGCTGTGAGTGGAGGAGAGAGAAAGCTCTCATCTGTTCTCTGTTGTATTAGATTTGCTGTTGCTAATCTAGACCTATAATTTCTTCTTAGAATAACTAATGCTATTTTTGTAGATTAACATAATAATGTTATTTCAGGATAAAAAAGCTGAGGCAAGTAGTAGTAAGTAAATGAGTCTTACCAGAGAGAACTCTGAGACATCTAGGTTCATCTTTGTTAAAAGGAGCTGCAATACTTCTCTGACAGATAGATGAGCAGCTATATATTATTCCAAAAGACAGAAAGGAAAGTTAGTAACAAAATGATTCATTTGACTCATTTTGTCTATCAGGGTCTTCAGTTGTTTTTGAACATGTCTCATTCATGATACTTAAGGGGAGAGAAAGGATATTGCAGTTCCCCAGTGGACTTAACACCCAAAGTTAGGGTTTCTGTCCTTCATCTGACCTGTTGTATTTATCTTCCATCAGTGCTGCTTTCAGAACTTTTGGTTATGAAACTGACAGCCCAGAATGGTGCAGTGATGTGTTTCTTACTGTTAATCCAGCTTTGGCAGGAAAGGAGATACTGTCTTCAAAGGAATGACAGTCTTAACTATTTCAGTACTCACCTTCTGAGTTCTTTAACAACAAAAAAAAAAACAAACCAAAAAAACCCAACTAGTAAACTCTTGGTCGTGGAAGATTCCCTGTCCCTCTTAGCCTATCTTTCTGTGTCAATAACATCTTTCTGTTGTTTGTGGTGCTTCATGTAGAGGTACTTTTTCTTCTATATTCCATATTCACATGTGGGTCAAACTTTCCGTGACAGCTGGTTTTTTTGTTTGTGTCTGCTTGGGTGGATGGGCTTCCCCACCCCCAAATTTCACAGATTAAATGAGTATTATTATTCTCTAGTGGCTATATTCATGTAGTTTCCACTTTCTATACTGTGGCTTTGTATTTGTTCAGCAAATAAGGTTTTATCCGTTTTTGTTTCTCTCAGGCTTATTTTTGAACAGAAACTCTTAAGATTGAGTTTCACTCAATGCAGAGATTTATGGGTTTCATTATAGAGGAAGGCTAAAACTAAGTGAATTTTTGGACTAATTCTTTGGTGCCGTTATCTTTTGAGTGCTGTTGTGGCTTCATAGCTGCCAAGTGCTTATGCATTGTAGATTTTGAGCACACCTGTGTTAAGATGCTCTGAGGTTTAGATGTCTCATTGCTACAGGCAATTGTTTGCCCACTTTTGTTTGAAATTGTTTGTGAAGTATGATGGCAGAGTATATTTCTTTCCAATAGCTGTAGTCTTTGACTTATCACTAAGGGAATTACCTGGGGATTTTGGGTTCTCTTCTAGGCTTGGTCAAGTCTTTTCTGTTGGAAGGTTTATTTACCTCCTGAATTTCTTATTTCTAAATTAAGGGCAACGCTTTACTTTACCCCCCACGTTTTCTCTTTTTATTTTGTAAGCTCTTGAAGATGGGGACTCTTACAGTACAAAGCTGATCTTTGGAGACTTCAGGCATTACCAAAGTCTGACAAATGACAGGAGGATTTTGTTAGCATATCAAACAAAAGCAGTCCTACTTTTTTCCAAGCTGTTTGTAATGCCTGCTGCTTTTTTTTCTTCTTTGTTTTGATTGTTTGTTTTGTCCATAGGCCCTCCTCTCAGTGCTGAGAGAAAGTCACCGCACAAGAACTGTTTTTAGAAAAGTTGGTGGATTTGTGTATGTCACATCCTTACTCGTTGCTATGGAAAGATCTTTGTGCTCACCACCTAAGAATGGCTGGGAGAAAGTAAACCAGAATCAAGTGTTTGAACTGCTTCACACTGTGTTCTGCACATTGACTGCAGCAATGCGCTATGAGCCAGCCAACTCTCATTTCTTCAAAACAGAGATCCAGTATGAAAAACTGGCAGATGCTGTTCGATTACTTGGCTGCTTCTCAGACTTGAGAAAAATAAGTCCCTTGAATGTCTTCCCTTCAAATACACAACTATTTCAAAGACTTTTGGAGGATGACCTAATATCCCTGGATTCTGTGTCACCTACACTAAGACACTGCAGCAAACTTTTTATTTACCTCTACAAGGTAGCAACAGATTCTTTTGACAGGTATGAACTTTGCTGCTTGTTTTTATTATTATTTTTCTCTTCCTGTTGTACCTGCCACCCCCACCCCTCCGCAGTGTTCCCACAAATAGTTTTTGTTGAATACATTCATTGCAAACTTTTGTATTTCTATTTCAATTGATTTCTTTGTTCCCTCACACCAGTGAGAGGAATAGAAGGTGTCAACATCTGACCAAATATTGACTTAGCTTATTGGTGTTCTCCAGGGTATGCAGCGTTCTCTCTGATGCTGAATGTTTTTGTCATGGCAGCAATTAGGATAGGGGTGTCAGTTTATGGTTACATTTGATGTGTTGAAGCAACCTGTTGATTGATAGGCAGACTGTCTGGTTGCTTTGTTGTACAGAACTACTAAATTTTTATATTTTTATTAAGTCATATGAAAAATTGGATTTTGAACATCACACCTTAACTTTATGTTTTCTTTGATATGGGACTTTAAGTAATTAGATAATTTAATGACAAATTTAGAATCATAGAATCGTTTAGGTTGGAAAAGACACTTTAAGGTTGTTGAGTCCAACTGTTAGCCTAGCACTGCCAAGTCCGCCACTAAACCATGTCCCTAAGCACCACATCTACACATCTTTTGAATACCTCCAGGGATGGTGACTGAACCACTTCCCTGGGCAGCCTGTTCCCATGCTTGACAGCCCTTTCAGTGCAGAAAATTTTGCTAACATCTGATCTAAACCTTCCCTGTTGCAACCTGAGGCTTCTTCCTCTTGTCCTGTTGCTTGTTACTTGGGAGAAGAGATGGACCCTCACCTGCCTACAACCTCCTTTCAGGTCGTTGTAGAGGGCAATAACGTCTCCTCTGAGCCTCCTTGTTACTGAACACATCTAGACTAGACATCTCGTTTTAGGTGGATTGGTATGTTCTGTAAAGTTCTAACTAGTCTGTAAATTACTGGTTTTTTTTAATTTAACTGGGAGACTCTCCTAGAGTTAAACAATTAGAATTTAAATTATACTTGAGATTTGAAATGAACAGTAATGTGTGTTTTAAAGTTGATTCAAAATCACAACAAAACTTAATGAAATATGTGTTGAAGATTGGCTTGTCTTAAAATAGTTCTCGACCATAATTTAAGGTACAAAAAAGTAAATCACAGGTCTAAGCTTAGTTTCTGGGACCTTGGAGCTTCTGCACCCCAGCTATTTATACATGTGACCCTGTTTTAATAAGATGGGCTACCTAGTTAGTCAAAACAGGGTCTGATTTTCCAAGTGTTGAAGGTATGGCTGTGTACATTGAGGTATTAATGGAGCTGCCAGTTGGTCAGGCTTTCTTAAGCTAGCTGACTAGTAGTACAAACTTTGTGTTCTTGCTAATGAACGTTTTAACATCTTGCCTCCAAAGCAGCAAATCTTAATGCTTTTCTCTTGCTTAAAAAAAAAATACCCCACAAACAAACAAAAAAAGAAAAAACAACAAACCAACAACATACACACCCACCCACCCACCCCCAAACTAAAAGCCAAAACCAGAAATCAATCTACTTGATCTCATTTTAAAGTATCATTAAGGCATTTAGCTAGGGGCAGGAAAAGTAATATTAAAAATGCATTGGATGTACTGTAGAAGTTATAACGCTGGCTGACAGTAGAGTATGAGGGGTCAAAGGGGTAAGTAAATCCCCTGGTATTGTTTGCATAAGTTATCTCATTAAGTTCATTTTTTGGTGTTTTTTGGCTGTAATCTTCCATGACTGCATTCTTTCTTCTTAAATTTTCTGATCATCATTCTTCCTAAAGCTTACATTGCTTTTTATTTCTTACTCATGTTAGTTATGCTTAATTTACTGAGGTTTTACTTTCTCCTCTCAATTTCCACTCTTCAACACTGAAAGATGTTCTGTTTCGCTAGTGTGGTCGTATCAGTAAACCTCTGCAGAATAATGAACAAGCGCTGCAGAGTCCTACTGTAAAACAAGTATATGTTTTGCATGTCCATGTTTTACCTGATGCGTGTTGTTCCGTAGTGTCCTTCGTCTCATCTGTGTTGTTTCTGAAAAATGGATCCTATTAATGGTTTTATTGGTGCTTTTGTAAAACTAACAAGCTTATGGCTTCTGGTTTCTTCTCTAACCTCTCTGTCCTACCCCTGTCTGTTTTGTCTGTAGTCGTGCAGAACAGATCCCTCCTTGCCTGACAAATGAGACTTCTCTCCCCTCTCCCTGGGGTACGCCAGCTTTGTCCAGGAAAAGGTACCGACCCTTCAAAGAGAAGTTGATCTCACTTCTGATTTCTCTCTCACTGTTGTGTTTCTCAGTTTTGGGGGAATTTTTCTCTCAAGTTGCTATTTCTTTCTGAGGTGTGCATTTTCACTTGTATGTTTACTGAATAAAATAAATGTAAAGGTATGTTTCGTAGTGACTCTAACAGATGGGATTAAAGATGTCTCCAGACTCCTGAAGCACTGCATGAAGTTCATGATTCAAAACCAAATAAGGTCTAGTATAAGAAATGATCTAAGGGAGGTATAAATGACACACTCGGGAGCAGTTCAAAGTAGTTCAGACTATGCTAGTAGACCAATTAATACAGCAGGATTTCTGTTTTCTTGACTGATTTTTCAAGAAAAGATACTTTCAGTTGGAAGGTGGATGGGGTGTTAGTAATTGCACAGAATGAAAAATAAACAGTGAACCTGTCAGTACTTGACTAACAAGTGATGTAGAGGCATGCTAAATTAAAAGGTTTGAAAAGCAAGCACAAATAGCACAATTCAGAAATCCTAACACCTACTTCCCTGCCAAGCTGCTGTCTTTTCTTACGCATCTTACTGTCTGATAGATTATTTTTTCTTAAAAAAAAAAAAAAAAAAGTTTACTGATTCAACAATAGTGTGACTTACAGGCCTGTGCAAATGATGAAAAGGAGATTTTTCCTGGAGCCCCTGTGGAAGAGGGCAGCCATTTGTTTTCTGAAAATGCAGGTTAGGCAGAGATTTGCTTCTGACGGCTAAAAAGACATTTGAAAGAATAGGTTATCTGAGGTGCAGGTGTCACGTGTAGAAAATACTATCATTTTTCCTTGGTGTGTGGCTTAAAATATGCCACCAAGTTTCGTATTTGGAATGTAACAGATTTTGCTTTTGGAAACTGCTTTGAAAGGAAATGTTTGTACTTGAGCAAGTTAGTAAAGAGAAGCCTTTTTTTTGTCTTTCTGAGTGATATTACCCAAGTCAGGGACTGGCTTGGGCAAGGCAACTTTTCCAATAAACCAGAACATCTTAGACTGTCATTTCCTTTCTTTTCTGACACTGAGGCATTTATGAGCAAATGCAGCAACTGCTGTTCACAGAGGAAAAACCTTAGCTGCCAAACTCCTTTCCCTCTCGCTTACTCTGAAGCAACTTAAAGGAAAACAGCCTCCTGTGGAGGATTTTAGTGCTGCAGCTCTGATATTAATCTCTGTAGCATTATGGATTGCCTTTTCCTTTACTACATTTTGCTGTTCTGCCAGGTATAACTGGCATGGCTGCTGAGGTTCACTGAATTACTCAAACACGCAGGTACGCAAAGGCTTGCAGCAGAATGCATGCAATGCGTGCCAAGCAGGAGCTGACTCCAGGGCATAATGAATAAAAGTGTGCCAGATGGGTAGTTGATGCAGCCTGGTACTTAAAATATAAATATATGTATATATGAAAGATATGTTAGGCTTCCTGTGTGTGTTTTTTGTAGTACTGAAAATGAAATCTGAAAGCCATGTGATAAAAGGTGATTAAAGATTGGATGGTTTAAAAAGTCAGTATCCCTTGGGATGCTTTGGGCGATTTAGGTAAGCACCTTGTATAGTAATGTGGGTACTTGCTGAGGTGAAGGAGTGTGTTTGATATGGATCTTAACAAACAAAAAAGACCTTTGGGTGATAACAAGTTGTGTAAGACTCCAAGCAAAAGTGGACAGAAAGAATCATCATTCTGGCCTGTACAACTTTTCAGATCTCTTCTGTAAAGCATGTTTTCAAGTAAAAAAATAGACAGGGCTAGGCTTTTCAAAAGGTCTGTTTGAGCAGCTGTCGCTTTCTCACAATTGTTCAGTGTCATGTTTGTCATTCCTGGTGCATTCAGTGCCAATAGCTGGGATCTTCCTTCTTTCAAAAATAAACATCTTAGTCCAATTTTTTTTTTTTTTCTCTTTTTAAATGTCAGGTACGGTCAGATTCTGTTGAAATTAACTCTTCTGAGAGAAGTGTTTACTCTTTTCTTGTTTTCTGTCTCCTTTACTTTGTTTCCTGGGATCTCCCTTGTTGTTGTGGCTTGGATTTCTGCCTTTTGACTCTTAAGACAAGCGCCTGAGAGAGCACCCCGTGTTGTTTGCTAAAAGAGCAAGCAGACACTATGCAAACAAATAATTCTTACAATCAAAAATAGTACAGTTCTGGTTTTGATGCACACAGTCTAGAATGGTTCTGGATACATAGATGTGCTAATATTCTCTCTCAGATATTTCTGCCACTTCTCAAAACTGTAAATTCCCTGAGGAGTGGTGCCCTCCAAGTGTTATCCTTATGTAAACAGAGTAGGTAGGACTGCTTAAGCACATGCGTTGGGATGGGAGTGCATATGTGTCCCCCCTGCTGTCTGGAGTGCATTGTTCTTCTACCTCTCCTGTATAATTTGAATGAAAAACTACAGCTTTGTGCTGGTTGTTTGATAGCTGGAGATTTTGGTAGAAAAAACTTACCTTGACACAAGACACACTCCCTCTCGCTCTCTGAGAGGATGCTTTGGGCCTGACAAGGTGAAGTAGAGAACAGAATGTAGCTTTAACTTTAAAATACTTCAGCCATTGTTTTCACAAAGTTTGGATGGTGATTATTCTGGGGAATGATATGCAGGGGGTTTATCTACAATAAACCTTATGTATTTCTTTCCAGATGAAAATAGTGTTATAATTCTCATAAAGATTTGTACTTAATTATGTAATTTAAACTTAAATATTTTTTCAGTTTTATTTTTTGTTAAATTAGACAGATGTGTGAGCTGTCTGTCATCTTCAGGTGCCTTTTTCCATTGTCCCCTTCTTCCTTTCTTCTCTTTAAAAGGATCCTATAAAAAATGTGTAAGCATGGTTAAATTTATTTTTTGCAGGTTTTGCACTGACCCATAGTGCAAATCCTTTGGCAGGATTTTGTAGGTTCTATTTTATTTTCCCTGCCTAGGAAATCTTTTTGAACTTTTTTTGGTTGTTTTGATACAAGTTTTCCTTATATAGAAAAAACAGAATGTATTTTAAAACTATGTGGACACTTCCAATAATACATGCTTGAAGGACATAACTTTTACTTCGATTGCTAACAGAAAAGCAAATAGGCTAGCCTTGCCTGTCTTCCCTTTTCAGTTTGTTCTATGTAATATTGAAGTCTAGACCGTTTCAGGCCAGGATCATGTGCTTATTCATGAATCATACTGAGCAATGGCTCATGTTTTTATCAGGCTGTCACTGTACTACTGTGTTACAGCCTCACAGTTTACCTAATGAGGTGAATGTAATAGTGCAGATGAGGGTGCTTAGAAATAAAATTTATGCTTAAAAGTGGATAGAAGCTTGATCTTCAGGAGTGTATTGGGGAGTGGAATTTCACTAGACTGAAGAGCATTCTAAAATACAAATGGATGTTGAGTTTTTAAACTGTGTCCTGTAAAAGTTGCATTGAGACACTCAAGGTGACATTGGAAAGCAGTAGCAGTTTTCTTCAGATGGAGTGCTAGGATGCATGAGAAACAATTGCCCATGTTTCAGTCTCTGCATTAAGACAGAACAGGGTTGAGATAACATCTCTCTATGACAGTATTTACCAATTGTTCTGCTGTTCTTAATTCCACTTAATTTTAAAAGGCACAACAAAGCCGCCTTCTGCCTGCCAGATGTTTCAGTCTGTGAGTCTGCTAGAGAAGTTTAGGAAATTGATGGTTAGAGAGTCTGAAAAACACTAGAAAAATTTATTTGGGCAGGTCTTTTTTTTTAGTGGTTACAATAGAATTTCCATACTATTTCATGTTTGCCATCAGTGTTAGCTGAATAAAGCATCAGTAATTTCATCTTTCTTCCAAAACTCTCTTTTAAAAAGTGCTCTTGGATTGTTCAGATGCAGAGTTGTTGATCTGCTATTAGCCTTTTCAATAGAAACACTTTTGTTGGAATGTTATTTATCCAGCCTATTTTCCAACCAGCACAAGAAGGTTGTGCTGTACTTTCTAGTGTCCTGTCTTAGGCTAAATAATCCATTGCCTCAGCCTTTCTCCACAAATGAAGTTTCTTGCTGGGGTGGGTACAGGTGTGTTTGAGATGCAGCATGCAGAGTGTTTAGGACAGAATTGCACTTGCAGCCATCCTCGTCTCCCATCTACGTCCTGTTTTTCCCCCAGGAGAAAAGATTTCCTAGTTGGAAGTGCCTAATGGGTGAGGCACAGTGAGTCTCCAAGTGTTACTTCTGTTAGGGTTAGGGGTTAGGTAAATCTCTTGTCAATGAGAACACGAGAGAAAATGTCTCAACTGATTTGATAGGAAGAGACCCGTTTTTCACTGGATTCACTTCTTGTAAAACAGCAGGCGATATTTGATCTGCAAGAAAAATGGTTACACAGAGTTTGTTTTCTTTCTTTTTACATATAAGAATATATGTTAAATACTGTAAGAATATGGGTGACTTTGGTTGTTTTTTTTCTGTTTTCGTGGTGAGCGTGAGCCTTTCGAGCTGTCTTTTGCTTTGAAAGCAACATCTTGAAAGCATATGTTCAGTAAGCTGCTCATGCTGTTTGTGTGTTGAATCTTCTGCTGATAGAAAAATGGCATCAAGCTGATAACTCTGAGTTTCAATGAGAAACACATCTACAGCTCTCAGCACAAGTGGTTGCTTCTAAGTCAGTGTCAAAGCCTCTTTTCCCTTGATCAGAATAAAGCAGCTTTATGTAAAACTAAATTGCCATAGCAGTTACAGAAAGACTGAGATCATACTTTCTGTTCTTGTAGGCTAATCAGAGATTGCTGAGCATTTTGTAATAGCGTGTTTTGTAGTCAGTTGTTAATGAAAAGCAAATGGGGAGAAATGTATTCAGAGATGAATTCATTCTCCAGAACAGGAGCAGTGATGGCTTGCATGCTGCTGTTGCTGTGTGCTGCTACCACAACTAGAATGAAAAGAGGGAGGCAATAAAGGCAACCTTTCCGTTCTTCAAACTGCATAGCACCTGGGGAAAAGGCTTCTGAGTTCAAGCATAGTTGAGAGATTGAAACTCTTCCAGTTTGTCTTTGGGGAAACATGTCCAACAGGTTTGAGAAGAGGAAAGTACTTGGTCTGAGGGAAGAGAAGGGAGGGGGGAGTAATGTCTATAGGCCAGTTCAACTTTACATCTGTTTGAAATATGCAAAGCTCATAATAGATGGGTGTTGTAACCACGGGATGTTTTCTGTCCTGCAGGCATGCATATCATTCTGTTTCAACACCACCTGTTTGCCCTCAGAAAAACATAACCGATATGAAACTCCAAACAGGACCCACATCCATACAAAGCTCTGATGCAGTCATTATCCACCCTGGTGCTATGCTCGCGATGCTGGATCTTCTGGCCTCTGTTGGATCAGCTACACACCCAGAGGTAGGGAAAAAAATTTCTGCTGTCTTAAGTTTTGAGAGTGACTGGGAAAAAGGTTGGCTATGGCAAATAGGAAAACAAATGATGTCGTCTCATTTTGTGCTGAGAAACTAATACATTTCACAGATGAATAACTGGTGACTTAGAGGACTGACAGAAATAAGTTTATTTCATAGGCTTTGTTTTGTTTTGTCTCTTTCAAACTCCTGGCAACAATGTAAATTTAAAGAAATTTCTGCAGTGGCCATCAGATCGAGTCTCTAAACACTGTGATTAATTCACATTTTCCCTGATGTATTGTGTTAACGTGTAGTATGAGGAGGACTTGGGATTGGACATTATGCCTTGCTGCGTATGTGCTGTTTGAAATAGGTGGACTGTGTTCTACTTCCAAAATTCTATGGCCGCCTTTGTACAATTCCCAAAGCAAAACCTCTACTGGTGGTTCGGATGTAAAGGATTTGTTGGACATTTTCTGGAGTTTCTAAAGTATTTCTTGTTTGAGATGTCTTCCCTGAAGAACACACTTTCTTTAAATAAAAAAAAAAAAAAAAATAATCTGAAAGCTTACAAGAATTACTAGACTTGATTCCTCTTTCTTGTGCTCTACTGGTGATCAGTGTGGCAACTTTCTGTCTTCAGGGCATTAATTTGACAGTTGTGTTGCAGCTATCTTAAAATTTGTAGATGTAATGATGGGGAGCAGAATGAAGCCCCCATAATCCAAGGGGAAATGGTCAGTGACCTGCTGCTCCACTTGGACACACAGACAAGTCTATGGGGCAGGATGGGACCGCCGAGGGTACTGAGGGAGCTGGGGAACCACTCACTCAGCCACTTGCCATCATTTACCAGCAGACCTGGCTAACCGGGGATGTCTAAGTTGACTGGAAGTTACCAAATGTGGTGTCTGTTTACAAGAAGGGCCAGAAGGAGGGCCCAGGGAGCTACAGGCCTGTCAGCCTGACCTCGGTGATGGGGAAGGTTACGGAGCAGGTCATCCTGAGCGCCATCATGCAGCATGTGCAGATCAGCGCGGGGATGAGGCCCAGCCAGCAGGGGTGTGTGAAAGGCAGGTCCTGCTTGATGAACCTGATCTCCTCCTGTGACAAGGTGACCCACCTAGTGGATGAGGGAAAGGCTGTGGGTGCTGTCTAGCTGGACTTCAGTAAAGCCTTTGACACCGTGTCCCACAGCATCTCCTGGGGAAACCGGCTGCTCGCGGCCTGTAGGTGTGTGCTCCGGGCTGGGTAAAAGGCTGGCTGGCTGGCCGAGCCCAAAGGGGGGTGGGGAATGGAGCCACATCCAGCTGGCGGCCGGGCACACGTGGTGTTCCCCAGGGCTCAGCGCTGGGGCCGGTCCCGGTTCGTGTCTCTGTCTGTGATCTGGGCGAGGGGATCGAGTGCCCCCTCAGCGAGTCTGCAGCCAACACCCGGCTGGGCAGGGGTGCTGATCTGCTGGAGGGCAGGAGGCTCTGCAGAGGGGTCTGGGCAGGCTGGATCCGTGGGCCCAGGCCACTTGTATGAGGTTCCACAGGGCCGAGTGCCGGGTCCTGCCCTGGGGTCACACCGGCCCCACGCAGCGCTCCAGGCTGGGGCAGAGCGGCTGGGAAGTGCCTGGGGGGAAAGGGCCTGGGGGTGCCGGTGGGCAGCCGGCTGGGCAGGAGCCAGCACCGTGCCCAGGTGGCCAGGAGGGCCAGCAGCATCCCGGCTTGTGTCAGCAACAGCGTGGCCAGCGGGACCAGGGCAGTGACCGTCCCCCTGCACTGGGCACTGGTGAGGCCGCCCCTGGAATCCTGTGTTCAGGTTGGGGCCCCTCGCTGCAGGAGGGACACTGAGGGGCTGGAGCGTGTCCAGAGACGGGCAGCGGGGCTGGGGAAGGGGCTGGGGCACAAGTGTTGTGAGGGGCGGCTGAGGGAGCCGGGGTGTTCAGCCTGGAGACAAGGAAGCTCAGGGGGGGCTTATCGCTCTCTGCCACTGCCTGACAGGAGGCAGTAGGCGGGTGGGGGTCGGTCTCTCATCCCAAGTAACAAGCAGTAGGACAAGAAGAAATGGCCTCAAGTTGCACCAGGGGGGGTTTATACTGGATATTAGGAAGATTTCTTTATGTAATTGTTGTCAAGCATGGGAACAGCTTGCCCAGTGAAGTGTTTGAGTCACCATCCCTGGAGGTATTTTAAGTAGATGTAAATGGGTCACCTGGGGACATGCTTTAGTGGTGGACTTGGCAGTGGTAGTTTAACGGTTGGACTCCGGAATCTTTGGTCTTTTCCAACCTAAGTGGGTTTATGATTGTGTGTTAAGTTACTAATATTACCTTAGCAGTCATAAAAGTTCTTAGTACGGTCTAAGCATGTAGAATTTCTAAACAGGCTTACTTCTTCTGGCAAAAAGGAAAGGTTAGTTTAACCCTCCATACGTGCATTGTTTTTCTTTACAATTGTAGTGTAATCTTTCATATATCTTATTATCCTTTTTCATAAAGTGACAGAAATGTTTCTTGACACACAGGTGCACACACACACACATTTAAGTACATGATATTTTCTGTATTTATTGCTAATGGTAGTTTCTTTTTAATTATTTTGCATAAAGGCTTTCTTTTATTTGCCTTTTCAGCTTGCATTCTCTCAAGTTGTGTGCTTTTTTTTTTTTTTTTCCCAGCACGCACTGGATCTCCAGCTGGCAGTGGCCAATATCCTGCAATCTCTAGTGCACACAGAGAGAAACCAACAAGTCATGTGCGAAGCTGGGCTCCATGCACGACTTCTGCAAAGATGCAGTGCTGCTCTGGCTGACGAGGACCACTCGCTGCATCCGCCACTCCAAAGGATGTTTGAAAGGCTGGCCTCCCAGGCACTGCAGCCGATGGTGTTGAGGTTAGAAGGATAGCATTGAAGTCCACTGAGCTGAGCCCAGCTGCCTGCGCTGTCGCTGGCTGGCTGTAAATGGCTCAGATTGTTAGCATAAGTGATCTTGTGTGGTAGTGATTGCATGGGATGCTGTTTTATTTCTCATCTGTCTTGCTTCTGTTAATAAGCACGTAACCCTAGACAAGTAAGGAATTGGAGCCGGGGGGAGAAGGGAGAAGTTTTGAGTGGGGAAATCTGTTTGGTGTTTATCCACAGAGATTGTACTGAGTTAAAAGCTTGTTTTCTTCCTGCAAATCTTGAGAGACTATCAAAAATGCTGTTCTTGGCTGGGTCCTGCAGGAAGAGGAAATATGAGGATGGTTTCCTTGACTTTTCTGTGCAACATTAAATACCTTAGATTGGAAAAACTTCAGGCCAGGAGTTGTATTTAGAACTTTAGTTTATGTGAAGGAAGTACAGAAATGCAGTACAAGAGGTATTGGGAAGTGAATGCATAGCTTTAAACAGTTGATCTTTCTGCATATTAACGCAAGTAGGTTTGTACATCTATGCTAGTTCATGAGCATATTTGTAACCATTTGTTAAATACCTAAACAGTTGTATTATAGTTTGGATTGCTTGCTGGATTATGGGAGACCTTTGTGTAGCCTTTCAATATAAAAAAGGGGGCTTATAGGAATGACACAGAGATATTTTTTTTACCAGGGCCTGCAGTGACAGGACCAGAGGCAAGGGTTTTAAAGTGAAAGAAGGTAGATTTAGTTTGGACATAAGGAAGACATTTTTTACAATGAGGTTGATGGGACACTGGAAGTTTGCCCAGGGAAGCTATGGGTACCCCATCACTGAAAGTGTTCAGGTCAGGTTGGACGGGGCTTTGAGCAACATGATATAGTGAAAGATGTCCCAGGCCACAGCAGAGGGGTTACACTAGATGATCTTTAAAGTTCCCTTCCAAGCCAAACCACCTTGTGATTCTGCAGTGTCAGCTGGAATAAGGAACTTAATGGTATGATCTCCTATGGATCACTGACTGGCTGATCTGCAGCCAGCACAGCTGCTTGGTTCATTTCAGTAGCATTTAGCTACATCAGAAATGATTCTGCAAGGAACATTCTTGCTGGTAGTTGCATTGCATTGCAGGGACTTAAGCTTCCCTAAGCATAGGCACCAATAGTCTAGGTAGCTGTAGATACAGGTACTAGAGCTATCTATAGGTGTAGATGTTGATAGCTGTGAAGTGATCCCCCAGCTAAATAGGAAACATAGGTAAAACAATGTGGAACTCACTTCAGCCTTCTGGTCTGCCTTCCAGATGCGCTCAGCTTGCCAAATGTGTATCGGTGAGCATCCTGGTGTTCTCCTGTAGGATGCGGGAGCCTCCTGCCAAGTCTTTGGAATTAAGAGAAGAGAATTGGGAGCTTTAGCGAAATTGTTCAGTTAGTTGAAATAATGTCAACTTTTGACAGCATGTGTTCAAAACTTGAATGGTTTTGAAGGATCAAATGTGTTTCTTGTAATTATGCATTAGTTAATTTTCTTAGTTAAAAGTGACATTTATTACAAGTAATTACTACCTTTTTAAAAAAAATGGTATTAGATTGGGTGCCATTCTGGGTGAATAATTAGACAAAATGATCTGTAAATTTTTTTATTCTCTTTCTTAGGGAATTTTTACGCTTGGGAAATCCTTTGAATTGCGGAGCTTGGGACAAAAAGCTGTTGAAACAGTACCGAGTGCATAAACCCAGCTCACTGAGTTTTGAACCGGAGATGAGAAGTAGGTGCTGAAGTGCTAGGAATTTTTGTAAAGAATGCTTCACTGACATCCCCAATTGCATACTTACGTAAAATTTGTAGATAAGCATCCATAAAAACTTAACTTTACTCAGCTTTGTCTGAATGGAAAATCAACAGAAAAGCTTGATTGGGAAAATCTCTAAAAGCAGAGGGAACGTAGTACTTGTATTTAATGTATATCCAGTGAGTTAATTATAATGTTTTACTTTAGGAACAGTGACTGTTAAATATGGTAGTAGTTTGCTTTGAAGTCTTGAGTAGATACTGAATTTGTAGTTATTTAACAGTAAAAGGAAAAATATTTTTCTCAGATACTTTCATGTGTACGTCACATGTCATTAAATCTATGTAGTGTCTCTCATGGGTTCAGTAAGGTGTCAGATAAAATAACTTAAATTCCTACGTGTAAGCATAATTCAATTTATTTCAGCTAGACTGAAGAACCTGGCTCATTGTTAGCATCACTAATAGTGAGAATTAAAAAGAAAAAAGAGCGCAATTTACCTAATCTGGCAGAATTTCAATCTAATAATATTTTCTCTTATAAAGAGGTAGAATTTGGAGTTGGAACACCCATTTTTAATTATTTAAAGTTGAGCAGTCCCTTTTTAACTATTCATTAATTTTTCATGGCAAATATTTGTAATGTTTTTACTCATTGCTTGCTTTCAATATATGTACTTTCCTGGTATCTTAAAATTGAACTCTTTAGTAGTATGTGGTAAGCATGTGTTGAATTAGTAGCACATAGTAACTTAAAAATTGTCAAGAAATAGGACACATGTAAATCATCTTTAAAAAAGAAAAAGGTTTGTGTGTGTCATTTTTAGTCCTGAAATTAACACTTTGGGAAAGTATTCACATGGCATTTTCATAGGATATTCCTAGATTATAGATACATATACATATGCATATGCAGTAGTAATTTTCATCATAACTTTGTGTGGTATCCTGTCATGGAAGTTCATCCATCTGATAGAATACATCATATTCTCTTAGCAGTTATGCATCAGCTCTGATTTTCACACTGGAAAGTTAGTTCTGGTTTCCAGCCATTTAACGAATCAATCTGATAAACTGCACTGAATGTCTGTAACTGATGTATTCCTCCAGCCGATTCAAACCTCTCTTCCAACATGTGCTCTTTCCTGTTATTATCCATGAGTTGTAGAGCTTGGGAATAGCAGTTCATGTAGTATTATGAGAGTGTCAGTAAAAGGTAGTACAAAGAAATCAATTGATAAGTTTCCAAAGCATGTGATATTTATTTCTGTGTGTCAACATATTTCTGTGTGGTTTTACCACAGACTTTCTGTAATACCTAGCACAAGATACTCATCTCTCTGCCTCAGCTGAATGTTTTTATAATGAGAGCAATACTCCCAACTCATCATCTTCTTAACTGAAAGGCAGGACTAGTCGACGATGATTGACAGTTCAGTTATCGTGTTGGAAGCAGTACTTGAAAAGTCCAAATAAATAGCCTAAAAATGCCTCCCTCTTGCAATGCTGTGTTGTTTCTTGGCTTCTACTGTAGATAGCATGGTTACCTCAATGGAAGGTCTGGGTTCTGACAGCGTCTTCGGTTTGCATGAAGACAGCCACTATCGGATAAGCAAGAGCCTGCTCAAGCCAGTAGAAGGGAGCACAGTACCCCTGACGAGAGTGAAGTGCTTGGTCTCCATGACAACCCCACATGATATCAGGCTTCATGGATCATCAGTTACGCCGGCCTTCATCGAGTTTGACACGTCTCTTGAAGGGTTCGGGTAAGGTCCTACAGTTCTCCCAAGTAACATGGGGCACAGTGCAATGTTTTACTTTCTTCTTTCAAAGAAATACTTGTAGTTTTTATTGGACTGTTTGCAAACCAGAAACAAATTAATTATTTAAAGAAAAGAAAGGAGTACTTCAAGCCACTTAAATTTCCACTCTGTAATTCATTAATGCCTTGAAACCAAATGCTTGCTTGCTGTGTGTGGAAGTTAGAAGTAGGTGTGTATCTAAATGTTGATAGTATGTTCTCAGTTCTGGATTTCACATGCCTTTTTAAATCAAAGGAACACCAACATACCCTTGCAGAAACTCATTAGTTGCTAGGATTTACGTGCAACATTTGGATGGCTCAAATGCTCTGTAACCCACTTAAAATTGCTGAAGAACTTGGAAATGCAGAAGTGGACAAATTGGAAATACAAGTAAAGCAGAGAAGGGAGTTATGTTGAGTCCAAATAACTGGAAAAAAATGTTTATTAGCTGGAGGTGTAGCCTGAATATAATGCTTAACTCATTTTGTTCTTTTAGTATGCAGTATCACCTTTTCTTACTGTTTTTCTCTCTCTAATTAAACACTTGCTGAGTAAGGCACTTTGAGTATCATGTAATATGATTTAACTTGACTGTTCAGAAGATGAAAACCTGACACCTTTCTCAGCTTCTATTTAAGGAAAGTGTTTTGTCTTTTTGTTTGTAAAAATGGAATAGAAGAACCTCAAAATACTCATTCTGTTCTGTGCTTAAGGGTAAATATCTCAAAAATTGCTATAAAATTTCAGACCAATATTATATGGAACAGGTATTCCTTAACTGCCTGGTGACTGGTCCTTAGGCAGAGGCTCGCAATTAGGCTGAAAGCCAGGATCTCAGAGAAGGCAGTGTTGTGAGGCACATGCAAGTTAAGACAATTGGGAATGGCACCTGAAATAAGTAATTGTTCAGAATTTCCCAGAAGCTTGGTTAAAATCTTAAAAACCTTGACTCTAGAAGCTTCATTAAAAGGCTTTTAGTGACATGAACCACCAAAAATGACAACTGATGTGAAGCCCAAAAGTGTGTGACAGATTCTTGTTTGAGATGAGTAGCTCCTCAATGTTTTTTAAAAGAACTTAGAAGAGGTGGAAATGATCGGTTTTCCACAACTGTGCTAAAATTTCATAAAACCAGAAACAGTTTGACCTGACAGAATTGTTCATCTTGTCTTTTTCTTTCCATCTTCATATTTTTATTATATATACTACTACTAAAATCTTTTTTTCTGTTCTGATGTGGCCTTTGACAGAGCCAGTTCATCTTAGTGCACTTGTTCCAGTTTATTTGGGATGACTGGTCTGAGAGCAGAGTCCAGCCTGGATATTTGGGAGCTCTGCTCTGCATTCTCTGTTCAGCTTTGCGAAGTAAGAGTGTGTCACAGCACTCTCCAAACTATCAAGCTGCAACAAGGTCTTTTACCATCTCATACCAACACACTCTTCATGCCAGTCCCTCTGCTACCTTCCCCTCATCTCACGTCATCCAGAAGCACTCTCTCTTCTCTTGCTTCTTCCTCTCTCTACTTCTTCCTTGGCTCTCAACTCCTTACCAGAACCAGCCACAGCTGCACCGTGTCTACATCAGCCAACCCCCCGCCCCTGAAGCCAGCCCACAGCTGTATATTATCAATGTTAATTAACCTGCCTTCATTCCTCTACAGGCGTGCAGCACCCATTTTCCATGTAGGCTTCATATCCAGTGTAGTCAGGGACAGAGCTTTCTTTGAAAATAAATGTTGCTCAGAGCTCTGTTCTGCATCCTTCACAAGAGAAAAGAAAATGTTTTGGACCAGAAAAGAACTTGAAATAGGCTAGCAAAATGAACTGTCACTGTGGTTGCTTGAGGAGATTTGTAGGTGCTGGTAATGTCCTAAAGTAATCCACATAACGCGGCTGTGACTTCTTAGAATTTTAGCAAGTCACCTAGGAAGGCTGCTGTAATCAATGTAAAAAAAGATAATCTAAAAACTTTTTCATCTATTTTAAAGTGCCAGAGTGTTTCATGAATTCAACAGTTGGTGGATCCTTGCAAATTATTTGCTTAAAGAGAACACGCTTTTAACACCGTGGCTGGAACCATGGACTGCTGTTACTTTCAAGATGGATGGTCAAGTCTAACTCTTTATAGCTTATGTGAGAACAGAATAACTCCTAGTTCTGTCAGGCAACCCAGCTACTTAAACTAGCTAGCTCAGGTGTAAATGTCAACAAAATGATGGTTCTTCAGTAAGTGGAAGAACATCATTTTGCCTCCAGTAGGGCAGTCTATACAAACTGGAAGCTGAATTCCTGTGGGGATTCACTCCATCTCAGGCAGGCTGCTCACTGAAACTGTCTGGGCTCTTAAAATCTTTTAGTACCTGAGGGAGGTACTCCTTGTATCTGTTTTCATTGTGTGCACAGCATCAGTGGCTCTTGTAAGGACCAGACATAGCTAATTTGGTGGAATGCAATGTTAATGTGAGAGCGTAACTTCAAATAAGAACAGCATAGTATGCATTTACCAGACCCTTTGAACGTTTAGCTAATCCAGTCTCTCTGAGAGTCCTGAACATCTCGAAGGTTGCAACAGCTTATGGTTGCCCACAAAGGAGCATCTTACCCTATGGAGCCACATGGGCATATGTCTCTGCACCTTTGCACCAAAGACATACCCTGCCAAAGCTCTTTGCACTGGAGATAATTCAGCCTCACAAGGAGAAATCTTGAGAATTCATTTCTACTTTTCATGAATACGTGTGGTCAAGGAAAGTGATGGTATACTTACCTAGGCTACATTTGGCATGTATTGAACTGCAATTATACTGACTTTCATAAACTCTAGTGTATTACTGATCTTCTGTTTAACAGCTGCCTGTTCTTGCCAAGTTTGGCTCCCCATAATGCACCTACAAATAATGCTGTTACAACAGGACTTATTGACGGTGCAGTTGTCAGTGGAATTGGAACTGGTAAGTACTCAAGTATGACTGTTAGCGGTGTTTTGTATCTGATGTTTAGTTCTTTTGTATTTTTTTTTTAGCCATGAAGTGATAATATGGTGTTGGACATCGTACACTCATAATTGAGAACTTCTTGTGTGTGAGTTTCTGTTGCTTTTTGCCCCGCAGTCAGTGAAAAGCAATATAAAATACAAATGTGATTGCTTTAAAGTACAAGGCTTTCAGCAGAAAGTTAAATTGTAACGGAGAAGCCTATGAATAATGAACCTGGAGGCATTAAGAACAGGTTGAGGTGGTAGTGTGAAGAGCGTAGGAAACATGGAATGAATTGTAATGCTGTACTCGTGGCTCTGTTATGCTGAATTCTTGACTGAATTTATTACAGGTGTAGTTACACACATCATTACAGAAATCACCCTACAGGAATCTGGTGTGCTATGGGGCTAATTGAACTTGATCACTTAGTTAGAAAAAGTGTTAATTCTAAAAACTAAGTTGAAGGTTTACTGCAGTAAGACTGAAATAGTGTTAGGCAGTACTTGAAGTCTGTGAGCTATTTGTTCTGTGGGAACACCCCAGCAGATGAAGTGGAGTCAGATATATGTGGTAGAGAGATCTTCTTCAACAAAGGCTTCTTCAGCAAGTTGTATAGAAGAAACATCTCATCATGATATTAGTTTCTGATGGCCTGATCCACTTTTTTTGTGTAGGGAACTGAAATTAGATTGTTCTGAACAAGCACAGGTTCAGAGTTGGTTTTTATTTTTAGAATAGGAGGGAATAGTGTGCAGTTCTTGCTTTACTTTGTTTTGAAATAAACCCCTCTGAGCTAGGTTTCTGTGGCTTTTCCTCCAAGTTTGAGTCAAAAATTAAAGAAATAATGTTGAAGTCCGTGAAGGAAAAGTTTGAGAAAGCACAGCTGGTATCAACTGAGCAGATATGAAAAAAGGAAGAACAACAAATAGGTATCCTAAGTACTAGCTACTGCAGATATATAATGGGCTTTCATTTTTGGTTTTAGGTGAAAGATTTTTCCCACCACCATCTGGTTTAAGCTACTCAACTTGGTTTTGTATTGAACATTTTAGTACGCCTCCTAATAACCATCCTGTGAGACTTCTTACTGTAGTGCGGCGTGCAAACTCCTCAGAGCAGCATTATGTATGTCTTGCCATTGTTCTCTCAGCAAAAGACCGATCACTGATTGTTTCAACTAAAGAAGAATTGCTTCAAAATTATGGTAAGAGTTGTGTCATGTCATCAGCTAATCCTGACAATATTATGGGGATGTGACAGCACCAAGTATCTAGAAGAATTGTGTGTGGTGGAACTTGAGTTGTAGCTTCACCAACTCCTAATGTATTTTGCAGTGGAAAAATGCAAAATGTAAACATTCATGTAGAAATCAAGGTGCTTTTATAATTTCCAAAGAAGATTTGATGTCTGTGTATAAAGAAAATTTTTTGCCAAACCTCAAGTATTACAGATTTGAAGGATGGATTATGTCATTGGTTTTGGAAGGCTTTTGCCTTTTACCTTTTGTGTCGTTCACTTTAGACATCATATTTTGGGGTGGAAATGTTAACTTATCTTTGCTTTGAAGAAGTTTGGAAATAATAAACTAACAGGTCGTGAAGGTTTTTCAATGTGGTTAGCCTCAATGCTGGAGGGCTATTTGAAGGCGATGAGGCATTCACTTCAGGTTTTGATGCTGTGATCAGTTTTCATGAAGAGTTTGTAGCTTCATTTGGTATGTGTTGTCAAGGGTGAAATTACAGGAGGTGCAGTGAAGACCTAAGTGAAGCTGGTGAGGCCACTGAATTTGCTAGAGTGTGTTATCAGTGCCAGGGACAGGAGTTCAGGCTTAGCTATCTCCTGTCTCCTGCCTTGTCCTGCATCAGAGCCTCCAAAAATGGTCAGTTTTGACAGGCTGTTTATGCACCATGGCTGTGGAGGAGCTGAAAGGAGCAGGGCAGTCTTCTGCCTATGTTTCAGGCTTAGCTCTTCACCAGACCAACAAGTGGTTATCAAAAAATCTGTTCCTGCTTCTGTTCTTTCATTTGAGTAGCAGGCACTAATAAAGAATTTATACAACTGTTTGGTCTTTTAAAAATAATAACAATGAAGCAGACTGTCATGAAATGTTCCTTGTTTTCACGATAAGCAGACATTTGCATCTGTTGGTGCAAGGGTGGCTGATGGAGCTGTGGGTGCAGCTCACCTCACCCCACAGCAGCTGGTGTCCATCATAATCAGGTCCGTGGCCTTACAACCCAGGCTCCGCTGCTGATACAGCGAAGGGAAGGCCAGGGCAGCTTGCTGTGGTTACAGTTCTGAAATGGAATGGATGAGACATCGTGAAGTTTTTGTTTTGACTTGGGCAGAAATGTCTCAGCTCTGAGCGAGCCCTTCAGTAGCAGTGCTTCAGAAAATTCATTTTCCTTAGAACTGCAAAAAGGGAAGAAGAGAAGCCACTGTGCTGAGGCTTGAGTTACAGTTACCTCCAGCCTGTGCTTGATGTGTGTCTCACTAGCCAGACATCGTGTTTGCGGTTTTTATTAAGGAAAAAAGCCTCAGGCTTTCAGCTTCATCTTCAACTTCGCTTATGCTTTGTAATTTAGTGTGATTCTGATGCAGATGCTTTGAAAGGCTCTCTTTTTACTTGCATCTTCTTTTGTGCATGACCCTGGTGGTTTAAGCAAGGTAGTGGCAAACTTATACTGAGTGTCTGTGGCCATGTGCTGGTGGGACAAGAGGGGGCTTCTGTGGGAGGAAGCCAGGGTGGCCCAGTGCCAGATATGGCTGGTTCTGGCCAACTCTGCAGCAGACCACCCTGCAGACACAGCTGAACAGAGCAGCCAGGCTGGTGCTGCCTCTGGGAAAACATGTGTGAGAGAGGGTGCATGGAGTGAGGAGTAAAGAAAAAAAGCATGAGAAGAAATGCCCTGAGGACAGGAGGGTGAGAGCAGAAGGAGAGGAGGGAGCACTCGAGGTGCTGGAGCCTCCCCTGCAGCCCCTGGAGAGGACCACACTGGAGCAGGTAGCAGGGCTTGTGGAGGAAACCCTGGTGGAGCAGGGAAAATTGTGAGAAGAAAGTCTGGGAAGTATGGGTATTTTTCTTTCCACAGTGTGAGAAAAGTGAAAAATAGCTCTGTAGGTTTGGAGAGACACCTGTTATTGCTGACTACTGCTGTAAAAAAGTTTTCAGAAAAAAATTAGAAAAAGATCTTTCTGTGACTTGCATGGCGGTATGAGCATGTCAGTAAAAACTTGAGCAAACTATACAGCTAAAATTTCAAAGGGAGGGTAGAAGGGGAAAAGTAAAATGGAATTGTTGAAAGTCTGAAATTATCCTGGGAACTTTCTTGGATAAAAATTAAGGTAAAGGAAGAGGAGACCTGTTGGTGATACTACCAAGGCTATACTAGTTTGATAATGTGCAAGTATTTAAGGATGTTCATCCTGTCAAACTATGACAATTTGGTCTGAATACTTTCTCAAACAGTCTTGTTAATTGTGTGGTTGTTCATATCTTGTTAATTGTATTTGTGTTAACTATGTGCTTTCTAAAAATTTGGCTGTAGTGTATTGCTGTAGATTGTTTTTTGTAAAGTCAGATGATGTGTTAGTCTGTTTCAAGCTTCTTGTAACACTTCTGCTGGTGCCCACTAACTGGTATTTTTCCTTTAGTCGATGACTTCAGTGAGGAATCATCATTTTATGAAATTCTTCCCTGTTGTGCCCGTTTCCGCTGTGGTGACCTCATTGTGGAAGGCCAGTGGCATCACCTAGTTTTGGTCATGAGTAAAGGCATGCTAAAGAACAGCACAGCTGCACTCTACCTTGATGGACAGCTTGTTAATACTGTTAAGGTAAAATGATCTTTACAGACTCATTTTTACTGGTTGGAGTGATTTTTCTCTCTCTGCATATATATGTATCCACAAAACCCCACACAAAACAAGAACAAAACAAACACACAAACACATGCCCCCACCCCCCCAAAAAACCAAACCACCACACAGGTCTGAGCCAGCCCTAGTCCTGGTAAGGAGAGAAGATAATGCATACTTTCTCAGGTATGAGCAATAGTAATGCTTAAGTGAAGTGGACACGTTGCATTGAATGTGAGGCAAGTGTGGCACAGCCATGCTGCTGGCTAGGTTAATTAGAAGGACCATAAAGAGCTGAAGAAGACTTACCCAGGACCATGTAGGACATCTAACTGAATAACAGGGAGATTAAAGAACAAGGTGGTCTTACCAATTTATTCAGGTTATTCTGTTCTGAACCCTCTTGCCACTCCAGAAATAGCATCCCTTTGCTGGTGATAGCCACTGAGATGTCTAGCATTGTTATTAGTTGAGCGTAGATAAAACACACTTAGTTGTAAACGTCAAAATTTTGTTGATAGGTGAAGAAACTGGGAGACCAAAAGCAGGGCGCAGTGAAGAGCACTGTGGACCTGTCCTCTGGCCACAAAGTATTCCTGACCTGTAACTGATAACCAAAGACTAATTGGCGCCTGGCAGGTGTGGGTATTAAGGGAGTAAGCTAAGCCTGGTGTGGGGTGTAAATTCACTAGTGTCACTGCGCTGCTATAAGTAAAACAATGTTTTGTCTTTGTACGCTTACCTTTCAGTATTTCTTTTGCAGAAAGAGGGCTATAGTAACTTTACTTGTTTTGCTAATAGCTGTAACACATGAGCATGTATGTGACCATATGTGACTACATTCAATAGCTGGTAACAGAATTTTTACCAGGTAGATAGAAAATGCCTGTGAGATTGTTACTGTCATTATATATAGGCCAGCATCTTATGCATGCATTTGTTTTATTGTCATCCGGAAAAGTTACCAAATGGCTTTCGTCATGTTTGCACTTTAGCTCAAAACAGTATAATTATCAAAGGCATGCTTTCACTGGATGAATAAGAAGGAGAAAGAGCACAAGTTTGAGATAGTCTTGCTTCTTTTGCAAAAAATAATGACCGTCATAGAGTACCATGTTTTTAGAATCAAGATACAGCCCCATTTTTCAGTGGTTTTAAGCACAGAACTCACATGTTCTCATTCTGTGTTTCCATACACACCTTCATGTTTTGAAAGCCACTTAACTTCTTATCTATATATTTCTCTTCTGTTTAATGTTCTTCACTGACTTTTGCTGTATGTCATCAGAACACCGTGTGTTACATAGCAGTCATTTGGTACATGCCCTGGTTTGCAAAATGCTTGCCTGAATTTCTGACCTTCCTTCTTTCTTTTCATGGCACCCGTGCTCCCTCAATAACTTCACTGTGTTTTTCTTCCTTACAGCTTCACTACATTCATAGTAGCCCTAGTGGGTCTGGTTCTGCCAACCCACCTGTAGTCAGCACTGTTTATGCCTATATTGGTACGCCACCCGCACAGCGCCAGCTCTCTTCGTTAGTGTGGCGTTTGGGCCCTACGCATTTCCTGGAGGAAGTTTTGCCTGCCCCAGGTATTAGCACCATTTATGAGCTGGGACCAAATTACGTCGGAAGCTTTCAAGCAGTATACGTACCATGTAAGTACAATTCACATGGCAGCACTGGTAGCTTGTCCTAGGTGTAGTGGAACCTTTTGTGTGCATATTGGCAGAGGAGGTGAGAGATTATGTGGTAGCAGAGAGGAAAAGCTAGCTGTTCATAGGAAGAAGATTAATAGCTGCTATTGCAGAGGATAGAAATCCACGTTACTGTGTTAACTTAGTTCTGGTAGTTTTTGTACTGAGGTATGATAGAAGTGCTTGTATTCCTTGCTTTGGTTTTAAAGCAGTTAGAAATGCTTAAAGCTATCATTAATCATACTGTATATTACACTTACCTGTAGAAAGTGAAATTGGAAAGGCATTTTAACTTGTCAGTTTCTAGTGATAGCACGCATTTGCAAATCTGGTATATATTCTGTACTTTAAATACAGCTGTCTTGAAATGTCATTCTTTATAGGGCCTAAATAGGTCAACTGAGGAAAAAAAAACCAAACAGGGAGGGGTTGTGGTGCAGCAGGTAGTCTTTAAGCATTCGTTGAAAACAAATATGGGCAATTCTATTGCAATTTTTTTAAGTATTCTAGTTTGAAATTGAGGGGAGTACAACACACAAAGATGTGAATAATCTTGTTAGAAATGTGTGTCCATGAGTTTGTTTTTAAATAATCACACAATGGATTGTTCATTAGCTCTAGTAAGATACACGGTCACTAGTGAAATTGTCCTGTTCTGTAGAGCTCCCTGTCTTCCTGTGCGGTTAGAGGACCTCCTCACTAACATCAGTATTATGTCAGAAGATGCTCTCTGCTTTACCTGGCTGTCATAAAGCTTTCCAGTGAAACACAAGTAAAAATGGGGAATGTGTCAAGTTGTCTTTCCCCATGAAGACCATAATGTTCCCCAGCTCTTCTGAAGAGAAACTGTCACCATCTCAAGGAAAGAGGCAGTGAGTGATGAGAGTGGTAGGAAAAAAAAGTATGTACAGGGAGTGCACAGAGTCTTACTTTTCATGGTGAAAGCTTTCCCTAGAGTGGTGACAGGCCACCCCACATCTCCAAATGTAAATGATGTTCAGGCTGTGAAAGAGCGAAGTGTCATGAAAAAGAAGGTAGCTTTCCTTTTCCATCTTGAGTGAAAAACTTAAGGGAGCTGGATTTTGTCATGTATGGATCTGTGTCACATACTTACTTTTTTGACAGCTAGACAAACCTGGCAAGCAGCTCTGTAGGTATCTGCTAGTCAATTATAATTCCTCCTGGAAGGCATTTTGACTGGTGGTGTCCAGGTTTTGAGTACTGAATTAGCCAAAGCAAATTCCACGAACGTGAATTTGTTCTTTCACTTCTGAGAATTAAATATCTTCCCGCCTTTATGCTAAGGCCATGTTCACCAGGAAGCCCACAGTAAAGTAAAAGAATTCCTCGTTTCTTAGCATACTGGCTTTTCCCAGTGTGGTGTTTCTCCCACACAAACTTTGCTCAGTTCATTGTATTTCAGGAGCAGTGTGCTCCAGAACAAAGGGCGTGTCTTTATTTGGGGCTAAGTTTCTGTTCACATTCTGTACTGTGCCAAACCCTAAGGAGTTTGATAGGGGGTGCAGTATGAGCTCTGTATGTTACCATTTTATCTTGGCCTCTCTTTCCAAAATGCTTAGTTTTGCTTAGTGTAATGATTATTTGTGGGAATCCTGGAGAAGAGTCCTTGCAGTTGTCAGCTGTTGCCCTTTACGGGGAAAGGGTCTGACTTGCCTTTTGCCCATGCAGTGCTTCTTTTGGAAGTTTTGTCCCTGTTTTCAGTGAGCGAGATTGCCATCTTCTGAGAATTTGTCCTGTGTTTAAACAAAATGAAAAACCTGATACTCTTTAAGTCTTGGAAAGACCCCTTAGAGAGCAGTTACTATTTCAGGAGAAGGAATTCCTTTGTTCACTGAAATGGAGGAATGTTCTCAGGGCATCCATGTGAGCAGAGGATCCAATGAGGATTTCATTTATGGGGAAACCAAGACTTCTGAAACTCTGTCTTAAGTGAGGCTTGACCCTGGTACAACAAGTTATGTAGACACAGAGCTTCTCACTTATTTCAGAGCCTTCATGGTGTTTAAATTCCATTAATGGTTTTCACTGGAGTTGCAGTCACCTTTTGACCCGAAGTTGAAGATGGAGAAGTGAATCTCTATGTTGAGCTTTCAGGTGCTGAGTTTTGCACGCTTCCTCTGAGCATTGTAGACAGCTGTCAATCATAGTGTTTGCAGTGCCTCAAAAGAAGTATCCTCTTCCAGAGCAGTAGATACAAAATATTAAATATCAGTTGTATATTCTCTTCAATTCCTGGGCCTTTTGATCTTTATTCAGTCTTGCATCTGTTATACCATTCTCTAAGGCGGTTTTCCTAGCAAACCGTTGTAAAAAGCCTGTTGTCACAGGCAAAGATGCAGATGTACCAAATACTTCTCTGTTCTTTTGAGTATTTTTTTTTCCTTTGGGTGGGAAGGGAAGTGAACAGCCCTTTGGCTATATGCAAATTGAGTACAGGAGTAATGTTGCCTTCCAAAAATTTGGATGAGGAAACCACATCTTCTATTGGTTGGCTAAGCCACAGGCTGCCAGTTGCCCTTACAGGTTAATATTGTAGACCTTCTTGAAAGAAAGTGTTGCTGTGCAGTGCCCTTTTATCTTAAATAGCAGATTCATTCCATGACTCATATGCTATGAAACTACTCTTTTGATACAGCAAGCAAGTATGCAAAGACAGTCTCAGCTGTGTGTAAAACCCTTCTTGGATACCTATTCTTTTTGTGTAAGATTTTACTCTTGAAACTGGAAAGAAAACCAGTGCTATTACTGAAATGAATTTTTATTTTGTCTTTAAGGCAAAGATTCAAAGTCTGAAGGAATCAACCCATCTCCAGTATCTTTGGTACCAGAAGAGAAGGTCTCTTTTGGTCTCTATGCACTGTCAGTTTCTTCATTTACAGTGGCAAAAATAAGGAAAATTTACAACAAGTTGGATAGTAAAGCTATTGCCAAACAGGTATGTTGGAAAATCAGTTGGTTAATGTGTACTACTTGTATGTTCCTTTCTTTTAACTCCTTTCAAAGCAATTTGCTCAATGCAACTAGGAACAATACTTGTCAGAAGAGTTGTCCATAATCACTGTCATGTTTGGTTTTTTTTAATTTAAAAATTGAGGGAGATTGTACTCCTAGATTTTACTTGCATTCTTGGAATTAGTAGTAGCTATGTATCTTAGCACCTTTTGGAAGTATTTTGGCTTTGAAATGTAGTTGGCAGTTGTAAGCCTGTTGAAAAACAGTTACATTTATATCATTGAACAATACTTATACTGTTGCAGATGAACAAAGTTGATGGCTTAGTCCTCTGACTGTGATTTGGATTTGGAAACCAGAATATTGGTTTATATTTTACTTCAAAGTACATTAGAAGTTAGTAAATTATTTGTTCAAAACCTATGAAGAAAGGCTGAGAGAGTTGAGGTTGTTCAGCCTGAAGAGGAGAAGGCTCTGAGGAGATGTTGCAGCCTTTCAATACATACGGGTGGCTTATAAGAGCAATGGAGATATATTTTTTTTTTTTTTTTACCAGAGCATGTAGTGACAGGGCAAGGGGGAACGAAAACTGTGTAAAAGATGGGTTTAGATTTGGCCTAAGGACAAAACATTTTATAGCAAGGGGGGTGAGACCCTGGAAGAGGTTGCCTAGAGAAGCTGTAAATGCCCCATTCCTGGAAGTGTTTGACGTCGGGTTGGATGACACTTTGCACAACCTGATTCGGTGGAAGCTGGCCCTGCCCACAGGAGGGGGATTAAATTAGATGATTTTTCAACCCAAACCATTCTGTGATCTGGTGGGATTATTTTTAAAGTTAGATTTGTCTTCCTTAAGCTTTGGAGACTGGAGATTTCTCTTTACTTTACAGAATGTCTTAATGACTCTAGCTTAGTTCTATACTGTTACATGTTACTCTTTATCATGAGAGGAAAATACACGTTATGTCCAGGATAGTGTAAAAAAACCTCTTCCCTTTAGCCCCTGCTTTTTTTCTTATTTTGTTCAGCTGGCAATTTCTTCTCATGAAAATGCCACACCTGTGAAGCTACTGCATAACTCAGCAGGGCATTTGAATGGACCAGCGCGCTCCATTGGTGCAGCTTTGATAGGATATTTGGGTGAGTTGAGTATCTGAGAATTATTACGTTGAAAATGATTAATTACTTGTCAATAAGAACTTGGGTCTAGAAGATAAATCACACAATTGATGAATGCTAATGGTATGTTGGTAAAGTTGTTTAACATTTTTATATTTTATGGACATACTATCTTTTTTACTAACATGGGATGCTTGTTTCAGTTTATATGGGTTACCATTATGAAAATATACTTGATACTTTACCTTAGATCATAAATGATTTTCCATTTGCTTCACCTCCTCTTCTGAGTTGCCATAGTTTTTCTGGTAAGATTCTTTACGTGATTCAAGCAATGGTACAATGCAAATTACTTGCATGTATTCACAATGATTTCCTACAAAAATTAGGTTTGATTTTACTTTAACTTCCTTTTCCTGCCTGTGCTCAGGAGTAAGAACGTTTGTCCCCAAGCCTGTTGCCACTACACTGCAGTACATTGGTGGAGCTGCTGCTATTTTGGGACTTGTAGCCATGGCATCAGATGTAGAAGGGTTGTATGCAGCTGTGAAGGCTTTGGTCTGTGTGGTAAAGAGCAATCCATTAGCCAGCAAAGAAATGGAAAGAATCAGAGGTTATCAGGTATGTAAGAAAAGAAATGTTTTAAAACAGACTAGGCTGATTGAATTTCACTCTCTGTGCCAGCAGTTCCCATGGGAATTCCTTGTTATGTTGTGGTAACGTGAGTTTCTGCTCTTAAGTTTACTGAGCTCTTGGCTAATTAGCATAGATGAGTTATTCAGGATGGCTTTTAAAGGAGAGAGTGGAAAGTTTTGCTAAGCAGTGTGCACGTTTAGCTGCTTTGCTGAAACTGAGCCTTCATTAATAGCAAGGAAGAGCACGAGAATGTCATTTAGATGATTCTTTTCCCGTGACTCTGAAAACACCCCTGCAAGCCTGGGAGCTTCTGTGTCCATGATCTGCCAGGGAAAGAGGAGGATAGGGACACATGAAGAAAACTGAACAAGTGGACTCCTCCTGGAATAAGGAGACTGCTCAGACTTTACAGTTAGTGATGCTGTTTGCTTTCAAGCTGAAGGCTTCTTATTTCTCCATCAGGATGGGGAAAGTGCAGTCAGTTATGCAGAAGGATTGGTCGACTTACTTGAAAAGATCTTCACATAACCAATGCATTTTACATTTCTTATGAAGACTGCTTCACTGAAGCAGAAAGTTTCTGCTGTAGTTTGGGTGGCATATTTACAAACCTTGTAGTGCTAATGGCTAGTATAGTTACAGCAAAACATATTATTGCATGTAGCCTGTCGCAGACTTGGCTTTGACCAAACAAATCCAGTCTGTGTCCTCTTTGCCCCCGAAGCAGTTAGTGGATTGTCACATATGAGCTTACATTCCACTTGTATAGACCTCAGCAAATAGCATGGTTTGAAAGAGATTCCCAGAAATCTATATCTCTTTAGTGATGTTTCAAGGAGGATGGTGAAGCTGAACAGGTCAGTATGTTTGAGGGTTTTAACAAGTTTGCATCAGAAGACAAGAAATACCTGTAGTACGTCTGGCAATTGGTTCTTTCCCAACCCAGATTATAAGAAGTTAGAGCGAGAATGAGGACTGAAAGGGTGACGTCTGCAGTCATGCCGAGGGCCACAAGGGACAGCAAAAAAAAGAAAGTCAGGCTTATTCAGATTTATGTTGTCCTGGCTACTTTTCTGCAGTGCCAGAATACCTCTCATTTGTGCATGCAGTATTCTAGGGGTGTTCTATTTAAGTTTGCCATGTCCATGGTTGCTGTCTAGGAACACAACTATCTGAGAATGTATCATGTGCTCTCCTAAACTGTGACTACTAGAGAGCTGGGAGGTGTGTGTGTGTGCATGCCTAATGCTCAGGGCCTAGATACTGTCTGCAGTGTACAATGGTTGTTTTATGAGCTGGTGGGTGTCCTGGATGTGCCTCTTTTCTAATCACCTGTAATACCACTTTCAAGCTTTTTTATCAAGATTATCAACTATCAGACATATTTTAAGGGCCTTCTCAAAAGGGATACAGATATGTCATCCATGCTTCTTTGTGCTTAGACAACATTGCTGTGCATTTGTGGGCTACTAATTCCTTTTCTGTTTACTTGTTCAAGTTGCTTGCAATGCTGTTAAAGAAGAAACGATCACTTCTGAACAGCCACATACTACATCTGACCTTTTCCTTGGTGGGAACTGTCGACAGTGGGCATGAGACATCCATTATTCCAAATTCTGCTGCCTTCCAGGATCTGCTCTGTGATTTTGAAGTATGTAAAGCTTCACATAAAAGTGTTGATACTGGGTAGTGATTGAGTCAGATGCTGATAACCCACCTTAAATATTGAACAACAGTGAACCAGGTTGTTATCCTGAGAAGTTACTATTTCATATGTAGTACAGTAAAGCAGCTGAGCAGTAAGATGTTTGGTAACTTCTGCCCATATGGCTTGAATCACTGTAGAAACAATGAATGGGTACCTCAGATGTTTCTGCTTTTTGTTGTTCTAGAAGGTACATTTTGTAGTTTTCTGTTCAGCAATTTCTTTTAACCTGTGTGTTCTGCTGCAGTACATACATCAAGGCATGAAAGACATACTGAAAATAACAGTAGGAGGTAAACTTTCAACATAGCATATTGAATCACTTTATCATACATCTTATAAATGATGCGTAGAACTTGTTGTTTAGTCTTTGTTTCTTTGGCATTATCTGTACCTGACACAGACTGAGTAGAAGTATTCTGATTCACATACACTGAAATAAATAAATAAATATACCACTACCACTGCTAATCCAACTATAAGATACTGACTTAATAGTGCAAGTCCATCTTTCACAAATGGTTTTATGGAGTTATCCATTCCCTTTTTGTAGGTGTCTATTTGAGTATTTCAAATCACCCATGGAAACTTCAAGGGACTTGTCTATGAAAAAACTCTTGCTGCTTACTATAGCCTTTATTTTAATAAAAACAACTGGCCTTATTAACTTTGTTTTTTTGAGAGCTTGAATGTCTTTAATATACCCAACACGCCCTCTTGCCAAGATCAGCAGTACGCTATAATAATGGCTCAAAGAAAGAGGAAATAAAAAGGGCAGATCTGAGCTGCCTTTTTTTTTTTTTTTTTTTTTTTTAACCTTAGTGGGGTTCTAATACAGAGGAAATTTGTCACCCACCAAAGTTTCCTTATTTTTTTTTTTGGCATAATTTTAAAACTAGAAATAAGTTTGTGCCATGTCTAAACAAATTCTTCAGCATCATGTAACTAGTTATTCTTTAACAAACCTTCTAAATTACAATAATGCTTTCTTTGTGTTCACAAAATTAAATGTAGACTTAATAGGAGATATTATATCTACAAGAGGTGCAGAGAGGAGTGTGAATCACAGCCCAACTCCTTTTACAGTGAGGCATGAATTCTACTGAAGAGTAGTCTTCTCTTTCTCTTTCTTTTTCTTTCCACCATAAAGGATCCAGCTGAGAAATTTCACCAATGGTATATAGTCACTCAGACAGCAACTACGGTACAAAAGGTCCAATTTTGTATTGTCTAGTTCATGTCTGTCGTCTTTTTTCCCCCTGAGGAACAAGAACAACTGGAGGATGAATACACTTAAAGAGACTAAAAAATGTGCAAGTAATAGGCCTGTGAGTCACTAAGCAGAAACTTTCCAAAAGCCTCAGGTTTTGGCTTTTTTAAAAAAATTATTTATTTTATTTCTGTATTCTGAAATCAGTGACCCACACATTTCACTTCAGTTGGATAAATTAGATGTTCTTATTCTTATGCTAAACAGGGAAATGAAAAGATTTGTTCTGATCATTTTAGATTATAAGATTGAAGAAAAGCAAAAGCTAGAAAGCTTTTCATTTAAGCCAGTTTTATACACTAGAGCACAAGTATTAATTATGGTTTGTTCGATAGCAAGCCAATCTTAAGATTTGCAGCTATAACTGGAGTTTCTGGCTTTTATATCTTTTATTACTTCTATTGATTGAACAATTGAATATTTACTTTTTTTTAGAGGATCTAAATCATTTTAGATGGTGTGCAGGAAGTGCTGGGTAAAAATAAGAAAGAAAAATCAAAATACGGAAGACCTTGAGTTTAATCTTGGCAGAAGACATTAAGTTAATTTTACGTCTTCACTTAAGCCAAATAAACGTAACATGGCATTTCTCATCAGCCTTGTAAACCCCAATAACTCCTTGTGTAGCTTTTTTGTCAAAAGCTCCTTTAAAAGTTTTCAGCGTGATAGGCTTATGGAGAATATGTTTGGTACCAATGTGTGTTTCTTTAGTCTTTGCTGGTATACCTAATACTTCTCTAAAGTTGAAAAATAAACATTTGAGAACCTTGCAATGAGCTTTTAAGCACAATGGCCAGGTAAATCGTCATGCAGACTCACAGGTTTAATCTCTTCAAGCTTTTCATAACCTTTGGTATATTAATGTCAGTTTTTAATACTAAAGTGGATTTGTGTACAAAACATTTAATTGTTTATTCTGTATTTCAGGTGTGGCTTCATGCACCCTATGAGCTTCATCTGTCATTATTTGAACACTTTATTGAACTTCTTACTGAGTCAAGGTATGAGAACAATGCCAGCCTAGTAATGAGACTTACAGGATTAGGCAATATGTAGAGGATGCTCCAGTTTTAAATTGCCACCTCTTTTCTTTCCTTTTTTCAGTGAAGCAGCAAAGAACGCAAAGTTAATGAGGGAATTCCAGCTCATCCCAAGACTACTCTTGACTCTTCGAGATATGTCTCTGTCCCAGCCTACTATTGCTGCAATTAGTAATGTGCTGAGCTTTTTGCTTCAAGGCTTCCCTAGCAGCTATGACTTGCTCAGGTAGCCCACACCTTTCATAATTCATAACGTTTGTGATTTTGGTCAAAAATACTTAAGGATCATACTGCTGTGGAATAAGTAACATGAACTGGTCATATACTGATTTTTTTCCTCTAAGAACTAGGGTGAACTAGATATAGGCAGTAATTTTGTTTATGCCCTGATTTGTATATTAAATTCAGTTTGTATCTTAACCCAAGTCTAACTGAATGATTAAATGGCTTAATGTTCTGCAGGCTGTCTTGCAGCTTCTTTGTTCATGTGAAGCACTGAGTGCTTTTCTTAAATACTGTTGAATATTATTTGAGATGGAATGTAATGATACTTCTGGTTAAAATACAGCTTTGATTACTCTCCTGCATGAAATGTTTAGTTCACAATTTTTCTTAATCATCACTCTGTAAAAACAAACAAAATTTAAGACTGTCAGATACAGTAGTATTAATTCTGACTGATGAAAGTTACGTAAGTTATTGCAGTTCATATGTACAGGAGTATTTGAAATGCTTTTAAATTAGTTCAACTCCCTGATAACTTTTTCCTCATCTCCCATTTCATTATAATGGAAATGGATAAAGTATTGCAGGGCTTGAGAGTTCTTTGCACGCAAGGGGTCATGTTTTCAGCTTCTCACTTTAAGTACAATTAAAAGTATCAGAAGCATCAACCTGAACATCTTACCTGTCTTTATTTTAATCATACAGGACAAAAAAATGGTTCAAGAATAAACCCATTCATTTTATGCGTAAATGGTTATGAAACAGCCTATCTGACTGTTCTTTTTTCTCCTTGCTGGAAATAAAAATGAAAAATACTGTATAACTTGGGAGAAGTTATAGTAGCTAGGGACCATTTCAGGTTAGCTCCAGAGGAAAGAGGAATATATTGCATCTCCTTTGAGTGGCACATCATTGTCTTGTCTTGGATAACCATGACCTTGTTTTACATCACCTCAAGCTATAGGTATAAATGTCTTACCAGAGTCAAATAATCACTGGTTTTGATGTAATACTTGTTCAGTTATAACGGTTAGAGAATAATGTTTTGTTTTCCTTTGTTTTAACTTGTCATATTCCTTTTACTAGGGTTTGGCGGTATCTCCTAGTTTCCTTTCTTGAATCCTAGCATTTTCAGGGTCACTTACCTGCAGACTTGCCTGCAAAGATTCCAGTAATTACTACATGTTAATTTTTTTTAGGGGTAGTAGTTTTAGATGGAGACAGTTTTCCTCAATATTCAGAAGTGAGAAAGCTGACATTTTTGGGTGTCTCTCACTAGCGTTATGGATTTCTATTTAAGTTGAGTTATTGATAGATTAGAGTGCATTTGTCATATCAATGAGTGATGTTTTTTCTGTATACATCAAGGTTTGGGCAGTTCATCTCTTCTACATTACCTACGTTTGCAGTCTGTGAGAAGTTTGTAGTCATGGAAATAAACAATGAAGAAAAGCTTGACAGTGGTAAGTGATGACATGGCTTAGAAGCAGTAGAAGAGAAATAATTTGTGATCTCTTCTGTGCTTAAATACATAAAATGTAGAAGTAGTATCGTTAGCTATATTTTTATTTTGTTATAATGTGGCTGCCTGTTAGTTGTGGTACTTTAGTTTTCAGCATTGCATGCAAAGCAGTGCACAACCCATGTACTTTTCTTTTGTTTTCCTTCATTTGACACTGCATGATTTTGTTCTGTTTCCTGCATTTGCTCCTTGAAATCAGCTGTGCATCTCTGCTTCTTTATGGGGAGAGGAAAAAGAAAGTGGATTACTAGCTGCATCTGCCCTCCCAGTGTGGAGGAAGTGAAAGGATTAACTAAGACAGCCTAGTTATTTTTTTAGGCAAAAAAAAAGTTTTACTGTTCTTTGGGAATGTTTATGTGGAACTGTTTTGAAACCATTTCTGCGCTTGTGTTCCTAAAGAAAAAAAGCTTATGCAGTTGCATTTTCAGTCAGTCTCTCTGAACAGAAGTGTTTTAGCCACACAGTGGTTGTCACCCAAATAACTAGAAGAGAGTGCTCAAAGATTCTACATTTCTCGATCACTTGGAAATATGCTGGTGCACAGGGACAAGTGAGGGACAAGTGTTTCTGTTTTACAGTTAGCTTTATTGGTTTGTTTTCCCAAAGAACAAGATTTAGGCAATCTGCACATTCATCATTATCCCCCACCCCCCACCCTGTGCCTCTCCTGTTCCTTCTAAATATGAGATTTTTAGTGAAAAAGCAGGAGTGGATGTTGGAGAGAGATCTGGATTGGTGTTCTTAATCCAGGCCAGCCATAGTTTTTTTTCCTCAGGCTAATCACAGCCTGAGCTGCTTTTTGCCTACTTGGAGGACTAAAGAACCTTGGGGAGAAATTCAGGCTGTGGCAGGAATGGAAAGAGAAGCTTTTGAGGCAAATGGCATGAGTTTTTTAGGTTATCAGTTTTCACCAGTTCTGTATTTCTGCTGTAGAAGTTGCTTTATGTTCATGTCTGTGACTTGTGTACAAAACCTTAGCCCAGAAAGTGACCATTTATCTATCTTCATTTTTGCATACATCACTCTTTTGAGAACATAATGTACAATAAGAGGGATTTGCAGAATAGCTGTAAAGCTAGGCCTCAGCTGCATCTATTGGCTTGTTTTGCAGTAAGTGTGTTTTTCAACTGATGATTAATTTGGGGATCTGTTGAAAGAAAAGAAAACTGATTTTTCTCCCCATTTCTAAGATTCAGAGGGAGTTCGGAAGCATCAGGTTTTTCCCTTGGGGTTCCCACACCCCATCCCCTTCACCTCTCCAGACTGCCTAATGCAAAATGTTTACCCAGATACCATGTTGTGGGGTCTTTGGGGGAGGGAGGGGTAGGGGTGGCGTGTGTTTGATTATTTTTATGTCTCTACCTGCCTGGAGTGACTGGTTTAGCTAATCTGGACCACTTTAGATTATTGTCTAAGAATTATTGCAATTCCTTTTTACCCGTTCTTCAAGCTGACTAAACTGTGTGACAACGATGATGGGGCATGAAGCATTTCTCAGGAGCATGTAGCAGGCTGCCATGTACTTTAGTGTGGCTTCCTCACAACTGAGTGGGATCAGGTTGCATTTGCTTATGTATGGAATTTATGAATAGCCTTTAAAACACCTGAGTTCCAAAACCCTAATTTTAAATGTTGCCCCCTTTTTTTAAAAAAAAAATTTTAGGAACAGAGGATGATTTTGGAGGACTTGTTTCAGCTAATCTTATTCTACTGCGGAATCGGCTTTTAGATATCCTTCTGAAACTTCTATATACATCTAAAGAAAAGACAACTGTTAATTTGCAGTAAGTACAAAAAAAATCGAGGTAGAGAAAAGATGTAATTTTTTATTTCAAGGGGGAGAATTATACAGTCCCCATTTGATTCACTAGTTGAATTGTGTAATTTTGTAGGAACTATTGAATGATTTATGCAGATGTGACTAAATTAGCTTTGGGTATGCTAGCAGAAATGGAATGCATGATTATTGAGTTTTATGCAAGGATGATAGTACTAAGCAGATGTTGGTGTAACTAACACAGATCTTACAGCTATTGCATTAACTGGTTTTTGTTTTGAATCTTTAAAAAAGAAACTTTCAGACCATGATTGACAGCATTAGTAGAAACTTCTGTTGTTCCTAATTTGAAGCATAATATCAGCAGGAGAGGAAAATATGTAGTACATTTGGGGGGAGATTGCTTCTTATTGTTACTTTATGGAAGAAAACTGTGTTCCAGTGTTTGTAAAACTTAATTTTAAAACCTTGAGGCCCAGAGGATCACAGGTGTGTAGGATGCAGTGGGAACTAGCGTGGATGTCTGGCTACTATAAGGTTTTTTTTATCTAGAGAGCCAGTTCTTTAACCCCTGCTCTCCTCACGTACTTCTTGATGCTGTTTTCTCATAACTACATGTGTGGATATAGAGAAAATAAAATCTGTTTAGAGAAGCTGGACAGTCAGCTTCTCATTTGGTTAAGATCAAAATGGCTTCAGTAGGGGTTAACATAAGGGTCATTGACCCTACAATGCCCCTTGGTTCCTTAAAATTGCATGTGAGGGACTGATGTTGTAGTTTAATGAGGGCACTAGAGTCATGTTGTGAGTTGGAGAAGAGGCTTTGAAACACTGTCAAGTTAAAACTTGACAAAATACAACTTTCAAGCAGCTGCCCGGTAGGCTGTCTTGAGTCTATTGGAGGCGTTTTGTGGATTTATGGCACATGTAGATTATGTAGTGATTGACTGAGTGTTGGTTGACATACAACCTGAATCTGTTTGAGCTTTTCAGCAATACTGCTTTAAAAAAAAAACAACAAACAAAACCCCTCATTATTTCAAATGTTCCCAAGCAACCCTTCCCTTAACAATAATAATAAAAAAAAACCAAACACCAAGAAACCTTCATTTTTTAATACCAGTTCATTAAAAAGGCTTGTGAAAACTCTCTACCTATGTATGGCTCAACAGAATGTATTTGGAAATTATGATTTGTGAACAAACATTTCCAGTTCAGCATTCCACATTTGTTATCAAAGCAGCAGTTGGAGAAATCTCATGCAATGGGATAGTCTCAGGAGCTGTACTGAGTCTTCCCTTTTTGCTAAACAAATACTGTACATGTTCCATTTCACAAGATTTGGTGAGCAACATTTCTTGTTGTGTAGAAAATTTATTTAAGAATTCAGTTAACTCTTTGATAGATCTGTATTTTTTCTGATCTTGAAACTTGCACTGTTGTGGAGGACGCTGATACTTGCTATGTGGTAGGAAAATAAATGCTGTAAAATGTGACGATGACTTTTTTCTTTCCTCTGTAATTAGGGCTTGTGAAGAACTGGTCAAGACACTGGGTTTTGATTGGATTATGATGTTTATGGAAGAACATCTGCATTCCACCACAGTCACAGCAGCTATGCGAATTCTTGTCGTCCTGTTGAGTAATCAGTCGATCCTTATAAAGTTTAAGGAGGGTCTGAGTGGTGGAGGCTGGCTTGACCAGACGGATTCTGTCCTGACTGATAAGATTGGTACTGTGCTAGGTATGGCATCCCAGCTCCCTCAGGACTGAAGGCTTGTGTGGGAGTACGTGTGCGTCTGTGTCGAGGTGGGGGTTACTGTATGAATACTGTCTGGCAGATGCATCCTTTCTGTCACTGTTGTTGGTGTTGTAATCGGGCGCCTCTGCACTTTATTTTTCTTACAACTAAGACTTTGATTTCCTAGACAAAAGGGAGCGGTTTTACAAAAGTGCCCTTCAGTTGACAGTACACAGATTTCCTTGTAGTTCAGTATTACCTCATCATCTGCATGAAGCCGATGTAGCTAATATTTTTTTTTTCTGTTACAAGCATGGTGAGGTTAAGTATGCCCCATGGGCAGGCACACCTGAGCTAGATGCAAAGGTAGCATAGTATAGCACCTTATGCACACAACTAATTAAGATTCAGTAAAATTTACTTGTTTGTCTACTTTCATTAGTTAGAGCATCAGGTGGTGTTATACCAGAGCTGCTTTGTCTAGGGAGTTCTGTGCCAATTAGACTTACCAGTTTGGAATTTTGCTATCTTGGGAATTTCTGTGTTCACAGTATTATCTCAGCCTTTCTGTTCCTCTCCATCTCCTGCGTCCTTCTGCACTTATGCAGGTTCACACTCTCTCTTTTAATAAAGACTTTTTTTGCAGGTTCTTAAAGCCTCATTTATCCAGGTTATCAGACCTTTCTCTTACCCTATGTGATCTAGAATTCAGTGTATAAGGCTTTAGTGCTACAGGACCCATGTTGAGCATCTCTGTGCTGTCTGAAATGCATCTCAAAGCGTCTCTAACATGGATGTCAATTCTGTGTGGACAGGTGTAGTCACCATTTCATACGGACCTGTTTTTCTCTGGTCAAAATAAGGTAGTGCTTTTCAGATAAATGTCCTTTCAAACCATGATGCATATCCCTTGACGCTAAATGGGAGTCTCTTCATGAGCTTGAGTAGGCTTTAGATCAGGGCAGTGGTATTAACAGTACTTTCAACTTAATTGTTGTTCCTAAAATGACTGTACAAGGAGGCACCTCTCTGTGTTGCAGCAGTATATGATCTGTTTCTGTGCTAAAGATTTTTCGAAATTGGTTTATTATAAGGAAATAATTTTAAAGTGTTGTTCAAGTGATCTTAGTTTAGGAAGAGGGCTTTTCCTGAAATGAAAATTAAAAGTCCATTTTTTTTTAATGCTTTGTCTCTTTGAAATCTCTCAAAGTTATCTTATGCTATCTTTATTACTTCTTGCATAAATAAAACTATCAAGTCTATTTATTTACACTGGTTTCCCATAATAGATCCCTCAGGATATTCGACTAAGAACATAGGATGCTTCTTTGCACTATGAATGAATTATGAAGGTTAAGGAGAACAGTTTTCCTGAAACCATATTACACGTGCAAACATTTATTGTTAACATACTATAACATCTGTTGTTTGGCCAATTCTGACTTTATTTAAGAAACAATTTTTGCACATGGTTGTGCCTTGCGCGCTGGTGCCTTAAAATTTGAAAACGATTGATATTTTAGGGAATTGACTTGTTTATTCAGTATCCACTATAAATTGATATTTATATTGGATATAAATGGATATGTGTGTATATATATATAATCCAATAACATAAAATTTTCTTCAGTAACAAAATCTTTCTAAATAAGGTTTTGATTTACAGTCACAGTTGGAGAGTATTTGTAACAGGTTTTTTTATTATAGTATCACTTTAATTGAATCCAAGCACGACTGTGACCAAACATATTTTTAAATTTGTGTCTCATTAACTGATAGTGACAGATTATCTAATTTTATACCCTGTGTTTTTTAATAAATTACAACACGTTGACTCCCCAAATTTCTCCTGAAGTGAAACACCAGCCATTTTTGTTCAAGATTGCTGACCAAATTCCTGCAACTTTGTAGCAAAGATTTCATTAGTCTGATTCCTGGTAGTTGTTTTATGTTTAAAAACTCAGTTTCCGGTGGAAAGAATTATCAGTATTAGAGCCTCAGAAAAGCAACCTGATGTCTGTCAGTGTCAGAAGAATGGTTCATTGTGCTGATGCTGAGCCTGAACTCCCTTCCTACCTCCTTCCTCACTTGAACATAACTGCTTCTGTTGTGTTGGTGTATTTTTATTTTTGTTCAATAAAAACCTGAAATACATAGGTAGAAGCAGGGTCACAAAAGGTTGAGTTTTGTGCCTCTGTCAACAGTTCAGATAAAATAAGAACATTTAATGCTTCATACCAGCTGATTAATCAGTAACAAAACAGCTGAAACAAGATGCCCCTGAGACATTTTTGGAAACAAATTAGCTGCCCATCAACTTAAATGGGCCATGGGATTGCTGCTTGGTAATACAAATCTGTAATTGAGATCAAGGTGATGCATCCCTCTCAGCCAGTGAAATATCTTTTTTCAGAAGCTTGCGTGTTTTAAAAGCCTGAAATTGTGGTCATAGTCAGAAAATGGATCTATGTGCGTGTGTGGTAGCATTAGGCAGTCTGTATGGAGCAGTCTCATCTATGCGCTATTGGAAGGTAATAATTTCCTTTTTTTATTGATTGATAAATCAGACATCTGAAGCAGATTTGTGTAACATGTATGATTAGTCTGTATGCACACTTTCATATTTTATGGCGTTAATTTCTGAGGAAGGTACCCTTTTGAGTTCACTACTTGATTAAGAGCGAGCTTCACAGTTGTTTCCCTATTAACATTGTTGGCTTTTTGGGTTTTCTTATTATTTTTCATTTTAGGGTTCAATGTTGGCAGGAGTGCTGGTGGCAGATCGACGGTCCGGGAGATTAACCGGGATGCTTGTCACTTCCCAGGCTTTCCCATTCTGCAGTCCCTTCTCCCGAAGCACACTAACGTACCTGCACTCTATTTCCTCCTCATGGCCCTTTTCCTGCAGCAGCCAGTCACTGAACTGCCTGAAAACCTGCAGGTCAGTGCGCCTGTCGTCAGCAGCCAGTGTAATCAGGGTCGCCAGGTAGGGATTATGTAGTAAAATGTAAATGTCATTCTGCCTGTCATGAAAGAAAATAACAGATTAACCAGGCCCACCCCACCCCCCACCCCCACCCCCCCGCCTCCTTCTCTGCAGCTGCTTTACAGTGCTGTGGTGTTTAGTGCTGAGCTGTTTGGGGTGGGAGGACATGGTACCCTGCAAGCACATGGAAGCCAGCCTGTCACAGCATCACTGTTACTGGTGTCTTTCTGTTCTGTTTTCGTGTCAAATGAGAAGCAGATCCCTGGTTCGAGCTGGCATGGTGTGGGCGCTGAGGGGGAACATAATTTTTTGCTTGCTTTCTTTGGTGTTGGGTTGGGTTGGTTTTGGTTGGGGTGTTTTTGGGTTGGTTTTTGGTGTGGGGTTCTTTTATAAGTTGGTTTTTTTGAGTGGGGAGTTGAGAGTTCACAGGTTGCAGACAAAACAAGTTAGCTTTTATTTCAGAAAGTCTCTCTGGTTTTGTAGGGAGGCATCTCAGTTGTTGCTGGAAAATGTTTATTGTTCCTATTCTGAACAGGTTTATTTTGGACTTGTTTTAATTGCATGTAAGTTAGTAGAAATTATGTGGTCTACAACAGAGTTCTAGGAAGTGCTTTATGGAGAAGAGCCACACTCCAGGTAGAGAGGGTGCCTGTTCATGGTGAATGCAGTGCTAACATTTATCAGTGGGAACGGGAAATAAAGATGTCAGGCTGGAAGGTGTTCTGCCTGCCTGCTTCCTTGAGAGGGACACTTGACAGCATGTTCAGCACCGTGCTACAGTGAGGTGCAGCCATGAAGCTGACCTCCTTACAGCGCTGAAGTACAGCACTGTTAAATCTAAATTCAGCTCCTTGAAATATTTAGCAGTAGCACTTTTAATGCTAGAGGTGGGCACTTTGGGTTTTTTTTTATTTTTTAATTGATTTAATTATTTGGACTTGCTGGAAAACACAGTTTAGTTTTTTTCCTTTTTTGCCTTTTTCATCTCTTTTCCCCCCCTCCCGTCTCTCTCTCTCTCACTTGCTTTTCCCCCCCTCCCATCTCTCTCTCTCCCTCCCGTCTCTCTCTCTCTCGCTTCCCCCCTCCTCCCGTCTCTCGCCTTTCCCTTTTTTTCTCTTCCCACCCCCCTTGTTTTTTCTGGGGGGATACCATGTGGGTTTTACTGCTAGGTGTAACTGAAGTAAACAGAAGTGATTGTGCAGCACTTAGACTGCCAGGTCTCTTCTTGTTTCAAAACACTTAAATCCTTTGAGAAAGTGAGAGTTGCAGTTACATTAGCCCATGCTTAGAACGAGTTCTATTCAGTGACATGCAACCATGTGAAGCTTTTGGGGATAAAGTTTGGAGAACATGAAACAATTGATTTTTTAGATACTTCCAAATGAGTGTATTGTAGGTTTAATAAAAAGCATTGTCAGATTGCACTGGAGAAGGGGATCATTTCATGTCTCGTTTCTTCTCTTTGACCTCTTCCAGTTTGATTTAGATTCTATTTGGACATTCATATTTGGAGTTCCTGCCTCCTGTGGCACTGTTACCTCTTCAATACATGGTGTTTGCACAGAAGCTGCCTTCTTGTTATTGGGAATGCTGAGGAGCATGCTGAATTCAGTAAGCATAAAAAATTTTTCTCTTATTTGAATATACAGAATTGTTTGAGTTGCAACTTAGTCAAGAGCCAAATTAGAGAAGTTGAAGTTTTGTTACTGTCATGACAAACCCAGTTCTGAGTTAGGCTCATAATACTTGGGTGAAAAACATCATTGTCAGTGGGTTATTCTATCTTACTTCATTTGTCAGTATCTGTAGAATTATTAGTGGCCACAAAATTAATGCTGCTTTTTCACAAAAAGGCTAGGCTTTGTGTTTTGCTGCAATTAAAACAAAACAGGAAAGCAGAAGGATAAAATGCCCTTGGCAGAGGTCGTTGAATTTCTTTGCTGATTAACATCATGGGGGAACATTTGAGACTCTATGTCGCAACCGCTCAGAGCTATGTGAATTATGGATTTCATGCATGAACCCTCTACGTGCAGACAAGTCCCCGACTATTAATAGCCACATGCTGAAAGAAATGAATTTACCCTCAGAAAAATGTGTCATCTTCTAATCTTTGAATCTAATGTCAGAAGTTGTGAAAGTTGGTTTCACAGTAGGAAAATTTTATATTTCCTTGGAGCCAGAGTGTGTTACATGCTGACTATTATCTCATGAAGTGTTGAAAAGCAGGACCTGTTTGGTTGTCACCTGTTTGGTCATTATGTGTTTGCAGTATGCTCTGAGAAGCATTGTTTGCATCTCCCTCCCACGTTAACATGTTCAGAAGTATCTTCTGGACGTGGGTACTGGTTATGTATTTGTAGCCTGCTGTGTGTGGTACACATTCCTGTTGTCATGTGTTTTGTCTCTTGCTGGTGCTTTGTTTTGTCATGTGTTTGGTCCTCACCTATTCAGACACATTTGTGACATGCTCAGAGGCATACGCTGCCTCTTGCCTTGCTGTCTGGTTCTGTGTCATCAGGTGTATGTTCAGCAGTGCCATCACATTTTAGGTTGACCTGAGTCAGGTCATGTTTACCAACATGCTTTGAACCATTATATGTTAGGACACATGTTTTGTCTTATGATCAATCGTGTGTTGTAAATGTGATCAGTCTGCTGTTTGTGACATGCTTGGACACGTGCTCAGGCATAGGTTACTGTCATGTGTTAGGCTGCTGTGTGTTACTGCTGTAGGTTTATCACATGTTCAGTCATGTGTCTGGTTACCTTTCCTCATGGGGTTGCAACTTGTGTCCTGTTATAATGTTTGTATATTCAGCTACATGTTTCTCATGCATTTATGATACGGTGACGTGCTGTTGTATGTTCAGTCACATGTCTGTGATGACTCGGACATGTGTTCTGTTGTCACCTGTTGCAGGCACATGATTTGGGCAGGCGGTTTAGGTGTTAGAAGTTGGTGGCTTGTTCACTTGTCACACATTCTGGAGGCAAGATTAGCCATGTGTTTGGTCATGTGATTGATCAGGTGTCCATTGTATGGTGACATACTCAGACATACGTTCTGTCACATCGGGTCAGGTTTGTCACGTGGTAGTGATGTGCTCAAACACATTTTCTGTCACTTGTTTGATCAGATATTAGGTCGTATGTTCAGACACTGTCCTCAGAAATCATCTAGAAACATGTTTGGTCATGTGTTCTGACAAGTGCGGCAACACACATTTGACGCGTTTTTCACACTTGGTTATGTGCTTGGCCACATGTTCAGTCACTTATTTCTGCTTCGTTTAAAAAAGTGCTTGTCCACGTGGTTGATCACATTTGGCCCCATCTTTTATCACATGTGATGATCATGTCTTTCACTGCATGTTTGACCCTGTTTGATTGCATATTTCACCCTATGGCTCCTCTTCCTGCAGCTCCTTTCTGAAATGAGCGTTTGTCAGTTAGTGCCATCTGTGCTAATGTGCTGTTTGTTTTTCAACCCAGCCTTGGCAGTCAGAGGAAGAAGGCTCTTGGCTTCGAGAATATCCAGTCACCTTGATGCAGTTCTTTCGGTATTTGTATCACAATGTGCCGGACCTCATTTCCTTGTGGATGAGTCCAGAGTTCCTGTGTGCGCTGGCAGCAACAGTGTTTCCTTTCAACATACGACCTTACTCTGAGATGGTAGGAAATGCAACTACTTAGCTGTTCATTTTCCCCTGAATGTGGATTTATAAATTAACAGTCATGCCAAATAAAGCTCTGATCGTTGTAAAGGCTGGCCTCGATGTTTTGTGCTTGGGTTTTGAACCGAGAGAAGTGCATGTTTAGCTGAAGGGCAGTTACTGTGCAGTGACACCGGAAACTGCATTTTAGGGAGAATGTACACAGTTTATTTGTTTTCTAGTGGACTCTTTTCAGTCATATGAACAATGTTAGCTCAGATTTACAAAAGCAAAAGAAAGGGAAGCAGCCTGTGCTTTCATTCTTCTGCTCTGGAGGATGTGATAAAATCTAAAACTTCTTTTTCCTCCCACTTCCCATTCCTTCTTTTGTGGCTTGGCCACAAAACAGTGTTCTTGTATTAGCTGGAACTACTGAGTTCAAGCCAGGAGAGAGTGTGAATTGGTGCCTGAAGTATTCTTTGAGCTTAGTGGCATTTAAAAATGGTATTATTTCTAGAATATGAATGGAAAGGGAACAAACAGTTATTGTTAGCCAACATCTAAAAATAATTTTATTAAGAATGTGGAAAGATAGTTAGCCTGCAGGTTGAAAGTGCTAGAACTAGGGAGGGTATGATACAGTACTTCAGGAAATACTTGCTGGCGGCATGCTATCTTTCTGTTGTCAGTAAGAGTTTTTAAAGGTGTGTGCTGATGAGTCTCTCATCAAAATAGTTTATTTTGCTTTTAAGTTAAACTCGCACTTCAAGTAGATGCTAGGAATGCTGTCTCTCTCAAAAGAAGTGCCACTTATAAAGTGGTAATGCTGACTTGGCCTTCACCTGTACAGCATTTTTAGAGGAGCCTTGTGCCTCTGAGTAGGTTTTACTTTTAACTACTAGGTCTCTTAACTTTTTGTAGTTGCCTGACAACTCAAGCTCTTCACTGTTTGAGGGCTCTCTTGACTTCCAAATTGGGTTTACTCCTCCAGCATTTGTCTCTGTCCGAATATGCAGAACTATTTAATCCCTTGTGAAATAGATGAATAACAGCCAGATTCCCACAATAAAATACTGTAACCCAAATTCAGCCTTGAGAGAAAATTCTTAACTGATCTTTCAGCCTTTCTGAGATTGCCGTTAAAACCAGAAGCAGTACACGTTCGCATTTCTCTTAATTTCTTGGGAATACTCTCCTACTGGAGAGCAGACCAAATGTTCACAACATTTGGTTACTTCACATGTAAGCTGGTGATGCAATAAGCCTGTTGATGGAAATCATATTGTCTCCTTTTGCATTTGGAGGAGGGTGTTACATAAAAACAGTCAGTCTTCTGGATTTGACAGCTTTCATTGCTGTTTGTGCTTTTTGTTACAGCCTCCTTTAAAGCTAGCCCCCCAAAGATTCTTGTTTATCAGAAACAGGAAAGCTGTGGAAACCTGTTGTTGTTGTTTTGTTTAGAGATTTGGGGAAACTGGCTTACCTATAACTGCACTGTGAAGGTATTCTATTAAGAAAAGGCTCAATTCCTTTTTTGTTTTGTCATGTAAGCTTGATAGCCTTTTTTTAGGTGGCTTCTGTCCTGATTGTATCTGCTTTAGTTAATAACTTTTTACATAAATTTTCTCATTGCAAAAAAAAAATATATTTTTGCAAAGTATCTAGAAATTGCCCAAGTACTTCTTGTGGGTAAGTGAACATGAAATGTGGTCTCTAGCTCATGTAACTCATGCCAGTCTTCACTGATTACTGTTTGCCTTGGGGATTTTACACATCCTACAAATGTGTGTATACAATACACAACTCCTGTTGTGTATTAGGGAACTGATCCTGAACATAATAATCTTGTAAAAAGGCTTCTTAAGAAGCAAAATGTGAATGGCCTTAGAAAGACAAGTAAAGAATAGAGTTGCAAAGAGACTGCTGTTGGTTTGCTGATCTCTAGGGTTTTAACACGCTTTTTTTCACAGGTCACTGATCTTGATGATGAAGTGGGGTCCCCAGCTGAAGAGTTTAAAGCCTTTGCAGCTGATTCTGGCATGAACAGGAGCCAATCAGAATACTGCAATGTAGGCACCAAGACATACCTAACCAACCATCCTGCCAAGAAGTTTGTGTTTGACTTCATGCGTGTGCTGATAATTGATAACTTATGCCTCACACCAGCCAGCAAACAGACTCCACTAGTAGATCTTCTTCTAGAGGTACAGTTTCTTTGGGAGTGTTTTTTTCATTTTTATTATTTGAACTTACTGTGACACTTTATTTCCTAAAGTGTTTTCCTCTACTTACCTTTCAAAGTTAGAGTAATGATGACTCGGGATTCAGCAGAATCCTGTAAATTGTCATGGAATAAGAGGTCAGGCAGGGAAAAAGGAACACTAGTGTGCCATAAATAATAATTTGCTCACCTTTCATTAACAGCTTGGAAAACCTAAGAAAGCAAATGCAGAGGGTTTATCTCAACCTTCCTTTGACAGTGTTTTCTGGACTTCTCCATGGCCCTGCCCCTAGCATTTGTGTATATTGGTGACCATCTCAGGTGCTAGAGCTGCCAGTCTGCATGCTGGTTACCTGGCTTTCTTGTTGCCGTGCTGTGTTCCCCTGCACACCACAGCCCTACTACAGCTTTTGTTTGTGCTTTTCTTAACTTTCATTTGGCCAGTCAAATGACTCTGCTAGCTGCTGAGCATGCCATGTCAGGGTTTGATTTCTATTTTGTTCTCACTTTAGAGCAGCCGTACTTGTTTTGTCATCTTAGCCAATATCTTTTTTGGTCTGGAAACACAGGTTTTGAATCATAACAGTTCAACAGTGCAGCGTGAGAAGTTGTAGTTTTCATCAAGTTTTGGTTTTATGAAGTGTGATTCGTTTGTTAAACACCTTTCAGATAATGACAGCTGTGTTGACTTCGTTGAAAATATAAAATCCCTGCAAGTCCCTACTACAGAAATAATAAGGCTTCTATTTTATTCGTATTAGACAGAAACAAGTGTCAGGACATATGGTGCCATATGCTATAAAAATTCACAAAATAACTGTGTTATCTTCCTGTATATTATCTTTTAAAGTTTATGACACCTGCAGAAAGCATCCCTCTGTTAATGAGGAGGCAGGGAGTGAAAAGTTCAGTTACTGTTTAGCTGCCTACACGTCTTTCAGATTATATATTTTGAAATGTTCAGCTCACATAAATTCACATTCTCCCTTAACCTGCCTGTTTGTTACCTCACCTGTGAGTTGCTGCGTCTGCCTGATTTTTTTTTTTTTGATAGCTGTAGGAATGTTGTATATTTCCAAACAAACTTCCTGGGGCAGTTGGGCATGTCTTTGCTGTCACAAAGCAAAAAATGATTTGTCAAAAGATGCAGTTGTACCCAAACATCAGGAAGAATATCTAAGGCCATCGTCATTTAGTTGCAGTTGGTTTACTGCTGTCGTAATCTGTTATCGCTCACTAGTGTTACTGGCTGCTTAGCATAAACAGAGAATTGGGTATGTACACACTGCTAAACTGTTACGGGGCGAGACAAAGCAGGTTGACTTAATCTTGTATTGCTTTCTAGGACAGTTTAAATGGATCATTCGGTTAGATATGGTTATGTATGCATTGAACAACACAAGGTGATAAAGTCGTTTTCCCCTTTAAAGTGCAAAGGAAATTAGAAAGGTTTAGCACATCCATCTATTATATTACTGTACCAGGGCTTCTGTAGCAATATGCAGAACCCCTTGTAGGATTGATGATACACTTACATGTTTGATCTGTCCCACTTGTCTTTACTGAAGGAGGTGATTCTGTGAACTGAGATCATCACAACTTAACCTTATGTTTAGTTAGATTTGTGCACCTTTTCAGAATGTGTTCTTTTCCAGTTCCTGTTACAGCAGAAGGCAAATTTACTGGATTTAAATAGGAATAATACCTACTCTGTAAGACTGCATACAGCCAATGTATACTTGACGTGCATTCTTAAATTTTTAGATGAAGCCAAGACTTATTTATTGAGACAGACTCGTAAAAGAAAAAAAACCAGTTCCTGAGAGCTGAGAGAAGAGACATTCAGCTAGAACACTCTCCTCCTCCCTCTTTTCCGCACTCAGTGATATTCATTATCTTAATGTTGTATTTCTATTATCAGGCTTCTCCTGAAAGATCAACACGAACACAGCAGAAGGAGTTTCAGACATACGTTTTGGATGGAGTGATGGACCACTTACTTGCAGCTGATGTTTTATTGGGTAATATAGCAAAGTTTAATTATCAGTCTATGGATTTGAGAAAAAGGTTTTGATTATTTAACTTTTTTTTATTCATGTTCCGTGACTGTCTTTTATGTCTTTTTCTGTTTTTTCCCCTGCCCTTTCCTTTCCTTGGTGTAATGGTGTAAATGGTGTTGCTGTGCTTGCATGTTCCCTCACTATGTTGATTGTGCCGAAGCTGTAAAATAGTTTATTCAAAAGAACTGTATGGCATGAATCTTTTGGGTATATAAGCCAGACAAATTGCAGTCACATCAAAAAGACCTGAAACTGAATCTTGCATCATCTCTCTTGTCCTTCTTGTCTTAGTAGATGAACTGGAACTACAGTCCATTTATCACGGGTGGGACATCCATTTGTAAAAGTTTGCTTTGTTTCCATTTCCTTTTACTGTAATTTTATTATGAATGCAGCACCCCAGAAAAAGCCTCTGTGATTAGCACTCCATTGATCCAGTTAATAAATGGACAGGAAGAGAATTAGAAGCTTGTAACCTGGATGTCAGTAGGGTAGGCTGTCCCACCAGAGCATGGATTTAGATGATTGTGAAGGTGGCCTGTAGGAATATCACTGCTACAGTGCCCAATCTTATTTCATGGTGGCCTGCTGGACTTCCCAGGAGCTCTCAGTCTGCTCTGTCTCCATCCTAAATGTCATTGGATGGCATGCATTTCTGTTCAAAAGTGCTTGTAAGGCTCCCCCTTTCTTGCCACAGCAACAATTTGGTTTTCTGTGGGTGCAGTGCATTTATAAAATAAATCCAGAATCACGTTACATGAAGCTTTGGGTCAGGTTCTTCAAAGAGTCTCCTGCCCTTAGAAGTACATCTGTGCAGCTCAGGAGCAGGACTTTAGTTTCCCCAGTCATGTGTTCTTCGAGGTTTTGCCAGCTTCCTCCACATGTGATACCATCAGTTGGCTTACGTGCAGATGAGGCAACAAGTGAATAAGTGTAGGTGAACTTCCAACAAAATCAACACCACTGATCGTTTGAGGTTTTTGTTTGGTTGTTGTTTGGGGGTTTTGGGTGTTTTTATGGAAGCACTTGCACTTTTCAAGCTTCTCTTAATATAGCTGGACTGACATTTATGTATGTGCAGACATATGCAGCTGATGCCTATTGACTTAGTTTTATTGAGTGAGCACCATGAGGGAGAAGTGATGCCAGCTGATACCACTTGTCATCTCAAGGTGTTTTACAAGGTTCTTTTATTTTTGAAAGAGCAGAAGTATAATTTAAAAAAGCTACAGGTGGTTCTGCACACATGGAGCTCCAGTTGAAAAGGAGGACCAGAGATAAATATGATGCCTCAGGATCATAGGAGTACTGTTTCTTCTAGACTCTTCCTGCCCCAGCCCCCACTTTCTTAGTCTTTGTCACTGTTGATTTCAAATGTTTGCTTACCATCAAAGATCCTTGTAGGAAAGCTGTGAGTGAGGTTTTAGCTTTTTCTCTGACTGAGTCTTCTTCTGATTTACAGAATTCTAGAAAGCACAGACTAAGGTGAATGTATTTATGCAGATGTGGGGTTTTGATAAATGCAGAAAACTTTGGGTTTTTTCGTTACCTAGGTGAAGATGCATCTCTGCCTATAACGAGTGGAGGAAGCTACCAAGTGCTGGTGAACAATGTGTTTTATTTTACACAGCGTGTGGTAGATAAGCTTTGGCAGGGCATGTTCAACAAAGAATCCAAACTTCTTGTGGAATTCATAATCCAGCTCATTGCTCAGGTAACAGTGTTCTTCTATTAGCCTGCTTGCAGAAACATTTTTGCGGGTTACGTTAAAGCCCATCAAATGATGTCACTACGTAACCCATTAGTGACACAGGTCAGCACAGCAGCATGCTTTTGTTCCCCAGGTTTTCTCTCTCTTTACTGAGCTTTCCTAGCACATCTTGTCAGTGTGGAGTGCTTTAATATGGGGCAGTGGAGTAGAAACTGCTTTCACATGATACTATTTATTTTATTTTATTTTGTTATTTATTTTTTTTTTTTTAGAAATTCCCCCAGATAAACAACAAAATTTACCTCACATAAATTTTGGGAAGCTTCCTAGATTTACCTTGACATTTTTGGGAAGCTTCCTCGTGCACTTTTATTGGAGATTATTAGAAGACTCTTATTGTTAAAAATCAGCAGTATCTTTATAGATGTTAAAATTCTAAGTGTATCATCATTAATTAATGTCATTTTAGTCCTTGAAATTCATGGAATTGTTGACACTTTTAGTAAAATACGGATTTTGAAAAATGAGCATGGGTCAATTCAGGGGAAGATTGTGTGCCAGTAAATTGATTTTCTGCTACTGTCTGATCATGGTTTTTTACTTCACATCAGTCAAAAAGAAGATCTCAGGGACTATCACTGGATGCTATTTATCACTGCCTGAACAGGACCATCTTGTATCAGTTCTCAAGGGCACACAAAACTGTTCCTCAGCAAGTGGCTCTCCTTGATTCCCTAAGGGTCCTTACTGTGAACAGAAACTTAATTTTGGGACCTGGAAATCATGATCAAGAGTTCATCAGCTGCCTAGCTCACTGCTTGATTAATCTGCATGTGGGAAGGTAAGTATCTTAGACAGAAGGTCATTCCAGAACCAGGGCTGTGAAGTATTAAAATGACCTGTTCTCTCTAAGCAGTGACACTCACCTTGTAAGTCAGCAAATTCTGCATAACTGTTTATAATTTTCCAGCCAGTGAGATGCAAGCAAGCTTAAATGATTCATTTTGAAAAAGAATTATGTTTGAAGAGCCCAGGTATAGAGAACATTGTAACCTACTTTTACAGAGGTATTTTAAAATACTGTCACAAGTGCTTACCTAACCATTTTGTTGTTATGCTTTGATAATTTGAAGTGTTTTCAAGGTAGAAAGAAACACTCGTGCTAAGTAATTAATATTTGAAGGTACCTGTCACTAGATTTATTGTCTATTGAATCATTTCATACAAATTCCATATCTTAGTACTTGGCTATATAACACTGGAGTAAGTCCAGTCGGGCTTTAAATCAGATGCCCATGACAAATGCTGTAGGCACCCATTTTCCTGCATTGCTGCAAATGCCTGCCTGGCATTTCATTTTCTCTTTCCAAAAAGTTGTACAACTTGTGTTTCATCCAAAGACACTTGGGAAGCAGCAGCAGCAGAAACCCTAATGTTTTCCATTTGTGGCCTCATCTGTTTTGCATTTCTTCAAATATTGCTATATTCCTCTAGTGACGTCAGTGTCCATGGCATGTCATTTTTCATAAACCTTCAGTGCAGCTTGTGACTGCAGATGATCAGAACCTAAGTGGACAGAAATGAAGATACGTTGCTGTAGTAGCACATATTAATCTTTGTGATACTGTCACAGGGAACCAAATGCTTTAGCTTGTTGGTTGTTTTTTTTTCTAGTCGTTAATTCATTGTGTATTTGTAGCAACGTCGATGGGTTTGGATTGGAAGCAGAAGCCAGGATGACAACTTGGCACATTATGATTCCCTCTGATATAGAACCAGATGGAGTCTACAATCAAGATGTCAGCGAAGGTAATCAGAGAGTGGCAAAGCCACAGATGTCTCCTAATGCCACTTCTGTATTGTCATCACTAATCTTCTACCCCAGTTACTATTAGGGCTCTGTGTGTGTGTGTGTGTATAAAAATACCTAAAAAATAGATGGAAAAAACACTTAGAAATGCCAAGACAGACATATCCAGGGTAAGTTACTGTTTTGTTAAAATAGCAAGAGCTCTTCATTGTATTCTGAACACATACTAGAATTATAAATACTGCTTTATATGCACTGAGTTAAATGCAGTAGGAATGGTTCATTTTAAGTGTGCACCATAGTTTTGTATCAGCTGGATCTTACATGAGCATAGGTAAGAACTCATTGGTATAGGCTCTAAAATTATTATTTAGTGACAACCTCAGGATCTCTCACTCAAAGGAAATTTATGAACTAGCTGTGGAATAAAGGATTCAGTGATGATTTTTTTTTTTCTTACAATATATGCAATACTTATTCCAGTTGTGTACTTTATGCACACAATCATATGTAAAAATATTAAAGCATAATGTATATGTAGAATTATGTATGTGTTTATAGCCATACTTCTGTAAGATTTTTTGAATCTTACATCATTAATAAATGGATGCGGAAGAAGAATCACAACTAATCAGAGGTGGTGTTTCAGATTCACAGAGGAAAAAATAGCCAAAATTAACTATTAGATACTTTCTGATAGGATATAAATGGCAAAAAAAGACAGTCTGGCCAGAGGCATTTCACAAGTTGTGCAGGAGTGGAAGATCCTGGAGTGTAACTGCAGAAGTTATTTAGTTCACTACTGTAAAAATACCAATTCTGTAAGCACTGTAGAGAGCTTGCTGTTTGTGATCTTGTACCTATACAGGTCGCCAGCTTCTTTTAAAAGCCATAAACAGAGTGTGGACAGAGCTGATCCATAGTAAAAAACAGGTTTTAGAGGAAGTTTTCAAAGTGACGCTACCTGTCAACGATCGTGGCCAAGTGGATATAACTGTTGCAAGACCTTTCATTGAGGAAGCAAGTTTAAAGTGTTGGCAAAATCATTTGGGTGAGTGTAACTGAGGATTTATCTGTCCTGAATGATAGATTTCCCTGAAGTGAACCGTATGCACTGGACATTTTAATATAGGCTTAGCTTTTGGGCAGCAGTAAGTACTTCAAACTGTCACTGTTTAACATGTCTCATTTAGAAACTGTACCATCTATAGGATATACTTACACTCCACTGCACACAGGGCCTTTATCCTGCTTTTCTAAGTCGGACACACGATGCTCCAAAGACCTTATGGGTAAGATTGCTCAGCTTTGGCTGCTCAGTAGCTTTCGTATGTGGATTACTGTTCCCTTTTGGATATCCTCCGTCATCTGCAGACAAGTAAAATGACTCTTCCCATAGACTAGGCTATGGTGGACCTGCTTGAAAATCTGCAGCTAGGCTTGTGTTTCACTGAATCCTTCCAGCCATTGAGCAAATAGATGTATCGGGTTTTCTGGGCAATTCTTCTGGCATTGTGCTCCCTTATCTCTTTGGCTCTGTAACTAACCTGACGCTTCAGTAGTTTAGAGGGGAGGTAAAAAAGCAAACAAAACCAGAGACCTGAAAGGCCAGATCTTGCTGGTTTAAAAACCAAAACAAACTTGAAACACTCTCTAACTGGACTGGCAACTGTTGGACTACTTTGGCCTGCTGTAATTTCCATCTGAATATCTGAATTCGGCATTTCTGGGCTTGTAGTACCTTGTCCCTGTAGTCTAGAGAGAATTAAGTGTCTCTGGCTGAAGTTACACCACATCTAGGGTCTGCTGTGGTATGTTCCAGGTTCCTACTCCAAAGCTGTAGTTACAGCTAAGCAGTGACTGTCCTCACTTCAGGTTTTGGCTTCCACAGAAGCTGCAGTTCTGTGCTAAAGATGCTAAATAGCATATTGTAGATTACAGTGATGGGGTCATTTAGCTCCTTCCCATGACCACTTGGATTGGGGTGACCTGTGTTGCCATTCTCAGGAGTGGATGTGCCAGGCAGGGAGGGGGACCCCTCGTGATCAGGTCTGGGTGCAGCCTGCAAACTCTCAGTCTGGTGATACAATTGGAAATGTGTGATTGAGCAGTCTTTCTCCAGCAGCAGTGATACTGTGACTTCTTGGCTGGGAAGTCTCTTCAGCATAGGAAGCAGCTTTGCAGGAAAAGGACCTGGGAATCCAGGTGGACAACAAGTTAAGCGCAAGTTAGCTCTGTGCAAAGAAGGCCAGCTATTGCTGGACTAAATTAGCGAGAGTTTAGACAGCAGGTAATAAAATTCCATAGATGTGATTCCTTTGATTACACAGCTCTAAAGTAATTGAGCTTAACCTGGATGTACAGAAAGCATTTTTCAAAGCTTGGAATACTTGTTTTTGTGGTCTCTGTATTTCTGGATATGTAGATGTGTTATCCCTGGCTGATACTTGCTCATGTTTCCAGTATCTCCCTTACAGTCAGTATATATGCAGAAATGTTTTGAATAGAGTGAAAGATCTTAGGAGAAATTATTGCTATAAGAAAGTAGTGGTGGTTTTAAAAGAAGAAGAAAGCTGAGAGGTGGAGGTAATTAAAGAAACAGTGAGAAATGTGAGCATGTACTTTCTAAATCAAAGGTAACTGACATACAGGGCAGTCCATTAGCTGAATATCGGGAGAACGTTAAACTCTTAAGAGAGTTGGACTAAGCTGTGATTTTTTTATTTATTTTTAACCTTCCATTTTAGAGTAAGCATACCAGTCTTGTTGGACTGGACTATCAACTGGGATGGCTGTACGTGCACAAAAAGGTGCGGTAGCCTCTCTGTTCAACATGGCATATTTTGCTTCCAGATTGGTTAGTGGGGTCGTGTTGTAGCTCCTTTTTGGGTAGAGGTATGGGCTCAGCTGCATTTTTTTCGCTCGTGTCTACTGTTTATGACATAAATTATATAAATTTTGTTATCTTTGTAACTGTTTTGAGAAAAAAATATTTCTCCAGACGCTGTCTCCCTTCTTTGGAACGCCCATTTGTTCTTTAAGTGATGTAAATCAACAAAAATGAAGTTTGCAGGGGTAGAGGGGAGGCTAGGTGATGGTTTTGTTATACATAGCTGTTTTCATCTCTTCAAACAAGGACAGAATTTATAGCTCATGGACCCTCATCTTGATAATCCATCAAAGGAGTAATGAATCTGTTGTGCTTCATTTCAAAATGCAAGCAATTCCCAGATTTCACCTGCAGATCTTTCCTCATACAAGTCGTGAATGTTTGACATGAATGTGAGGGCTGCTGGGCACTCTAAAAACAAATAAATAACTACACAAAACCCCCAAACAACCACCCCACCCACGCAATTCCTCTAATTCTCCAAACATCTACCTTTTTAAAGCGGCAGAAAAGGTTATTCTATTAAAAGTATATATGTGTATATAATGGAGGGAGTTAAAAAAAAAAACAAACCCTAAAAAATGCTCCCAACACTTTCTCTTTGTTTTTCAGCTCATGAGAAGAAATGCATCAGTAGAGGAGAGGCTTTGGTTCCAACCACACAGTCCAAACTTTCACGAGTTAGCAGTGGGTTTGGTCTCTCTAAATTAACTGGTTCGAGGAGAAACCGCAAGGAGAGCGGGCTCCATAAACACAACCTCTCTACACAGGTAATTTCTGTCGATTAATAACACGCAGGCTAAAATCCAGCAAGGTATGTTCAGGGTTTATGGTAAATATCCCAGTGTAAGGAATCCTGTGGAGTGCTTGGTTTTCTTTCCCCTTTTGGAATAGCCAGGCTGGGCATCTTGCTTGTGTGAGTCCTAATCTAGTAGATGCAGCTGCGTATTTGTAACATTAAGCATTAAACTCTTCAATGGTGGTGAGAGGGCTCAGTTGCTTTATTGCTTTGCTAGTCTGGGTCTTAAATTCCGTTTGCAATACTGCTCTGAAATGGAAGCTGTGAGATAGATGCTTGTCTTTTTTCTATTCTGCCCCCAAGTTTATGTGGTTTAGGAAGATCCCTATATAAGCACGTATGTATCATAACTAAACAAATGCTGCTTTGCACTGTTTTTATTGTACTACAGAGAAGAATTCAGCAAAACCATCTGTGATAGTAGAACTGGACGCGCACTTTACAAACCTGCTTGCTTAATTAAAAAAAAGGTTAGACCAGAATAGCACTGCAATGATGCTCTCAGTAGGACAGTACCTGGTGGGTCATTGCAGGGAGTCAGTATCAAGTATTTGAGGCACTGAAAACAAAGGAAAGAGAGGAGTCTGAAAGTTTTGGAGGATTAATTTCTTACTACTGTATTTAGCACTTGAAACACTGGGGACATGTTGTGTCAAGGAGGGCAGGTGTATTCCTGCTACAAGGAAATGTGTAGCTCCTGTTGATTTAATCAGGAGTTTGTCCCCTGTGAAAAAAAAATAATAATGTTGCCAGTTCTCTTTCTGATCTGAAAACTAATTTGGTATCTTTGATAAAATAAAGAATTCTCATTGCTCTCAGTCCTTTTCCTGGTGAGCAGGCATACACACTAAAACAAACAGTAAGAAACTCACAAACTGAGCTGACAGGAGCGGTTGCTGGCTGTATCAGTAGAGGGGGCAATAACTAAAAACAGAGATACTGTAGCACAGAGTTGAGGATTTCCGACAAACTAGGCAGCATCCATAAAATATTGCTTAAAAGGAAATAGGCAAAAGTAGTAATATTTGTCAGTGCCAATCTTTGGCGGTTTGGGAATGTTCTGAATGTTAGTTAAAATATTTTTCAAATGATTGCCAGTTTCTTTTAAAGGATATTTCTATATATGCATTTACTGCCTTTAAAAATAAAACAAGAAGAAAATAGCAAAAAACCCCAAAACCTTAAATACCATTGCATGCAGTAGTTTGAAATTCATCATCTAAGTAATTGATTTCTTAGAAAAAAATATCCATTGTGAGCACAGTTAGCAAGGTGATGTATTCATAGGCTTTTCATTCAAACAAAATCTTTTATAAAGTGTCATTCTGTCTGTCCTCTTACCTTTGTATTAGGAGATTTCCCAGTGGATGTTTACTCACATTGCAGTGGTTCGGGACCTGGTTGATATGCAGTATAAGGAATACCAGGAGGTATGGTTCAATGATTTAATTACACGACACTGATATTTTGACCTGTTAGGTATACCAGTCCCGTTTCTCAATATGGGGCTTGTAAAATATTAGATTGTCATTGGTGAAATGCTTGAATGTGTAGATACATTTTGGTTGTGGATATGAAAACTCTTCTAGCAATATTACATGTTAAATCTTAATTTTTTTCCAAGAAGCTTAGGTAGTCTTTCCTTAGAAGTGTGTTTTTTTAAAAAAAAGAGATTTGAAATATGCTAAAATATGCTGTCTTTCTAAAACATCATACAAAAACCTAAGAGAAGATGTGGAGAAGCATTGTGTACAAACTCTACTTCTATAGTAACACAAAGAAAATTTTATGATACCTTTCCCAAATCATGCAGAAATAAAAAGTGGCTGATCTGTGCCTTCCAGAATGAAATCATTGCACCCTGCGGTTTCTTCCAAACATTCCCAAAGACCTTTGGTTCAAACTAGTTGCTGAGCTACATGCTATAAATCTTGAGAAATCAGCTTCCAAGAGATGCAGATCATTGAAAGTGATTAGTTAAAAAAAAACACCCGCCAAACTTTACTTCGTTTAATTTCTCTCTCCAGTGTAAATACAGCCAGGGAAAGCCCCCAACAGAATTTTTGTTTTCATTCTTAAAATCCTTTTTCAAAATCAGTGGATTAGTGTTAAATTTCTTTCATATTTTCCATTTAGAAATATGTTTAATTAATGATACAAATCAAAAGCAAAACTTTCACCTTTTTTTTACTCCCCATTTTTTGTTGAGAAGATTACAATATGAAGCCTGCTTTCACGGTAACCAACACTGGAAATCTTATTAAGGTGTACTAGAAAATGCTACTAGAATTATGAATTATCTCACTTCTTTCTGTACTGTAGTAAAAATGTCTCTGTTCATATCAGAGACAGGTTTAAAAGCATCACTCCTGATGCATATACAAATGTCTTTGTATTCAGCGTCAGCAGAATGCGTTAAAATACGTGACAGAAGAGTGGTCTCAAATTGAATATGAGTTACTCCGAGAGAGAGGTTTGTGGGGTCCCCCCATTGGCTCCCATCTTGACAAGTGGATGTTGGAGATGACTGAGGGTCCCTGCAGAATGAGGAAAAAGATGGTGCGAAATGACATGTTTTATATTCAATATCCCTACATGCCTGAAGCCGAGCAAGAAACAAACTTGCTGGTAAGTAGTCAAGATTTTGGGATGAGTAATTTTATGCCCTGTTGTAAAATCCATATTTTTTTAATAAGTTTTTCTTAAGAAACTTACCTTACTCTGTTGGTATTACCTGGTATTTTGTCTGTATGTCCTGAATTGTTGATAAGGTCCAGTTGTTCCTCATAGTATATTTAGGGAAGGGACGGCATCTCTCAGCTGAAAACTAAGTGAACCAGAAGACTAACAATTGCAGCATCAGATGAGGTGTGGTTGCATCAGCTAAGTGATCATGCCACTGAACAGCAGAGGCATCTTCACAAGCCCCTGGAGGCTGACAAGTACCATAACTGTGGGAGGTTTCAGCCTGAGTTCTTGGCCTTATGCTAGATAACATGGTAAAAGTGATCTAAAAAAAAAAAAAAAAAAAAAAAAAAGAAAAGAAAGAAGAAACCAGACAGGCTATGGGCCTTGGTTTGGGTGCATTTCTGAAATTAAATGTGCTTTCACAGCCCATGAATGTGAACGTGGGCTGTGTAGCCATTGCTACAAAGCAGTGGCCTTTGGAAGCTTGGCAGTTAGTTCCTGTTAGTTTTGGAACACCATTTTTATGATATGGAGCAGTCTTTATTGTGTCCCTTTAGGCATGCATATATGCATGCAGAGTTTTTTTCCTTGAATTAAGCTTAAGTGTCAAAGTACTTAAAGCAAGCAAACAAAAATTAGCATTCAACCATTTTTAAACCATTAGGTGTATTTGTCTGCTTGCAGTCTGACACACACTAGCTGTAGTGACAGTCTAATTCACCCAGAGTGGAGAACATGCCATCATACGTTCTTCTCAAAAGTGTTCTTTTTCTGATGCTTATATAATTGATGCCCTGTTTTCAGTCTGACTTCTCAAGCAGACTTCCTGAGACATCTGATGATACCATTCCTCAAAAGGTAAAGAAACAAGTACACTGACTGAAAGAATGTAAAATAAATACAACTTTTTTTCCTCCTGCATGTTAGGCAACCTTAACAAGGCTTCTACGTTTGGCTTTCGACTTGCTCTTTCAGTAAATATTTCCAGGCCTAAAGGTTTTTTCAAGTAATCACATTAAAAGATGTTACTGTGCTATCCTCAACCTTCACTTAATAAAACTTTCTGTAGATCTTGCCTTCTTTGCTGCACACTAACAGGCTGTGTTGGGCTGTGCTATCACTGTTCTCACTGTGTGAAGTGTTGTGGCTTTGGGATTTCAACTAATGGTCAGTGGAACATGTTTAGTAATGGGCAGCACGATGACTGGGAAGCACTTACTGGGAAAATAAGTGTTTCTTTCTAAGAGAGGATCTGGTAAGCAGTTCTCCCTTTTAGCCGTAATGGGCTGTAACAGGCCTACTACTTAGAGCCCAGGTTAATTTTGTCTTAGCTGACTCTTCTCCTCCTTTTTACTATTAATAAAATACACACATTTGTTTAAAAAAGATGAATCCTGCCTTGAAAACAACAGACTCGTTTGGAAGTGGCTGCTGTGCAAGCATTTCAGTATTGTGCTGCTTCTGCTAATTACATTCACAGTCTTGCCCATCACTAAGTACAATGTGTAATGTGCGTGCACTCATTTTGAGTTACATTCAACAGACTAACAGATATATATGAAAGTAATCCTATTATACAGAGTATCTAATAGAAATTGTTACTGTTTTCCTTTCTTCATGCTAGCAGTGCTAGTTAGGATTTCTCTTTGTAGGTTATTTGTAAGTTTTTTCCACAGAGGTTTTAAGCATCATCTGGGTGGCATTTTTGTGGTGATGAGTGAAGACTTAATTGAACATAAGTAAACAAATTAGATCAGTACCTTAAATTTCTGGGGGCAGCCAATTTGACCTGAAACAATAAATCTCTGTGTTGCTGATCTTAATCTCTTTATCATCCCAAGCATCCACTTGTAAGAAAACTAAGCTTGATTTTTTTGGGGGTCATTTACTTTCCCACTATACTATCATACAGATGAACGCCAAAAAAAGGTAAAAAAATCACATTTTATATATTTCCAGTTATTACTGCAAAAGTGGACAAGGAAAAATCTTGACGGAAATAGCAATGATATTCTGCAATTTACATAATGTAAAGCATTTAACTGGATTAATAATAATAATAATTTGTAATTATCCCAATCTAATTTTGAAATTCATGGGAAATAATGCTACAAAACACACAAAAAACCACTATTTGTGGTGGAGAACTGAACACATTGACAAAGCTTTCTAAAGTTTGAGTGTGATGTTAAATAGTAGTCAGAGAGGAAAGTTTTCAGCTGTAGTATAAAATCCATGGGGTTTTCATCCATCCATACACATCAGTGTGTTTTAATTTTGGAAAGGGTCTTTAATACCTCTTTGATTTTCACCTGTATCTCCTGTGATCATTCAGATATATTTATTGTCCTCATTTAGTTTTCTATTTTGAATGTTATCTCCATAATCAAGGGAGGAACGTAAGAATTAGCTTATGGTAAGGGATGGAATGGACAAAGGAGAGAAAAAAACCACCAACCAACTACCAAAGAACTCACAAAAACCCCTCAACAAAACCAACCCCAAAAAAACCAAAATACACAAACCCCCCAAACTAAAAAACCGCCACACCACCAGGGTATCATAATCCATTCTCACCCAAAGGTACAAATGGTGCTCAAGGAATTACTTTGTTTAAATGGATACTTCTGTGCTGGTCTCCTGCCCACAAACTGTCAGAATCTTTACTAAAAAAAGAAGTGACTGAATTAGTGAAGACTTTCTGAACCTTGAAGCTGGTCCCTGGCTGCTTTTAGTTCATACCAACTTCCACACATCTGTATCATTCCCTGAAGCGATTTTTTTTTTCAAACTGTTGCCCAGCAAAGAAATCAGCTGGCTAATGAATAAGCTATGTGTGTTGTAGGGAGTTATGAAAGTTGATAAAATGGCCATCTGATCTATCAATCTTAAGCACAAGTATCCTGGCCTTTTGTGACAGTTCATAACATACTGGCCACGCTTCTGATTTTCCAGGTTTAGGTTTGTCTGCAGGCTTTTCTGCAAACCCCTTATTACTTGAGTGGGTGAATAGCTCCCTTGCAAATAGCTGACGGATTAGATCTGCTGATGAGTGTCTGTTTCTGTATGTGTTGGTGTGTGACTGAGCACGCATAAAACACTTGATGGGCATGCACTGTGCTGCACACAGTATTCCTGAAACACGTTCACTGAAGTGACTGAGGAGCTGACTGACCAAGCATTTTCTTCAATTATTTCTAAGAAACCTGCTCGTTACCGAAGAGCTGTAAGTTATGACAGTAAGGAGTACTATATGCGCCTGGCTTCTGGAAACCCTGCAGTATTTCAGGATGCTATAGAAGAGAATACAGTGGGTGAAACCACTCAGCAGGAGCCAGAACATGGGGAGGACACTATTGCAAGAGTCAAAGGTTAGATTGTTTTGTTCAGAACTGTTTTCTTTAAATTTATCTGCATTTATATCTTTTCATTCATTTGCATTAAGATAAGCATAAGGGTCCTGTAGGACTTTTGTTTTTCTGTCTTAGCATTGGATCAGTAATTTCAAAGTTAAGTAGGTTTTTGCGAAGTGAATTTTTTTGTGTCAGGTTTTTATTTATCTATCTCTGTTATTCCCCAGGCCTGGTAAAACCCCCCCTGAAACGGTCTCGCTCTGCTCCTGATGGAGGAGATGATGAGAACCAGGACCAATCACAGGATCAAATTGTTGAGGGGAGTTCAATTGATGAAGAGGAGAAGACTGACAATACAACTTTGCTTCGACTTCTCGAAGAAGGAGAGAAGGTACCGTGTACTTTTGAACACACCAAGCACTTACTGTATTGAAATTCCTGCATTACATACTGCAAGCATTAATAAATGTCCTAAATACCTTCCCTGATCTACAGCTGAATTTGTTTAGTATTTCGTCAGCTTCTTCCTTGAAATCAGGTGTGTGCTCTGGTTCAAAGAGATCCTGGGCCAAAACTCCTGTACTGGAAACATTCTTTTTCTTTCCTTCAGCCTGCTAGGGAAAAAAGAACCTGTCCTGAAATGAAAGCTACATGCTACATGCTTGGATTATTACCCTGTTGGCTTAATGAGTCCAGACAGAAAACATATGTTGCAAATATAAATGTTGAACTTGGCAGACTGTCTGTAATTAATTGTTCCCTTCACTGGAATGAAGAACCTTGATAAGTAGTAGTTTATTCCCAAGAAGAGTGTTGAATGACCGTGCTGTGTATTTGGTATTTCAGACTTTGTCTGTCTGAAGTATACCAGTAAATACATTTGTCATCATAATCAAGTGGACTACAGGTTCTAAACTATGCTCAAAAAGCATGGTGTGAGTGGATAACTTGGTAAATACATAAATCTTTCTCGTACAGAGGAGGCTTTATTTAACTCCCTTCCCAAACTGCTGTATCACAAGTGTTGGGTATATCTCTGATTAAGGGGGAAAACAGCAGAATTTTTGCCATATCTACAAGGGATAACAGTAGTGTCTGGGGCTTGTTCTAACAAAGCAATGATCTAAGCTTGTTAACCTGCTTTTTGCTCAGAGTCTGCTTTTCGTTACAGATTCAGCACATGTACCGCTGTGCTCGGGTCCAGGGCCTGGACACCAGTGAAGGGCTGCTGCTCTTTGGGAAAGAGCACTTCTATGTCATTGATGGATTTACCATGACAGCCACCAGAGAAATACGGGATATTGAGACACTGCCTCCAAAGTGAGTAGATTAGTGGTGAGATTCCTCAATTCTTGATAGCTGAACAAGAAGTATTTAATAAGATTTTTGAGGAGTCAACTCCAAAACAATGTCAGATTCAGAAAGAACTCAGGAGTAGTTTCCTCTGTGCTCACAAATTGCTCAGTGTAGTATGGTATATTGTGAAAATCAGCTGTTTCTGTAACTGGACTCTCATATGAATTAAGAGAATTTTCTAATTTATCATCTTTTTATCACTTCTCTCTCCCTGTTTATGCTCACTTGCAGGATGCACGAGCCAATTATACCTAGGGGAGCAAGGCAAGGTCCAAGTCAACTTAAAAGAACATGCAGCATTTTTGCATATGAAGATATCAAGGAAGTACATAAAAGGAGATACCTTTTGCAGGTAACACGGGCACTGTTTTTGGATTGAGGAGCCTATTCTGGAATTTTTTTATAATGTCATTTTTAAAAAGTAAAATAAATACGTGACTGATCAGTATTTGGAAAGTGAAGCTATTACCTGTGTTTCACTATTTGGAAAGTGAAGTTATTGCCTGTCTTTAGGTGCTGAAATTGGGTATCTTTGTTGGAACATTTGGCTTACTATGGTGTAGTTCTGTTTGCCTGTATTAGTGAATTTTAGTGTACCAAAAATAAAACATCTGGCTGTGCTGAGCAAAGTCTGCTTCACCGTAATGTGGTGTCATATATATATGTGTATATGTACAGTATAACTACACTAGTCTGTGCCTGACCTTCAGAGGTGATGAGCAAATGTGTTAGTGTTGACATGGGTTTGTCCTCTGTTTTCAGCCAATTGCAATTGAAGTTTTCTCAGGAGATGGACGGAACTATCTTCTAGCTTTCCAGAAAGGGGTTAGAAACAAAGTTTATCAAAGGTATTGTAAAATAAGGTAGAACATTTTAATCCAAATATTTCCAAATGTCTGTGTGGAGCCATATTTGAGCCTTACAGTGACCTAACAACCAGAAGCAGATTGCAAGAGTGATGGGTGTTAGGCCGTGGATAACCCTGATAGTAACTTGATGCTGTGCAAAAGAACCACTAGGAAGCACTAATGCCTGTGTGTGAAACTTGTGATATGCATTCAGTGACAAAAGGGTCATTCCAATTTTGCTGAAGATGTTATGTAGCTGCTCAAAACGAAGTCTGTAACTGTACTAAATGCACGCTGTTTCTAGGGAGAAGACATACCAAGGTCAGAAACTCTAATCTTAATCTCTTTTTAACTGCTGATGCAGGTTTTTGGCTGTGGTGCCATCTCTAACTGACAGTTCAGAGTCAGTGTCTGGGCAGAGACCAAACACCAGCGTAGAGCAAGGGTAGGTGATTCTGTTCCTCACAAGCTCTGTAGCTAATCAGTTTCAAATAAATGATGCTCGCATGGAGGTCGGGATTCACTAGAGTACTGCAACCTTGATGTAAAATTGGACATTACCAAAATAACTTAACTAGTGATGTGCTCCAGTTATTTTAAATGTACTAATATCATTAGCAGCATTGGTATATCTTCTTACTAATTAATATATACTATCAGGATTAACATTATTGGTATACAGATACATTCTGAAAGCAATTGGAGTGCCAAAGCCATTAGACATTTTCCTCGTCAGCAGTCTGTTAGATACGTTTGTACTTGCAGTGAACTGTGTAATTAATGTCCATGATTTTAACAGTATGTGTTTAGAAATAAAAAAAGACTTTGATAAAGTAAGAAGGAACAAAGCCCCATTTTTCGAATTGTTAAAATTTACAAGTTTTGAGAATAAAACTTTGGATTGTCTTGTGAAGATGTAACCCAGATCTTACTGCTAAGTCAGAAAATGCAATTCCTTCTTCCCATTAGGTCTGGCTTGCTTAGCACTTTAGTGGGAGAAAAATCTGTTACTCAAAGATGGGAAGTAAGTATGAAAATTTTGGGGATTTTTTTTTTAAATTAAATTCCACGTTTTGTAGTGATATGTAATTAATGAGGGCACATAAGTTGCATCCTCTTAATCAAGCAGGTGGTATATACTACTATAGAAAGTGTATCTCAGTGTTTTAGTTTGTAATATTTCATGATATCATCATCAAATAGGAAATTGTTCTACCATTGAAATTACAAGGCGGGGGGCAACTGTAGTAAAAATAGGATGAGTGTTGTAATATTGAAATAAGTTTTGTATGTTTGGGGAGAGCTTAACACTTTGACAGTCTGACAGTATAGACATTGGATTGTTGTAAAGCGAACACTTTACGGTGCTGTTATCTGTCTTCCTTAAGAGAGGAGAAATCAGTAACTTCCAGTACCTGATGCACTTAAACACTCTGGCGGGCAGATCCTATAATGATCTCATGCAGTACCCTGTCTTTCCCTGGATCCTCGCAGACTATGATTCAGAGGTAAATAAAATACCTTGTCAGCAATCTTTTATATGTTGGGAGTTTTTGCAGATATTATAGCTGGCTCATACTGCCTTGGTAAAACTGAGGCTTGTCTTTATCACCAGTTGTTTGATTTCATCTATTTTGTAATGTTCCTCCTACTTATCCGTGGGTAGGATATTAGAGATTCTCGGCTGTCCCATGCAGGCAGGTCCTTGCCTGCGCTGATTTTACAGCTGTTACTGGACTGTGCACAAGTGAGGGCTGGGATCAGTAGTTTGTTTTAAGACAGTTGCCTGTGTCACAACAGTTCCTGTAAGTCTTTGCATTAGCTTTCTACTGAATGTCCTGAAGGACATTATGCCCACAGAGAAAGCACACTTGTCCAGAAGACTGTGGTAGGGGCTGCTGTGAAATCTGGCCCCATGGTGAAGAATTTACTTTTAAAAACGAAGAAACATCCTGTTAGTGCTTTTGTGGGCAGCTGTTGCTACCAGCCAGACCATAACTTAAAATATTGTTAAGATGGCTGTTGAGTATTCAAGAACAGAATTAGAGGGAATTGTGGAACATGACAAAGACAGCAGGGCAAAAATTATCTGGAGCCCAGATGTGACTTAAAATAAGAAACACTGACTCTCTTAAGTCGGACTGAAGGACTGTTTTAAGCATATCCAACATTGTACCTGCTGCATGTGTAGGAAACAGAGATGACAGCCTTAGAAGGTGTGTGGTGTTAAATATGGTAATCAGCAGTATAGAAAGGGTTTGTTTGGTTTTTGGTTTGGGGTGCTTTTGTTTTTATAAAATTGATGTCTGATTTATTTTTAAAGGAACTGGATCTTACAAATCCCAAGACATTCAGAAACCTTGCCAAGCCCATGGGAGCTCAAACAGAGGACAGGTTAACCCAGTACAAGAAGCGATACAAAGACTGGGAAGATCCCAATGGTAAGTAATGATCCCTCCTGCAGGAAATGCAGAGGGGCTGTGTGCTTGTCGCATGTCAGGAGGGACTCATAGATTTTTATATAATGGATCAAGAGGTCTGGATATGGATATGCAGAACTCTACCATGGTTTTTAGTGACTCTCCAACAAATACTAAGTTAGAGCAAAGGGGCATTGGTTTTCTTGCTGTGGTGTTTGTTTTAAATCCAAATGACCTATTTTGTTTATATGAAAAAATGAAGACAAAACAGTTGCATATTCAGAACAGTTTGACATTGTCTAAAGGCTAGCATGGGCAGGCACATGAAGCACACAACCAGCTGTGTCTACTAAGTGTGAGCACTGCTGCAAGAAAATAAGTTGTACAAAAGCATGGGAATACTTCTGCACTAGCAGTGCTCTAGCTTTTATCATTTCTTATCTTAATGCATTTTTTTTAGCTAAAAAACCCCCACTCAGAATGAGATGCAATTCAGTTACGTATTCTTGATTTTAGAGCTTCCTTATATATTGAATATAAAACTTGTGTGTTTGGCAAGGCAGCTATTACATGATACATTTCTTCTTGTGTACTTTTATTGAAGACACGAGCCTGTTTAACTACTGCCGTGCTGTTCTGTATCAAACAACAGCAGGTGGCAAAGACGTTCATTTCTAGAAATGGATCAGTATGTTCAAGGAGTACTTATGCAGACTTTTGGCCAGGAAATCAAGAAAGTAAAAGCTGTACAAAATCTGTAGCCAACAATTCTGAGACATATTTCTGCCCAAGCTTTTAATTCCACAGTAACCAATAAAGTTATAAATAAAATGTTTCTTCGGCAGAAAAATTAACATAGCTGTGCTGCAACATTTCAGTTAGTTAAAATAAAAAATTACAAACCATTCAGTATTGCTCTGCAGAAGCCCGTTGAATTAGGGCTACTGGACTGCAGCCAAAACTCAAGTGGTGGCTGTGAAAACCCATAAAGCTTTCAGATTCTTGAGAATGAAAATTACAAATTCCAATTTTAAATGTGTCCAAGGTCATGGAGTAATTAAGATGCACCACTAATTAATTCTTTTTTTCAGTTAGTACTAATTCAGTCACCTAACTGTTTTATTTCTTCTATGTTTATGTTTTTTAATCTTGTGCAGGGGAAACTCCAGCTTATCATTATGGGACCCACTATTCATCAGCCATGATAGTGGCTTCCTATCTTGTCCGGATGGAGCCTTTTACTCAGATTTTCCTACGATTACAGGTAAAAATTGCATCATCTCACTTTGTGTTTCTTTCCTGCTGTATATGAGGGACCAAAGTGAAAAATATGGTCAGTCAGCTTTGTTTTCATCAAATATGGTAGAAGAAATACTTCTAGCAGAGTTGTTATTGCCTGGGAGGTTTTTGATGTTTGTTTGTAAGTGATGTAATGGAATTCACACTTTTTTTCCTGTAGCTTGGACGTTTTTCTAAGTGTATGTAGAACAAAATATCAGCAAGCAAAAAACAAAGCAAGTTTTATTGTGAAAAATACTTTGCTCATCATGCTTTATTTTTCTGTTGTTGAAAGAATCATATGCCATTTGTTCAGTTCTGTGCTGGAGGTGTTGAAAGATTGTTATTTTAAACCAATATGTCTATCCAAAGAGCCATTTTAGTACTGAGTGTTAAAATAAACGTTTGCAGAGCCTGGAATTGTTTGCCTGTTTGATGGATAAATGGGTTTTGTAACATTACATGTCAAGTATTTTCCTAGACAGAAGCCATCAGGCAAAAAAAAATGTGGTTCTCTGGAAAAGACCAAACTTTGAAATAGGACTAGGTGACTCTCTTCTTAAAATTCTGTATATCTGTATCTCATTGCTATTTCTGTTTACTATTATTTGCACCAAAAAGTACTGCAGCTGTGTTTAAATCAGTTGTGTTAAAGGAAGAAACATGCTACATTCTATGGTAACTTTATTGGGCAGAGGTTGTTCTGATTTGCCACCTTGGCAAAATCTGCTGTGCTGAGAGATTGATGCTGATGTGCTTCTTGCTGTGTCCTGCAGGGCGGTCACTTTGACCTGGCTGACCGAATGTTTCACAGCGTACGGGAGGCTTGGTATTCAGCGTCAAAGCACAACATGGCAGATGTGAAGGAGCTCATTCCAGAGTTCTTCTACCTCCCTGAGTTCCTGCTCAATTCCAACAATTTTGACCTAGGTAGGCAGAAAGAGCTTGATAGCGTTGCTGCGGGTGTAAGAGAAGTGGCAGACGGTCCAACACGAGAAAAGCATCTTGTAATATGGGCAGAAAAAGGTCTGTTTAACTGCATGAGAAAATTGTGAACGACTTGCACGTTTTGACATGAAAGCATAAGCAGGACTACTTCTGATATTTCCTGATACGACATGTTTATTCAGTATTAGATTTGAAAGTCTGAATGATTCAGAACTCATCTTTTAGTCAGGAAAAGCGTAGCAGGAATTCTTATTTCCTCTGTGATACCTCAGATTTATTTTTTCACATTTATCAGACTTAGGATATTTTCTCAAGCAGTAAGTGTTCATTTTATGCAGTTAATGCGAAGTTTGTTCTGAGAATTGCTGAACAAGACAATGAAATACCCAAAAAGGATTTTTGTTTGGAGTGGTGTGTTTTAGTTGATTTTTTGGGGGGTTTTTTTACCTGTTCGAAATCCACATATAAATCATGTTTTACTTGGGGTATCTCTGGTTTGCATTTTTCTCCACATAACTTGCTACTCCATGATGGTGTTCACCATCTTTTTTGCAAATATTTTTATGCTTTGCAAAATCTGTTTGACAGTCCTCACTTTTATTAAAGTATTCCTAAAGGTTTTGTTGAAATGTTGCAGTTAGCTTTTGTGAGAGTGATTATTCAACAGCAAATTTCATGTCTATTGGCCGTAGGGGATACATGTCCCTTAGGTTGTATGTCACTCTTAACAGTGGCACTAAGCTTCTGTTTTCTGTGAATCTAATAGCAATAATAAAGATTAATCAAGTCATAGGTTTTAATGGGCTCAAATCCTTTTTTCAAAATGTATTGTAAGAGATTCGGAAGCACAACCTGGCAAAAACAAAAGAACGCCCTGCAAAACCTCACCCAATTATATTTCATGCAGAAGGGTATGGCCATTACCTGAAAAATGCTGAGGTAGTGTCCACTCAGCATTGTATCTGATAATTGTGGACTGTGACCATCAGAGTTTAGAAATTCTTCATTGAGCATTTGGAACAACAGTAGGAAAGGTTTCGTTATGAACAACTGTCAAAAACTGTGTGATACTTTTGACTGTGTTATAATCTGTAGCACTCCTGCTCCCCTTTCCCCAGATAAAAGAGACGAAGGTTCAGTCTGGTGAGGGAAGCATGTTTCTGTTGCAGCAATGTTCTTAGTACTTGTGTACCCTATAAAATTGGAAATTCATTGGTGTTTCTCTGAGCTAACAGGAAGTGTGGAACTGTCTCTTGGCAACAAGCAACAAAACAAGAATATAACTGGGAACAACAAATACACTTTTAGTAATCACAACATGTCACTGTTTAATGTTAAGAGTGGGAAAGGGGCTATCAGGACCCAGATCAATGTATGTGGCCAGATCGTGCCCAGGGGAATCACCAATATCCGTGGGTGTGAAGCCTGTTGGGAATGCCAGTTAGCTCTTTGCTGTTAGGATATGAATATTTAGCCTGTACTCTGTGATGTGTAGCCATTCTCATGGGTAAAACAATAATTCTGTTCTTTGGTACAGAATGTTTGTATGGTGAAGAAAATAAATCCTGGGATGAAATACTGTTCCCCACCAAGGCTTCTCAGTGCACTTTGCTGTTACACTGTCTTGCACTGGGATTTATTTTCTTCAAAATATACTCCGTTGACATGCCATTGCTATATACGTGCTAAACAGATGCCAAATACAGGAAATTATGTCCGTTCTTAAATTTGGGCTAGCACATTTATTCCAGTTTTCCTCCTAGAATAAGAACAAGGATATCTAAAAGAGATAAGAGAATTAACCTTGCTGTGCTGATTTTTCTGGGTACAAAATGGACAGCTGCTATGGTAGCAGTTCCCGGTTAGCAGGGTTGGCTGCTTATGTGCAAGCTAAACTAACATAACAAGATTCTGGTTGTGCAGTGGTTGCAGAAAGCTATTTTACTGGCTCTTGTTTTCATTAACTTTCACACACTGCAGTAGTGGGTCTGATTTCCCATGGCAGGGAGAGAAAAGCAGAAATTTACTTAAATAGAAGAATAAAGACAAAATATTGATGTTCCAAGAGCACTTGATGGGGAAACATAAAGGTTGTGAGTACAGACTGTGCATGGTAAAGTTGTGAAGGCTGAGGAGGCATAATCTAATTTATGCTTCTAGCTAGAAAGGTAATGTTTGTTTTGAAGAGCGGATGCTAAAACACTGTCACATCTTCAAGTCTTAGAAAAGAATATTTTAATTCTTCCTCCTGCAAGCATGAGCAACTGAGGCAGAATTTTTCATGTTTTATTGCCTGACATTTAAAAATGACACAGTATTTTAAAGAAAAGACTGAAGTGGCTTGCTTTTCTTAAAGGAAAGGTGTTAGAATTTGATACATTTTAATGCTTTTTTCACCATTGTTGCAGTTCAGTTTCAATGCTTCTCTCCAGTTGTTTTGTTTTCTTTTGTTCTTAATAGGTTGCAAACAAAATGGCACTAAACTTGGTGATGTAATACTACCCCCATGGGCAAAAGGAGATCCTCGTGAATTTATCAGAGTTCATCGGGAGGTAATTTGTAATTTAATAATGGCAATAGAAAACATCAGTTGGGACTTTGCACTGCATATTAATCTAAGCTCGAGTTGTGCAGTTATAGCTACTAGCCCGTCCGTGAATTCGGGGTTGATGGCTAATTGTTGCAAAGGTCTGTAGACCTGGTGTTTCCTCCCCTTCTTTTTTGGCTAGACTTGAAGCAAGGCTTTATCAAAACATAACAAGGATATGTCAAAATATATTCTGCATTTTTCTTTGTGGCAGGTGTAGTAGACTCAGGTGGTGACGGATACAGCTAGTTTTAATGCATGCCCTTTGAATTTCAGGCTCTGGAATGTGACTTTGTGAGTGCACATCTGCATGAGTGGATTGACTTGATCTTTGGCTATAAACAGCAAGGTCCTGCTGCAGTAGAAGCTGTAAATGTCTTTCATCATCTCTTCTATGAGGGGCAAGTGGACATATATAACATCAATGATCCATTAAAAGAGACAGCTACCATAGGATTCATTAATAACTTTGGACAGATACCAAAGCAGGTATACCCATCATATAATTCTTATTTTCCAGATGACAGTCAAACTGAAATGTATCAATATAGAATGGGAAAGTTTTAAGAGTGAAACTACCTGGGAGTGTTTTCTATAAATATTCTTCCAATGATGTGAAATCACTTACGTTTCCATCATAAATGCAACAACAATCAACTTTGGGCTTTCCTTGATAATAGAAATGTCTTCTTTTTTTTTCTTTTTCTTTCCTCTTTCCACCCTTAAAGTAAAGGCAAAGTGAGTTATGGTTCAACTCTAAAAATCAGCATCAAAAACAAAAAAAGTATGTTCCCGCTGCAAAGTCAGAGGGGAGCAGTGAAGGTGCAACTTCAAAGTATTGCCTGGTGCCTAGGTATTTTAAGTTTCCCTGTAATGAAGGAATTTCTATAATAACTTATGATTCCTTTTTTTACACCGGTCTCTTGGCACTCTGTAGGGCTTGCCCACATCTTTTATTTGGAGAACCTGTTGGAAAAAACCTCAAAATTTAAATGAAGAAGACTGAATCTTGTAGGACAGCTATAGTTAAGGATTAATATAGACATGGTTTTGGTGCAGCTTTAAAGTTTATGTTCTCTTTGAGAGGTTGTATTGAAGTATTAAATGCAATATTCAATCTAAAGTTTTACTGTGTGAATTATTAGTTTTTTGGGCAGATGGAGGGTTTCTCTATCTCTCTCTCTCTCTCTCTGTCTTTCTCTCTCTCAGGCATTTCTTTAGGATTTTTTTCCTGTCCAGTGAAACTTTTAGATGTCATTGGTGAATTTTTGCAGTCTAGATCTGGTGGAAACTCACAGATAACCTTCAGCAGTTCACTGGGAACCCAACCCATGTGTGGGAAACTAGACTACAGCAGCACATAACGTTCCAGGACAGCCACAGGACATGTCCTGTGGGGACCCTCTAACAGCTGCCTGTGTCTCATTGCTTGGAAGGAAGGCTAAGAACTGCTCATCTATCCCCTGTGGTTGCTTTTTGCCTTTTTGTTCCTTGCTCTCTCTCAATAATCTAGATATGTAGTGGGTGTAGGGCTTTATCCTCTAACGCAATAATCAATCACTGTGTTGTGATGAGAATCAGACGTAGCTCAACTAAAGCAGGTAAAGACTGGGGCTGAGAGCAGGGCGGTGGAAGAGCATTGCAGCTGATTTTGGACATCTGCCTGAATCTTCAAATGCCTGTTAGGTACAGACCTGTGATGAGATCTACCAGAAACTGCATGATGCTTTGCTAGAGGAAATAGGCAGACTGCAATAAATTTGTGAAACTCAGACCTCCTTCCTTAAGTCATTTGTGGTGGTGAGTGCTTTTGGAGCACGTTTTTATGTAACCTTAGAGTTTTGCTGTGACCCTTTGTGACTTTCCCCAGGGGATCTACGGCAGGCTATCTCAGTGACGTGTCTGCTGTGCACTTTTTTACTTCTTTGTTGCATGGAGATGTAACATGAGGGCTACATCTTCTTTAACCCATCTCTTCCACTGGTAATGCACCTGGTGGTTCTGTTTCCCATGTTAAAAAGTTGTGCTGCAAAACATTTCAAAGCTGGTACTGCATTTGGAAGAGTGCCCTCACAGGCTCTGTGAGGGTCCCAAGATGCCACAGCCTGGAAGGGCAGAGCAGAATTAGTGAGCCAGAGGAGAAGTCACTCAAAGGAGCAAAGAGGGTGGGTTGTTTTCTTGCTGGCATTGGCGTTTTTTGAGATCAGTTGTCCACGTGAACAGTATATAATGTGCCTTCTCCATATTCTCGTAGCCCAGCTAGATGGGAGGCATGTGGTAGCTCAGGGAGAGCTGTGGCACATAGGCCTGTTGTTACCCTTTGTACCCAGAGTGTAGGTGCAAGCAGTAGGAACATGTGTGCATGTTCCTAGCTCAACTGCCTCAGGCTTATGCATGTTTCTTCTGCTTTGGATAGGCAAACGTGTAACATCTCAAGGGGCTGTAAGGAAAATAACTTTGAGCCTTGGAATTTCAGTTTTCCTTTCAGTGCTGTAATAACCTTTCTGCAAAAGAGTAATCAAAATCTTACATACATTCAATGCTTATTAAATGTTACAGTACATAGCACCTACCATCCAAGATGTTTATTATGAATTTATCATGTGATAAGCCATAGCGTGTGTCATTGATGAACATGACTTATTAGAAGTGATGATCACCTTGTTTAACGCTATCTGAGATACCAGGAATGGTCACTGAAGCAGTAAAATTGAAATTCAATCACTCGTAATGAAAAGCTAGGCAGAAGATAATCAGGTTTGAAGATGTGTTTCTTTTATATGGTTGTCGTATGCAGTCCAATTACATGCCCACCTATGCTGTTACTCTGTTCTTTGGTAGCCTGGCCGCCTCCAAGTGCATGAGCTGCTGTTTGTGGGACACAGTTTGTTTCAAAGCCAAAAATTAGCTTTTGGTTTGGCCTAAGTTAGAGTTTAATACTGTGTTATGCGTCAACTTGGGGATTTTTGCTTGCTTTACTTCAGCTGCTTTTGCAACTGGAGGTAGCTTTAAAAATACTTTGCTTATTATATCCTTGTTGGATTTCAGATGATTTGTTGAAGTCTTACTGAAATAGTTGACATAAGTTAGTATTGAATACTGAGAACAGTTAAGTAACATTTGCTAACCTGCAGAATTTTTAGAAGGTGAATTGGACATACTGGTGATCTTTTTAAGCTTGTGCTCTTGTAAACCTATAATTTTTGATGATAATTAATTTTTTCATGAACTTCAGCTCTTTAAAAAACCACACCCACCAAAGCGTGTTAGAAGCCGACTGAATGGGGAGGCTGTGGGAACCTCTGTGCCCCCTGGTTCCACAGGTGACAAGATTTTTTTCCATCATTTGGACAACTTGCGGCCATCCCTTGCCCCAGTGAAAGGTAAACTGTAAAACTGCAGTAATTATTCCTCTTTCTTTGCCAGAGCATTCAGAGTTTCAACAAGATCATCCTTTTCCATGTTTTGCTTGGTTCTAATGTTCTTAATGCCTGTACTTTTGTGAGAAAAACAAATTTAAAATACCCTAAGCTGCAGGATTATGTTCTTAGCTACCTTAAAATGTACTTGGGAAGCACCACACCTGTGCTGGTTTAATACAAGTTTTTTAAAAGAGGGATAAAATTGGGCCCAAGCACCTCTTTAAAGTTTTAATTTAACAAACGATATTCAGGTTACATTGCTTTTGGACCTGCGATAGCCTCAATTTTTGTGATTTTTGTAGCAGAAGGATTCTTTATTATTCTTTTAGTGCCAAGAAATAGTGAGAAGTGTTGCCAGGAAAGGTGGTGTTTGGTAGCTGTACTGAAACAAAAATGGTGGGGTTTGGCTTCATATCTGACATTGGACTGAACAAAAATTAATTTGTCTGTGAGGCAGGTAAATGCTATTATGGTGATGTCTTTCCTAGTTGGTCAAATGAATCTGTGCCTGCCTGCTGTAAAGAGAGAAGGACATACTATTACACAGGACATAGTAAGGCTGCGCTGTAGTAAGACAGGAATTTAGAAAGCACTCATCTATATTTGCAAAGCTTGGGGAAAAACAGGTAGGACACCATGGGCTTTAGTTAGGAATGTAGCCTGTGGGAACGCTTGGCCGAGATGTTGGAATCGATACCAGAAATTTACTTTTACTTGTGCTGAAAATGGTACAGTCACTTTGAATGACCACACACATCTTGTCTGAAGAACACCTGCAGCATTGCATGTGGGATCAGAGCTGTCTGGGACGCTCAGGGTGTTCTCGCCACTGCTGATGGTGCTTAGCCCTGCATTTGTTACGAACTTACTGAAAGTCGCCATCATCGCAGTTGAAACAAAGATGTGTGTAACATACCCAGTACAGAGATCCTGCCTTTGCAGAGCATCAGGTATTTAATGGGATCTGATAGTATTTGCCTGGCCTAGCAATAAAACATAACCCCATCTTCTCTTTTAGAGCTCAAGGAGCCTGTGGGACAGATCGTGTGTACTGATAAAGGCATTCTGGCAGTAGAACAGAATAAGGTTCTCATCCCACCTACGTGGAATAAAACTTTTGCTTGGGGCTATGCAGACCTCAGCTGTAGACTGGGTACCTACGAGTCAGACAAGGTTTGTAATCTGAAATTTGTTTCAGTGCTGAATGCACCAAAAGCCATTAGTATTCAATAGTGAAAAAAGATCTAACATTGGAAATCTGTTTCACGTGTGAATGAAATAATCTTGGACTGTGTATGTTTTATTGCTCCCTATCTGGTGGCCTTCATCAGAACGCTGGCAGAATGATATAAACCAATTAATAATAATTTTTTACCGGGTCTGCAAAACATAATTAAATTAAATCTATGCAGTTAAAGCTCATCTCTTGGGAGGCATCTAATGGCAGAGGCTGAAATTGCTTCTGTTTGAGGAAAAACTGCATGTAGCAGCTCTGAGTTACGTAATGGTCCAGCCTGCAGGGTGGCACTCGGGTTTTTATTTTTATCCTACCAAACACTAATCCTGAGAGTAATTCTTCTTTGTTTTCTTTATTTTTAGGCAGTAATTGTTTATGAATGTTTGTCAGAATGGGGTCAGATACTGTGTGCCATATGCCCCAACCCCAAACTGGTTATCACTGGAGGAACAAGTACAGCGGTGTGTGTGTGGGAAATGGGCATGTCCAAAGAAAAAGCTAAAGCCCTCACACTGAAACAGGTAAAATACAGTAAAGATGCTTTTTACGTAAATGATGTTACAGGATCAAAAAAATCATGAAAAGGGTATTGCTCACATAATAAGCTTTGAAACCACAAGTCCAGCAGACCTTTGGGGAACTGAGAAGTCGGGTTACTGATCTGCATTGAAAGCAGGCAAAATCTGTTTTCAAAATGACATCGTTCTTAAGGGTGGTTGATCCCAAGGAGCTCTTCGGAGAGACGGAGAATTTGGTAGTATTGTTACCAAAATTATACAGGCATGTTTTGTGAGATCATCTGATTTATTGTATTGTTGTATGTAAAATACCTCCATCTGTGTCAGGGAGGGCAGTGAAGGAGACTGTCTTAAGGTTCAATTTCCTTTTTGATATTTTTTTGTTTTAAATTACACTTGTGTGATGCATATATTTAAATTACGCTTGTGTGCAAAACTTGCTTTTTCTGGCAGTGATGTTTGTGAAGCAGAGTATACCAGTTCAGGATCACTTGAAGCTTTTCTTGCTTTGTTAATTCAGAACATCAACTTCTAATCTAAAAAAAAAAAGCACCTGTGCTTTAAAACCAGTTGTAGCTAAGTGCAGACTGAGTCTTGCATGTTTGCTAAAAAAAAACCAACCAAGCCAAAACCACAAAACCCACCCACAAAAAAAACCCCAAAACAATTACCTCAAAATGTACTAGAAGCTGTGATTCATTGTTATAGGTAGCTAGATTGTTACATATTATTGTTACATGTTCCTGTTCCTGTTGGCGCGTTGATAGTAGGACTTTTCCAGAGGAAAGCTTCCACTCAAACTTAAGGGAAAAGGAATTTAGAGAAATATTTAGTAACTTCCCTTGTGTGGTCTCCAACAACTGTCCAAAGCTGTGTTTCCAAAGTGTTTTTTTAAAACCAGTGCAAGATAAAACACTGTCCCTTAAATTTCAGGGCAGCATATTGAAGGCCATTTCACTTAGCCAGTGATTTGTAACCAAGTAAACTGCAGTAATCTGACTGCATTCTGGATTCCTGTTCCATACATTTTTGGAGGTGTTTTTTTTCAGTAGAAGGCTATATAACATTAGACCCTTGAAATTTGGTTTTGTGGGAGTACTTTTTAAATGGGGAAAAAATATTACTCCTGTCACTTTCAGTTACAAAAATAATTGCCAGCTCAGGATTTGTAAGTCAGTTGCATCTTTCGGTAAGACATTAATGTAAGTGCATTTAATGTAATAATTTTTGTGCTCTCTCCTGATTGCAGCTTGTTCCTCCTGACTTTTGTTTTGCAGGCGTTACTGGGTCATACTGACACTGTCACATGCCTGACAGCTTCTCTAGCTTATCACATCATTGTGAGTGGATCACGGGATCGCACCTGCATCATCTGGGATTTGAATAAACTGTCTTTTCTAACACAGCTTCGAGGTCACAAGGCTCCAGTTTCAGCACTCTGTATAAATGAATTAACGGTAAGAAACAAATCCCATTCAGCAATGTGCAGCGGGAACAGTAACAAGTGTCAGAAATTGTTAAACCAAAGAAAAAGCTAGGCTCTTCTGTTAGTTTGGCAAAACTTGTATAACTTGTCTGAAAAGCAACTAGCTGGTTTAGGGTGCGTCGTTTCTCCAGAGGCACGCGTGTGTTTATTCCATGCAGAGTGGCTTGAGCTCAGGAGAGCTTATTGACAGTGCTGGCAGCAGTATAGCTAGTGTGGCATTCAAAGTGGGTTGTCAAACCTACCACAGGAGCTAAGAAAAGATTTCTATGTGATCTTGATTGACTTCTGTTCTTTTACGCTTAATTTAAAGGAGGCGGAAGATGCTTTGGATGAAGCTGCAGTGATAATCATAGTGGAAACAGACATGCCCTAAAAGCTTGTCTCTGTGGCGGTCCTATAAGTTATGGGCTGTCGCTTATCCAGCTCCCATACATATCAGAAAGGATTTGCCCAACTTGAAACTTTATGTACCTGGTCCATCAGGGCTGGATGGACCTTGTAGCAGCTGAAGCAATAGTAGCGGCTGAAAGCAAGACAAAATGGGGCTGTAATGCAAGGAGGAGGTAGCAAGAGGTACAGTTTATTAGCTGCTAGTAGTCTCATGATTGTAGTGTTGTCAGTGTTTTAGACTGCAGCTCGTGTTTCCCCTATGCACTAGTTTGGACCATCTCTTGCTCTTTTCCTAATGAGGAAGCAAATGAAGTGTAAAGTGGTACATGTTTGTGAAAAAGCAGAGGCAACATGAGCAGAGCCTTTGAAAACCAAGAAGGGAAAGTACTGAAAATACACTGTTGGATTTGTTATGCTGTGAGAAGTGGAGGAACTGGTCTACTCATTGTGTGCTGTAAATAGAACAAACAGAGTGTTACTAAGTGTGGTTTTCTATGTACAATTCAAAAAAAATGCATATCATCCTAAAGATTTGTTTAGGTGGCCAAACTCAGCTTGAATAGAACTTCCTGAAAAGTGCCAGGCTTGGTGACTGAAGTTGGCTTATAAATCAACATGGCTTATATTTTTGCTGAAGAAAACCTGAGTCTTGTGTTGAAATACAGAAGTGTTATTTGTCTTTGCAGGGGGATATTGTGTCATGTGCTGGCACTTACATCCATGTATGGAGCATTAATGGCAGCCCTACTGCAAGCGTAAACACTTTCACTGGCCGGAGCCAGCAAATAATGTGTTGTTTTGTGTCGGAGATGAATGAGTGGGATACCCAGAACGTCATTGTAACAGGACATTCAGATGGAGTTGTCCGGGTAAGTACCAGGAATCACTGCTTGGAAAAATAAGTTTATGCCTTACTAGTAGTAGTTAGAGAAGTCATGTCTATCCAACACCATGCCCTGGCCAGTCCCAGAAGCAGACCTGCTGCACTTGAGTTCTCCACCTGAACAATTAGCCCTGCAGGAAGGAGGGGAGTCCAGGCTGGGTAGGCAATGCAGACTGCTTTTGGTGCTGGAACCAGCCGTGCCATCTCTGCACAGGGTGATATGCTCTATCCTGTCGACATGTTAGATGAACACTGAAGATTCATGGAAAACTTTTTCAGTGAGCTGACATTTCTATGCAGTCTTCCAGTCTTCCTTCTCCTTTTTGATGCAGCCATTGTGATGTAGTAACTAGTGATAGTCAGCAGCATACATTTTTCCTTCCTGCTCTCTTTTGGTCACTTTTTGATCACTGGCTTTCCTGCCTGTAGATTGTAGTTTTCATTCACCACTCTTGTGGTATGCACCTTGAGACAATTCATTTTGCTGCCTGAAAAGGAAAGAGGAACTTGGTGACATCCCTGATCACTGTGAGTCTAACCCAATTTTCAGTACTGTGTGCAGTCCTGAGTCTGCCTTAACTGGAGTTTGCTGGTCAGATCGCTGTGCGGAGGGGATGGTTTTTTATTTGAACAGCTAAAATGTTAAATAACAGCACAAGACTTGCTCATTTGTGATTCAGGCATGAACACAGATGTCCTCTTACAGTATCTAGCTGCCAAAAACAGGTATCACGTGACCTGCCTCTTGTTCTAGCAGTGCAAATGCACGGTTCTAATAAGCCATCTCCACTCTAGAAGTAGCTCAGAAGAAAGCTAAGTGTTCAGGATGTGCCACTTTCTTATCCCCTCTCTCTCCAGTTCTGGCGGATGGAGTTCTTGCAAGTACCAGAAACACCAGCTCCAGAGCCTGTGGAGATGCTGGAAATGCAAGAGGATTGTCAGGAAGCACAAATAGGTATGTCTCCTGACAGGTGTATTGTCATCTGATCTTTGCTATACACAGGTTATACAGGTTATATACCTGTGGTTATACAGTGCAGAATGGACAATGGGGATTTTGTCTCAGAAAACAATAGACATCCAGCCGGGCATAATAAATAGAGCAACTGAGTTCATTGTTCACCATCTTCCTCACAGTAGTTTCATATTGCTAAAAGAAAAATCATGCCCATCATAGCTTTTTCATCTGTGAAGACTGAACTGCTCTGTGTGTGGTTGTTTCTGTTATCAGTGGACCCAATGGATGCTACTGTTGTCCAAAAGCTAGATATTTTCTTTTATGGAATTACAGCATAACGTCAGAGTCAAAAAAAATATTTATATTTACTGATGGAACAGCATGCTGTATAGACAAGCAGTGCTGGCCATATCACTTTCCCCTGTTGGAAGATGCTGGTCCATTCTTGATGGGTGTTCCTTTTAGCCTTCTCATCTTCCTCTTGCCCTCTTCATATTGAAGATACGATCTAGATTTGAATCTGTATCTCATAATACTCATTAGTAATTATTGTATAAATACAGTTCTTTTCTTCAGTGTCACTAGGAATATAAGTATCTTCGGCAGTTGCTTTTTTTGTATTAACAAACCCTTTTATTAGCAAATCTGCATGCTGTTTCTCAGTCAGCCAGAGTTTCAGCATTACTGACTGTGCTTGCTTGTGTACATTTTGCCGAAAGGCAGCAGGGTTTGGTTTGCTAATGAGCGGTTTTGAAAATACCACTCGTTATGTCTGTGGTAGCCTGACTTAGGTGGCCTATCATAGGAAATAGCTTCAGCTAAAGAGTGCTGTTTTCTGACAGACCAGTGCAAAAAAGATGAATAGTGTGATTCCTGGCAGGAGATGACTCTCTGCAAAGGCTTTGAGGTGCCTGCATGCACTTTCCCTCTAGTCATGCTGTGGTGGTACCTGCTGGGTTGTAGGTAGCGTAGCAGCAGCATAGGGAAAAAGCTCAGGCTCAAAGCAGCCTTGCTAACATCTTCTCTCCTGTTGGGTGAATCCAGGGCAGGAAGCCCACGAAGAGGACAGCAGTGACTCTGAGGCAGATGATCCATGCATTGGCCAGGACATGAAACTGCAGGAGAGCCAGAGTCAACCCATAAGCACCAGCCACAGGCCGAGGTCGTCATCAAACAGAGCAGCGGCAGCGTGGTCAGCAGACAGTGGCTCTGATGACTCCAGGCGTTGGTCAGACCAGCTCAGCTTGGATGAGAAGGATGGCTTTATCTTTGTGAATTATTCTGAGGGGCAAGCAAAAATGCATCCCCACGCTCAGGTCAACCACCCGCACCCCGGCTATGCTGAAGCACGGCACTACAGCAAGCTTAAACCAGGTAAAAGAAATGGGGCACGCCTCCTCTGTCAGATAAAGGTGCTTTCAGCACTGACCCGTGAGGCAGTCTGTCTCTGTGCAGCTCTGAGCAGGGGTGGTTGATAAATTCCAAAATGGTTGGTGAAGAGAAAAATTGGTGTGTAAATATTGCGTGTTGTTCAAGCTTTTCCTGAGAAGCTGTGGTCTCTTTACCCTGGCTGGCAGTTAAGCCAGTCACCCACCACAACACCCCTGCAGCAGGATGGTGGAGAGAATAGAAAGAAGAAAAGGAAAGGAGCTTGTGAGTCGAGGTAAGGATAGTCTAATAAACCAAGGAAAGAGGAAGACAAAGGAAGTGATGCACAGGCAATGGCTTTGCCACTTCCCACAAGCAGAATGATGACCAGCCAGTCTCTGAGCGAATGGCTGCCTTCCCCAAAAAACCCTCTTCTCAGTTTGATTGCTGAGCATGATGTTACACAGTGTGGAACATCCCTTTCTCAGTCTGAGTCAGCTGTCCAGCTTGTGTCCCTTCCCAACTTACTGTGCACCTCCAAATTCCTGACGGGGAGTGCGGGGCAGAGCAGCGAAAAAAAGAAAACCTTGACACTCTGCAAGTACTGCTGAACAATGGCCAAAACGCTGCTATGCCATCAAAACTGGTTTAGTCACGTACTCAAAACACAACATCGTAGGAGCTTTCATAAAGAAAATTAATGATAGTTGGAAATCTGAGTCTTCACTTTAAAAATAAAATAATTAAAATAAAAAAGGAAGCTATCCCACCTCTGTCAGGCTTTGGTACAGGGCCTCCCTGCGTATGTCACCATCCTCTGCAGCTCCCAGATGGACTTAGGGACATGGGAGGCTCTGTTCGTTGTTTTGTATCCTTTCCTTTCTTACATGCATTGGGAATCAGTTGAAAAATAGGTTTTCCCTGAGTGGAAATTTAGTCATAGAGAGTGATCTCTGAGGGGAGTTTTTTTCTTTCTAGAAAGTCACACATACCTGTATGTTGGGGGAAGAGGAAACAAAACCAAGAACAAGCAAATTTGCTTTTTCCCCTCCTACTTCCCACTTATTTTTAGGATACAGATGGGAGCGTCAGTTGGTGTTTAGAAGCAAACTAACTATGCACACGGCATTTGATCGCAAAGACAACGCACATCCAGCAGAAATCACTGCACTTGGCATCTCTAAGTGAGTAGCTCGCGAGCGATTGCTTAAAACATGTTTTCAGTGTTGTCAGTGGGAAGCGGTACGAAGCAGCCGCTGTTCTTTGCATAATGCTGTTTTGTGGTACTCCTGGTTAGGGCAGCTGTGTTCAAGGACTGAGATTTAAAAAACTGCTAAAATAAGTAGGCTTACTCAGCTGCGTGATGTTACAGTGTATTGTTACAGCTTCGGTTCTCAGTCATACCAGCCTAATTTGTGCATTAATTACTATGCCAGTGGTTTTACATATTGTGGCATGTAAAACTGGTCATCGATGTCTGTGTGTTACTGACAGAGTTGTGGCAAGAAAGCTTTTGTGTTTTTTCTTACAGAGATCACAGCAGAATTCTTATTGGGGATGGTCGAGGCAGGGTGTTCAGCTGGTCCGTAAGCGATCAGCCTGGCCGATCTGCAGCCGATCACTGGGTGAAGGACGAGGGGGGAGACAGCTGTTCGGGCTGCTCGGTCCGTTTTTCACTCACTGAGAGGCGTCACCATTGCAGGAACTGTGGGCAGCTCTTCTGTCAGAAGTAAGTCAGCCAATGGTGTCCTTTGGGCTCTTTTCCGTACAGAATTTTAGGCTGGGTAAAGCTGTTGCATACCATGGAACTCTGCTGAAAGACTGAGGTTTCCCTTGCCAAAACAGAACTGGTGAAGAAAAAAACATCAGAACTCTCAAAACTTCCAGCGAGGGGTTAGAAAAGACAGACTAGCCCCTTTATAAATCCAGTTAGCAAGACAGATATGAGGAGAGAATGAAATCTGCTTGCAGCTTTGAAAACCTCCCGGTTGCCCATCTGGGAAAAGCTTTAGACAAATGAACTTAGTGAAGAAAAAACCCACAAAAAAAACCAAGCAAACAAAAAACCACAAAAAAACCCCAACAAACCACCAAAAAAAACCCAAACAGCCAAACAAACTTCTTTGGCAGCAACTAGTTTTTCTTGGCAGTCTACAAGTAACCTGGTCAAAATATGAATGGTGTGCAGGACTGTAAGGAATGCTGATGTAGGAGCCAGCAGCGTGCAGCCTCAAATAGCAAGATGTATGACACACAGGATGTGTGTGAGCTCCCCTTACCTAGAAACAGGTGGAAGTCTCTCCTGTCTGGTCCACTGGGCCAGGAATGGTATTTCTAGTTTGATCTCTGTAGCTCTACTTTGAGCTTAAACTGGTGACAAAAGTTCAGAGACTAAGCTGGTTTTAAGCTACATCTCACGCAGTTGTTGCATTGATTCTGTGAGGATCATACAAGTTAAATGCCGCTTTTCTGCGATTTGAAACCGTTATGATAATTTCCACATCTCGATAGAAACTGGCTAGGTTGGGGGGAGACCTGGGTTGATAGCAATGTTTGTTTTCCTCTGCAGGTGCAGTAGGTTTCAGTCTGAAATCAAGCGTCTGAAGATTTCATCACCAGTCAGAGTCTGCCAGAACTGCTTCTACAACCTGCAGCATGAGAGGGGTTCAGAGGAGGGGCCCAGAAATTGATGGGGTGCTGGCAAACGGAGACTCCAGCCAGCCCTGTGGTCGCTCCAAGAACTAGTGAGAGTATCACGCAGTGATCGGAAGGGATTAGAATATTGTCTGTTTACACTTAGGTTTATACTGAGTTTTAAGCACTAAAAGTAAAAAAGGGATCATTGAATTGATTTGTGTTGACAGAAGGTAAATGAGGCTAACAGCGTAATTAAGAGAAGAGCAAGGCCCAGGAAGACATGATTAATAACCGCAAATCCAATAGAACTGTCAACTCCTAAACCTATGTTGACGTGGCTATGGAGAAAATCCTCACTTATCCTAAATACCCGTTCTTGTCTTGTTTTTGTAGAGGTAGTTATCTTTATCGGGGGGAGGGGGAGGGGAAGGCTTTTTAGAAGATAGTTGTAAATCTGCCTTCTTCGCAAGCAACTGTGTATATTGTAAATAGGTATAATGGCCTTTTTATCTAAATATGAACTTAACTGCCTGTTACATGGGACTTCAGATTAACCACTATACTTTGTGTGGCATCTTTATCTCATCTATCAATTTAAATACGAATGTTTTAAAAAAAAACAAAAACAAACAAAACAAAACCAGAAGACTCGAAGGCATTATGCATATTTCTGTTTAAAATCCAGTCTGTGCATGTCTGTTCTTTCAGTTGCCCACAGTATCTTTATTTAAGTAAGGCTATTCATAGATTTTTTCAAAAAAAAAAAAAAAAAAAAGATTTTTTGAGAATGGGACTTGGAGTATTTTATTCTAGCTGTAAGATAACCAGGAACTAAATTGTACACTTGTGTTGCATTTTATACCAAACTATTTACCACCTCAGTGTTGTTCATATTTAATAAGGCCTCTTTTATACATATGTCAGAGCTGCAGTTTTGTTAATTACTTAATGTTCATTAGCAGCTGATTCATGCAGTGCAAGAACCAGCTTTTACCTTTAGTCAATATCAGTTGGCTTGCATATATAGGTACAGAATGAATTCCTTGTGCGTAAAATTGAACCGCTGTCGTCCTGTAGCTTGTTTGCAAAAAAACTTCTGGAACAATAGGCATTGCTGTAAAACAGGGTGATATTAGTCATGTCAGAAATGCTTCTAAGAGCTATCTTCATGTTTCGGCACATGACATCAACTTGAGGACAGCAGTAGATTTCCATTATGGTTTTTAAGTTCCAATATGAATTCAATCGCAGTATTTTTTTACTACTCTGTCATTTATTTTGCACTACATGTGGGAGGAAGTAGAGACACTGAAACCCACTGGGATTGGAACATGTGCATCAGAGATAGGCCCATGGACTTAATTTCTGAATGAGGTCTTGCCAGTGGGTTTTGGGGGTGGGGGGGTGGGGGGGTGCAGGGGGCAGGCTGGTGTTTGGCTTGGTTTTGTTTTTTAACGTATGTGTATATATTTTGTAAATGGGTGATAAACTGATCTAGATCTAGATTTATTCACAATGGATTCTTTTAAATAGCGGTAAGGATAGGACCCAAACCAACAGAAGACAGGTGGCCCTGCTTTTGCTCCGCTAGTACTTCAGTGGGTGCCTCCACTCAAGACGATGAGGTTATCCTTCGCTTGGAATGGTTTGGGCAGACTGTGGCCCTGGGACAGCAAATGGTTAAAACTGGCACTGTCATCAGAATGGCACCGTCGAAAATGCCAGGCCCTCTGTGGTGGTGTGAGTTCCTTCCAGAAGGTTCTTGGCACTGAGGGGGGTACACCTGTCTTCCCTTGATTTGAGCTTCTAGCGGTGAATAATTTGTTAATCCTGACCACTTACTATTTACCCTGGTATCACATGTTTATGCACTGAAGGTTAAATATGTATTTTGATACATGTTTGTTTATTATGTATGTGCTGGTCTGTAAAATGAGATATATTCCTGTTTTGGTATGTATACTAGGTCCCCAAATGAACAGAAAGGCTTCTCTAGAGCCCTTGCACACTGTTGAGTAAATGCAGGTTTGTTGAGATTAGCTGACCCAAATAGATCCCTTTAGATCCAAAGAGTGATGATCCAAGTAGCCAGGCTGCATGGCTACCCTGACAGATTTGTCCCTAAAAACAAGAAGAGGTCCTCAGTAAGCATGTGCGGAGCACTGGAATTTCTGTGTTCAGCTGTTCTCTCTAACGTTGCCTTCACCCTTCCCAAAATGATGCGAAACCAGCATAGTTCAGAAGACAGGCGAGTGGCCTTAACGTTTTTGGTTTGCAGAAAAGGCTCTTTTAACAACTCGGAAATGCCTTTGAGTCCACAGAGTTTTCTTCCCCTTGCCTCCAGATTTCAAATCCAACCTAAATTTAAGGAAGCCTTCTTTTCTACGGACTGGAACTTGTATTAAATAATACACGTAATTAAACCGTAATAAACACAATATTTATTTATGGCAATAGCACTGATATAATCCAAACACTAAAGAAAACAGTTGGCATATAGTACTAACGCAGGGTCGTGGAGATGGTGGGCCGTCAGTGAAGAGGTAGGCAGCTGCTCTCGGCCGTGTGAGCCCGTTACACGGGTGGTGTGCTACGCTTCCGACGATGGGCAGCATACTAAACAAACCAAGGTCGTTGTTCTTTACAGGTCCTGTAGCATAGAACTTAGTCCCAATTTACATTTTGCAACCGAATCACCACAGCCCTCTGACTTTATTCTTTAGTTGCACTGTTCCAAAACCCACGTTCTTGCTTGTAGGAGGTGGAGGGGAAAAAACACACCTGCTCATATTTCCTCTGGCAGCTGGTGCTGTGGGCAACTGTTTTGTTCACTTGGGAGTGGGTTTTTTTTCCATTTCTTTCAGGCTTCTAATGCAAATACTTGCTTTGTTTTCCATGTAAAAATCTGTTGAGCAAAAATATACTCATGTACACTAACATTAGTAGACTGTATCCTCTGCAAGTACCTCACGCGTCTTCTCCTGCCTTGTTCTTTGTAGTATACTTATTCACGTACTCTTAACATTCGTATGTAGTGTGCAACTGTAATGTCATGCTTCTGGGAGGGGGTTGGCTGCCTCCAGCCGACGTTCATCAGTTCAATAGCAAAACACTTTAGATAAGTTATTTTGCACTTTCTTATGTATAAAATTGGTAGAAACTTATATTTGCTTTGTATCATTTAAAGACTCCTTTTGTTTCAGTAAATGAACTGTGTATAAAATACTTATGCAGTTAAAACTGTTTTTAGAAAGTATTTTTAATTTCAGCAAGTTTGGTTACTTGTTGCATGACTATTAACACAGCTGACTTTTTGTGTCAGTGCAATGTATATTTTTTTTGTCCTGTTATTAACTTGTAAGCCCTAGTTAAATGGCCATTTATTTGTACAGCATCAGGAGAAAATTGAAGATAACTGGCTAAGACTGGAGTGTGGAATTTTGTACTATATTGCAGAATCCAATATCTGTTTTTTGGTGGTTACGTAAAAGGCCTGACGATTTACTATCTAGTGTGCAATCTGTGATATCTGAATGTTCATTGTATATTTGTCTCCAATGCAAAAAGGTAGAGTAACACAATTACAACAATACATGATTAAATGCAATAGTTCAGGTACTGAAGTATTTTTTTCATTTCAAATAAATACCTGCTATTTACCACCAAAAAGCTGTTTTGCGTTTGTTGGAAAGACGCAACATTTGCAGCTGAATAAATGTTTTTAACATGGGAGTGGTAACTAGTGAGTAACGTGTTTCTGTATCATCCTGAGGAGTAAATTTCTGTTGCTTGTTAACGGTTTTTGAGTACGGTCATCCACGATGATGCAGGGTGAAATTATGTGTCTTCCTTTATTCTTTTTTTGCTTTATAAGTGTCAATTTTAGAAGCCAGCAGAATTGGACAGTGTATAGAATAGGCTGTACCAATATAGAGAAAGCAGACAGAAAAGAATGATTTAAGTCGTGCTGGATAACGGACAGTGGAAGAGGAGGAAGTATGAAAATCCAATTTAAATCATCTTCTCCGAGGAGGGAAGGACTACTAGAGCAGAACCTTCTGTGGTGAGAAACAGCCTAAGATTCCCATATGTTGAAATATTTTACTAATTCTTTAGTCCATTTTTATACACTTTGCTTAGTTGGTAATGCTACAGAATGGGGGCGGGGGGGGGGGGGGGGGGGGGGGGCGGGTCATGTTGGCAGTTGATAACGTGCCAACACTGGTGGCTAACAGATTTTCTCCAAGTAAAAAACAGGCTTTGATGCAGTCAGGGCTCCCCTGTTCCTTGGCTGAGGAGCACCTGAATTGACATCGTATTTGCCAGTAGTGATATCTTTGGTTGTAAAAGAAAAGGAACTGCTCTATGGATGAACTTAGCTGTCTGTGCTCACTGTGTTTGACCCCTTCCATGAACTCTTCCAGGTTTTTAGTTATAAGTGTGCTCTTAAGCAGTAGTTACAGAAGCAGTTTTCGTGGCCTTCCTAAGCCATGTCTTGGTTACGTAGCGTTGGTAATGTCTGCTTTTCATAGGCGCAAGTATTTCTCATGCGGGGTTTTCTGTATTTTAAATCTTTCCATACACTGAAAAAAAAATGTTTCCTATTTTAACAGTTACAGGGGAATTACTATACTTCTCGGTGTACCTGCAGACACTTGGCAGCTGCAGCCTGGCATGCTATTCTGCTGTCATGGAGCGGGTCAGGAATGAACTTCATCAAAGCGTTCTGAGCTAGTAAACCATGCTGCCCGCGGGGTGTAGGGTCTGGCATCGCTGCCCTCCTCACAGTAGCTCCAGGCTGGTGTGCGCAGCTGGACCGTTCAGTTTTTCAACCTCATTTTCCCACGAGCAAAAGATGAGTTAGCCATCTGCTTTGATCTGTGCCGTATTATGTTAGTTAATCTGTGCTTAACTTCGGTGCAGCATTTTGAATGACACAAAGAACTTGCAATTAGTGTCGTATCCTGCCTACAGAGTGCACTGCAGCGCCTCGTCTCCACGGCTTGTGAAGTCAGGCGGAGGCACTGCTCAGCTTCAGGAAGGTGAGCCGGCTTTGTGCGGTGGTTTTGTGGCCCTCGTGCCCACAGCACCCCAATGTGCACGTGCTGCTCTCCACCTCTGCCAGCCTGTTGCCTGTCCAAAATACTCCCTTCCGCAGGTCTCTGAGAAGCCTGCCTCGATCAAACAAACAAACAAAAATAATTGCCCTTTGAATTTTTCAAGGGGTTTGTGGAGCCAGAGGCTGTGCTGTGGCTGGAGCATCCCTCAGGCGTAGTGGAGAGTGGAGGTGCCAGGAGCAAGCAGGGGCCATGGACCTTTTGATTGGGAAAGGGCCTGATGGACCTTTTGATCGGGAAAGTGCAGTCTCATCCGCGCCACGTGGAGCACGGCCTTCGATGTTAATGTTAAGATCGTACAATTTAGAGTCCCTGTTGCAAACTGGGTGTTGGGAGAGTTAGTTCGGCTCCTTTCTGTCCAGACAAACAGAAGGATGATTAATTAGGAACTCCGTAGCCTTTTGCGAGGTTCCTGCACTAAACCTGGGTCCGGGAGAAGCAAGAACAGTGCCCTGTGAAATTCATGGCAGCTCAGATGTTGGGGTTGGAGCCAGAAAAGCCCCAAGAGGCACCAGACAGGCCAGCAGTGGATTTGGAGTGAAGGAAGGCAGCAGATGAGTGAGGGGCCAGCTCCCTGGGAGTGCCCTGCCCTTGAACTGTGGCTCCAGCAGCGCTCCTGCCACGCAGAAGCAGCTCCTGGGGCCGGGTACTCAATTCAGCAGCTAAAACACGTGGCCAGGTTTTCCGACGCGTTTGTCGGGTGTGCCTGTTGTGCGGTACCTGGTTTCGGGGCGGGGAGGAGCTATGAACTAAAAAATGCAACGTTTCGTTCTGCAGTAGTGCCGCAGCCTAGCCCGTTGTTGCCAAATTTGTGGCAGATCTGCTGTGACTAAATTGTCTTTCATCACGGTTGCGATGACTTTGACAGCTCGGAAAGGCAAGGTTCGGAGCCTGCCTTCTAGGCTCGAAGTGGTTTATGCTGGATCCCATTGTAAACAATGCACATATGTATTTTTAGAGAATTGCTGGCAGCGGAACACGTCTGTCCCTGTGCTGGGACGCGCTGTTGATTCCCTAGCGAGGTCGGTGTGCCACACAGCGTAGAGAGGATGGGGTAAGTGAGCACTGAAACGGGACGGGTGTGTCGGGAGCCGGATTGTGCCAGAAAGACTGGGGGAGTGACGTGACGTTGCATTGGGTGCGTGGCTGGCCCCAAAGAATGGGAATTTGTAAGAAAGGGGACCAGAACTTAAACACAGCAGCTGAGGGACACAAGCGCAGCCGTACTGGCTCAGGAGTCCGCCGCAGCCCCTGGGATGCTGCTCCACTAGAGGCCTCCATGCTGTGGGGCAGAGAGGCAGGCAGGAGGTGCCGCATAGCTTTTCTAAGTGTGAACGTATAGGAAAAGCTGTGAAGTCCTCATTGCATGAAGGGAACGACCAAAAAATGTCATGACCCCATGAAATAAATAAAGGGTAAAAACCAGGCTGCCAGGGGCTGGTGGTAGCTCAAATCCAGCCAGTTTTCCAAGCGCTGGGTCTTCAGCTGTCCCAGCAGCTCCATCCCCTGGGAGGAGCGCCTGCACCTTCCCCGCCTCTGGTGCCACCGCAGCCTGGGCTGCCTGCCCGTCTTTGCCGGGCCGAGCTGCAGGGAGGTTCTGCAGCTGCAGCGCTGAGCAAGAGCAAGGGTGACCCCTGGCAATAGCATGTTACGGATGTAAACACTGGTTGATGTATGGTTTATGTGTGCGTGCGCAGAGCAGGGCTGCTGCCCGATAGCAGATGAAAACTGTGCCACCAGCTATGGCCTGGGCAGGTGGGCTGCAGGGGGTTGCTGACACAAGCTGCCCTCAGCTCCAGAACTTCCAGCCCTTCCCAGGGCGCCAGCGAGCACCCCACATGAGAGCAAGGGCTGCTTTTCTTAAAGCTTGGCTGCTCTCCCAGGACCGGCCTGATGAAGCTGGGCAGGGAGCCCCCGTGGTGCTGCGGGGGCTCTGCCGCCCTCCTCTCCCACCGGCATGGACGAATCCTGGTCCCGGGGACAGACGCTCGGGTTGCACAGTAACCTGGGAGCGTTTCCCAACTGCTGGGAAAGGGCAAAGCTGTTCAGCAGGATTCCCAGCACCCTACCCGAGCTCTTAAAATTCACCTGCCTGAGCGGCGGTTACTGTGTGCTTACCCACGGGATACGTGCGTCTATCAAAGAGGCGATCAGCTCCAAACTGAGCTGTGAGTGGCAACGAAGGGCAGCAGAAAGAGCGGCTTTAGTCCAAAAACAAGGGCTGGGGCTCAGCTGTAGGAAACCACTAGAGCTTCATTGGAGTCAAGGCTGCTTCTTTCAAGGGCTTCATTGACGTCAAGGCTGCTTCTTTCAAGGAAGAGAGAGTAAAAATAGGTTTTGGGTTCAGCTGTAAAAGCAGTAGTAATTACAAAGAATAGTGATCTCGGGGATACTTCTGGGGATGACTTAAAACTCTCAGCTGTTTCTTTCTCCTTATTTTTTCTTTCAGTATAACTGAAAAGTCTTGGATCCGTGCCAGAGGCTAAACCACATTCTTTTATTGAGGAGGCCAAATTCATTTCTTTCTGCTGTATCACAGGATGACACTGCTCACCATGACAGCTACCCAGGGTGCCTTCCCGCTTCAGAAAATAATGTTTTTTTTAAGATGGACTTGTTCCAGAGTGAGGGCTTTCTAACTTCTTAGTATTGTATCAAAATATAAAGGACAAACCCAGCAAGTTAGAACATGTTGCCCTGATGCAGCGAAGCCCATGGATGCTGACAGAGCACAGAGGCAGGAGGTACTTTGCACTGGTTATCACTGGGTGAATGTCCTCATAGGCAAAGCCTTGGTTATCAGGAGCTTTTTATGGCAGGGTCTGAGGCCTAGGGCTACCACGACAGTCGCGACATGGCCTGAGGAGCAGAAACTTTTCTGGTAGTTTGCAATGTGGTGGAAGAAGAAAAAAATCCATTTGTAGTGGACATAACTCTAGAAGCAAATTATTTATTGAAAGATCTTTTAAGCATTCCAGTACAGGCTTGTTTGCTCCACCATAGCTTTGAGTTGATGAAGATGAAAAAATGTTTAAAAGAAAAAAAAAAAAAAAAAAAAAAAAAAGGCAAAATGGACACCTCTATAAAATTAAGTAGTAGATGAATTATGGACACTGATTACACCAAACATAAACATGAAACCACAGGAATTATACACAGTCCTAAGGCAAAGTATGTAATGAATGTATGCAATTGCACTTACATCTTTAGAAATTTATGGCACACACTGCTGCCCAAGAACTCAATAGCCTGGGTCAGGAGGACACTCCACTGGAGATCTCTGCACTGAGGGCAGCAGCTTTGGAACCAAGGAATACCCCGAGTGTTGCTATACCATACATTGGGCTTGTTGGGTGAGTGACCAGTGGACCCAGCAGTGCCCAACTGAATTTATTCAAGAAAATTTAATATAAAACCAGTTTCGCTGGTACCTGTTGTTTTGTGCTTCTTCTCCCTTAGCTAGAAATCCCAGTGCCTTTGACCACAACACATCTGCCTGCTGAGACAGAAAAGGTGACCCGATACCCTGATTCAGCGGAAGTCAGCGGGAATTCTGCAGTAAGTCTAAGCTCTGGCAACTTTCATTTCCCCCAAGTATGTAAAAAGCAGCAATATTGCTGACTTCCCTCCTCACCCCATTTCTCAGCCACAAGCTCTGCTCCATGATTATTCTCCAACCCTGAGCTTTTCAACCCAAAGGGACTGATTGTACTGAGGACTCTGAAATGGGGATGAGATCCAACAGTTGTTTTAATACAATCTCTTGCACTATGCTCACCTTCCAGAGAGACCAGCTCTCCTAAATCAAGGCTGCAAAAGATATTTTAGTGAGTTCCCTCTACAGAGCATGAAACCCCCCTTTCCAGGAGGTGGAGAGACTGAGCTGGCCACTCCAGTTGCAGTCTCCTGGTAAATCCTGCAGCAGCAGGAGGCTTGCCTTGCCTTCCACATCCTCGCAGTAACAAGTACCTGAACAGCACTTTACACTTCCTGCACCTACAGCCCACCCCTCGCAGTGCTCGTACAGTCAGAGATACCACCGCTCTGGGGGGACTGTTCAGGCAAGAAAATACTCTTAGAGATCCAGTGTGCAGGATCCATCCCTAAAAGGCAGGGAAAAGGCAAACACCTGTTATGGTTTGCTCGGTAAGTCACCCTTAATGTTCAGTTCAGGCTGTAACAAAGACCATTCTTTTTGAATAATCTCATTCTTTTTGTTGTAACAACAGATGCGTGGGAAAGATAGGGACCAGGAGAGCAAACTGACAATCTGTTTCATTCCGTTCAAACTGTGAGATGCCGCTAGTGATCCCTCTGTAATAAACCTCTGATAGGCAACTGCTGCTGTTAGGACAATTTGCTTTTTGTCCTCAGGTTGAAAGGAGCTCTCTGCTAGGCGAGAGAATTTTGCTGGTCCTGGGCTACAAAGCTGGTTGCTTGCAGAGCTGCTACGGGCAGCAGGCAGCTTATTGACTAGATAGAAAAAAACTAACGTATGTGTTGGGTCTGGCTGACACGGAGTTAATTTTCCCCGTAGCAGCCCCCACAGTGCTGTGCTTTGTATTGGTAGCCAGAAAGGTGGGGCCACCACACCAGTGGTGGCACTGGAGCAGCACTGGCACAGCATCAAGGCTGTCCCTCCAACCTTCCCCTCACCAGTAGGCTGGGGGTGGGCAAGGTCTTGGGAGGGGACACAGCCAGGACAGCTGACCCACACCGACCAACGGGATATTCCATACCGGGATATTCCATACCGTACGTCTGCTCAACAATAAAAGCTAAGGTGGGGGTGGGGGTGCATTTGTTATTATCACAATGTTTGTCTCCTGGAGCACCCACTATACTTACTGAAGCCCTGCTTCCAAGGAAGTTGCTAGACACTGCCTGCTGTGGGGGAGGAGAGATTTAGCTGTTTTCCTTTGCTTCTGCATGCGGCCTTTGCTTTTGCTTTATTGAACTGGCTTTATCTTGACCCATGAGATTTTTTTCCTCTTAGTGTCTCCCCACCCCATGGGAGTGGCAGAGTGGCTTGGTGGGCACCTGGTGACCAGTCAAGGGCAGTTCACCACGCCAGGTCCTTTGCGGCAGCCAGCGTGGGGCACGAGCCAGAAGCGGTTCCGTATCAGGCGTGCTGCAGCAGTGGTGCGGGGGCAGGCTCCTGCGGGGCTCGCGGGGTGTGTGGCTGCGCCGCTTATCTCTTTCTTCTGCTGAGCCTGGGAAGGGCGAGTACAAACGACGGCCACGTGCTTTGTCCTGGCATCGATGGCCTTGCTGTGCTGGGGGAGCTCTCTTGCGGGAAGGGTGAGGGAAAATACATCTCTCTCTTCCTCCCCAGGATTCACGTGGATGGTTTTATTATGCAGATTCCAATGCCCTCGTTCGCCCTTACATGAGCTGTTTAATACTAGTGATTAACGCTGTTCGCAATATTATGGGATTTGTGGAATCTGGCGTCCTGGTGTATGGGAAGACAACTTTTGGGTGAGGCGATGCTGAAATGTGCGGAGGCAGGCAGTCCCCGGGTGGCAGGGTGTGTGGGCAGGTCCCCAGGGCCATTATTGCCTCCTGTAACCTGGGACTTGACACCTGAACAAACAGCAACCCTGGCAAACCGAGGTGCCACCTGGCAGCAGGGTGCTGTGCCTCCCCGGTGAAAACCCAACAGCTCCAGCATGCTGCTAGGGCCTGGCCTGTGCCTGTCGGGGGGGAAAGGAGGAGCAGGGGCGTTTGTTAGCATTACAGCGTTTGTCTTGTGGAGCAACTGCTACACATACTGAAGTCCTGCTTCCAAGGAAGTGGCTGGATATTGCCTGCTGATGGGAAGGAGAGAAAAAAATCTGCTTGCCTTTGCTCTTGCATGCAGCCTTTGCTTTTGCTTTATCTTGACCCATAAGGGTTTTTTCCATCTTATTTTCTCCCCCCACCGTATCCTGCTGAGGAGAGTGATAGAACGGCTTGGTGGGTAGCTGGTTCAGCCAAGGTCAGCCCATCACAAAGTACAGCTTCATCACAACAGAGCGGTGCCCAGCTCTGGTGGAGAACCCTGCGCCAAGGGGTTTGCTGCTGGACATTACCGCAGCACTGCTAATTTGGTCCCTCAGTGCCACTAGGACAAACCGCTTCCATCTTCCCCAGCACGGCTTTACTCCACCAACATCATAGTCTGTGCCCTCCGCATTCAGTGCCACACACCGAAGTCCCACTCAACGCATGAATGTGCTTGCTCTGCCAACACCATATCGGTGTCAAAACAGCCCCAAAACTGAAATGCAAGCGCAGGGACTTGTTCTAATGACTCTTCAGTGAGAAGCGACAAATGGTGAAAAGTCCATCACCCCGGAGAGTCCAAGTTTTTCCTGACTTCTGGGAGAAAAACAAGGTTTGGTGCAGTTGCCACTAAATCTTAGGGAATTTCAGTCACCTTGGCAGGAAAAAGCAGTGTGTGGTCCAGGAGGCAGAGACCAGCGGGCCTGGTAACGGAGTGCTGCTACAAAATGCTTTTCAAGCTGGCGGTCTGAGTCCTGCCCCGCGCAGCATAAAGTAAGGAATTCACACAAACTGGTGTGAAGGTACCTCTGTTCTTCACGGGAGGAGGAACCGGCAGACCACTGGGCCACTTGGCAAAGCATTCCCTCTTCATCAGTAGCTCATTTACTTCAGAATGAGGTGCAGAAAACTAGCGTGAACAAGCAGGGAATAACCGATGCGTAAGAAATGCATCTCTAATCTGTCAGTTACTGATTCACTTTTGCTTGGCGCAAAACGGCGCATACCTTAGTTTCATGTATGTGCTAATTTATTTGTGAAATTTATTGTTAGCTGTACAAAGTGCGTGTTAAATACTGGTAAGTTTTTAACTTTTCAACTTAACAGTCGAGTGGTTCCACAGGTAAACCGCCCTGCCTGCTACATTCTTTCTGCCATCCATTTTCAGGCACGGCATTTTCATGTCAGGAGAACTGCAGCGTGCAATTCTGAAGCCAGCCCTGCTCCAAGCAGGAGGCTGGGTGAGGTGACAGCCAGAAGTTCTTTCTAATCTTTTTTGTGTGATTGGCCAATACAACTTTATCTAATCATCTTCTATTTTGCAAAGCTTTGTCTTATCCCTTCCTTTATAAAATTTAAAAGAAGTTATGGATGGATCCTTCCTCTGAGAGGATAAAAGCCCCCAACCACTTTTGTTCTCTGTGCAATCAGGCAACCAGACAGGGCTAAAACAAAAAAGCCCCAAAACCTCCAACGAGAAGAAAAACTGTCATTTCACATTACATCTCTGTCAGTATTTAGAAGCTACTCTAACTGGCAAGTCATTCCTCAGAGCAACTGCTCTTCATTAACAGTGTTTTTCCCGTATCTTCTGCTTGGCACGTATCCAGCACTGTTCAAAAAAAAACCCCAGTGCGTACTTGTCACGGACACCCCCAGCGCCCCTGATACCTTCTGCCTGGATGGATGGCTTGCCAGCCGAACAGCAACGAGCAGCGTTTGGAACGGGACAGTGTTGATGGAGCTTGTCCAAATTCCTGCAGCACCCATCAAGTCTGTCTGACACTTGATACCAAAGCCACCCCCACAGCAACTCCCTCTGCAGAGCTGCCTCTGACCCTTCCCTGTGCCCAGAGTCAGATTTGCTGCAGCTGTGGTTAACCCTTTGCCAGCAGCCATCGGACTTGCTGGTTTAGCAGGTCGCTTCACGAGCTGGCGGTATCCATGCTCCCAGAGCAGCTCCCTGAGCCTCTGTCAGAGCACCCCTCTGGCTCAGCTCAGCGAGGCTGAGCCTGGGAGCATGGCCAGCAAATGGTCTGATCTCAAATGAAGACTGAACCACAACCCTGGAGAAAATCTGGCGAGAGAGAAGGGATTATTCCTGTAAACCCGTGATGCACTCGCTATGGAGGCCTGAGCAACAGCATCCAATACGACAGAGATTTACATACGACAACTCACAAGCAAGCTCTTCGTACTTATAAACAGAATATACACATTATATGCAGCATGTAACACACCAAGTGATGGAACAAAGCCAGCATTCTCTCTAAACACCTAGTATTGCACACTGTGCTCTGCCAGGTGCTGCTCCGCCTTCAGCCAGAGGCAAGGAAAAACGTGTGGAACAACTGCCTAAGGTGTAACCCTGGACTAAAAGTAAAGAAGATGCGTACCTCACACCAGAAAATGAGAATCGGGACAGACATCTCAAAAATATTTTTCCTTATTGCAAGGTGATTTAGTATCAGGCAACTTCTCTTTCATTTTGTTTGTTTTTACAACTGTGCTGTTGGAAACACCCACAGAATGAAAAATATTGCAGCAAGCCTGAGAAGAACCCAGTTCTTCTCTGCCCATATTTCATTGCAGCAGGGTGACTTGGAGGCCATAGGAGCTGCACACCTGATGTGGAGCAGAGGAAGGACGAGGTCTGGACGAGGCATGCTGGGGCAGATCTTCACCTGCTGCCAACATGTCGCCTGCAGTCCGTGTCACAGCAGCATGACTCAGAGTTCTGGCCCCTATGCCTCACTGGATGGAGACTTCCTCCAGAAAGGGAAGTGGAAATGCTTCCTTTAAGTATAAAACTACCTTCTGGTGTCTGAATATCTGACACGTACTAGAAACAATACCCAAAACAAGAAAGAATTACCATACATTATTATAATGCTCTCTCCTTTCTCTAGCTTGCTTGCCTTGGTGTTTTACAGCTCACTGTATACCATGAAGAGACACAGGAGATCATAAATAACTGAAAGAAACCTTTGGTGGAGGGCAGGAAAATCCTCATATATTCATGAAGAAATAAATCTCCTGTCTTACACATCCAAAGAATCTTGATTAGTAAACTGTTTAAAATTAGTTGCTTAAAAAAAAAAAAAAAAAAGGAAACTCAAATTGATGAGTCTCTGGATATCAAAAATGTGCAGCTTCCTCCCTCCTCTGTGCTCCTGCCAAGCACTGGCACACCAAAGAGAAGACAGCGCAAGGGGCAGCTGCATGGTCCACAGAGACCGTACAGGCTTTGGACCCAATGGACAAACGTTCCCATCTGTCCAAGGGCACATGGCTCCAGCCTGCTCCGTCTCCTTGGAGCGAGAGGATCACAGACAGGGGTGGTGAGAGCATAAAGCCCTGCAAAGCAGTACTGTCTCAGGAAGTCGTTCAGCTACACCAAATACCACTGGCATCAGAACCTAAACACTTCTGAAACTTCTCCCTTATTTTTCACCCACTTCTCCTGAAGCACAGGGGAGTTTTGGGTGGCTGCACAGCAGAGGAAGACAACAAACCCACCTTTTTTCTACCTAAGAACACTGTGCGTTTGTTCCCCACGTATGAATGCACAAAGAAGCCAGTATGTGGCTCAGAGACTCAGACTTACGCAGCTGCCAGGTAACTAAGGGTCCTGGGTAATACAAGTAGGTATGAAGCAATTGTGCAACACCTCCAGCCTTAGGTGAAAGCCCAGAGCCTCATCTATGTGAACAAAGTGGTATGCAGAGCTGCTGGGGCTACAAACCCAAAGAAATAGCTGCCTCAATGCTGACTGGAATAAATAGACACAGCCAAATGCGATCAGCCGTAAGCAACAACCGGGCATTACGCACTGAGGGAGCAGTGGCATCTTCTATAACAGAAGAGATGGACAAGACACTGAGTCAACCTATGAACAGATGGATATGTTCTCCTGCAGCACGCTGTGTCCAGATTATGGCAGGAAAAGATAGCTGTGGCAGGTCTTCATGCCCATCTCCCACTGGAAGCAAAACTGCGGCTGAAGGAGAAGTTGATCTCACCGTTTCTGTACTTTCCCCATGCTCCAAATGGCACTATGACAACTGTGCTGTTGTCTTCAGTGCCGAACTGCATTGCCTGAGAGAAGAAACAAATCGTCAGCATGATCATCTTGCTTGGAAAAGGAAACAAGTGTCTGGCTCTGCACGTGCAAGAGACTTCCCTGCCCCTTCCCAGCCCTGATGCTGCATTCTTGGTATGCCCCAGAGCTTTCCATAGGATATGCCACCATCCAGAACCCCAGTGAGAAACTGGCCGTTTCTGTCTGTGTTGATGACACAATCAGCACAGGAATACCTGGCAGTTACAGTCCCATGCAGTTCAGTGGACTGTGAGCTAAGCCAAGTTAACTGCCGTGGTACCTGGCAAGGACGTGGCAAGACCCAGAGTGAAGAAAAGGGTAGCCAGCAGGGCTAGGGCATGTCTCAACCAATTCACTTGGATGAGTGGTTGTATACTTGTATTATTAAAACCAAACCAAACAAAAACCAACAAGTATTTGGTGCTATGAGAAGCCCTAGCATTACCTGCTCAGTAACAACGTGGGCAGCTTCAGCAGGATCATGGCACTGGTTAATGAAGTCACAGATCTCCTGACTGTTCACCATGAAGTTAATACCATCTGTAGTAAGGACCAGGAAGCTGTCGTCTGCATGATGCAACTGCAATAAAGGCACACATTATGCACAACGCTGGAGCGAGTGCTGAAAGGCAAATCAACCGACTTCATTTTTTTGCCATCTATTAAAAAGCGCTTTTCTGGGGGGGTGCTATACGCTCTCCTGTTTTCTGTGCAAGGACTAACTGGAGCCCCCAAACCCTTGGAGAGCTAAAGGCTGCCCCTTGAATCCTCGAGCACACCCACCAGCCACACAGACTGTGTTCCCTGTACTGGAGAAGCATCTTAAGGTGCTTCCAGTTGTAGGAAGCAGCCCTCTGAATACACTAAAGGCTGAAAGACCAGACCTGTTCATTGCCCAGTAAACAAAATGCCTCCTTAAACTGAGGATTTCAAGGAAGACATAGACAGCACTGCAGTCATCTCCCTAAAGCTCTCAGCCTGGTGGGTGACGTTCAGTTAGGACCAACTGAATGTAAGTTCCCCAGGCCCTGGGAGGTGCATTGGGGAAAAGTAACAAACAAGAGCTGAGAAGAAAGCCTTCCTGCAAAAGTGAAGGCAACTGTGCTGAATACCTTCTGGGTGGTTAATTTGTTTTCCAGACAACTACAGAGCTATGGTAGGATGCACACAACTACCCTTTCCTCTTCCCTTCCTCCCAAGTGTGCAAACTTCTACATATTCTACTTTTTTTGATGACAGCCCATCCATATCCCACCTAGTTCTCAGTGATGGTTTTATATCAGTATTAACCACAAAATTACTCATTTGGCCACAAGACCCAAACAGACTAACAGCTTTGTATGTCAGTAATGGATATCACGTGCTCTTTCTTCCCTCATCCTATATTGTACTGTGATAAATGGGATTTAGAAGTTGATCTGGTTGAATTTAGTATCAGGGCCTGATTCTTTTCTGTCCTGTTAGTGTTAATCTGAAATTATTTCATTAGAATTGGTCTCTGGTTACTTCACCACAAATAAAAAATAATGCTCGGTCATCAGGCTTCACCTGGGCATATGTCGTGTGGGTAGCACCACGTGCATCAAATAGCTATGATGCCCCTTAGTCCGAATGTGGCTGTCCCTGTTAACCAGGCCTTCTTTTACCTGAACCCTTTTTGTTTCCGGCTGGGCTATCACACCGCTGTTTTTAAGATCCAAATCTCCTATGCTCCGCGTCATTGCAAGTCTACCATTCACATGAGGTTGTCCCAAACTGTTCCAGGCAATGAAGCCACCGCACTTCCTAATCCTGTCCAGAGGCACAAAAGAAAAAGTGAATATGAGTTACTGCTTCACACCATTAACCCTGTCTCTATCTGCAATTTCTGTCACTAGCTCCTGAGGCGGAACGGGGCACAGAGTGCCTAAGCTGGGAGACTGATGGTTGGCTTTTGCTGTTCGAAGGCTCCACACAAGCGATGTGGCTTGGTGGGCTGAGTCCTGACCTGGGAACCATAGCACATTGCTGCAGCAATTGGCTCTAACTTGGCAGTCTTGGACAAGCCTGAACCACGTGGTCACGGCTCTGTACCGAGTCCTAGCTATGCTGATCCTACTGATGAGACAGTTTATGCTCATGCAAGGCTTTCCGCATCCCCAGTCCTCTAAATGGAACCAAATTAATTAACTGGAGCTGTGCTGCTTTCTGCCCGCTCAGAGGTGGTCTTGGGGCATTATGTTGAACTCTCTGCTTTCTTCCAGGCCCAACCCAGCAGCAGAACACAAGCACATCCTGACCTGAGGCTGTGCCCTGCAAAGCCACGACATCAGCTGACAGGGTACCTTTCCTTCTCCTCCTTTCTTTCTGGAGTATGGTCAATGGTGAGTTTCATGGCCTTTCCCTTTCGACACAGCAGAGCACGACTGTCTCCCACACTTGCCACAACCAGCTCGATACCATCCCGGAGCAGAGCCACTGTTGCAGTGGTCCCAGAGTTCACCAGAGTTGCTATAAACATCATACCAAAGAAAGAGGTTTTAGCACTGCCTCGAAGCATGGGACTGTTTGTAACAGCAAGTTTCAGCTGGTAAAATGAAGACAACTTGTGTTCTACATTACCGGTCAGTAACTGCTTTTAAGTTTAAACTAAATCTAAAAAAAAAAAAAAATACCGCAAACATGCATGCATGTAGGACTAGGGGTAGAGAGGGGAAGTGGAAAGGGTAAGTATTTCTGTGCAACAACATGGCTCCATGCAAAGAGGGCAAGTGGAAAAAAAAGTGGTACAAGGCACAGTGGCTTCCTTTCCGCTTGCAGCAAACACTTTTTCTGTACCACAAGCTCACCCCAAGTTACAGGGTTATCGTCCTTATCCCTGGGCACCGTGATTACACGGATAGCCCACCATAAAGCTGATGGCCCTTCCCTGCTGTTAGATGGTGAAATGGGAAATTGAGTAATAGTAATTGTAGCTCCACATAGTTCACCAGAGGAGAAACACTAGATCGCTCCTTTCCACCAGTCTGTGGCTGTCAGAGTTGTTACAATCTTCCTCTGCTTCCCCCAGTCTTGCTAAGAGACAAAGGGTTGAGCCAGCAGGCTGCTGGCTTCTTTCAGAAAGAGATGCTGCTCCCTTCAGACCCTGTCAACTTGCAGGAGGTCCTAGCACAAAGGTGAAGCTGGATTCTGCCTCGCCTTGTGCCTGCAAACCGGTGTGTGCAGTCAGCTGCCAGTGGTTCTCCAGGCAATCTGCCCCAGGAACTGGTGGGATCACTTGATGGGTGTGTGGGGGTACAGTGACTGCCTCGAGGGCAAAACCGAGCCCTGGGTGTTGTCTGTCTTCTCTTACAGGGTAAGAGAGCTCTGAGCTGACTTGACTTGTGTTCAGGGACCTGGCTGAATTAACTGGTGCAAGTAAATTTAAGGGTTTCTCATTTCAATTTCTACAATGCTCTGGGGAAAAAAAAAAAAAAAAAAAAAAAAAAAAAAAAAAAAAAAAGAAGAGTGCCTGAAAAGGAGAAATGCGAGTCTGCCTATTTCAGAAAGGATCTGCTCTTTTATATGTGGTGAAGGAAATGCCAGAAGAACTTTCCAGCTTTCCTTTTTTGCTTGCTTTTTGAAAGAAGCAGTCCCATTTTACAGTTAGTTCTTCCCTTCCCACAAATTATGCAAAGGTAACTCGGTGAGAGGTGCCTGGAAAGCAGTAACTGGCTAACTTGAGCTACTACAGTAAAATGTCTGGCCAGGACAAGCTACGGCCCGGAACACATTTGCATTCACAGCCAGTGGAGGTCCCCTTGAAAGGTCCTCTCTAGGCCTTCCGCATTCTGGGATTTTCCAGTTTTCCCAGGTTTTAAAAGCAAGCCAATTCGAGAGGAGTTTTGCTGTAACTTAGTAATAAGAATCCCCAGTTACCGTCCTGTTTCCACATGACGAACAGCTAAAAGATCTTTCCACCAAGCTACGACTACAAGCACCCCTCCCCTCTGGCCCTGCAGCCCTGTCCCGAGGGAGGCAGGATGGATCTGAGACAGGAGCGTGTGCTGGAGCCTGAGGAATGCCGGCCAGCCCCATCCCTGATCAGCTGCCAGCAAGCAGCATACACGTGGCACGACTTGCTGCGTGCTATGGAAACAGAACTGCGAGTGCTCGGCGATCCTGGCAACCTCTTTTCCCAACCCTGCGTGGTCTCAGCACCCTCTAAGTCAAACAGGGCTGGGAGTAAACTGAAGTGCACAGCGCCCTGGAAGATGCATTGAGCCTTGTTGTGCAGCGAAAGCAGTGGGTTGATGAATCAAAAAAAACCTCACAAAAAAGTCTGAACGAAGCTTGTGTTATTATTTAAAACAGGTATTATTACTGCAGTGAGGACTCGGTTTAGCTACACACTTAAGCAATGCGTCAGTCGTGAACCATGGTGACCTAGGTCAAATCTTGGACTACGTTACGGCTGCCATGCAGGCTATGGTATTCAAAACTGTTTAGATGCCGGTAGCTTCTGCCTGTTCAGGTAAGCACTGACATCCTGTTTCTAATTTGAAGCAAGGACTAGTCCAGTGCAGGCTCATTTAGAGGCACATAATGAAAGTAAGATGCTAAGAAGCACCAGTACGATTAGAAATTTTAGTAGAACCAGTAAAATACCTGTTTTAGCCGACAGTTAAAAGAAGGGAAGAACTTATGGAAAACTACTCTCTTACTTCACAGAAAAGACATTTTATTTAGACATTAAAATTAATGCAGAACTGCCGCTACTCTCCCATTTCGTTCCTTGGTTTTGGAGCTGACAAACATAAACAGTTTCTGAAAAAGTCAAGATCTGTAGTCTTTAATTCAAAAATGACTGGAAACATTTGGACATTAAGGTGAATCTGTATCTTTCAAGTGCAAACTCTCAAAGACAAGAGCTGCTACCACAAAATCAAGGGATGGTACTAAAGAACAAGTCAAGATATTGTCCAAAATTGTGGTAATGGTCATAGTGACTTGAGCTTTATATACATTTATTAGTTAAACAGCATTCTTAGAAAAATAAATGCTGCTCACACTCTCTTCCTTGGGACCAGTTCACGTTCTGGGTAGGGGTGCAAGAACATGGATGTAACTAGACTATAAGCATCATGTAATTTCTAGCACAGCTCAAAACCATAGGAATGATGGGATAACATTTGTAGTGTTTTACTGCAACTGCTGCTAAGTTATTTAATAATATCAAAATACGTTGTATCAGCATGTATATTGGTTTTTAACAATTAAAGAGTTTATTTTGTTTTCCTAACAATATCACTATAAAACTAAGATCTTTCAATAGGTTCTTAACACTCACTGGACAACTTCTACTGCAAGTCATCTCAACTAATGTGACAAAGAGGATGTGGGAACCTTCCAGTAGTCCAGGCTAGGAACCGCCGGACTCCTTCACCTGGGACAAAATTAAGCAGATCTCTCTTTCCACTGAAGCCCAGCATATAGTGTCCAGGGCCTCCAGTTCTAGAGCTGCTGACCAGGTACAGTGTCTGCCACAAATAACACGCACACAGAGGCAAAGAGGAAATTCACCCAGGGACTTTGTTCAAACAAAATAAACCTGCAACACTGAGATGAAAGAATAAGGGCTGCAGAACAGGGAAAGTAGTCACTCTTGGGTTTGCCTGCACTGTCTTTTGCATGTCTTGAGACTTACACATGCATCTTTGGTCACAAATAAATCAAATTAGCCTTGATGTTTCTCGGGAATTGCCACCAACCAGTTTAAATTCAGCCAAAATAAAAGATACACTTTTTTCCCTTTTGTTGGAGGTACATAACCAAGCACCAAATCAATCAAAGAATTTCATCCATGCTAGAGGGCCAGCTGTCTCATATTTGGCAAGAATGGGCACACTGAAGAACATCTTCAGTACAGAATATGGCCCAATCTGCTCCCTCAAGGTAATTTGTTTTTTTTATATATAAACACAAAAATGGGGAGTTCAAACTGGTGCCAACTAAAATGGAGCCATCTTAAAGGCACTAAATAGAAGTATATGAATTGTTCTGACCCATGGGAAAATACGCAAAATAAACACCCCTTTAATATTGTAACTAGTATCTTCTAACTTGACTAGGTAATCATCAGGGCACTTGGTTAAAAAGGCTGCCTTTGTAATGTTGATAGATTTATGAAATATTTAATTACAATTTCTCCAGCTCTCCCTTTTCCTCAGTGTTGCAGGTTAACATACTCAAAGAAATAAAAATCATATGTTTGAATGGTAACTGAAAAAAAACAAAACCAAAACCCACTACTAAAGTTTAGTTATTTTTAAATAACTTTTGCTGTTTGCTCAGCATAATAAGATTCCAGGACTGCGTTTCAAACATAGATACATCGGTTAATACCTGGCTACATTTTAATAAGATGGCTATTCCAGAAGTGAGTGGCCAATGTAATTAGAGCTGGATGCACCGAACATGGAGGTGAATGGAAAGACTCCCTCTTGTCTTTTCTGAGCAGTGGATCACAGTGAACAGAAGCAGCAGCAGTACCTTGTAGGACGGCACTAGGCCAGGAGAGTGTTTGTCTTGCATTTCTCTAGAGGGATGCTCAAATTTCCTGAAGAACGTGATTCACTTCCTTATTTCTGTCCTTGCTAAGCAAAGCTTACTTTTCAGTTTTTATGGCTGGTCAAAAACATCAGAAAATTATGTCTGTCTGTGTTAAAGCTGTCGCATGGATAATGACATATTTGTTGGATGTGAGCTTCCTTTACTGTGTTCTATACCTAAGTTTATCAATGATTTTAAAGTGACAATATAGTTAAAACTATGGAAGTGAATGTAGATGTATTTTTGAACAGATACCAAACACCACGCTTCAGGGCTCACGCATCTCTCTAAGCTGTAAATGATTAGAAAGGATTTAGGTGGAGGACAGATTATCCCAGGTCTGCCTACAGCGAGTTTCTCATGCTTTTGTGTGAAATAACAGGTACAGATCGCTGTCAGAGGGGATACTGGACCAGCCTCTGTCGGGCCAGTACAGCACTCTAACAGCACCAGGGAACTGCATGCCAGACACAGTAGCAGCACCTGGAACCCATACAAACACCTTTTTTCTACTGAAAGCTCACTGTAGCTATTATGCTATGTGTTTTCCATCTATGATTTCAAATATTCTGTAATTGTAAAGTGACCTAAGGGCCATGCCCTTAAAGACATAGCTAGGTGCTCCAAGGCACATTTCTAGTCCTGTTAAATCTGTGCCATTATATGAGGGTTTTACCTCTTAAACAGAATTGTAAACAATGCATCAAACATTACCCATGCAATTTTGGTGACAGGGATTTGTCCTAGGATTTACGTTCCTTCAAACACCCAGGCACACATTTTCAGAGCTGGTCGTGTGTTAGTAAAGACCTGGACATCCTGAACATGCACTGGTGGTTTTTTTTGCAGATACAGTGAAAGTTGAGTGAACCCTGGCAGGGTCATCTACTGGAAAAAGACTAAGCTATTATTTTCCACTTTGACTCCGGCCAGGTTTCAAAAGAAGGTCAGTCCTGGGGAGCCAGATACCCAGTGTTACACAACCAGCCACCATTTTCAAGATACTTTAGCAACAGTCTTGACTGTCACATCTAGAATAGCCACAATTAATCACAAATTTTGCTGGCAAACTGAATCAGTTTGAAAGTAGGCTTCTAATGAGGACACATGCCAAGCATTGAAATTTTATGCAACTTTCAAAACAGCGGCAACAAAAATACCCACACCAAGTAGTCAACATAGAATTGAATGATTTTAACAACAGATATGCAAAAAATTTAATTTGTTCAGAAATCCACACTTGTCTTTGCACCCTGTTACTCTACTCCTTGCCTTATAGCTGGGCAACCAGACAAGAGCACTGGGCACTTTTAGATCCTTCTGGCTCCTGCAAGAGCTTGCAGATGGTCAACCTATCTGAGAAACACTGAGTGCTTGCCAGAGTGTGGCACCTGTGGATGTTTGACAATGCTTTTGCCCTCTGTTTCACTTGACCTCAAGCTTTTTAAATGAGGAGGGTTTGCCCAGTGTACTGGTAACTGTTACGTAAATTTGCTGGCATTTGCATTATGTTTCATTAGGCAGCACCTGTTAGTTAAATGGTATGAAAAAAACTCTATAAGCAGTTCCAAAACGCTCAGCTTACTGCACAACTGGTCGGTCAAATTTTGTTACCCAGTTCCGTAAGTGTCACGTCCAAAATGCTATAATGAGAAACCATTTTCAGAATAACAAAATAATATACCAATTACAGTTCCCAATGGTTCCCCTCGAGGAGCTGCTCTGCCAATTAATAGAGGTCCCTTCAATAAGCCAAACCAAGAGCTGCCCTACTAACAAAAGGATGGGGAGGGGGACAAATATAAAAGATCTTCACGTTAGTGAAAATGAAAGGTCCTGATCCAGGGACGCACATAAACCTGTATTCAGATATTTTCTTGAATTTGGGCTTTTGAGAAAATTTATTTGCAAGGAGGCTCTTGGATTAAAAAACCCACATCTGCTGTAGTGATGTGTCTCTCGTGTTCGGTTAAAACACACCACATAGGTCAGTGGTGACTCTGGACTTACTTTACAATGTCATTTTTTGTTAAAAGATTTCAATATATATCAAAAAAGGGGGGATATAATGAGGAAATGAGCTTTATAGATTTAATCTCCCTTTTTTAAGGACTGCATTTCAGGACTTAAGACTTTTTTCCTGATACCCCTGATACCTTGGCTTGTATCAGGTAAGAGGAAAGGTGTGTATACCTCACAGTGTGCAACAGGCAGGCTACCTGTCCTGCCAGAAAATATTTGAGTCTATCTAGATTCATCTAGCAGTTGAACTGCAGGAAGCTGCTCAATTCCTTCACTGTATTCATACACTGCTTCAGAAAAATAGCTTGAGAATACAGTATTGCTTCAGTTCCTAGATGCCCTGTTGGTTTCAAGTAGTTCTTCAAGCGAAAACTTTTATAGTTTGTGTTTTTCTGAAATGACCTTAGTCATTTTGCCAGCATCCGCACCAGCACTGGGACAGGTTTTTTGATTGTTTGTTTTCAGTTGAGTTTTGTTTGGGATTTTTATTAAAACTGGCTAAACTGACTCAAAATTGTATCTCATGGCTGAGGAAGCTCCTATGACAGAACTGGGATGCGGACCTCTATCTCCCTTCCCAAGTTACTCTAAGCTCCCCTTGCTAGAACTGGAACTTCAGATGTGCTTAGTCTCTAGACACATATACAAGAACTTGACTAACAGCCAGGACTAAGGAGTCTAAAAGGGCTGGTGCCAGCTTTACCACCACCTTACCACAGCCAACCTCGTTTTCCTCTTCACTGCTTTTTTCCCTTTCACACTCTGCTACTCCTGTGATTCTGTTTGTGCAGAAGCAATATCAATTGTATTAATTTTGGCTTACGTTCCTCCTCAGGTGCAGCAGCCAAGTTAGAAAGGGGAACTTCTGACACTGTTGCTTTTAACCCACAGGAATAACAGCTTTAAAACAAACAAACAAACAAACACACCAAAAACGCCAACAAAAAAACCAAACCAACCCCCCCCCCTTGCATAGTCAAGTCATGATCCTGGCAATTCTAAATCATTTTTTGCTAACTTAACACTTTCTTTGACAGAATCACATTAAGAGAAATTGATGGTTATGCTAACATTCAGATTAATAACTCCCCCAGTAAACTTGACTTAGACTTTTTCTAGCTTTTTCATTTTCAGGAGGTAAAGTGTAATTGTTTCATTTGCATTAAGTTATCAGAGCAAAATCCTATGTTAAGTAAAATTGTTTTCAAGCATTTTTCTGGACATTTTACTACAAAACTACTGAGCAAATAAGAGAAACCTTATTCTCCACATCCATAGGAGTAGAATATTTTTTTACCTACCATCAGCAGACAGATGAGCATGCCTTTCGTATGCATTGTTTATTTCTAGAAAAGCTTTGTTCAAAACATTTTCCAAGTTCTCTTCCTCAGCAAGAAATTCTCTGGAAACAAACAAGCAAGCAAAAATGTTCATTTCTTTCCAGGAAATACACTTCTTGATGAATCTCTTTCATAGCCTTATTGCCTCCCTGAATGCATTGAATAATGATGGAGTTCAGTGAAAAGGTAATATGATTTTACTAATGACCTGCACTGGAAGCATAATCCCGTAATTTTGCAAATACATAAATTCCTCTTCCAACACCCAAGGATGTGACACAGAGATACAAAAGAGTGTAAGCAAGCCATAGGTCAGTGATCACAGTGACCCCATCTCAGTGATCACAGTGACCCCATCTGAAAACAGTCAATTCATACTAACTCTGTATTCCCAGTCCTTTCCTGGAAGGTGGGAACAATCATATTTTCCCCTCTCGTCTTTGTGGTCTTGCTCAATGGGGCAGGCACCATACTAAGTAGTTGCTAGCATATCCATTGTAATGGACTGTTCCAGACTGGTGTTCCTGCTGTCCCGTTGGGCTAGGTGACTATATAACCCAGGAGGATTAGTGACTATGTATGACCCACCTTTCAGTCCTAAGGAAGGAATCTCTACTGTAATTCATTTGACACACATTCACTTGATGCACACTTACTTAATGTATTTTTCCATGTACTTATCACAGAAGTCTGCTGCTGCTGCCCCACCATGTCCATCATATACTGCAAAGTACAGGATATCCTCTGTCAGCTGAGCATAATTAAACCGGTCTTCATTTTCCTTGCGCTTCCCGATATGGCTAGCGCAGCCCACGTTGGCCAGGCTTACTTTTGGAATCGGCTTCCCATACTTTATGCTTGGTGGGAGGAGAATAGGTTCGTCAATGCGATTGTCCCAGATGCCAAAGGTGTCCCATGTAGTAGGTCGCCCACTCCCATCTGGATCGAAGCGGGAAGCACGGCGCTCAGAGGTGGAGCTGTAGCAGGCAGCTGTCGGACGCTTCTCGTCTTGCAAGAGGCGGGACGTTAGCACAGCTCTCCTTCTTACTTGATACCCCCCGTTTCGTACCAAATTAATTAAAGTGGCTGTTGACATAACTTGTCTTCAGAGATTTGTAGGAATAAAAGATCAGGAATAGCAGATATGCAGCTGCTGGAATGTCCTTGAGAACAAAGAGAAAACTGATCAGGAAACAAGCAGTACAGGAAGGGGAATTTTCAGTTACATCATTCAGGAAACAATGTCACCCTCAGAGCCGCTAATCATGCATAGCACAGCACTTCCTAGAAGAAACTACAGAGCAATCTGCATGACTCACCGAGAAACAATCCCACACAGACCAGCCTACATTTAACAGGGAGTACTGCAGATAGATGAAGGTAAGTAATTTCTGCTGGCCACCTGCATAATGATATCCTGAATTTTCGAAGGCTGAAGAGGGTGTGCTGGAGCAAATAAGAGCAATAATGACTTTGCTCCATGTCAGCTAAAATATGAATGTGTGAAAACATGAGGCAAGGTCATGAAAACAAGCTTATCATGCACGCTGAAGCATCTGCACTGTAGCTCCTGAGGAGGGAAAGGCAGAAGAAATATATTTGCTTAGATTTTAAAGAGTTTTTTTCATCTGCACGTGATATTTGCTTGTCATACTCATTGAGGACTTGAACAATATTCTTCAACACAGACCTGTGAAGTTAATTGTGATTTTCTTAGGTTTACCTAAGAATGACCACTAAGACTGTATCCATGGCCATACACAACTGTGTATACAAACTTGCACCCAGAAAACCCTGTGCAGCAATTTGCTGTTGTGCCTGGCCCGAAGTCCTCTGCCACCTGAAAGGGGCTCCCTTGGCTAACACAGGTAAGCAAGATTTTCTACTGGCTGAGTTAAATCGTGAGTTAAACACACGATTTGGCTCAGCACAGATAAAAATTCACTAATGATGACTCATCTAGCATGCAGAAAATGTAGAAAGGTGGGCTTATTTAACCTTTTGCAGAGTAACACCCACCTTCATTAAAGTCCAACAGGCTAGGATGCAATCTGTAGTAACTGCATGTTGTTGCACCGGAGTAATTTGAACTGGACCATCAGATCACTGTTAACTAACCGCACTAAATTTTAAGTGAGGGATTTCTAACCTGATTGCTCAAAGTTTGCCGAGAGCAAAATTACGAGTGAAAGTTATTATATGCCATAATAAAGGAATTAAAATTATGCAGGCTCACGGTGAACGCCAAAAAAGACGGCAGGGCAGTCTGATGCAATTGAGCAGCAAAGAGCAACACGTATACTCCAGAGATACTGTAATTCTGAGCTGGAGTGCCTTGTCGTTGTACTCTCCCCTTGCCCATCACAATTGTGTCTGTAGATCTGAAATATTTGTTAAAACTCCTTTTTTAAATTACTAAACAAAATCCAGGTGCTGGCAAAAACACGCAGTCAAAGGTAACTTAGTAAGTCATTGCTTTAGCAGAAAATGGCTGCAACATGAGCTTTTTGGAGCCCCCCATTAAACTTGTCATTCACAGCTCAAAGCATGTTGTTCTAGATGCTCTCGGTTTACCTTTCGCGTGAGTCTTAGAAGAAAGGTTTCTTTACTTAGCACTTAAGAGAGTGACTGCCAACTTGATAAAAGGCCAAAAGTGCTGGGAAAGGTTGCTGTTGCATCAGAGGAATGTGGGCTAGGCCACCAGGTGAGTGGAACTAACCACTTGGAATTTTAACATTTTCCATTTTATTGCAAGGTGACTGCAACATCACATCCTTATTTCAGTACACTTACAGGTGCTTAATAACTGGTTTATTGTTAATAACTGGCTTAATAACTTTATTGAGTTACTTTTTCTGTTCTCTTCCCTCGACTCGTAACAGTATGTTAACTTCCTTCTGTGAGACACAGCATGACCAAATTTAAAACCTGCCAATTAACAAAACTCACACTTGGTTTCACTTCCGTCAGCTTGAAAGGAGAACATGAAATGCTAACTATATTTAGAACTCCCAGTATCCACAGCATGAATCAGAGAATTAATCCAAAATCTCAAGCTAATTAGTGCGTTTGTTCCCTATCATATTCAACTCTCAAAAGGCCTTTTTTTCCAGGCAAGTATAAATGCTGATGATGGTTTCACTTTTCAAGTGTCTCTGCAAGTCAGGAGTAGGAACCTGATCTTTAGTTCCTGTGATGTAAATAGTTACGCTTTTAGTCGGACATACAACAGCCTGCACTTTTGTAACTGGTGTATTTGCAAGCACAAGGCAAGCCTGTCTGGGCAAAACAAGAGCAATGCATTGAAAAAGGGGGCACTGATGTTAAAGCCAAAGTCCAAGATACAGGCAGTTCTAGATGGAAATCTGTTTTGAGGTGCTTCATCTGATCCTATTAATCTGTACATGTTTAACCTCCAGAAATAGATCCTGCAGACAGACAAATACAAGGCTTAAAGTGAACAAAGTGAGCAATTAAACCCTAGTTCAATGTGACCGGTGCCCCTTTTATAGACCAGCTGCTTCTCAGCAGATGGAAATTTTCCAGACTGCAATAAGAAAAGGGAAAAAAAAAGAAACCCGGAAGAAAGAGAAGGCGTTCTTTCTGCCCCGGGGATTAAACATATTTAAAAAGGAATTTTAAACTCTGAGCATGTATAAGCGCACTTGCCTTGCAGGCTTCTCAAACCCCACAGCTCTGAGCAGTATTCCCTGTCCCTCTATGTTAAGCTCGTCTTAAATCAGAGAGGTTTGTAAGCCTGTGACAACACCCCCTCCCCGCTGCCGGGATGGTGACCCGCAGGCAGCCGCAACGCCAAGGTTCATGCCGCTGCCGACTGACCGCGGCCAGCCCGCACCGCCTGCGCCCGCCCGGGTCGCTGCGCGCACCGCAGCCGTGCGGCCACTCGGGCAGCGCCGCGGGGCCCGCTGGGGCCGGCCGGCTGCGGGGCACGGCGGGACCCCGAGGGGCAGGGCCGGTGGAGGCGCGGCCAGGTCAGAGGCCCCTCACCCCCCGCCGCTGCCGCCTTTGCGGTGCGCCCGGCCGCACGGAGACCCACGGGGTCCCTGCCCGGCCGCCCTCCGCCGCGGCTTCCAAGACCGCGCCTGCCGCCGCCGGCAGGAGCCAGTGCCGGGGAGCGGAGCCCTCCCGCTCCCCCCGGGCTGGCTCGCTGCCCCCGCCGCTCGGCCCGGCCCCAGCCGCCACCCGCCCGGCTCCCGTCAGCGCGGCTCCCCTCAGCCAAGCGGACGAGCGGAGGGAGGAGATTCCGAGCCCTGCACCCCCACGCTCCCCCAGCGCCCCCCTCCCCTCCCTGACCCGCACCCCGGGCCCCGGCGCTACGCTAAACGCCGTCGCGGCCGCCGGGCTGCCGGTGCGGGCGTGCGACGGCCCTTACCTCCTCCCGCGCCCGGGCAGCCGCCGGTGACTTGCGGCCCAGAGCTGCGAAAACGGCGCCGGCCCCACCGCCGCCCGCTGCCTTCCCCCCGGCCCGGCACCGCCCCGCCGGGCGGCCGGAGCCCGCCGGGCCAATGGGGCGGCAGCGCGGGCCCGCCCCGCCCTAGCCCTGCCCCTCTCCGCCCCAATGGCGGCAGCCGCGGCGGCCGAGCCCCCCCCAGCGCCCCCGCCCCACCCCGCCCGCCGCGCGCCCGGCCGTTGGTCGCGAAGGGCGGGCGGGAGCCGACGCCCCGCTGAGGGGATCGGCCGGGGGCCTTGCTGTGCCGGCGGGGGCGGCCGGCCCGCGTCCCCGTTCTCCCCTTCGCAGGGCCCGGAGCAGGGGGAGGGAGGGGGGTGCGGCCTCGGCCGAGGCGGCGGCAGCGGGGCTGCCCCGGCGGTGTCCCGGCACAGGCCGTTCCTGGCGCTCCGCCGCCTTCCTCGGCCCGCGAAGCCGGGGCCGGCCCGGTGGAAGGCCCGGCAGCAGGCCCGGCAGGCTGCCCGCGGAGCACCGGCTTCTCGAGAGCGCCTTGGAGAAAGGTGTCTGTGTTGTTAAGGGAAAATAGGGCAGTAGATGCGGAATGGCAGCCGTGCCTGTGCCAGCGCCCTGCCGCCCCTCCGTACCTGACCCGTGTCCGAACGGCGGCTTAAAGAGATCGTTTGCCAGGCGCCGTGCTACCGACACGGCCTTTGGCCTTTATCGCAATTTGGCAAATCAGTTGCTTCTAATTACAAAAGCATTTGAAACGCACCTTCCCCTTGCCCTCGTGCTGTCCGCTAGACAAGTAGACTGGAAAACAGAAGCCTGCAAAGAAAAATGCCGGCTGACGCCGTTTCCATAGGAGCTTAAGGAGGCCACTGTCAAGTTTATCCCAGATATTTGTGAGTTATGGAAGTTTTTGGGTTGTTTTTTTGTTTGTTGGTTTGGGTTTTTTGTTAAATTTCAGGAGCATTATCGCCTCTAACTTTCCTTTCTGATTGATTTTGATGTTACTTTATAAAATGCTCTTTAAAATGTGATGTTGGATCTGTAGGTTTACAGACCTAAGGGACATTGCAAAAGCACTGTATTTCAGGAAACCGAGTTCTTTGGTCACCTGACTATGAGTACAGATTCTTGAAAACTTGGACCTAACTATCTGTATCTAGTGCTGTTATTAGGTGGGGTGACATCCTTAATTTGTCAAAGCTGCCATTAATATTAATGATCTGCTGCAATGTCATCTTTACTGTGTTTTGAACAGAGCTTGATGTCAGCTGTCTCCCTTCCATGTTCAGTAGAGGACACCTAAGCCATCCTAGTGCCCACTCCACGATGTCCCTCGACTACAAAATCCATTGGCTTCTGGCCAGAAAAGCAGCAAGAAACCCCCTTGTTGCTCTCACTGTATGGGTCTCTTGTAGAAGAAGAGGTTAGGCAAGCATGGTAGCACCTACCAGATTGTTCTGGTTTCCAGATGTGTGGTGTCCCACTCAGCATTCAGAATGAAATTTGACCCTGTGAGTCTTTTGAGCATAGTAATGCTGTCATCTGTCACTGCACGTTGTTCCCTGGTTCCCATTTGTCGTCAGTGAGACAAAGGAAAAACAATGCACTGTGGAAACTAGCTCTCCTGGCATGGAGATTGTCCTGAGCAGAAGGTGATCTATACAGCAGTGTATCCAAACTGGCACAGTGATGTATTGCAAATGAAAACAGTACATTACCCTGTACGACAGGTATTGCTATTTAGAGAGCTGTACCAGCAGGGGCTTCCCAGAAGTGTCAGAGACCTATATGATGTTAGGCACGGGTGCTGAGAGGCAATTTCTACCCTTGATAGTTTGCAGTGAAGGCCAGCATGGAAATGGTACGTTTTGTGCTGAGCCTTTATATGCAGTGGAAATACTCTTATATTTCCCGGGTTTTGGAAGTTAAGTGGGATGCAGCTGAAGAGGCTGAGGCAAGAATTCAAGGTGGCAGGAAAGAAGAGCAGGCATAAGAAGAGCTTTGTGAGAAGGCAGCAGGCTTGAAGATGAGGCCAGGGCACAACAGCAAGGATCCACAGTGGAAAAGGTAGAGGTGCAGGGCGGTGGGGATAGGCTACAGTACAGCACTTGGTAATTTGAGGAGCCTCTGACAGCACCCTGAGGACAGGAGGCAAAATTTCAGAAACAGGAAGGGCAGGAGCCCGTACCATGCAACATTTGTTTTCGACTGCAAACAGTTAATTTGGACTTTCCCTTTGCTTTCTTTTTATTTTTTATTTTTTTTACCTAAAAGATGACTTAAGTTTTCTAGATTCCAGCTCTCCTAACATAGAAGGTAACTGCAAGATTACCTTTCTTGCTCTTTTCTGTCTTACTGCCTCTGGTTTTGCTTCTCCATCATGTTCCTGACCGTTCCCTCCCCCACCTCCCGTTCTCCTTTTCCTTCACAATTTGCACATATTTTTCTGTGATTATTTCTCTCCTGCTACCTCTCTTCCCTTTTTTACTCATGCTTCTTTTCTGCATGCTTCCATCTTCAGATTCTAAAACTTCATTGACTGTCTCATATGACTGGAAAACAAACCAAGCTACTGGAGGCAGGGGGAGGTTGGATGCCAGTGTGCTAGCATGCTGTCCTCCCCAGCGGTGTAACTGAGCTCACAGAAGCTGTGATTCTTGGGTGGCTGGAAAAGAAATGCCCGTTGTAATGGCCATGTATTAGATCTTGGATCAAGCTAGAAATGCAGAGCAAACTGGTTCTGAACACCATGCTTTTCTCACCAGCACCATGTGCTCTGTGATGCCTGACATTACAAGTGGGAAAACTTACTTTTTCAGTATGCTTTCTCTCCTCATAAGTGAAGAATTGTTCCTTATGGTACACTCCCAGCTAATTATCTCTCTGTACTCTCTAGGTCTGCTAGCACATCAGAAGAGACCAGAAAACATCCTGTGGCTGTGGTGAAGGGAAGTACTCACCCTCTTAACACTGACCTTCAAGTAATTGGCAACAACTATCATCTTTCATAGCACTTTTCAAAGGCAGCCCTTCAAAATCTGGTGAGCTAATTGTGGGAAAGGCTTGCATGGCTGCTGTCAGACCCTAACTGTGCCAGGAAGTTCCACGGGCTGTACCCCTGCCATGGGCATTTAGCTGCCTGTGCTTGTGGCCAGTCCTGGCATGGCCCAGCTGTCAGCATGGATCTCAGTGCTGGGAAAGGAGCTATGGGAAACCTTATTGGGGATCTCTGTCCCTTGGTTCAGGAGCCAGATTTAAGCTCAGGCCCTTGTCTGAGCTATGCTGTAGGTACTCCCATGCCTGGCCGTGTACCTTGCTGATCCTGTGCTTCCCTGGCTGATGTAACTTCCTGGCTTGACCTTGAACCTCTCTTGTCTCTATGGTCAGCTTTGGTGGTCCTTGGACTGTGGCTGACCACTGTTGCTGTCACCAGCTGGCCTGGCTCTCTGTGTTCGGGTGCCATGGGACCCTCAGTGAGGTCCCTGCCCACCTAACCATCACCCTTATCCCCAGCTTGCCTGCCCTGGTGGAGCAGCCATGCTTCTTGCTGGCAAGGACTGCACGCAGGGTGTGGGTGAAAAGCAGCTTCCTTCTTCCAGGGAAATGTGCTTTTTGGCACTCTTGCCACGTATTGCCCTTGCATAATTAATAATAGCGTTAACATTGAAACACGACTAAGAAAAATAATAAGCATTCTGATTAGAAACAAGAAATAGAAAAGTGAAACTGCATTATTTTTGGCACTGTACAAATTATGTGCAATGCCTATTTCTCAAACTCATGTTCTATACTTTTATGGGTGATGTGATGTCCCTTGTGTGCTTAGATTTTAGGATATGATAGTCTTGTTTCCTCTGGAATCTTACGCAGTAAGTTTCTGTCTCATATGGGACCCATGACTTACACAGAGACAGAAGGCATTCTGAAAACAGGATGGTTATGTGGCAACTTGAGCAGATTCACAGGAGCACCCAGATCAGACTGCTGCCTCTGAACCAGTTCTTATTTGTAGGAAAGATGGGAGTCAGCTGCACATCTGTTTCCACTGGACTCCTCTCAATTCAGATGACATGGCTTGCTTCTGTCCCAGTAAAGATGGAAAATAAACTTCTATATCTAACTGTACACTTTCTGGGACAGTCAAATGAAAATCGTGGCTAGAGGATTAGCTGTAGCCATTAAAACAAAAGCCAAGTTTCTGTACTTAGTGATCCCAGGCATGGCAGGTTATTCTTGGCTGCTCACCAGGTGCCCACCAAGCAACTCTATCACTCCCTGTCCTCAATGAGCAGTGCCAGCACTGCTCACCAGCAGCCAAAACACTGCTGCATTTTCAACACCACTCTAGCTACAAAGCAGCACACTATGAGGCCTACTATAGGGAAAGTTAGACTGAATACAGCATGTTTTCTGAAAGTAAAAAAAAAAACAGTTGTTTTGTTTATCCTAAAACTTTAAATGGCTTTTGAGTATTCAGTTTATTTGGAAGCAGAAAAAAGTTTTTTGCTGAGCCTTTTGTGCCCCTAGTGAAGAATCTGTCCTCTTAAATGCAGGAAAAAGTGGGCTGGAACAGAATATTCCTAGTCCTTCACATTGTGCCTTTGGCGTTCTCCATTTACAGCATTTTAGCTGTGCAAATTGAACTTGTCCTTGAACCCTTGTGAAGTATCCTAAGTTAGAGAAATTGTGATACTTAAAACATTAGGATATCAGCCATGGTAACTTAGTATTAGAAATATGTAGTTGAAAGATCTGATCTCTGGAATGGCTGTGCAGCAGTACAGCTGATTTTGTTTCAGCAACAGGACTTCAGTAAGGTAATATCCCAGTTCAGAATTCAGTCATCTGTCTGCTGAGAGGAACCACAAGCATATGTCTGTCTTAATGATTAAAGAATTTTCCTAATGACCATTGAGGAGCTGTTGTGATTTGACAGCAGGAAATCCTTCTGGCTTTTGAGTATGTGCAAAATATTTTAAAGCAGGCTTTTAAGTGGTTTCCTTAGCAACCATTCTTCATTAGAGATCGACACATGCTATTAAGTATCATGCTGGGTTTGGATCAGCTTTGCAATATTAAAGACACCCGTTTAAAACTCTGCCAGGTCACGTGCAGTTTTGGAGCCTAGATGGAAGCTTGCCGGCTGCCAGACTTTTTTTCCAGACAAGCAAGGACACACCTCTTGGTAGTGAGCTAGCATAGGCACCCTGATGGGTGGAGGAGCTGGCCCCACTCACTATTGGCTGTTCTCTCATCCAGGAACTGTAAGTAAAGGGAGATTTTATTTTCATTCATCTGCCACTCCACCCCCTGCCCCGAGAAAACGCTAGTGACTTGTGATTCCCTTTTAAAGAGATATCAAGCACAGCTCTTAACTGAGCACAGCTCATACTCTTTGTTTTTCTTTTATCTCAAGTGTCTGGGGCATCAGATAATTTATCCTTCGATCCCATATTCAGTGCTTATGATCAACAGGAATGTCAAGCCATTAGCAAGGTTAATAGTGGAGAATCTGGGAGCTGTCATTAATATAAAGAAGCACCTCTTCTGCTCTCCTCCAAAGCTATACCGTTATTTATTTATTATGATTTAGATTGCCTTCCCTATTTGCTATGGATATTGGAATTTAAGGCAGCTTTAGCAGAGCTGACCTGAGAATCTTACAGAAAACAAATGCTGCTCAGAGGAAATGTGTTTAACGGTAATCCTAATGCAGGGCATTTGCCTGGCATTTGTCATCAGCCTGATCGGATGCCCCAGCAGTGCTGGGGTCTCTAGGGGCAGACTTCTCTCTAGTTCTGGCTGGAAGCTCAGAGTTTGTTCCTGCCGTCATAGAGTAAGAAGGAGTAAGAGTAATTTTCTCCTGATGCTTTCTCAGTCTGTGCCTTTGTTTACCTTGGGATTTGGTTGCTGCAAAGCCTCCATGTGAGGCTTCTGTCTAAAACTGTTCAGAGACACAGAGGCAGACCTAGTGTAGCACGCGATAGCTGCGGGCAGCGCCCTCAGCATGCACAGTGCTGAGTACTGTGAGTTATTTTGCTCTACCTTGGCACCCAGGAGGTCTTGGTTTCTACGTGCAGTGGGAAGTGCCGAGTCCTACTGATAAGGCTACTAAATGAATTTATTAGGGTGTTGCTTTGAGAGACAGGCGGCTTTTCTGGCTTCTGTGCCCGAACTAAAATTGGAGCAGGTATTCAAGAGGGAAGAGGAGGGACTGCCAGTGCCTGTGGCTCTGACAGTCACTGCATTGTTGGTCTGAAATAGCTCATGTCTGTTGACCTTCAGAGCTGGGCTGTGGTGGCCTTTTTCAGGCGACTTGGGAAACAGGGTGGTAAAGTGAAGTAGTGCCTGACAAGCATCCTTTAAGGGTAAGAGTATTCTGATACTTGCATTTTTTTAGGTAAGCCTGCTCTGTAGGAATATCTTCTTATTTGGCCATGCTTTTTTTTCTGTAATTCTCCAGATAAAGGCTTTTCCAGAACTTACATAGGAAAAGAGAATGCTTTTTGACAGTGGGCTGCTACTTTGTATTCATGGTTTTGAAGGCAGAAATCAGCAGAAATTTCTGAAGTTAAAAATCATGCAGAAGTCAGATCATGTGTGAGCCAGCTTGTGGCTTTATTGCACTTAATAGCAGTTTTTATTTCCTGTTGATGCTGTACTCGTCTTTGCTTGGTTGTGGTTAATACAACTGCTGCTGGCTATTATGGAAAGAGTTACTACTTCATCCTAAGACCGAATAGGAAGAATAGGATAATAGGCATTAAATGTTCGATAATAGGCATTCAGTGTTCTAAATTCAATCTCTTCTGTAAGGCAAAAACTGAGGTAATATTAAAGTTAAAAAATATGTTTGTAAAAAAACAAAAATCAAAGCGCCTGTAAGCAAAATGAAATCCTGTAGCATCATTTTGTAATGTAGATGATTTCATGAAATCTCATGTTTACAAGTAAACCTGTCAGCTTATAAGGTCTGACCCAAAGCATACGGAAACTGCTGAGGACCTTCATGTTGACTTAACATGGGCTGCACTGGGTCCACAGGACAATGGATGTGTTCAAAATCATGTCCGGCACTGAACAAAAGCTTCAGCAGTGTGTGTAATCTTTGTATGTTATTGGCACGAGAGCGTCACCTAGAAATACCATATGTAAGCAACACCCCGCTGCATTCCATGCATGATCTTTGCCTGCTTTGCCATTTACCTTCTGTATGGGCCCATTACAGTAAGTGGGAATCTGGGGTGCGGTGTAGTTGCAGTGATTCTGCACTTGCAGACTATCTGCTGCTGACATCTTCTGCCATATTTGGTTGTTTTAAAACTTAGATCAGTTTAGTGCATGAATCTGATGATTATCCGTGGGGGACAGGGTGGATGGTAGCAATAAACAGCTGGATGTATATGGAGTGAGGATGCTGAGAACAACCAGAACTGAGTTTACCGCTGAGAGAATATTTATGGGGAATTGTACTTTTTACTGATGAAAATAAGATGCATAAACTGGTTATTTTGTCAGTTCAGCTCTTTTTCTAGGATATCAGAGGTGTGAAGCATTAACTTAAAGCTCTTTCAGTGAGAAGACCCAAGCCTGTGGCTGACTCCTCACTTCACTTCATAGCCATGGCTTTATCTCTGCTTCTTATCTGCAAAGTGGGGACGGGAAGGCTTCTCAGCATCGGTAGGAGTGTTGTGAGGGTGATTGCAGGAGCAGTTGTGATGAGTTCAATAGAGGCTGGACTATCTCCCAGGCTAGCTGTCGAGGGGGGTACCAGTCCACGAGCGGCATAAGGCTGAGCAGCCAGCTCATTACTGCATTGCACATGACTCCGTATAGTGTCAGCGTTGTGCGTAGCTAGTATGAAGCTTTGTGGAAATGTGAGAGCACCTTCCTTGCTGTTTCCTTCAGGAACTGAGGATGATTATAGAGTGGCCTGTCTAATGTGTATGGCTGCCCCCTGTTTGGGCTGCCTGGAACACCAGTGTTTGTGCTGATCATTCCCTGGTGCCCACTGACACAAAACTGTCCCAGCCTTCTCCAGCTGTGGCCTGACAGACAACCTTTTCCTGTGAGAAAGGCATACTGTCACATGGGAAAACCTGACAGAAAGGAGCTGATCTCATCCTGATGAATGACAATAAGCAGCCCTTAGCCTGGGATTTATTCTGAGTGGCCTTCTGTGCAGTGCCGAAGACATGGTCTTCCAGGTGTCCAAGGTGTAATTGCAGTAGTAAGTAACAGTGATTGTTTGTGTGCAAATAAATTCCTGGAAATGTTTTGAAGCTGGAAGGATTTGCTGATGGCTAGGCTAAGTCATCAAGCCACACACAGTTAGTTACTTTCCTATGGAAACATTTCACCATTTTCAGAAGATCAGTTTCATCTTCAAAAATGCATCTTCAGCTTCAGGTTCAAATCCCCCACTGATGCAAGAGAGCAAACAACTCAGCTGAGATCAACAGAACTCAATCCCCTTACTTCAATGGTAAATTAATCCTGCCTCTGCCTTTTCACCTAATCTCTTCAGCCCAGAGAAACAAATTAAATTGTCAGTGCTTGAAAGAAAAGGCCTGTTTAGTTTTCAGGGCAAGACAATACAGGGAGAAGAAAGAGATAATATTTGCATTTAGCTTCATTCAAGGAGTGGAGGTGCCATGGTTATGCTGTTAAATGTCATGCTGTGTTTACTCCACTTGCATCTATTTACCCGAGCAGGATTAACTATCTAGGATGATATTTGTGAATATTACTTGATTTTTTTTTAAGAACAAGCGGAGGGTAATTCAGAAGCCAGTTTTGAAAAGAGTTGCATATACGATAGTAAGTATTGATAAAAACAAAAATGAAGAATGGCTCCTTAATTCTTGGCTCTACTGGGACAGGAGGTGGCAAACCTTACCTGTTTTTTGCATCAAGCTAAGGGAATGCTAATTTCAAGAAGGTGAGCACATCCTGGTTTGGTCTGTCACACCTGCTGTATTCTAAACGTAGGCGACCCTGGCCCAGATGTAGTCCTGGGTGAATACCAAAATGCTGGACATTATTTGATCGGTTGGGAAAACCTGGGTAAGAGGAAATGTTTCCTCATGGGTTCTCACAGGTCCCAGCTCCACTCGCCTTGGGTCTCTGCTCCTGGAGACCCTTGTGAGCTGTTCAGCCTGTTCAGTCTTTACCTTCCAGGTGAATAATTTTGTGCAGTTGTATCTGCATGATTATGTTCTGTCTCTCATTTGGGGTTTCAGGTTGCTTTCAGCCTGTGTTTAAGATCTCATCTTTTTCTACACCACCGTGAAACAACTGTTTTTCTACTATGGCTTGATCCACAGATAGAAATAAGCAAAACGATGTTTTGTGCTCAGTGTCCCAAATAAGAAAATGCATGACTGGGTCAGCCCACGTTCAGGTAAGAACTGGGAGAAGTGCATGACATATGCAAGTGCAACTATTCTTTAGTGAAACAGAGTACTGTCAGGCACATCCAGTGCTCAGCTGCAAGTATAGTGCTTTTATTTAGTGTCTGAGCCTAAAAACGATGATGATTCTTCAACAATGTACTTCCATGGAGAATTAATGACACTCGGTACTACCTGTTTTTTTCCAGAGCTTTCTGGTTTTTGGGTCGATGAGGGGAGTAATCTCAGAGCAATAAATTCAATGGGAATTTTTTTATTGATACCTGTAAAGTTTTTACTGTAGAACAGAACCAGCCAAGATGCTCCACAAAAGTACATGTAAGTTTTATTAATCTTCCGCCCCTCCAGCCCCATTTCCTTCCTGCGATCATCATGCTCTGGCTGTGGTTGGACAGAGCTCCCTCTTCACACAGAGCAGAGTGCATTGCGGTTGCACCCTGCCATCACCACCGTTGTTTGAAGATTTACAAGGTTAGTTTTTAAATGCCCTTGCAACAAACAGAAACATATATGCATGCTGTTTCTGTCTTAACAGCTGTCAGTCCTAAACCACAGTGTGAATAGTGAATCTTTTCCAATAAGCTGCACAGAGCTGGAGTGGAAGATCCTTTCCGCAAGCCACAGCATCCCTAAGCAGACTCTGGGCATCTGAGAAGGAGACCTGGCCATTCCCCAAGACATCTCTGCAGGGGCTGATAACCAGTACTCCAGGAACACAGGAGATGTGTGTCTTCATTTCGGGGGAGCCAAGAGCAGAAGACAGTTGTTAGGGCCACAGTTAATACTCTATTCAAGGTAAGCTGTCTGCTGTTTCTGCAAGATTTATATCTCCTCTTCTCCACAGGTGTTTCTTGTCTCTTTGCTTGGCCTCTGCACTGTCTGAGGCCTCCACTTACCACAGCAGTCACAATATACCTGTTTCTGATTTCAGTGTATTACTGTGCGAGCCTTTGGAAAAGCAGCATTTTTAGGCTGTGTTTTAACTTAATTCATTTTAAATGGCACATTATTAAATGTTGCTTGGCACTTGTTGACCACATAGGAACACATGACCTTTGCACAAGCTACATTTTTTAAAATATCTGACAAAAACATACATATTATTATCCTTATTTCTTACTGGAATTTCTAAAACCTCTGACTAGAAGCAACGTAAAGGGAGATGGAAATTAACAGGCCTCCAGTGTGACCTGCACAGCAACATGTCACTTAATGCAGACAGTATGATAGCATCTTCTTTCAGTGAATGCTTTGATGTTATAAGGCTGGAATAAGAAAAAGCAGAGTGCCCAGCACAACACAATACACATCATCGTCAGCAAATCTAATTTGTTTGTCTCAAAAGGGCGAGGTAACGCACTTAAGTAATTCTGTAGTGCAGCAAAGTTGAATTTCACAGACCTCAGTCTATGGCAGTAAGAAATCAAGACATAAGACACCTGTTGCAGATGGCCCAACTCTTTGTTGGGCACTTTCCCAACATGTATAAATTGGGGGTGGGGTGCAGTATCAGTTACAGATGGACAATCCAGCTGATGGGACAGACCTTCAGACACTTTGAAGGCAAATGCAATGAGTAGCTGTAACACATCTGATAGCTTTATGTCTGTCCATACATCTACATAATAATATGAAATGTATTCAAGTGAATATAATATCCAACCAATGAAAGCACAAGCAACTTCAACAAATGTTCACAATATTATTTTCAGGATTTTAAGACTCATCCATATACCTGAATTCAATTTCTGACTTACTCTCTGCCAACTCTAAAAGAGTGGATACCAGAAAGATCCAACGCTAGCAAACTGTAGAAAAGAAACATGGAAACATAACCTCCAGCAATGTTTTATGATGATGATTTGTAAGCAGGTGTTTTGATTTATACCTTGATAGAGATTTAATTGCCTGACACCAAGAAAACCTGTCTGTCATGCTGTGCAGGTGTTTATCTGGAATGACTAGATTGCTGTGATGATTTTCAGTTAAGTTACCCACTTGGTTTTATTTGCAGGCTTGATGCGTAAAGATGTCATCTTTTGGTTCTCACGTTGTGTCTCTTCTTGGGTGCTAAAGAAGCATAGGTTTGGTTAGGACGTTGTGGTTAGGGGACCTCCTTACACCTTCTTCTCAAGAAGTGGGGCCTTTCATAGAACCAGGTGTACAATTACAAATGCAGGACCACGGTGGTATGAAGTCAACTTTTCAACCTGTCCCTCCCTACCTGCCTCACTAGTCTGAAGGCTGGTCCAGTCATTGGCACGTCACTAAAGTGAGACTGCTGGATTTACCTGCAGTCTGAGGGCAAAACAATGCTACGGCCACCCACTTCACACCTTTGGACAACACCAGCTCGCCACCCACCTCTTTAAATGTGCTGCAATCAAAACTGCAGTTTATGGGAAGTATTTTATGGGAAGACTGAAGGCAAAAGTGCCTTGACATGGAAGATAGCAAAAACTACCCAAAGGCCGGATTAAGTGCTATCTGGGTATTTGTAGCTCATATACATGTAGGCAATAGCAAAAGCTGGGGGTGAGATGGCAGATGGGCTACAAAGTTATTCTAATGCCCTTTCCCTGAACTGTCACATGGGCAAAAATCTGTCTCCCCCCAGAGCTCTCCTCCCTTGTGCTATTGTCTCTGCAGGGGAGTCATTGCTTTCTCTGTTGGAAACCGGTTTTGTAAGTGCATTACTCACTGATGAAATTACCTTTGTGTCTTGCTGCTAGTTATGGCACCAGCTCTGAAAACAGCAGTTCTAAGAAGTGTGTCCGCTCCTCTGCCCTCCTTATTCCCAGCAAGAATCCAAAGGGTGTGTGAAATATAACTCGGACTCTGGTACAGAAATAAATCAGGTAACATGACCTGCAGGTCAGTTAAATAAGTCGCATTGCAATTTCTACTGCACTGGCTTGTTCGTATTGGAAGATGTTTTCATTTTATTGAAAAGACTATGTGCATGCAAACTCCACAAAGAAAAAGGACACAAAGCACAAGTATTGGCCAAGTCCTGCTGAGACTCTCTGCAGCCGGCAGGTAACAGACAAGATCGTTGCAGTTGCATCCTGTGCCTCGCCCCAGGGCTGCGGTTTCCCCCAGCCAGCAGCTGTCATAGGGATCAGCTATACAGTGCCACAGGAGCCAGTGGTTGGAAAACCCATTTTTAAATTCCCTGCTCCAATTTGGTGTCTGATGGAAACCCCCAGGGCCGCACTGGAGTAGTGCTGCCTGCAGGCTGGAGTAGTTCCAAGTATCCGGGGTTCCCCTGGATCTCCCACTCTCAGGCAACTCTGCCTCAGCAAAACCTGTGCTTCAGGTCTCCATCTGTGCAACGGCAATCATTAGACTTTGGCACCATCCCAAGCAAGGTGGTTTCACCAAAGACTGTAAGAAGCATAGGTATTTGGGTCCACTTGGGCACCCAAATATAGTAGGTGGGCTGCTTCACACCGCCCATCCTGGGGCACACTCAAGCCTGTCTTGCAGGGACAGACAAACCAAGTCAGGTAGCAGAACACTGGAGGTCAGCTCAAGGCTTGCTGAAAACTCCTGGGCAAGCCAAGTCCAAAAGGGATCTCTCAGAGAGCAGCATACAGACCTGAGGGAGTTAGAGACTGCCTACTTACTCTTCCCTCTGTGAGGGTTTTTTTTGAGACACTCAAACATATTTTTACTTCCTTAGGTTTCCTGTATGAAGGGAAGATGTCTGGCATTTGCTGACACTGCTGGCTACTGCTTCAATGAACGAGGATTCATATCACAATCAGTTTTGCAAGGCTGGGGAGGAGTGGTATGGTACATTGACCTGCTCCTGCTGCTTTTGGGGTGTGGCATAAAGATCCCTGACGTGCAACAGTGGTGCTTTTGGTGACAGCAGAGCCTGGGACCACTGCCTAGGTAAGTGCAGCCCAGTCAGGGAGTCATTTGTCTTTGGGTTTGGTTCTCACAGAAGATGATTACTTGTCTGGTGTTCAAAACTGAGTTTCTTCTCTGGGATATTTTGATGTAAACCTTTGACTTCACAGAAGTCCAGTATTGTTGTCCTCCTTCAGTGCAGCTGGAGGTGGTGCAAGTCCTCCCGGAGGGGAGTCAGACCATGATTTCTCCTCAGCGTAGTTGCCTGCTGCAAAACTACAAGAGGGGAAAGTCTGTAACTTGCAGTATTTCTGCTCCATCTCTTAAAGAAGGAATTACTCAAACTCATTAAAAAAATGTTACAGAGGTAAAACTGTCTAGCTCATAGATCCTTTCACTTCCTACTCTAATAACTTTGATTTTTTTTTAAGAAAAAGCTAACACCACTATATGATCACTTGCAATTTTTTGCATTTTCATGGAACATGCGTGCAAAAAGCCCAGCTGATGATGATTTCTGCCAAAGGGTTTGAAATAAAATCCTGGCTTTAGTAGTAAAGTAGCAGTTTTTAGCACTTTGTAAAAATTCCAAATGTTTAAAAAGTCACAGAATCCATGATTGCTGTAACAAACCCTAAGTGCTGCTAATCATAGCACTAATAAGCTTTTAATACTAAAATCTCGCTGGCAGATAGGTTGGGAGGAAAGGGGTATGTTACCTGTGTGTGCTGAGATGGTACATTGTTACATGCTCCTGAGCTTCTCACTTGTTTTTTTGTTTCACCAGTTACAGATGTATGCCAGTTTTCTCAGCCTCTTCACAGAGAAACTGGATGTCTTTTTTTAAGAGATGTTTTAGTTGGGTGGAAATTACTGGACTCACTACAAGGGGCAGGTAGTCCAAGCCTGTGGCCTGTATCACGTAGGCTTTTTGGGTCCACATTGAACAGCGCACGGTTAGCCAGGCAGGGAACCTATTTGCTAGTCCAACGGTGGCTTCAGTTGAACTGCAACTCGGTAACGAAGGAGGAAAACCAGCACTCGCAGCACTCGCCACGCTCTCTTAGTCCTTACGCCTCCTAGCTAGAAAACTTACTCCTGGTCTTATGTCTCACTCTGTTTTCAGTGTGAGGTTGCGTGCCCTGCATTAAGCCAAAAGAACAGCTCCGGGCTGTGCCATGCCCCGTGGAGAAAAGTCCCACTTTGTGGCTAGGGCTGCCAGCCACTCTGCTGGGAAGGGGCGTGCTGATGTTGAGTCAAGCAGCCCTTCCAGCATTATAAAGCCTCGCTGGGCAAACAAACGTTTAGCTGCCTGTGAAGCAGGGTTTACTGCTGAGACGTTTCTGTACCACATGGACTCTGGACTCATCGGCCAGCAGCCTGGAGCTTCCCTACCAGAGCCTCTGAGACTGATGGAGGCTGATGGCATGTGGCCGTGAAACAGACCTGGTGAGAAAGGGGAGGCTTGTGCACTGGCTGGTGGTTGCTGACTAGATCACACTCATCCTGGAAAAAACAGTCCAGGAGAAAGACCATCACACCATCATACCTCCAGGTGAATGTCTCCATATGGGTGGACCAGGCTAGGTCTTCATTTTGAGACTAAAAAGATTTCCTGGCCTGAAGAAACGAGGCATTTCACTCCATATGGATGGACTGTTAGGGGTCATTAATACACACCTACTAGCCATTTTTGTTTTAAGAGTATCAAGTAGTACTGGTACCTACCACCTGTAGTTATTTTCTTTTTTTTTAATGGATTAGGTTGAAAAAAGTTTCCTTCTCTGTGCTGCAGGCCCAAAGCCGTCCTCACGGGCGTGAGGAGGCTGGAATACTGTGCCAACCCCTAGAGATGGATGTTTGACCCAGAAGCACAGATCCCTGTACCGCACCCAGTACTAGCGAGTACCGGTCTAAGCAGAGGTGAGTCCAAGATGCTGGGCCACCTGGGAAGAAGCTACTTGAGGGTCACCTGCTGCATGGTGACATGTGCATGCAGGCTTTCTGGTTTCTGAGAGGCACACGTAGGGTCCACGTCCCAACACAGCTGGCTCATGAAGACAAAGAGAAAGCTGTGATAAGCCCAAAAAAGTTGCTTGGGTGGCACATCTTGTGCTGCCTGCTTTGTGGAAGAAAGGTGGAGGATGAAACTCCCCAGTGAGTAAAGTAACAGGACAGAAACACTGCAGTGTTCCTGCAGCACTGCACGCACGTGCTTCTGTAGCAAGCAGCAGTTTATAAAGCACTTGATGATAGTCTAGTAAAGGCAGGAATTTTTCAGTGCCTTAGATGGGAAGGGGACTAAGATTGTAGTAGTAAGTTAACGTAAATATCTTTAAATGTCTCAGAGTAATTACCATGTAAAGAACTGCCTTTATCACTGTTAACACTTGTCTGCCTTGCTTAGGCATTCTGAGGGAAAAAAGGAAACGGCTGAAATGCTGCTTTTCTGCAGCACGTCCCTAGTATGCCAGAGCAAGCTTTCTCAGTAATTTGTTAACGCAGGACAAAAAGCAACACCTTTCTTTCTGAGCAAGCAGGCTGTATTGATTTCCTTTAATGCCATCTGGCAAAGCTACCTGCTCCTGCTGCTCTTTGGGTGCGGGAGAGCCACCCCGACCTTCAGCAGTGGTGCTTTTTGGTGGCAGCAGAGCCGGGGACAGCTGAGTGCCAGCCCAGTCAGGGAGCCGTTTGCCTTTGTGTTTGGGTTGTCCCAGAATGGAACCTGAGCTCTGGGACCACTGTGACACCTGTAAGTGACTCGAGGCGCTTCGTTCCTTCTGCCCTGGGGTCCGGTGGGTTTTCCCGCCCCAGGGCAGGGATGCAGCAGGATCCGTTGGCATTCCATGTCCCGCGGCAGGGTGCTGCAGGGGCCCCACGGGCCGAGGAAAGCACCGCTCCGGCGAGGCTGGTGCGGGACAGCCTGGCACTGCTGCAGTTTAAACCGTGACGGACGGTCCCCTCACGGCAGCGGCGGAGGGAACGGGCGAGGTCGGCGGGGCGAGGGATTCCCGCTGCGGCCCCCAGCACCGACGGCAGGGCCCGCCGGGGCCGGGGCTGCGGGGCTCCCCGGGGCGAGGTGAGCGGGGCGGCGGGACCCTGCACCGCCCGCAGACGGCCGGGTGTCGCTGCCGAGCTGCGGGGCTGCCCGGGGGGGGCTGGGGGCTGCGGGACCGGCACCGCGGGGGGAGGTGGGGGCTCTGGGGCCGGCGGGTCCCGGGGAAAGCCCCGAGGAGGGCGGCGGGGGTCGCTGCGGACGCTTGGGCGGGGGGGAGCGGTGTCCCGGCAGGGACGGCCGGGGGTGCCGGGGCTCGGCGCTCGGTGCCGCCGTGGTGACCCGGCAGACGGCCGCCGGTGCGGCTCCGTTGCCGGTGTCGACCGGGTCCCCAGGGGCTCCTCGCGGCGCCCCGGCCCCTGGAGCGGGACGGCCGCGCCCCTCAGCACATGCGCGGAGGCGCCCCGGGCAGCTGAACGCAGTACCGGTGGGCTACGCCGCGCATGCGCGGTGGCGCCCGGTCCCTCCTGCTGCCGCCTGGCGGCAGGGGCGCCATATTGCAGGTGGGGCTCTGCGCATGCGTGCTGCGCATCGCTGCCCGCCGGTAACGGCAATACGGTGCTCCGGTGCCTGCCAGGCGGAGCAGTCGCCGCCGCCGCCGCCCTTATTGCTGCCTCCCGGTAAGGAAACGTGGGCGTGAGGGGCGCGGGGCCGCCTCGTGTTCACTGCCGCCCCCTGCTGGCCGCACCGCGGTACTTCAGGGCCCCGCACCTGGACCCGGCCGCGCCGCCGCCCCCTGCCGGCAGCAAGGCGGCACTGCGGCACGGGGTCTCGTCCTGCGCCTCCTCGGCAGGACCCGGCCCGCGTGCTTAATTCATGGAATCATGGAATCATTCAGGCTGGGAAAGACCTAAAAGGTCACGCAGTCCAACCGTTAACCCAGCACTGACAAGTCCATCACTAAACCATGTCTCCAAGTGCTGCCCCTACATGCCTTTTAAATACCTCCAGGGACAGTGACTCAACCACCTCCCTTGGCAGCCTGTTCCCATGCTTGACAGCCCTTTTGGTGAAGAAATTTTTCTTAATATCCAATCTAAACCTCCCCTGGCACAACTTGAGGCTGTTTCCCCTTGTCACCTGGGAGAAGAGGCCGACCCCCACCCGCCTACAGCCTCCTGTCAGGCAGTGGCAGAGAGCGATAAGCCCCCCCTGAGCCTCCTTGTCTCCAGGCTGAACACCCCGGCTCCCTCAGCCGCCCCTCACAACACTTGTGCCCCAGCCCCTTCCCCAGCCCCGCTGCCCGTCTCTGGACACGCTCCAGCCCCTCAGTGTCCCTCCTGCAGCGAGGGGCCCAAACCTGAACACAGGATTCCAGGGGCGGCCTCACCAGTGCCCAGTGCAGGGGGACGGTCACTGCCCTGGTCCCGCTGGCCACGCTGTTGCTGACACAAGCCGGGATGCTGCTGGCCCTCCTGGCCACCTGGGCACGGTGCTGGCTCCTGCCCAGCCGGCTGCCCACCGGCACCCCCAGGCCCTTTCCCCCCAGGCCCTTCCCAGCCGCTCTGCCCCAGCCTGGAGCGCTGCGTGGGGCTGGTGTGACCCCAGGGCAGGACCCGGCACTCGGCCCTGTGGAACCTCATACAAGTGGCCTGGGCCCACGGATCCAGCCTGCCCAGACCCCTCTGCAGAGCCTCCTGCCCTCCAGCAGATCAGCACCCCTGCCCAGCCGGGTGTTGGCTGCAGACTCGCTGAGGGGGCACTCGATCCCCTCGCCCAGATCATTGATGAATTCCTCCTGCTATGTCTTGTCACCTGCCACTTTTAAAATTTTCATTCAACATCTCCATCTATGTGGGTCAATGCCTGCCTCTGTTTTTTTAATTCTTGCCTAAGTTTCTCGTACCCTCTCACTTTTAAAATTATCTTTTTGTGTTTATGTGTCAAGGTTCTGGCAGTGGTGGTGCTGCAGGGGTGGCTGCTGTGGGAAGACACCAGGGGCTGCCCTCGGCAGATGGAGCCAGCTCCAGCCGGCTGCAAGAGGGACCTGCCAAAGCTGAGCCACAGTTCCCCAGTGCTGAGCAGAGGGGAAGGATTGTCAGACTGCTACTCCCCAAGCAAGGTGCCTTCACCAGAGTGTAAAAAGCAGCGGTGTTCCTGCCCGCTGTCCTGTCAGACTGGTCCATGAGGGAGCTGCCTGGCAGCTGGCCCGAGACAGAAGAAGAGAAGGTGAGCTATGCAACTTGTTTTTTATATGTCTTGTAAAACCAGCTAATTCCTTATGGCCAACAGGAGATGTGTCCATCTGTACTAGAACTGGGTTTGAGAGATACATGGAAATAAGTTCTTGCTGTAATTATGAAGGTCTAGCACCTCCGTTTGTAGCAGGAAGGCTCTGTGGGGAAAAGGAGTATTTGGCTCCTTATAAGGGCTAGGAATAAATGTGGTTTCATAATTCAGAAGCCAGGATGTTTTGTGCAGCTTCCTGTAAATCTTTAGGAACATAGAGGAAACAACATTTCCTGTCTTCTCCTCTAGCCTTCTCCATTTCCCATGAAACTGCTTAACCACTTTGAGATTTTGTCTCTACTACCCAACATTACTGGCCTTTGCAATCAGGTTCCTCACCCTGTAGGGGTTCTGTAGTATGCTTTTCTACTGATAGTTACACAAGATAAGGACAGTGGAAGTATCAGAAACTTGCCGGCTCTCAGCTTCCCTAAACCAAATCAGTCACGAGGATCTTTCTACAGGTTAGAGGAAAGGAGAAGTCATTCCCCTTACCACACAGCACAGGCGACTTTCAAGTCAAGGAGAGCTAACAGTGTACTGCTCAGTCAATGCTTCAGGGTGTGACCGGTTTAAAAAAAAAAAAGGGGAATGAGAGTCTTTTTCAGTCTTGTCCTTTCAGGTTTCCAGTGTAAATAAAATGGATTTCTATTAGTTCTAGTTAAATTATCATCCTTTTAATAACACTTTCTTCTTGCTACATGTATCAAAGATTTTTTTTAAAGTGTTCCTAAGTAATTTAGCCTTGTGGTACTTCTTTTTGTTGTTTTTTTTTTAACCCACTGGTGAAAACTGGCAGTGCCTATCAAAACAGGCTCTTCTATAGAAACCTGCAATTTTTTTAATACATGCACCATACAAACCTTTATCAAGTAATCAACAGAAACCATCTTTATTTAACATGTACTTTTTAACACACCAGAATAAAACCTAGAAACTTTCTCCAAAAATCTGACTGTAGTTTTGGACCTTTCTTACTTTGGAAGAGCTATACAGTCAATTTATTTAAATGTGTTTAACTTCTGGACATAAATTATTTTCAAGAATCCAAGCAAGGCTACAGATTTATTTTAACAAAAGGAAACCTCAAGAGATCTGGCTAGCTTTTGTTGCTTTCTGAAACTTAGATATTTTTTTTATCTAATATTTATGAATATACTGCACAACAAAATAAGTATTCTTATATAACTTATTTATGTACATATGTTTGAGGAAGGAATTAGCATTTTACTTAGTGTCTAAATCAGGAAAACTACTTTCTAGATGTAAAAACCCCAATTTTCCCTTTTATTTTGTCAGAAGGCATACATAATAGATACTGCCCCCAATCTCTCTTTGCTCCTACCTTACAAGCAAAGTAAAACAACAAGCTCTGTTTTAAATTCCCCTCTCCCCTTCTCAGATAAGTTAACCTTATACATAAAAGCCTCTGATTTAGGAAAAATATTAAGGTTTGTTCTGTATAACTCTTCACTTTTGCCTGCAACAAGCAGATATTAAGGAATAGATTAATCAAACCTAAATGTCATTTGGAGTAACATTAGCCAACAGTTCAGGTGTAATATAGGCAGAAAAAACCAGGGTCTGAGTTCTCTGCCAGGCAGTGTTCATTCTTGGTGAGTATATGCTTTTTCATAGCTCCACTGTAGCCTATTTAATGTTCTACTTTTGATTTTGCTTCAAATTTACATTATTTAACTAGCTCTAAGTATTTACACCACAGTGTAAATCAAGGTGCAGGCAGCCTTATACCTCATAGACAATATTTTCCTTAGAACCCTGGCTTACGTGAGAACTCTGTGTTGTCCTGTTCCCTTGTATGAATCCGGATTTCTTCCCTTGTATGAATCCAGATTTCTTCCTTTTGTTATTTAGAAATACTTTGAATAGTTTAAATCCCGCTGTAGCAAAACATTACGGCGTAACACATAAATTACGAAGAAAAAACTACTGCTAGCATGGATTGCTTCCCGGCGTTCATAATAACAGGGTAGCACGCTGCATTTCCAGTCCCTCACCTCTTTCTTGTCTTACTTGCTGTAGCCACAGCCTTTTGCTGTGGTTCTCCCCCTCCCCAGCAGCGGGGAACAGGCAGGGAAGGGAGGTGCCAAGGAGCCTTATCTGCCGTCTCCCCAGAAAGTCACCATCCATGTCCTCCTGCTGCTTTGGAGCGTGGATTGGAGAGATTCTGCACAGGCAGAGCCAAAGGTACTAAGAGATCTATGGCTGGAGGTGTTTTAAAGAGCAGAAAGCTGTTTAGATGAAAATCATGGTCTCTCCGTGCAATTAAATCTGGTCTCTGTAGGGCATAGAGACCAGTTGTTATATTCTGCCTCTTCATTTTTTACTTCTGCAGATTGAAGGTGTGTGTGTGTGTGCAGATAGCGCCTGCAATCCATAATCCTTGGCCCTTTTAGATAGATTACACTTCAGTGGATTATTCAGATTTACCTGGTTTAGGACATTTCCGTGTAAAATATTTGCATTGCACAAAATCTATTCTTTCTACTTCTTTTTTTCTAAGAAAATAACTGATTATCAATGTTTTATTTGAATGTGTGTTTCTCAGTTCTCTGAATTCTTTTTCCAGTGTTCTATTTAACAGTCTGAAATTCATCCATAAAACTGGTAATTTTCTGACTGTAGTGAGTGTTCCTGAAACTGGGATACCATGCATCTTTTTATACAAGCTTGCTTTATCTCTGATGCTTTTCTTAAAGCTCTGATTCTTCCATAAAAGATTATTTTGTAAAAGTGTCCTAGTGAGGTTATTTCCTGCCAAATTTTCTATGGTGCACGTTAAAGCCTCTCTCCCTCTGCCACCAACTCAGCTACAGTTAATCATGCAATTTAGTCTGATGATAATTTATTCTAGCTAATGATGCATGAGATGTAAAAAGCCCAAAGGAGGAGTTTGGAGGACTGGAAATGAGGAGTGGAAAAATTCCCAAACCAAACATTCCTGCCTTTTTTCCTTGCAAACTCAGCATATCTTATGCTGAAATTACTGAGACACCATGGAGCCCTGCTTTTTTTACAGCCTTTTGGTGGTGGAATCACACTTTAAATCATTCTGCAGAAGCATGACTTAGTTAACACTTCATTATGCAAGAAGATTTCCACTATGCTGTAGTTGGCAGAAAAATCTGACTTTCCTCATGCATTTTATCCATCACCCACTTCAAATTAAGAAAATGTGACTTTAAAAGTTTTTGTCTAGAAAGCAGATGGCTGAATGTCTATTTACCCAATCGTCAGTTGGCCTAGGTGGATACGTTAAAAATATGAAAGAACAGATACCACAGTTAAATTATTATATTTCTGTGGTTTGGGTTTTTGGTTCGTTTTTGTGTTTGGGTTTTTTTTTTTTTTCCTTCAAGGAATAGATATTTTATTGTAAAGCATTATTTGAAGAGTAACGTGCTTCATCTCAAGGATCAAGAGTGGCTCACGGCACAATTTTACAATGTGACTTGTTAAATTAATGTAGTAAATGAAGAATATGGTTATTTACCCACATAAGGGTTTTCAAATTGTGATCTTCAAACTACCAGTTGTCTGACGCATCATAGTAACTGGCACATACATAGTCCCAGGGCCAAATAATCTCTTTTACAACTTGTGTTAAGATAATGGGAGCCTCTAAAATATTTGAGGGTAGCAAGTGGTGTAGGAAATCTGGCAGTCATAATCTTAGTGGAATTTTTTTTTTTCAAAAAGCAGACTTATTGATAAAATAGTACTACAGAGAATCATAGAATGATAGAATTGTTTAGGTTGGAAAAAAACCTTTGCGATCGTCAAGTCCAACCATTAACCCAGCACTGCCAAGATACCCAGTCCCCGGTGACATTCACGCTCTTCTAACACTGGGATTCAAGCCTCTAAAAACGTGAAGATACTTATGTTTATTTTCTACAGCTGAATTGCAAACTCTTTATTCAGTTTTTGCTCCTCTCTTTAAGCAAGACTCCAATTTACAATATTTATAAATTCAGACAGTGAGGTTATATGCAGCTGAACAATAGCTTCTCTTTTAATTTTGTATCCTTTTAAGATACAAACAAGTTAAAAAAGAGATCCTTTTGAAATGGATAAATACGCTTGCCATTCCACTGGAAGTGTACTCAGAAGAAAAGAGGGGGGAAAAAACCACCCATGGCATTGCCCTCAAAACCAGTCCAGCTGCACTGCCAGAATTTGCAAACCTGCGCCTTGCCCTTTTTTTTTGGATCTCTTTCAGCTAAATATGGTGTTCTAACTGAAGATACCTCAGTGTATTTCAGTAGGCATGGGCTTACACAAAATGACTTCTCAAGGCTGGGCTCAGGTCTTTAATAATGTAATACACTGACAAAGAAATTTCTGAAATATTTTACAGGAATTGCCATCAAGAAGTCATCCAGTCCACTTCCCTGCTGTAAATATTTTTAGACCCATTTACGTAACTTGTTGAATAAGGAGTGTAGTGAATGCTGTAGAAAATCCCTGCTACTCTTATATTGTCTATTTTGCATTCTGCTAACACACAGCGGTTTTTTTCTGCTGATGTGACAGGGTATCTTAAAATATTTGTAAACCAATGGCCAAAATGAGACAATTTTTAACCATGTCCTGAAGTACCTCTTATTTCAAAATATCACATTATACTTTTATAAACTGCCTATATACATAGAAAGAAGCAGCTAAAAGGTAGCCTCTGGTCTGTATTTCTTGAGGAAAACAATTTTACCTTACATTAAATCAGTCTGTTAATTGGTTCCATCTTTAAAATCCTCATGACAATGTAGATTCTGCTTTGAAAACTGACATCTCCTCCAAGAAAGAAACCCACATAGTAGTGCATAAATTTCACACAATTTGAAAAGAAAGACTGCCAGAAATGAAACAGAAGGATTAAGATTAAACTAGGTTGCATTCATATGTCTAAGTTAAAATTGTGAGTAGCCTTTCTGTGGAGATAATGGAAACTCAGATGGACATGACCCTGAGCAAACTGGGCTAGGTTGCCTGTACAACTCTTGATTCTAGGAAGAATATAGAGTCATTGAGTAACTTGGGTTGGAAGGGCCTTCAGGAGGTCACCTGCTTCAGGTTCCTGCTCAATGCAGGTCTGTGTTCAAAGGGCAGTCGGGTTGCTTAGGGTCTTAGGCATTCAATTTTTTTGAATTTTCAAGATTGCGGGCTCCACAGCCTCTCTGGGAAGCATGTAACACCCAGCTCTGTCGCTGCCTAGCCACAATCTTTCTACTGCACAGCCCACCCCCACTTCCAGCCCCAATATACAGCCCACCCCCACTTCCAGCCCCATACACTTCCTTTTACACATCTGAACTTGGGAGTTTCCTGCTCAGCCAGTCCAGCCGCCTGCTATCTAACCCATTTTCCTGCAGTTCAGGACGGCCTCTCCTCTGCATTCGGGAGGCTAGCCTCCAAGGCTGGGCAGCCCTCCTTGGCTCTTGGCTTTTCAGAGCACCCTCCCACGAGATCCTGGCTGCTAGCTGCCTCCACAAGCTGAAGTTTGGAATTTTCATTCTGCCCCTGCTGCTTCTGCTCTCTTGCTACTGCTACTATTAGCTCCCTTCACTTTTGAGGGAAAAAAAATAATAATTGTAAGGCAAGAGCCAGTAAAGTAGATCTCAAACTGTGCAAATACACTCAGTTTTTAAAATTGCCAACACTGGATTAGAATTTTAGCTGCTGCATGGTATTACATCCAGTTGCCTTCACACTATAAAGATGGCATAAGCTTACTCCTTGTTTTTCAAAGTGTCAGTTTCCTTGGAGGAGAGGAAAAGGTCATGAAACAGTTGCTGCTTCATGTCTGTGACTGTGCCACATGTGCTCATGGACTGCGAGAGAGGAAAAAGTGGCCTGCCAGATTCAGAGAGCAATTTGCCCTGTTTCTGTCTGTGCTTGAGAGAAGGTTATGGATATTTATTTTTTGTCTGATTATTTTTAGGCTGCCTTTGAATTTCAAACACCCTGAGATCTGACAAAAGCTGTGCTGGCCATTCCCTGAACTGTAATCCTCCCCAACTGATTCTTTGCTGGCCCTCTCCATGGCATTTCGGTGAGAGCACAGCAGATTCGTTTCCGTCTTCCAAATGGAGCACCCCAAAAGCTGTCATCTGCTTTCTGTCATCTGGTATGTCATGACATAATTCCAACTGCTTGCTCTTTTTTAACCCTTTCTCGCTCCACATGTGATATAGAATTGTCTTTCCTCCTCTCTCTGCTGTGGGTTTTTGTGTTGCCTGTCTCTGTCTTTACCTCTAGAGAGGAAGGTTTCTAGAGGGAAGATTTCACATAGAATATAAAGAGATTTGGTTCTCAGCCCAAGTGCTCAGTACTCCTCTGAAAATAAACGTGCTTTCCATCACCACTGAAGAGTCTTTAAAAAAAATTTTTCTGTGTAAGTAAATCTACTTATCTCAGCATTTGAGGACCCACATTTTATTTTAAACAAAAGAAGAATCAAGCAATAAAAAAAAATATCAAAGTGCTGAAATTGGCAGTGATAAAGCTGGTATTTTATTAAATATAACCTATTTGGAACCTATTTAAGTGACTGGTAAAGCATTTAAAACATATTCAGTATTTACATAAAATTTGACTTCATATGGTAGAAGCCTTCCTATTGCGGTTCCCAGGCAGAGCACAGTTATTGGAATTCATTGCTTGGCTGGTTCTTCGAGGGGTCAATTTCCAGTAGTTTCCCCATGACTGGTAGGATCTGAAGGCACTGAGGAAATCCCGATGAAGATAGCTGACCACATTGCATCACAACTGATGCAAATTAACTGAGCCCAATTTATGCAGGGCTACATTTACTTGCAAGAGAGCTAAGCTTTGGTCTCTGCGATAAAAGCAAAATGTCAGGGAGGAAAGGTCAGAGACAGACTTCAGAAGTTGCTGCGGAGAAGAATCAGTTATTTCAGCTCCCCACTTTAAACCTGAACTCAGTAATATTCTTCCCTACGTTGTGGGTTTTCCATAGGGATCTCCTAGTTTGTTGAAGGAATAACCAGGCTGGAGAGGGAATGGTTGAAGGTAGTAAAGCAACATGTCAAACCCCTTTTTTCCACATTATAAATTCAACTGTCTGGGAGGAAACCACCTCATGACTTGGAGCACTTTAGGGCGAACATTAATAATAACGAATTCTAATTGGTCATTATTGCTTGAACAGAAAATATCGGATTTCATTTTCACCAGGAGGAAATGAAAATGTCATGTACTGTAATATGACAAGCATGGAATTTACAGTAGTGATATGTACTTGTAATTACCTTTATATGTGTAAAGGCACACAAAGCAGAACACCAGGGAGGCTGTTTTACAACAGATTTAATCAAGAGAACATCCACGTCTCCTCGTAAACTTACTTAACCAACTTTGAAAAAAGAATGGAGTTGATTAGACAGGTTAATGGGGTGATGTCTTTATAAATGACAGATGGCCACGTTAGAACAGAAAGTTGTTCACTCTCCATTTTTTATTTTATTTTACTTATGAGACTATTTTACTACTTTTTTACTTATGAAAGCATTGCTCATACATTTTTGATTAGCAGTGGTTCACTGAAAAAAAAAGCAATTTCCAATGCAACTGAACTTTCAACTGGATGGATGTTGTCATTATGCTTAAGTGGCAATAATCAAAACTAAAATACAAAATGAATTTTTTGGAATTCCAGGTCCTTATAAACATTCTGACCTCCCCACATTGGCCTGCAAATGGAGAAAAGTGCTTACAGATTTGCAAGCTCATAAGAACGTAACAAAGGAACGTAACATGAAGAAAAAGCTAGCTTTTTTATGATAAAGGGAACCCATTAGTAGTGAATTTGACAAAGTAATTAAAAAATTAGAATTCAAAAAAAGGCAAGAGTCTTGGAAAAAAAATCCGCCTTGGACATAATGATTTTATCTCAGAATTATCAAAGCGTAGAATGTGGAATAGCCTTGCTTGTTAGTCTTCGCTCAGATATATGAGGTATCACACAAACCGTACTAACTGAGGGAGGATTCACTGAGTACCTACACAAAGACCTCTGGTACGTGCTCTGGGGACCCTGGCCAGGCTTGAAGAAGAAGAAGTGCAATAGCTGAAGTCGTTGTTGAAAGCCACCGCCACAGCAGCAGCTCCTGGCTCTTTCCCGGACAGCACGCTGCTTGGCAGAGGTCTGTGTGCCAGCATGTGCCACAATCAGTGAGGCTCTGCCTAAAGATTTCCAGTGCCCGCTTGGCTGTTAGATAATCACAATCCTGTGATTCTTTTTGCAGCATTCTCTCATCTCTCTACTCCCATATGAAAAATGGCCATTCCTAAACAGCCTAGAAATAATGACAAAATCATGTGCGTTGCTAACCTTCCACTCTTTTTGCCTCCTCCTTTGGCATTTGTCACTGATCTGAAGCGTACAGCTTCCTCATCTGATGTGGGTACTTGATTAAAACAATCCTATCAAACATCTCTCTAGCCTTCCAGACAAGAATTCGAAAACCAAAGTCTATCAGGAATGTTTTATCTTGAAAATTTCTGTGTGAATTTAGGATTTATGAGAAGCACTGGACTAAATTTTGGAAAAACTCTGCATCCGTGGGGCCTTTGTGCATTTATCAGGATTGAAGTACCAGTGCAGTGAAACAATCCTTAAGTATGTATGTGAAACTCTGCAGTAGATAGCAGTAATGAAAGATGATTCTAGATACTCATTCAGGACAATGTGGCTGCAGCAAGTCAGAATCTGGCTCAGAATTTTTGCAAGCTTGCCAAGTGCTAGCATACTGATGATTTTTGAATAAAGTACAATAGTGTATCACAAGTTTAATTTCATTTATCTGTAGATAAATTTCCATAATGGTGGCTAATCCTCATTAAGAGGAACAGATTAGCTTATCCCTTAGCTGGGTGAGTAGGTGGCTGGCAGCTGCAGAGGTAGTGGTCTAGCTTTTAGTAGAAACGTTATAATCGGCAGGTTTGGGTGATAGTTTGAAATCATATTTAAGTCACTACACAACTCAATCGACTTGTCCCACAATTCAGTCTTATTAACACAAAGAAAATAATTTTCACACAGGGTATTCATCTAGGTAATAGCTGTGACTGGCTTTGTGTTCCGTTTTGGCATTTCCAACAGATTAATTGCTGTAACGTCAGTAGCACCACTTATCAGTGAATTACCATCTGGTCCAGCGTTGCCAAACTGAGATGGACATCGTGCCATGGAAATTGTTAAGATCTACCTTTGCTCAATTAATTTCTTAAGTTCAGTCAAACTTTTGCCACGTCATAATACCACATCCAACCCCGGCTGCCAGATTCCAGATTTTCTGCAGAGCTCCTATTTTCCTCAGAGTTAGCTAGACACTCACAGCATTTTGAGGAGGAGGTACGAATTATTTTTGTTTTCAGTTGGTGCTGACTGGAGTAATCAGATCAGTGGTGGATCTCTGGTGTCATATGTAGTAGGGATAGGATGTAGGGGATAATATAGAAAGGATTATGCAAAAAGATTTGTATCTTCAGGAAATACTAACTTTCACAATGCCTGATGCTTAACTGTAAGCTATTGTCTGCCAGCACCTGGCTGCCTTGCAAAGTACTCAGTTTGAGTGCCTTGATATACAAAATACCATAGCTCATCTATTCAGACAATCCTTGATCACTTTATTGTGATTTCTTAAAGTAACTAAATATGTAAAAGAATGTTCCTTGCTATATGGTTATTATAATCCTATGGAAGACTGCAGTTTAGAAGAGCCTGGTAAATGCTGCAGTCTTCTAAATCTTTTCACTCTCTTTTCGTTCTGTTCCTAAAACGCCGATTCCCTTGATTCTTTACTTCTCTGTATGGGCTGTTTCCCTGTTCACCTCCTTGCCATTGATCCCTGTTTCTATTAAAACAGTCTTTGTCCCCATGGCTTCCACTTTCTGCTGTTCTGTTCTCTGTTAAATTCACCTCACTGTTTTGATACAGTCCCTCTCCTTCCTTCCAGGACATGAAGATCACCTCCTCTTACTCGTCCTGCTCACCCTCCTACACTCAGTCCTATCAAACCTCCCTCCAACAGAGCCTCCTCCCTCTGAATCTGTGCAAGTACCTCTTCTCTGCAGGGAGAGCTATACTGAAAAGGAAATGAGGTGATAAAAAAACGTGTGACAGATTAAAATGCAAGTTAATTAGTTAGTAGTTATAATATAGAAGTTTCAGGCGAGCCAAAGTCAATACAGATCCAAAATATATAAAAGCTATTTAAAAAGAAGAAAAACAAATACAGCACGAATTCTCAGAGACACCACCCAGAACCACCTTTTTCTTTTTGTGCTGCTTTTTTTTCAGTTGCTGCATGCTCGCTGGGAAACAATGGCTTAGCCAAAATCCTCAGGCTTTTCTGTTCTCTTCTGGTTTTACTTCAGCATTGTGATCCAGAGAAGTACTAAAAACCAGAGAGAGATTACATAGCTTATGCGTTCATTACAAGAGCATCTCTGATCTTTGCAGTTGTAACTATACAATGGAGCTGAAAGACTGAAGCATCACAATATGTACTGTTTCAATAACAATAATAAAAATAATAATAATTCAAGGTTTTGTTACTCATTTCTTTCTGTGATGTAGTAAAGGCCTGTAACTGCATTTACTCTACTCCACAGATCTTAATCCAGCCTCTGTGAGAAATGATTTGTTGCGGATTTCAAAACATCCTCTGAGATCATACTAGAGTTTTACACCAAAACCCTCTCATAATCCCTCTCAGAACTCTAATATGAAGCTATTTCTAGCTCTTTTGCTTCTTTTGAACTCTTTGCATTCAGCTCTTGCCTTTTAAATAGCAAAATCAGGTTTGGCTGAAGAGTTTGAATATACCTGAGAAATGACTGCAGTGCAAGGCAGGTGTAATAAGGTGGGTGGGTACAGCTGCTGCCGGGCCAGGAGCAGCTGCTTCCAGAAGCTCACAGAAGCCTTCGGGTCCAGCACAGCAAGGCAGGTAAGTGCAGGCTCCAGGCCACCTTCCTCCAGCACACTCTGCAAGCGTACAGGTACCTGACCTGATGAATATGGCATTTGAACTCAGGTTTTGGTGAATAGGGCCTTACTAAAGAAATGTGGTTTGTCGTGTCTTCTGTACGCTAATATTATACACCTTTGTTCTGCTCAAACACAGCGCAGGGTTAACTACCAAAGCAGAAAACAAAGAAAACATGTCTTACAGAGCTGCCAGAAACTGGATTCTTAAGAACTTTTACAACAACAATTACACCTTTTAGTGCAAACGAGGGAGTGGAAAAAAGGCTAACAAAATAAGGGCGTATGACTCAAAAGGAAAAGTCAGGAGTGCTCATTAAAAACAGTGCACCATGAGTTGTTTCGTAAGTTTATTCAGAATTTGCTGTGGTAAATGTTCATGAGATATTTCCTGACATGGCTTGGATAGAGCAAGGAATTACGCTGACATTCTGAAGATCCTTTCTAAGCTGAAGGAACCAAATAAATGAGCTAAAGCAACTTCTTCAGCTCAGTACCAGAATGATTTCCTCAGCGAATGGAAATGCATTTTCTAATGTCACCTAGCTGAGACTCATTAAGCATTCAATTATTAATTCAGTGCCTTTCAAAACACTGATAGCAGCAATCCGCCAATCATGAACATGTGATGCAAATGAAGAGATACGCTGATTACACTTCTAAACAAAAATCAGTAAAATTCACCATATGCATTTAAAAAAAAAAATTGCTTTACTTTACTCCCCACACTAGCTATTAACACACGAGAAAAGATACCCCCGAGTCTTATCTCCCTGCAGCTGAACAGTCCCAGCTCTCTCAGCTTCTCTTCTTGCATCCGATGCTTGAGTGGCCTCACCATCTTTGTGGCCTGTCACAGGACCCGCCCCAGTATACCCATGTGTCTCTCACACTGGGGCGCACAGAATGGGACACGGCATCCCGGATGGGGTCTGCTCAGTGCCAAACAGAGGGTTTGGAAGACTTGATTAGAGCTTCTAAACAAACACATGTGGTAATACTTTAAATAGGTTATTTAAACGAAGTATGTTTTTCTTAAAATCAAGTTCAGAGACTTTACCGGTACTTTCTATAATATGTTATGGCATTCATTCCCGGTCTGGGGTTTAAGTTCATTTTTAATCCATGCTTTGTGATTTTCTTTTGGGTCGTAAGGTTTAGAGAAAACTTTGTCGTTTTTTATTCCCTTAGCTCAACTTTTCCAGTTTGATTGTGGAAGGTAGAACCAGCATTAGACTTGCACTCACACTGGGGAACTCAGGGCAAAGGATTAAGACAAGGTTTACTCCCAATTCTCAGCTATACTTTAAATAACTTTTATCTAATGTAGTCTATTTCTCCGGATCCTGGGTGGTGGGGTTTTGGCAACTACCTTGGTTGCTTGAACATAAAACCAGCCCAAATAGAGAACAGATCACCTGGAGAATTTGATGTTGGTTTTACATGGCTGAAAAATCAAATTAAAACAGTTGTCTTTGGAACCCTAAACTGGCAGTCTGCTGAACGTTACCGGCCTTGACGGATGCACATACCCCATTGCCTTTAACACTCGAGACCAGTCAACAAGTATTTATTTATCTGTAAGAAAACATAGGAAGATCTGACAGAATTCAATGTGACGGTGCTGTCTTCACTAGTAAACTGGATGTGCTGGCTGTTGGAGTATGCAGTTTTGATTAAAACATCTGAAATCTTTTAAGCTGGATTTTAGCAATTTTTTGTTTTGTTTTGTTTCGAATGGGATGTTAAAACAAAGAAGAAAGCAGAAAGAGACAAAACAGCAAATGTTGCATTCTACACAGATAACAGGAGAGATCACAAACAGAGCTCATACTCCAAGTCACTACTGCTGTGGTTGAACCCCAGCCAGCAACGAAGGACCACGCAGCTGCTTGCTCACTCCCCCTGCCCCGGAATATCCCTTTGGCTGGCTGGGCTCAGCTGTCCTGGCTCTGCTCCCTTCCAGCTTCTTGTGCCCCTCCTCACTGGCAGAGCATGGGAAACTTGGAAAGTCCTTGATTCAGAGTAAGCACCACTTAGCAACAACTTCACATCAGTGTGTTATCAACATTATTCTCACACTAAATCCAAAACACAGCACTGTACCAGGTACTAAGAAGAAAATTAACTCTACCCTGGCCAAAACCAGGTCAACTAGGTAAAAAAAAAATTGCAAGCATTGTTTTGTTTGTGCTTTTGCCTGGTGGTGGATAGCCTGATGAAGACCTTAAAGGTAAAGGCCAGCCATGGAGGCAGAGAATACTTTGAAGCAGGCAGGTAAAATTGATGTGCAAAAACGTGTACTTAGCCTGTTTAAAGGCTCAGATAAAAATTGTGTCTTCCTTATAAGAGGGAGGATAATACTTTAGGAAACTACAGGTTGTTGGAAGAAGGGTTTTCCGGAGTCAAGAAGACGCTCAATATGAGTTATGCACCTTGCTCAACTTTATCAGTTTCTAACACTACTTGCATAGAACCGATACACATGCATATTCGTAGAGCAGAAATATAACTGGTTAGTAGTCTCTAAACGCGCGCGGTTCTCACACCCCTAATTATCATGACTAAAATAAGCATTCTATCCACGTAGCTAATTGTGTTGCTGTGCTTCAGCCTTGTAGTTTGTTACTCCCTGTTTTCCCATACTGGTCCCTATCTTTCTTGGCCCTGCACCTGCTTTCCCAGCAGCTGTACCTTGTTACAGCCACGGCCTGTTGGCACAACGTAATTACTTGGTCTCAGGACTCAAGAATAGCTCAAGGCCACCTTTCTCCTTAACTTCAGGACAACAACTTCAGCACAATTCTGATTGCAGGCCTATTCTAATACCAGGCCTGGATTGTGCAGATCTTCAGAGATTCTAAGGCCATGCTTCTGCAGCCATTCTTCTACAACAGGTGATTCAGGAAGCCAGGGAAACTCAAGCAACAGACATGAGAAATCTAAAACACGCGTAAGAAATGCATCAGGAAACTCTAAGATTAATATGTCAAGATTACACAGTGTGTGTATAACCACACAAGCTCACTGCAGCTTTGTAAAGACTGAACGTGTCAGCACTACAGTTCTAAAAATTTCTAATTCTGAGGAAAAAACTGCAGATGTTTCCTACTCAAATTAGAGATTATCATCTCTTCCTAATGATGTATGCATGTATGTATGTAACTAAGGGAGACAAGGAAAGAAAGGCAAGATAAAAGGAGCTCACTCCTTTCTTAGGCCTTGGAAATTCAAACAGGAAAGCAGCTATGAGATGCTCTAGTCTTGACATACATTCTCTGGATAAACATAACAATGTAAGAAAATTATATAGGAAAGGAATGGAAAAAGCATTATAATGGAACATGTTCCAGATTGTCTTTTCTTTTTGCCCCAAAACCATGGGAAATTTGATACCAACACACACAAAGTATGATGTTCCTAAACCAGGCCATGGCCAAGTTAAAATATTATTTAATAATAATATATCAAGTTATAATAATAGTTAATATGTAATAATTACGATCTTCTTTAGCATGCTTATCAGGAACATTGCACATCACTTCAGAAAGCCATTTTCCAGGAAAACTGTGGCTTGATTTTTGTTTGCACCTTTTTTGTGTAAACACAGTCAGGGAGGCACACATTTAAACAATTTTGTCCCAAACATGATGCAATATCAAGAACAAGGTGAAATTTTTATTTACCAGACAAAGCACCCATTGGCCTCTTTGGAATTTCACTAGAGTCAGATTTCAAAACACGGAATTTTTTTACCTAAAGGTTCATTCCCTTTCCCTCCATAGAATTAAAAAAATGACAGCTGTTTATATCACAGAGGATGTTGATCGTATTTGTGAAGTGTTAAAATGTACTTAAATTTATTTTTTTTTGTCCTATATCTATCTGCCTGTCTGCAAGTTAACGCCCGGGTCCCTGAAATGGTCCTTCCTTGGGAAGCCTTTGATGCCGTCATGTTGCTGTGATACTTTGTTAATAAAACTCACAAGCTTGCCTGCCTGTTCCACAGCCGCTATGAGGTCACGCAGTCCTTAGAATAATCCTCATTAACGCAAGCAGTCTTGTTAAAGATGCAGAGCGGAAGACTCCTTGAATGAAGAGCCCAGAGGAGCAGACCCTCTTAATTCTTTATTGCAAGAGATTCACCATATTCATATACACAAATAGGTTTACTTAAGCGGTCAAACAAAAGGTTCATTGCATCTGAGATAAATATACGCTCGTATTTGTAGCTCAGGTCACCTCAGAAGGGAGCACAGAAAGGGCACCGATTCTGGTGCTTTGCAACCACCAGTAGCAGGACCGGCGGTTTTACCTGGAGGTTTCCGATGCGGATTTTAGTTCACAGTTTGCATGTGCAAGCGTATGCACAGATGGCAGGTACCGCTGCTGCACCGAGTCTGCTCCCCGCCTTTAACAAGGTGACTTTGCTCCCTCCGCAGCGCGCATCCCGCTGATTTTCGGGTGCCATCCGATGGGCGCTACGGGCTGACCGTCACGGCAGCTCCCGGCAGGTGCGGGACGGAGGGATGAGGGCAGAGGGGGGGTTGCGAAGGCAGGTGCTGCGGGGCGGCAGCGGTGCCGGCAGGGGCACCTCGGGGCCAGGCCCTCCCGCCCGGCCCGCCCCTGCGCCCAGAGGCAGCCCCGAGCTCCCGCCCCCTCAGCGCGCCCGCTCCCCTCGGGCGCTGCACAAGCTCCGGCCGGGAGCGGCCGCCGCTCGGCGGGAAAAGCCGCTGGGCCGGCCCCGGGGAGCTGCCGCCGCCGCTCACCCGCTGGGAGCGGCCCCCCCGCGGCTCGGAAGCCCGGCCCGGCGGCGGGGAGGGCAGGCGGCGCCTCTGTCTTCCCGCCCCCCGGGGACGGGACCGCTGACTGCGGGACGCCGCTGCCAGCGGGCTTCGGTACTCGGCGGGGGCTTCGGGGCGCCGGTTTTTAACATTGCCGCGTCCTTCGGTGAGACCGGGGGGCGTTTTGGGCGAGGGACCGCCGCCCGCCAGTGACACCCGCCCTCCGGCGGCGCCAAGGGGCTGCGTCGGGCCCCGGGCCGGCCCCGGTGGGCTTCGACAGGAGTGCCTCTCCCCGGCGGGGCGGGGGGGCAGCCGCCCCGCTCCCCCTGCGGCGGGAGCCCTTACACATCCTCTGTCCCCCGCGAAGGCGCTGCCCGCTGTGCCACGCGCCTGCCGCTGTCCCCCCGTTTGCGGCCCCGAAGGCAGCGCGCGCAGCTGGTTTCGTTCCTGCACGCCGGTTCTGCGACTCGTATACGGTTTGTTTTATTCTTAAAAAAATACAAACACAAACAAGCCGCCCCTCCCCGTGAAAAAAAAAAAAATTGCTTCAGGAACGGCGGGCTTCAGTCACAGAACAGCTCAAGGAAGTTTGGGGCAAGTTGTTGCACACAGCGCCAGGGCGGCCGCGCCCCCTCGGGCAGAGCAGCCCCGCCGAGGGCGCCCCCTGAGGAGGCGGGGAGGGCGGGAAGCGGCGGGGCTGAAGCGCTGGGTGAGGCTCCGGGGAGAGGACGGAGCGCTCCCGCCACCGCTCCCGCGGCCCCAGCCCCTCCCTCGCCCCCCTCCCGCCGCCGCGCCCCGCTCACCTGGCGCACCTGGGCGTGCGCGAGCCGGCGGCACCCGCCCCGCGCGGCAGCGCCCCGCCCCGCCCCGCCCGAGGCGCGCAGGCGCACGGCTCCCCGCCCGGCAGTGCCCCGGCGGCGCGGCGCTGTCATGGCGGCGGCGAGCGGCAGCAGGAAGCGATGGGGCTGAGCGAGACCGCGGCGTGAAGCGGCGGCGGCTGCTGCTGAAACTTCGCGAGCCTGGGGAAGAGAGGGGCGGCTGGCGCTGCGCAGCCCGCCTTCCGCAGCCGGCAAGCGGGACAGAGCAGCCGCCTGCCGGCCCCGCAGCCGGGCGCCGGGGCAGCCCCGCGCCCCCTCCGCCGCGGCGCCGGGCAGAGAGCGGTGAGTGCGAACTTGCTGTGGCGGCGGGTCGCTGCACCTGTCCGCGCCGGCAGCCGGAGCGGCGGCGGTGCAAGAGCAGGAGTCGGAGGCGCGGCAGGCGAGGAGCGGGGAGGGAAGGAGGAGCGTATTCCCTTAGAAAAATAGATTAAAAAAAAATAATAATTAAACTGTTCACGGCCGCGTTGGGAGCGCGGCGCTCGCCGTGCGGCGGGACTGCGGGGGAGCGAGCGCTCCCGTGGCCGCTTGGCCGGCGGGGGCCGGGGGCCGCAGGTGGGACCCTCGGGCCGGCGGGGAGCGCCTGACTCTCTGCCAAGTGACAAACACCCCGGGTTGTCCTTCAGGGCTGTAAATACCTGCCCGAGGGCAGAGCTGCGGACAGACGCCTCCTGCTGAGGAGAGAGCCGGGACTCCGAGGGCGCGTCCTCCCCCCCGCCCCCCCCGGCGGCCGCGGGTTTCCTCAGGAGCCGGAGCCGAGGGGAGGCGCGGGCCGCCGCTCACCTGCGCGGGAGGCCGTGCGGCGGGCGGCCACAGCCCCGGCCGAAGCGAGCTAGCCATGGCGAGCGAGGGCAAGCAAGCTGTGCAGCCGACAGGTGATGGAGGAGGAGGAGTGGGAAAAGAAGGAAACGCGGCGGAAGGGGGAAGCGGGCTGCAGCCTCTGAATCCAGGAGTCCCCATCCGAGGTATCAAGATGAAATTTGCTGTGCTGACTGGACTGGTGGAAGTTGGTGAAGTGTCCAACAGAGACATAGTCGAAACTGTATTTAATCTGGTAAGTCGATTGCTTTTTGGGGGGGGGCAGGAGGGAAAAGAACAGCATGTGCGTGCAGAAGAATCCCGTGCTTTTTTGATGTTACTTTTCTGTCAGTATGTTTTTACGTGTTTGCACCCTCACCATGCTAGATTTCAGCTAGGTTCTTTTTATTTAAAGACCTCAGAAGCTGAAAATAAAGTATCTATATACATTTAAACTTGAAATGGCTCTAAACAGCGTGCACCTTAGTTTGCCTCAGAGAGGTTGTTGCTTTATTTAGACTGAGAAGTGTATTGTTATGTTTAAACATTCAACAGGTGTACTCAGCAGGAAAGTTAAATGTTGATTTAGTAACTCAAGCTGTCATCAAAATACACACGTTGTTGTTCTAAGCCAAAGCAACTTTTCCCATGAAGGTGTTTATGTCCCTTTTTGCTTCTTACTTGCTTTGGAAGTAGGCAGAACTTTTATGTTCTGTGTATGGGGGCTGAGGGTGTCAGGGGGTGGTTCATGCAAATGCTTTACATTGCTTATTGGGAAGAGCAGAATGTGTTTTCAATGTTCTTTTTTAAATTAGGTAGTCAGCTGCTGGTTTTTGAATACAGTATGGATGCATTTAATACTTCATAACAGATCTCACTGAAAATTGAGGATACAACTTTTCCTGTCGAAGCTGCAAACATAATACATACTGTTGAACTTCCTGGGCCACATTTAAGACTATTAGGCTAGCTGTTGATGTTTGCTTGCTGAAGAAGACAAAACAGTAGGAGAAGAACTGTCTTTAAGTTTACAAAGATACTCTGCTACTATCAGAGATCGCAAAACATGTCTAAATGTACTCATTGTTCCTCCTTCTTCCTTTTAGTGAGCACCTTTGACTTTAAAACGGTGTGGTTTCTGACAAACCAGGAAGTGAGAGAATATAATAGTGTAAAGCTCAGTAACAAGGAAATCTGAGGCAAAAGGCATACTGTTTTTTAAATGCTGTTTGCATTTCACTGATTTTCTTAGTAGTCTTTGCTGCATGCAGGTTTTAATGGTCACTAAATGTGTGCTGTGTCTGTTTCTTTGATGTTATCTTCTTGAGTTATGATAAATGATTATTTTTTTGATATTTTCATATTAACAGGATATAATGCTTACATTAACTGTTTGAATATAAGTCTCAATAGACAGGAATTGCAGTACTAGCAAAAATGAAGTGCAGAGCAGAGGTTTCGTGGATGCTTGAAGTATGACAAAGTGATTTAAGTTACTTGGAGTCCACTTGACTGTTGTCCTTGACAAAGCACAGTGCTCAGATACATGGACATCAGGTTCAAAAAGAAATTCCGGTGAAAAGTTTACAACTTAGGACGCTAGTGTGAGGGGAAGCTGTTCATGAGGGTGTTAAATTTTACTTTGTTCCTAGCATGGTCTTTTGAAGTGGTGTGCTGGAGCTGTGTTTTATGGCAGCAGCGGAAAGAGATTCAGCAGAATAATTGAAAATGTAAAAGCTCCTTTATGCTGGAATTCCTTTTCTGCGCCATTTTGGACAAGGGAGGAATGAAAAAATCAGCTTGATTCAGAGAATCCTCAATTTTAGATTTCAGAGATTTTGACCAGTGGATTTTCATTTCCCAGGTAGAAGTAGGACAGAGTTTCTGGCCCTGGAGATTTTTGAAACTGTGTTTTTACTTTCTGTGCAAGTGAAACAACATCCCTGACCTGTCTGAGAAGATTCCCCAACTGTTCCAGCACACCTGCCCACGATGTGTGAGGCTGAAGTTCATGCTCCTGCACTGTGCTATTTTATCAGAGCACAAATGGTTGATAGCTATCATGAAACAAGCAATAGTTTGGTGGTAAGGACACTTTTCCTGGATTATGTGAGAACAAAATAAAAAATTTTGGGCAATATCAAAAGAAGTAGGTCCCTTGGTTTCTCTGAGTCCCAGGAGAACACTGAGAATAAAGAGTTCTGCCTCTGTTCAGTCGTTAGCTGTGATCTTTGTTTTTGTCGATTAATACCTCTGTAATCACACTGATCAGAACTTAAGGCATTTGAAGTATTGGTTAGCAATGGTACTTGCTCTTCTGTGCGTGTGTGCAGAAAAGATTTAACTTCTATATGAAAAAGTGATTCTTAGCTACGGCTTTTCTGGTACTTTGTTTCCTAATACCTTTCAGAGCGAGTTTTCTTGTGTGTGTGCAGGTTCAGTTGGGGGTATGAAAATCATGGTGTGATCTGCTGTTACTAATGGGGTTAAGCCCAACGTATCTCCCCCCCCCCCCCCCCTCGGGTTTCATTCTGTTTGGTGACTCATAACTGTACTCGGCAGTGTTGGCAGAATCAGCTAGGTCGCTTTGTGTGCTTTGAGAGGAGGAGACGTACGGTATTTGGGGGATTTTTTTCATCACTAAAGTGAGACGCCTTTAGACCAGAGTGGAAGGAGGGCTGGGCAAATCTGTGTCAGAAGGTGTTTATACATACTTACTCTTCATAGCATAACGACTCTCAAATGTGAAGATCTGATTTTTTTAAAAAGGGAGGTTAGCTGACCTAATTTTCACCTCTTGTGCAAACACGTTGCTCTTAATCATGCTCTTCAAGCTTGCTATAACATATGGAAGTTAGGGTGAATTTCTTTGTTTGCGATGGAGTGTCAAGAGAAACCCAAAGTGCTGTCTTGATATTCCTCAACTGTAAGTGATGGCCATGCTTTATATGTGACAGACTCAGAAGGTCAAAAATCTAAAGTGCACGGTAACTGACCTGCTGCTTATTAAAGAATTTTAAGCTTCTGTAGTGCTGATTACTTGAGCAAATAGTTGGTTAGTACTTGTTCAGTCCAGCAGTGTTGGATCTTGGAGCTGAGAACCACTGATAACATTTTCTCTGTCCAGCAGTGTAACAGTGCTTAGTGAGCTTACTTCTAGCATGCATCAAAAACCTAGTAGTCCCACTTTATCATCTTTGGAAACTGTACTCTTAGAAATAATTGAACTCACCTGTTTTGTTTTGGTCAGTATTCACAGAGAACCTAATTTTCCAGCCCATGTTAGATACAGCTTTGTGTGTTTCAGCACTTTTTAAAATTGAGAAGGAAAATACTGACTTCAAAGAAGCTTATTATTCTGTGAATAACTTTGAAAGCACAGTCTTATTCAAGTATTAATTTGTTCTGTTACTTTTCTGACAGACAGTAAGCTAAACTATGGGTATATATTGCTGATGCATTGTAAATTATATTTTTAATTGACTTTGGGCAGCATGAACTCCTTGAATTTCCCTTGTACGTGAATGAGGTGAATTGCTGTTCATTACCTCATATCTGCTCCTCCCCCTCCGCCCCACTTTAGTTTATTACAATAAAAAACCTCTTGGTAGGAGATGAGTGGAACAATAAATTATTTATAGTGGTATCTGTTACTAACTTAAAATAGCTATGTGTTTTTCATAGTAAAATAGAAAAACAAGTTGACCTCCTACTAATGAAGAAACTTTCAACTAAAGTAGTAGAAATAATTCAGCAACTGGTAAAACTTAAAACATAACAATTAGTTACAGTACTGTGCTGCTAGTGTCAAAGAAGGTTTTTAGGATCTTTAAGTTTTCAGATGTAGAGAATTCTGTTTTGAAGGCTCTGCAGCCTGCATTAGAAATAAAGGAGGTTCTGCAAAATCTTTTCCTGATTAAAATTCTGGGCGGAGCTTCTGGTCTACTCCATTCTATACAGGCTTGTCTTGTATCATATGTCAATGTTATCTTGTTTCCAAGTTATTGCAGGTTTCTTGTTTATATATAAAACTTAGGTCACTGGATATTCTTGTCTTTCAGTAGATAAAGGGCTCTCACCGACAAGTACTTTATTCATAATGAATGCGGTATGTGCAGGGGTTAACTATGCAGCATTAGCAGGCTTGCAGTGGGAAATGGATATTCTGGCAAAATTGTGCTATGCTTCAGGCAGATGACTGTACAACTGTTGTCTTTCTCTGTGATGTTTGTATCGTTCAGTTTGGGGGCTTCATGCCAGAATTTACTCAGGACTCAAGTTGATAAGTGTATGGAGACAACAGGTATTCTAGACTTTCTGCTCTTTAAAGAAATGCCATGTCTTGCCTTAAGCCAGTTTTGTTTTAAAAAGCTTTAGTATTTCTCATTGTTCTATTGACTAATGTAGATACAGTTATTTGTTTTGGTTTGATTTTTCTTTTCTCAGTCTATGTGGCAAAGACTTATTTTTTTAAAGTTCTGTCTGTCTCTTTGGTGAGGAGATTGTGCTGTTCCTTCTGATTCTGTTCGTAGATTATGAGGTCTTCACCTACAGTCCCCAAGTGCAAGTGGGAAAGAAATCTTATTTTTCATCCAAAGGTGATTAAGAACAAACAGGATCTGAGGAGCAGAGACTAAAATTACTTTATAAACTTTATTTGTCACCTCTCTCATTTCTGCCAGACTTTACTAAAACCACAAATAAAAATCAGCATAACTTTTTAAAATTCTTACTGTTTACTTTCCTTGTTTCTTCTTTTTAAAGTAACCTTCTTCCCCGACCCCTCTTGGCTTGTTTTATAGAACAAATCTGAGATCAGTGTCAGGACTGCCACTTGTTTGCCTTCTGTTGGTGTGCCCTCTGCTCTTTTTGTGATGTCTCCGTTCCTGAGACTTCTGCACTGTAAATTCTTTATCATTATTCATATTGAAAGCTAATGACATCACCTGCTGATACGACAGGTTCCTAATTTGGTATGAATGCTTGTGAAACACTAGCACAATGGATTTTATGAAGCTGAAGTTCCCCTTTTTTCATCTCTGGTCACAAACTTTTTTTTGCACATACCTTCTTGTAGAAAACCCTCAGAGCTAATGCTGATAGAATTAAATTTATTGCAGTAGTAAAAATGCCATATAAATGTTTTCATAGCAATGCGTTATTTTTGTTACCTTACTGTATGTTTTTAGAGAATGCTAAGATTTATTTTCTTTTTTTATATATTTATTTATATAAACTTATCAGTGCTGATGACAAGTGAGAGTAACTAAGTAGTTTCTAGAGCATCGCTGAGTATTGTGCATTCTTAATATATACAGTCTTCCCTAGTAGGTTGCCAGTAAGTACACCTCTGGCTACAGTTATCCTAGTTCAGTCACTTCTGTCCATTTGCAGTATAGGTGATAAGGTAAGTCTGTGGCTTAAGCTGGGTCAAGCTTGCATCTTTATTTATTTATTTGAAATCATATTAAATTGGACAGTCAGCTGTCTTAGTGATCATGTGTGGTTTTACTCTTGGTGAGTGAGTGGAATTCAGCAAAAGATCTGTAATGCCTCTAAATCTGTCTCAATGTCCTTTTTATAAAACACGTGAGATGCAAACTTACTTCTTGCTGACCCCTTCACAGTGGGAGACTTGTGCTCAGTTTGATGAATAAATTTGGACTCCTTGTTTCCAAGTCATCTTCATGGTTTTGAAGGCATCTAATTTGAGATCTGGTAACAGTAAAAGATGATTTTGATAAGCTTAGCTGACTAAATGAGGCTAAGTGATGTCTTTCACTAGACTGTACCTAGCTCAAAATTTTTGAGTAAAGGGAGTCACTTGTCCTTCACTTAAATAGGAATTACAGACCTCCATCTTGCTAGAATGTATTCTCAGTAGTTGTAGATACTCTTAATATAGATGTGTAGTGGGTTTTTCTCAGGTATTGATGCTATTTGGATGTTACTTTGTAGTTAGTGGAAATAATCAACCTGCATAGTAAGCGTAGGAATTTAGGGAAATCTGGTGGTCTGTTGAGAAAGGCAGGGAATGTAGGAGGTGAGATGGTAAAGGTAGTCTTGGATTAGGCATGCTGATGATTTAGAACCTAGACAAAGTCTAGACTGGAGAGGAGCTGGTTTGTACTTTGGCTGTGGTATCAACTCACTTGTGTGACTGCAACTTAAAATGCACTGTAGGATGACAAAATACTGAGGAGAAAATCTTAAGATCACACAGGAAAATGGTCAGTTTCTCTCACTCTACCTCTAACTGTTGAATTTTTATAGATTCTCGTAACCAATTTGAAGTTTCAAGTGTCTGTGAAAACCCATGGAAGACACATGCTCTGCATTTTCTAGAAGTGTTCGCATCCTGTATTCCCATTAGTAGGCTCTGTACAAACCTAGAATAAAGCTAAAAACCCAAGGCTGAACTAGGTATTTACATATATCATGTTTTAATAATGCAGTATTTGATAGGCAGTTTTTAATTAGCATTCTGTTCTAAAAAGTAGGCCTGTTTAAAATGTGTTTATGGCATTTTTTTAGCGGGTGTCCTGTAACAAAGGAGAGTCAGGTATCTGTTGAGCTCACTTTGCTTTCTGTAAGGAGTATTTTGTATCACCTCTGTCAGACAATACTAGGCTAGATGGACTATTGGCCTGACCTAGCAGTGCAGATAGCACAGTAATGTAGTGGCCATATGGACTGGCTCAGGAAGAGCATTTGCGGATTAGGGAATAGAATGAAATTAGTCAGAAGCATCAGGGAAATAGGTGGATGGCATGTCAAGGTTGTTATAAAGTTTGGATGTTGCAGAGTGAGATAAAAATAGATAATTACTTGTGTTCATTGAAAGAGATTATCGGAGGGATGGACCATGTGCAGATTCAAGAGGAGTGTGAGTAAAGAGAAGTTTTTGGAAGGTGGCTGTGTTGGACGAATACTGGAGGCTGAGGAAAATCAGAGAGGAGGTATTTGCTTAATTCTTTTTTAAGGCAGTGTTGGTTTGGTACAGTGTTCAGTATTCACTGATTAGTCAATTGTACATTCAGATGCTGAAGCTTGCTGAGAAGTCCCTGTGTTCTGAAAATCATCAGGTGTTAAGATTTGTGTTAAGATTTCAAATCTGATGAAAAATAAAAATGAGTTTTCTCCGTGGTTTATTTCATTATCTGTATATTTGTTTTACCACCTATTGGGGAGTCTGTAGTCATTCTGAACTGTATCCCACTTGACATGGTGTTCTGTTTTTGTTTTTTTCTGTTCATGTTTCCCCCCCTCAACACTAGGTAAGTTGGTAACTTAAAGCTTTTATAGTTTCTGTCTTTATGCAGTCATTAATTTCTTTATGAACCATAAGGATGAAGCTTTAATCTGTTGCACAGATTAAATGAGCTTTGCAGTTTAGTCATTGGATGTGAAATAGCTTCTTCCTACCTTTGCTGTTTCTGTGGATAAAACCCTTTAAGAATCTTTTCTGTCAAATTCAGTCTTGCTTACATTAAATTTATGCATATCTTTTTAAAGAACTTCTATTTATTTTAAATAGGTCAATCTGGAAAAATGTTCATAATGGCTAATTACAGCTAGCTAACTTTCTGCCATTCAAGTGTCTTCCCCAGCCCCTAGAGGCCTTGCTGGCCTCCTCATAACATTTTGCATGATGGTTTTTGGTATTAACTTGACCTAATTACTAATGTCCTAATTTAGATTACATTTCTGCTTTAACTAATTCTGGATTTTTCTGTTAGACTTGGTATTGTGCTAGAGCATATTATTGCCTGTCCAAAAACTAGTTTGGTTGTTTTTTTGTCCTCTGGGAAAATTTAAGACTTCTCTTTGGGAGCTCTGGCAATTTGCCAGGAATCTGAAGGCTCGAATTTGCATAAAACAGGATACTATTGCCACCTGCTTTTTTAATACCACGTGTGGCCAGTGGAGACTGTAGTTTCCAGTATGCAATGCTCCATATTTAGAGCAGATAGCAATCGAGATGCATCCTTGCACAACTGCTGTAATCGGATTTGCTAAGCTGCATGAGTTGCAACTGTATCTTTTCCTGAGACACTGTAGTCTTTGTTGATACTGCAGGCTTGTAATCTGTGAAGAGCTTGCATTGCTATAGTGCTTTAGATTCCAAAGCCTCAGGAACAGGCGTAAGTAGTTTCTAAATAGAAACTAGTTTGTGGAGAAGAAAACGTAATGCCTTCTGTTGCACTGAATTCTCTAGTAATAACTAGGGAGCTGGGAGCAGCTACATCCCAGGTGTGATTTTCTTGTTAATAGCTGCCTTGAGATGATATTTAAATGAGAATAGCTAATGGGAATACAATGTGCTCTGTTGCTCCTGTGAAGTGCTCTGTGAGTTTGAGCTGCAAGTTTCTTTACTGCAACCTGCATACAAGTAGTTCTGTTGATGATTTTGTATTCTACATCTAGCCAAAAAATTTCATGTGCACTATACAGCAAATTCAAATTATTTTGATGTGACCAAAAAGCTGGAAGTGAGTTGTTCAGGCAAAAATCTTCTATTTTGTTGATGCAACTGAAGAAAACCACACCTAAAGTGCTACTAGGTTAGATTTCCTTTGCAACTGAAAATCAAAACCAGAGTAACAACTTAGGACTAGTCTGTTCTATGGAAGTGTGCTAATGTGTTTGTGTCAGCCTCCCTCAGCTCCCCCCTTTGCCATCAGCAGTTGTCCTCTGTGGTGTGGGCAGAGTATACAGGAATAAGTTAATGAAATGGAGGCTGTTCTGTTTGCCCTGCTTAAATATTCCAAATTTCTAGTTTATTACTGGACTAGCCCTATAAAGCAGTAACTGTAACAGTACATAGTGTGACCTGTAGCTTGCTTATGCTCTTTTGGGAATACTGAAAGGCTAAATGCACCAGTAAGCAGCAGGTAAGATGGTCACTGCAGCGGGAGAGCAATTTCTTTTATGAAAGAGCAGCAAGAGAATGAGTAGCGCCTTGCAGTGGACTGGGAAGTATGTGATTATGGAGTCCAGGATGCTGAATGTTTGCTTGATAAATCACAAATTGGTTCCTTTATCAAACTGTGCAGGTTTGCATGCAGGGAATTATACTGGTTGCTTTCCCAAATATAATTGGGATGGAAGTGGGTGGGCATCTATTTGTTAGAATAAAGTAAACCCTGGTGCTGAATAAAGGCTTTGCAGTTCCTGCAACTTTTAAGTTTTGGTAGTCCATTATTAGAGAAGCCTTTAAGTTGTGCTGTTTGCACTTCTCAGGAGTAAAACTGTGCTCCTAAATACAATTGTTTTTTTGCAGGACTATTAACGATTCAAGTGGACCTTGGAATCAAGCAGTGCTTAAAAAAACCAACAAGGTTCTTTTTGCAGAATCATAGATAAAAGCTCAAAAAAAAAAAAAAAAAAAAGGCCAATGATACAGAAATAGAATTGCTGATAAGCCTTAAAGCAATGCAGCCTGGGGGAGAATAGGAACCAAATGACTACTGTTGGTAATGGTGCATGACTGTTAAATAAACAAATGGAAGCTATCAGTCCAGTCAGCATCTGCTTCATGCTAATGTTTTTGTTGAAACAAAACATGTGATTTGTCTGTAGTTTTGGTTGTGAACTTGATTGAAAAGAACTTGCAGGTTTTCTCTTTTTCCCCTCCCTTCCCTATAATGGGAGCTTAGTTATATACTGGAATCGAATCCTACAGTACAATTTAGGTGCTGTAATGCCTGACTTTTAGGTGTCTGATATGGAGTATGAAACTGAGTAACTGTGACTGCATTTTTAGAATGTGTTTCAAAATAGCTAATGTGAGATCGGGAGCTGTGTGTATTTAATATGTTGCTGGTGTTACAGAATGGGAGAACACAGATGCTGGGAATGGATATTTCAATTGGAATTGCAAGAAGTTCTCTGTCCATTTCGTAATCTACAGGGAACGGTCACCTGAAGCTATGATGTTCAAAACATTTCAGATATGTTTGATTTAAATATGGTAGCAGTGGTGCCCATCTCAACAGTAAAGTGCTGTGAAAAGGGTTCTCGGGCAGAGAAACCGTACCAGCAGCTTTCCATCTTTATGCAAATCAGTAAATGCTCACAGACAAAAGATTGTCTGTTTTCTTGCCCATTTCTTCCTCAAAAGTAGGGTCCCAGTGTGCCATGCTAGATTATCTACTGTTTAACCTCACATCAGCACACTCTGCTTTGTTCTTTCTCTGCTCTCGTGGCTCCCCTTCTGTGACCTGGCACCTGCTGCCTTCATCCTGGGCTGCAAAAGGGAGTCCTGAGCACTCCCTGGAGTGCTGCAGTGTGCTTTGTTACGGATCAGCGGATCAGCAGCGGAGTGGTAGGGGTTTTGTCTTTGGGGAGATGTGTATTCTGTGACTTGCCTGAGACCAGGTACTAAAGACTTGCGCCCTTCCTGTGTACTGCTTTTAAAGTGAAATGTATATTGCTTTTTGGGAATTTTGCTGGCTTAGTAAAGTCTTACCTATTCAGGAAATGAAAAACATCCTAACTTCTATCCTTAGTAGGAAGAGCTTCAAATTGCCATTTGTCAGGAGTGCATAGTGATGATGATGTGACTAGTAGGGGGACATTTCTAACACCTTTTCTGCAAAGACTAGGTTATACAGTGAAGAATGCCAGATTCATGGGTATGGGGGGAATCCACAGAAAGAAACAAGTCTTAGACCTTGTGGTTAAGGTGTTTCAATAAGGTTTTCCAGTCGCTCATATGTGACAGGAAAGGTTTGGAGCTGGAAGACAGTGGATTTCTTGCCCACGTGTTGGGGCTTTAATAAAGTTTTCTTTATGGTGTATGGAATCTTGATTTCTTTCCTGGAAAGTGAATTCAAGTGGAAAGGTTTGTCCGGTGACTGAAAGATCACCAGAATTGGTTAGACATATTTCAAAAAGATAGAATTTAGATGACAGAGACTTGGATTTCTTGCTTCTGGATGGTGCTGTCATTTTGCAGAAAAGTGATATCCCTATTTCCAATTAGATCTTACTTTAGGAGTATGCTTAGTACTTCTGTGTGCTGTCTTGAGAAGAGAAGCCATGACCAAGCTGAAAAAATGTCATGTATGCTTCGGGATACAAGTTAGTGTTGTGTGTTATCTGCCCTGCCCCTACCCCCCAAAAAAGGCGGGGAGGGGGAAATATTTTTCACATTGTCAGACAGTGTGGATGACTGTAACAAGCAAACTTAGCAGTTTAGTCTTTCCCTCAGCTAGGTTTTGTGTGGCAAATTGAGAAACCTGGAAAACTGGATACAAAGTGGAAGTTGCGGGGGGTGTGTGTGGGAATTTGACGTTTCACTTGAGGGCTAACTTAACCTTGATGGTGTTGCTGCTGTTCTTAGCACTTTAAAAATGGATATGTCCATATAAGTTTTTAATTGGGTATGCAAAGAGTTGCTGGGATCTCTTATAATTCCAGTCATAGGAATAGAGGTAGAGGTAAAATTTTTAGAGGAGCAACCTAACTCTGGCCAAAGAAATTATCTTAAAATAACATCACAGAAGAATGGTTCAGGTGAATTGCTGTAACTGTGCTGTAGTAAAAAATTATTTGTTTCAAATTCAAACTTTTGAAATCAAATCCTGGCTATATAAATGTCATGATCTTGTCACTATCTATCATATTAGAAAAGTTGTGGCAGACTGGTAAAGTTCCTACTGACTGAAAAAAAGGGAAAAACTGTTTTCAAAAAGGGAAAAAAGGAAGACCTGGGGAACTACAGATTGGTTGCCCTCACCTCTATCCAGAAAGATCATGGAACAGATTCTCCTGGAAACTATGCTAAGGCACATGGAAAATAAGGAGGCGATTGGTGACAGCCGACATGGCTTCACTAACTGCAAATAGTACAAATAGTGCCTGACATGTTTGGTGGCCTTCTACAATGGGGTTACAGCATTGGTGGATAAGGGAAGGGTAACAGATATAATTCACCTCGACTTGTGCAAAACATTTGGTGCTGTCCTGCATGACATCCTTGTCCCTAAACTGGAGAGACATGGATTTGATGGATGGACCACTTGGTGGTTAAAGAATTGGCTGTATGGTCATATTAAAAGAGTTGTGGTCCACGGCTTGATGTCTCAAGTGGAGACAAGTGACAAGTGTTGTCCGTCAGGGGTCCGTATTGGGACCAGTAGTATTTAACATCTTTGTCAGCAATGTGGACAGTGGGATGGAGTGTACCCTCAGCAAGTTTGCAGATGACACCAAGCTCAGAGATGTAGTTGCTACTCTAGAGGGAAGGGATGTTGTCCAGGTGGACCTTGACAGGCTTGAGAAGTAGGCCTGTGTGAACATCATGAAGTTCAACAAGGCCAAATGCAAGGTCTTGCATGTGGGTTGGGGAAATCCCACATGTGGATACAGGCAGGCCAGTGAGTCCGCTGTTGGTTGAGTCGGCCCTGAGGATGACTTGGTGGTATTGGTGGATGAAAAACTGAGTATGAGGCAACAGTGTGTGCTTGCAGCCCAGAAAACCAACTGCATCCTGGTTTGCATCAAAAGAAATGTGATCAGCAGGTCGAGGGAGGCGATTCTGCCCTTCTCTGCTCTGGGGAGACCCCACCTGGAGTACTGCGTTCAGCTCTGGGGGACCCCAACATGAGGAAGCCGTGGACCAGCACGAGTAGGTCCAGAGGAGGGCCACGAGGATGGTCAGAGGGCTGGAGCACCTCCTGTATGAGGACAGGCTGAGAGAATTGGGGCCCTTTAGCCTGGAGAAGAGCAGGCTCTGGGGAGACCTTAGAGCAGCCTGCCAGCACCTAAAGGGGCGTACAGGAAAGATGGGGATGGACTTTTCAGCAGGGCCAATAGCGATGGGACAAGGGGGAATGGCTTTAAACTGAAAGAGGGTAGATTTAGATGAGATATTGGGAAGAAATTCTTTACTGTGCAGGTGGTGAGACACTGGCCCAGGCTGCCCAGAGCAGCTGTGGGTGCCCCATCCCTGGCAGGGCTCAGGGCCAGGCTGGATGGGGCACTGAGCAGCCTGGGCTGGTGGAAGGTGTCCCTGCACGTGACAGGGGGGTTGGAGCTAGATGATCTTTAAGGTCCCTTCCAACCCAAATGATTTTGTGATGTTTATGTTAATTTCTATGAGAAAAAATCACTTTGAAGTACACAGGAGTGCCAGAAATTAAAGCTAAAACATTTAGAAGCAGGGGAAGGGAAAATTATTTCAGTTGCTTTTGACTCGTCCTGTGTCTGTCATGTATTGTCTAGTATCCATGTGTGACACTGTATATTAGTCCTGTAGCTGTTGCTAACTGACATGTAGGATTTAATGGGAATTTCGTGGTGCATTACTATTGAAGTTCCTACTCTGGTAGCTGAAGCTCGGTATCATCCTGAGCAGGATATTTCCATGCATTTCAATATAGTAATGTCGCATATAGTCAGACACAGCCTTAATGACAGTTTTCTGGAATGTGTGACACCTATTTTTTGGAATAGCTCTTCAGTTTTGGAATACACTTACTGTATGTCTCGTGTGGTTTGGCAGTGCTTTTGACTTCTGTAACACTGAGTTAAAGTGATCTTGATGTTTCAGTTACCTGTTAAAGTAGGTGTATGGGGAAGGAGGTGAACAGCTTTAAATGCTTCTTTATATTCCTCTTTCAGTTGAGTACTCATTTCACAGCTTTCAAGATTCAGCTTTAATATTTCCTATAGATCTATTGTTTACATGTATGAGGCTAGAGATACAGTTAGAATTCTGTTTCTCAACTTTGTCTCGGAGTTTTGTTTATTGAGGATGCCCCTGAATCAGTTGGTTTACCTATGACCTTACTGTGTGCATTGTAAAAGATGCTTGAAAGCTCATATGGATTCTTAAAACTATGATCATGATAATGATGGGATCAAAACAGAGTAAAGGATTTCTCAATTACAGTAATTGTATGTGCAAATTCCTGTATTAAAAGGTGCTTGAACCTTTGGCCAAGAGGAGCTGTTGTCCATTACCAGCATGCAAGCTGATTAAATTAACTGTTGTGTCAAAGAAAACACAATAATGAAATGTATGTATGGCAGCTACATTAAATAAATTAAATATTAGCTACCCAAGCATGTTTATTTTTGTCTTCAGGCACTGCTTTGTTATGTGTAATGCTGTAGTCATGATTTCTGTATGGTGTGGTTTCATGTTCTGGTGCTGTGAACCAGTAAGGTATTTACGGTCACTGTGTTTGTTATTATGAAGTAACATACTCCTCTTTGAGATACATTCATGCATCTTGCTTGAATGATTTTCATGTTGAAGATGGATGGTATAAAAGTAAGGAGAAGACACTTATTTTTACTTGTTAGTTCTTTAAGCATAGCAGAGCCCCTAAGAGTGGGGCTGGGCTCTTACCTTTTCATCCATTAGGTGCAACAAAGTTTCTGCAAACTGAATCAGGTCTTACTTGCTCCAAGTAGGTGGTCATGACTGATATGGCACATTTAAATTTCTTAGAAAGAGGAATGAAGGTCCAGACTTTTCTACAAGATTGTAAGGATATGTAGAGTAGCAAAGGACTAGGAAAAGCTACTTCTGTTGTACAGGAGCTGCCTGCTTTGGAAGCATTCATGTATAGGACTGCAGAGAACTGGCAGAAGTGAAGCTTGTAATAATTCTGGATAGGTAACGCAAACTAAAGGGCCTCAAGGCAACTGCCTGCAACAGTCACTGCTGTTGGAAGATACCTTCCTGCTGGCCTATGCTTTCTGTGCTGCTCCATCAAGAGAGATTTCACAATTGCTCCTTTGTTCTAATGGCAACATAAGTCAATGAGAGGTTCTGCTTTTGCATTTTCATATCGCTTCATTCTTACAATCCGCAGTGTAGATTCGGTGTCGGCAATAAAAAGCTTGAGCCTCAAAAGCTTTTATGAATTCATAAATACACTGTTTGGCAGAAGCATTTGGAAAGTTGATGTCCATTTTAGTCTCTCTGTTAACTGGTCCAGACGTGAATCAATGGCATCTTTACTTCTACTGGACTGCGTCACTTGAGGTATTAGATTTCTTCTCTTCTAGTCTCCCTGTGTTTTAAGCAAGTTGGGTGATTTACTGATCATATGATAATGAGATGATCTGTCGATATATTCCAGGTTTCCACTGTTGTTAGCTACAGTCATGAAACATCCACTGAGGGGTACTTGGTACACATGGGTTGGCATTTAGATGTTTGTTTACCAGTCCCTGGAGCAGATTATATGGCAATAAATAGAAACTTGCTTAAAAAAACCCAGAAAGTAACAAGTGAAACTGCCAAATGAAAAAACTGGAATGAAGAAATAAAGTGTTAAAACTCAAATGGTGCTATCAAATAAGAACACTAGAAACTGAGAAACTATCAAGTGAGCTAAACTTAGTGTTCTAAGACAGTCTGGGTGTCTGTATTGATCACCTCCTGAAGAATCTTAGAACCTGAAATATACTTGAAAAGCCAATTTACACATGGTCATTCTGTAGTTGTCCTATATTAAAAAGGGGGGCGGGGGGGGGGAAGGAATTTAGTTTTTGAGGCATGTAATTTACTATACAGGTATTTTTTTAGCTGTTTGTAAACTGTTACAACTTTAACTTAAGCTATTCAGAAAAGTATTATTTAGCTGAATCAGCAAGGACCTAAAACCTGAAATGAGGTTATAGATATTAAAGCTCTAGTGAAGGTGGTATTTGCTACAACTGTAGACAGTGGAATGTGAAGATATATTGTCTGGGATTTTGACTTAATATGGTTGTGGCCTTTTTCATAACAGCGGTACTCACTGCAGAAAATTGGTAAAAAGTCAGGTACTCTGGTCGACTTGGGGCTGAGGAGCTACAATTTTTTTAATTATTATTTTTTCGTAATCTATTGGGAAGATGACAAACTTCTGTGTTTTGTTGAAACAATCTCTTCTCCCCTAGAGTTATCCTTCACTGCAGTTAACAGAAAGTTGAGAAGATTTTAGCATCTTTACCTACTGAGACCTCACTGCCAACCCTTATGTTACATGATGCTTAGTTATTGAAGAGAAATGAACACAAAGTTGTTCTTAGTGACTGACAGTATATAGTGAGAGGCTTGTTTATGTAAAGGCGGGAGACGGGCCGTGTTGTGCAGACAGAAGTTTCTGAAGCAAGGTGTCCTAACACCTGAAATCAATTCATGCTAGAACTTCAATGCTGCAATACTTGCTTGGAACCAAATAATAGTAGTTCTGTGAATGCAAATGTGTCTTTTATTTAAAAAAAAAGTGAAGAATAACACATAGCAGTAGAAATAATGATAATTATTGTTTAATCCAAAGAGCAACTAAAGAAAGCATGTTGAAAATACTGAAGTGGTACTATTTGGCTTTAAAATATTTAAAATTGGTACTAGGCTTTAAAAATTACTTAAATTGCTCAGTTTTGTGCAACAAACTCCAAGTGCGAAAGATGATGTCCGAGGAAGCACAGATGTGTTATAATTTAAAGTGTCTAGCTTGCTTTGCTGTGGATGCAGCTGCCGTCACTGCCATCACTGCAAATGGTGATAACCATGGTTACTGCAACCATTCGAGGCTAGAAGCAAGAGCTTTTCTATTATATATTCCCCATGTGTAAAAGTCCTTAAATTGGTAACTGGACTAGTGCTTGGAATTTGAAAAAATTAAGAACTCTTGTCCGCTAGGATGGTGATCTTAAATGTAAAAGAATTTACTTGTGGATTTGATGGAAAGAATTAATGCTAGTTGAATGACTCATGGACCAAATGTGTGTTAAATGTAGAAATACGTAAATCAGATGATTTCATAAATATAACATTCTTATGCAGTGTGAATAAAAACTATTGCTATTTTTTTGATTAATAGGAGGCATAAACAAAAAAATTGACTCCTGTCCCTCCACTTCTTTAAACTTCTTCCTTAAGTGGATGCATTTCTCAGTTTATTTTTGACAAGTCTTATAAAGAATTGTTTTTTATTCATTCACATATTTTTGGGTTCCAAAAATGTTGCTGCTCTATTAACCTGAGATTAGTTTTGTATTAAGCACAGCGAGAAATGGGACTGGAACTTAATAAGAAAAAGAAACATAATTTTGTTACTTCTTAAATGTTACTATTTCACAAAAGCTTTCCTCTGATTACCTGGAGTCACTTAGCACCATCTGTGGTGCCATGTGTAACCCAGTTACAGTAGTACAATGGATGCTGAGGATAAACACAGTTAAATTAAAAATGGTTGCTGAGCAAGAGAGTATGTAATATTTTAGGAATCTAAGAGTCTTCTGTGGAGAGGGGTTTTTATCTGTAGCTCTGTCTGTAACTGACTGCTTTCCGCTTTGGTTCTCTCAGTGCAGAACTATGGTGGCAATGAAGTGATCGCCACTGTTCAGTTTGCTCTGAGAGAATGTTGTTACTGCCAGTTTCACCTGTATTTTATGCTCAATAAGGAACAGTTACTGTTTGAGCTGTTCTTTGCTGCAGCCTCTCTTGTTTGCCTGCAGTGCCCACAAACAGGAGGAAGGAGAATCATTGTGATGATTGTTCTTTAGTGGCATCAGGAGTTGTGTCAGTCTCCAGAGTTAGAGGCAAATTAGCTCCAAGCTTTTGCGAGCTGCACATGGACTGTTTAAGAAACTAGGTGATGAATGTATCACTTTACACTCTGTTTAGTTGTCTTAATGGGAAGTGTTTTTAAACAAAAAGAGAACCTTGCTAAAGGTGACCTTTTGAGTTTGAAGGGTGATGCAAGCAAGATACTTGTCATTCAGTAATTAAGTAGATTGGCAATTATGTTTAAAGTAATTCTGATTTCTTCTTAAAGCTTTGTCTACCTTGCTTAAGAAAAGGGGACTTCTGAGCTGATAGAATCAGTGGAATAGCATAGTTATTAAAATTCTTTCATTAATGTTGAAGCAAATGCTTACGTGTTAGAATCGTTCTAGATGTTGAAAGCTGTTTTCCACAAAGCAATTTATGGACAAGCCAGAAAAGAAAGGTTACAAACTTTAGCTGACTGTATTTTGTCAGAGTATGATTGATATTAACTTTATACTTAATAAGGTTACAAATAGAATTCTAACTTGAATTTCTTCTTTCTACAAATGTAATTCCTGAACATTTCCTTAAATGTTTCATTAGGATTTGGTTGTGCTGAAAATAAATGTGTTCCACAAGTCCCTTTCCTGTCTTTTTCTCGAAATTTGCATGAGAGGAAGGAAATAAGATAGAATTAAAATTTTTATATTGAAATACCTTTCAGATTCTGAATAATGGTATCTGTATCGGGGCAGCCTTTTGTATTCCAGATCTGTCACTGACCAGCTGTGGTTAGGTGAAAGTGTTGCCCAAGACAGCATGGCAACAAGGATGAAAAAAGTTTTAGGTTCATCTTAAAATAAGAATGGTTTCTTAAGCAAGTGTTGTATTCTGTGCTGAATGCTTTGCATAGTCCAATTATGAACAAAAAGCAGGCAATCCCACCACTTTTAAAAATTATACATGAAGAAAACTACACTACTCTTCCTTTCACATTCTGTCTACTGCCACTGTATTTTCTCCAGTGTTGGTAATTGCATGATTTTTTTTTTCAGTATTTCAATTTACATGTTAAAAAGCCAAACCAAACAACCTGATATTTTGAAAGTATTTAATGCTGCTATTTCACAGTATAAATGTTCAATGTGTGATAAAATAAGAATGCTACAATTGTACGCCTAAGTAGTCATACATGAGGTACTTGTGTGCTTCCACAGACTTACTGCCTTGAAGAGGACTTAATGTGGATAAAATGTTAATCTGCTTCACTCATACTGCATAATTCAGTCATGAGTAAATACTAAATAGGAAAAAGTGAGCTTTATCATAACTGTTGAGAGGGAAAATTGAGACTTTGCTAGGCAGAAAAATACCTTACTTTCCAAGCATCTCAAGGATATTGCAGAAAACTTTAGGTTTATAAGTTTAACTGGACTTGCAAGACCTCATTGCACTTGCTGCAAGTACTTGAGTAAATGGAGGCAGGTTTTCTTGCTGTTTTTAACTTAGCGGTTGATGGAGCTGGAATAATGTGGTGGTTATGCAAAAGCTTATATTTATATTTCTTAATTTTTCAGTTAGAAAAAGTGTTCTGTAATACAAATTGTGTGCCCATCTGTAATGCCAGTAGAAGCATGTGAGAGGTTTACATTGGATTTTTACATTAACTGAATCTGGAAAACAGAATGGGGACGTTTACCTTTAGAGGCCAACCTGAGTTAGGTTTGCAGCGAGGTGTGTAAAAGCTATCTGCGATGTACTTAGCATGCATTAAGATACCAATTTACAGTTCAAAGTATTTGTTTGCAAACTTAATGATTTTTAAGAAACTTTTATGTTTTACAGATATTTTTTAGCTTTCTATTTAAGTTTGCCCGCATTTGATGCAAGTCTTCTCTGCAGTGTTGCACGCATGCTGTCTATAGGTATGCTTATGGATGTGTTAAATTTGTTATCCTATGTAGAAGTATCAGAGAACTATAAAATTGTATTACAAAATCAGTTACTAGAATTCCATTGAAGCAGCATGGTACAAGTTAGAAGTATGGTATTTTGTGACATAATTGTGGTGGTTGAAGTAAAAAGATAAGAGGGAGGAGCTGTGTTGTAATAGTGGATCAATCAGATATATAAAGTGTTAAAAACCAAGATACAGATGTTTGAGAGAAGAACAACATTCTTCCTAAAATTCAGATGCTGAAAGACTTATCTTGAAGTAGGACTTAAAAATTTATAGTTGCCAATAAAAGCTTTCCTTTAAAGACTGTCAAGTATAGATTGCAAGACCAAGCGATCAATGTGTTAATGTGACCTCCTACATAACATCAGGCATAAGGCCAACTAATACTTTATGCAGTTAGTCTACAGACTAATAAATTTTCACAAAGCAGATTGGGGGACAGCTTAGAACAGTTGCCAATAAGCCCACAGCCATTTAGGTTTGAATGGCAGAAGGTTTAACAATGCAAAAACTTAAAAGATAGCCGAGTGTTTCTTATGTGAGGTATTCTGCTAGAGATTTGAAGATGTTCTGCTTCATACAAAATGTCTTGCCCTGGTCTTAACTTGTGTATGTGAGATGTGAAACTTTGGATGAAACTGAAATATTTGTTGCCGGGCAGATAACCCTTGTGGATAGGCAGAGCTGGTGATCAAACATAGATTACTCTGTGGTGTATTACTACGTGTAGGTTGCTATGTCTTGATACTGTCATAACTAGGAGAATTAGTTCAACTGATTGAGAGTTTACACGCTTGTCCTGGTCAAAGTGAACTTGGGAAAAAGGCACTTGTTTTGATCCTGATAGTTTCACAGGTATTCATGTAGTGACAAGACAAATTGTGTAACAGGAATTTATAACCTGTTATCTTCCTTTGTATCTACTCCAGAGGATCTAGACTGGCTAACTTACTAATATATAGTAAGTGGGAGTTGGCTGAGCTTCACTCCGGAGAAGGCTATGCATAATGATCACTGTAGGGAGTTTTGGAAGTAAGCCAAGGAAACATTGTAGGGTTTGCTCAGAAGGATTGCACAGAGTCATTCTGATCTGCATCTGAAATCCTAGATCTGGTTTGACCTGCAGCTGCTGTGAAATGGTTGCAAAGGTGGTGCAGGTAAGTGACACAATACAGTGTCTGGTTAGAGTTGTGGCTTCCTGTTCCAAGTGCAGACCACTCTGTTCTAATTATTGCCTTTCCTGCAGCTAGATTAGATTGTGTTCAGGGCAGGGAGGGACACAACGGTGCTTTAAGTCTTTCTAAAAATGGTGTTGCTCTAGAATATAACGACTTGTTTTTGTAGTGGAGCACTTTGCAAGGGGTAGCTTTGTATGTGCTAGCAGGATCTGCATTGGCTCTAGCTTCATTTCTGCAGTGATGTTTAAAATGCTGTGATTGATCTTTTGGGTTTGGTTTGGGTTTTTTCTTTTTGTTTGTTCATGGTATCCAATAAATAAAAAAAGAGTAAGCAAAATTTCATTTGATGCGTAGGACTGTTGAAAACTAGCTCTCAAAGGAGTAAAAACTAGTTTGGCTGTGACTGACAATTACAAGAAGTTTTACCAATAAATCTTACAGAAACCATTATGAAGAAACTTTTAGTTATCAGAAATGTACTTAATGATGTTAGTTGTCCATAAATTTGATATTAATACTTTTCAATAAACTAAAAGATCAAAACATCATATACTACAACAGGAATATCTTTGTAACCTGAAATAGTAGACAAGTGAAAGGAGATGACCTCTCTGAGGTATTACTGGGTAAAATTTCAGGTCACAGGGGAACTGTATTGTGGAATGTCTAGTACTTGATGTAATATGGTCCATAAGACAGTTTTTAAGGAGTCATGTTTTAGTCATCCTAGGATCTGGAGGGATCACGGAATCATTTAGGTTGGAAAAGAACCTTGAGATCATAAAGTCCAGCCATTAACCCAGCACTGCCAAGTCCATCACTAAACCATGTTGCTAAATACCACATTACATGTTTTTTTAAATACCTGGAGGGACGGTAATTCTACCACCTCCCTGGGCAGCCTGTTCCAATGTTTGACAACCCTTTTGGTGAAGAAGTTTTTCTTAATATCCAATCTAAACCTCCCCTGGCACAACTTGAGGCTGTTTCCCCTTGTTCTGTCGCTTGTTACTTGGGATGAGAGACGGACCCCCACCCGCCTACAGCCTCCTGTCAGGCAGTGGCAGAGAGCGATAAGCCCCCCCTGAGCCTCCTTGTCTCCAGGCTGAACACCCCGGCTCCCTCAGCCGCCCCTCACAACACTTGTGCCCCAGCCCCTTCCCCAGCCCCGCTGCCCGTCTCTGGACACGCTCCAGCCCCTCAGTGTCCCTCCTGCAGCGAGGGGCCCAAACCTGAACACAGGATTCCAGGGGCGGCCTCACCAGTGCCCAGTGCAGGGGGACGGTCACTGCCCTGGTCCCGCTGGCCACGCTGTTGCTGACACAAGCCGGGATGCTGCTGGCCCTCCTGGCCACCTGGGCACGGTGCTGGCTCCTGCCCAGCCGGCTGCCCACCGGCACCCCCAGGCCCTTTCCCCCCAGGCCCTTCCCAGCCGCTCTGCCCCAGCCTGGAGCGCTGCGTGGGGCCGGTGTGACCCCAGGGCAGGACCCGGCACTCGGCCCTGTGGAACCTCATACAAGTGGCCTGGGCCCACGGATCCAGCCTGCCCAGACCCCTCTGCAGAGCCTCCTGCCCTCCAGCAGATCAGCACCCCTGCCCAGCCGGGTGTCGGCTGCAGACTCGCTGAGGGGGCACTCAATCCCCTCGCCCAGATCACAGACAGAGACACGAACCGGGACCGGCCCCAGCGCTGAGCCCTGGGGAACACCACGTGTGCCCGGCCGCCAGCTGGATGTGGCTCCATTCCCCACCCCCCTTTGGGCTCGGCCAGCCAGCCAGCCTTTTACCCAGCCCGGAGCGCACACCTACAGGCCGCGAGCAGCCGGTTTCCCCAGGAGATGCTGTGGGACACGGTGTCAAAGGCTTTACTGAAGTCCAGGTAGACAGCACCCACAGCCTTTCCCTCATCCACTAGGTGGGTCACCTTGTCACAGAAAAGAGATCAGGTTCATCAAGCAGGACCTGCCTTTCATACACCCCTGCTGGCTGGGCCTGATCACCTGGTTGATCTGCACATGCCACGTGATGGCGCTCAGGATGACCTGCCCCGTAACCTTCCCCATCACCGAGGTCAGGCTGACAGGCCTGTAGTTTCCTGAATCCTCCCTCACATGGGATGGGTGTCACATTGGCTAACATCCAGTCTTCTGGGACCTCTCTGGTTAGTCAGGGCTGTTAATAAATGAGGCTTGGTGAGCCTCCTTTGCCAGCTTCCTCAGTACCCTCAGGTGGATCCGATCTGGCCCCATAGACTTACGCATGTCCGAGTGGAGCAGCAGGTCACGGACACCAGTCTCCTGTTAGACTATGGGAACTTCATTGTGCTCCTCATCCCTGTCTTCCAGCTTGGGTGGGGGGAGGGGGGGGGCATAGCACCCTGATGGTAACTGGTTTGGCTGTTAAAAACTGAGTTAAAGAAGAGATTAAGTACCTCAGCCTTTCCCTCACCCTCTGTGGCAGTGCTCACTCCACACATCCGATTAAGGATGCAGATTATCCTTGGCCCTCCTTTTGTTGCTAATGTATTTGTAAAAACATTTTTTTGTAATCTTTTATGGCAGTGGGTAGCCTGAGTTCTAGCTGGGCTTTCGCCTCTCTAATCTGTGCCCAGCATAACCTCGTGACATCCTCATGGTCCTCCAGAGTTGCCTGCCCCTTCTTTCAAAGGTGGTAAATTTTCTTTTCCCCCTGAGTCCCAGCCAAACTTCTCTGTTCAACCAGGCTGATGTTCTCCCCCACCAGCTTGTCTTTTGGCACATGAGGATGGCCAATGGCCGGCTCCTGCACCTGTAAAACTGCCTTCTTGAAGGATGCCCAGCCTGCCTGGACCCCTGGGCCCTTCAGAACTGTCTCCCAAGGGACTCTGTCCACCAGGCTCTTAAAGAGGCCACAGTCAGCCCTCTGGAAGTCCAAGGTAGTGGTTCTGCTGACGCACACAGACACCCCCTGCCCCCTTACTACTTTGAGAATCAAAAACTTGATCATCTCATGATCATTATGCCAGGATGTCCTCTGACCACCATCCAAATGGATGTAAACAATCTGCTAGAATCTCATTGAGTATTGTAAAGTTGAAAAGAAAACATAAAAGTGTGCATTCATGCTTTTAAAATTATTTATTGAGTTATGTAATGTCTTAAAAGGGAAAATAAGAGTTCTGTTGGTACTGCTCTCATCTATTTTTTTAAAAAACTTATTTTAGAGTCCCTGTGCAAGAAAGTGGATTCTTTGGCATGCGGGTGGAGTTAGTTGTATGTACATAACTGCTTATAAATACTTATTTTAGGTGTCTTAATATTTCTAATATTATTTCTTTGTGGATGTCACAACATTCCTTTCGGATATATTTGCAGTGACTAATTTTTAGAAAAGTCATTAACTTTTGCCATGTTTTCACATCTAAGCAGCTGAAACTTTGAAATTATGCTTGTGTATCATTCAGTTTCAATGTGTTTATTTTGGAAGATAGATCCATATACTGGAGAATTCATTTAAGTTCTTTTTTATGTTAAAAATCTGTTACCTGAAATGCCCATGAGATGGTGCTCATCGGTCTTTTTTGTGTAGCAGCAGATCTGTGTGTAGTTCTGAATTAAGGATGCAGTGGTTACGTTGCTATCTTTCTAAGAGAAAGAAGAAGAAAAAACAACTGACACTATCTTTAATTAATGAACAAAACGTCTATTACTGTACTGTTCAATTTATATAGCTGGATAATCAGGATGTAGTACATAAAAACCTGGTACTACCACCATACTAGGAACCTTTTTACTTTATACTCATGATTGTTTTCCTCTACTATAATAATTTATTCACACAATCATGAAAATATTTTTGCAGTGGATTAACAAAAAGCACACTCCTACTCCACATACTTGGAAGTCACAGTCACTCGTGTCTCCTAATATCATGAGGTTATAGTGAGGTGGGTGTCAGTCTCTTCTCCCAAGTAAGAAGCAATAGGACAAGAGGAAATGGCCTCAGCTTGTGCCAGTGGAAGTGCAGATTGGGTATTAGGGAAAATTTCTTCACCAAAAGGGCTGTCAAGCAGGGGAACAGGCTGCCCAGGGAACTGGCTGAGTCACCATCCCTGGAGGTATTTAAAAGACACATATATGTGGTGCTTTGGGGCATGGTTTAGTGGTGGACTTGGCAGTGCTGGGTTAACGGTTGGACTTTATCTTAAAGGTCTTTTCCAACCTAAATGATTTTATGATGCTATGTATTCTTAACAGTCAGAAAATTCTGCCATTTGAGTTTTTTACATTTTTAATTAAAAACATTATTTAATTGGCAGTGAAAGATCCCAAAACACTTACTCTACACCTGATTAACTTGATCTCTCCACAAACTAAACCAGCCTGAAATCAAACACATAGGTCAGATGCCTTCTCTGCTTCTCAAAAAAAAAAAAGAAACAATTAATGCCAACAGGAATAGTGGTTGGAATAGCAGGTATGTATAGACATGGGGAAAACAAACAAATCTAATTAAACTCCCACAGACATTATAGAACAGAACACACTATGTGGATTAGTAGCAGAATGTTTTCTATAAAGAAAACTTTCATGGATCTTTGAGAAAAACAGAAGAAAACAAAGCAGCACAAGAAGGATAGTTTGGGAAACGTATTTAAAGACCCTGTAGTTTTTCCTACATCTCGATAGGTAAATGAATCAGGTTTGTATTTACAGCTTTGAACTTATTTTCTGCAATCTGCATTCCTCCCTGCTGGTGCAGTACTCCAGTACTCTTTTTATCAGTATTTGGTGGGCTGGGGGGGGGGGGAAGGTTGATTTTTTTTTTTTGATACTTCCTTTTATTGCTCTCGTTTTCACTTATTAAACTAATACTATGTCAAGACACTATGAAAGTCATAAGACAGACATTATGAAAAGAATAAGAGGGACTATGTAATGACATGCACTAACTTTATATTGGTAATAGAAGTTTGAAATACAATGACACATTCTGCTTAAAGTTTTAGAGGATATGGTATAAAGCTTGTTACCATTATTGGTTAATTAAAAAAAGGGTGGGGGGAAAATGTTACATAGGATTTGATAATTTCACCTTTTAAATTTTTAGAGTACAAAGTGATTATTTTTTCAGTTACTCAGGTTGCTGTTGCATTACAGTTTAACTGCATAAATAAAGGCTTCAGCTGATTGCTTGCTTGGAAGAACTAGCACAGGTAGCAGGGCTGGATAGCTGTACTTTTACTTGAGTTTATTTTGTTTGCAGAATCTCTCAAGTTTGATGTAGGTTTGATTTTAAGCATATTAAACTGTCCTTAATTTATAAAAAAAAGCACTTTTGGTAATGCCTCCCAAATTCTTTTTTGATTTCTGCTGTACCTATTTTAAGCTTTCTTTTTTGTAGTAGAGATTGGACTGTGGATTCTTCCACTTAAAGTTTAAAAATTAAGCTTTAAATATACAACAGCCTTTTATGAGTTATTTTCACCGTTTCACTTCAGAATTTTATAATGAAACACACCATTGATGAATTGACTTTACTGATTAAAAATGTTTGTTTAGAAAAAATGTGTGCTGACAATCTGACAGGGTTACCACTGTAAATCAAATACTTCTGTGATTTTGTGCCAGCTTATCTGATGGATTTAGTGACTTAAAAGCATAGAAACTTACACATTTCCTTTTTTTAGCAGAGCTTTTTGTTCCCTTCTTTGAGAGACTGAGCCCAGGTAATCTGCAGCTCTGAACTCTGGGTTTTGAGTAGCTGGTTGGCCTGGGAGTTTGGAAGTGCTAAGGACTGCAGTTTCAGTTCATGGTGCTGCAGCTCTTCCACAGCTGAAGAGTCTAAGGGCTGTAGGGTCCTCAGCTGTCTCCTGGGCAATATGGCAGGAAACCAGCACTGTTACCTTGGAAAAGTTTTTAATTTGGTCAATGATGAGCAGCAGAAAATACGGCAATGATGCTATCAACTTCAGTTAGCAACGTTCTTTCCCCCCCTGTAATCATTTTTTGAAAATGGTGGGAAAAGATGGTGGAATAGTAAGTTTCAGGAAACTTTGGCTTTGGGAAGAACTTTCTGAATTCCAAAATGGAAACAGAAATGATCAAAGGACTACTTTTGTTAACATGTGTTTTCTGTGCAGAAACAGAAGAGTGGAAAAGCTACAAATACAGTGAGCTGTATACTTTGTTGCAGAATTAAAGGCAGTAGAGAAACGTACTTTTAAGTTTGATCAGTGTGTGGTCTGAAAGAAACTAGAGGATTTGGAGATGCCTTACATAGAATTGTACACACAGTAACAACTCTAGAGTTTTGGAACAGTGTCATATGTCTTAACCTTTGACAAAAAACTCATTAAAGCTTAGAGTATAGATAAAGTTGGTATAATTTTCTTAGTGTATAAAGTTGGTATAATCTCATGAAGTCGCAGCTACTGCTTTAAAGTTGTCTTTCTACTGGGAGAAATATGTTGAGCTACGCAGAGGAGTATGTATGTACATATGGCAGATGGTAGTAGTGCTCTTTTGGCTTTGTTCTCCAAAGTTACACTGGAACAAAAGGTAATGTGTAGACTGATTGAAAGGAAAAGGTAACTTTAATCTTAAAGGCTTTTATTCTATTTTTTCCTTTTCTTTATTTTCTTTTTTTTTTTCTCCCCCTCTTAAAGGCACATGTATTCATGCATTTCAAGACATTCTGATATTTGCAGTGAAGTAATGGAGATACTTGTGCCAGTCTTTGGCTTCACACCTAAGAGGCCATGGTTTGTACTGTTATCAGGTTGCTGTCTTGAAACTTGTTTCTTGTTTCATGATTTTTGTGGTAATTATTTTTTTCTATTGTTCTATTGGGTAATCTCTTTCTAAGTAAATATCTACATGTGTGGAAAGCCACAGGAAATACTAAGAGCTTGATTTGATAACACCGAGGAATACACCTGTGATTCTTCATAGTGCTGGATTTGCCTGGCAAAACTTTATTTCTAGAGCTGACGTGCCAGTAGAAGGAAAGAAAATGAAATAGCTTCTCTGTTAGAGGCTTCATTGACTCTCCAGGCTTAGAATTTAAATCAAAATTATTTACTTCTAAGCTGGAAATACTGTTCTATTTTTTTTGATGAAAAATATTGAATTCCTTGATCACTTCCAAAGGATTTTTTTTTATTTATAAATTCTGTAGTTACTCTTGCAGTCCCAGAATCCATGACTATGGTAGACATTACGTGTTTTCTTTGAAACTTGTTTTAGTAAAAAAATATAATTCTTATAGGAGGGACAGATTTTAAGAAACTAGGAAGATGGTTAGTTGCTCTATTATTATTGTGGGTTTTTACTCCTAAAATTTGGAGGAAATCATGTAGACACTACTGGTTGTTAACACTAAAGAAAAAAGAGAAAATAACAAAATCTTCATTTCATATCCAAATTAAAAAGATTATACTGTTCTTTGTTTTGATGGCATTAACCTCTCCTTTTATAATGATGCTTTCTTTGTGTTCAAGTTGAGTAGCTTTTCATAGTGGCAGATGTTCTTTCCTTCACAGTCTCACTGAAGCAAGATTTATTGTTCACTTAATCACACTTTTCATAGAGAAAACAGTATTCTAAAAACGACCATTTCACATATTCCTACGTTATTTGCATGTAGCCTTTTTCAAGTTAGGTTTATTATCACTCGTGGATAATTTAGTTTTGATTCACAGATTTGTGTGTGAGGAAGGTATTTAGGCACCCTTCTAAATTCTTAAATCCTTAGGAGTGTAGCAAGCCTTTTTGCCTTAGCAGTCCAAATACATGACACGACAGTGTTGATGAAAGAGTGTTGAGAACTCCATTAGTGCTGTGTTTTTGTCAGAATTTTTGACAAATCTGTTGAATTTTTAAATGTTTATTGAATGTTTAAAAAAATTCTTTTTAAGTTAAAAGTATCAGAGGCCAAGTCTTAGCAAATGCTAGCTTTACTGGCTAAATGCTTGCTTCAATCTGTAATTCAAAAACCTTTTGCCTAACAGTTGTTGCTTTCCTCCAGTCTAAACCGCAGTTGGTCACAGGGGAGCAGGAGGCTCTTGTCAGGTTTTCTGAAGAATACCTGACAGTTGCTGTTGGTAGTTTTTGATTGCAAAATTAAAAAACCCAAAAGGAACATAGTTTGCAATGGTATTATTTAAGGATGCTTTTGTCTTTTTAGGTCTAACTTCAGTTGCAGCTCTGGTCAACAGTTAAAATGAGCATGGTCATAATATAATCCCCCTCTGTGCATATGGCATGTTGCATAAGTAGTTTACACGCTGTGTAGGAGGTGGCTGTCCCAGAGGAATTGGGAAACTGTGGTGTGAACTGGATTGGTAGAGCTGCTTAGCTGAATGTATAGGCAGATGTTGTATAACTAAGTTAGAATGATGATGTTTTCTATAGCAAAGGAAAAAGCCAAGGGGTAAAAGAGTTGTCATATGGGATGATCAAGAGAAAAACTGGAATCTATTAGGAGAAGCACTTAGCAGGAGAATAGTGGGGACGTTATAAACAGGAGGGTATATTTGTAGGAGATAGTGATAACATACGCAGTACTAGTAGTCTGTCTTGTTTCTTTGTCGCTGTTTCTTTTTTTTCTCATCTCATTTACTGTTATAACTATCCCTTGGAGACAATTTCCATTCAGTCATTGCCTATATGCTGGGAAAAGGGACAGAGGGAAATCAAGGCAGGGTACAGTTTTAAAGTAATATTCGTAGCTTCTGTACCAGGGGGAAAAAACCCAAATTGAAAAAAGTCGTGTGGCAAACCGGGGGTGAAGCTTTAAAATGTTTTTGCAAGCATAGAAATGTAAGCCACTTGTAACAAACATTAAGTGGCACAGTCACGTTTCTGGCCTTGCTTTCAGTATTGCTTTGTGGGAATTGAAGGAAATAAAAGAAAAAATGTACTGGTCATGGAGGCTTTACTGATGTTTCTGTTCTCACAAAGAAGGTACCTTTTTCTTCTGGTGTACTTAGTAGAAATCATCAGTTTAGCAATGGCAGTCCTGCTGTTAGAAAAGCCCAGGTGGATGGAGGTTGCCTGAACATAATTGTGGCTGTGGTGAATTTGGTTGCTGCCTTCACTCCTGCCCCCGTGAGCAGTATGGATGTGGTGGCTACGCTTCTTGTGTGTGGACTTGGCTTCGACAGAAAAGAGGACTTGAGCACCAGTGCTGGTAGTGGGTCTTTGAGCTCAGTCAAGTATTACTGATTTGCTGTTTGGTAGGAAAATGAATCTCTGTAATCCTTTTGATATACCGCTTGAGTCTTGTGCTTTCCTTCTTTAAGATAATTACTATTTCAATGCACTTAATACACTGACTCCCAGTAATACATTTTTTTTAAACTCTGAACAATGTAGTGGCGTATTTGGAGGGGTTCAGGGCTGGAATCTGAAGGAAAAAAAAATAATCTTGGTAAGAATAAACTAAGGGCTGTTATCTATTCTAGGCACCCTTCTATTCTAGCCAGGATCATCTGCATGGCTCTTCCCTGTTGATCACAGCTACAGAAAATTAAAAACAATGTCAATAGGGAAGGCTGAGTGTTGTTTCCTGTAGCATGTAATTTAGTATTTCTTAAAACCAAACTCTTAACTGTCTCTGCTTTAGCTGTGGAAGCAATCTCTGCCAATTCTGAGAAGGCAAGTGCAGCGTTTTCCAGCTGTTCTGGATCGAGGCAGTGTCAGAAATGACAGCAACAGATGTGCTGGTTCTTGGTTTCTGCTGGAATTTGTAACCCTGTGCCTGTAGTTGTGCTGAAATTCTATGCAATTCATCTGCAGAGCTATGAAACATTATGGCAGTTGAGGAGCTGGCACACATTTGCTTCTAGCATGTGCTGTATGGCGGCTGCAACTTTGAGCAGGAGAGGAAATGCTTAACATTATGGTTGCTAAATCTGATAAAACCTGCCAGAGTTTTTTATAAGTAAACTGATTATTCACTTTGTCTTGTATTCTTTCTTGGCTTTTTGAGCTTCATTCTGTTCCTCTTGTAAGGTTATTCTCTGGTATTCTTATACAACTCCATGTTTGGAACATGCTTTGTTTTGTTTCTTTTCTGTGATAACCTTTGTTCTTTTCTCCTTTCTCGCTTACTTGTAACTGTTATCCCCTAGTCTCAACAAGCCAGCAAAAAACTTTAAAACATGTTTCCTAGAATAAACTCATAACCTTGTTTTATTCCTAGAATTCCATTGTTAAGTTTTTAAATTATGTACTTTGCTAAGACTGCAAAGTGGACATCCAATTTAAGTCAAAAGTTGCAAGTTATGTGAAGGATTGTTTCAATGAGACTTGCAGGATGCAAACTTTAGATTCTCTAAAGAGTGGTGGATTCCTTCCCCCTACCCTCAATCCACTGTAAAATACTAGACAGATGTATTGTTTCTATAGAAAAATATTGGAATATATTGTCCTCTAGCATCTGGGGAAGTGGTCTTCAAACCTTTCTGATTGCATACCCCATCAGTAAAAATATTTTGAGCATGCACCTCTAATAAATGTATAACTATATATTTATAAATTATATACAGATATAGCTGTATTTGTGTATTATTATAAATCGGGAAGTAGAAGTTAAAAAGTGAGATAAAGATAAAACCTATTTAATTTTTAAATTTTATTCAGTAACTATACAAAAAATATTTTCTTTCTGTACCACAGAGGGTTGTCTTGCATACCCCCTGGGGTGCACATGCCTCACTTTGGATGTACTGGGAGACCTTTTGAGATTTACTTGACGTGTTTTTTTTAGTTTTCTTAGCTTAGGAAACTGCAACTTTCAGAAGGTCAAATGTGATATATTATTGTACATTAGTGACCTGTTATATATATTTTTTAGAAGTCTTCCTGTTCAGTATCTGTGGTGTACACAAGAAAAATTGTGTAATTGGTTGTAATTCTTTATAGTTGTAAGGGGTTTAGTACACCTGTGCTTTCCTTGTCAAATTGAAATAAATTCAATAATTGAATCCATAGTAAAACTAAATGTTTAAAGGAAGCATCTTAAAATGCTTTCTTTTTGAATTATTATAACTATCCTTGCACACCAGTTTGGTAGAAGGAAAACAGGTATCTTTGGTAATCTTTTACATTTAAGTGATTTGAAGAAAAAAAAAGTTAGCTGTTAGTCTTTCAGATGCTGAATACTAAGTAGGTAGAAAAAGAAATTTAATGACAAGAAAGCCTGGACAAAAATTGGTAAGTTTTTTTTTAGGTGTATACAAATGTATTATTAGACTTGATTTTTTTTTTTTCTTTTGCTAGTTATTGCTAAGTGGGAGTTGCAGTGGGAGTTGATCTCCTTTGCTCATTTTAACTTATCTAACGTCTGTGTGGGCCCATATTTTTAAGTATACGTAAACTTAGTTGTATTTGCTCAGGCATGGTGTCAGTGTTGTATAGTTTTATTTTCCTGATTTGGCCTAAAGGCAGAATGAATTTGCTTCTGCCTGCAGCATACAATGTAAATGTCCTGACTGATGGAACTGGGTCCAAGCAGGGCATTCTCTGTAGAGTCATCCTGACTGTATGGTTAGTTCCCCATTCTGGACTTGTTTATTCATATGATATTAGAAGTGTTATCTTACGGGCTCCTTCCTTGAGGGGAGGGATTAAGATAGGATAGGATGCAGACCTATGCAGCTTGGTGACTGAGGTATGGTTAGTCTGTTTCACTGTATAGCAGATTAGTTTTGTTTACTGATGAGTGGTGTTTCCAGATGACAAAAAAATTAGGTGCTTGATGAAGTTACATGTGTCTGGATCCTGAAAAAAATAATAATCTGGTTTTAATATTCTTTTAAATTCAAATAAAAATATTAGATAACTTTTGAAAGTGTAGCTAGGCAGGGGAGTGCTTGAATAGTGAAATGGACAGGATGGTACAGTGCTTTGCTATGTATGTTTCATGTACTTGAGTTTAAATTCAGAGTAATGCAACTCAAGCAGACTTTCTACTGGATGTCATAAAATGACAGATTTCTGATTTTTAAAATGTCAAAACCATAAATCATTAGTTTGCTAAGATTGCACTAGCAAGCTATTAAAGAACATGGCAGTATTTACTGTAGATAAATGCAAATTTAAAAAGGTTCTCTGTATCATGGTTTAAATGATTTATTTGCTTTCAATGTACATATGAATCTGATGTGGTGTAAAGATTTAGGATATTTCATTTCCTGTGTGGAGCTGCAAATTTGCATATTATTAAACCATCTCTTGGAGTCATATCTTTCTTTTATGTCTTAAACAGTATCACAGGTTAAGGTACACTGAGAAAAGTTAATTAATACAAAAGCAGAATTTAATGCTATTAATACAGATGCTGGAAAGATAGGAATTTCAGCTGGATTTAAATATAGTATATATCTATGTTAGTATCTATTGAGATTTATAATATAAGCCAAATTCTGAAAACAGCCAGGTTTTGTAAATACGCCTTTAGCCACTCTTTGGAGTGTGTTAAAATTTTGCCTTGAAATTGTTTGATTTGCAAAAAATCAACTTGGTAGTCCTTTGTTTCCTCAGGGATTTGAAATAAAGCTTATAGTCACATAGTGTCCCTCAGGAGCAAAGGGTCTCGTCTCTCTGTTCAGTGTTGTGCTTTAGACAAAAGCTGGTAGAGAATAAGTTTGATACTGTCTCCAGTTTTATTCTCTGAACTTGTCCAGTGGCCTGCAGGTTTGCAGCGTGTATTTGCTGTTCAGTCTGTGTCAGAGCGTGGTTCCCTGGGCCCCTGGTTCTCACAATTTGTCATGTTCTTGGCAAACTTTCTTCTTATATCAGCTGTCCCACCTCCTTGATGGGTCAGTAAAGATTGGGAGAGAGGTAAAATTCTTAATATTGGACTTGAATACATCTTTCATTTTTGGAATCCCTTGTTGAATTTCCAAAAGGGATGACAGAAACACTGTGCAAGATGGTATGGAGTGCTGTAACTTTCTTGAATTCAAGTGTGGTATTTGTTTTTAATTTGAACTGTTTGTACTAAGATAATTTTTTTAAGGGACACGAAACTGATAAAAAAAAAATGTAGTTTTTTTGGTTTTTTTGTCTTTTGAAATTTGTTTTTGTAGGATCAAATTTAACTTTGGTAATTTCACTTAAAACTGGGATTGTTCCTTTTGTAAGGTAGAGATTGAATTTTGTTTTTTGGTACATACTTTTAAAAAAAACTTCTAAAAGCTTTTTCTAAAATATATTAAAACCAGAACTGTATAAAATTTGAAATTCATCGTGCTGCTGCCCCTGCCTCTGTGTTTAAATACATTGTGTAGAGCTAATGCTTGTTTGCATTGCTTTGCTTGCACTGGGCTTAACTGCACACTGCAAACTGAACTAGTTGTGCTAGTGAACTAATTTGATGTAAAAAAGTGTGTGTAACCAGAGTGAAAATATGAGATTATTAGCTAGGGTAAATACAGCATCATTGATAACAGCATAATTATCTTTTAAAACAGGTTTGTGGGTTTGGTGGTTGTTTGTTTTTTTTTTTCCTTCCCCCTCCTGTTAGGAAGGAGAAACCTGTAGGCAAATGTCCCCCACCATAAGGATGCTTCAGATGTATTTTACCTACCTGGACAAGAATTTTGATTTTTTTTTTAAATTTGTTATTTTGGCAGAGTCATTTTAACATATACATAGACTTAGCTCTGTGCCGTTTTAATGAACTGTTCTATGTCTCAGCTTAACCGGATAGGGGATATTTGCTACTCTTTCACGTGTAAATTAGGTAAGTTGTGTGCCTTTTGTAGTCAGCAATTGCCAAGTTGAAGAAACCCTGGTTATTTTATACAATCAATACTTAAATGTAAACTTTTCTGCTAATTTGAAATCTTATCCAGTTGTATTTCCAGGGATACAGCTTTCTTCTTCTTTGTGACAGAGCATGAGGTATAAGCTGCTGATACAAAGCTGTCTTGTGGAGGAAGAGAAATATACTGTGCTGAGACACTATCTTAAAAATGTGTAGTACTGAGTTAATGGTTTCAGATACAACATTAGGTGGCAGTAGTAGACTCTTAACACCTTGTGGGTGCTTAGATTTACGTTTAGGTAATTTCCAAACCAGAACCAGATTTGAAGAAATTTTATTTTAATATAGAGTGTTCATGGTACATCACTATGAAGGGAAGCAATGGGAATGATTCTTTTCCTGAATGATCCAGCTTTGATGATAGTTAATAACAGTATTGAACAGAATCATCAGAAAGCATCAAGGTGAAAGTGGGTGCAGTGTTCTGCAATGCCACTACTGATGTGCCTGGTTTAAAATGGACCTTTCCAATTTGCCAGGTAAACGAAGGTGTAGGCTTTGTTAGGAACTTGACAAGAGGAGAGACAGCAGCTAATTAAGAAGAAAATGTACTTCTGTCTGTTTCTTTTTTCCCTTAAAAAACAGAAGAGATGAGTACTATTAATATTCTTTTTTTTGTAGTGTAACTGTTGGGTACTGTTGGATGAGGTGGAACTGCTGACTTGAGCCTGATATATCAGCAGGAAATGTTTGTGGTTTTCCACTCAAGAAATACCTGTTTGCTCTTTGATTGTTTTGGGGTTTTCTGAGTTGTTTTTATTTTAGAGTTTTTTTGAACATGGAAAAAAGTAAATCCAAAGTTGGAGCAAGATTAAAGAGGATGCTTATGGAGGAGGCTGGAATAGAATCTTTCCTTCTGGTCACTTGCTGGTCTCATGTTACTTTAAACTTTGAGTGAAGGTAGCAAATGAAAAATCATCTAGGTCTTGCTGGAAGGTTATGACCTTACCTTTCATGTTACTTGTACTTTGTTTAGTTTTTCTGTTGCATTATGGTTGACATAATGGCAATATATTGAAGAAAAAAAAGTTGACATCCAACCTTTTTCTGTCTCTTATTTACCTCCCTATAGCCTCTCTGGGCCTGAGCCCTGTTTTGTCACGTTTTCATGTTTTCACTAACTTGACATTCCTGCTAATGTTACTATTTCATATACTTACCCAAACTATCAACAGGCTTTCCTGCCTAATATCTCCTCTTAAGAGTTAAATTTTAATATGTTTTTACCTCCAAGTGTTGTGTTGGTGCTAGAGAAGACTATGTGGAAAAGGAGGGGGTGAGGGGCAGAGAATGGATTGCTGCTAATCACTATGTTTGAGTTACTCTTTTCCCCCCCCCCCCCACCTTTTTGCCCTTGTTGTCTGTGGAGGCCTTTCCAAATCAGAACCATCTTTTTATCACACCCAGAACATGTACCACAGTGTTGACTTTTTACCGTTTGTGTCCCCTCAGGGGATTTGACTGGCTTAGGATCACTTCTGATCCTGTGAGATCCTGACCCTAAAGAAATTTTGGTTCTTATACTTTGAAATCTTTGGCATGTATTTTTGATGATCAATAAATTTGGTTTTAGTTTCTGAATACATAAAAGGGAATGGAGTCCAGGAGGTGGGTTATTACTTTGGTGGAAGATAAATGTGGGCAAAGAATATTACGTTTATTGTTGCTCAGAAGCATGATGGCTAAAATGAATCCATCTTTTTTGTGCTTGTGTTTTCCAGAAGCTGCTATCAGATTTTGTCATTGAGGGATGAAAAACATTTTTTTGTTGTTGTTTGTTTTTGGTTTTGTGGTGTGGTTTTTGTTTTTTTTTTTTTTAAATCCTTGGGTCGACTGACATAATGTACAATTGCATTAAGAACAGGACCATTTTGGATAGCATAGCAATTTTGTGAACAGAGGTAAAATGTGGGGTATATATCAAACCTTTAATTCTTGAAATAGCAACTGGTTTAGCTTCAGCACATTTTTCTTGATGTGGATCTTGTAGAAGTACCTTACTCTTATAAACAGAGGATTTCAGGCAGTTACCAGGTTTGCACACACATCTTTGTGGGTTCTTATGTGTGCCAGCAGCCCAGAAAACCAACTGCATCCTGGTTTGCATCAAAAGAAATGTGATCAGCAGGTCGAGGGAGGCGATTCTGCCCTTCTCTGCTCTGGGGAGACCCCACCTGGAGTACTGCGTTCAGCTCTGGGGGGCCCCAACATGAGGAAGCCATGGACCAGCACGAGTAGGTCCAGAGGAGGGCCACGAGGATGGTCAGAGGGCTGGAGCACCTCCTGTATGAGGACAGGCTGAGAGAATTGGGGCCCTTTAGCCTGGAGAAGAGCAGGCTCTGGGGAGACCTTAGAGCAGCCTGCCAGCGCCTAAAGGGGCGTACAGGAAAGATGGGGATGGACTTTTCAGCAGGGCAAATAACGATAGGGCAAGGGGGAATGGCTTTAAACTGAAAGAGGGTAGATTTAGATGAGATATTGGGAAGAAATTCTTTACTGTGCAGGTGGTGAGACACTGGCCCAGGCTGTCCAGAGCAGCTGTGGGTGCCCCATCCCTGGCAGGGCTCAGGGCCAGGCTGGATGGGGCACTGAGCAACCTGGGCTGGTGGAAGGTGTCCCTGCACGTGGCAGGGGGTTGGAATTAGGTGATCTTTAAGGTCCCTTCCAACCCAAACTGTTCTAGGATTCTGAAATTTTCACTGAGATAGAGCTGACCTGTTTGACTGCATTTTTCTTTTTTTTCCTTCATGGGATAGGCATTTTCCATTGGATAGGCATTAACCATAATAGTTTTGGACATACTAAAGAAACAATTCTGAGGTCACAAGGTCAACATCTTGAGGAAAAGTGACATTGCGTTTTGCCTGGTTAATAGTTGTTTCATTCTGGCTTTAGTGGACAAAACAAGTACGTTTGTCTTGATGTGTAGGTTATCTAGTAACCAGAAGGATGAGGAAACTCTGCAGAAGTGAAGGTTTTTTTTTGAGGTTTGTGCTAAAACTGTGGAGATAGAGCCCTGTAGTTCTCCCAGGTATAGCAAGGTTGGGTTTTCCAGGAGTAATGCTGATTATGGTCTTGACTTGATTTCTCTTTTTCTGTTGTAGTTCATTGAAATACAATCCCTCATGTTTTCTTAGAGGTTTTTGAAATATTTTATATCTGTCACTGGGACAAATTACTTTAAAATAGATTCATAATCCAGATCATGACCTTTCAGTGAAGTGGACCTTGACTGTGTTTATTCTGAGCCATTTTCTGCATGCTGTAGTTTGGCAGTTGCTCACCCAAAGAGTGCACTATCTCTTTTATATTTTGGATCACTTCTCCCATTTTATTAGATAAAAGACTTAAGGCAAAGAGAGGCTTGCTGTGTTTAAATTGGCTTTTTGTTTCTATTTAGAAGTGAGGTAGTGCTATTTTATACTTAACATTAATGCTATTATGTTGACTTCTCATTAATTTGGTTCTCTAAGGGGGTAAAAAACCCCCAACCCACACTCTCTGAATGTGTAGATAGAAATTGCTGTGCGGTATTTTCCCTGCTTTCAATCAGCTAAATGTAGAAACATTTTACCAAAAAGTTTTAGGTATTGGTTTAGCTTATATATTTTTCAAAGGTAAATATAACAGGCAAAATGTAAAATTTGTGAGGATGTTTCTGAATACATTGAATACTGCCCTTTAAAACCATTCCTGTAAGCTTATACTTAAATCTACACGCTGAAGAAAGAAAACGTTATGCCACCCTGTAGGTTGCTATAAAGATTGTTTATGCAGCTCAACACAGGACTTAAAATAAGTTGAATTGGAGAATTTTGAAAAATGTACTGTGCGACATAAGAGACCAAATCATGCTGAAGTGCAAGGAAAGACTATACATCAGTTCAAAGGCTACATTATTCAAAAAAATACAACCATAAAAAAGGTAATAAGATTACATTCTCACACTTCATGGCTAGTAAGGTGCATTAAGCTGCTCAGATATTCATAACTTACTGTGACATTTGGGAAGATTACATTTTGCTGTGCACAGCCATTACTGCAGCACAGATAATAACTAGCCAATGCATGGACCTGGATTATGATCCCTGTCATTGGAAACAAATTTGTGTTTTGAAGGTTGATCAGTTTCAAATCATTATTAGAAAGGGTTAATATGACATACTGTGGGGTGTGTGTGTGCTTATGTGTATCTAATGGGTATGCATACATATAGTACATCAACTGCACTGTGCCTTTGGTATATTGCTTTCTCTGTCAATTTTTTTGTCCTCACTTCCCTTAAAGAAATGTTAAAATGGTAATTATTTCTACCATAGCATAATATTTCCTAAATGTACTTGCTGAAATGTTTATGTTTGCAGATTAGATTGGAAACCTAATTTGACAGCTTCCTGGATGGGTGGTTACTGATAATAGTGTATCTAGCCAAAAATGAAAGATTGGTGGTGTAGACTATAGGGTGAAGGTAAGGTCACCTCTAGTTGCTGTATATGGTTTTGGTGTGATAATTGATGGTTGGCAGATAGTTAAAACCAAATGCATGAAGAGTTGAATTTCTTGTTAAGAATTAGCAGGTGGTTCGTGGCTAGATTTTAACCTTCAGCTATTCTGTCTGTACACAGAATGAAGTATTTTCTTTGTTTCTTAACTTGATGGTGAGAGAGAGAGTGGCTTCTTGAGGAATACCTCAGTTTTGTAAAGGGTGATAACATTAGTGTAAAATAAACTGTTACATTGGTTATGTATTTTACATTTCCAAACATTTTGTTCAGGGTTTTTAAGGGTGTGTGTGTACTTTTTTCATTGCAGTTGTTTGTGATAATGCTGTGTTAATCCATTCTGCTCAGCATTCTCCCTTGAATTCTACCTTATGGAGCTTTCTTGAGGTAGGCCTCTGCTCCATCTTATGGAAGGGGAAAACTGAGGCTTGGAGAATGATAATGACTTGATAGATTTGTTTGAGTTGACAGCATGAGTTGATATAGAGAAGCTGGGAATATAATTCAAGTCTCCCCATTCAGTTCCTGCGATTTCCCTAGATATTAAGGAAGCATCTGATAGAAAATTGTGTAATTATTTTTCATGACCAAGAGGGGAGAAAATGGAAAAGTGTAAATTACTGTTTAGAAATTGTTGCCATGAGACATTGTCTATTCTGTCATAAAAGCAGTAACTTTCTCTGCTTCTTGTGGTGTTTGGCATTACTGATTTATACCCTGAAGACCAAGGATTGCTTCTTCAATGACAAGATTTAGACACTTGAAGAAAATGTATGGTAATTTCAGTAGTTAATGAAGAGTGTATATTCTGTTCCATTGGGTAAGTTTATCTTCAGATCCTGACTAGCTGAGAGAAGCTGTTGGAGCTAATACAGGAGCAAGTTATTATATGTATTTTGGGACAGTTTTTACATGGTGTGACTTCAAGTGACAGTACTGAAAGCTTGTGAGAGGAACACCATGTAGGACCGAAATGATGTCTTTTGTTAGACAAACTTGTAGCAGTGCGAATGAGCTGAGATACTTTTGATCATGAGTCCATTTTGATTGTTTGAGTCAGTGCGATCTGAATTGCTATTTGTATGATGGTGTGTAATAGGTATTTTGGCAAGCATGACACATTTTTAAGGTTAATGTAGTTCTAAAGTCCAAGAGAAGTTTAAAAAATGGATGGAGGGAATTGAAGTAGAGGAGTTAGGTTAGTACAATCCCTTTCCTTCAAGTGGAATTGTTATTTTGTTGAGTACACAAATGAGAACGAAGTAGGTTATTTCCTTTCCCCACCTCCACCTCCTTGGCACATGCATATGTACTTGGTTACTCACTGTATGTTCAAACAAAGCCTGCATCTAGGAGACTTGAAATATTACAGGATTTAAGTGCCTTAGCTGTAGCATAGTCAAAGGCTTCAAACAGTGGTGCTGTTTCACGTTCATACAAACATAGCAGTCCTTTGCTTCCTTTTAATATCTGTGGCTACTAATGAAACTGGCAGTTAATACTTAACCAGCTTTATTCAGTATCTCAGGAATGACTCTTAAGTGTTTGTAAGTGGTAATATTTCTGATGTGCATCAGCTCTTTCTGGCTAGAATTGCCCTCTTACTTGAGGTGTGTTAAGCACATGCAAAGGAAAGCTTTTAGGGCCAGTCCAGGTCATTTAAGGTATCTTAGCTGACTTGGCACTCTCACCCTGTTTTAGAGCACTCTCTTGGCCTCTTCACTTCTCGGCTGTGTGGGGTAGCTCAGGACATCTGTATCTTAAGCTACCCAAATGTTGTTCTGCAGCAATTGTCTGATAGTAGGTGACACCTTAGGAGCAACTTTGTTGAAGTTACTCAACAGAACTTGAAACAGAGGAAGAATAAGTGATATATTGATACTGGCCTCATTATGGGTTTTTTAGCTTATGTCTTTCATAGCTTGCTTCTTGCAGAATAAATAACCTCAAACTTGGAATGGTACTTTGATATCTTTGTCTTAAGGTTTTCTTAAAATCTTTTGTCTGAAAGCTTGTTGGGGGCCGCTTTGACTTGGAAATGAACTTCATCATCCAAGAAGGAGAAGGCATAACCTGCATGGTAGACTTGCTGGACAAGTGTGACATCACCTGCCAGGCTGAGGTGTGGAGCATGTTTACAGCAATCTTGAAGAAAAGTATACGCAATCTACAAGCATGCACAGAAGTGGGGCTCGTTGAACAAGTACTCAAGAGGATTGATAGAGCTGACAACATGATTGCAGGTATGGTTTCACCTAGTGTCTGACTCAAACTGTATTCCTTTAATGTAAAATATCATGGAAACATTTAATTAAGTGATAGAAATTAGACATTGCATTTTATCAAGTGATTACATTTCTGTTCTTTTCCTTTTCAGATCTCTTAGTGGATATGCTGGGTGTGTTGGCTAGCTATAACCTGACAGTTCGAGAACTAAAGTTATTCTTCAGCAAGCTTCAAGGAGAAAAAGGGAGATGGGTAAAAGAAAACACAAAATTGAAAGCATTTTTGTGGTGTTGCTTGTATTTTTCCTAATGCTCGTAACTTAAAAGGTTATTTGATAACCTTTATAATAAACAAATTTTAAATGTACCAAGAAATATAGGATGTTTTTTGGTATTATATCAATGCATCTTTTTACTTGCAAGCAATTAAAATACAGAGAGTAGAATAGTGATGAAATTAAATTTCCTCCTGGATCTACAGATCAGATTGGTCTTTTTGAACACCTGGGAATAATATGTTGACTCTAAGCTTGTAAATCCAGTTATGTGAAACTTGAAGGAAAAAGGATTAAATTTTTTTGAAGACAAAAGAGAGAAATTAAAAAAGTGTCTACAGTGGCAGTTCAGTGTGCTCCTATTTTCACACTTGTTGTTCTTTACCTGAAGATTGAAAAAAAATTACCTTGCTAAGGAAGTGAAAATTTATGGCAGAAATTGAAATGAACTCCAGCTGAAAAATTATATCCTGTGCTTTCTCCTGCTCCTGTGTGAATTACAAAGTGAGAAGAGGGTCTCCTTTTAATGTTGAGAACCTCCTTTCCTAAACTAAAAATTTGTATGTTGTAGAGGCCACTGGATGAAGTTTTCTTTAACACAAACACATTGTTAGAATAGTTTCCAATTCCTGGAAAACAATAATTTTAACTGCTTTGAATTTTAATTCAGCCCCTGTTATGTCTAAATAGTCTACCTAGTGTAGGGAAGGGTAGCACAATGTCAAATAATAAAAAAAATGCTTTCACTATAAAAGCCAGTATGCACAAGTAATATAAAATTTTTTAAAAGACCCTTTGAAATAACAAAAACTTTGCAGATCTTAACTTGCTCAAGTAAAAATACTCTAAACTTAACAGAGGGTTTAAACTTAATAATTGAACATACAGAGTATATTTAACCATAGATGAATTAAAGTTGTCTCTTCATAACATTAACTTTTTCATTTCCTGTCTCTCTGCTATTTGCATTTAATTTCCTTTCTTTATTAAAAACTAAATATAGAGAAAAGGAAGAGAAAAATGCCATGGTTGCATTGCTAAGGAGTTGCACAACTCCATAAATCTTAACATCAGCAGCGCTGTAAAGATACAAAGTATTTGGCTACAACAGATATTACCTGGTTGAATTCTACAGTGCTGAAGACATCTAAGCAGTTCAGTGTTTCATCCTCAATTTTAATATAGATTCATGAAGCACTGTTTATCTGACTATAATTTTGGTACATTTAAAATACTTGTAAACATTCACCCTCTGAAAACTGAGCATTGCATGATCCATTAGAAGAGGGGGAAAAAGTGCACTTTCAGGAAAAGATCATGAATGTAAAATTGTGGTTTAAAAATAGATCTACTGTAAAGTTATAAAGTGGTAAAAGAAGATGCACAAAATTGTTCTGTCACTATGACCAGTATTTGCTGTACTGTTGTGACCTCATGTACTTGATTTGAAGTTTATAGTTTTTTTTGCTGAGTATTACAACAAAACCGATGCAAAATTAGGGTGGTGGTGGGCAAGTGTTAAGTATTTACCCTGAGCACTCAGTTTAGGTGCTCCAAACTACCCTTGAGACTTGAATATTTCTCCATGAACTTAAATGAAGGGATATGTGTGACCAAAGACACTTTAGTGTATGACTGTAGTCCTGATGAAAATAATTCTGTCTGCTGATCCTCCCTCTCCCTTTTGCTAAGTATTTTCCATCTCCCTTGTGCTGGCACAGGTCTCATGCAGCCACATCCAAGACTGCTGTAACTGAAAATGGGGGTTTGCATTTGTTTCCCCTAAACTGGTTTCCAGCTGGATCAGTTAATTTTCTTTAGCTCATTGCAGATCCACTCAAATGGTAGCACTGATGGGAATGAACAGGTAGAGGGAGGAACCAACATTCAGGGTCAGTTTAATTTATGCTGGATGAAAGTGTCTCTGGCCTTTGAGTCCTTAATTCAGTTACCTGATTAACTGTGTTTCAGTGCACCTAATGCATATTGTGTGAAGGGATCCATGACTTTGTTAATGTTGTTTGAGTGTTAAGTGTCTTACCAGAATAATACTCAACCATGTGCAAAGCTTTAAAATGTGTGAAAATTTGTCAAAATTAATTTTTTGTGTGTATAGTTTCTGCTTTCTTACAGGTGTGTTTTATTTATTTACAAGTGTAGTAATTCTCTTTGTCAGCCACCACATGCTGGGAAGTTACTGTCTGTGTTAAAACACATGCCTCAGAAGTATGGACCTGATGCCTTCTTCAACTTTCCAGGAAAAAGTGCTGCAGTATGTAGATATTTCAAGTCTCTTGTTTGTTGGTCTGTTGTTCTATTATGGTCATTGGTTATTTTAATTTGTGATTTTCTTTTGTCTCATTTGTCATTGTCATAGACTTAGAATTTTAACCAAATTTTTTTCTCTGCCTGACACCTACATTATGCCTAAGTAGTCATGCTTATAATAAATGTGCATTATCACTCTAGAAGGACAAATACTATTACATAAAGAATGGATGTAAATGAGGCTTTTTTTTTTTTCTTCCCAGACTGTTCAGTTAAATCTTGTTGCAAGGAAAATCTGCCTGCTTTTTACTGTCCTGTTTCTGTGGGAATGGTGCTTATGTTCATATACAATATGTGTGAGAGTGGCCTTGTGGTGGGGTTGACCTTGGCTGGACGCCAGGTGCCCAGCAAGCCACTCTATCTCTCCCCTTTCTCAGTTGGACAGGGGAGAGAGAATACAATGAAAGATTTGTGGGTTGAGGTGAGGACAGGGAGAGAGCGCTCACCAATTCCTGTCATGAGTAAAAGAGACTCAACTTGGGGAAATTAATTTATTGCCGATCAAGACAGGGCAGGGTAATGAGAATTAAAAAATAAATATTAGAACACTTCCCCCCAACCCCTCCCTTCTTTCTGGGCTCAACTCCACTCGCATTTGCTCTGCCTCCTCCCCTTGAGTGGTACAGGGGGATGGTGAATGGGGATGGCAGTTAGTTCATCACATGTTGTCTTGGGTGCTCCTTCCTCCTCACACCCTTCCCCTGCTCTGGTGTGGGGTCCCACCCATCAGAGATAGTCCTCCACAAACTTGTCTAATGTGGGTCCTTTTCCGTGGACTGCAGTTCTTCATGAACTGTTCCAGTGTGGGCTCTTTCCATGGGGTGCAGTCTCTCAGGAGCAGACTGCTCCAGTGTGGGTCCCCCATGGGGTCACAAGGCCTGCCAGCAAACCTGCTCCAGTGCAGGCTTTCCTCTCCGTGGGGCCACAGGTCCTGCCAGGAATCTACTGCAGTGTGGGTTTCCCACAGGGTCACAGCCTCTTTTGGGCACATCCACCTGCTCCAGTGTGGGGCCTTCCATGGCTTGCAGGTAGATATCTGCTCAGCTGCTTAGTTCCACGGGCTGCAGAGGGACAGCCTGTCTCGCCATGGTCTTCATAGGCTGCAGAGTAATCTCTGCTCCAGTGCCTAGAGCCATCTCCTCCCCTTCCTTCACTGACCTTGTTGACTGCAGAGTTGTTTCTTTCAGATATTCTCACTCCTGTCTTCCATCTGCTGTTGCACAGTAGTTTCCCCTCTGCCTTCTTAAATACGTTATCACAGAGGTTCAGCTTTGGCCAGTGGTGGGTCCATCTCGGAGCTAGCTCTGTTGGGCATGGGGGAAGCTTCTGGCATCTTCTCACAGAAGCCACCCCTGTAGCCACCTCTGCTACCAAAACCTTGCCATGCAAGCCCAATGCAGCCTTACATGTGGAAATATTTGCTAGTGAAACCACAGAAAGTGTTGAACTTGAAGTGGCCATATTTGCAGCATTTGTTTGTTCTTTTAATGATCAGTTGATGTGATAACATATATTGCTTATAAGAATTTGCTGAGAAAACGGATCCTAGACATGTATAGGCTGAATAATCATGAGAGAGTATTAAATTTCACTATGATTACTTTTCTCATAATTGTTCAGATGAGTGATTAATTTTGAAGTTCTGTGGTGTTCACTTGAAAAACAATTTAAAATGAAATAGGTAGTTGGAAAACTCTGTGCAGAATCTTCTGTAGGATTTTACACATATCAACACTTTTACTCCTAAAATGGTTGAATGAAATAGTATGTTAAAATTGTCATGCTTAATTCAGAATAAGATTTGGGTAAGATGTACCAGATGACTCATTACATTTTTGTTCACATAAATCCATTAGCTTTCTGCCTCGGTGGCTTGAGACTAAATTTCACCAGCTTTATGACATAATGAATTTTTTGGAATGATAACTGCAGAAGAATTTTTTTAGTAATTGGCATCTTTGTTTATCACATGAAATAGAACTTGGCAATAGACAGACATGTTTTTGTTCTTTTTGGCTCCTCATGTACTGTTTCTGCACTTCTAATAATTGTGTTGAATGCATGAACTGTACGTGATATTGGAGTGCCTCAGTAACCTGAATGTGAACATCCTTATATATTTTTACATTATGAAGTCTTAGAAATTAAGTATTTAATATAATTACTCCAAGATCCATTGTGAGTTAAACCAAATGATAGTGCTACCAGTTTGCAAAAGTTGGGCTCAGAGACATGCAGACTGATTAGTTAGCTGGTATAAAGAAGGATTTATAGCATTTTGTTTGGACAGGGATAGCTGAACGGAGCGTGAGAGCATAATAAGGAGTCTGGCGACACTCAAGTTCTTTGATGTTTTTTTGTTCATTGGTATTGATCATCTGGACAGCATCTTTGATCAGAGGTTATGGCAGTCTTAGTTGAAGTGGGTATTACAAATCTGTGCAGCAAAACAGTGGAAAGTTAATGGTAATGTTAAAAAAAAACAAACCCAAAAACAAAACTCCGAAAACCCCCCAAAGTGCACACAATAAAACCAGACTGTTTGAAACAAAGGGTCCTAGGGTCCTGCCACACAGTTTATAACTTAAGAACTTTAGAACTAACCTAAACACAGTGTTTGATATGAGGATTTTGGCTGGTGGGGATTGTATTACCTTTCTTCTAAGAAAGTTTGTAAATCTGTTGTATTCTAACTTGAAGGCTACATGCATATGAGTTTCAAAAGAGAAAAGAATCTCTTAAGTGAAATGTGTATGATTCTGTTTTTGTGACCAACTTCTTTTCATAATCAGTTATTTTCCTGAATACCAATACTAGGTGAAAATAAGTTTAGAAATGTGATTATTCTGTCAGGCTACCACAAAACCAAATCAACTTGAATTTGCATTTTGAGGAGTTTTTGTGCTGTAAGACTTCCACTAACGCTTTTACTTTTTGAAGTGTAGGTTACTGTTAATAATCTTTGAGATATAAAGACCAGTTTTTAAATATTTAGATTAATTAAATATTTTAACAATGGAGTACATAAAGCACAGGAGTTAGACCAAGTTTTTTAGTATATAGAAACTGTACACATTTGTAGTGTATATCTGTATATCAGTATACATTTGTAGTGTGTATCTTAAGCTGTGTACTGTTACTATTGTGACGTAGATCTTTCTACGTGAATAACTTCTTGCTTTCTTTAGGCTATTGCCTTACCTCCTATAGCCAAGTGGCCATACCAGAATGGATTTACTTTCCACACTTGGCTAAGGATGGATCCAGTAAATAATATCAATGTGGATAAGGATAAGCCTTACTTATATTGGTAAGTATTATGTAAAACCGTATTTCTGATTTTCACTTTCTATTGAGTGTTCAATGATTTCTGCTTCCATTTGCTTATGTGTTGATTTTGTTCTAATTTGTTAGTTTTCGAACAAACAAAGGACTTGGTTATTCTGCTCACTTTGTTGGTGGCTGCTTGATTGTAACATCCATAAAATCAAAGGGAAAAGGTTTCCAGCATTGTGTAAAATTTGATTTCAAGCCACAAAAGGTGAGTAAAAATAATAAAACCTTTCAGTTTCATGAATTTAAAAATGTTCTTTCTGTAGTGTTCTTTCTGTAGAACAACAGTTATACTGGAATGAGCAAAACAAATTTGTGTTCAGAATTCTTACTTCTTTTTGATTTTACTTATGAAATGTATAAGAAAGAGCTGGAAAATGCAGTTTACTAGAAGTTTTATGAATTTGAGACTTGTGTAAATTCTTGGAGGACTTTTAGTACATATACACAGCTTGGAAGTTAAAAGGCTTGTGATTTTTAACTTCTCTGTTTATACTGTGTTTTCTCCTACCTCCAGACATTCTCTTCTCCTTTTCCTAAAGGGTTTTGCTAAGGCTCCTCTTTCTTCATGTGGACAAATTCAGTGTTATTTTAAGAAAGCGAGATTACTAAGCCACATTTAGTTTTCTTAATCCAGCTAGGACCATTCGTAGGAGTTTGGTCATCTTACATGTGGGAGAACAACAGATTCAACGTTGAAAGTATATTATACTTCATGTTCATTCAGTTTATCCATAAAATTGTCATCTTGCATTTGGTGCTTTATTCAATGTATTTTTTCAAAGGTAAGAATTATAAAATATTAGTTGATTTTATTGCTGATGTTCAAGGCTGCTCGACGACTTAGTATTATACTATGTTGAAAATGTTTCCTTTTTCAACTAGGTATTCTGCTAATGTTTTTAGAGCAACTGGTGTAAACATTTTTGTGGGAGAACAGGCCTCCTCAGGAATTCCTTATCAGTAATCCCTTGCTGTAAATATGGATTCTGTTTGTGATAATTTGACATGTACAGCCTTTGAAAGTCTTCAGTCTGGAGCCATCCTTGCTCTTTGGAATGACAACATTTGCAGTAGTCCATCATGCTAAGAGTAATCCAACTTGGGACTTATTTACACCATGGTTTCAGTGTAGATATGGTTCAGCATTGCCATGAAGATTTTTTGAGTTCTATGCTATAAATATCTTTTAAGCTTCTGTGTCTGCTTTTTGTAGCAAAATGGCATATTATGCTTTGACATAGCTATGCAAGAAAACTCACCAATAACTTAATCTCTTCTACTTAAAATAAATCTTTCGGTCTTAATTTAATTCACATAAATAGTTGAATTTGTTCTACTATGTCCCACTTTAATGCATAAGCCATTTTGAGTGTCTATAGTATTATATCAATTATTTTCTTATCATTTAGTGGTATATGGTTACTATAGTGCACATCTATAATCGCTGGAAGAATAGTGAACTTCGATGTTATGTGAATGGGGAACTGGCGTCTTATGGAGAAATAACATGGTTTGTCAACACCAGTGATGTAAGTAATCCCTGTATACTAATGTCTATAGTTGATCATCTTGAATGGATTACATAGATATCCTTTGCCATTTTTTTTAATAAACCTCCCCCATTTTATACCTTTTTAAGAAATGTTGAAATAAAATCAACAGCTTCTTGGTAGAGGAGTAGATTCTGCTTTTATACATATAAGAACTTAAAATATGTGTCTGCTGAGACCCTCAAATGCTTGTTTATGTAAAAATTATATTCCTTGTAATATACATCTTCTTTGCATAATTTGCTTGCATAGTGTATATTAAACCCTGTTACTGGGTTCTGTTTCATTTTCAGACTTTTGACAAATGTTTCCTGGGTTCTTCAGAAACAGCAGATGCCAATCGAGTGTTTTGTGGGCAAATGACATCAGTTTACCTGTTTAGTGAGGCTCTCAATGCTGCTCAGATCTTTGCCATTTATCAGCTTGGTTTGGGATATAAGGTATCTTAGAATTTACTATAAAATTTCTGGAGATTAATTCTGATAAGACTCTTTATGGTGGGTTTTAAGAATGTTGTGACACCTCTATGTACTTCGAGAAATCTTCTTCCCATATAATCTTTTTATTAAACTCTTCTGTATTTCTTCTATAAGCCTATGTATCACTTTACAAACTACAAGTAAGCATTAATTCAGTTATTTCATTTCTTAAAAGAATAATTCAAGTTCATGTTCACTGTTCAAAATTTCCGTGTTGGTAATTGGGAGAGGGAGGACACCACTGATCTTTGGCTAGGTTCACTTTTTCACTGAGGATGAAAACTTCAGATCAAATATGATGTATTAGTTTTAGAAATTTAGCTTTATAGTTGATTGTGCTAGTCAGTTTTTTTCATGTCTGAAGTTAGTGCTGAGGCGTAGTTTTGCTGCAGTGATTTATTATTTGTTTTGTTGTAGCCTGAGGAGCACTAATTGAAGAATGTTATTCCCTAGCAGCTGTACAAACATACGCTAAAAAAGATGGTTCCTATTCTGTCTGCTTCTCAATTATCAGTTCCTTCTGAGTGAACATTGCTGACTGTCACTCTGTTTCCTAGCTAATGTGTTTCTTTTACATTACCCACCATTTTGGCAATGTCACTCTTCATGGGTCAAAAATTCTGCAGTTTAAATTCTGTAAAATTGTCTTTGAGTCACTGTTTTTATGAGACTTTCTGAAATGTTGCTAGATTGAAGAAGCAATGTTGTAGTCGATTTTTGGCAATAATTGTGTTCTGGGCCATATTCTCAATATGTGTAATCTACTTTTTTTTTTTTTGTTTGTTTCCTCAACCCTGCTCCCCAATCCAGGGAACATTCAAATTCAAGGCAGAAAGTGATCTCTTCCTTGCTGAACATCATAAATTGTTGCTGTATGACGGCAAACTATCCAGTGCTATTGCTTTTATGTACAATCCAAGGGCTACGGATGCACAGCTGTGTCTAGAGTCATCCCCTAAGGATAACCCTTCTATTTTTGTTCATTCACCACATGCCCTCATGCTGCAGGTATATCAACATTTTCATAGATTTTGAGGATACAAATTATTTCTGTTTGAAAACCTAAAACCTCAAGTTTTACGAGGTTTTGGACAAGATTGGGATCTGTTAATAGGTTGGGGTTTTGGGGTTGTCCCTGCTGCTGTGTACCCTGTTTCTTGAATTAACGTGAATGCACAGGAATCAAAAGAAAAAAAGTATATTTTATCAAATTTACAACCAAAAAAATGTCAGTATTACAAAGACTGTTAGCTTTTTTGAAATAATCCTTCTTAATTTCTGATTTATGTTCACTCCCCTACAGATATTACCTATCTCCCATCCTTTGCCCCGTTGATATGATACCTTTTTCTTCCTTAGGCTTTGAATGCCTTAATCTGTTAATTTGTCAGAAGCTTTTCCTGGTGTTCTAGAGTTTTTCTATTACTAAAGAATTGGTTTAGAATTTCCAAGCTACCTCCTCTATTGATCTGAGGAACTACACTGTAGACTGTATCTAAAGCAATAGGTCAGCCAGACTGGGAATTTAGTGTGGCTGTGGCAGCCAGTTTTTCTAATTGGTAATAATACAATTTTTATATTTAGGAGATTTCAAACTCTTTCTAACACAGTTTTTAACAGTTTCTGAAAGAGATTTCAATATTTCTTAATTCTTCTTTGTCAGGATGTGAAAGCAGTCTTAACGCATTCTATCCAAAGTGCCCTACACTCCATTGGAGGAGTGCAGGTACTTTTCCCTCTCTTTGCACAGTTGGACTACAGGCAATATTCATCAGACCATGTTGACACAACTGTTTGGTGAGTCTATGTACTTACTGTGTTTTGTTCTTTGTTTCTTTTTAAGTAAATTACTTCTTTATTAAGGAGCATAGTCATTTAAATTGTCTTGTGCAGCAATGAATTATGTGAAACAACAGAAAAGTGGCCTTGTTACAGGCAGGACCTCAATGTGATGTGCTTATTTATACCGAAGTTTCTAAATAGAATCAAAATATACACATAATTTCTACTTCACAATTATTTGTGTAACAATTACAGACAATTCTCTTGAGCTTATTCCTGTCATGGAAAAATCTGCTGGGGAAGGCTTGAAGAGCAACTCCAGGAAGGATGACTTTTTCAGCTACATGAAGTCATTCCCTGGAATTTTTTTGTTTTGTTTACATTTAGACTTTTTGGAAGATACTGTTACTCAGTGTTACTGCCAAGAGTTTTCTGTGGTCTAAACTCTGCTTCAACTCAGTCTGATTTCTGAACATCCAGGCACAGAAACCGGTGGAGCTCTTACGTTAGAGCGTAATTAATAGCAAAGGGACTGCTTTTTAGAATCCTGGTGTAGTTTTCTATGTTTCATTGCAATTGTAGTTTTGTGACTGATAAAAGATGATCTACATCCATATTGTTGCTAAGAAGGGGTGGTCACAGTGTTCCTTCAGCCAGTTGTATGTTCCTGGACCTCTCTTCAATTGGCTCAGATTTGGGCATCTATGTGACAAGTCAGGGATTTGTTTCAGTTGCAAACTGGCCGAGCATAGTGGGATTTTCAGCTAAGGTCTTAATTCATAGGCAGCAGTGCTGTGACGCAAGGCAAAGGGCATGAACATTCCTTTTGGCAGCAGTACAGAAATGAATTAACTTGAACCCATAGTAAAGCTGTGTCTAGAAAAATATTTACAATGTTTGCTCATCTGAAAGCAATAGGAAGTGGAATTGCTTTTGTTCCTATCTTGCAGAATTTTGAAATTTAAATAGAAAGCAGAGAAGTACATGCTTGACTGTTGCCTTTCTGCAAGGAATTTTTTTTTCAGAATTTTGCTATTGCACAGTTATCTCAGAATCCAGAATTTCAAGTTAGAAAGTTAATTAAAAGTAAGAAGTTAAAGCTTTCAAAACTTGGTCTTGCTCTTCGTTTTAAAAATTCTGATCTGAGCACTTATGTAACACGTTAAAATTATTTCTGGGCTGTGTGATGGAAGTGTTTATTTGGAAATACTTTGTCTTGTTGTAACCCTTTAAAACTATTTTTCTCTACTAAAACATATTTTTCAGTTCCACTTTATTGGCTTTTATCATGGAGTTGTTGAAGAACTCCATTGCTATGCAAGAACAGATGCTTTCCTGTAAGGGCTTCCTTGTGATAGGTTATAGCCTAGAAAAGGTAAACCAAATCTTTCTCAATGTCTTACATTAATCTTGATTATTGTTGGTTTTTTTTTTTTGAGAGAAATACTTTTCTTAGACTGTTGCAGGGCTCTTCCTTATGCAGATCTTCTTTTACAGTCTTCCAAAGCCCACGTTACCCGAGCTGTACTAGAACTTTGCCTTGCCTTTGCGAAATATCTGAGCAACTTGCACAATGGGGCGCCCTTACTGAAGCAGCTGTGTGATCATGTTCTCCTTAATCCTGCAATATGGATTCATATTCCAGCACAGGTAAAATTGTTTATGCATAAGATACCTTATGATATATCTTTTGATTTGGGAGTGTTGAGACTAAACCTGGACTCCTAGAATTATATGTCCTGGATCCCTAGCAGGAATCATGCAGAAACTGTTTTCAGACTCTGCTTTTCTGCATGTAGCTATCAAGTTTTGCAGTCTCTCAGAGTTTTCAGGGAGTTTGGAAACCTGCAGAGTTGGGAGTGACTTCTGCAGTCCCTCACCCAGTCAGTGTTGGAGACTGAGAAGGAATTTTGGATATGTTAGTTGGCAAAAAACCAGCAATTTTTAGGACACATTGTTCTGGGTGTGAGATTTGAAGTCTTCATTGAAATTGATATATTCCCCACAGAGTACTTTTGGTGAATTCATGTTCTTTGAGAGCAAACAGCTTGGATGGAGACTTTACAATTAGTTCTACCTGAAACCTTCCTACCATGTTTTTTGGCCTCCTCTGTAAGGGTTTGTTTTGCATTTCAAAAACTGAGACAGCACTAAAAATGCTACTGTTTAAGTCATTGTAAAACATTTGTTTAATACTTACTAACTTCATTTAGCTTTAGCATTTAAGTCATTTATTTCCTAGGAAAAAAAAAAGGAAAGAAGATTTGTAAATGTTTAAGCCTATAATAAATATACACCTTTCTATAATACTTTCTCTGCGACTCTGTTGTGAACAAAGAGGTTGGGCTCGATGATCTCCAGAGGTGCCTTCCTATCTCAGCTATCAGTGGTTGTGTGAATACCATACACTCATGCTCCTATGAGCATGGACCAACTTAAAAAAAACACAGCACTTATAGTTTTAGAAATAAAATGAAATTTTTCATCAGTTTGCAAGGGTTTCAAGAGCTTTGTGACTGAGCTATGCAGAGAAATTCATATTTCTTTAAGACATTTTAATAGATGGAATTTAAGAATTCAGTTGTCTGATGTGCTGCAATTTTGCTGTAATGATTTTTAATCTCCTGATTGGGTGTTGTAGGTTCAGCTGATCCTGTACACTTACCTGTCTACTGAGTTCATTGGCACGGTTAACATATATGGTGCAATCCGGCGGGTTGGGACAGTTCTTTTGGTCATGCATACCCTGAAATACTATTACTGGGTAGTCAATCCTCAGGATCGCAGTGGTATAACTCCCAAGGGCATAGGTATGTATTAATTTCTACTCTAACAAGCTGATGTTTATTTAAAAAAAACACCCTTGTATACAATGTGTAGGATAGAACTGTAAAAGAATTGTATTTTAATGGGGTGGGTTCACTGTAACGGTTTGAGCAGTGTGCTTTTGTCCATAGGATATTCTTGAAAGCTTTTTGATAATCTAATGGAAAATTTCTTAAAAAGTCATATCCTCTGTTATCAAAGACCTATGTGAATTAATACTAGATAGAGCTGGTCAGAGAAATGGTAGGATTTTGGAAGTGTAAATCTGTGCCTGAGAATGTGGTCTCTTTATGGAGCTTGTTCAAGTACTGGACAGTCTTTAAGTGCTTGATAATAGCAGTATAGCTGAAAACAAGCATATGGAGTCTATCTGACAAGTGTAGGGAGCTGAACTTGTTGCGAAACTGCTTAATAAGCATGCTTAATCCAGACAGTGAACTCACGGCAAAAGTAATAAGAAATTTAGAACAGGTGTCTACTACTTGTCGTTGACACGGAAGAGAGAACAAGAGTACTTACTGATCCTAAGACAAAAAGCAAAAGGAATAGCTGCATGACTAAGAAATCCAGTACTGTAAAAGAAACTGGGAGAAGTGAGACGTGCACCAGCATAACGTAAACATGTGCAGATGGAACTGGCATGGATAAGGGAATTGAGGCTGTTTGGGAAGTAAGACTTTATGACCCTTCTAATTGTTGTTCTGTGTTTTATGGGGCTGGGCACACAGCCTTGGCAAAGGATTAATTAAAATCTCTAGTCTCTCCTGTATGGAAGAAAGGCTCTGGAATTTCAGAGAGAGAAGCATGTGATGAAAGAGAGCTAGATACACTGGGAGTGAGTGCTCCTCAGTTATGTTCAACTTCCTGCCAGCAACTTCTCAAAATGACCAACCCTTCCTGTTGAGAGGGTTGCAAAGGTGGTTTTGTAGTATTTTGCATCCTGTAAGGAGCGAAGCATGTGTGTGTTCTCCTTTTTTAGTGAAGATATGGCTTTACTTAATTATTTTCTGAACAGATTTCTTAAGCCTGAGGCAAGTGTGTGTGTAGGATAGTCTTACTAATACAGTTTAATGGCCTATTGACTAAACAGATCTATATTGAAAATAACTATTCTTAATCAAACACGCCTGTGGGCCTATACTGCATAAAACCAGATTTGTATGATCACTTACACTTGCTAGTTAGTTTGCTTTTCCGTGATGATAAAGATCATAAGAACTGTGAACCTATGAGCAAATGTAAAAAGTATCCCTAAAAATATATTTGCTTTCTGTATGAAAGCTTTTACTTGGCTTTGACATTTAGTTGCACCTGTTTCTTTAACCTTTCTTCTCCTGGGAACTGCTCAGTATTTGAGTATTTAAAATGTTTCAGTGAAAGTCTACTTTACACAGGAATGGCAAAACCAAGTTCTTTTGACTTTGAGTTAACAAATCAAGTCACAGCTTTCGAGGTAATCTTTATATATAAGATTGGAAGATTGATTTTTTTGTTGTGTATATAGCCAGTATGTAATAATGGCATATAGTTCTTCCTTTGAGCTTCAGCAAAACCTTAAAAACAATTGTAAATTGCAAAAATCTGAAATCTGGAAATTCTGACATAAAGTTCTCATATCAGTCTTTGCATGGAATAGGTTCATAGACACTGCAAGGAAGTGGTAAAATCGTGAAAAGAATTTGGAGGGGTTGGGCATTTTGCTAGTAAACAGTGTTAAAATGCATTACTGTTTTGTAGACTGAAGTGGAAGAAAGGTAACTTTACTTAGAACTGTGCTCTCTTCCCCCAGAAAACGCCTTTTGTTTTTCATTACGTGAAAATGCATACTATGCTAATAACGGTTAATTTGCATGTCATATATCTACTTTCTTCTTTTGTAGATGGACCACGGCCTACTCAAAAAGAGATTTTATCTCTGCGAGCATTCTTGTTGATGTTCATTAAGCAACTGGTGATGAAGGTAGGACAACTTTAAATTATGATAGGATATCTAAGTTTCTTTTCATAAAGAAATACTCTTTAATACAGCATTTTTTATTAAGCATGTTGAACTTTGTAAACAAATAAGTAAATAAAAATACCATGTCAGGTGCATCTTTGTTGTGGCTCTCGCCACAGACAGCAGTGCTAAAGATACATTTTTCTCTTTTTTTAAGCTGTTTTTATTAGAAGTAAAGCTGTTAGATCATTAATATAGAAATGTTTACTACTGGGGAAATAAGTATTTGATTCCATTTTTGGTTTTTTTGGGTAAGAACACTATCACCTGCATCAGAAGTGCTTATAGACTAAAGAACATAATTCAATATTATAGGCTGTAGGCCAGTAGGACAGAGGAGCATAAGAAAGACTTACTCTATCAATAAGTTTCACAGCTGCTCGTTAGACATTAGATGAATATTGAAATTCAGCAGTTGTGCTTATAGACTCGTCTTAACCCTTTCCTATTGTAAGCCCTGTCTCTCTCCTTCTGTCCCTTCAGTAGACTGACTTTTCTGTGTTTGAATCCACCTCCCTTTCTCTCCTTTTCCCCTGCGTGTCTCAGGGACCAGTATGCTCTCTGTACTGCTAGCCTTAGCCCCAGCAGTATGGAGAGTAACTACCAGAAAAACTCTGCTTTTGACTCTCATACTCTTCCTTTAAATAGGATGTTCTGCAATTTGAAGTATTGGGGACAATTTAGGTGTCAAACTCTAAAGGACTTTCTTTAAGTGTTAGCTGCATTTTATTTATTTATTTTAAATATCTGTCAGAGATTTATAACTTGGACAGTTTTGGAGAGTGTTTCACAAGGACAGTAAAAAGCGTGTCCATCATAAAAGATTGATTCTTGTGCACATTTTCTATTTGGACACAGTAGTGCAAAATCTTTTCAGGAAACGAGACTTGCTTTAAAAAATAAAAGCCTTAGAAATGAAGAAGGCTGCTTTTCCCTACCCTCATCCTGTTCTTAAACTTTTAGGTTTTGTATTATTTTCACCCGAAAAGACCTCAAGTCATATTCCTGACATAGACATCATAAGTTATTTAAATATCTGCAAAGTTAATAGCAACTGAAGGTAGGATTCTGCAGTGGAAAATAGGAAGTGTAAACTCAGCTGTAGGCATAGCTCACAGGCTTATAATGAAACATCCAGGTCTACTTTTAAATCCTTCTTTTTACCTTAACTTTCCTATTAATAGAGACAATTTGAACTCAGAGCTTCCTATCATTTAACATGTGTTACTCTAACAATTTCATGTACTATATTAGTATATTGCTAATTTTTATGCCTTTTTTGGAGTTGTCTTGAAGCACTTTTATAACTTTCAGTGGGTATTTTTTGGGCAGGGAAAAAGCTAGCTTCCAGCTATGAAGCTATTATAGTACCAAGTGAAAACAAATTTGTCTTGTGGGACATGCTTTGTCTGTGATGTTTATAATGCTCTTTTGGGAACAGTACTTTTGTACTTGAAGGATGATAATTAAAACCTGATTGTTTTTAAAGGACTATGGAATAAAAGAAGACGAATTGCAGGCTATCCTCAATTATCTGCTCACCATACATGAGGTAATCTTTAACTTGGGGTGTGTGTGGGAGGAGTGGTGTGCTACTGCTGCTGTTTGTGACCACCAAATATTTGAATTTTTTCAAATATTACCTTCTTTATGCCACAAGAGGGCTCTGTAGAGGAAGTAGCAGACATTATCCAACTCTTTAGTGTGGTGTACTGAATTGCCAATATTCCTGCAGTGATTTAAGCACTATGTTCAATGCTAGATTGAAGTTCATTAAGCCAGTAAGTCAAAATGGTTTCTTATGTTGTTCTGCAAACCGATTTACCAAGCAGGAGAAACAGATGGTGAGACTGACTTAAAAAAAAAAAAAAAAAAAAAAAAAAAAAAAAAAAAGACAAAACCTTGTTTTATGCTGCCTAAGTAATATTTTTTGTTTTTTCTTTCCTTTTTTATTTTGCTTCTTAAATAAAGCAATAAAATTGAAAACATGCATTAAAAAATAAAGATGTATGTTAATGGCATCTAAGAGAAGCATATAAACTTAATTGGGAGAAAATGTTGGTTACCACTGATACATCTGCATCTTCATATTTTAGCACCAGGAAAAGGCACTTTATGCCAGATGCAACATCAAAGACAAGGGAAATGGGGACATAAATCTAACTGATCTCATCTCTGTAAGGGTGCTTGAAATGGGTAAAATAAGGAATTAATTGAACTTCATTTCAAGCAGTATGAGGTTTTTTTTTCTTCTTTTGTTTACACCTATATGTTTTCCTTTTATTCTGTGGGCTGGTTGCTACTACTTGGTGGTAAATTTGATTCTACTTTATATGGAGGTATACAAAGTAAGTCTTGGTAACGTGTAAAAGTAAACCAAAATAGGAGAAGCTTTATATAGTCTTCACATGAGGGGGTGACATTTTCACTATTTACTATTTCACTATTATTTCTAATATTTCACTATTAGCAGTTTGTGTGGTCAAGTCTAAAAGATCAATGAATGCTGAATCCCACAGAATTAGGTATCTAGCTGTAAATTCAGAAAAACATCAACGAAAAAAGTAAAATTCAGCCTTCTTACAGGACTTGTTCACCAGTGACAGCACCTGTAATGCAAGTTAGTATTGTCGGGTGAATACAATTGTTCAAGGGGTGTAAAACCGGTCTAATAGAGAAAGAATCTGACTGTTCAGACGTGTTGGGAAATGGGTTGGTATTTTTTAAAATAAACTTTCATTTTAATACCACAAAGAATGGGAAAAGACAACGGCTGCATTTTGCTACTTTGTAGCTTATTGTTTTTAATTCTGATTAACTTCGAACAAATTAATAAACTGTTGTTTAGAGTGCTTTAGGCTAATAGTGTGGAAAAATTTACTAAGCTTGAATACCTGTTTTAAATGTTGTCTGTGGCAGGTGGTGGTATGTTTGGTTTTTGTTTTTTCCTTGGGGTGGATATTTGTCAGTAATGATTTTGCATTAAACACCACCTTGTGTCCCAGAACATGTGCAGCAGTTTATTTCTAGCTCCTGTGCAGTAAAAGAAGGGCTAACACACATGCAAACAGATGAGCGTGTGTGGAAGGAAACAGCATAGTCCAATAGTCTGTTCCCTGTCAAAGGCTTATATCCCAGACACAGATGTATCACTTTTCACTCTAGAAAATAAAGTATTTACTTCAGTAGTGTATTCTTCTGTTCTTGCCTTTTGATCCTGGCCTAATTTTTTTTTTGGTCCTTAGTTTACTATTACTCTCCAGATAATTTTGAAGTGTTTTGTAGTGTGTTTTTTTAACCAAAACAGTGTTCTAGCGTACATGCATTTTTAATTCAAACATGTAACTTTTGTTTAACAGGATGACAATCTAATGGATGTCTTGCAGTTACTTGTTGCTCTGATGTCAGAGCATCCCGGTTCTATGATCCCTGCTTTTGATCAGAGGAATGGATTACAGTAAGTTTGAATTTTGTAAGTGGTCAAAAAGAAATAGTATTTTGACCATAATGTTGCGTGCTAGAATTTCCACAAAATCTGAAAGGCCCTCATCAGTGGGTGTGTTGCAGTCTTAGACTCCTCTTGAAAGATTTTTGTGTCCAGGTGTTCTTTTGACAACAAGTGATGTTGGATTTACTGTCGATGAGGTCTTTTTTTTTAATGTTTCCAAGCTGTCAGTCATGCTTAAACAGGTAGTGATCAATTTGAGTTAGTCTATACATTGATGTTAAGTCTTCATCTACTAGTGCTTAGTCTTTAGCCTCCCATTCTTAGATATGAACTGAAAGTGGGCTGACAAAAATTGGTTCAGGTTTCTTCTGATCTTTGTTAGTTTTCTTTCCTTTTCTTTTTTTAAGCATGTAAAGCATTATGGGACTTTTGCAGAAGAAACCTTTTATTTGTTTAAATTTAGCACTTTGTGGTATGGATTGTTCACAATCTTTTTTTCAGCAAACAAAAATATTGTTTAACACTGTGAGAGAAAAGTAGGGAAAGTAGCAAATTCTACTTACAGTAAAAGCACAAGAGAAGATCTGCTAGAAAGTCTAAAGCTTATGACTCTGATTTTGTGTTGTGGCTCTCAGAGGGTAGTCACATTATTGAACTTCTCTACTTTAAAATGAACCTGCCTGTACATAGTGGAGGAAAAAAATTGGAACAGGCAAACAAATGTAAGAACTATTCCTAGAAGGGTTTGTGGAGTAGTAATTCTCTTGCTGTGTAAAGGCAGAGTCTCATTTCATACATTTTGTTGCACCTATTGGTTAACCCCTATTTATACATACATTTTTTTCAGTTGCCCTTTCTCAAGAGACGACATTCTGGCATGTTCATAATTGTTTTCTCTGCTTTTAGTGCTAGGCTGATTATTTTTTTTTTTTACCCATTTTCTTCAGCTTTGACTTCATTTGTATGGTAATGTATCATGCTTTGGGAAACTAATAAAAACTATAAATAACAAAATATTTGAATGTCATGTTGAGTCTCCAGTGCAATATGTTTGTTTTTTATTTAACAACTGGCAGTAGACATTTTCTTTTTTATTTACTAGTATATGGTCATGTCAATATGAATAGTGAGTCCACGGTGAGAAATCACTTTGTTTTCCTGTCTCATTTGTTACATTCCTTGCTCCTGTATTGTCTCCAGTCACTTAACGGGTTTTTGTATGCTTATTGATACATCTGCTTTTTCTAATTAATATTCTTGACATTTAAAAATAGTTTTATAAAGCTTTATAAATACTTGGAGTTTTTAAATAATTTTAAAATGCTAGTCTAATTTCATTTGATTTGGGGAGTGGAAGATACTGATGAGATCTGTGCACTATTACAGATTGAATTGGTAATGTCAAATATTTGTAAGGTTACTGGACACTTCCCACTGTAAACTGTACTTCCAATTATTTATTAACTTACTAGACTTTCATCAGTTACATGGACACTTTCCTTGCTGTTTTTGTTACACTCTCGTTTTCTTTCTTGGCAAAACTTCAGCTAGAACTGTTCAGCTAGTCAGGTCTAGTACTTCACTACAAACATGCTCCTAGCTCCCTTCAGCTTTGTTCTTACACCTTCCAGTGGAAAAATCATAAACGGGTGTAGAGCATAATCGTAAGGAGGTGAAGAGCAGAAACCAATGTAGGTGAAATGAGAAGAATGGCTCCTGACTCGATGTCATTATCCCTCCTCAGGGAGCAACAGAATACACAGATGTCAAATATTAGGGCTAGTAATAAATCCCCCTCCATACAGGGCTATTCCTATCCAGCCACATTTATACTAAAAAGTTGCTTGCTTGGTTTTTTGGGTAAAATATCAGATTAAGACAGTTCTCAAAATAGGAACTGCAGCAGCCTTTCACAGCATGTTTTATGTATTGGTATTTGAGAGATATTTAGATTAAATTAAAAATCTCTAAATGTAATTATAAAATGTGAAATCAAACACTATTGTGCTGTTAACAGAAATGTCATGCTGTTTTTTGTGGACTTTTAATAGTCATTCTTTTAAATTAAGCTCAGATACACAGCAATTTTTGGAATGAAAAATTAACTGCAGTAGACTGCAAATAAATTTATATTTCAACTATTTTAGGAAACACTGTTTTGTGTTTTCTCTACTTAGGGTTGTCTACAAGCTTTTAGCATCACAAAGTGAAGGCATCAGGGTGCAAGCTCTAAAAGTGATGGGATATTTCTTAAAGCATCTTGCTCCAAAGTAAGTATTGATTTAGGTCCTAAAAAAAGCCCCACCTCTCCCCGCCGCCCCCCCCCCCCCCCCCCCCCCCCCCCCGGAGGAAAAAAAGTAGGTTTTTACACATATATTTTTACACATATATGCCATGGTGTATCTATATGTATCTATTTGTACAGTAAAAAAAGCTGGAGGTTAGTGAGTAAATACGCTTCACTGAGTAGAAGCTACTGTTCTTCAAGTAACCTTCAATTTGTTTGTCATTAATACATTTCTGATATGGTGGAATGGAATTACTTGTTATTGGCAGCTAGCGTCCAGGCATTATCACTTCCTTACCAGGTTCATTTAATACTTGCAGTATGGCTACTTGCTTTTTAAAGTTGTCTTTTTCCATATTTCCACAGAAATCAGTAGCAAGAATTAGACTGCTGAGATTGAACCCCATGTTACTTACTGAGAACTAAATCTAATATGTCACAAGTTGACTACAATAGTAGGTAACTAGTGAGATCGCTGTCCATGGTTGTATTTTTGAGTGAAACGAGGACAAAGATGCCCTTTCCTTAGTGTTTATCAAGAAATACCTGTGGGTGTGTTCCAGCTTCTTGGGCCTGCGGATGGGTAGACTGCATTTATGGAACAAAGTTAGCTGTTGTCTGTCTGTCTTCAGCAAGTGACTTATCCTTTCAGAATTTGAATCGTCGCCCTTTTCCTTAATGAAAAGTGAAAGACAAGGGAAAAAATGAAAAAGATGTTTCCAGTGATTTCATATTTCTTGGGGCACACTGTTGAAGCTTTTTTTTCCCCCTAAAGCAAGTTGAATTTTATCTATCTTTACTATTTTAGGAGAAAAGCTGAAGTCATGCTTGGACATGGATTGTTCTCTTTGTTGGCTGAAAGGCTGATGCTTCAGACAAGCTTAATCACCATGACCACATACAATGTCCTATTTGAGGTAGTAATATACTGTAGTTAGGATCCAATCTTCCTAATTACTTGTAAGACATGTTAGAAAATTGCTTACATATTTGTGTTGATATGTTCCAGATGACATTAAACCTTAGCCTTATGCAGCTGAGTGCTGCTTTTTTCCAAAGCTCACTACTTGAGATTTTCCCCCCTCCCCCTGCCCCAATTTGATGATGCTTATTATGAACAATTCTAGATTATGAGTAACCTGAATGTCTCGAGCAGACACTCATATTTTACTATAGCAATGATCTTGCCTTATGATGATTGTTTTGGTTAGATTCAGGTTTCTCTTCCACTGTACTTAAAATAACAGTGTGTGCTTAAGAGAAAGCAAAAAAAAATAGTTTGGAGTAAAATTTTAGTTACAGGATGAAATAAATTATCAAGTTAGACAAATGGGGTTTTGGTTAATTTTTGGAACCATGGAGAAATAACGATGGTGCTGTATGAAGGATGTATCCAACTATTTTTCAGTGAGCTGTCTTTATGAACATTGATATGGCATCTTCTTCTTTCTTGCTAGATTCTGACTGAACAGATTTGCACTCAAGTGATACATAAACAACATCCTGACCCAGATTCAACAGTGAAGATACAAAATCCTCGTAAGAACGATACATGTTTCCAAGTGCTACCATATGAAAAATTTGCTTTAAAAAGCTTATTAATTACATCCACCAGTCTTAATTCTGATCTGTTTCACATGCTTTCATAAAAAAGGAAAGATAATGTGCATTTAGTTGGAGTTATTTAGGAAGTATGTCTCTATAGCTTTTGAAAGAGGTTTTACATGTCTAAATGTGTATGTAGTTCATAACTCACCATTTTTGGCTGTGCAGTCATGTTAGGAAATGGTTTTTCAAGACTTCCATGCACAGGATACTTTGATTTAATACATGTTAAGGTTCCTGCAAAATTCTGATTGCATTATTTAGTGATGTCAGACTAAATTACCTGAAACATGGAAACAGCCTTCATCTTATATTACATTCAGTATGACAATACTAGATGGAAAGTAGGAGAAATGTATCTGCTCGCTGTTTTGGCTAGCCTACTTTATGGGAAATACCTTGATATGAAACTTTAGATCTAGTCTCTTGACCAGTACTGATCTCCTTTACTGAATCATATGCATTATTGCTGTGCTCTGCGTATAATACAACGGACTTACGATAGCTTTTGGAGTTAATTTTTTTTCTGGAGAAATAATAGATTTTTCATTTTCATAGCTGCTTTGTGATTCAATGTAGGTCATAGTTGTGGGTTTGCTTCTTGTGGCAAGTGGGGAAGAGAAAGGAAAGCAAAGCAGATACAGAGGAAAGAAAACCAGTTGCAGTATGCCATTTGCCTTCTGGTAAATCTGTATGAAGCAAGAGATGTGAGGACATTTCTGTTACTTTCTCTTAAGATTTTTTTTTTTAAGTTGGGAGTCACTGCTGTGGTTAATACAGATTATTTGTACTGTGAGGTATGAGTCTGGAACTATCTAGGTCTAGCAGGAAGAGTGATTTCTAGAGGACCTTTTTAAGATCAGTGCTAATATTGGATAAGGAATTTATCTTTTTAAAGAAATTGTACAATGTGAACTGAAGATCACAGTGACCATGTTCAAATTGCACCCTAATTTATTTACAATGTCAACTTCTTTTTAAAGTAACAAGAACAGTGGCTGCCCCACTGCTTCAAAAAGTGGCATGTACTTGCAATTTTGACTGTCTTCTAAAAACACAGGAAACGTTATGCTTATAAGAGATAAAATTTTATGTCGGGAGGGTTTTGTCCTTTTTCTCAAACTTTTTTTTTTGTAACAAATTGTAAAGTATAATCCAAAGTTGTTCATTCTTCAAAAATTCAGTATTATTAAAGTAGAGCAAAATCTATGCATTTTTCTCATATATTGATTTTATAATAGATACATCATATTATGTGAACTTCCTTGAAAAAGGTTCTGACAGATTCTTATAGCTTGTCATTTGTCATGCAGTAAGATTGGCGTTGCATAAACCTGATAATTCAAACAAAATACAGAATAATTGAACTTGGATTCCATTTTCTTCAGCTGTATAGGTCTGCAAATCCCCCTGATGGTGACCAGATTTGAGAAGTCTTGGAGGAAGGGATTTGTATTATTTAAACCTTCTACTCAAATAGAGATGTGCTTTTTTCTCAGTATAAAACTTTTTTATGTAGCATCACTTTTCTTGTACAAACAATATTGGAATATGTCCTCTATCTTATGCTGTGTTTAGTACTAATGCTTCGTTGTTCATGAACTGTTTTACAGAGATTTTGAAGGTTATTGCAATCCTGCTACGTAATTCTCCACAGTGTTCAGAAACTCTGGAGGTTCGGCGAGCCTTTCTTTCAGATATGATTAAACTTTTTAATAACAGCAGAGAAAATAGGAGGTAAGATAGCTTGCTATATGCACATATATACGAAGCAAGTAACAAGGTCTTCTAGTAAATTAGACTCATTAAGCAGATGTGGTTTCTTTGCTATTTGGAAAATTCGATACTCTAGTACATAGTGATTGTTCTAAACATGTTGAATTCCTGACTTAGCTGATGTATATTTCTAAGATATATTTTGAAATTTGATTAGATAACACGTGTGTATTTTGCAGGAGTTTGTTGCAGTGCTCTGTCTGGCAGGAGTGGATGCTTTCCCTTTGCTGTTTTAATCCGAAGACTTCTGAGGAACAGAAGATAACTGAGATGGTGTATACTGTATTTCGAATTTTGCTCTACCATGCAATCAAATATGAATGGGGTGGCTGGCGTGTTTGGGTGGATACATTGTCAATCACACATTCAAAGGTGAGTGTCTGAAATAGTCGGGAAATTTTATTATGCTGTGTAACTAGATTTAGAGCCTTAAAGCAGTGTATCATATAGTGAGATAGTCTTGAAGTGAGGATCAGTAGTTAAATAAAAGCCTCTTGTTTATATCTGTTGCTGAGCTAACTTTCTAGTTGACAATTTTTTGTTGTTGCTCAGATTGTAGTAGTATTAGTTTATATTGAAAGTGGCACATATTTTCAAAAATGAGATAAATTTCAGGAGCGTTTAGGAGAAAATTTAGTGCTGGTTTTGCTTTTTGATAATGACATGAACACAAGGTGGCGCACCATATCTATTCATAAACAAAAATACCTTTTAGTAACATCAAAAGGCTGTAAAACAAAACAAAAGTGAAAAGCAAAGAAGTCCAAGTTGAGACAAATGCTTCAGCTGTTAAGCTGTCGCAGAGTACAGGGTGTGAACACGTATCCTCAGTATGAATGAAACTATTACCCTTTACTCTTCTGATTTTTTGGTTGTAACAACCGGAATTATATCATAAAAATTATTAGTGGATCTGCGAACCAAGGCACAGTCGTATAAAAGAGAACTGCCCTGCCTTACTCTGAACAAAAGTGTGAGGCTGGTATGGCCTCATGATTGTTTTGGTTTATCAGAAATACTTACTTAAAGTCAATTAAATTGCAAATTCTGTATTTCTAAATACGTGAAACTTAACAGTGTGAAAAGAACATATGTGAATTCTTAAGGTCACTTTATGGTTCTAAGGAATTGTTAGCATTTTTGAGGTCCTTCATTTGTATGAATTTTCTTCTCAAAAACAGTCAGTCTGTAGACAGCAAGAATACTGTGGTTTTGCAGTTCTGTTTATCACATTCATAGCTTGATGGTGGATTATAGGGCTATGGGGAGACAAATGTAGAAATCTATATAATAACTGTGTGAAATAATATCATTAAATAATCACTTAGCTAAATGGAATCCAGGTGCAAAGAATCCAGGGCCAAATTTCAACCCTCGTAGAGATCCCGTTTTATTTGTTGAAATGTCCTTAATCTTCTTTTGAGTTAGCTCTGCAGTCTTCAGAAATCCTGTTTCCTCTCTTTCCCCCAAGATGCAGAGGGCATGAGTGGAGTAGATTGTACGATGGCAAGCTGTAGTCAGAGTAAAGATCCCTAACGTGCTTTTATAGAAACTGGCATAATTCAAAGCATTTGTGTGATTGCTGGGTAACTGCCCCAGGGAAGGGTGGAGAGGTGAGTGAAGGAAGGCCACCTTTCTGCCTCAGTTATGTGGAGCTTTGGTGTACTGAATTTAAAAATTGTCGAACATGTTATCTTATAAGCTTTAGTTCTTTCTACTCTTAAATTCTTTTGGTTAGATAACGTAATATCAGAAATCTCATTTAAGTAGCTTCTATGTCAAAATGATTATGTGGATTTTTGGTCATTATCGTTAGTGACTTTAATGTGGCTAATCAATGGCCTAGAGGTCATAGAGGGAAAACCAAATATTTCTATTGTGATGCCACAGCCAAATGTTAAGAAAGACCCCACAGTTTTAGAAAATATTGAAAAAATTGAGGTACAGGTAATGTTACTTTTGGCTGGTGTTTTTTTCAAAAGGCTGTAAGTTTTTGTGCAGTACTGTAGTGAAAGAGAAAACTACATGCTTCGCTCTGTGTTTCTCGTTTTGGTTTCTGGCATGGTGAGGTATCCTTGGTTGTAGAAGTAACTTCCAGTATCAGTTTTCCCAAGCCTAACTTTGTTGGCTTTCTGTTCAGTATGTAAGGACTATTTGTTCTTCCAACCTATTTCAGAGGGAGTTTTACCATGGCAAGGGTAAAAGCGTGTGAGTGTGGACAGAAGTAGCAGCAGAGCGGTGTTGTAATTTTGAAGGAATCGTAAAGTTCAGTTTATTTGGCAGTTGCTGCTAAGATTGTCCACTTCCAGAAGCCTAAATGAAAATTATTAAACAACAAAGGCACCCAGAAACTACGTTAACAATAGTGATATGAATGATGATGCAGTAATCAAGGATTTTAAAATTGGATTTTTTCCCTTTATTATGCATTTGCAATTTGTACTTTTAATAAATAATACATGCAATTATTCAACTGGCAATAGAACTACCTTTTAATTACATAAGCATAAGTGGATAAATTACAGAAAAGCTCTTCGTGGTAAAACTTTACTAATCACTTGAAAATGTCCTTATAAACTGATATTAATATCTAATGAAAATGAATTTTTAATCCCTCTAATTTTGCTTGTTTTGAATATTCTTGTATCCTGTTATACCAATATTGAGATTCATATAGATTCACACATAACATAGTGTAGACGTAATTCAGTGGGCAAATTGTTTGATGCTAAGTGCATCTCAGAAGTTTTTGATTTCTAGCATGCTTTCAAAGTAATGTGGGAATTATGGGAACAAAAGTATTTCCTTAACGTTGCTAAGAGAATAACCAATTTGTGTTTTTATTATTTCATCTCTAATTGTATTGGGTTACTGCTTATTTTTCCTTTTTACAACCCTTTGCGCTGTTCTCGCCACTAATTTATAACACCATTCTATGATAAAGAACTAGTACATAAAGGACTAGTGTTACAGAATTGGATAGGTTTTGCAGAGCTACACATCAAGATACATGCAGCTGCTATAAAAAGCCAAAGAAACTCAATTGCAATTTTATTGTCCAGTTTGATAGATTTCCTGCCACCTTTGTAGCAGGGAAGCTGTTTGTCACTGTAACCCTCTCCTCCAACAGCTGCACAACGTTTTATAAGCAGCAATGGCTTTGTAGCATAATTGCACTACATTGGTTTACTTGCACCCAGAACTTAGAAGCTGTGTGTAACCTTTTTAAAGCCAAATTTCATAGTATTACTCATGTATTTTGTTCATTTCCATATTATATTTTTTGATGTTTTCCAAGTATTAACACAGTGTATACAAAGGTGTTTAATCTGTGGCTTCTAGTTCAATAAATGTTAATGAAAATATTAAATCACCACTCTAGTTTGTTCTAACTGGCCAGTGCTGAATTTATGAAAGCATCTAAGAACTTCTGTTTTTTGAACAGCGTAACCATACTAGCTAGGCCTTAGATTTTATCTGTCTAGCCATGTTACTGTGTAAAAAGGACCAATGAGTTTGGGGTTAATAATAGGAAACAAGTAAAGAATGCTGGACAACTTGCCTTTTTGACCTTTCGGCTTCACCAAGTGTTAAAAGAATATAATGATTTAGACAGTACAATACACTCCTAAATTATATGAATGTTTTAAGCTGCTGGGAAGAACTAACATTTGCTTATCTCAGGCCCTTAAGTATATTTTACTACTTAAAAGTTGCTTCATGTTACCATGTGATTTAGTTAAAGAGAAGATATTTGGGATAAATTCTGATGTGTTTTTTTAGTGGCTCAAGAAATTTTCCTGGACTAAGACACAGAAATGTTAATACGTATAAGCTACAGGTTTATTGCTGTATAATTGGAAATACTTTGTTCACTGATCTGAATGAGAGGTAGTATAATCTTAAAATGTTAGTACTCTGACTTTAACATACGATGTGTTTCTAAATAATTGTTAGTTTTCAGTCTAAGAAGTGTAGTTGTAATAAACATTGAGTGCTAAGTGAAATTGTATGTTCTTTGGTGCCTTGTTCATTTAATACAGGAGGGGGAAAGAAAAAAAAAAAGGTGTACGTAACATTTACTTGTGTTATGTTTGCCTGATTTTTGTCACTATCAGGGGAGGGAAAACTGACAAAAGCAGCAAAGATTAGATGGTGGAGGACTTAATATACAATGGCAATTTAAAAACTAATTTGCAGAGAAGTGAACGTGACTCTAGATTTAGAAGGTAACAAGCTATTGGGATCTCTTGACTCTAAATCCCATTGGTGTTCATGAGTTAACTGAGGACAGTTTTGTCTCCGTTTTTTCTGCCTATCTTGAAGAAGGTAGAGTCTCCCATGATGTTACATGTGGGCATTTTTAGCTCTAGGGCATTTTGAAGGCTTCAGATGTTCTTCGGTCCCCTGAAAAACGTCTGCATTGCCCTGAGGGGCAGCAGAGGTAGCTAGCCAAGAGGGTCACTGTGCTACTGCAGGTTTTTGATTTTCAGTTGTGCGATGCCCAACAGATCAATGAAGCAAGGCTGGGGGAGGTGCAGCTTAAGCAGCACACTTGAAATACTTAAATATGGGGTTCATTCTTAATGGTCTAAATAGTTTTTTAATTAAAAAAATACTGCTTATTAGAGATAGAAATGGTTTTCAGGGGGATCACCTGATTTACGGGGAGCAGAAGGAAGTTGGAGGTTGGAATGTGCAGCCTCCTTTAAGGTGTACCCTTCAAGATTGTGGTTATGACAGAATCCTTTACCTTTTCTAGGTGTTGCCTTGTTACATCTTTATAGTAGGTGTGTGGGAAGGCTTTTCCTTATCAATGCCTATGAGAAGAAAGTTATTTTCATTATTCAGCAGACAGAATGGTTGTGAGGAGGGATCTGTACCACTGATGGGCTCTTTATGCGTACAGCATGTATGGTTAATGGGGAGCTACTCAATCTCATTATTCACTCAGTTTGAGTGGGATGTCACGAATAAAGCTGCAGAATGCTAACATTTGACTAATTTAGACTGAAAGAAAAATGTGAAATAGGGGATAGGAATAGAGTGAGCAGGGTAAACTGAGAATTTTTGAAGCAGGAAAGAACAGGATCAGCTGGGTAGAGGAAGCTGCCCAGAATTCTTAAAAGAAGAGTGTAATAAGGATTTGCTTCTGATCGAGAAGTGCCAGAGGTCCCAAAAGTACCAAAAATGGGAAACATTTGCAGTAGAAAGAACTGATGCATAAAGAGGCAAACAGCTATGAGAAAGTCTTCCTAAGCAAAGATGACTTGAAGAGAGCATTGATTCTCATCTGTATAACTTGGCCTAAAAATCATTGGAAGATGGGACCTATGTCTGCAGCCTCAAAAATTCTTAGTGGTCTCCTCTGCTATTCCTGCAGGGTTTGAGGCAAACCTCCTTCATACTTGCTGCTACCTGTATTCAGGTTTTGGCAGTTTTGTGGCTGTGGGGACTGAACTGGGCCTCTGGACCATGAGTTGAAATGATGGATGTGGCGTCGCTGCTACGGGGCTGCCAACAACATATGAAGACATTGGAAAAAGATGGCTAAAGAAAGAAGGTCTATAGCTGGGTATTATGATAATGCAGATTGGTAAACACTAAATTTAGTTACAACATCTAAACATCAGATATGCACAAGGCAGAATTTGGGTCTACTGAACTGTAGGAGTAGGGGCAGGGATTGAGACAGAGAAGAAATACATACCCTGAGAGGATAATGTGTTTGTGCCTTGCAATTTAAACAACTTAAAAACAATAGTTACATTAGTGAAAAGAAGCAAATACATTTAGTATGCTGTTTCAATTTATTATTGTATGGTGGTGTAACAGGTAAGTTATACCTTGATTTGAAAATAAAATGCTGCCAATATACATGAAATTATCTCTCAGATATGCAAAGACTTACAAATTATATTGACTAATACTTGCTTTCTTATTCTGGAAATTATGTGCATGCATTTTTTTTCCCTCAAGCTGAGGAGAAGAAAGGCAAAAGTATTGCTGCTTAGCTGAAGATGCAGGAACATGAAAATGTCTTAGTACAGTGGTTTTATTTCCTTCTTCCCTGCACCCCCCTGCCGCCTTGTGCGTCAGTGAATGCTTTTTGTGGTGGAAGCTTAGATTCCTAGAAATTTCTCATATGTAGTGTCCCGCATAATATATGTTAATTTGCTTCTCTTAGCTTTCTTCTGCAAACCACACAGAAATAACCCAGAGATTCTTGAGGTCTTTAAGTCAGTGTATGGTGCGCACGGTAGTATTGTTTGTATCGTTCACTGAATTGAAAAATTAGGTTTGATACCTTCAGATATTGGTTTGTCCTGTCTAAACAGACCCGGGTTTTTTGGAGATCAGTTTCTACTTTTGAACAGTTAGTGTTGCTAGAGAAGAAGTGGAAAAACACATAAATAAGTCCTTGTCAAGATTTAAAAGTTGTAATGCTTTCTGGAATTATGAAGAGCTTATTGATGGTGTCAGCAGCACAGAAGCTAGTTTGTACTGAGCAGACTCTATACAAGGAAATAGCAGTGCTATATAATTGACTTGTCTGGCAAACATTCCCTTCCTCTCTTTACAGAATTGCCCACCTGATAATGAAAACAAGGACAAAATCTTAATGTATAGTTAAAATTTTCTTCCCTGTGTTCTTCAATGCAAATGTCAATCATCTTAACCTTTTTCATTGCTGTATGCTAATTTTTCTCCTTGGCAATTAGGAAATGTTGGATGTCAAATTAAGTTAAAATTAATGGTAAAGGCAAATGTTGCAGTTATTAGCTCACAAGTGTCTTTAACTAGTAGTGCGTAGAAATGCATTCCAAGTTGCAAACAGCTATGGATTAACCATCAAATGATGGTGAAGATTAATGATTGGCCTTTTAGCTCACTAATTTAGAACAATTTCTAGTAATTAATTTTGTACTATCAGCTTTACAGTTGCAAATACCTTAAGGAAAATAAAAAATGACTTAAGTACATTGAAGGTTCTTCAAGTTAACAGTTGTCTCGTAAATTGTTGCACGCTTGCAGATCCTGATGTTTAATCTTTAATAACTTTTTATATTACCTCTCTCTACTTGTATTAGTAATCATAATTTCCACTTCATTTTGCATTTTTGTTGATACTGTTTTTGTTAACCTTAGGTGTTTTCTCTGTAGGGTGTATTGTTTGGCTTTCTGAACTTGCATGCTTCATAAATGGCATGTCATGCAACAGAAGTGTGTGGGATATTATTTTTGTTAAGCTTAGGTGTGTGTTTTGTAGGGTGCATTGTTTGGCTTTGTGAACTTAGGTGCTTCATAAATGCTGTGTCATGCAACAGGAGTGTGGAGGAAGAATTGTCTAGTGACTCCATTGTAGTACCGCTATTTCTTGGTCTTCTGTCAGACAAATAGAGTGAGCAGAGCTGTTTATACAGCCTTGCTGAAAAGTTGGATTTTACAAAGCATCATTTCTTAAGTTCATTTTCTTTTTTTATGTAAATAAGAAAATACCAAACTCAAAGTGCATGTTTGGAAAACACTGGTTTAGGTAGTCTGCATAATTGTATGCATTGCTATTTCAATTTGAATATTACGTAAAGTACATTAAGTGACATGAGTTATTTCTGATGGATATGGTGGAAGTAGAAATTGCTATCCTTTTTAAGTAGGTTTTGGTTGGTTTTGTGAGTGGTGTTCTCCTGTAGTTCTGTACTGTATGTCTTCTTCACCAGGGTATCTGTCCTTACAGTTTCGTGCATTGTTCTTAAATGAATGTCTATTCGCATCAAATTGTGCTTAGATTTATTTACCTGTAAGTTTATATTGCCCATCTGTAAATATAAGTTGTCTGTTTTGACCTTCTTTCCACTCTGTGTGTGTGGTAGTGATTAAGAGCACAGTTTGGTTTCTAGAGTGTTGTTCTGTAATGGCTTCCAGACCATGGTCTCGTCCCTGTTTAAGATGAGACCGATTGTGAAATTATATTGCATCCCTGTACCATGCGTTGTGTTTTTAACTGTTGATCATAGCTTGGCAAAGGTCAACTTGTTGCAAAGTTGATTGCGTCTCTAACCTATACAGTCAGTAGAACTCATACTTGTGACTTTCAACAGCCTTAGCTGGAAAAACAGAACCGCTCAGTTTGTAATTCATAATTCACCTGTTAACAATCCAAATTAATACAAAAGCCTGTGGTGTCTATCTGACTTGAAGGTAGCACATGTAGGTTATTAGGAAAATCAAACCATGCAACAGGGAAGTCTCCTAAGAGACAAAGAAGAGAAAGTAGCATGGTAAGATTTTGAATAATAAATTAATAAGTATATATTGTTATTAAATACTGGGGGGCTTTGCTGAAAGAGTGGCAAGGTTTTAGATAGAATTTGATTCTGTGATTGTTTGGATTGTAAAAAAATAGGAAGTCTTAGATCAAGATGAACTTTTCTTCCAGCAGTGAAATTTTAAGTGTCTTGGAAAATGAATGAGAAGTTACAATGTGAAGCAAGGAGCTTGCAGGCAGGGGGACTCCATTGTTGGCAATGCAATAAGAATTTAAGCTATTAAGACTAACTGAAATCTTGGCTATGGTATGTTTATTAATGAAGCTGTGAAGTTGCTAATGAGGGGCCAGAAAATTTGGAGCTTTCAGTAATGTAATATGAAGTATGACGTGCACATAATGGTCTTGTTAGGATTATGGAGATGTGGTGGGATTGCTCCTGTGACTGGAGTGATGCAGCGAAGGGGTAGCAGCTCTTTAGGAAGTATGGACTGGGAAGATGAGGAATGGGAGTTGCCCTTTATGTGAGAGAGCATTTGGGAGGTCATGGAGCTCTGCCTGGGGATGAATAGGAGCTAACTGAGAGTTTCTGGATTAGGATTAAGGAGAGGACAGATAAAGGTGACTTTATGGTGGGTGTCTGCTACAGGGCACCTCACCAGGAAGAGTGAGCAGGTGAGGTGCTCTGCAGACAGGTAGGAGCAGCCTCATGTTTGCACACGCTGGCCCTCATAGGCCTGATGTGTGCTGGAGGGGCAGCACAGCAGGACGTAAGCAATGCAGGAGGTTTCTTGAGTTCATTGACAACTTCCTCCAAGTGACAGAGGAGCGGAAGAGGAGAGGTGTTTTGTTGTACCCTCATACCTCACTAGCAAAGGTCTTGTTGGGAATGTGAAGGTCAAAGGCAATCTTGGCTGCAGTGACCATGAGATGGTGGAGTTCAGGATCCTGAGGGGCAGGAGAAGAGGAAAAGCAAGCTCACAGCTCTGGACTATGGGCAATGGATTTTGACTTGTTCTCAAGCAAGGTTGATTTAATGCTATTAACAAGATGGTAAATTTGGTAAGAGAAAATTTGAAGATGCAACAGACTTTTGTAAAGGGCATTGGCTTGGTAGCACACTAGAAAAAAGTCAACATTACAAGTATTTCACAGGCTATGCAAACAGACACATCTAACTGACCGTTTCTCCAAAAGCAGTTGCCAGCACCATAGAATGTGTTCTTGGAGTGGATAGTGAAAAGCCATAGAGTAGGTTGCTTTTACTCCTGCATGTGAGTTTGAGACTTACACTGGAATGATGCCTGAAAGTGTGCATGTTCACGCTATTAAAGATTTTTTGAAGAGCTGGAAACATGACAGAAAGGGGTCACCAAAAGGATTCTAGTCCTTTAAAATGAAAGCTTATTCTTTTTAGATCATCCTGTTACTTCTCCATCTTTTGGGCTTTTAAAAGCATTATTATAGTATGTTAAAGAAAAAAACACCACACCTTGAAAACACGGTATTTCTTCCTCGCTGAGGTATTTTTAATAACTCAGAAATGCAGACATTAGTGACTAGAAATTGAAGCTAGGTTTTTAAATGAAGAAGGATACTTTTTTTTTTTAAATATGGTAGAATAGATTTGGAACAAATTATTTAGGGGAGATTTCATCTATTGATTTCTAAAACCAAGGCTGGACAACCTTTTGGATGCTGTCATCCAATCCATGTCACTGGGCTCAGTGTGTAGGGAAGTGGATTAAATTCAAGGGGCTGATCTGATGTTACTTTCTAGCCTTCACCTCAGTGATTCCTTGAAGTGCTAGTGGCTGTAACAGAACTGATGATATGCTTTTAGAATGCATTTAAAGCTGTATTCCTTGATGCTTCCAATTTGCTTTAACTAGATTGGTAATTTATCAAAGCACTTTCATAGATAGAGCTGCCAGAACGTAGAACTTTATATTGCTGTTAAAGCTTGTTGTGTGTTGTAGGGACCAGCGTAAGCATCAAGTGTTGCTTTATGAAACCCTTGCAACACTGTGAATGTGCTCTTTTTGCAAGGTGGATTTAGTAACTGCCAGCCCTGCGAAACATCTCTATGATTAGTTCCATTAAGATTGAATTGTTGCTTTATTGAACATGTTCTGTGAGTCATGTACTATTCTCCATTGCACTCAAGTTTGAGCACTGAAGAAAAATAACGTTTTGTAAGAGATCCCTCCAGCCACTCTCGTGATCAGCGTAGTGTCATTGTGCCTATCCCCATTTGTAGGGGGGAGAGATGACCACAGCAGTAATAGAATTTGACGTACATCCCCCTCATTTGCCCCTTTCAACAAAATAAAATGAAAGGAAGAAAAAAGTGTCCTTCACATCTTCATTCTTACCTTGCTTTGCCCTGGTTCAAGGGAACTGGTGAAATAAGATTTTGAGGCTATACCTGAGACTTGTTCAACAGTTCTGGAAGCAGTGCATACATAACCAGAGAGAAGAATTCAGGTCTCGTACTTGGATGTAGCTTATCAGTGTTAAAAAAGTAAATATACAGCATACTAAAGCCTGCAAATACTTTTGAGAAGTCATCGTTCCTATGTATTTTTCGAAATGAGTGTTGCCAATAACAAGTCTGATACTGAAGACAGAAATGAGTAAAGGTAGCTACGTTATCACAGATTTGTTGCAGCTCTACTTGCATTGTGTAGGTAACGCATATACATGTTGTGGGTAAATGTACTTCCTGGGGAGTTAAGTTTTGCTGAAATAAACAATGTTCTTATTTGTGGAATGTTTCTTTAGTATTTGTTGGAATAAAACTTTTTAGTAGTTTTGGGAATGGAAGAAGCAACAGGAAAAGAGTGAGAGGGAAAGCTAGCTGGAGATAAGCTCCAGATAAGTTGCTAGGATTTCTTCTTCAGAAAAGTAATGATTTGATCAAAAATAACAGCTTTACCTAATCATATTTTTGAAAACAAAAGTGCAAGGGAGAGCTTATTAGCATGATCCACTTTGGGTTGCTTTTGACATCCTGACTGTGGTACCATTCAGGGAGGAAGTATTGCTAAAATAATAATGTCCCCCACATGTTCTATTTAGCAATATCCGATAATCAGATATTTCATAGATCTGTTGTGATGAATGCACTTTCAGTCATTTGTAATAATTCACACTTTTTTTGTTTGTACATAACTGATTTTAATACAGGAAGACTTTTTTTAAAAAAAAAACAGAAGGAAGATATCCCAGTTCTGTTGCTAGAGATTGGATCGACTCAAATAACATGCTTTGTCATGTGTTGGAATAGTACACTGCTCCTGCAGTACTTTATATTTGATTGATGGAGAAAATAGTATATTAAAAAACTGATGCTGACAACACAAGCTGCCAAGAATATTCCTTTTTACTTTTGTTCCTTTTTTATGCTCTCTGATTTTTAATCTATAATTTTTAGTACCTTTTTAACCTGTCAAATTAAGTTTTGACTTACATGTATTGTGTTAAGAGAAAATATACCTACTCGCTAATCGTCACTTTGAATACCATGTACCTGGAATTTTTAGATTAGATCCAAATGAATGACTTCAGTATGTAAGAGAATAAGAAAATGTGCATTCATATATTTAGTAAAGTGTACTGCTCTATTTTGTCTATAGAAAATGTTTATAATAAAGAAAATGGCTAAAAAATTAAAACCCTCAGCTGCAGCTTATATGTTGGGAAATTTTTTAAGAACTAAGTTTACAGATAAATAAACACATTTGTTATAGAAGATAAATCTAAATCTTAAATACAAAGGTATGGACAAACTAAATTGAATGGCAGTGTAATAAAAACTTTAGTGAGATTTTCTTTCAATACACAGCTATTTATTTGGGCAAATTAATTTTATCAGTATGTTTATATAATTTTTCTATCTGGAATTTTTTTATATATACCTAAAAAAAAAAATCATAACTTTTTTCAGCTCATCTGTAGGAAGGTCTTCTCACTTCAATCGGATTGTGTAGCTGTTTTCATGTACCTTTTAGACTGGGTAACTAGCATTCACTAAAGGAAAAGTCCTTTGGAAAATCTTCCGTATCATTTGGAGATCTCCAGGATTTTGGCTTCATTACATGCTTGTCTCTGCTCTGACTTAGTGTGATTGTATTTTTTTTTAATGTAAACTTCTCAAAGTTTATTTGTCTTTGAGGGTTGTTGAGCATACTCAAGGTGCTAAAACAATGTGAAACCTCAGCTATAGTAAGTGCTGCTGCTACTTGTCACAGTGTTCCCCCTTATACAAAAATTGAGTTTGTCAGACAGCCATCTCAAATTTAGTAATTATCTGGATGTTATGCTGTGCGTGTTTATCTGCATCCTATACAATTGCATAAATGCAAGTAGCACAGATAACTAATTACAGATGACTGTAACCTAGGAAATAATGCAAGTGTTAACTATAAATATGCAACTTGAAATATTTTCACTTATTTTACTATCTTTAGTAGTTCTTAAAACTCTGATTACTTTTAGTAAACAATTTCTCATCCTTAGGATCAATCTAGGATTTTTTGACTCTGGTGTTACCTTTTTTCTTTTCTTCCTTTTGGCCAGGAATACTAGGTACACTTAGGGAAAAACTTGCTCTCAGTTGAAGTGATTTCCAATGTGAAAATAATTTTTTTTTTTTATCGTAAGGACAGTATTGAGTATAAATTTGTAGTATAACTTTGTAATTTGAGCAATTTTTTTTTTTCCAGAGAAAACAGTCATTAATGTATGGTTTTTAATGTATTTTCAACTCTGTTCTTTTAGGTAACTTTTGAAATGCACAAAGAAAGTCTTTCTCAAATGTACAGGGAATACCAAGGGAAAGGAGATGAAGGGACTGGAATATGTTCTTCAGCTCCGATTAGAACAATTTCTGGAGTTAGCAAAGAGGCAGAAACCAAGGGAAAGCAACAACGTTTGGAGTTAAAAGATGATGCTACTGTTTCTTCCAGCATTATTGATGGCGATATGGAGTGCAGTATTGAAAAGAGAGAGACAGATACTTCATCAGATGGTGACCAACAAACTCATTCAGTGTCTGATCATAGGGAGAAGTTAGAGGGGGAAGTCAGGGAGACTACTCAGGATTTAAAAGCAGTGCCTTGCATGGATTTTTCTCCAGAACCAGAAGCAATAAAGCCCAGTGTTTCAGAAATTACTACTGGAATAGCTGAAGCAATTGAAGATTCTCTGAGCAAATCTGAGGAGCTTGTGGAAGACGCAGTAGCTGTCACTGCTGCTTCTTTATCAGTGCAAACTACTTTGGAAGGACAAACTCCTGAAAGTCCAGAAAGCCTGGAAAAATCAAGGGTAGAGGTGGAAGATGAAGATGACTTTGTTGATTTGAAAGAGGAAAGTAGTATGCCTTTATCTTCAGAAGAACTTACAGAAACAAACAAGGAATGTAGCTCTAATGAAAGCAAAGTGACAAAGCAGGAAAAAGCAATAGAGAAGCAGCCTGAATCTCTGCCTTCAAAATCTGAAGATACTGAAGGTGTAGACGGGAAAAAACAAGAACTGACTTCTTTACCAGAAACAGTGAGTTCTGCAGTTCAAGAAGTAGTGATTCAACCAAATTCAGAAGGGAAGAAGCAGCTGGAGAAAGAAAAGATTTTTAGTGAAACCAAAACAACTGAAGAAAACGCAAATGCACAAGTGCCAGAGCCTGCTGGCACCTCTGACAAAAGAATCGCGAAGCTTGATGTTTCTAGTGTTGCATCAGATACAGAAAGACTGGAACTGAAAGCTAACACATGTCTAGAAGCACCTCTGCCCCCCAGATCCGTACCCGAGGTAAATATAATCTGTCCTTTATCTGTCTAGGTTAAAAGCAAAAGGAAGTTCTTATTTTATGAGACTTTTGAAAAAGTATGCCCATATACATTTTGGGGATTTTAATGTCTGTGGATTTTGTGAGTTATCTCAAGAATACTTTCAACTTTTTATTAAAATAGCCTGAATTCTTGCTTATTTGTGTACTGGGAAGTCTCTCAAAATTTTATTCTTTGTACGTCCACTTAGGGATGCTGATGGAGTCTGAGTAGTTGGCTAGATGGATACTTCATCTGTGTTGGTACTTCTGTTCTTAAGTTTGAAGACTTGGAAGAAACATTTATATATTCTGAGAGGATTTTATCTAGAATTTCTTCTTCACTCAACTTCAGTTTTGCTTTTTTCAATTTGGTCTCTTATAACCTCAAGTCTTACAATTATTGAGAAACGAACATTGCTTGTGCAGAAAAAAATAACACTAAGTTTCTTTCATATCCTGATGGAACTTGTGAAAATATTTTTTTTTTACGCTAGCTACTCTGCAGGTACACAAATATACATATATATATTTAGAACTATAAAATTTGATAGGATTGTCACTCCATCACGTCAGCCTACATTTTTTTCTGCAAGTGTAATTTAAAACTGGGCTTCTGTTGTATGCTGCAGTGCTCCACTCCTCTAGTCTTTAGTTTCTGACTGAGCTTTTTGTGGTTAAATAGTCATGTATCTGAGTACTTCCCTTCTGCAGAGATACCTGCTAATGGATGCTCTTCATTCTGCACCATTCTTCCTTAAAGGAGGAAAACTACTATCTACAGCAACATATACTCCCCCTGTGGTAAGGTTGGGTTGCTTGTGTATGCCTTAGACTGACAGGAGTAGTAGTGCAGCTGTAGACTAGTTTGTAGGTTTGGTATATCCAGTAACTAGTGTTTGTATAATAGTTTTAGCTTTGTTTGTAAACACGTATATGGTCTAAACTTATTGAATATCTAAAATCTCAAGTCTGTTAACTTGATTGAATACTAATGCGTTTCAGTGTATGCCACGGAAACTAATAACTAGAGTGTGGTTGGTTTTTTTTTTTTTTTTGTGTCTGCAAACTGTGTATTCAGAGCTCAAAGCAGCAAAATTCTTCAGGACAAGAGCTAGCCGCTACATCAGATGTGCAGAGAAGAGACTCCAGGTCAACTGTGTTCCGGATTCCTGAGTTTAAGTGGTCACTAATGCATCAGCGCTTGCTCACAGACTTACTTTTTTCCATAGAAACAGATATACAGATGTGGAGAAGGTAAATTTCTATTCTTTATATGGAACGATCTAGACTGGCAGCTCATTGTAATTAACTTGAGAGTTTGTTGAAACTGCATCACTCTTTGACTTCCAATTTTGTACATCTGGTATTTTCCTCATTCTTCAGTAGCCTTACTTATTTTGTGACCTATACCCAAATATTTTCAGATTTTTTTTAACACTCTTTATAGACATAAATGTTTATTGGTTGAGGGTCTGCACATATATTTTGACTGAAACCTCACTACGTTTAGGTCAATGGCAGTGTTGCTGCTGATTTTCATTGGACCATGATTTTCATGTTCCTAATATATGTAAGGGCCTGCATCTTTTATTAGTATCTAAATATGGATATATTTTTTTTTAAAAATCTATCCCAAATAGTATTTATTACTTCTGCATTTACACACACTGTATTTCTGCTTTGATAGGGTTCTGTGAACACAGGTGTTCTATGCATTTATGCATTTAAAACTAAACTTGTAACAGGGACTTGGAATGCAATCATCAAGAAGAATTTAGTAAAAAAAAAAAAGCAAACAACCATGAACTTTGAAAAAAGTTGTAATTCTGCATGTTAACATTAAAAATTAGTAACTTACATAACAGTGGTGTCTATTATTTGCTTGTAGTAGTGAATGTGAAATTTAAATTGAGCCATATAGTTGTGATGACTGATAAAAAGGAATGTAAGGATGAATAGAGTATTTAAGTGTTTAAAGCAATTTAAATTGAGGTGAATCTTTGTCTGACTATAATTTTTAAGGTTGTGATTAAATGAACCTCTCAGGATATCATCAGATGTAGCTAAAATATTTTTAGTTTAGGTTCTGTTTTGAAAATCTATTTCAGTGTTTAACAGAACTTAAGTTTTTTTGTTTTGTTGATTTTTAATTTGAGAAAGCCGTTAGTATTTGCTTTATTTTTTCCAAAGTTTTAAGTTCAAATCTACTTCACACTTCCAGCAAACTTTATTGTATTACCTGATACAGTGATTTTTGCTGTAGCAAGTAATCATAGACAAGCCTATAATATATCTTTATCCAAGTGATGATTAATAGGCATCTTGATGATTTTAGCAAGCTATGATCTATGGAGGTTTAAGAACAGAAAGGAAATGGTAGTTTTAGGTTTAGATTAAGATTCATCAGTTGACTCTTGTAGTCATGTGTTATTTGCTGCCCCGCTGTTGTCTGTTTTTAGGTTTATGAAAGCATAAAAATACTAAAATACCACAAAAATAAAGCTGTATTCTGAATGTTTTTTTTTTTTTTTTTTGGACAGCCATTCTACAAAAACTGTGATGGACTTTGTGAATAGCAGTGACAATGTCGTATTTGTGCACAACACAATTCACCTCATCTCTCAAGTGATGGACAACATGATCATGGCTTGTGGTGGTATATTGCCATTGCTTTCTGCTGCCACATCTGCTACTGTAAGAAATTTAATTTTTGTTTAAAAATTTCTCTTGTGGGAGGATGCCTTTCTTTATGCACTGTATTAGTGATTATATTTGTCCTTTTGGAAAACAGGAATGTATGTGGGATATTTCTACAAACACCTCTTTCTTCCTTTTTTTACATCCGTCTTTCCCTGAGATAAATTGGATGCCTTCCCTCTTTACCTGAAAACATAAAAAGAAGTTGCCTATCTTCGTTGGTCTTGAATGGGATTAAATCCCAATGCTAATGATTGTTCCTAGAATATGACTAATTACAACTTTTGAATGTGACTGAAAATGAACTTCCAGCATACGTTTTTCTTCAATTAAGTTGCAGGAATGTCACCTTTGTGAAGAAGTAAATATTACTTTCAATTTTTCTCTTGTAGCATGAATTGGAGAATATTGAGCCAACTCAAGGGCTTTCAGTAGAAGCATCTTTAACATTTCTCCAGAGATTAATCAACCTTGTGGATGTGCTAATTTTTGCAAGCTCTCTTGGTTTCACTGAGATTGAGTCTGAGAAAAATATGTCATCTGGAGGAATTCTGCGACAATGTCTTCGTCTGGGTAAGCATATAAAACCACTTAATGAGCATAGGAGCTTGCTGTTACTAAATAGTTAGCAATTGTTAGCTTTGGTTTTTTTCTGTCCTTTTTTTGTTAAATCAAGATTAAACTTAGTCAAAGAAGCATTGGGATCTTTTACTATGTTACTATTAGCATAGTCTGCAATGCATACACATGAGGTTCTTTTCCTCTTAAAAAAGTTTAAATAAAAAAATTACTAGGTTTGGTAGCCTGACTGTTGCGGATGCATGTGTTCATTTTATCCACGAAGATATTTCTTTTGCCAAAGTTCCCCAAATAGTCAAGGCTGAGAATATAGCAGCTTTAAGAAAAAGAAATCTTGTGTACAATATGTAGAAAAGAGGTTTAAATCTTAAGGTTAGTAGATGGAGGTATGATGAAAACTAGAGATGCAAATTTCTGAAGAGTAGGGTTCAAACTGGGCACTAGTTGTATCCAGTATTAAAGGCTGTTTGCCTCAAATTGTATTGAAAGAAAGTGGTCATCACCTATAAAAGTAATGACTGTTCTGGAAATGTGAACATACAGGACCATAACTGGGTTTAGTTAGTTAACACAGGAAGAGTATTCATGCTAGTTGCATGCTGTAAGATTTTTGTAATGAAAAGTTTAATTTGCATGAGTGCCAGAGCAGCTCAGAGCCTCAACAGTAACTAGCCTTCCTCTCCCTTTCTAGGCAATTAAAACTTTGTGCAGGTAGAGCAAGATTTATGGGATGCAAACAGGTATAGAGGTGGGGTAGTTCTTTTTTCCTTTGAAAATAATCTTAGAAGATGAAACAGGTACAATTGTGAAGCTAAAAAAATAAATCATGTAACTTCAGAACATTTAGTCCACGAGTAACAGAGCATTGCGAAGCAAACATTGTCATTTGTTTCATTAGTGTTTCACTTGGCTTTCTTCCTTGCTGGTCTGTGAAATATAGCTGTCTTCACCCGCCCTGCCCCATGGTTGTATGCATGGTGAAATTTCACTGAGGGGTGCTAACTTACTTTGAAGAATCCATTAGATATAGCATACGTGTACTAGTAGTTTAGTATTAATTATTACTCATAAATTATTAAATAATTCTGAGCATTGTTTTACAACTATTTAAAATTTATGGAAGCAAAATATCATTTTACTGATGTGCTTAAACATTTTAGTTTGTGATAAACAGAAATGTATTATACAGCTCTGTAAGGGATATAGACAATACTATTTCCCGGAGTAATTCTTAACATTTCTTTTCCCTTCAAGTATGTGCGATAGCAGTAAGAAATTGCTTGGAGTGTCAGCAGCACGCACAGATGAAGCCTGCTGGAGACATTGTGAAGAACCAAAAAACAGTGCAGGGCTTTATAGGAACAGGAAAGTCTGCAGCAAAGGCAAGTATAAGACCACATTCAGGAACAGAAAAGTCAGTAATTATTACTGTGTACAGAGAGGGGCAAGTTTTTAAGTTTATACCTGCACCGCTGATATTTTAACAGAGGTGAAGGGCATAAACTGACAACCTGAAGTACTTTTCTAAGATGCGAATTTAATACTGACGTATTTAACCTTTCACAGTGAAATAAATCTGTCACAAGAACTTGCCAGATTTTCTTTTCCCCTTTAAAGATGAAGTGCATATCTGATCTTTGTGCTCTAGTTATGACAATATGATGTACAATGGGTGATCAGTGTACACAGTGTACACAGTGCTTCTTGGTAGAATGCTTTTAAAAAGAGGATCTGAAACAATTGTTGTTTTGTTGTTTGTTTTTTTTTTTTTAATAAGAGTCCGGTGGACATTGTGACTGGTGGCATTTCTCCAATACGAGACCATGACAGACTTCTGCAGGATATGGATATTAATCGACTTCGAGCTGTCGTGTTCAGAGATATAGTAAGTTACAAATAATGTTTCCTTTGTAGCTGGATTTCTGCATATATCTGGTTGCTGAACACTTGATGTGTGTTACGCAGTTTGGCTAAATGGAATTTACAAAAACTGAATAGTGCTCACAGTAGTTGGGAACCCATAATACTCTGCAGCTGTTGTAGTGATGGGACCAGAAAGAGGGAGAGGTGAAAATCGCTACCTGCTGATCACGCTCTTTGATGTGTTCCCAAGAGCTTATTTCAGAAATTCTGCATATTGTATATGTTGTGTTTAGTACAAATACATAGTTTCACATGCTGTACATAGACAAGCTGTTTATGTATACTATGTATAATAAAGATATTTGTGTACTTTTTGAATAGTGAGTATATTTTTAGCTAATTCGAAATTAGCGGTCATCCCTAATTCCTTTACTTCCCCTCAGAGGAAACAATTTGTGTGCATGTTCTGTAAATATGCATATGGGTTTTGGTCTTAAATTGACTAAAAATATCTTTGCCCTATGTCAGCAACTTTATAGCTGATATTGAGGAAATTGAGATTGATTGCTTAAAAAAAACACCTCTGTAAGCAAATACAGCAGCTGTAATGGCTATGAGTCATTGGTGGCCATGAGCTTGGACACCAGAACTTATTTTACAGTAGTTGGACTATTTAGCAAGTATAAGGATTTACACAGTAACTTTTGTTCTATCCAGAAGAGTGAAGAGTCTTTGGTTTTTATCTTTACCGCAATTATTGATTGAAAAAAGCTACTTCAGTATCTGTGCAAAAGAGTAACAGGAAGTGAATCTTCTATACTGGTGGAAACTAAAATAATCCCAATAATGCAATCTTCAAAACAAAGTGCATTTTTTGTCCTAATTTTTTCTTTTTTAAAAAATTATATACACATACAACCTCTGCTTTCTTTGCATATCTGTTCCACCAGGTTTTCTGTTTCACAAATAAATATAACATGATGCAATAACTCTGGTTTTTGGCTACTGTTTTGAGATGTGGAGAAAAAGTAGATTTAAAAACTATTCCAAAATAGATGTTTTAATCTGAGCTGCTTATACTTGCATCTAAATATTTTATGTTTGATTTCCGTGCAGTTTCTTACATTGTGTTTAGCACATAGAATTGTGATTGGCATAATTTGAACCTGTATAGAAGGAACTTGGATGGATTCCACTTAACCCCCAGTAGCAGCACTTCCAGTAGTATATGAACTTCATTTTAAGGAGTTCTACAAAAATAGCAGGAAAATAAGGAAGGGGTAGTGCTAATTCACTGGATCACAACTTTATTGTACGTCTTGCAAAAATTTACCTAGCAAGAAAATTCTCTGTACCTTACCATTGTAGGAGACTCGTCAATCTCACACTGTGCTTGCCTGATACAGTCTGTTACTATCTTACTGTTTCTGTCTTGTTCTGTGAAGAAAGTTAAGGATTTGGGTGGTCAAGCCGAGGGGAATATAGGTTGGGTTTTTAGCATAACAAATAGGATCCAGCTATGTTACCTAGTTTTTAATAGAGAACTTCTCATAAACTTCTCCCAGTATAGCTTATTAAAGAACTCTTCATAGAATGTGAGACTTCAGTAGGCACTACCGTAATGATAAAATGAGCTTTATCGTTTAATTTACTCTCTTGAACTGCTCAGAAGGAAAAATCGAATGCTACCTGAGCCCTTATGTAAATGAGGGGGATAAAACCCCCAAACAACCTTTCTTTTACTGTTTAGTCACTGAGGATCTAAATATTCCATTCTCCTGTGATGCCAAAGTGTACAAAGCTTTTCTTCCTTCAACAGCCGAAGTGGACAAGCATAATGTCTAGTCATAAACTAGACATCATAATGTCTAGTCAGGTCTGGGATGTGGCTCTTCTCTCTGTTTCTTTAGGAATGACTGATTACTCTGGGGAGGTACCTGGCATAGTTCATAGTAAGATTTGGTTTTAAGATTTTTCTTAAAATCTCTTCATAAAGTTATAGCTGTAATCCAAATGCATATTTATTTGCCAATTCTTGTTTAAATTGTACATAGTACAGTACATCCATCTGGACAATCTGATGGTGAAATAAAATCTTAACGCTGGTTCTGGAATTTGTTCCACTTCCTTCATTAATATTTAATAGTTTATAAATGCTTTTAGAGTTTTCTTGAATATGCTTGCCTGATTGTACTTCACGGCAAGTGCTGTTAGTATCTTGGCACATTTGAGGAAATGTTATAGAGGAAACACCTGTAAATAAATAAAGGGGACCTAGCCCCTGCACTAATTTGAAGCATGTAGTCAAAACACAAAACCTTAGTCAAAGTTGTCATATTTATAAATGAAAAATGAAAGGATTAGTGCCACTTGAATACAATTGCTGTATTCCCTAGCTTATAGGTGAGACAAACTGTAACTAGAGAATATTGTTCTTCCATTGTTGACATATCAGTTTACTCTCGGTCTGTTTATGGTAGCGCTGGGCATACTTTACAGAAAAATAAACATGCTGCTGAAATTGTAATAGAAACATCTGTGTGTGTGTCCTTGTGTGTCTTTTTTTTTTTTTTTTTTTTACAGGAGGATAGTAAACAGGCTCAATTTTTGGCTTTGGCTGTTGTATATTTTATCTCTGTGCTCATGGTTTCGAAATACAGAGATATACTAGAACCCCAGAATGAAAGACGACCGCCAAACCACAGTCAGTCATGCAAGGAATCAGAGAGTGAAAATAATGAAACTCCTGCTACAGGTGAACTGTTAATTACTTGGCAAGTGAAAATAGTGGTTTATGCATCTTAGAATTCTGTGGAAGTCCATGTGAAATTGTATAGAAATATGCACGTTATAACCACTTAAACAACATTATAGTATTCAATTTGCATTGGTGTTTGTGTGTATCTTTTCCTGATCTGGGAGGAACATGATCTAGAGGTTGATTTGGCTGTGTAGAGGCAGTTAATCTCAATGAAGTAGCTAAGTATTCATGAATGCTGATTGCAGAAAGATTACTTATTTTGAGTAATGTTAAGTATGTGTAAGTGTAGACTGGCAGCTTTTTGTTTCCACTATGAGACTACTTTCTCCTATGCTTTTGTAGGGCAATCAATTAATTTTCATTCTTTGACTTCTATTTCCTTGTCTCAATTTTTGGATGTTGTAACTTTTCAGGTTTCTCAGAAATTAGAGGCAATTCTTCTAAGTTTCCTATTAAATACTTACAGATAATATTAAATATCTAAGAAGGCAAGAGGAAATACTTACAACTGTGTTATTTCACTTGTCACCTATTGGTGTTACTTCTTAAGGAGTAGTGTGGCGAACACAATTCTGTTAATAATGAACTTAAAATGTGTATTCTGGTTTTGTTATGAACAGATGTGGAAAACACATCTGCTGCTCCTGATGCTTCAGCTTCCACTGAAGATTCAGAAAGTACAGCATCAGTACAAAGAAGGGATTCTGGTCTTGGGGAGGAGCCAGCTTCAGGGCAAACAAACAATTCCAGCAGTGTTGCTGAAGCAGGACCTCTGAATGTCAGTGCGGGTCCAGATGCAATCAGCGAAGTACTATGCACACTCTCATTAGAAGTAAATAAGTCTCAGGAGGGCAGAAGTGAGACAGGAACTGAGGATAGTAAGCCTGCAGCTTCTGTGCCAGCTGCAAAAAATGTCAACGTAAAGGACATCTTGAGAAGCTTGGTAAGCACACCATCTGATGGGACTGCAGTGGATGCTGCTCTTCTGCCACCAACCTTCCTTGGAATTCTTGGCGATGGAGCTGCTGAGCAGTCTGTACAGTTCCATTCCTTTGACAGGTAATGTAACTTCTAAAATAATTGCTCTATTTTGTTTTGCTGAAGATATCTGTAAGGAACAGAAAAATTCACACTTCAGTTTGCCAGATCTCACGTACAGTGTCATGTAGTGCTTAATATAACAAAAATGATTTTATTTACAAGTAGAACCTTTGACTACGAAGTCCACCGACTTCACATAGGTTCATCATGAAGGTACTTTCTGCAATTCATGGGATGCTATGCTATGTTATGCTACAAAAGACTATGGAAATGAAAGATGACTGGTGTTTGGGTTACACTTGAAGGTCTTGGGTCTTGAAGCCAGCACCTCTTCGTAGGAATTAACTCTCCTGTCTCCATATATGTTACAGGTCAGAATCATGTATGGTAATATGGTAAGAGGGCCAATAAATTGCCTAGAGATAACTGCAAGAGGTTTAGAAAAGATGAAGGGTGTAAGCTGTTCTTTCTGTCTTTCCTTTTGTCTTTCCTGTTCCCAACTGCAGCACTTGCAGGTAAGTGCTGCTGTACTGGGCATACTTATTTTTTAAAGTACTCAGGAAATAAAATGGATATTAAATAAATAAAAGTAACAATGATTAGCTTAGCTTGTGTATTGATCGCAAAGCTGTATCTAGTTTCTGTTACTGTGGGCCGCAAAAGAATACTGGTTTAATAATAGTTATAAATGGATCAAAAACAATGGAGTAATCATCTAGGTGTCCTTCTACCTATAGAATACTCCCATATTCATTTATGAAAATGGACGTATGTTCTGCCTTCTGGTGCTAAAGGCCTACTTTAAATCTTCCAAGTTTCATTCTGTAGATAAATTCCTAAACTGTTAGATTTCCTTTGTTGTTATAGTATCATTTAAAACTTTCATTTTAATGAATATCTGCCTTTCTTAATATTCAAATGCTGTGGTGGATTTAAAATGGAGCATTCCTGCTTTGTTTCTCTTTTCCTTTTAGATTTAAGTCCCTCTTTCCTGATAATAATTTTGGTGTCCCCTACATCTCGGTCTTATTAGCTCCTTATCTTTCCTGAGTGTAGTAGACCACATTGTCTTTTACTATGCTTATTGACTTTTACCTCTCCGGGATTCTCCAAAACAACAGATAACAAAAAACAAAAGAAAGAGTCCTGTAACAATTGTGTTCCTGCCTCTAGAAAAGCCTTAGTCATATCCAGAAATCCTGGAGTCAAGCTGGTGCAAGGGGGTTCCCTTGTTACCATACCAGTATCTGATCCTCTGCTTATTCCTGAACTTCCTCTGGCTCTGTTTTGCAGTCTGTGGCGGCCTTGCTCAAACTAGCAGCCTTAGATGGCCCAAGAAAGTGCATCTCTGCCAGGGGTATGGATGCAGCTGTCACAACATGTCTTCCCAACTCAGATTGCCCTGTTACTAGTGGGGGAGGAAATGGTGGGGGTTGCCTGGCTAGATCAGACACAGAGGTTGTATGCTAGCGTTTGGCCCCCTTGCTCCTATCTCAAAGTAACTACTGTGATCTGCTTGTGATGCTAAATGGAAGGACTTGTTTTGGGAGGGTAAGAGGATGGAGGCAGAAGGGGAAAATGGGGATGAGGGACACTGAATTAGAACTTGTCGCATCTCCCTGCTGCTGCCTAAGTGCTTTTAGCACTTCCCCATTGAGGGCTGTGATTGCTCTTTACAACAAGTGGGTAGTCGATGTGAAATAATGTAATGTTTCAGTCTATGACTAATGTTTTTTCCTCAGGAATTTTTTATTGTTTGTTGCTGGAGTGGTAGAGATTTGAACCACAAAATGACATTAGCCTGGAGATTCTGGTGCAAAAGTGCATGTTGCATTTAGGAATTATTTATTAGCTATTGCTTACACTGAAGGCTTGTACTGGCTGTGCAAATCTGATTTGAATTGGTGTAAATCAGGTTAACTAGACAGGAAGTAATTGGGCACTTGCAGTCCTGGTATCTGACATAGGTAGATTACACCTACAAAACCTTCTTAACAGAGGAAACTCTGCAATTTAATCTGATAACATGTACACTGATGAAATACTGGGCATTGGCAGCAGCCCTTCAGTCATTTGCAGTTCTGTTTTCTTTTTTCTGTGTGGTTACAAAGTCGCTCAACAACAAAAAAACCCTTAAATTCCAATGTGTTTTGTAAGTCAGGTCACTGAAATGTTGAACTACTTGCTGTTTTGCCTTTTTATTTTTCAAGTGCTGTGCTGTCCCAGATGGACTCCTCTCCTTTTCTCACCTCTGAAGTGCCAGACATTTGTAACCACAACTCCTAACATTCTCTCACTTAACCTTGAGGCATAATTACTATATTGGATACTGAAAGGAAGCTAGTCTGGTTAAGAATATATACAGAGCAGTGAAAGGGTGCATGGACTGAAGTAGTAGACAGCAGTGTGCTTGTAAATGGAAGGGCAGAGGGCAAAGGGTTTTGTGGGGGTTTATGTAACTATCTGGACTGCTCCACAGTGATAACTTGTGTGTATTAGCTTCCTATGACTTTTTGTGTTTAGTGGGTGGGGCTAGATGTGTGAGAAAAAGTAATGAACTAGTGTAAAATATTTTCTCCTTCAGCAGTTGCACGTGACCTCAGTATGTCAGTGGCTTTGTGTTTCTAGGTGGCTTAATTTTTCATATCCTTGCTATTGTGGGTATGTCTGGTAAGCAAAAGCGTACTTAATGATGTAGAAGTCTTACCTCTAGTCAATTAGAACAATGTATTTACCATAGACGCAAAATTGTGCATTACTCTATGATAAGGCACGTTTTTAACTATCTAGTAAATCAGTTAATTAAAAAGACAGAATAACTGTGTATATGAGCAATCTGTATTTAAAATTATATAAACAGTAAAGTTTCACAACCACTTGAAGGTGACTGTATCTTTGTATAGTGTGACTCTGCTTAAAGTACAAGTTTATGCTCTTAAATGACACCTAGTGACAACAGCAGGAAGGAATTGTACCAGGGAAAGAGAAAACTTTTTATAAGAAACTAATAGAGCTGGAAATAGTAGCTTTTATCTCTGGGATAGACAAAAATACTAAGGTACATTGGGAAACTTTGGAAAAACAGGCTCTGGGATGCTCTCTTATTTTCTATGTCTGGTTTACGGTTAATATATTGTTTGATGGCAGGCACAAGTTCTGTGAGTTAACTTTTTTTTTTTCCTTTTTAAAATGGTTTGTTAAAAGTTGTTCCCATGTAGCAATTTACCAGTGGGGTATCTCTGGGAATTTCAAAGCATCTCTCTGATCCTGCATTTATCTCAGGAATGCTGTGTCAGAAATCAAAACTCTCCTCATATCTTAAGGATTATCAACTTCCCAGCCCATAGCTGGAGAGTATACAGTAACAGCTATGTGAGTGAAACCTTACTGAAAGGCTGCCAGGTTGCAAGCCTTTGCAAACAGCTAGGTGTATGTGTTCATTCCCATGCCAAAAATCTTCCCCTTATCTTATGTGAAGATATGATCTTGTGATTAGTGGGTGCCAGGGGTTTATCATGATAAAGTTCAAGAATTGCATTGGCTTTTTCCCAAGATCCATAGGGACATGAATTAATGTTCCAATTGCAGTGTGTCCTAAAACAACAGGGTTTTCTATTTGGTAGTAATCTTGTAGGAAAGGGTGTGTGTGTGTGTGCGCGCATGCACGTGTGGCTGGCTAATGCATGACATTTAAATAAAACAGAAATAAAAATAACTAAAGCTCAGGATAAAAAAAGAAATGACGTTTCTCTTCAGTTAGTCTAATAAAATCAATAACCTATCACATGCTATTTTTACTATGCAATTTAAAATAAAACCTTGGTCTCTCCTGGCTTCTACGGCTCTTTGTGGAAACATTCAATAATCGTGTCATTATAGGAAGCTGATCCTGAAGGTTCAGAGGAATATAGGCTCTTAAATCATGGTCTTCTACCACAGAGCTTAAATCTGCAGCCATGCTGTAACTTACAGAACAGATATGTTAATAAGCTTGTTTATCATTTTGGAACATCGTCTATAAGCTGCTTAGTTTGGCTCAGCCTGTGTTTACGCATTTGTCAGTCAGTGGTATGCATGTACCTTTGTAATGGTTGGTTGTGGTGTTTCAGTTAAATTTATCAAAGTCCTTTTTTTTTTAATTTGAAATGAATACATTTTAGACATCATTGATTTGGACCTCAAATGTAAAAAGAATAAACTTGTTGACAAGATTAAGTCTGCCAGGTAGAGACAGAATATGACAATGGAGGATCTGTAGATCAAGGCACATAGGCTGTGATGGGAATCTCAGCTCTTTTGGCATACCAACAATTTGCATTCTGCAGAGGCTGAAGAGGCAAACCATTTGAAGTCCTCTCCCTGCCAACCTGATTTTAAAGTTCTTTTCGAAAACTGATTGTATTCTTTCTATCATCTCCCCGGCCCTCCCCTCAGCTCTGATCTCTCACGGTTTTGGGAATCTGCTATTCTTCCTTTCTCCTTGCATATTTCAAGGGGGGCATATGAGAACGGGTATTATCTGCAGACAGCAGAGCCCATAGAATGACTCTGACATGGCAGGCTGCTTGCCTGGCTCGCAAAGTAGAGGTAAAAATAAGTCTCTGATCCTCTTTATTGGTCTTTTGCTTATTGCTTAGGAGCCCTGCAGCAGGTATCATTCTGGTAGCCTGGAACAAACCTCACTACTTTTGATTTTGAATTAAAACCATTATCCCGTAGGGAAACAGTCAAGCTGTCACCTGTGTTGCTGTTCAGTGCTAAAAATATGGAATGCTAAGAATTAAATCTGTATAAGTTCCTGTATGTCAAGAGGAATTAGAGTGCATGTAAGCATTTGTAATTTATAGTGAGATCATCAGTTTGGCCTGGCCCACGTTTTACTAGGGATATTTGACTCACACCCAAGGAAAATTTGTAATTTGAAATATATTTATAATTAACTGCAGACTTGCCAACTTAAAAAAAATATTTAGAAAAATGTACTCAAAATTTAGGAGATATTTATAGATATTTTGTATCTTTATATTGAAACAGAAGAACTGGTGATCTGAAACCAAGAAAGCATTCAGTAAGTAAACCCTTACAGAATTTGGCAGAATAGATCATTATTGTGTAAGCCTTTGTCTGTGATGGAAGTCAGTGTTCAGCTCAGTGGTCTGTGCTCATTCAGCAGTGAATAATTGTCTGCAACACGAAGGCTTCTCTACACTTCAGCATAATTGGGACTAATAACACACTGACCTTCTGGCTAAGATGTATTTATGGTGGCTAGTCCTCACTATGCCTGACCTACGTTTATCAGTTCATGTGCTGTAAATTCCTACTTTAAACCTCAGATATTTGATTTTAAATGAACAAAGGCAAACATCTGATATGGTTATGTAAATGAGGCAACTAAACTACCATTTTTACCATAGTGCTTGAAGTCTGCTGAAATACACCTTAAGAATATTTTTGAGCAATTTTTCTAGTTTAATTTTTTTCTCCTGTATCTGAATGTTACGGTAATGGATGTTATAACATACAGATGTAACCCAAAAGTAGAGAGTGAATCGAAATGGTGTGATAATGTGAATGTTAAGGAGTGAAATGTATTGATGGTTTCCTTCCATGTGACATGTCTCTACCTGTTCGTGAAGTTGCTTAGCATATCTTGTTGTTCTGATGAAATTAATGCATGATTACAGATGTTTCTTAAATATATTATTTTTGTAGATCTGAGGAAATATACTATAAGGCCACTTATTGAAGAATGTTGTACTCACATGTGTAGCAATATTTAACTTTTTAAGAAATGCTTATCAGTTTAGCTACAAAAAAGGACTGTCAATATCTATGTACTCCTTAAAAGCGAATGCCCTATTATTTGAGAGAAGTTGAAAGCACATTAATTTTTAAGACACTTCTCTGAAAAATTTATTTGATTTAATAATGTGCTAAACACTCCATGTTTTCCACATAGTTTATTTACTACAATACTTAATCTTGTTTTTTCCAGTCTTATACATTCTTTCTTCCAGCTGCATTCATTTTACTTATATTAGCACTTAAATAATCTTTTGAAAGAACACCACAGAGGAACATTGATGGTTAACGGCAAATATTTCTGTTTGAACACAATTGCATTTCCACCTAAACATGCAGATAAAAATATCTCTACTACACAAAGAAGGAAAAATGTAGGAATTTCAGAATGCAAACAAACAAACATGACCAATGTTTATGCTTCAAATATCTTAATTTACTTTCCAGTATGAGGTAAATATGAATCTGTACCTGATTGCTGAGCTGTACTTTCATACCTTGAGGAAGTTCTGGAAATGGAAGCTCTTAAAACAAGTCCTGCAACTGTAACATTGGTCATTTGCACCATTGAAATGGAAGATATACACAGTAGTAAACATTACACTACAAATAATGCAGCAGTGCTTAGCTAGAAAGAAATTATGTTAAGATATTGGATGGCTTTGGATTTTTTTGAATTGGAAGGTCGTGGCAACTGACCAGAAGACAAATTACATTCAGGGTCTGGGGTTTCTTTATATCATGTTTTTGGACAATATCCAGCACTTCTTTTGGCTGTGTTGTTCAGATTGACAAAACTGTCAGGATAAGGGACCTTCTTTCTGTACAAGATGTACTGTTTATTTTGTTTTGGCTGAAGAATCGGAATAATTTCACTTGACTGTTGCAGATCACTATCTAAAATCTGTTTAGAAGTAGTCTGAGACTAGGAAACAGCTTTATGGTGAGTTGTTCAAAGCCTCTGTTTCCCTCCAAGGTTCAGATTTTTTAATGTGAGGCAGTAATTCCTCCAGCCCCTACCCTGTCACCTTTTATTTTGCTGAATAGTTATGGAGCACAGCAGAAGTCTTTGGCTGTGGTGCATCATGAACACTGAGCAAGCTTGTAACAGAGGGGAACCAGATCTAACATGATATTTAAATATAGGAATTACTGTAGAATTTATGATGAAGATTTTAAATTTTTTTAATACTTCTTAATTTTTTTTTTAGCTAAAAGCCAAAACTTTTTTTCAGTGGGATATGATAAACAACCTAATTTTCTCAGAGAACTTTGTGACGGTGTCTCTTGCTCAAAGCATGTGGTGACTGTCTGCCATGGACACGTGTGCACACCCATGTGTACTCTTTATGAGGCAGCATACATTCTTCAGTATTTTGAAGTCTGAAATGTACTTATTTGTATTCCTTCAATCAAAGTAAAAGGAATGATGTTAATTTTTTTTTTAAATAAGCCTGAACAGCTGTACTTTGCAGCTGTGTATTCGTGACATATTCCTGGTGCTAGTGATCAGAGTATCTTCCTTAAAGTGAATGCCATTGCTAGATACTGAAAATTATAATGGAATTGTTAGAATATAATTCCTTTTTTAATGTACGTTATGGAAAGTAAGTTACAGAAGATGAGAATAGCAGCTGTACTAGTATTCCCAAACTTGTATAGATTTGAAGATGAGAAGGTATACAAAAGATCTTAAAAGGCAAAAGGGACTATTGTGGTCATTTACCGCTGTCTTTTGCAGCCCAGGAAAAAAAAAAAAAAGTCTAATTCCTGTGCTTGAATGCACCTCTCCTTGGGTAGCTTTAGAGAGTCAGGTAACTTGCTGAAACTACTCCCTCAGTGCAACTACACTTAAGCACGCTGAAGGTCAGTAGGAGTTTACAGGAAGAAATGATAATATATAGTGTTGTGTCAGAAACAGCCCAGAAAATGGAGGGCTGTTGTAGCTGGGATTTCTTTTGTCTCCAGTCAGCCAGCTGCAGATGAGCAGCGTTAAGGTAACAGCTCCATCTGCACACAGCCTTCCTTGCTCCCAATGCAGTTCCAGGACTGTTACTTGCTCTGTGAGGAGCTCCTTGTAGTAGTGCTAAAAATTACTTCTAAAATTTCTTCTTGATCCTTCCAGCGTGTTCATTTCAGTATTTTCATCTGAAGGGGAGCAGTTCTAATGTATAAAAGTAGTTGAAGTTCAGCCATTTCTGTATAATTTTAAGGTGTGGGTTTGGCTTGCCCTTTATGACTTGAAATGCAACCTGTTTTGTAGTTCCTGGGGATCTTAGTAGAGTCAGAGAGTAGAATCAGTACTGTTCATTGGCATTCAGAGGATACAGCCATTTTGATTTGATGTTTTGAGAGAATTTTGATTGACTTTAAGCCCTGGAAATAGAAAACTTCTCTAGATTTGTTTTTACCCTCAAGGTCATTTGGTGAAAATTAATTACATGAATGATACGTTTTGAACAGACAGTACCTCTATGCGCATAATTGCCATCTACATGTGTACCAAAATTTGTCACTAAACATTCCTCCCTGTTCACCTTGCATCCAGTATAATTGTATATACTAGTCAGCATCAAATGGGTAGTTGTTTCTGCGGTTTAATGGGTGTGAAAAAAAATATTTCCAGCTTATGCACTGAGAGAGTCCACATGAATAGATACATATTTGTAATATGTCTGTATGATTTGGGTTTAATACTATTGATCAGTATTTCTTGAATTGGATAGCTATACAGTAAAAGAACTTAAAATCTGTAAAGGAACTCACCTGGGCTACAGTGCTGCATTATGGATGTTGGAGAAATGTCCAAATGTTTGCTGTGTGTGGGTGCATCTCGTACTCTGTAAACTAGTATCTATTTCCCAGCCCCTTCCAGGTATTCGAATGAGTTACTAGTAGCAGCAGTTCCCAGAAAGTGAATGTCACAGAGCAAGAGTTCCCCTTCTTATACCTGGATGATGCAAAATTAGTTGGTAATGTGGCTATAATTTAGAAGACAGACTAAATATATGATTTTTTTTTTTTTAGTGCATTGTTGATGTTTCAGGGAAGGTGACATGAACATATGAGCAAAATTCATGGTTTAGGGCTTGGGGCTCAGGTGTTTTTGCTTCTATTTTTTTAGTGTATAGTTAACATTAGCAGTCACCCTTATAATGATATGACATGTATTGCCTCCAAGTATGGTGCCTACCTACTCCTGCCATTAAGGAGGGTTGATTTAATCAGTAATGTGGTCTAGCTTCTGTGACATACAGAAGGAGGGAGTCAAATACAGTCCTTCTTTCCTATTCTAGCAAGAACTGTTTTTGAAACGTTTGACAGAACTTCTTTGCTTCTTATTGTCCCACTTGAATTTGGGTCAAGTTCCTAAGTTACTTCATTTCAAAAAGGAATATTTTAAAGCTATTAAGGGAATTCTTTCAGTGTGTAGTTATAGTACTGTCAACAAAAGATGTGATTAAATAAATTGAATGTTGAAGACTTTCAGCTTACGGTTAACACCAGGTAATTAAAAGTAAGCGCTGCTGTGGGAGTGCATTATATATCAGCTGTACTCTTTACCTCATTAGCTGGGTTTTTGCATGTTTATGGAGCTAACTTGCAATTAAAAATGCCTTTAACGTATGCTTAACAAGGCCTTTTAGGTATTTGGAATAAAGTACTACAATTTAATTGAAATTGGTATAGCATAAATTGATTTCTTAGTAATGTGAGATAAATCTCCACGCCTAACTTGTCACTTTGCATCTTTTCCTCTTGTGTAATCTTTAATGCTGACTATAAGGCCTGACATTTAACTTATATAGAAGATGGAGGTTCTTTAACTCCAAAGGCGGTTTTGATTTGTTATATGAGTAAAGCTTGGTTGACAAGACATACTCAAATTCATGCCTTAGTCCTATCTTTCAGATGTGTGAATGTTTGTATGGGCATATGAATATGTGTTCAGATGTTTTTTAGCTATAGTATGTGTATCTTCAATTAGTCTTCTATTCTGCATTAGAATACCAGTAGTAGCATACTGTCAAGGCAACCTTTGGTGTTGATAACTTAGCTTAATGTTTTGAGTACTGTGATATCTTTTGTAAATAGTTGCTTGAAGTTTAAAACCAAATCTTAGGGAAACTAAGGTGAAAACTAAAACCTACTTGCAGGTCACTTGTCCTGCTGGTCTTCTAACTGTGTACTTGTTTGGCAGGGATCTTGTAGAAGTGGATGGGATATTAAAGTGTACCATAAAAGCTAAACAAAGGTGATTTTTGCTTTAGATTAAGGTAGATTGCCAAAGATGATGGAAAAAGGAAATAGGCAAGGAATGGTACTTTTGCAGGACATAGAAGTCTATGTGCTAGATGTGTAAACAAGAATCATGATGTGTGAACCTTCATACAATGTGAGTTACATTTTTTTTATCTTTACCTAGGAGTGTTGTTGTACCACCAAAGAAATCAAACATCTCCTCTTCTACAGCAGCTGTGGGGATTCCTTCAAATGCTGTCAGTGTGGTTTCTTCTTTAGATTCAGCCCAAGCCCCAGATTTGTCAGGAGAATCTCCTGGTGAGTAAGGGTAGATTAACTGAAATCCCAGTCCTGCCTCTCACTTCTCACTCTCTCGGCATTCACTCTGAATACAAATGAACAAGTTTTTGTTACCTTGTTTGTGTTATGTGAAGGTGAGAAGTTTTTCATTATCTATATCTCAAAACCACTGTAAGAACAGTTGTTTTTCAGACATCATCATTAGTTGCCTTCTGTCGTAACACTGATTAGTGTGTGTATATATATATAATCTGTCTATATATGAGTCTTGCTTATACTAAGAGTATTGATACTTACTGCTGGTTTTATGTTCTTAGGCAAAAATGTGCCAATGATCTGGGGAGATGGTGTTTTGCACTTTTTTTTTTTAACTAAGAGAGTGTGTGTGGTATAACATGTCCTGAATTACCAAGTCAGACAAAAGGACCTTTGAGACCTTTGTGTCCTGCATACTACTTTGCCTGTATCTGCGTCCCGTGCCTTGACATAGCAGCTTGCAGGCCTGCTTTTGGTGTCTGTGCCTCTAACAAAGACCAGTACCAGCTACTTTACAGGAAAACAGAAGTGACTCTAGTTTGAACTGGACCAATTGTCAGTGATACTGTATGAGTTCATGAATGTAAGAATTCATCTTTTTTGTTTTTTTTCTGTGTGTTCATCTCCAAGATAATTTTATTACTCCTAGTTTTGATGCTGTAGCTCCACAAATGTACAAGATAAAAAAAATACATACAAAAGTAGTGCTGTATTAAAAAAAAAGAAAGAAAAGCTTTGTTAAACTTGTTCGGGGTTCTCCTTTTGCCTTGATCTAGCAGAACGAATGCAAATGCCTGAGCAATGTTTGTCATAATCTCAAGATTTCTCATTTTCTATAAAGGAGGCTTACTATATTAACTTGTATTTAGTATAGGTACGATATATTCTAGAGACTACTTTTTGTTACAGGCTTTTTGTTACATAAAATATAAGCTTATTTACAAGTCGTAGGGTATTTGTCCAAGGATATATGTGTTAGTGCTAAGTAGGACTGAAAATTATATACAAGTGTTTCCAATAGCTTTAGCCTGAGGTCATATTCAGTGTTGATGCTGAACTAATTGCTTTGGACAGTTTTTTCGGTGGGGACAAAACTGACTAGGTTGCTTATAAGCAAGTGGTCCTTTGAACCCTTAGTCTCTCTGGTTGTTCTGTATGAGATAAATGATGTTAAACCTTATATGCTATGTCAAAGGCATGCCTTTCTACTTAGCCATGTTTAAGTCACAAGGCTGTGCAGGATCTCGTAATTGTTTGTACCCATAAAGTCTTAACATCAAGGCTTACTGATTTGCATCTTAATCAAGGAAATCTCAATCTATGCCTGATTATTGGCATTTCTTCTCAATGTTTGACTTTCTTGGTTCCTGTTTTTATGAATTTATATCCAAACTGCAAAGGCCGAGGGGAAAAAATGTAATCCATTATCATGTCCTCTAGTACTCGTGTGTCTGGAAGATATTTGTTGCCATCTTCAACTGGCCATGGCATTTCTTGGGAAAATCAAAACTGTTTTCTTCCAGCCATGAGAAAGTAAAAAAAGAAGCTATTGAAATCTAGTATGTTCTTATTATTTGCGAAAGGGAGAATCCATTTTGTCACTGAAATTGCAGAAAGTAGCACTACACTAGTATAGGAGTAGCGTTTGGGCTAGGAAAATCAGCTCTCTCTTAAAATGCCACAGTTCTCTGGGGAAGATTGACTCTGAGCAGCTAATTTATTTTAAAAATAATAAAACCATACCTACATTGACATTGGTTAAAATAATTGCTAATTTGTTAACTTCTTACTGGTTTACCCAGGTTAGATGTGGGCTGAATTATTACACTTTCTGGAGTAGTATTCACTTGCTTTTAATAGAAGTAAAACAGATGAACATCAATTTTTAGATTTAGTCAATCTTTTAAGAACATATAGAAGAAAAAATAAGTGCTCATGTGCCTGTAGAATGTTTAAGAAATCCAGACAATAAACAATACTGATGTGGTTTGTAGCTGTGTGACTTCCAGCATGTCTGGGACTTTTGGCAAAAGTTGGATATGTAATCTGAACTGATATGCATAAAAAGAAACTATCAGGATTAAAAACAGTAGACATGTTTAGACTGGCAATCTAATTAATTTAAAGAAGAAATAAAGGGATAAATGAAATCGTGCCTTAAACACATTAAAAAGTGAGACTGTTTCTTTCCCCCCCCCCCCCAGTAAAATAATGGCATGGAAACAAAGATTTGCGGAGTTCGAGTGGTTTACACTTAAATGATTGCAGTTTCCATGAGTAACTTAAGTTTGAAATGAAGTTCTGTGTAAGGCCTTTAACGTTTTTTTATTTATTTGAGGATACAAGTAGAAATAAACAAGCTTCCTGTAAACCCAAGATAAATATATAATTTTCCCCTGAGTTCAAATCACGTTTTTTCACTGATTTTTGTTTTCATGCAGCATTGATCATCATGCAGGATCAATACATTGTTCTCATTTTTTTTCAGCTAACGTTCATTATAAGTCTTTTTACTTTTGTAATTAAGAAAAAAAAATATTAAATAATTTTTAAAAAAGAGCTGAGACTAGGGGTTTATGTAGTGAATATGAATTTTGGATTTTTTTTTACTTTTTATATGGAGGCTATTAAACAATACTGCCACATTTAAAGATGTTTCAGCTGTTTTTTCTGAAGTCAATGAATTTTTTTGTTTTTTGTGCATTTATTTGCTATGTTTTAAAAACTGATTAAGCAAACAGAACCTTAATATAATAACATATAATGCTTTACTGTGGAGACTTGGGTCTCCTCCAAAAAAGATGAAAGGCAGATACGGATATTGAAATGGGATTAAACAGCAAGTGATGGTGTTTTAGTTGTAGTGTGTACATCAGCATAATTTGGGAGTAGGTTTTATATAGTGTGTGAGCATCTTCTGCCTGTAGATGGGATATCAGAATTGCATTTTCACGGTAGGATCTTTGTAGAAATATTAGTCAGTCTGTGTGGTTCCAGATGCCTCCATTTCCATCTACATTTGCTCAGAATTCATCACCCTCCCTCCCAATATTTTTTTCCTGAAGTTTGCATCTTGCCTGTAACTCAAGGTCTAAATATCAGATATTTGACCCTTAAGATTGTCCTAAGCTCATATCAAGTAGATGTGATGTGTCCTGGCCTACCAAATACAAAGCGTTGACAAGGTGGAAGGATAAGAATCTAAGCTCACTCAGTTCCTCTGATATGTTGAAAGAGAGTAAAAACATGTTTTGGCTTTAGCTAGCCTGGCCTTTTTGGAGGAGAAGTTTCTTCACCTTTACTTATTCAAGCTGCAGAGTATTTCACAGCACAAAAAGCCTTTCCTGAATACAAATATGCCTGTTGTGGTTTAAACTTGCCTGTCAGTATGTTGCTGATGACGGATATTTGAGTGGTTGGTCTGCTGGAATTGCTACTCTAATTGTTGAAAGATCTTGGAAATTAATGGAGAAAATAAAATCCCTTCGTGGTCTATGTTGAGCTAATCATTTGTCTCTCTGTGAAGGGTGGTATTGAGCAAAAGAGCTTATTTACTAGTAATAATTGAGGAGGAGGAGTTTATTGAGTTGTTTCTTCCTTGGATTGGCTCATAGGCTGAATGTGAGATGCAGAAATTTTACACGTGCTGTGTCCAGGAAGGGCTATTGGAAAGCAGGACTAATGTTTGGATAGACAGCTCTTGGTGGAGTTGTCTGAGCTATTGTGAATATGCTAGTGGGATGCTTGTATTTTTGTTTGTCACTTGGTTTTCCTTTTAAATCTTTCAATTACAGTTTTAATGTTCCAAAGTGATGTGAACTTTTTTGAACTGTTTTGCAGTTTGCACTTTACTGTTTTCTCTGATGGTCTTCAGTTTCTTTATGTAGTTGAAGGATTTCACATGCGTTTTATTAGTGCTTCACTCTGAAGAATGCAGTTTTGGGGCTTTCACTATTCAGTTTGCAAATGATTGTTCATATACAATTTTTATAAAGAGAGTATGAAAAGTCTGTAGGAAGCAGGAGTGAATCATGTCTTGTCCTTACTGATGGTTACAAGTTCGACTTGTTTTCTGTTGCCTGCCTCCTCCCCCTCTTACTTGAAGTTCTTTGACTTTTCTTTTGTTTTGCCTCTGAGCCACACAGAGTTGCCAGCAGGATTTCTGCTTCTCCTGTGCAGAGACATGTGCTGTTCCCAAAGTGTGAAGTTGTAAACAAGGCCATGTCAAAGACTGAGGTGAAAAAGGAGGGGGATGCTTGGAAGAAACCTGGGAATAAGCAGTAATGGAAGATAAATAAAGGAGTTGTGACTCCTGAATTCTAGCTGCACAGAGAGGAAAATGCGGATTTTCTTCCACAGTTGGCTTGTTTTGCAAAGGAGAATGGTATTCATTGACTTTTATACATAGGTGAAAATAACCTTGAAGTCTCACAATAAAATAAGTTAGTTGCAGATAAGGTAACGGAAAAATGAATGTGAAGTGGGTGATCATCCGTGCAGAGGTAGTTCAAGAAATTCACTGGATTATAGTAACTATTTCAAAGAGAATTCCAACTTTACAGTAACAGTAGTTGAAAGCTAGTTACCAAAGCAGAGTGACATTTTTAAAAATCTCAAATGCTAATGATATGCAATGGAAATGGTTTAATACTGTTTCAGCATAAAACCTGTTTTTAAAGTAGCCTCTCTTTAGAGAAGTTTTCACCATTGTTTCGTGAAATCTGTTTTGGTTTAACCTACAGATGTGTTTATGTAACAGATCCCTTATATTAACTTGTAAAACCTTTCATTGTAGTCTTGTATTGTACACTTCCAGCCCCAGAAGTGTATTTTTCAATGAGCTCATTATTTTATTAGATATTTCTTCCATAAAGGGCATCGTTGTATTTATGTGTAGTAGGTCTGTGGTACAAAACTAAGAGGTATGGTTATTTAATTCGGCTCCCCCCCCTCCTTTTTTTTACTTCATCTCCATCCTCCCACAGTAAAGCATATCATGCACTGATCCTGTATTGCCAAGTATACTTTGTAAGTGTCTATGCAAAAGCATAAGGAACTTGCACAAAGAGTTTCTTAAACAATACTTTATTGCTAGAGACATTATTTGTTTAGACCCTTGGGGACCTTGAATAAACAATAAGGTTTCACTGTAAGGGTGCTAGACAGATGATCTATTTGCATTTTCTTTTATGTTCTTGCAAATGTCTGTAAAACTGTCAGTTTGAAGGAGCCAGTTTATCAGTGAAAGGATAAGGAAGAGATAAGTCAGTTTAGTTCCACATGTTTGAAGTAGCTACTGCACTTACTCACATGTGTGTTGTGGATGAAAATATGCTACTGAAGTATTTCAATTTTTTTTTACTAAAGGCAGAAAAATTAGTAGAATAAAAAGCCATTTCTAAGTTAAATGAAGTTAAAAAAGTACTTCCACAAAACAAAATATGAATGCAAAAATTACTGTGCCTAATCCTATCTAAAACCACCCTGAAAGTCTCTGCTGTGATAAATCTGAGATTCACCCCTTTTAGTGAAATATATTTGAGTTTGGAATGTGGATTTAGGTGATGATAAGCATGAAGAAATTCAGGCCATAAATATCCTTACATAATCTTCAAAAAGAATATCAGTTTATATAGACGCCTGCCTTATGCGGTTGTCAAATTCAAATTATCAGTGCTTTTTCTGTTATGTCTATATTTAAAAGTTCATTTTAACTTAAAACTTCATAGAATTTTACATTTATACCTAATCTGTTAAGCACAATTTGTTTTGATTTCTAGAAGAAAAAAAATCATGTCCTGTGTTGCTAAGTGATTTCCTTTACCTCCCACTCTAACCATTTTTACTGGTGCCATTGTGTGTAAAAACAGAAAACCAAACAAAAAACGCAATCCATCCCACAAAATAAAACAACAAAAAATTCCAGTTACCCCAGATTGAGTGTATGTCTCTTTATTGGCTTCGTGATGGCTGTTACACCCTTTCATTATCCTTAGATATTTCCTGTCAGTTATTTTCTAATTTTTCCTTCGGTTATTTTGCTCGTGGCTTAAATATTCCAGTGAATTATTTTCATCTTGTTTAATTTTAAAATTCCTGCTACTATGCTGCACTGTTAAAAGTCTTTTTACTGATACAGTGATCCTTCATTTTGCTATGCATTTAATATGGTGGGATTTTAGTTGTGTATACTTTGACTTTCTGACATACCCAATAATTAGTGGATTACTGGTCAAAGATTTTATATGTAGTAAAAAGCACGCAAGCATTTATATAACAAGACATTCTACATGTGCAATCTGCATGTTGAGAGGGTTTTCTTATTTTGAAGGCTTTGGATGCCATTTCAGTTTTGTATTTTGTTGAAATACCCAGATCAGTGTGCCGATTTCCCCTTATGGGCCATGTATGGGCTTTAAGTCCACTACTAGGATTGTGGATTTAACAATATTTTCAAGTTAGAGGGGCTTGTTTAGTGAGAATAGGGATGTTGGGTTTCAGGGAGAAAGCTGGGTTATCATGAAAATGAAATAATTGCTTTAAAGATTTAATCCAACAGGCAGTGTATTTGTGAATACTGAAGTGTGAATGTATTTGTGTAAATTAAAAAAAAAAAAAAAAAAAAGAAGAAATTGAAGGACTGTAGCTATTAAGTATCCCACAAACAGCCTTTGAAACCACTGAATCATGTGGCTTGTTTCCTTCTGTGAGCTTTGTTTTTTCTGTACAGGAGGCTCTGTTTGAATTTTCAGCACATCATTTGACTGGTTTTCCTTTGGGAGTACCTAAAATACTTCTTGGTGGTTTGACTATGTAAAACTAGTTCTTAAAGAAATGGAATTGTATCCATGAAAGTTTTGAAAATATTTACAAAATCTAGCAGTGACAATTGAAATTCTCAGAAATATGTCTTTGATTTGCCTTCATTAGAATAATTATTTAGGAAACAATGCCCAGAAGACTTCGATTCCACCCTGCTTTCAGTTAACACTTTTTTCCCACTTTGTCCTTCACTTTGTATGGGTCATTCAAAATTTCTTTCTGACCCTGTCATCCTAAACAAAATTCAAAATAGGAGATTCATGTTGAATTTATGAAAAGTGTGAGCAAATCATATTCCCAAAGATATCTCCCACTTCTGGAGAAAGAAAAATAAGAGCAAAACTTTTCAGCATTGGTTTAATGTATTAGTTTCTGTGCTGCCTTTGAAGCAAGATTAGAGGAAAAACATCTTTCCCAGATTGGGGGGTGGGGGGGAACCAAACTATAAAACCCTCCAATATTTCTGTGGGGAAGCTCTGTGTGCCGGTGTTTTGGAGAGGAAGTTTGAAATTTGACAGGAGAAATAAATGTAGTATCCTAGAGATCTGTCTTTACCATCTCTTTACAAATCTGTTCCACTTTAGTCAAGCAAAAAGACTTGGGAAAAGTTGTATTTGACACAATTTGGTAGATGCTTTCAAGATCTTGTCAGGTTATTTCCAGACAGGTTGCATTTGACTGAGCTCACTCCAGTACAGGCGGTACGATCAGGATTTTTTCTGTAGTTATAGTTCTGAGTAAGAGTCTCATCTCTGCTAAGGTAAATGTGAGAACTGAAGTAATTAAACTCTTTTCTTTCATGCTTTTTACCTTTTTTTTTTTTTTTACCTTCCCCTCCTTTCCAACAGCATAAGAATCTAAAACTGGCGAGGTGAGAGGAAAGAGAATAGGACAGGGTCTAAGGTTGGAAAGAGATAGGATTGCAGATGGACTAGAGGCAGTCATGCTCCTGGGAAATGCACAGAAATCTGTCTGCTGAGATTCATTCCTCTCTATAGTTTGGAATGCAATGCAAGATTTGTGAGTCACCATTCCTATCCTGGCAGCAAATATCTGTGAAATCTCTGGCTGTCTTGCATACCCCCTCTTCATCATTGCTAATACCAATCCATACTGTAGTATGGAGGTTGTATTTCTCTCTATATACTGAACAGCAGAATTTAGTATTTACAGATTCCTATTCTGCTGATGAGAGCCATGTAGTGTCAATTTGACATAACACAATTGCATTTTTTTTGTAAGTGTAGGATACATAAATGACCCAGTCTTCCCTATCGACCTTTGAATAATTGATGTGGCAAAGTTAATAACTCATAAATGAGGTTATACTACTGCTATCATGCTAATGATGCTGGCAATGCAATGGAGAATTTTATCATAGCTGTCTTTGTCAGAGTCCCAGTGTTGCAAAAATTTAAAATAGGCTGTTGCCAATACCCACTCGTTCTGTATTCTGCTTCATTTTGACACAAGCATGTTTTAGACAAAAAAGTCGGGGTCTTCTGTGTAAGTTCCTTGAAATTGGATGATGCTTTAAAATGTTACCATTTAGCTTTATATTATTATATTTTAGTTATTAGTGTATATTAGTACATTACAGTAGTATTAAGGGTGTAAGACATCATTTATATTCATTGCTTAAGATCGTAAGTGTTCTTGTATTTCTTCAGAGGGAATCATGGCTTGTAAGGCCAGAAGGGATCACTGCAGTCTACTCTGACTTCCTTCACAAAGCAAACTGCAAAGCTTCTTTGAATTAATTTGTTTGTGCTAGAGCAAATTTTTAAAAGCTAGCCATGACATAGCTGGTAAATGCAAATGTAAGTAAATAGGAGTCTTATAGCAAAAAAAGTTTGAGGTACAAAGAGGTGAAAGGGTTTACGTAGTCCTCACAGACACTTGAAAACCATGGTTTCTCAGAGGTTGAGCTTACAGCTTTAGTTTTTGGTCCAGTTGTCTAGCCTCAGGCATGTTTTCTTATGTTATTTGCTTATTTATTACTTTCTCTTGTAGGAAGGGGCTCTTCTAATTCAAAGCTGCCATCTGTTCCTACCGTTTCTTCCGTGCCTGAAGATTCTGCTTCAAATATGAGGTAACTTTTTTGGCTGAACATCTGAATAGCTGTGAGCTTGCATTTTTGGTGTTACAGTTAATAATCAGATTCCACATCACTTAAGGGTGTTGTTTTGCTGATGTTCAGTACCTAATGAAGGTTAGGGGAAAATATGATTGGATTATTGATTCCTCCTTATCATATCATTTAAACATTACCAAAACCTATACTCCTTTCTACAGAATTTCAGCAACTTCCTTCTTTTTTTGTTAATCACATGTATCTCTCTACTAGCATTACAGACAGGCTTGAACATGCTTTGGAAAAAGCTGCCCCACTTCTGAGAGAGATTTTTGTGGATTTTGCTCCCTTTCTTTCTCGGACTCTTTTGGGCAGCCACGGGCAGGAATTGCTCATAGAAGGTACAAGTAAGTTTCCATTTAAAACTATTTTTTTGTGTGTGCTTTGTTTTACTTTGGGAGGCTAAAAATTTCTATTTCTTTTTTTTGCTGACTGCCTTAGAAGCTTTCTTCCTGCCTTCCACACAGAGCTGTCCACTGGATTTCACTGCCTGCTGTTCCTCTGTCTTTAGTCTTCTGAGGTCATTGTCATTGCCTCCTCATCTTTGCAGTCTCTGCTATCGCTTTGCCCTCAGCACATATCATAGTTTTCTATATCTCATCGTGTAGGACCAACTGCAGCTGTCTTTTCTGTAGTTTTCCAACTCTTCCAGGGAATTGCCCCATAGAAGCTGGTGTATGAGATCTGTTTAGTGAGCCTTAAAAAGAAAACTTGGTGTCAGAGTCAACACTTCACTTTCCACCCTATATACTTTACTTTGTACGGAAGTACAAAGACCTTGCATTTTTATTGTGATATATTGTGATAACAGAAGGCTTCTTGGGAACTCTGTCAGCAGAGCATGTTATGGGGTATCTCTTGCATGTGAATCTGCTTCTGTCTTCTTGTTTTCTAATTGGCAGGCAGGCATACGGATAAGAGATGCTTTGTCAGTGTTGAATAATTCTCTGGTGCTTCTGGGAAGGTGAAGATTCAAGTGCACAACACGATGATCATGACTCTTCTTGGTGTTGGCTTAAAATGATTGAGCTTTGAGTTTTCTTTCTACTGGTGGTTTCCATGTTTAAAAACAAAGCTTAATTCTGCAATGCAGACATTAATGGCTTCAATTTTTAAAAAATCATGTTATTGGAACACTGAATTTAGTAGTGAACAATAGTTTTTCAATTTTCTCATGATTTGGTTATATCATATGAATTGCTTTGTCCACTGATTTATTTGGTTTTTAATTTTTTTTAGAGTGAAAGTTGCAGGTTTTGTCCAGTTAAAGCAAGGAATTCAGTTAGGGCCTGAGCTTGTTGCAGCTTCCAGTAATGAGCACTGCCATGTTGGAAGCTCATGGTTGCTTAACTTGAGCTGATTGCTTGCACATGAGCTGTGTTTGCACTAATAGATAGTTGCTTCCTGTGGAATTAAAGTTCTTTTTTAAAAAATATTTTTGAAACTACTTGTTGTTTAGTGGATTAGGACAGGCATCCTGTATGTAGTGCTGAATATGATTAGCATTGCCACAAGAGTATCAAACACTGGTAAGTGTTTCACTGGAGACTGCTGATATCAAAACTGAGACTTCATTAAACTTCACTGAAATTAAAATTATTTAGTTTAGGAATTTAGCTTGCCTACCTTTTGGGATAGGAAGAAGTGTATGGACTTCTTCTCTAAGACTGGAAAAGATGGGCTTCTACTTTTGATTATATATGTGAGCATTGATGTATATGTGAGCTGATATACATTTTAATGGAAGCTGCCTTGTGAAAAATTTATTTCATTCATTTAATAGGAATAACAGGAAAGAGATTTTTTTCAAAGCTTTATTTGCCAGGGAAGTAAAGATTCTATTTAGTTATACTTTTTTTTCTTGCCTGAAGATAAAGATAATCTGGTTTGAAAGTATTTTGTCTAGAATATAGACTATATACACAGAGAGATGAGTGTTTCATAAATTGGATGACAAAAAAGAGCAGGAAAATTATTGGGAGTGTATGAACTGTCTAGATAAAAATAAACACACAAACGCAGGTTTTGGGCCTACATCACCACCCCTCCCCCCCCAAATGCGAATACAAATAATAATATTAGTCAAATTAGTTTATAAACAATTGAGAATATATAATAAGTTACTGCTTGCACTTCTGCTAAGGTTTAGTGTGGGGTTAAGGGTCAAAGTACTAATAAGAGTGTTTGGGATGTCTGCTGCCATGAAACAAAATGGAAACTTGATTGATAGCTGGGGGCTGAAAGGAGAACGTGCAATGGAGAAAGCAAAGGTCATAAAGCCATTTCCCTTCTCTGCATATATAATGACCCAGTGCTTCAAGAAATAGCAAAATGTAGATACAGTGGATTAATATAACGTATGTTAACCACACTTCTGATCATTTTGACACACAAATGTTTATGAAAGTGAATAATGGAGTTAATGTATTACTGTTAGGTGCATCTTTAGGTGCAAGGCATGGAATTTATGATCTCCCTCTCACATAGATACTTTTATTTTGTGCTGGTAAAGTACAGAATTGAACTGGAAGTGGTATGAGCATTTCAGCTTTCTTTTGATTGTCAAAATGCTTCTAATCTTTTGCATTTCAAAATAGTTTGTGTTAACAGCTGGTGCTGTATAAGCACACATTTATGTATACCATTTTTTCCTTTTGTAGGTCTTGTGTGCATGAAATCTAGCAGTTCAGTTGTGGAGCTGGTGATGCTTCTTTGCTCTCAGGTGAGGTTTAAGTAATGAAGTTGTCTGATCTTTGAGCACAATGGAAATTACAGTTAAAATTTTACTTTAAATTTAAGATTATGTGTAATAGGTAAAAAGATTATGTGCAGGGCCTTTTGATTAAAAAAAGTAATTCACAGTAACTGCATCTATTCAGTTGGAGAGAAGATACTAAGGGTTTTATGTTACCTTACTATTGAGCATTTACATAACCTTGATGGTGGTGTGCCTAAGTAATTCTATGCTGTCATTTTTGTAAGATAAAATGGGATTAATAAAATATTAAGGTTATAGAAACTGATTTCTGCATCTAGGCATGCTGAATCCTCTGGGAAAAATAGAATTTTTCCTTTTGTGTAGAGGTTATGCTATGAGTGCTAAAGAGTTTGGAACCCTGTCATTCTCAATTGATTTGACAAATACTAAGAATTCGAGAAAAAATTAGGAAAGCAACCATGGTTGTGAGCAGTTTGGGCATTCTACATTCCTAAAGGCAAACTGACTTTAGATATTGAAGAACCTGGGAATTGCCTGTTCCTGTGGTTAGAAAAGAGCCAGAGCCTGAGGATCTTTCTTAAAAATGTGTATGCTATATTAATTGGATTTTCTTTTCAGGTTTCTTGCTTTCTTTTTTGTAATTAAATGGAAGACTGTTTTTATTGAGCCTTTCTTCTGGTGCCTTAAAAATGATACCTTTCTGGTAGTAAATTCCCCTACTTAAAACTTTAAAATAGCCTTTTTTAATGGGAATGGTATTGGTCTAGAGGTCAAGGGTTCTGACCCATTTCAAAACCTTTGACCTTCATTTACAACCCTTATGGTTTGCTTGCCTGACGAATAAGGATAATGCAAAATTAATGTTTCTTCACATCGATTTATTCGTTTTAGTGCCTATATTGCCAAATTTATTTAGAGTGTGCTGATAGACATTTCATGAATACAAATGAAAGAATCATAGAAGGTGTGAAAAATCGATAGTCTGCATTGTCAATAAAGTGCAATAAGAACAATTACTTCTGGAGATTACACCTAATAGATTTTACAATGAACTAGTGAAGAGTAGTTGTTATGTTTTCTGGTGAGCTTATTATTAATGAATGTATCTAGAACTTTGTTCATCTAGTTTTCAATCTTCCTCAGGAAATATAATATATTTTTACCCTGAAAGGAATTTAATATTCCTTATGGAACTTTTGGAATTTAGAGATGGTTATTTTTACATACGGCAATACTGGAAGCAGGCATTGTTCATGACTCCTAGAATATGAATTTTTTGCTGATTTAAATTAGAAAAGAATCCTTGCTACAAATCCATACATCCATATACAAGTTTAACTGTTCATTCATTAATGTATTAGAGTAAAACTAATCTGAGTATTAAATATGTGCCTGACAGCTTGGTATTACCATTTTAAAAATTATTTTTCAGTATCCGTGCTGCTTGTATCAATAATTAGTGGTTGACCTTTCCTTCTTTTTTGGTAGGGTAATCTAATCTTTTTAAAAATCATGTTGTGCTCTGTACTGTACGTCACTTGTTTGGTTTGGGAAGGGGAGAGGATAAGGAATAAATGACGTGCTCTAATGCATCTATTTGTCATATGTGTCACAATGCCACTTAATGTTAATCTAATCAAATTGAGGATTTTGTGATTGCTTAGCAGTGCTAGTTGCAGAGTCTGAGGTTGTTCTTTGTATAGTAGTAGAAATAAACCAATAAAGTCACAAAGCCCTCAAAGTCTTTTTAAAGTTATATAGCAGCTGTAATTTTTGGCAGAATATGAAAAATGATGTGAGAAATGAATCTGAAATTAGCTCCAGATGTATACGGATTGTTCTGGGGTGATAATTACATTTTTCACTTTGAATTTTCCTAATTCAAAGAGGTCAGCATGGCAATCACAGAAGTGATTTATTTTGTTAAGAAGTAAACTGTCTTTTGCTACATGAAAGCTTGAGAGATATGAAATTGAATTTCGAGCTGACATTTTACAGATACTGGGAGGAGATGGGGGTGAGCTTGATTGATTTTTCTCTTTTTTTTCTCTCTTTTTTTTTTTTATTTTTTGCCCGAGATAGGGTGGGAAGTGAAGTGATATCCTTTTGCTAAAATTTTAATTAATTTTTAAGAGGAGATGGAGAGGATGAAGTGCCAAAGATCAAAAGATCAGGTCAAAAACTAGTTTTTAATCACATAAATAATGTGGCATAGTTGCAAAGTAAGTATCTGCAAATTTGATTTAAAACTTCACAAATTTGTCAGCCATCATTTTATGAAATTGAAAGATTGCTCTGATTAATATCTTTGGTGGGTTTTATGGTAACCTCTTTCTGAAAATTTGTTTTAAACATTGTATATGTGATGTGAGCACTTGGGTTGTTTTTCTGAAACATCTGTAATTTTTCTGATTTAAATTTGTGGCTGGAATATGTTTTTTCTTAGCACTGCAAAATGGAATAATATCTCAGAAGTAATTTTTTTCATAAAATTGTGAAAGTAAATCTCCCTGGCAAAGTGACATAAATTCAAAAGATACCATTCTTTGAAACTGTTTTTGACATCTGGTTAATTTCTACTCATGTTTAAACTTCATATATTTAGGCATATGGAAAAAGACCTTTGTTTTTGTGTTTTCCTTCAGTGTTTATGTGTTGATATATTGTTTTATGTTTAACACAAGGTAAAAAGAGAAACAGGTGGTTTGAGATACAGACAAAAGGCTTTTTCTGAGACAAAAACAGTTGTGTTTTTTTGATAGACATGCTACGTTTGGAGACGTGTCTCTCTGTATACTTACATTTATATAAATCTATCAAAACATAAAGAAATCCTTCATTTAATATTACTGCAAAGTGTTCCTGCTGATTTGACATTAATATCATTTTTTAAAGAATCGACGTTGCATTCAAGGCCACTTTATAAAAGCGTTGTGTTGCTCATCCTAATTCAGTCTGACACACATTCCAATAACACTACCTCCGTTCTAGGGCTTAAAACTAAATTTATGGCTGAGCATTGTGAAGTGCATCATTTAAAAATGGTTTCAACCCAAAACATCTAATAAATAAATAATGTGTATGGCTACTCAGTAGCAGACTTTCCAGACTAGAAATCATTCCATCGGATACTCAACAGTCCACTATCGGAGAGGGCTGTCAGATAAATCTTATAGTAGCTGCATTCATGTCCTGTAAATCACATGTTATTGTCTGAGCCTTCTGCCAGGTCATCTATTCTTTTCCCATTTATCAGAAATGCATACAGTACAGTGAACCTAGAAGCACCATCTAGTCTGGCCTGGCATCCTTTCGGGGTAATTAAACCAGCCAAAAGAGAGAAGTCCTGTGTCTGTTACCCTTTTTAAATGAGTGACGTCAGGATGTTAAAGGTGCTGTTGTGAGGCAAGGCTTCTGCCTGGAGAAACAGTGATATCACCCTTGAATAAAGCATTTTCATCTAAAAGGAATTCCTATGCCTAAAACGCAAAGGGGCATGTATGAATTGAGGGCATGTTTATCCACAAAGCAAATAGGCTACCGTGCTTCCTTTCATTTGTCAGATGTTTTTGTGAAATATGTGACTAAATAGGAAAAACTGTTATCTTCCCTACTATCTCATGAAGGTACTAAAAACATTTATCAGTTGCTCACATACATGAAGCATTTTTGTATTATTATATTATTATTAGCTCCAAGGTGAAAAGGTACAAAGTTAGGTGAAATAGGTTCCATAGGTTGCCTTGATGCTTTGACCTTACAGAATTTGAAGCAGTTGAAAAATGCTTCTTTCTGTAGTAAATCAACTGAATTGTCAGTGGAATATGTGTAAGAGAACTAATTAGGGGGTTCTTGTCAGATCCATCTTTGACTTAAGAGATTTTTTTGTCTATTGAATCTAAATTTTTTAGACCGTATAATAAACTTACACTAACTGACTCAAATACTGTTCAGCTCTTGCATAATTTTCTAAAATTGGTGGAGTGCCACCCAACCTTTTAAAAAGTTTGCAATTAAAAATTAATAAACTTTTATGACACCTCCACCACCACCACTGCCTGCACATATACCTTGCTTGCTGGTTCAAGGTATAAAAGCTACTTGGTTTCTCCTTCCTCTGCCCCTTGTTGTTTCAAAGGGATTAAGGGCATGTTCTTGATAGCTGATGGCATATATAAAATGAAGACCAATGTTTTAATACATGTAAACTCTAGGTATTTTATCTTCTTGAAATATTGATATGATATATTGCAATATAACTATATAGCTGTAGCTGTTAAATTTATATTAGACCTTGATAAAGTGTGTCTTTTATGGGGCGATGGAAGAAGGAAGCATAAACTCCAGATTATTTTTTTTTGTGTGTGTGCAGTGATAGCATCAGCTCATATGGCCCAGTGAAGTATGATTACAGTTGGATATGTCATGCACTGTGCTGACTGGTTTTGGAGTTATTTTTTGGAGAGAAAAGCGTGATCCAATGAGGTGCATGTGCACCTTAAAAATACAGTAAGGGCTGATTAGCAGTATTAAAGCAGAAAAAATTACACTGTGAAAGTTGGCTTTACTCTGCGTAGGCAAGCTGTCTTTTTTTTTTTCCTTGTCTAACTCTACTCGCCAAACCAATTGTCACTGGTTAAATGGTGAAACGTTTGCAAAAGGTTTTTCTTTAGCATGATCATCTTTGTTTCATGTGCTACTAAATCACTTCGCTAACGGGTTCTGTGGCTCAGTAAGAAGTCAGTATTCATCTTTTGCATGGTCAGTATCTTAGATGCATCATATCTCTTGCTCTGGTAAGAGCATCATTATTAAAATAATATCAACATGCAGTCATGCACCCATACAAACAATATGATAACATATTTCCCCTAAGTAAGAGCAATAGGATGGTAGTTAAGTTTTCCAGCAGATTTTTGCACACATGCACCCCTCCTCCACCCCAATATTTAGTTTGCAAAATGCAATAGGATTTCCAGGTTTTTCTGTGTATCCTGTACTCAGAAAAAATGCTTTGTATCAATGATCTGAATTCCTTACCTCAGGAATGGGTTTATGCGGTGTGTTCTAAAATGTTGGTAAGCCTTTGAATTACTTGGAGATTTTAGTTGGTGTAGAAGTTGACTGGTTTTCAGTGTTTGTTATCTGCAGAGAGAACACATTATACTGATGCTTTGTGATCTGCACTGATTCCTAATTTACCTTTAAGTGCAATTTGATGTGATGGATAACTATAGTGTTCACTACGAAGTTTTAATTGAATTGGGTATAGGTTATCTAAATGTCACTATGATACCATGGCAGCTGAACTCAACAGAGGCACCAAAACTCTAACCATATCCTGGTTTAGACACAAAGAGAATAAAAGCTGTTTGAATGCTTTTTGTGTGCCCCAAGTGTTAGGTGATGATGTTTTAATCAAGATAATATTTTTCCTTCTAATCACTTTGCCTTTTAATAGCTGAAAGTAAGGTTAAGAAGGATTTATTAATTCTTTAGGTCCATGATCTAAAAAATGTATGTTTTGGTACAGAGGGTAAATTTTCTAGGGATTTTGTGAGCTGCCAAATGACTTTATATCAATTTTAATGCATGTTCTAATTTCCTTTTAAAAGCCATTTAGAAGATAGCAGGAGTTGGAAGTTTTTCTTTCCATATAGTGTGAACTTCTGCCAATAGGATCTTTGTTTTTACCGAGATGAATGTAGCTGTATTTGAGTAAAAAAAAAACACTTCAGTAGTAGATTGCTTTTATGATAAAATTATTAGAAATGTAACTTTATTAGACAAATGAAAATTATTTAGACCTTCACAAATAAAAATAGAAAAGAGACCTTCCCAAAATCTAAGTTGTTCATTTCAGGGGAATATGTTGTGTGAATCGTGTCCATAGATGTTTGCCTTGTACTGCTAACTTGAATTGTAGTGGTATGAAGTATACAAAATGAAAGATTCTTATCTTATTTTTCTTGAAGATGCCATTGGATGGAAGGTAGTTGGGAAATGTCTGTTGAGCTTTTTATGTACAGTGTTACTTCAGGATATTTTCAATGAAGCAATTCTATATTATAAACTATTTTTCTTGAAAAAATCTTGTTATTTTCCCCTTTCAATGTGTATTTTCATCTACAATGACCTAGTTTTGCAGGGTGGAACCCTGTGGTCAGAGCTAGAGAGAGGGGAAGGTAGATCCCATAGTAGCCAGGAGCCATGCTATCAAAGTGCTCTCTTGGGATAGAAGAGACTGAAATTTCAATTGATGTTTCAGGTAATAGTTATTATCACTAGAGCAGAATAATCTGTCAGAGGAAAACTTTCAGCATATCCTCTCAAAGTAGCTAGTAGTCTAGAAGCTTAAGGGCATTTACAGGTCCAGTTTTGAATGAAAAAAAGCATGCTCGATCTGTAAAAACAATGTTGTCATTCATCTGTGTTGTCCTCTATTGCAGGATTCCTTCTTTAGCTGTGATATATGAAGGCATCAGTTATTTTCTGTAAGGTCTTGGGGATAAAGTTTAGGGCTTCTGCGTTCTCCTGCATTGGAAGGCACTTGGTATCGAGACAGCTGTTTGGCTAGGGGTCAGTAGGATTAACTCTGGAGAAATTGAATTAAAAGCCTTGAGATGTGGGAGGGCGCTGCGTGTGGAATCCAGACTCCTTAAATACTTTGGTGCTTGGATTTTAGATACCATCTTGTCAGTAAGTTTCCTTCTGACAAAACAGAAGGTTATATTATCAAACCTGTTGTCTAGATAACTTGGATTATCCATTACACTTGATATATCTGGGTTTTTTTTAAGCATAGTGTAACTTCTTAATTTCTCAAGTGGGAGTTTTTCCTCCACCTCTGAGGATCTAACTTTGGGTGCTGAAAGTGTATATTGACAACTTTTATGTTTGGTATATGTCACTGAACATAGTACTTGGAGTAATCACAAATAGATTACTTGTACTACAGGTATTTTGCTGCTTGCTTCATTGAACTGTTATACATTCTAAGTGTTTGAAACTGGAGATCAGTTTGGTAGATAACGGTCTGAAGTGCAATTCTGGTAAGATTTGAAATAAATGGAAATGGCTGGGAAAACCTTTCCTTTAAACTGGATTATGTTGAAATTATGTGTTAAATTAGCTGTGTATAGGGTTTTTTTTCTTTGACTTAAGCAGTATGTAGATTCTTTCTCTCCAGAACTAGATTATTGTAATATATTCTGTGTGAATCTCCAGGATAACATAAAATTTGTCTGTTGGAACTTCACTCCTACTTTGATTTCCTGTTGCTTTGTAAATTGTTTGAAAGTTTAATTGCCTGTAATTGCCTGCAATATTTAACTTGTTGAATTCCATGGAATTGCTTGGAGACCACTTTAACATATTTCTTTCAGACTCCTATTATTCTTCGTAGTAATCACTAAGGTTTGATCCTGCTTTAGCTTGGTATGCTTAAGATATGCTTGAACGCTGTCTTTTCTCTTAGGTCTTGTTGGCTTCAGCAATAGTGTGCTTTGTTTACTATTAGTAGAGCCTAGAGATACAGAATTTAAAACATCTGTGTCCATCATGGGCTGAATTTTAAAAAAGTAAATTCTGATAGAATATTGTTTTTTGCATGAGTCTATGAAGTAGATGTATATTGACAATTTGCTTAGTCGTAGAAATCAATGGAGTTTATAACTTAAACTTTGCTTTTGTCTTAAGTGTGGAAGTGGCTTGGAATGTATTGGAAATGATTTGCCAATACTGCATGAATAATAAGCGACCTTTTCTTGACTTAACGATGCAATAAGCATTTCATAGTTATATCCTGACAGGTAGTGGTCACAGTAGTTAAAATGTGTGAGCTAGTACTTTGCCTTCATCGTCTTATATCTTTTAATAATTCTTGGTCTAGGAGAATATTTTAAAGGTTTACTCACTCCCCAGTTTGGAAATAAAATGTATCATGTGGGATTTTAAGATGAGCAAAACCTATGTTGTGTTACATTTAGTATGAGGAAAACCAGAAGAGTGTCTGGTATGGTGTACTTTTATGAAATGGGGTTGATGTTTCTGCATATTAAATATAAATAATAGTTAAAGCAATAGATATGGCTTCCTAACTAAAACTTGTTTTATCTAGGCCTGCTTTTGACCCACTGGAATATACCCTCAGCAATTTGCAGCCAGTGTATTTTTGACACGTTCAACAAAGGCAGGCTAGAACAGCTGCAGCTGAAAACTGCAGTAGTGTGAAAAAAACAGTGGTTTTTGTTTTATACTACACAACTGTTTTCTGGAAAGTAATTGTGAACTTTGTTTTCAACAAAAATAAAAAAATACATTTATATGTAAATAAATTGGAATGGGTGTTATATATTAGACTAAGAAGGTGCGTAGACAGGGACAAGTGGATAGGTATAGTAAAGCCATGATGTTTCAGTGTGACCTGGTGTGCAGCATTGTTTCTTGGGACAATAGGAGAAGTCAGTATGACTTGTAGACTTTGGACAGAGGAATGGATAAAAGATAGGGTTAAAACCCACAAAACTTATTAAAAACAGTTTGCCACAATGGAGTGCAGAGATATGAACTTCCCTAAGGTCAACTTACTAAAACATAGTTGTTGCCTACAGTAAAGACCTGGGGGGAGAAAGAGGTTTCCCGCACCCCCGCACCCCCCACGCCCCTCATTTTCTTTAAAGTACAATTTTCAGTGATAGTTCTATAGGCATTTCAGATATTATAGGCTCTTGCTAAGAAAATCTTTCTTTTGAAATGAAAATTACTTTGATTTGGTCAGGAATCCAGTGATTCCTGATACTGGTTTGAACTTAATGGAAAAGATGTCCACCATAGCTAACAATATTAGCCTTTATAACAGTGTTGCTAAGAATTTGTATAATTAATGTATACGTTTTTATGTTTAGGGAGGAGAGTGCATTGTCTAATGTAAATTTGAATTTTTGGGGTGTGATAGTGGAGCAGGACGGCTTCATTTCCATGCATGTATGCTGCTGCAGATGTTCAGTACTAAAGGAACATAATTTAGCTACAGAAGCAAGACTTTTCTGAAGAAAAAAGGCATCCTGTTGCTTCACCAGCACACTAGGACTTAAAAAAACACCACCATTTAAGGTGAGTTTTGTGCAGTGAGAGCACACCCTGTGGCTTGGCAGTCTAGTCAGAAGGATGATACCATGCTGACTTTATAACTAGATCTTTGAACAATATTCTCATGGGTGGTAAATGCAAAACAAAGTAATATCAACTGGCACTTAATTCTGTGAGCTCCCCGCTGATGGGGCTCTGCACTGAAATGGAACTCTTCCTGACAGGAAGTCAGCCGCAAAGTGTGGAGACCTCTGAAAATAAAGTGTGCTTTAATTTGAAACCCTGCTGTTTTACAGCTAGTCGGTTTAATTTGAGAGTATGGAAAGAGGCTTAGTGGAGGGGAGGGGTATGAGATTATGGAAAGTTCAGTGAGCAGCTTTGCTTGTTGCCGCCTTTATACTAATTATAAATATGTGAACATTTTGTTTGTGTTAATGAACACAAGTTAAGGGGCTGGATGGGATCCACTAAGGGTACTGAGGCAGCTGGGAAACTGTTCACCAAGCCACTTGCCATCATTTATCTACAGTCCTGGCTAACCAGAGAGATCCCAGTTGACTGGAAGTTAGAAAAAGTGGTGTCCATTTACAGGAAGAGCAGGAAGAAGTATCTGGAGAACTACAGGCCTGTCAGCCTGACCTTGGTGCTGGGGAGGGTTACGGAGCAGGTCGTCCTGAGCGCCATCATGCAGCATGTGCAGGGCAACCTGGGGATCAGGCCCAGCCAGCAGGAGTGTATGAAAGCCAGGTCCTGACTGACACCAACTTAGTCTCCTACAGCAAGACAACTCACCTAGTGGATGAGGGAAAGGCTGTGGGTGCTGTCTACCTGGACTTCAGTAAAGCCTTTGACACCGTGTCCCACAGCATCTCCTGGGGAAACCGGCTGCTCGCGGCCTGTAGGTGTGCGCTCCGGGCTGGGTAAAAGGCTGGCTGGCTGGCCGAGCCCAAAGGGGGGTGGGGAATGGAGCCACATCCAGCTGGCGGCCGGGCACACGTGGTGTTCCCCAGGGCTCAGCGCTGGGGCCGGTCCCGGTTCGTGTCTCTGTCTGTGATCTGGGCGAGGGGATCGAGTGCCCCCTCAGCGAGTCTGCAGCCAACACCCGGCTGGGCAGGGGTGCTGATCTGCTGGAGGGCAGGAGGCTCTGCAGAGGGGTCTGGGCAGGCTGGATCCGTGGGCCCAGGCCACTTGTATGAGGTTCCACAGGGCCGAGTGCCGGGTCCTGCCCTGGGGTCACACCGGCCCCACGCAGCGCTCCAGGCTGGGGCAGAGCGGCTGGGAAGTGCCTGGGGGGAAAGGGCCTGGGGGTGCCGGTGGGCAGCCGGCTGGGCAGGAGCCAGCACCGTGCCCAGGTGGCCAGGAGGGCCAGCAGCATCCCGGCTTGTGTCAGCAACAGCGTGGCCAGCGGGACCAGGGCAGTGACCGTCCCCCTGCACTGGGCACTGGTGAGGCCGCCCCTGGAATCCTGTGTTCAGGTTGGGGCCCCTCGCTGCAGGAGGGACACTGAGGGGCTGGAGCGTGTCCAGAGACGGGCAGCGGGGCTGGGGAAGGGGCTGGGGAACAAGTGTTGTGAGGGGCGGCTGAGGGAGCCGGGGTGTTCAGCCTGGAGACAAGGAGGCTGGGGGGGCTTATCGCTCTCTGCCACTGCCTGACAGGAGGCTGTAGGCGGGTGGGGGTCGGTCTCTTCTCCCAAGTAACAAGCAACAGGGCAAAAGGAAATGGCCTCAACCTATGCCAGGAAAGGTTTAGATTGGGTATTGGGAAAAATTTCTTGCTGAAAAAGTTGTCAAGCATTGGAACAGGCTGCCCAGGGAGGTGGTTGAGTCACCATTCCTGGTCATATTTAAAAACCATGTAGTGAGGTTCTTAGTGACATGATTTAGTGGTGGACTTGGCAGTGCTGGGTTAACGGTTGGACTTGATGATCTTAAAGTTCTTTTCCAACCTAAACAATTGTATGATTCTAATAAAGCAAATAGAATATCTCTGTTTGCAAGCAAAACTGCTTAAGAAACTGGTGATTTGGGGAGCATAGTTTTTTACTCAAAATTCTGGCAGGAAAAGCTTTGCATAGTGATGTTGCCTAGTCCCAGTTTATTATTTAACCTTTAATTTTATGTATCTGTGCCTTTTTATGTATGTCTACAATTGGGAAAACCTCTGTCTCATCAAAGCTGTTGATGATAGAGAAATCTTTCTATATTTTACAGTAAGTTGTTGAAGTGAAAAAACTTGAAATTCAGATTATGCAGCAATGATAATGAGGTAAATGTCTTTTAGGCATTAGATCCCAATTCTGAGTCAAATTTGATTCAGAAGAATCATCTGGATTTTCCAGTACCCTCTGAATTTTAAAGAATGTATTTAGCTATATTTGTACTTAAACCAGAAATGCTATATTTTTCTTTTTTGAGAATTTGCTTGGTGAGTGCAGGGGAGGATTTTTAATGAAAGGAGCAGGAAATTATTATTTATTTTGCTTATTGTAGCAGCGTAGAGACAGATGTCAATAGAGCCCTGTGATGATGGGTGTCATTTAACAGTGTAATAATGGATACCCAGAATATTTTAGTCTAAATGAAGGCAAGAGATGCAAGATGACGAAGGGAATGTACTGTGCAAGTGGAGTGCAATGGCAGACATGCGTATTAGTTTTTCTGCTTTTTTTATTCTTTTTTAAATTTTATTTGATTTAGCTTTCTGTTCTCTAAATATTTTCATAAATATCTATATTATATTAGGATTACCCAAGGGAAGCATAAGGTAGAGAGTTGGACTTGTTGTGTCTTGAGTGAAGAGGTGGGATTGGTTTACAGACTTCGTTTTTTTTCTGTCAAAGGCACAGTGATAGCAGGAATCTTGTTCATTGTTTGCATTCACTCATTTTGAGAGTTTAACCTGAAACTAGGCTACATTTGGGGAAAAGGGTAACATAAAAGGGCTTTTAGTGCTGAAATAGTATTCACTGTGTATATTGAGTTCTTAATTAGTTAAATTTGTTTAGTTAAAGCTTTTCAGACAGGAAGGTTGCTGCTTTTTGGTGTTGTTGATGGTCAATGTTGCTATCAGTGGCATCAGTCCATCACTACTAGTGCAACTGTGCACGAGTGAGTATGCTGTGATATTCTTGTCCTTATAATTAGTAGTCTACCTTGCAGTGCTTTTACAAAAACTGAAATTAGAATCACAGCTAAACAAAAGAGCACTGAAATCAAGAGGCAGTTGTCTTTACACTCCTGCTATTCCTTGATTTGTTTTTCTTTCTCCACAAAAATTATGCTGGTACTAAACTTGACTATTTGGATCTCTTCTCTTTGTTCATCTTATGTTGTCCCTTTTCCTCCCTTCTGTTTTTCTGACTAATCTCCTTTGATTTGTAGTTTCTTGCTTCCTGTTGCTACATATTTACAGAACTGCTTGGTACTTTTGATTTCTCAATTAATGTTTAAGATTCCTGTTCTTCCTGAAGCTACTGTCTTTCATCTCAGCATTGAAAATAGCTGATGGTTAAAGAACCTGAAGAGGTAACTGCGGTGGAAAAGGGTTGCTGCTAGATGAACTCAAACATGACCCCTAATTTCATTTCATGAGGAGTCATGGCAACAGCCCACTAGTGGAAGAAAGAGAGAGAGACTGCCAAGGCAAATTGCTTTCTCCATCAGAAACTGACCTGAAATCAGTGATCCAGTCATTCAGTTTTTCCCCATTCTACAGTTAGTTGCTGTACTGGGTCCATAGAGGAACTGGACTTTAGCATAGACTTACCTGTTTCATCTTAATGTGACATTGGTTCTAGGGGTAAAATGTTATTCATCAAGTCATGAGTTAGGTCACTATTAAAGGCATGTAATGTTTTTTCATATACATGTTCAAACCTTTTTGAAGCTAGATACAAAAATGAAGTTTATTACTGATAGCATTTTATGTGTGCAGACAGTGATATTTTCATAATTTTATATGAACTTCCTGACTGCAGTGATTTAAGTTTTATTTCTAAAATCCTGTTTTAAGAGTATTTGGTGTCACCACAAATCATGACAATTGCAACCTGTGTTGAGATTTTCTGGTTTTTTGTTAAAGATTGTGCTGTAATATTTTATGAGTCTTTTAGGATAGATTTGCATAGTTTGTAGAGAAGACAACAGTTATCAATTGGAGAGTAATCTCATAGCATAGAAGGCATTGTCTGGCAAGCTGACAGTTTTTAATTTGGTATTTTACTGTACAAAGTACTTAAGTATGTGAACTACTCCAGCTCTCTCTCTCATTAATTTTCAGAATCTACAAAAACTCACTGTGACTTGAACTCAAACTTTTAAGTATTTGAAATTAAACTCTCATTAGAAGGTAGTTTAGGCATTTGTCATTAACAACATAATATCAGTTTATAGGAAGCTCTGTTTACGTGGAATATCCCAAATGGTTAAACAGCAGGGGAGTCTTCTGCTTTTAGTTAAAAATACTGCTGTTTCTGTATGGCTTATTTACTACTACTTTAATTCTTAATGTAGTGTGCTGTGGAATTGAGCATGCAAAAGTCAGCTAAGAGTTCTGTTTTCTGTGTCTAAGGTTATTACTTGCTGTACAATAATAAAGGCACTATTTTATTGGGTTAGTTGTAATTAACTTCAGCACTAGGCATTGATATAAATCATTCCTAATCTGTTTTCTTTACATTTTGATTCTTTTAAACTGGTCTAACATAACTTCTTTCTGTCGTCCTTTTACATAAAGACTGGGGTTGTAATTGCTTTTTTGAATTAGGCTGTCGGAAGCTAATGTGCATGTTGATCTAAGAATTGATCAAGGAACACTAATGAATTTCATATAGCACTTCTAAAAGATTTGTAATAAATACTGTCTAATAAATACTCTATAGCAGTGACCTGTTATAACATTAGAATTCAATACAGCATTGTCATGCTGTGCAGCTGGAAAAATATTTCAGTATAAGACACTTTGATTCGGTTTCATAGTTAAAATAGTAAACAATTTTGTAGTTGTGAATAAAAAAATAGTGTTGCAGCTCTTCCCCAGGGTATATTTTATGAAAGCAGCTATTGTTACTATAATCTTTGTGTTTTATCAGAGGAAAAGTACTGAAACATGCTTGGTTTTCTTTCTTTCTATTTTTTTTTTCTTTTTTTTACTGCTCAGTCTTGGTATTTGATACCAAGTGGGGCATGTGCCTTTTTGACTGATTTATCAATACACTAGTGTACTGCAGCACTTGCAGTTGTTCGTTAACAGCATAGGTTTGAAACAAGAGTGTTATGTGTCCTTTTCAGTCAGCTTTGCAACACTGAACATGTTTATTTCTTGAATTTCTTGTCTTTTCCAGAAGTAGGTAGTCACACATGCACAATCATAGCCCATGTTTAGTTTGTTAGTTTGATATGAGTGTATTTCAAATATTTTCCTTCAGCAGTGTGCTTGGTGTTATACCTCCACTTGAGAAGCCAACTCATCCAGTTAATTTTTACACAACTTTCTCCTAAAAGACTCATTAAAATTTTTAATACAAAGACTTTAGTTGTATACTGTCACTAGCTGAGTTTTTGACAAAAAGCAATGTCTTTTTAATGGAATACCAGCAGTAAATACTTTTTATTGTAACTGAGTGTGTTTGATAGTTTGAAAGTCTTATAAAAATAATTAGCTCTTTTATATAGTTCTAATGGCAGCCTTACAAGTTTCCCCTCGAGCAGTCTCTAATGAACAGGCCTTGATTTTTCCAGTTGGGCTTTTAGATTCCCTGAGGACTTGACTTCAGACCTTGAAGGGCAGCAGCTGCCATTTGTCTTAAGACTGGAGTTGCCAAACAGACTGACCATGTACTAATAGGACACATTTGTACAGCCTGAGTGTGTGGAACCCCGATACAGGCCTAATGATGATCATCTGTTGAGAGCTTGTAGCTGGCCAGGGTTAGAGTAACTTTTATCACCCTTATTGAAATCAAAACCTCTGTATTGATTAGCGAAATAGCTTGACTTGTTACATGGATGCCATATTAAAGCTTTCACAGACAAGCCATTGTTCAGTGTGGAATAGTATCCATTGTTTAAATTTCAATAAATCCAAGCCTGTTTGATATGTTTTTCCCTTGACAAGATGTTCTGAATTTTCAGGATAGTAGTAACTATTTTTGCAGGCTTGCTGTGTGTGTCAAGATTCAGCAACAATGCTGTTCTTCTGTAGAGAAAGGACCATAAATATAATTACTGAAATTATTTTTTTCTCAATCAATTTCTGATAGTTCTTCCATTATTGATTTATGTGTTAAATGTTATTTGAGTGTCCAGGTATGACTCACTCTATATACCGAATAACATTGCTTAAAATGTGCTACATCCTTGCAAAATTTGTTTTGTACACTTATTGTGTGCTGATTTTGATATTAAATTGCTACATAGGGTTTCTAGACATGAATTCCCATAATGTCATGTTGGTTTTAATTCTTTTCAATGGAGCTTTGTAGATTAAAATAATTTAAGTATGCATCAATTCCTTAAAAGTAATTTATGTTTGCAGATATTCTGCTTAACATACAGTCTAACTTTTTTTTCATTATGAAGACCCCAGCTGAGATACAATCTACTTTTCACTATATGTTCTTTATTGCTGAGTTCATTCAAGCCTTTAGTGGATGTGGTGCTGAGAGAGTGCTGACACCAAGTGCAAACACTGCTGAAAAGTTCTTGATAGTTTACTTTAGGCACTTAAAGATTAGTATATCTCTCTATGAACAAGTTTTTCATACAGATTTGACCTTTACTCTAGGATATAATATGTCTCCTAGTCATATGTTAACACATTTTCCCACCCTGCTCCTTAGTGCTTCATTCATAGTTGTCCGTACCAAAGTCATCCTTCTCCTTTGTTTCATAACCAAAATAAATTATTAAACTCCATCAGCTTTATGGGAAGGATGGATTAGCAAAGAATTTGCTCTTTTTTTGCTTGCTTATAAGTGTGTATTTCAACCATTAGATATAATTCTTAATTGTGAAATATGTTAGCCCTGTTAGAAGGATATTTTTAAGTTTCTGAGAAAAATGCATTATTAAGCAGTATACATGTGTATGTATATGTGAATGAAAGTAGCAGTACAGTTTGCTACAGTTGAAACCAGCAGTTTTAATCTATTGGAAATGTTTAAAATATGGTAAAGATCCATGTTTAATTGTTAGCCCATGAGACAGTTGATGGATTGGTCTTGCAAATGTTTTTATATAGCTTGAAGAATATGTATTTTATGTATTTTGGGGTGATTGTTTGAAATATGGTTATGTTTCTTTCCTGGAAGTGTACAGGTGAGGAGGGATATGTCCATTTGTTGCCTACAGGCAAGCACTTCGAATTACAGACAATTTTCCTGGCATTTGTTTGAGTGATTAGAGTTTAGGAATTTGGGTTAGATAAAGTCTCCACTGTGCATGTTGTCATATCTCCAACTGTAGGCCAGAGAGATGCTCAAGAATAAAATAGTACAAGTGTGTATAATACTCTTCTACTCTCCAGCTATTTTCAGCTTGGGGTATATTCTGAATTGGATGTAATTTCTGTGTATTTAGTTAATATCAACGTATTTTCCTTCTGTGTACTTGTGCAGTCTCCTCTTAATCCTATTGAAATTTTAGTCACCACAGCATCTTTTGATTCCACTGATCTGTGACGCACTGTGTAAAGAACCACCTGCATTTCTTGAAGTTGGCTCCTACTAGCTTCTACTTATAGAAATGCTTTTGGGCAGGCCTGTTTGGGTAAATAAGAAGCTCCTCAAGTATTAGATCTGAATGAGGATATTCAGAATGAGTAGGGAGCCAACAACAAATGGAAGAAAATGACTGATAATAAAGTTGACACTGGAAAAATCAAGTTCATTGCAGAATTCTTAAAGAACCTCTCCATTTTTCTGATGATGCCATATGATTAGAGAAATACCTTACCTTTAAGAAAGGAAATAGGAGGACCAAGTAGTATGAAAACTTTTCAATGCATTTGAGGACTGAGAGAACTACACATGTGTATGTAACTGAAATGAAATAAAATAGGACATAGAATTACTAAAGATTGTTTTACTAGGCTAATCTTATGGTCTAATGTATGTTGTAGTTTTTGGCCAGATTGTATTTCCTAGACAAAGTAGGAAGACTGGTAGTGTTCAATGTTCTCTTTTAATGATCCTTGTGCACTCTGTTAGAATGTGTTAATGAAACTTGTTGATGATCTAAAATTGGTGCTGTAGAGGACTGGGATATAATTTTGCTTATGGCAGAGTTGTGCTGTAGCTACAGGAAATGCAATACGTTATTCCATACAGAATTACAATTCAGATGAGGTTTGAAGCACCATTTCAGGAAGGGATATAGTACCTGCATTTTATCTAGAGTACTTACGGAAGTGTTTACAGATTCCATTAAGGAGGTAGGTGCAACAGTAACAACCTAGGAAATTTCCACATCAGATACAATATTTGAATAAAATGTGATTTCTTATTTATCTCCTTGTAGTGGTTGTTTTTCATTGGAGCTGTTTGTGATAGTGTTTAGTGCTTCTAGGTTTTTTTTTTCTTGCTTCACTATTGAGTGTACAGTGACCAGAAGCATTAAAAGTAGATAATGCCTCTCAGTTACTAAACATTTATAGCGTAGGAAATGATGGTCAATTAAGTACAACTTAGAACAGGTATGAAATTATTGACTTTGTTGACCTTCCCTTACAGTCCTTCCTTAGGAAAGTGCTGAAATGTGTTTTCTAGTTATTTAGTTGCATTAGTGGTTGAGTTTGAGGCTTTTAACGTGTTTTTTTCCCTAATACCTTTGGGAGATGGATAACTTAAGATGTTGATATAATAATGCAATATGCATACTGAGTGTAATTGTTTGAGAGAGAATGTATACTGTGGGGAAATATTGAATGGATCATGAAAGATGATGACCATTAGTCTTTTCTTTCAACTATTAAAATTAGCTTTAGGGTGTGTTCAGCTGTGATTTATGAAATTGTTTAGACTAACGCCTTCTTTGATGATGTCTGATGTAGAGAAAAATGCTGAAAAGTATCAGGATAAATGCACTTTCTTTTCACTTTTGGCAACCTCCATCTTCACCAATTAAATTTTCAAGTATTGTAGTGAACTCTCTTAAAGAGCAGAGCAACAGATGGACAGTATCATAAATGGAAAAAATTATTTTGCATTTCTTGAGTTTTCACACATTTAAGCTAACAGAATAGTTTCAGTTATTATGTGAAGCTAAATATTTAAAGCTTGGTATTACATTTAAAAAACTTATGATATTACATTTAAAAAACTTATGAAGATTAGTTGTATGTGCTATTTTATTTAGAATATTAGCAGTTAAAGGCTTTTTTTATTTTCATAAGAAATGCTTTTTAAAGCTATTTCAGACAGCTTGCAGACTAACTTTAAGCCATGTAATGGTGGCCATAAGAAGGCAATAGAGGAGAACTGGGGGAAGGATGGTGGGAGAAATGTTAGTAAGAGATATGTAGCAATAAGAACCAATAATGCTACTTGATGTAGCCATAAAGAAACCCACAAAACCCAAACGCCCCTATATATGATAACATGTAAATGGAACTGAGCTGACACTTAGAATATTGCTTGCTTATTAATGCATGTAAACTAGTTATATAAAACCTCATGAAATACATTTATAATTCACGATTAATAATACATGACAAATTCCAATTATTCTACTCTTAATAATGACTACTTGAAAATTGTAATACATTGTTGCAACTTAAAAATGATAAAACAATATGTTGGGCCTGGAACATGTCAAGCCTTGAGAGATCAGTTATCTCTCCCCTGCATTTGAAATTTGGAAATCTTTTTTTCTTTTTGAGGGGGCGGGGTGAGGCAGGATGTAAATTGTAAAGGAACATTATTCAAGTGTTTTTTGCGTATATCTGATCAAACCTTCATGTCACTGACTGAGAGGTAGTTCTGCAACACTGAGCAGCAAAAAAACGTACCTTGTTGAAACTGGGTATTAAAAATGCCTACATTGAGGTATCTGAAATTTGTTTGAGATATTTGTGGTTTTGCAATTTTGGCGTGTTTTGGAGCTCATGAGATTTTTTGAAAAGAACCACAGTGGTAGAAGTACTGCTATGAATGATACTAGGATTATTATTTCATACAGCAAAGACCGAAGCTGACATGGGAAAGCATATGAAACTTAAGTATCTGTCTGCTGCAGTCTGTCTCTTGTATTAGTTTAGAAGAGCAGTAGATGTTAAACTAAAAGTTGCATTTGGCCTGTTCTATCCAAATGCCTCTACATTTTCCCCAAAATATAAGGTTCACACATTTACTACCCTAATTTTTGGCTGTCAACTTGTTCTTATTGAGCCTAGGAGGATTAAAAAACATCTTCTTTGTGTTTTTGTTAACCAGTTTTCTCTTCTCTTCAGCTTTCAAATGGGGGAAGCAAGCCCCAGGGATAGGTCATCTAGGTTGGTTGCTTTCCACTGTTTCTCTTCTGGGGGCCAGGGAAAACCTGCCTACCTACATTAGAGATGTAGAATTCTGCTGTAATTCAGAGTTCAGTTGGATGTAAGAGATGTGCAGTGCATGTGTCTGCTGTTGCTGTCATTTCAGTGTGTTAAAAATGTGTTAACATTTTTTGGAAACATACTGGGTGTTAATGATGCAATATTTGGATCATTAGCAGATTTTTTTTTTTGAGTAGAGATGGCTATGTGATGCTGAGGTGAGATTATCAGCATATATGTTAAATAGACTTCAAGCTATAAGAGAAATCTGTATCTAAAGAATAAGCCTTCCATTAATGTGAAACAATTTTTCTAGCGTGACCAAGGTTCAATAAGGTGAAGAGCATCAGTGAAACCAGAGTAAGTTCAGAATTATTACATAACATAGCAAACGAAAAACATGCAATAATTTGTGGAATGTTTTTGTAGTTCCTTCTCCCACAGAAGATGACAGAGTAAATTATACTGTTCTGTTTCTTCATGCTGTCAATGTTTCCTTCCTGATTAGCACACCACTAAAGCCGTATATGTTTGCTAATGGTGGTGTACATTGTTAAAATTGAAAAGAAAATGCATGACTTTGTAGCTGAAAATGTTTTTTCTTAGTTCTGTTTTTGTACAACTAGTGTTCTTTTGTTTTTCCTAGGAGTGGCAGAACTCTATACAAAAGAATGCTGGCCTTGCCTTTATTGAGCTTGTCAATGAAGGAAGGTAAGTCGTAATATTTGATATCATCTCTGCCTTAGCCTTTAAGAAGTTGTGTGGCTTGAAAATTTTTTCAAAGAATTTTTCCTTCTGCCTTTTTGTGTCATTTCCTTGGAGTTTTACAAGCATGATTTCACAGTCTTTAATACTTCAGTTTTAATGCTGAATTTTGCAGAATCTGAATACCGTTTAGTTTCGTTAAATATTTCACTTATTGGTGTGTCATGGATTTTCTTTTTTCCTGTCCTTGTGCACTGGTTAAGGTTGAAGCAATAATTTGTATTCAACTAATCTATTGAGGAAGCAAATTGATATTTGGAAGACATTATAGCTAGGAATTGTAAGATAAGCCTCTGTCTCAAAAATTAGATTCCATTTTGCTCATATATTTCCTATCTACATCATAAAATAGAAAGGAAGGGAGTCCCTTTAACAGCAACTACTACTTAATATTACCAATTAGTTTAATATTCTATCTGTAACTATATATGTATATTACTGGAACTTATAGAAAATGACAGAGCAGGTGATGGGGCCATGCTCTTTGACTTCTACTGACTATTCAGAACCATCAATATTTTCTTCATTAGGAATTGATTGTTGAGGCAGACTAAGAGCAATATGTACTTTTTCCTAAAGGTTTGAGTTTTTTTTAAGATATCTTAACGAGTTAGCTAAGGAGTATTATAAGAAATACCATTTATCTAAATCTAAATTCTGTTAGTAACTTGAGCTAGTAAGAATCCCAACAGAAAATAAATTTTACAGGATTAGGACAGCTACTGAATTAAAAAAAAATCACATAAATTAAAATGCTATATAAATATATTTTTATTATCGTAAGAATAAGGGAAAAGATTGAGACATTTCTTTTAAAATGTGTGGATGTTCTCAAGATACATAAAAATAATGGCCATTTTAATGGTTGCATTTCAGTTTATAGTGAGAGAAACACCATTCTGAGGCAGAAAAAACGTTTTGCTACTAGTCTTGATCCCAAGGGCCAAGGTAAAGTAACAAGGGTGTTCAGTTACAGTGTTAAGATCTAGCCTGTAGTTGTTTCCTATTATGTGAGGCTGACCTGTCTTGACCTTACTTACAAAGTGCCTGCTATAAATTTGGCCCTTGATTAATGTTTTATTAGCATAGATAACATAGGGATCCCACACACATGTAAACCATGATGTAAGGTTCATCTGTGTAAGATGATTATCATGAACAAATCAGTTGATGAGACAAAGTTGTAAGTAGCAGTTGCCTGGTAGTTTATTCAGCTTGTCCAGGTCAAGCTTTCAGAGAGCATTCTATCAGTAAACTGTTTGGAATTGACTATTTTCTTTTAAAAACCTGCAGTGCCCATCACAGACAGATGGAATCACTCTCCCACCTCCATAAACAACATCAATAACTTATAGTCTAGCCTTAGCAGAGTGGTTGTCTCAGGGACAAATGATCCCTTGAAGACTGAAAAGTGTGGTTTTGGTTAGCAGAAAATATCTAAGTACTTGTTACTTCATTTCATTTCTGACTTGTAGCAGAGTTGTTCTTTTAAAATGCGGGAACACAGCTTTCATTATGGGGAAGAGGAGAAGGGGATTAATTTCTTAAACATAGCTCCTTTTATTTGTCTCAATTTTTCTCCATTGCTCTTTATAGGAGCCTTTACAGTTATTGCTGAATTGGTCTTTATCATGCTTTGTGGCTTTTCAGCATTCTCTAAAATGAAACTATTATCCCTCATATGACATGACCTATGTTCCAGAACTGCTCTTTTCTTCTCTTTATACACGGTGCACATTCCTTTCTTGCACATATACTAACACACTAAAACATTTTAGGCCTTACATTTTATTGTATTTGTTATTGTTTTGTGTATTTTTGTTATACTGTTATAATCTTCAAAACTCCAAAAGATGAAATATTTTAATTAAAATTTAAAAATCAAATAGCTGAATGATATACTAATTTAGACTTTAACTGCATAATTGTATAATAAAAGTTGGATTTTAAAACTGTTTCTGTAAGCACTAAAGAAAAGAAGACAAGGTAGTTGTACAGAGGACGGAACTGATTTCAGCAAGTAAGGAAGGATGTCAGTGGGGTACCATGACATGTGGAGTGTTAGAATAAATAAAATTAAGGACTGGAAGAACTGCCAAGAATTTGTGGAATCACAGAATTGCTATTGTTTGAGGCCTTGGTGAAGAAAGTCTTGGTCATCCTATAACCTTTCTAAACTAGGGTTTTATTACCAATGTTTATTACTGTTTTCTTGAACTAACGAGACTAGAGTATCTTTAGATACTAGAGAAACTAGAGAGTCTGAAGTGTGTTCTACTGCTTTTGTTTATCAGGCAAATAAGACAAATAAAATTATTTTTCTGGAAGAGGTCTAGAAGAAGAGATCTAAATCTCTTCTCATATTTGCTTTGAAATGTATTTTTTGCTTTTATGTGAAAGGTATGAATGTACTTCTCTCTCTCACAGCAGTTGAAAGTTTTATGTTTAGGCTTGCCATGTTTTGGCTAGGATTCCCTGGACAGAAATACGTGCAGAAAGTTTGCCTCTGGGACTCATAATATCTACAGTGTGTGTGCTGCATTCAGAATGTGTTGGTCTGAATTTCTTCATGTTCACAAATAACTAATGTGTTAGACATATAGTTGCTCTCAGGCTTTCCAGCCTGTTTGTACCCAGTGAAATTTTGATTTTTGAACTGAAAAAGAAAAAAATCTCCAAACAGGGGATTAGTGTGTGAAAATACAGAACCATAAACCTACCTAAAACTGAAATACACAACTGAAGTCTTTTGAAGGCCAGGTTACAAGCACAGTAAAACAAACAAAAATAACCCCAACCAGAAAAAAGCCTATGTAGAAGAACAGGAAAGTATAGAATGTAAGTGAAAAGCTAAAGGAGCAGGTATTAGAAAATAATCTCTTTCTGGGCATGAAAAGAAATGTTAGTTCCAGTACATTGCTACATTGAACATTAATCTGTTTTTAATAAAAATGAGTAAGTATTGTTCATTATTTTTGTACTATCTGGGAACACTCTTACGCTTTTTGAAACCTTGTGCCTGTACCCACTGCTTCTCTATGTACTGAGCCATCTGTGCAGAAAAAGTATAGATTGCAAAATGTTTTCCTTAGCCTGCTGAACTTCTGTCGGTCTAGATTTCAGTCTTTGCGCTTGCCTTTCACCTTTGGGCCCTCATTTTAGGGAGAGTCTGTTTTGGAACCTCAACCCGAACGCTTACTGATGAGGGAATTTGTTCACTGAAACCATTCTTTAGGTGTTATTTGGTTCACTGCCATGGCTGGCCCTATCCTTAGGAGACTTCCAACGTGTCCAGACAGATTCCTTTTTTTCCACTACGAAACTAGTTATGTTTCCTGCTTATGCAGGAGATGGTCAGTCTATAATTTCTGAACTGAAAAAAAGAAGAGCTTTGTTTTACCTCCTTGCATATACAAATGTCTCTTTTGTTAGACGCTTATTTCCTCTACTTGACTAGTTAGCAAACAACTCCTTTGCTCTGTGAAGGTTAAAACTCTCTCCTGTCGCTTTGATTCATTAACACACTTTAGTGTGAAACATCTCTTATGCTAGACCTTGTTTTCTGTATCAGTCAGTGCACTAACAAACGTACTCGAGCTTGAGACTAGGCATGACAGTTATTATCCCCTTTGGGGTGATAATGGGTTTGGCCTGGCAGGGGTTGAGGGATCAGTCTCCTAAGCATGCTGCAGCAATTATTCTTTCTGATTTTCAGTTGAAGAGACTCTTGAAGATACTTAATTTTAATTTTCTCAAGCATAGTTTTATTGGTCATCCAAAGAATTAAGTGCTGTGTTCTATACATATATTTTTATACATCTCTAAATGAATATTCAGACAGCAGTTGCTTTAAAAAAGTCACAAAATGTTTGGTCGAAAGATAACCTCATTAAACTAGCAGAATGCATATATAATTTAGTCTCCTTTTGCCTTTTCCCTTTCAAATCCTTTACCAAAACAAACAAACCAAAACTGAAGGATTCACAAGTGTATCCAGGAGAAGCAGAACTAATGAAGTTTGGTTTTCTGTAACTTTTTCTTATTGCTACCTTCTCTATTGCCTAATGAGGAATGAAATCTAATCAAAATTATTCTGCCATGTCAGAGGATTTTCCTACATTGGATTTTAAGTATTTTTTTTTTTTTTTTAGGAAGCTTACAAGGGGTTTTGTCCTCTGTTGGATATAAAATGTAATGATTTTGAGGAACTTTAGCCTTTTATTAAAAAAAGTTTGTTGGAATTTAGTGAATTAAAAAACAATGGGTGAAAGAGGGAGATATCATGCAAATCTAATATCCTTAGCAAGTAAAATTTCCATCAACCAACCAAAAAAGCCCCAAACTTCTCCAGAAATAAATGTATATAATGGATATTATTTTCCCAATACATAACAACCAGTAGTATAAAGTCTGAAATGCTGTAATCATCTGTCTTTTTTTTGTAGACAGAGCTGTACTAAAAAAATGTCAACATATGTCACCTACTTTTCCTTTTCTTAAATTGTATGTATTACTTTTGACTGGTCATAGATGCAAATATTTTTTAATATTGAAATAGTTGGCAAACTAGTTGGCCAATTACTTCCACACTTTCCTAATGGAAAATAGGGGACAGATGTAGGCTGCTCCATTCAATTGTCTTTCACTTGCAATAGTGCGGTCGGTCATTCTCAAGGAATGAATGTTAGAGAATGTGTTGCCATAGGAGCAACTACTGTGATGGAAAATAGTTAGAAAAATACAGCTATTAATAAAAAAATGGATGATAACTGACACACTTATGCTTTGTGCATAATTGACCAAAAAAGGCTCAGGAAAAAAATGATAAATATAGTCACATCCAAAGTAGCATCGATATCAGTCTGCTCCCCTTATTGCAGCCTCTTTGCCCTAAGATTCTGATAACATAGAACCTGCACCTCGGCTTGGATTTGTAAGAGGAAAGGAAAGTGTTTTCCACATTTCCTTGCTTTTTTATTTTTAGCAACCCATTCTGTTTAAGTTATAGGTTTTATATAAGAGGATTTTGGTGATTTGTTTTCTGAGTTTTTCTGTTCTTTTGGTTTCATAGCAGAAGCAGCTTTTTTAATGTGTGAATTTGACCTATAGAAGATCATTAGGCTAGACTTTAAACAACATTTTATATGTGCTGAAAATTAGAAGTTGTAGCCTGGATGTGTTTCAGAGACTGACAAGTGACTTTGAGATGAGGTTCTTGACACTACATGATTTTCTTTCTGCATGTGTGTGCGCTAAGGTATAGTGTGACATGCACAACCATTTTTAAAACAGTTTATTATTTCACTGAGTTTTGTTTGATCGTTTGTGCATGGATTTAAATTACATCTTTTGTGTAAGTGGAAACATATGATCTTTGCTGTAACTTAATGAGTAAGCAGAAGCCTTTTGGGGAGAAATGTGTCTTAATGATTAAAAATTAAGCTTTTATTATTGGAGATGCTAGTAACTTTGGACGATATATGTGTGACAAAGTTAGGTTTTGCTTGTGAGAATATGTCATTGATTTGCTGAGTCTATAAAAAAGCAAAATCATAAAACACTTCCGAGTACCTGGGAATTCTTAAATGTTCTTTTTATGTAGAAAGTTTTTAGTAACAACTGCTTTAAAAAAATAAATGCAAGAGTAACAAGAAGGTATATTTCTACTGCACTCTATGTGTATACATGTATTGCTATCTGATTGAAAATTTTCAGAAATGATCTGTTGTACTGCCATGCAGTCTCTCTCAGAATGTGAACACAACCTCATATCAGTTTTCACTAGGCTCTGATGTGTGTGTCCTAAATGGCTATGCTAGATAGAAAAGATTGCATTGATGTGCCCCTTCCTAGCTGTCCTTTAGGAGTGCTGTTAAGTTTTATGCTATTGCGTGTCCAAGTCAGCATTTTGGTGAGTCTGTGCAATTTTGTGTGGTGTGGGTTTTTTTTTTTTTTAATTTGTTTTTTTTTCCTACCCTATTTTAAGGGGGTAAATGCATTCAGACTTCAGTCTCAAGGACCTTATGGACTTGTCTGTATTTTTTGATGATTGAATAGCGTATCTGTGTTCCATGAAGCAATTGTAAAATTTCCTTGCAGTAGTAATTCCAACACGTAGCACATGGAGCAGTCAGATCCCATAAAAGACAGTGTGTATCCATGTAGAACATACTGCCTTTTGAAGTAAGAGAATCTCATATGTTGGGTTTGAGGAGTGCAAGTAGGAAAGCTTACCTTTCTTGGCTATCTTGGAGTTCTCTGTTGTGGTAGTGTCTGGAACATACATAATCTCTCCCTGTAGTATTCTGGGAGATTTATGCCTAAACAGCTGTTGTAAATGTCACCTTCTGTAATGTAATGTAATGTAAACTCTTCTGTATTTTGACTGAAATTGATAATTATTGGACATCAGTAATACTAACTCAGAATTTATCCATCTCTCATTTTCTTTGCTTGTGCATATTTTTCTGTTCCGTTTTTTCCCTCTTCTGCCTTCTCCTTTTCCTTGTTGTAGGGAGAAACTTGTCTTTTTACTTAATCATCTAACCATTCAGAAACCAGAAATCAGAGTAAGATTTCTTGCTTTGTGTCTTATAGTTTTCTCTTCCAGCACAACAATAAAAATCAGAATATCTCATGTATTTGACATGAACTCCTTCTTTCAGTGGTTTAGCACTTCATTCCTGACAAGTGCACAAGTATGTATTTGACTTCCAGCATGGGATCTGTCTTCTTGCTTGTTTTCACTAGGCTGTTTGTCTTTTCAAAGTTAATCGCATTTAAAATATTTCAGTCCAGAAACAGAGTGGTTAGATAAAGGAAGAGAAGTTTGAGACCTTGAATCTGATGCGTACTGAAAACGGAAGAGCAAGCCTGGTATCCAGTCTTTACCCCCATAGGTGTTACGTCTAACTTGTATGGAACATGTCCATCCACACTGCATCCACAGTCTTCTCGTGTTAAAGATCAGAGAAAGTCTTAATTCAATAACTTGTCATAAATAAAGCCAAACCAGAAGGGTATCTGTCAGGGAAGGAGGAGTGTAAATTGCCACATTCAACAGCATTTTGGTGTTTAATAACACTGAAAGAAATCAGATATGTGAGAGTAGTGTAAGGCTAAGATGGTCCCATTGTGGGTCTGCATACAGAGATTATGAAGCATAGGCAAGTAGGAAATGAGACTTCAGTTTTTCTTTCAGCTTGGATGTGCATGGTTTGAAAAAAGACAAGAAATTTAATTAATCTGTTTATTTAGTCAAAGAAATGAAAAACTGGCCATTTGCTGTGAAAAAGTATTTATAAAGAGATGTTTTGGATAGACTTGTCATTTAACAAAAAGAACTGATGTGATCTAGTTGCTGGAATAAAAATCTGGATAAAAGCAGACAAGAAATAGTTGCAGAGGTTTTTTTCTGTGTGTTTTGTTTTGTTTGGTGGTTGTTTTTTTTTAAAACTGGCAGTAAGTACCTTATAGAACTTCTTTATAGGGAAATGCGGTATAAAATATCTTCAAATCTTAAAACCCAAAAAATGTTGGGGCATCTTTCTGAAAGATGCGCTGTAGCTCAAACAGAATCTACAGCCTTGATACAGGAAATGAAATTATTTTGGTGAAAACATGCGTGATCATTTCTGTGTAGGAGACCAGAGCAGGTACCAGATCATTTAAATCCGCTAAATGTACTTACTGTCTTAGTAAGGAAAATCAGATTTTTCTAAACATCTTTTTTTTTTTTTTTCCTTAGAAGAAAGCATTTGTCTCTGTTATTCGATCTAGTTTGTAAAGGTTGTAATCACTCTCATATGTACAAAGTATGTTGTATGTAGTTTGGAGTTGAACTAATACTTTTGCAAGAGTCAGATTGTTGTCCTTGCCTCAGCAGTGGTCTACTCAGCTGGAAACAGTTGTTTCTATTGCAAGCAGTGAGCCACACTTAACAAATTTCTGTTCAATGTTTGCCTCAAATGGAAAAGTAGCAGCTGCCAAGGTTCCCAAAATTAGTGTTTAGAAGCAGATGATTAAAACTTAGTTTTAGACATGTAAGCAGAGGTGTGTTCATTTACAGAGGTGCTGAGAGCTTGTATTTGCCTTTGATTTCTAAATATGGCTATAGGCTCCTCTATTATATCATGCCATCATTATATTTATGTATAGATATATATTTAGTTTGCTAAGTTGCACACTTCAAGAAGGAAATTCAAAGCAGGAATCTGAGTGGCATGCTATGTATGTGGATACTGTTCTCATAAAGAATATCCAAAGTGACCTAAATAATGATATAGTTAGAAGTCAGTCTAAGCATATGCAGTGTTTGGAAAAGGTGACTGCAAAAAAATATTAAAATTTTAAGTTCTTGAATGTAAATAATGAACACAGCTGTCATGGTATAAACTAGTAAATTATTTCATACAGGCTTGATTTGCGTTAGTAAATATTTTTTATCCTCATCTCCTGAAGACCTTTTGTTACTGAATTTGGCAATTTGCAAGAAAGGGATTGTATAATAATTGATACCTAAGAACAGGAAGCTTTTACCTTTTTCTGACAACAGCTTGAAGTTACCAGTAGGTGCTTATGCTAAGCTTGGGCAATTCCTTAGTTATTAACCATCAGAATTTTTGGTTGCCAAAATGACAAATTTGACTAGGGTTTATTTGCAGAGTGATGTGTAAGTTTTATCTAGGTGGCCTACTCCTGTATGGATTATCATACAGAAAATGAGGAAGGCGTGTGGGATTAGTAAGGAGACGCGGGGCTGACAAAAGTGACAACTGATCCATAGGAAACCAAGCTCTTTCTGATACTCAAAAGCTATTTGTTTTTATTAGGTACACTTCTAGTCTGTTTTGAGAATGTTGTTCCTGTGTGAGGGAATGTGGTTCTTTGCTTTGTTTGGAACAAGTCCATCATCTCTGCAAATGCATAGTGAGTGCCAGTGTATAGTCAGTTATGTATCAGGCTGCTTACTTGTTACATTTAAGAGATAAAGAAGAAAATCCATGTTGTAAAACATTAAAATCAATTATTATATAGGATGTATTCTTGAACAGATAAAAGAAGTTGGAATTTTTTAGAGGATCACTAATGTTAGATTAAAAGTGGACCTTTTAGAGGATAACCAGTGTTTTTCAAAGTCTGACCAGGTCAGCAGAAGGTATCGGTATTCACAAACTCAATGAAAACAGTTGGATACTGTCCAACAGTGTGAAATGTAAATTGTAATATATAATATCGTAATACATGACTGTTTATGAACCCTGCATTTTTTTTTTTAGAAAGTTCTTAGTTTAATAAAAAAATATGTTTATTTAAATGCTTATGTGACAGATCTGAATGTGCTTCTGGGGATCTTGGAGAAAGAGGGTAATCAAATGCTTGGAATCTGCCCAGAGTATGAAATTGGTTATGTGAAGTTTTTTTTGTTGCTGGTTTATTAGTAGTGATTTATTTTTAGCTGAACATTATTGTAAATTAGTAGAGACAGAGGTTTGGTGTTTCTTTTTTCAGTGTATGAGGAATGTCTTCTGAACTAGTTTATTTTCCCAATTTTTTTGAGCCATGTGTTCCTGGTTTCATCTAGGATAGAGTTAATCTTTTTCTTAGTAGCTGGTGCAGTGCTGTGTTTTGGATATAGTATGAGAAGGATGTTGATAACACACTGATGTTTTAGTTGTTGCTAGGTAGTGTTTATACTAAGTCAAGGACTTTTCAGTTTCTCAGGCCCTGCCAGCAAAAGGCTGGAGGGGCACAAGAAATTGGGAGGGGACACAGCCAGGGCAGCTGACCTGAACTGGCCAAAGGGGTATTCCATACCATGGGACATCATGCTGAGCATATAAACTGGGGGGAGCTGGCTGAGGCCTTGGATTCTCTTCTTTGGGGGCTGGCTGGGCATTGGTCAGTGGGTGATAGCAATCACTGGGTTTTTTTCCCCTTTCCTCCACATTACAATATTATTAAAATAATTTTTAAATTAAATATATTTTAATTATTTTTTTATCTCAGCTGGTGAGTTTTACCTTTCTCTGATCTCCTTCCCATCCCTCTGTGGGGGCAGGCAATGAACGAGCAGCTGTGTGGTACTCTGTTGCTGGCTGGGGTTAAATCAGGACACCATGAAAAGTTATGAAATTGAAGTTACATTATTGCAGCAGTATTGGTTCTGCAAGTTTTTGAAAGTAAAAGTTTGCCACTAATGCATGCAAATAAATCGGCCAAATTGTACGTTTATTGATCAACAGCTACTTCCATTCTAAAAGTGACCAAAATTGAAAAAAAAAAAAAAAATAGAAAAAATTATAATGTGGTTCTAAAACAGTGTCTTCCGTACAGGCCTCCTCAAACAGAAGGTGAAGTCGTGCTTCAAACAATGAATTTTGCATATTTCTTTTTTCAAGGCTTCATCCATGGCGAGACAGTAATCCGCTGACTTAACTGGTTTGTGATCACATGGCTTCATTTAGCTCTTGTGCTGCAGTGTTCCTAGCCTGGCAGTGACACAGGCAAGGAACAAAGAGCTTCAGGTGGTGTTCTGCCTCTGGATTTCTTCTCGTTGGAAGTCGCAAGCCTACTGCAATTGTGTGAATAGGGTAGGAAAAGGCATAGCAGAGCATTGATGCCATACTATGAAACATACAGATAGAGACAGGTGGAGCCTTAGTGCAGATAAATTAAGTTCTAGAGGATAAAATGGACATTGTATACATTGGAAGGCATCCTGCATAATAGATCCTGTGTTTTTAAAGAAAGGCTCTCAGTAGACTCAGAACTTGTTGAAATGTATTTTAGCTTATATGTGAAAGGCAAGCAAGCGGGTTTATATTCTGCTACTCTTTTCTACATTAGCAACTGAAAACCTTTTTTTTTTTTTTTTTTAAAAAAAAAAAGCTTTAATAACAGATATTTTGAAAAACTAATCGGTAGAGCCTGTAGTGGATTTATCTGGTGTCTTTGAGTGATCCTGTGGAAACTGCACCTTCTAAAACAGTGTTGCTGCTGTATAGCCAGTTTTAATTTTATGAATCCCAGTGTAACTAATTAAAAAGGAAATGTTTTTAGTAACAATATGTGAACTCACAGAATAATTGGGTTGTAATTCAATCTGTCGGCTCTGCTGCCATTCATAAACTTAGGGTTTACGAAGGCCTCGGAAATCTCAGATTGAATTACAGCTTTATTCTGTACATAACCTGGAACAATGTATATCTTAGCATTTCATTTTTGAGACTGAGGATGTTTTATAATCCTGAAAATATTACTTAAATGTATACTTACCATAAAATTCCACTTTTACATTTGGAGAAAAAACTATCTTGCAGTGCAATTCACAATTTTTTTTTATTTAGACATTACATCAGTTACATTAGGGCTTTCACTGTGGGTGTTTATATATATAAACTGCTTACTTTTCTTTATATTGTATTGTGTGTATGTGAAAGATTTTCTTATGTGTCTACGTTTCAGATAAAACAAATGACTGTCTAGAGTGTTTGTTTTGTTTAATACTTAGTTTGGTTTACTATTGAACTACAATTTTACTACTTGCCTGAAAATCACTCTTCAACCTTATTTATACCATTTTCTTAACACAATAAAGTCAGTTATGGAATAGAGCTCAAAATATTTGCACATATACTGTATTTACAGATTTTTATTTTAGGATTTCATTCTCTCGAGGCAATTCTTAAATATTCTCTGTCTTCAGGTTGCTGAGTCAAACCATGAAGGACCACTTGGTAAGAGTGGCTAATGAAGCAGAATTTATCTTGAGCAGACAGAGAGCAGAAGATATTAACCGCCATGCTGAATTTGAGGTAAGAAATGGAATGTTTTTAAAACCAAACCAAACCAAAACAACAAAAAACTCCAACCCAGAACACTAAAACATAACGAGCCCACTGTGTTTGAGGATTCCAATGTGTGATACAGGCTTTTCAGGCACAGAAGGTTCCATCCTGAAAAGTGCTTTGCAGTTGTAGGGTGTTTTGATAGTTTGCCACTAACTTTGATGGAAAAGCAGGCTGTGCAGAACAGCTCAGAACTTGCCAGAATCTGCAAACCATAGTTTGTTGGGGAAGGAATTTTATCATAGCAATGCTGCTCTTTTCCATGAAGCAAACGTCCTTGTATGTGTTAAAGCTGCTTAACATCACAGTCAAGATATAACTCTAAAAAACCCCACCTTACTGAAGATAAATGATAACAGCCTGTTAAGTGCAAGATGAGAAATTACTTTTTTCTTTGCTGTTTCACTTAATTTATCTCTAAAACCATTTTCCTTACATTTTATGTGCTTCTATGGTTTTGTTATGTTTTCATATTTTCACCCCACACTTAATGGATTCTAAATTCTAAAGTGGAATAATGGTCTCTGTTTTTATAGACTTGTAAATAAAAATACAAGACTTTTTTTCTGAATCACTTTAATCATACTTCCAGTTCTAGATCTCAATCATGTCACGTATCCTTTCTGTGCTTTAATTATTGGGTTGTTTAAATGAAAATGAAACTAAATATCACTAAATTCACTAATATTCTGCTTAAAGAGTACTTAGTCTTTCTTCTGACATGTGATACTACTTGTGGTTATGTTTTTAAAATGAAGCATTAAGAGATTGAAGGCATGTTTGTGCTTAACGTATTTCTAAACTGTTTTTCTCTTAAATCTTTACTTGAAAAAATACTCCCCAAAGATGAAAGCATATTTGTCTTAGACAGTGCTTATGTTCTAAAGGTCATCTGTGTTGGCCCCAGGTTTCAAGCTGTGCGTTGTTTAATAACATATCTGCACTTCATCTAGAGCTAGTTACCCCCTCCTGGAAACAGAGATGTTGTAAGATATCTACAGTACCACTTTGCAATGGTGAAATAGCAGGCATGTTTCATTTATTACATTAAGGGTTTGGCGACAGTCCTGTGGAGATGAAAAGTGCATCTTTTTACTTCATTGCCTGATAACCATTGGAGTGGGACATGCTTGACATCTTTTCCTCTGGATTTATGCAGAAGCTCCATGCATGACATGGCATTATTGATTAGATGAACAGCCTACTTTTTTTCTTCAGATGCAAACTATTTGCCAAGGTGTGCACCTATGTGGGAAATCGGTGTGAAGTAAAGGGTCCTGTCATGTAAATATGGGTTGTCAATGAATACAGTTGTTTAGTGGCAATTTCACTGCTGGCCTTATTTCAGTCTCAAGACACCTTTTGTGATGTCTGGAAGAAATTTACACTGAGCATCAACTTACATTTTTAATATAGCTTTGAGTTTTGCTGTGGCAACTCTTTAGGATAAGAGTTGGCTGTACTTTTTTAAGCTAATGCTGTTTTGAATCTGTGCTATCTCAGTATGACGGCTTAAGAGTTGTAACTCATCAGGTTGAACTTAAACAGAAACTAGTGTACTAAAATAGCAGCAGTCTGTTTATCAAGCTTAGTTTTGTTACTATGTTGGAAAAAAAAATCTAGCATCACTTCCACAGGTGTGTGTATTGAGGATATACAACTATTGGATTCTACAAAATTCTTAAATAACAAAACTAGTGTCTCATGAAGCTAGCATTACTGATGTCTGTGGCAGACTTCAGTGTTACGTTTCTTTTGTGAAGGAGGGAACCATTAGTCACATCCACTTGAATCTGCAGGTATCATGCCAACAGTCAGAATTCCTGTATACTGTGTTCCATCCGTCCCTGGTATGGACTGCCTTTCACGCATCCTGTCGGGTGCACTTGACTTGTCTTAACACATTGGTACTTTTTAGCCATGGTATTCTTTGTAGCCTTTTGAAGTGGTGCTGCAGGCTATAGAAAACTTGCCATTCTTCTGTCATGCCCAGAAACAGATCTGTCTCTTGACTAGACAGGAGCCATTCCATCACTTCATGGGAATGGATCTGTGCTGTGTTGAGCTGCTGACATGCTGTGTATTGAATTGGTAGGTATATTTCCATTGTATGAAAGGGTATTGATGACGATGCTTGTGCTTTTGTCCTTACACTCATGTCGTGACACACTTATGGGCATATGACTGCAAGGACTGGCAAATAAGAGAAAAATTAATTTCAAAACAATTGATAAAGCATTTGATCTGTGTGGTTCCAACCTGAGGACCTGTAAGGAAGCAGAGTAGCAGTTGATGAGCCCTAAGCTAAAGATTGTTTTGGCTAGCCTGACTTGTGTGGTTTGGTCACCTGAGTGCACCCATTCCCTTGTTTTACTGCTTTGTATTCCATCAGTTCTTGAGAAATTCTTTGAAATGAAGATGGTATTCTTGCAGTCACGAGAGAGACTCTGCTTGGTCAGTCCATTGAATGCAGTATCCCATCTGCCATAGAATATGTCCAGAAAAGAGCAATCATACAAGGAACCAGATAGGCTATACTTTTATAAAATCTGTCTTGTCTTAGAGAACTGCAGCTCAGAGACTTCCCTAGCCAGAGGTCATGTCTTTAATAAATACTATTGTGGGTTTTCTGCTGTGATTTTTTCCAATTTCTTTTAAAATTTGATGTAAATATTTTGCATCAATAATGTCCTAAGATGAGGAATTTCCCTGCTGCAGTATCTGAAGACAGTGATCAGATCTTGTGTGTAAGAAAAATATGAAACAATTTATTTGAAAATAGTAGAATATTACAACATTTAACCCTGAAGAATGGTATATGCAAATATGGTTTTGATCCCATTTAAAAACAGTTTGTGATGGTGGTAACTACTAGTTGCAAAGCTGCAACTTTTTTTTTTTTTTTTTTTTTTAATAGTTGGGATGAGCATGCATGGTTCAGATGAGAAGCAAGCTTTGCCACCTGAGCTATGGGGAAAAAGGAGATGAGGCTGGTTGAGCAAAGGGTAAAGATCCAGAGACAGATAAGAAATGTGGCAATAACTGTTAGTCATTTTTATTCCGACTTGCATTTCTGATATTTCAGATCACACATGAAATATTCCATGATAACATTGAGTCAGCAAAAATCCAACTCCCAGATTTCTTGTTCAAGATCTATAGTATGTTTACTGACCTAGTTTTAATTCTCCCATTTTTAAAAGTCATGATGAAGATGAGCCTTGCAGTATTTGTGTCAGTTTTGGACAGGTTTGCACTACAGTGATATAGAGAAATCTGGTCTTACAAAATTTTCTATAGAACATTTTCTTTCTATTCTTTCCTTTTTTTTTTTTTTTTTTTTTTTTTTTTTAAACAAGGACAATTTTAAAAGAAAAGCCAATGTACCTTGTCCTTATAAGTCTGATATTTGGGGTACATAGAGGCAGGAGAAAGCAATGGGAAATTTAGACGAGCTTCGTAACAAAGTTCTGTAGATAAGTTACTGTGTAGTATTTGGTTATTAATGGGGTAGGGATGGTCATTGTAAAAGGACGGAAAAATCTCCAAGGAAAGTGGATAATAGTAAGGAAGGGCACTGCTGTGCACTTTGGAAATGTGATGGAAGAACGTACTTGTCATATGACGTTTTAAGTTTCACAGGGTCTAGAAGGGGAGGTAGCACTTCTGTTTGGTTCTTAACTTATTGGAAGTATAGGATAGATGTTTCTTTCCAGAAATGGGATGAGAAGTTCCCACCTATCAATTCTTTCACAGCCAGGAGGAGACAGAGAAGAACAGCAAATGTGACGTGTTCACTTTGCTGTGTAAGGTCTGCTTGGGCCTTTCTTTGCCATGTCACCATTTGGTGGGACCCTGCATTGGTCAGAACATCGAAAGTGCCTATACCCCTTCCACAAAGTAAGATGGCCAAAAGCATAGGAAGTGTCTTTAAAGCAAGGGTGGTTTTTTTTGCATACTGTTCCAGTTTGTGCTGAATTGTAGATATGCAGGAAACTGAGTGCCTGGTTGAGACAGATTTAAATTAAAAGGATTTGAAAAGAAATCTTTCCTCTTCTTCCTATGTCTTCTCAAGGCAATTCTCTTTCTTTCAGAAATTTAATTCTCTCTTTTTCAGAAACTTCAAATAAAGTGCCTTGAACAGCATCAAAATCTGCACATCCACTTCTTCTGTCTGGTGGCAAGAAGGGCAACTGTCATCTTGGCTTGGCTATTTTTCCATGTCTTCCTTTCTGTTGGGAGTCTCTGTCTCCATTTGTGTTGCAGGGGCCCCTCCCTTGCCTCTGCAGACCCGCACTCCAGAAGCTTCTTCAAAATGGAGGTGCTCAGCTTCCATCATGGAAGATGCAATCTCCCACCCTCTCTGGAGAGCTCTACCTTACAACTCAGCAGCCTGGACAAAGACAAAAAAAGTCTTCCTCTTTGGTGCCTGGCCACTTCTTTTTTTTGAAAATAGGAGATAACATAAGTAACAACAAATTATGAGCAAACTAGTCATGCTGTCTTTCTTTTAAGTTGGTGGTATAAAAAAGACAGAAAGAAATTGCTTTGGAGGTGAAGGATTGGTTGTGAGAGGTTTTCCTGTGGCTGAGTACAAAGGTCAACCTTTTCATTTCTTGGGGTTTTTTTTCTGATCCTTCTTTCACCTCTGTGTTCAGTGCTACCTCTATAAGCAGTTACATCTCTGAATGTAGACTTAAAGGGAGGTCATAGGGAGACCCAAGACATACTTACTCATTTTACAATGTGATTAAGCCTCAAAGAAGCCTGATGAAGCGATATTCCACTTATATCTCTAGTAAGGTGGCAGTGAAGCACACATTTTTACTGTGCGTGCAGAAATTTGAGCATTCCTAATATAACTTATTGTTAAACCACAACAATTAAAAAACTTACAACCTTAAATTTTGCCCAGTGTTCCTGGGATTTATATGCACAGGTCTCAGGCATTTTTCAAAATTTCACCCTGAGTGTTAAGTAGAGCTGAAAATCCTGAAGAGGAACCCTTTAAGTCTGAATTCCAACAACTAGTTTCATGCTTGCACCTAGACTGCTTTCTAGAAATGACCTTGAAAAATGCGGTGATTCACGCTGTGTCTCAGATTGTCAGCAGGCTGCTGCGGAGTTGGGCCTACGAGAATAATTGGATCTGGTGCGAGGAGGGGGAGGGAATTTTGTATTCTAATTGACTTTATTTTATAATTTATGACAGGAGTGCCCATTCCCTTGGATATGTCGCATGTCTTATATAAATCTCTTCACATATTTGTGTGTGAATATACATATTTATAGAATTCTAAATATGTAAATCTGCAAGTGTTTTAGGCCCGGACTGTTCAAGCATCAGAGTGTTTCATCTTTCCAGTGAAGGTATAGTTTGCTCTCGCCTGGCATTACTGGATTTTGACCAAAATCTGTGATACCATATCTCAGTGCTTGTGTAAAGTATTTCTGATGAATATCCTTCCAGCAGCATGGAGGTATTTTGCCTGAAGATTCACGTGAAGCAATAAGAAAATGGGGGGAAAAGTTAAAATACAGAACCATTCATAATGTTGCATACTATGAGCGTGTGCAGAGGAGCAATGGGCAATGGCCAGTGCAACACAGTAATTTTCAAGAAACTTTCTAGAACGGATGGACAAGGATTCTTCATTCTGAGTTTGTGAGGAAAACATACGCTTTGGTAATTTTTTCAGTAAGATTTAAATATTGCTGTAATTCATAAACCAACCTACCTTTTCAAAATGTGTCTTTTTTTTTAAGTTTCTATGGTGTGATTCCCTTGAATTTTTGATCTTATTTTTTTCAAATTCTCATCATTCATAGAAATACAAAGTGCTGGCATTCTTGTAATTGGCCGTTTCTGTTGATTAACTGAGAATTTCACATGACTTTCCCCTTGCATTTGTTATAAATCATGCTAGGCAGCTAACTTCTCTGCATGATTTCTCTCCAATAATTAAATCTAGCATTTCCAGCTGCTATAAAATCTGTTGCCCTTTTCTGTTCAGTTATGTTTTTTCATGCAGAAGAGTTGGACTTCCTCACAGTTTTAATTCTTATTCAGTATCAATTTACAGGCTATGTGTAATAAACTGAATGTTTTACTTCATGGCTCATGCTGAGAAATGAACGTTAATGTTAATAGAAGTATTGCCTTGACAGAGATAAGATGCAAGGCTAGGCAAGCGTTCCAATAGTGGCTTGACTGTAGCTATTTGCTTTTTGTTTCCTTGGCAGAAGACAAAATTCAGTGGTTCTGTTGTTCTGTTGATTGATAATCTTGTGTATTCTGCACCTTTTCCCCTCTGGTGTACTAAGCATTAAATATTAGAAGATATTATTTGTATCAGAGGAAGTAACTAAAAAGTACTGCAAATCAATTTTGGCAAAATACCCATGAGTCAAAGAGAATGTTTGAGAGCCCTTGAAGCAATTATGAAATGGTATTTGGTGTCTTTGTAGTTTCTGTAGATGATTGTTACTTCTGTGTGTAACAAACAGTTACTGTGGAAAGGAAAGTTTTAACCCTTGACTGAGTCCCTATTCTCCATGTAATTTTCCAATGTTTTTAGCAAAAGCTGCTTTGTTACAGAACTGGTGCATCAAAAAAATCTTTCTGACGTTCTTACAACATCCTTCTACATGGTCATTCCACACAATGGTAATGAACTCATTTATTAGAACAAAAGATTTTGCAATAATTTCCATGGGTGTTCTGTCTAGTGGTGTGAGTTATAAGCAATGAATCTTTACAGAACATACAAAGATAATGGGTAGTGTGAGTTGTAGGTGTCCTGTAGTAACACAACCAAAAGTTATAGTTCAAAAGATTGTATGTGGAAGCACAAGGGTAGTTAGTTATACCCTTATCGAAATAGGGTAATAAGGCTTTACACATTTCATTATGAATGGACTTAACTCTCTCTCAAGTTTAGATTTTTAAACAAATGCCGCCCTTTGCATTGGGCAGGTTAGGCATCTTAGCACCATCTGTTGGTAGAAGGAAGAAAAATTTTGACTTTTCATTTCTAAACACTTTTTTTTTGGTATTATAAACTCTTCAACAGAGTGCTGAGCATGGGAGAATATTTTTTTTTCCATTGGAGGACTGACCAGTTTTGTTCTACTGCAATACGTTGACAAGCCCCAAACTGGAAAATTAAATTTCTCATATTCCTGTGGTGGCAATTTTTAAGATTCGTTGTCTCATGTGAGTCAAAGGATACTGAAATGAGAACTTAATTTTCTGTTTGAACATTATAACATTTTCCCTGTGCTCTGGAAAGTGTTGGGGTAAACTATTGCCTGATTATGAAAGGAGGAGTGAAAAATTGTGTTTTCGCTTTCACTATGCTTTAATAAACAGTGGGAGGAGAAGGAATGCAAACTTGCACTGGAATGCTGTGACATCTTTTTTTGTTATAACTCAATTTTAAATCAGAATGCATTACAGAAATATGTCAAAAGCTATACTATAAAAAGATACAATAATACTGTTTCTGAAGCAGCTGGAAAGAAAATTTATTTTATAACTGCTCATATATAGACTTTTCTAATGAAACAAGAAGTGATGCTATCTTCATTACCATTTTTGGGTTGTATTTTTGGCAAATCATGAGACAAACTATGTGAAGAATTAAATTAGTAAGTATCAGTGTATTACTGGGCTTTTCAAATCGTATTAATTATGGAAATGAAATAGATTCATAACTGGTTATTTAATATAAAAATTACTCTTGTTTCTCTGATGCTAATGAAGTTTATTGCTTTACAATTGATGAGTGGCAGAATGTTGTTGAGACTCACCTTTTGTAATCTGTGCTGTTTTATTTACAAACGAAGTGTAATTTGAAAAAAACTGAGGAATCTCATGAGGATATGAGTCTTTTCTGCACAGCATTTTACAATATTAGCTATATGAGGTTTTAACTTTTTATGGCCTTTTTTCTCTCCTTTTATATAATTAACACATTACTTATTTATCACTTCCTGTGAATGATAAACCTTCCCTTGTTCTAAAAACTTTTTACCCCCTCTTGTAAGTGCTGTTACAGCTGATTATTTTCATTAGAGAGTTATCAATTATCTTAATTAATCTACTCTCCATGGCTCTGGAAGTCTTAGCAGAACATGCTCTGGAATTCTTGTTGTTCTAGTATTTGTAGACCCTGGAAACCTAAAAAAAAAAAAACCCAAAACAACAAACCCAAACCAAAAAACCAAAACAAAAAACACACTTCTGCCAGAAGGAACCTAAGACTCAATTCCTGTAATTTTGCCTGGCTACTTTAATGACTGAATTGAAAGAGCACAGGCATGAAGAAAATAGGGTAATAAGAAGAAGGGAGCGTGTCTTTGTATGCTTCTGCAGAGATCCATCTTCTGGTAGCCTGGGAAGAAACATTTCTTTTTGAACTGCTGTGGCAGTGGACCTTATCTTTTTTTTTTGGTGAAATTCATAATCATAAGGCTTATAGGGTGTTCTTCGGTGGGGGTTTTTTTGGCCTTTTTGTTTGTTTCTTTAAAATCATTTAGCTCGCTAGCTAGCTAAGTAACACACAAAATCCAGAATAATTACTGCATGCTTGCAAGCTTAAACAGTGTAAATAAGGTAATGTCTAAATGGCGCTTTATTAGAGTTGGTTTCTGTTTTTTCTTTTTAATTACAAATTCTAGGCATCACACTTGTTACTTAACTTCTTTGAAAGAATAACTCTTAAAATAAAAACATACACAGTAAGAAGTGAGTAAAATATAATAGTCTATGCTGTGGATTATCTCTTCCACAGCAGCGGCTTACTGAGTTACTTCTAAGTGATCATGTGTTTGGAAAACTAGTACAGAAGTACTGATGTCTGGTCTTATATTAATATGTGCAGTATAAGTTCCACTTATCACAGATAATTCTTTGTGAGTACTGACTTGGGATCAGAATTGCTCAACTAGTCAGATGAAGATCTCTTAGTTACTGGGGTATTACCAGAGGTTCTGCTAATTTTCTGCAATATGAAACAATCTGGCACTAAACTTGAATAACTTGAACTTTCTTTAGAGTATCCAAAATCATTTAGGAGGTTAACACAATCCACTTGGAAATTCCATGCTTTTTTTTATTCGTTAATGTTAATAATGTTGTTCTACTGTTTCACAGATGAATAGTTTGCTGAGACTCAAGAGTATCTATACTGAGTTAGACCAAAAGTCCATCAAACTCAGCACTGTGTTTCTACCAAAGTACATGCCTAGGGACAAGCGTAAGAACAGCACGGATGCTTCCTTGGGTCTACTCAGGTGGCGGGGATCACAATTTGGACAAAGATTTGCAGCTCCCTATATGAATTTCACCTGTTGTTTTATCTCCTAGTCACTGTATTAGCATTTTTCCATGTTTGATTGCTGTTGTTACTACCTGGAATTATTTAGAGCTATTAGCAAAACTTGATGCCTTTTCCACTCTCTGCCATTTCTAAACACAGTGTTGGAATCACCACCAAATCGGTGATTTCCCTCCACTTTGAAGACTATTCTTTTTTCTTAAACCCACTTCCTTTGTTTTAATCAATTTTTATCAACATAAAGATGTTTCCATATGCCCTACCACACCCTGCCTTTCTTTAAATATTTTTTTGGCATTCTATTAGCGAGCTTTATTTCTTGTCTGTGTCTCCAGTGGCTTGTTGAAAGAAATGTAATGAAGCATGACTTCCCTTTACAAAAGCAGTGATGAGTCTTGCCAGTGTGTTTGTTCCACGGTTTGCTTTTTGCTTTAAACACAGCTACTAATTTGCCTTTTATAAATTTCAGACTTTTGCCATGTCTTCCAGCGTCTATTTGGCATACTTCATTCTGCTGGCACTGAGGCAGTTTGAGCAAGAACGCTGTAGCTAATGGCTCAGCTGCGTTTATCCCAGAGTTCTTCTAGATCACCTGAGTGAATATTGTCTGGTCCTAGCAGTTGGTCACTTGTCAGTTTTCTTTTATAACTTCTCTGCTAGCACTTCTCTGTGGTGGTCTTGTGTTCCAAGAGCTCTTTTTATCCTTTGATCTTCTATTAGCTCTACAGAGATACCTTAACGGGCCTACTGCTCCTAATTTGTTTGAAAATAATTTATTACTGCCTTTTATGCCTTTTATATAAGTGTACCTCAAACTCTTTTGGCCTGCTTCATTCTGTTTTTAAAACTTACATGCCATGGTTAACATATTTTTCTGTTTCCCTTCTTTGAACAGACTTCTTGAAGAATGCCATTTTCTTACAGCCGCCTTCCTCTCACCTTAATCATTCCAGTGTTTTTGTCTTTTAAAAAGCCTTTTCATGGATGGAATACATTTCCTTTGAACCCCTGATATTGTATCTTCTTATACAGTTTTTGTGTTGTCTATAAAAACATTTTCCATGTTTGCTGCATCTTTTTATGTTCATAGTATTAAAACTAAACTAGCTCACTAAGGATTTTCTTGCTTCAACTTAGATGTTCCTATCAGAAATGTTGTTCTCACCTATTCATGAAAAATAAATCAGTAGTGTTTACCTTGTTTATTATTCATGTACAGACTTTTATGGTAGCTTATGCCAGGTAGTGATTTTAAAATACTCTTGACTGAAGTAATATAGTGTACACAGAGTGTAAATTTCTAGCATTAACAAAGCAAAGATCCTACTGTGCTTGATTGGAGATTTTCCCCTAAAATTCTTGTTCAAAGATAACTTGGATTATTTATGTACCTTTTTAAGGAGTTGTTTAGCTTTGAAGAAAAACCACTGGTGAGAGTACACGTCTCTACTGTGTGCTTTTTTTAAGTTGGTTTGATCTAAATAAGACATTGTATTGAAATAATTCTGATATTGGTTCTAAGAAGGTCACAAAAGATCTTCAGGGTCTGAATACCTGAAGGTATTTTTTCGCACTATTCCAAATGGCAAGTTGGACTTAAATATTCTGCTCAGTTGTAAACCTTTTCTAATTTATTTTTACTTGTATTCAGCAAACATTTTGTTATTTTGTGGTCATTATCTTTTAGCTTCAATGGTCTTTTTTCTTTAGTTTTTTTTAATTAATTTATTTTTACTTTTAAAATCTATTATTTATTCCATATTGCATTATTTTGCTCAGCTAAGTTAGTTTTAGTCTTCTAGGCTTTTTTTCTTCTAAGGCGATATCTGCATACTTTAGATCATCCTAGTAGTTACACCCTGCTTCTGTTGTTAAAAGATTGATTCCTACTGCAACATGGATGAACAAGACTAATCACATTGAGAAGTCCGTTATCAGTCCTAGTATCCTACCTCAAACTGTGAATACTTAAGGAAGAGCTTATTACAAGGGTGAACATAGAAACATTTTTCCAGAATACACTCCCACTCTTCTGCAATTTGAAGTGACTTGTGATTCTTGCTCGCCAGAAATGATGGCCATGTGCCCAGTACCTCTTCAGGGATTATTCCCCCATTTGCCCAGTAAAACTCTGAATCCACATAGGCTTTTGCCAAGAGTTGCACTGAGTTAACTGCAAAGTGTACTGGCATCTTGGTTTCATTGTTGTGTTGCAAAATGCCTTTTCCCTGGTAGCGAGTCAGGTTGCAGGGGAGGTGCAGATCACAGCCAGTATTTCTTAGAACACCTTCTGTTCATTATACTGTTTTAATTAATAGAATAAAGCTGTTACTGTTTATAGCTGATAACTACACCAATGCCATCACATGCTTACGGTTGGGAGCCTGACTCCGGCTGTACACTCCAGTGTCATGAAGAGTTTATTCCAGTAGCTTCAGAAAGTCCTGCAGAAGGCCCTTGCTGCATGGGGATACATACACAATTCTTTGTGTAGGGTAGCTGTCGCTGTCTTGGATGTCGACTGAGTCATAGAAGCTGGTGCTGGTACTGGCATGTGCTTGCAGTGGTGTACAGATTCAGCAGACGTAGTATTCTGGATTGATCATGTTTTGTAGGTTCAACAAGACTGCCAATCCCTAGAGTTTACCAGCTCTTGGGAAACTATCACACACGACCTTCACAGCATGCATTCCCCATCTCTTTGGCCTATTTCACTTCATCTAATGTTGTAAGAATCTATAGAACGCATTTGTGCCAACTCACCTGGAAAGGGTCCTTCAATACCACATGATTTTACAGAATGCTGTTATCCCTCCTGAGTTGTCTCTCCCTGCACCCCACCCCGCCCCAGCCCTTGAAAAATCCTAGTGTTACATCATTATTCCTTCTGTATCAGTGATATAAATTTTGAATCATTGCAAAATGCTTCTCAGTTCTTTCATATTTCCTGATGAAGCACCCAAAACTGCACCTAGCATTCCAGGTGGGTACACACCAGGAATTTATTAATAGACAATGTTTTCTGTGTTGTTCTTTTCCCAGTGGTTCCTAATTCTTTACTTGATTCCTGCGTACTTGTTGAATATCCAGTACCAACCCAATGGTTTCATAGAACTATCTGTCATTGATAATACCATCTCATTATGGCAAAAAGGAGTGAAAATAAAAGTGAATCCAGAGTCCATAATTTTGTATGTAAAATTAGATTCTTTCCTACCTTTCTTCTATCTACACTGATGTTCCTGTGCTGTTTTTATTACTGCAATGACTTGGTCTTCCAAGCTCCCCTTCCAGTTCCTCACAGCTGCTTTGTGATAATACAGCTCTGAATACCATAGTATCAGCAACAAACTATGTCACTTCATTATTCAGTCATTCTTCAGATTTTTTTTTTTAACTTGTGTTGAACAACCTGAAAAGATCACAAACTGACAGGAATTGTACTGTTACTGTTAGTTTGACCAGAACCTTATCTAGTATTTTCTCTCCCCTCTTTCTGGAAGGAGCTTTTCTGATTCTTGTAATTTACCTGTCTTTTGGCTACTTCAGGTTTTGCTTTTCTTTTTTGATGTTGGTCTAGATAAGTAGTTTGCTCGTATGAGTGGAGAATTTGCACTTACTGATGTTTAAGAGCTTTGATGAAATAAGAAGAGTATACTTCTGTTATTATTTGTACAGTTAACATTTTCACTGAAAATGAAAATATAAATGTCAAAACCATTCTGAAAAAAATGTCAATCACAGCAAGAGATGATAGTTTTAGGTTTTGTATAGCTACAGGACCCTGAAACTGCTGTAACACACTTTTTTGTTTCTGCTAAAACAGAAGGATGAATCAAACAGTTTATAATAGCATTAACTTCCAGATAAAACATTTTCAGCCAGTCTTTATAATTCCAGAATTAGTGGAAACATTTATGTCTTTAGATTCTTCCATCAAGGCACAGGGAAGTGAATTATTGAAAAGATAAAAATAAATTTGTTTGCTTTCTGTCAGAGTTCATATCCACAGCCAACCTTGATAGAAGACCAGAATGATTTAGACAAGTTTGCTTTGGAGATTCATAACATATGCTTGCTGGACAGAATTGAGTTATCTCTGCTCTGGAGAGTAAGTTATTGTAGCAGGAGCTGACAGAGATGAAGATAACTGAGGGAAATTCAATTACCTTTTAGTGTTTTCCTTCTAATAGGATTCTTAATGTGAAAAAGATCCTTAGATGATGCGCCTATGTTGCTTTGTGAGATCTCCTTTGATACCTGCATTCAGAATAAAGTGAACTCTTCTTTTCAGGCCTTCATTAAGGATGAAATATGCATCTGATTGCTAAATGGGTGTTAACTTTTGATCCAACATATTGTCATTTATAGCCCAGATGTATTTGACAGTCTTTTGGCAGTAGTCTTGAGTATTCTCTCAAATACAATTTAATTTTCAAAGCTGTTGTTTTTATGTGAGTAGCTTGTTTGTAATACGAATTGATTATTTTACAAAACCGTAAAGTACTTCCCTATATTCTAGTTCTGTTTCTGCATGTTTGTTTTTTCATTTGCCTTTTCCTGGCAAAAGAACCAGAATTGCAAATACTGCTTATGACTGACCTGAGTTCAGGTTTTTGGGATAAAGCCCAGTCCCACTTGACTATAGCTGGATTTCATGTGAAACCTCTGCAGGTCTGGTTAGCAGGTTAGACTAGTGCATACATGTGTTAGGATGCTATTATATGTGTTACTTGTAAAATTTATATATTTTTTTTTCATAATGGCTGATGGTAGAAATGAAAACTTAGAAGTGACTCCATGAAGGCAGCTTGTTCTGCAGCTGTTTGTATGAAAACATACCACACACAAGTTGGTGTACCTGCAACGTGCTTTCCTTTACTGCCCCACGAAACTACTGTCTGTAGCTGAATGTAGTTATTTTATTTTTAAAACTCTGACCCTTATCAGCTTTGGAAAGTAAAGTCCACTTTTTATCTGGAGGATTTATGAAAGCCCTTACACACTAATACTTTTATAAAAGAAAGGGAGACTGAGTATCTTCACGTTAGTTTTCTGCAACCCCAGAACAGGTTTGAATGTGCATAAAAGACAGCATGCCTGACCCCATAGAAGTCTGTATTGTAAATCTAGTCCATAGTTTTGAGTCTTTACTTGCCTTAACCTATGGCTTCTTGATTATGGAAGCTATGGATACACTGGTCGTTCTCTTGTTAGCATTCAAATTGTAGTACGCATAGTCTTGTAGTTAATGCAGTCTTCTCATTTAGGCATGAAAAAGTTTGATTCATGCAGGTTTATATTTTGATGTTCAGGAAGGTGACTTATGAAGATCAACTTTGGGGCAATGTGGGAAGTTAAACATATGCATTAAGATAATGAGATGCTTAGAAAAGTTCATCAGTAGAGCCTGAAGGCATTTACAGTTAAAATTTTCAATGTTACCTGTATTTCTTAGTCACATACAGTATTTTTCACCTTCATTTATTGGAGTATTATTGAGGAGGAACTTGGGCAAAATATTGTACCTAGTGTAATAGTTTATCCTGAATTGATTTTTCTCATTCCAATGAAAGCTTCAGCCTTTCATTGAGAATGCTTTGTTCTGAATACAAAATATAGTGACTGTGCTGAAGTAAATACCTCCATGAGTAATGGTTGATTAAGGAGTAATTGTTTAAATAAGTATTTTACAATTAAATTGCTAAAAATGTCTTTATTTTGTTGTAGATGGGGCTTGAAGTCTGTCTGGGATCCAGGGAGGGAAATGGTGGAAAACTGTAAAGCTACCCCCAGCCAAGGGTGACACTCCTAATCTTATAGAAAGGTAGCTTCTTGCTCTAAGTCGACCTATACAGTTTTCCAGGAAAGAGAACAAGACTGCACGAAGCAGAATTCCTAACACAAACTGAAAGGTCCGTTCACATCGCCACTTCTGTCTCACTGCTTTGCAGTCCAGCTTTTCATTTGAACTTTTCTATATTAGCTTTTAAATGGGAATCACTGTAGTAGATTTTTTGGAATCTTTTTCTTCCTGCTTCATCTGATTCTTTTATAGAAATGCTTACAGAATGAGTCTACCTACTGATTTTTCTCTTTGACCTAAACAGGAGAAAACTGAGCCAATCCCTTTGAGATGGTCTTAAATCACAAAAAGGAAGATCTATCAGGCAGTTAGGTTGCTCTTCAGATGATCACTGTGTCAGGGAACTTGCCAAGTGACTTAGAGACCTCGGGATTTCACTGTTAATCTGCAATCCTACTGGAAGTGGCAGAGTCAATCCTTAAAATGTCTTAGCATTCAGAAAACCAAATTGTCCTCATTGTTCTGTTTTACACAAGGAAGATAAATTTCCTGATGCTCTCCTCACCCCTCTTCCCTTCCACCTTTTTCCTGCTCACTTTTCTAGGTCCCTGTTATTAATTTACTTTTTAGAAAATGCATCTTTGAAGATTTCTGGCCATCCTAAAAGATTTAGGTATCTCCTGGAAGTAGAACTTTGAAGGCGGTGATAGGGACTATAATGATGAGCAGTGCAAGTGTTTGGTCATCGTTACACTTTTTCCTTTGTGCCCTAGTGCCAAGATATTGGTGGGTTTTGTAAAAAATATATTGCAACAAATTCTGGGTCCAAGTAGTAATGCTAAGGTTATGACAGAAAGGATGCTGAGATTTTCATGTTCCTTTCATCCTTCTCCCTGCTTGTCCTTGTGGAAACTTGAGATTTGAATGTCATTCGAACTATACTGAACTGTGTGTTGCCCTAGAGCAATTTGAGGTTCCGTCTTTCATCACCAATGCCAATTCTTGCTTTGAAATATTTAAGGAAGGTGGCAGACAAAGCAAACAAAATGCCAAGTTATTAGATGGGTTATTGTATTACAGAGAATATATGGCAATTGTGGAACAAATTTTGTTGTAATGTGGGACCAGAGACTTAACATACATTGTCAGGGTGCCACAAGGACTGGCAGTGCCCCTCAGTGGGGGTAAATTGGGTACCCACTTCAGTACCACAGCCTCCTGGGCAGGACCTCACCATGCATCTCCAACCTGCCACCCACCATGAGAAGAGCAGGGCAGCCCTTGGGGGTGGTGGTGGGGGGTGGGGGCAGCCAGGACCAGCACAGACACCCCCCCCCACACACACACAGTAGGCCATGGAGCCAGGGCCAGCCTGAGGCAGGGAAGCCCACCTACCCCATGGCTGGGGGCCTGGAAAGGGTCAAGGAGGCTACAGCAAGGTGGTGAGCAGTGCTAGGGTGGGGGGTTGGCCCTCATCTTGGGGCAGCCTCTCTCCACTACCATCAGCAGAACAGGGTCATCCTCAGCTGTGCTGTCTCTATGCTGGCCTTCAGCCCCAGGATGACATTATGCCACCTATAGACATCTCTAAATTATGCTGCTATTAGTCCTGAATCTGTTAAATATTTACAGATTGAAACAATCAGATATTCAGACTTCTGAAATATTTTTGCTTATTTTTTCCTACACTGCTTGTTAGAAACCCCAAATATCTCATTTCTAAGTAGTTGTTGATAGTCTTGAAGTTGTCAGCAGCCTTGGCATTGGACCAACACTGTTTTGCAAGGCAATTTCATGTGGTCGGCAGCAGAGGAGAGAGGAATGTTTCTCAGGTTATTTTTGAATGGCAGTTGTTTGGAGCTACTCAGAAATTTGGGATATTAAAAGGAGGTTATTGGCTAGAGTGTAACTGAAGTTGTTAAAAGTGTCTCAGAAATGTTGTTGTGTGGCTTTTTTGTATGTCCAATAACTGTCACATATGTTTTATATAATATTTTATGTCATTTCAGTAGTTTCTATCATTTTTTTGCATGCTTGGTGGAGGCTGGTGATTTTGATTAGTCACTGTACTTTCTTTCAGTATTTATAATGTTAATGACTGAACTGTAATTCACATCAAATCTCACATTCTTCCTTTAAAAATCCACAGAATTTGTGTTGCTTTTTTATCCTGTGTGGCTGTTGTGCTCTAAACATAACGAGCTCCAAGTATTGAATTTATTATTTTACACTGAATTAAAGTCAATTAGTGAAATCTAGTTAAGCAGGATTTGTGCAGTTGGACTGTGTAATCTGTTTTGTACCATTACACCAATGTCCATGAGTTGTTTGTAACAAATGCTGATAACTGTTATTGAGGGGTAGTATAAAAACACCTTCATGCTATTTAAAAAACCCAACCACACAGGAAACCCTTGCATGCTGAACTGAAACAACGCCAAACTTTAAACTCTGCAAGAACATCAGAGCCTTGGAACAGGATGTTTAACAAGTTCTGGTATTTAGAAAACTTATTAAATTTATCTTATATGTTGTTCTTATGTAAATGTAAATGAATAAGTTTATGGAATATCCTCTCTCCTCCCGCCCTGCCCTTTTCCAATGTTGACAACACAAAGGACGATGCCACTAGAAACCGCCTGGTGCTGCATAGTACTTAATTTCTCTGAAGGCAGCATCTGTAGTAGTTGCAATACTGACTTTTGCATCGTTGCAGTCTTTTCATTTTAACCAAGTGAGCAAGAAAAATATAAATTTTAAAGCAATTGTTGTGGAGTATTTTTAGTCATATTTCCAATATTGCTCAGTATAAGGATCTAGAGTTGTATGAATGAGTGTTTTTAACTTTGACTGCTGTAAATTAAAGCAGAGACTGTTGTCTTGTCACATTTGGAATAGTCAGAATATTTCCAAGGCTGCCTTTTTATGGATAATAAAATCACACAGTTTTGAAAAGAAATTAATTTATCATCCCCCAACAATTTTTGGAGCCAAATGTCAACCTTTCAAGGATGGTAGAACTTTTCTGAATACAAAATGTTAATTAAACCCCACACATATTGATACCTATGTCATGCTGTTCTGAAATTCCAAAATAGATTTATGTAAGTGGATGAGGACCAATCACAAAGGAAAAAAAAACTTATGTGTTAGTTGGAACGAGATACAAAATGAACTATTGAAAACAGGAGTGGGAAAAATTAAAATAGTTTGCTTAGTTTGCTTTTCATAGTTGGTTACAGGAGTCCTGATAGGAGGCTTTAAGTTATGGCAAAGCTTAAACTAAAACTGGAATCGACTGCTTAACAAATGGCTAGGAATGATTTTAAAGAATAACTACTATAAAAGACCATATTTTAAGAATCCTTACCATTTGCTTCTGGATTTTTAATTTTTTAAAATCTTTGCCATTTCATTATCAAAATATTCTGCTTTTAAAATACTTGGTCCTCCAAAGAATAAGCCTCTCAAGAATCTTAGTTTGCCATAAAGTAAAGAGCAATGTTGGAGTGTAAGTTAGAAACTTGTGAATTGGCAGCACTGAACATGTTATTTTTGAATAGAATTTTTATTAAAATCCCATATAATCCTCCTTTTTTCATAGATTCTCCAATAGTCATTTGAAATTCCTCTGACAAAAAACAAAAAAGGCCTTAATACTTTTCCTTAATAATGAATTGAAGTGTTTCTGCAGATACAGATGAAGGTGCAATGACTTAATGGCAAAAACAAAAAGTGTGTGTGTGTGTGAAGGAATGCTTTGGCAGCACACATCTCTGTCCTATTTAGCAGTGTTGCTCAAAGGATGTGTGCCAGTCAAGTTGATAATTCTCTGTTGTGAGAGGCTGAAAAGGTCCTGAACTGTCAGAGATCAAGTTCACTAAATTAGTTCTTGGAGCAAGCATGATAGAATTTGGTGAAGGGCAGATAGGTTACCTTTTGGGTCGCGAGTTCGTGTTCATGTCCAAATGTTTCATAGCTGAGGTTTCACAAAAGGTTTGCAAAATACGGCACAGAACACTTTTATAGCTGTTTCTGTTGCTGGTGCAGAACATAGGTGATTTGTTCCTACATCTACCTTAGTTACCATTATGTGTCTCTGTGTATACATTGATTTTTACTGTGAGCGGATGGTATTTTTACCTTTGTTCTTAATGTCTCATGAGTACTAGACTGCTATACAGCGTTGAATACTTTCAAAACATGCTTTTGATTCTGTTATCGGAGTACAGAACAAAGTTATAGAAAGGCAAACTGTAAATCTATCCCCCCTGCCCCTTTCTCTGCATTAGGCATCACAGGTGACATCTTGAGCACACTGAGGTCTGAAGCCAACGGTATCCAGAGCACTGAAGCTTATTAGAGATGTGCTGGTCATTGGCATGCAACCAGTCATGGTGAGATAGGAAACCATTATGCCTAAATATCTTGGTATCTCAAATGAATGTGGTTTGTTCATGAGTTGTTATATTTTGATGTATTCTGAAGCTCCTGGATTAAAATCAGAGCTGTGCTCTCAAATCAGACGCTAAATAGGGAAAGCTGAAGAGTGCTTGAGAGGAACTATGTTGAAAATAGAAATGCAAACACAGACCCCAGGCTACAGGAATATCTCAAGGGGCTAATCTTTCTGTCTTTTGGAAATCTGCAACTTTATACAATCTTGGAAACTGTTTATGTAGAGATTTTGGCTGGAAATGAATTCGGTTTGCATGTGTTTTACAAATTCATAAGGAAATTTAGTGAGTGTCATGTAGCAGGAATATCAAACAATAAATAACAAAATCAGCAAGGATATGTTGATTATTTTTGCATTATATTCTACCTATAATATGAATGTGCGTTCTTATATAGTAATAAAACTGAGTCCTATGTAGGAATACACATTCTGTAAGGTAGATGTTAAGACAATTAACATAAGTCATGTGTTAAATACTAATATACTTAGGTATTTATAGCTGTGTCTTTGAGAGCTATAGAAATCAATGAATTTTAACTCATGCAGATGCCTTTCACTTTGTTACAGTCAGAGGCTGAAGCAACATGTATAGATTAAAGTCGGACAAGATATGTTGTAATAAGGTTCCAAATTACCTTTTTGTTTATCTGCTTATCTGAATCATTGTGGCTACACTTTTCAATTCTTTGTGCTCTCAGAGGTTGAATTACTTTAAGGTTTAGATATTTTTTTTTCTTGTTTTGGAAAAGGTTGGTGAAATGTTTCCAAATTAAAACATTAAAAAATGCTACATCTTTTTATTTCATTGAGATTTCCAATTTTTTCCATATTTTGAGGTATTATTGTTTTCCCACTGCCAGTAGTGTACCTTTTGCCCCATTATGAAAAATTATTCAGAATTCTTCTGATGCAAAACTTGTGAAGAATTGCTGTTTATGGCAGTACCTTTAAGGGCTTCTTAATTAGTAAGTTGCATTGTTCAAAAATACTCAGTAGTGTGTGTTACCTGCTCCTGGAGACTTCATTTAAGGTTTATCTGTGCCATCTGAACTGCATGTGACTTTCAATCTGTTCAAGTGTCACTCCTGTGCCAAGTCTTGGTGTCGCAAGTTGTAAAAGAACTGTGCTGGCAGTAGGGTGTCTGGGAATCTGAATCCTGGGGAAGTCGTCATTTGGCTGCTGGGGCCAAAACTGCTGCACTGCTTTCTTACCTACCTTACAGGTAGCAGGGATCCTTACTGTGCCTTGGTGGAAAAGGTAGTTGGAAGGTGGTAGTCACAGTTAGTGAACTGAAGACATTTCAGAGCTTTAGTTTGTTGGGCTTTATTGGAGGTGTGCCATCTGTCCTCTAGTCAAACAAAGATTTTTACAAGATCTTGAAGAATGGATTGAAAGCCACAGCAAGACTTATTTGGCAAATGTTTCCTGAGCTGACAGCACCGCCACTGCAGTGGGTGATAACTATTTCCCCTACTTCCACTTAGCATTCATACTATACGGAGGGGAGGAAGTGTCCCAATGCTATTGCAAGAGTAAGGTACTAACACAGCAAGAACAGAAGGCAAAGTTTTGGTGGGTAAGGGGAGATGGAGCCTGCCCATGAAAGAAGAACAGAAAGAAAAGCTGGGGAGCATTGAAGGTAGAACTGGGACAGTTCCCTAGGGCATCCTCCACTGTACCTTTCAAACCACATACTTATTTCTCTTCTGGCAGTAACAAGTTGCTTACACATCTTTAACTACTAGTTACAGGTGAGGGAACAATTAAACACTGCTTGGCTTTGGTTGAAATGATGGAAATCTTTGTGTTTGGCCCACTTTGAGACTTACTTATATGTTTTCACCTGATGAAAAGGTATTTTTCCCCTTTTAAAAACTTAAGTTGCATAGAAATGACAACATGGAAAGATCAAAAAACCACGTATCCAACAGTTAGGAAAAATCAGAGGACTGCAACCTTAACATGGCCCTCACTAAGTATGTGTAGTGAATCCTTAGATCATATGAGTATGTCTCATTTGCTGGACAGAGTGGATGCTCCTTATAAGTGACTTGGTCAGTTCCAGAAGTTAGTGGTGGATCTAATTCATTTGTTGCATTGGACTGGCAGTTCTTTGGTAAATACAGTACTAATCTGTATGATAGTGCTGAAGCAGGTAAATGTCACAAGGTTGATGCAGTGTAGTTGGGAAATGGCTTTAAAAATCATCACTGGCTTCTTTGCTTAATATCTAATCTGAGAGTACAGAGCCACCTACGCGGAAGTGCTGAGCTTTACTGTTACTAGAGCATAAGGGAGTTGTACTTTGATTATTTCTAGCTTGAAAAATACCTTGTATTTGGAAGATGTGCACCCAAAGAATCACAAATATAATGCCCAAGTATAATGTTTGTAGGATCTTAGCCAGTTTTAAAGCAAGAACAGTATGGAGGGACTGCAGACGTAAACTGGATTTGCCATAGAGTGAGGGAGGAAAGTGTCTATCCTAGGACATGCTTTGAATGTGACGCATTTGGACATATGTACAGTAAGAACTGGCTTCTTGGGTTCAAAAGGATAATTTGCCTCTATGTTGTTTATGCCAATGGTTAGCAGTGATGCTTAGGGAGTTAGAACATTAGAATAATGTAGGACGCATATAGCAAATACTGGTTTCTAGCAAGAGGTGAGAACTCGCACTTGTTTGTGTGAAGCTGTGTCTTTGTGATCCAAGGATGCTACTTTAACACATAACATCATTTAGATAAAAGTAAAAGGTAAAAAAACCAAAAACTACTATGTATTTGGTGCTAATGGATGCTGTAGTATCTGATGTTATTTGCCTCTGTTTATTATTTATGCTGTCAGTTGGTTTTGTATTCAGTTGAACTCTTCTTAGTGTCTCGTTTACCTACTGTACAAAATTGGGCTCATTTGAAAGATGCAATCTCAGTAAAAATGCTGTTGCCTAGTGTTTAGTTGGGTTTACTAAAGCTTAATACTGTGAGACCAAAAGGTAAAAAATAAAGCTGTTGACTCAGCACAGATTAAAACCAGATGTGTCTTGAGATCCTTGCATTTCTCTCTAATCACTAACCCAAACTGATTGTGGTAGGTTTTTTTCTGGTCATGACTATAGTTTTAACAGTCTGTGTTTGATGTGTGGTGTGATCTAAGTCAACTGTGGGGTGTTTTTCCCTCCCCCTTGTGATTCTAAATGCATGTTTGTTTTCCCCAGGAATGCCTGGCTATAAACCCACTTTTTTTTATACACACACACATACTTGTATTACAAACAGTTGATTTAGATGCAGATTGTTTTTAATCTTAGAATCAGATAAAAGGCTGGAAAAGTGGATAAATGAGGTTTGGAAAACTGTGGGTTGCAGAGATGAGAAACCGTTGAATTGTGTTCAGTCCATTAAAACAAGAAGAAATAGAAGAGATACTTTGATAAGTGTTCTGCTGGTGTTAACCTTGATGGCTATTATCGGGGGGATGATGCTATATCTATTTCATTGGCTTAAGCTTTTTTCATGCTGAGAGAAATCAATACTTTGAGTCGTTGGATGACAGAGGCATCACTTCAGAATTGACGGTGGCTGTCAGATGTTGTCATTGGTTGACTTTTGTTCGCTGTTGAGGTTTTAGGCTTTCATTTTTCTAAGTCTTATTCAGGAGTCTTTGTAAGATTTCCCTGGGTAGCATTTTTAGTCCAGACTTTAAACCTCAGGTCAGAGGTCAAGTGCAAAGATCTGTGAAAGCAGAGGACTGAGGAGCTCCTTCATTTACTTAAAATATCCTTGTTTGTAGGGAGTTTGCATTAGTGGCAAGACTATGCCTTATCTTATGGATGACTTTTCCTCTTAAATGATATCCTCTGAGACAAGTTGTTCATAAAGCAAATCGCTTTTAGCCAAATTAGACAAAGGAACAGGCATATGTAAAAGTGTTCAGTGATCTCAGAGTTGAAGAATAAAAGTAAAAAAGTGCGATACTGCTTTTAAAAACCCTACACTATTAAACCTTTTTGTAGTTTGTAGAAAGCATTGCATTGTAATTTTGGGACTGCAAAGGTGTACATGCAGATGGTACCATGCAGAGAAAATATTTTACTTGACATTTTTATAAATATCAAAGATAATTCCGAAAACACTAATCCTCCTCTTCACTGAAATACGGACAGGCAGGATAGACCAATTCACTTTGTTGCTATTTTGCAATAGTATTTCTGGAATATTTCCTGCATACAGAATATACTGTATTTTCATATCTATAACTTGCCTTTTGGAAGATCTTATGCTCCTTTAGAATTTCTGTTCCTTTAAAATAGAAATCTTCAAATAAGCTACATGTTCAAATAGTCTGTAGTCTTGTCCAAGCAGGGAATGGGAGAAAGCAAAAAAACCCTGTTGTGCTCTGTGATAACGGCAAAGAGAAGGTTTCTATTCCGTCCTGGATGGAGGGTAAAGAGCAAGGGTCTTTCCTCTGCTCCATGCTATGTCAAAGGATTCTGCTTCATACATTTCCCCTTTGTAAAATGTGTAACAGCCACTGAATTTAAGACTTCTTGTAGATGACCTGTGGAGTGTATATATATGAAAATACATTTTTCTTCTTCCAACATTTTTTTGTTTCATTGTGAGTGTGACTGCAGTACTTTTGTAATTATACTTTCGTTACACACTTGCCCAGACAGATAACAAAGATGATGTAGGTCGAAGCACTAGTGGAAGGAAGGCTTGACAAATTTGTTTGTACGCAACAGTATATCTGATTGTAAAACCATATTCAAGCATGACAGGGTCATATTGTAAGCAGAAGAGATCAAACAATAAGGAAGATATAAAACTGTAAAAATATAATTTTGAGTTTGTGCACAAACAGAAATCAAGCTGAATTTTTATTCTGCATAAATGGAATGATTTACTGATAGTGTGAAGTATTAACATGTGCCGTTCTATATCCTGGTCTTGCATCTCTTGAAGCGGTGGATCAGGTCAACTTGAAAGCATCTGGAAAATGAAGAAATATGGTAGAGAAATGGAGACCTTTTTAGTGCTTTCAGAACAGTCTAGTGTTGACGGGCTAGTTTGGGATGGGTGTCTTTCCATTTCTGTTGGAGCCAGTCTTGTTTCGCTCCTGTATTAAAAATTATTTGAGAGAGGGAGAGAAATAGAAATCGCTTCTTTTTTGCTGAATATTCAGCATGTATCATCGTGGATAGGAACCACTGAACAATTGATGAGCCACCTGTATGATCAAAGAAGATTTTTACAAAACTTTCTTAATGTTAGCAACTATACACATGTGTGACAGATATTTGGCAGAATTGTGTCTTCTTTCTGTTCTTGTTTGTAAAATATGTACTGTGAAGAGTGTGCTATGGTTAAGAGACCCTCCTGGAGTGATGTTATAATTTTATGGGATTGTGGTATGTGGTAGTCTTTTGGTGGGTAGTTGCAAATTTCTATTCATATTAAATGTTGAATTTGCTGAAAAGTGGACTCCTATACATTTCCGTTTTGTAACAGGCTAATGCTGTTTTCATGGAAGTTGTCAAGGCAATAAAATACTATTTTTGCCTTCATTTGAATGCCACAGCTACACTTTGAAAATCTTTGTTGGTATTTAATGAAGGATGTGTTCAAAATTACATCATAAAGAGACTTTTTTTTTAAAGGGGTACAAGTTCATTATACCTTTTACAAAACACTCTAGTTTGATTTCCATTTTATCATGTTTTAAGGTCAAATGTGACTTTAATGTTCCATAAAGAGACAGAGATTGATAATGGGGAAAGAATAACCCTCTAATGTGATTTATATCTATGGATTTTGTGTCAGATATGAAAAGTTGCTGTTCAAATTGTAAAGGAGGATCCATTAAAGAGCACTTTAAAACATTTTACTACTTAGCTTACCTTATACACTGTTTTTAGAATTCTGCCCTTTCAGGCAACTTAAAAATAACAGCATATGAAACATTTACAAAGTGCTGAAAAGAGCTCAGAATCATCATGAGTGCAAAATAGATTAATGTATTGGAAAAGACAGCTGTATTTAAAAACAGCTAGAAAAATCTTCTGTAGTGTTGGTTATGATTTAGCCATCTTATATTTTTGTGAAGAGGGGTGGCAGAGTGCTTCTTGTAGGAGTACAAAAGCCAATTTTTGATGACTTGGAAAGTCAGCTGTGCTCATTCTTCACTCCTCCTGGATGTCTGCTCATCAGGTGAGCATTGCTCTAAGCTGTGGGAAAAATTATGAGGAAATTTGCAAATATATTAAAATTGTTTAAATGCCTCTTTAAAATTTATTCATCTGTTAGTGCATTTTTGTTACCTGATGTCTATGAAAATCTGCACAACACCAAATTTTATTTTACATGTGGTTTTTCCACATTCTTCCTATCTTTCTTTCACTTTATACGACATATTAGTATATACATATACATAAATAACATTCATAGTCTGCCTATTTTTATTTGCAGCAGTTTTCTAATGCTTGTACATATAGATAGATTTATATAGAAAAAGCATTGCTACCATTTTAAATATAAAAAGCATTATGGTACTGTGCTGTTATCTAAGCTCTAAGAAATAATTGTACCAGTGTCTGTATCAGCTGTGCTTTGCAAAGAAAAAGCAATTTTTTTTTTGTTGTTAGGCAGACATTTGTGACCATTCTACTAACTAGATCATAGAATAATCCAATCATTGACAAAGGCTGAAATGCTTTGTCTGGCATATGTGATCTGTGGAATTGCCAGATGAAACCTGAAATTAGAAACAAGAAGTGCTGAAGTGGGGAAAAGCCTTTATTGTTTCTACCGATATTTGAATTTGTTGCAGGTCTTCATGTACAGTGATTTGATGAGGGAGTGATCTAAATTTGGTGCCATTTCTTTGAGTTTTGTGCTAAACAATTTTTCAGAAGATCAACAAACCCCAAAATGATCAGAAAATGTTGTAACAAAGAATCTTTTGTAGTTTTGAGTTTTGTTTCTAGGTGGGACTTTCGGTCCTTACTTGCTAGTAGTTGGGTTTGAGTACCTCAGTAAACAGGTGGTGATTATACAACAGGTGTAGTACAGCTAGGAAAATGGTTTACCTTCCCTTGCTGGCCTGCAAATGTGCTCAGCTCCAAGAAGCCATCTGGTAAAGATTGGTGTTGTCTTTAGACATATTTTTTCTTGTGTCTGTCTGAAGATATGTAGATTTTCTCATTAGTTTTTATAGTTATATGTTTATGCAAACAATAGTAAACAGTTGGCTGCCCAAATCTAATGAGTCATAGGAATGCAGTGGCCGGCTTGCTGGTGTTTGTTATTCTGAAACTTGCCTCTTTGTTTTTATAATGCTACTCTGTTGCAAAAGTGGTGGTACCTCTATGTTTTAGTATGCAATCAGGCCACTAACATGTTGGCATGTGCTAAATCATGAGTGTGTATACTATGTGGTTAAAGAATTAATGACAAACCAAGATCCTCTGCTTGGTGCTCTGCACAGATTTACTGTGGGCAGCTGCACGGTGCCTCAATTCTCAAACCTGTAAAAAGGGGTTAATTCTTATTTCTCAAGGGTTTTGTATAAGTAATTAATTATGAAGTTCCTTTGGATGGTATAATTAAAATGCAAAGTAATAAAGTCTTTATTTTTTTTCCTAGTCACTGTGTGCCCAATATTCTGCAGACAAACGAGAAGAAGAAAAAATGTGTCACCATTTGATAATGGCGGCAAAGTACCGAGACCAGGTGACAGCAACTCAACTAATACAGAAAATTATCAACATTCTGACAGACAAGCATGGAGCATGGGGAAGCTCTGCCCCAAGGTAAAGCATTTTTTGAGTATTTTAAAATATTTTTGATAATTGAGTTGTGCTCAGGTGATTTGAAATAATGCCTTATGGTCACATTTAAAGGTAAAAAAGATTTTCCAGGGTTTTCTTGGCTTTGTTTTGGGTTTTTTTTTCCTTTTTTTTTTTTTTACCAAAGTAATACAAAAAAAGGTAAAATAAATGTGTTAGTGTTTAGGATGGGTGAATGTCAAAAGTAGTGTTTTGTTAGAGTAGTAAAAACCAGGGTGATTCTCTTCTGACTTTTAAACTTTGCTATAATAATGTGATAAAATTTATTCTGAATGTCCAGATCTATCGCTATTGGTTACCTGAAAAATCATTTTAGAAAGTATTTTCTTAGAACTAGTTTTCTTTATGGAGCATTATATGGTTCAAGACTGAACCACAATTTAGTAACTTATTTTCTTTTCTGCCGAGCTTTAAACAAACAAACATCTTTTTAAGTTAAAGGGAAAGTATGAGTTATGTATTAGTAATTTCAAGGTGAAAGAAGTACGGCCAGATTAATTCTTCTTTTGGAATTCTCAGTATGTGCCTTCATTACAATGATTCTTGTCTAGTTTTAGCACAAGTCACAGCTAGTTTCACTTGCAAATCTAAAAGGCAAGTTCAAGTCCTGGTAGTACATCCTTAATTAAGGCTTAAGAATAACTGGAACATATGTAGGGCTGGAACATAGCCATGTTGAATATGTTAGTACGTTGAGATACCATTATTTGAATGAAATGGAATAATAAGCATGAGAGAAGTGAGTAGACAACAAACTGTTTTTCCCAGTAACCTTTATTCATTGTTCAATTACTGCTTGTTTTCTGGAGAGAAAAAAATAATTCCCAAGCACTAACAGTTTCTATAATGTACAGTAACATAAAGAAAATATTATGAATAAAATTTAACTGGAAGTGTTTATAAATTGAGTTGTGATATTATGGTACGGAATGTTCGTTTACCATAAATGCCAATTTGGGGTTCTAGGATATAAGGTTAAAGATGAAAAGTCAAAATAATTGTTTAATGCTGTATTTCTTCTGTAAAGTAAATTATGCTTAAATACAAAAAGGCTTTAAACAAAAAAAAATTATGAGGGTGTAAAAACAGCAGTCTTTCAGCATTTCTAGGAACTTTTAATTACTTAATTCCATACAATTGTAAAGTAAGGCTGGTATTACAGTTGCCTAAAACCAGGTTTCTTTAAGTATTTTGTATGTCTGTAATTTTGGTGACTATGTACCTTGTGGTTTTGCCCATCTGTCTGTTCTCTGGATTAAAAACTATCATTATTGTCTTTTAACTAAGAAGCAGAGAATCCTACTCACTCTGTAGGTGTGTTTTGCTTGTGATAATATTGGTGTGGTTGGTGAGGGAAAAGTATAATTGATAAAATATTCCATGCTTGAAGGTTAACTATTTTCTGATAATCCTCAAATAAGGTTTATGTAATCAGCTTGTAAATTAAAGTACACAAAATGTGGACATGATAATTTCCATTTTATAATAATGATTTACAGCAAAATGGAAATATCACATAATGCACTTTGCAGCACACTTAACATAATTCTAGAAACTAAAATGGCATTAGAGACAAAACA